>NC_137889.1:6264345-7681307 GCF_963455335.1 Martes martes | reverse complement strand
ACAAGTCCATTTCGATTTTAATTAACAAATACCTTCCTGTCTTTTGCAGCTACTCCAAGCACTCTTTGCCAACTTTGCCGACTCTGTATCCGAAACTACATAGGGAGATCAAGATTGCACCTTATCCCACAGCTCCAGCTGCCAACATTATTGCAGAATTTCCTACAGTACCGATAAAGCAGTGAAATAATTCTGAATACTTTCAAACTCATTTCTATTTCATCTGCATAGTGTATATTTTATATTGAATTATGTTACCGATAGAGTGTAAGTGACTAGGGGGCCCCAGGACAGAGGTGAATTTAAATTTTAAGTGCACTAGTGAGTACTAATGTTTTATGCATTTTTACTGTATTTTGGACTATAGCATTTTTAACATCCCTAATGTTATTAGTCATTCCCATGTACCCTTTTGGATTTGGGGGGAAAAGGGGGGAGGAAATCCCCATTTCTGTCTTTTTAAAGTGAAAAAGAAAAAGTGAACTCTTACTAAAATTACATATTTTAAAATGCTTCCATTCTTCAAATAATGCATTAACTTTTAAGTGTTCCACTGTCATTGATTATCTCTCTGTATTTTTCATATTAATGCAAAATATGCAAATGGTTTAGAAAATAGCAACTAATATCCTTTTTGAAATAAAGATGGCTATCATTCAGGAAACCCACTATGCTGAATGTGTACCTGTCGTTACAATGATCAGCTCGTGAAGAAGAGATAAACTGCCCCTCCCTGCAAAGGTCACACTAGTCACTTCACCACCTTCAATGTCCCCATTCCAGAAACTGGCGGGACTCTGGTTATGCCTCCTTCGGTCTCGTCCTGAGATGGTTGGAACATTATACCCCTGCTAAGGCTGTTTTAAGACCTCCTCCTTCTTCAGGGTAGCCTCTGAGGGTCTCTCTTCAGTGCATTGTACGTACACTCCAGCCTTCTTGCGCCTCAGAAATTGTCTCTAGCTGGTAGGGTTTGGACTGAAGGAATTGAACTTCATACCCAATTGATAAAGAGGCCTCCGGTCCCGCTGCAGGATCAGGGCCGTCCGAGGCTGTGGCAAACAGATCAAAATCTTCTCAAATTGTGGGGTTTTCAAAGAAAAGAAAGAGCGGGTGCCACTTAGCAAACTCAGAGACCTTATAAAATTTACCCCATACATGGACCTTTCTAGTGCTGTTTCCAGTCCTTCTTACACAAAGCAAGGCGTAGACTGTATTAGCAAGGGAGTATCGGGGTACAAAGTAGTGTCCTCTGCAAGGATTAATACTGTGTTTACTGTCTTCTGCTTTAACTGTACTTCCATGCAGTAGAAAACATAATAAAACAAATTTTGTGCCTCCTTTGTAATTTAGACTAGATTTGAGTCTATTGTGGACTAAGAAAGAAAATAATCTGGATACTCACAACTGTAGGAAATAGAAAATATTCTAATAAGTTTTATAAATTAATCAAATTTTGATAAAATATTTTGATCACTATTGTAATAACCCAGGGGTCTATATTCCTTTCTTCTTAGTTCTTAGCTGACTTTTGGAGACCCATGGGAAGTACACTATTCTTGAATGTAACTGCAAAGTCACTAAGATTGCATTTTTTAAAAATCATGTTTAGATTTTTAAAAATAGAAGGCTGTAGCATGTTTGTTTAAAAATGTCTTTTATGTGGCTAGAGAGTTTTATGAGTCTATTTTACTGAATATCCCAGCCTAACACATTTGTAATGTCCTCATGAATAATGTGCATTCAATTTCTTTATTATTGAGTAACCTCATTACATATAATTAGGTATTCAGACTGCTTTTCTAGTAAAACAGGTTTCTACTACTATTTTCCCTGAGCTAGAGGTAGTCTTAGAATGTAAGGTAATGTGATTCATCCCTTTTCATTGGTTTTGTACCAATAAGAGAAGTAAATAACAAATATGAAAATTAAAATGGACACCTTAAAATTTTAGTGTGCTGGTATCTTGTATCTTTGCTTGAGTATGATTGTCTTATCAAAGAAGTGTTCTCATTTAAATATATCATCTGTTTGTTAATATATTAAAGTGTGACTATTATCCCTGGAATAAAACACTTTTTCTTTTCTCTCTCCTAATTAGTATTTGATTTTCTAATTGAAGGTAATGGAGAATAAGATTCAATTGCTCTAATTTTTTCCCCCTCCAGTTTTCAAATCATTGTATAATGGGCACTAGGTGTAGAGTAGTGCACATTGAAATAGACACCTCAAAGGTCTTTTAATCCAAATCTTATTATATGTGTGTATGTGAACACACATGCATAAAGATCCAAGGACAAAATTCCACAAAGGCAAAGACCAAGCCAAACCAAACTACTGCACTTGAGATTAAAGAAATGCAGTGAAATGAACATTGCAGCAAGTGTTAGACAGTGATCGGGGGCAGATCACGGAGGGCCTTCCTACGGAAACTCACAATAGGAAGATCAAAAAACAGACTTGCTTCTCCTGGAACTCATCCTGCCTCCCTGCCTTTGCGAATGCTGTTCCCACTGCCTGGACCGCAGCCTAACTCCTTCCGCTGCTTTGTATTGCCTCTTCCCACCATCCATTAGCTAAAATATTACTCTTCACTTCCAGTTGCACTGAGAATGATGTGTTTCTCGTTCAACAAAATATTTCTATCAAATAAAGCTCTCCAAAGTTTCTCCTGACGGGTGATAAGTCAAAGACAACCACTGACTTGGATGGCGGTTTGGCTCCTGCGGAAGCTGGGTGGCTCTTACGGGGGGACTGTGGGTTATTGCACACTTCATTCAGGCAGGAACTCCAATTAGAGCTGCTTTCCTATTTGAAGGGTCTTTACTGGAATAAATCGCCCCAGTCCCTAGCAACCGTTACGCTGTTCCTGATCTGGAGAAGTACTTACCCAGATCTGCGAGATGACCAAGAGTAGTTCGCTTTAATTTAGCAGGAGCAATAGTGCACACTCGGGATCTTGCCTCAGGTCAAATCTCTTGTTCTCTGCCACAAGATGAGTTTTGGAGAGTCTGAACATCCCATGGAACATCCCACGGGCCCGCTCTGTTGATGATATTTCGCTGATGGGATCTGAGGAACAGGGAGTAGCACCTTCCTCCGATGACTTGGTCAGAGGCAGGTCAGCTAGTGGTGGAGGGAAACATCACCCTCCTATGAAGCGGGGTATCACTCAGCATCCGGTCAAGAATGCAGAAGGAACTATGCACACGATACAAGAATTTAATATAAGGGAGGGTTAAACAGATGCTGACCAACTAAAAAACTAAAACGGGACCATCCTGGTATGGGAAACAAGGGCAAAAGAAAAATAATTCAATTTCCTACTTCCAGCCCACTGACAAGTCACCAAAACAGGCATAGTGACTTTCCTCTGGGGACTCAACTACCTTGATGTTGACACTTCGCTAGGGGCAAAAGGCAAGCCTAGCCCGACCTCCCCTTCCCCCACCCCAGAACCCTGTAAGCCTACTTTAACATAAAAAAATCCCCCTTAGAAATGTCCTTTATCTGTAAATCCCCCAAGATACATGCTGGCAATCATCCACAAAGCATATAACCCACCAATATACATCTGAAGGGTCTCATGGTGAGGGTTTTATGAGACAGTAATAAATGACCTCTCCCCAACAATAGCTAGCCCCCTCAAGGTCCTGGAAATCTTGCTTCCAAAAGTCTTTAGAGACTTTCATTATCCATAACCCCCTCCCAACTTGAAAGTATCTAAAGGGCCACTCCTCATGACCCCATTGCCAGGACCTCTTTCTGCCCACGGGTCCCGTCCCCGCGCTTTAATAAAATCACCTTTTTGCACCAAAGACTTTGGCCCTCGGCTTCGAAACCTAATGTCTTTCCTACCTCAGTCAAACTAACAGAAATAGATGATTCAGGAAGCAATTGCCACTGCTAGAACAGATTTAAGAAATGAGGGTTATAAGAGCCTAGAACTTGGATGGAAAGTTCCACAGAATGACTCTGAAGGGGGACGGTAACTACAGGGCTGATGCCAACTCTTCCAGACTCAGAAGGGCCCTCCCAGAATAAAATCCCTCTCTCTGGAAGGAGGGTCACTTCTCAGCGCTTGCTAAACATCTGAGCGAGTATGATGAAATCTGCTCCAGGAGAGCTAAAAAAAAAAAAAAAAAAAAAAGAAAAAAAGTTGGAGACTGGAACCAGCTGTCACTGTCAGGTTAAGCTTTGTTGCTGTGGTGACACCCTGGTGAAAGGCGAGCAGAAGGGGAAACAGCAAATCCCCCTTCCTTTCTCGCCTTCTCTTCCCCTCCCGACCTCTCTCTAGCTCCCCCTATTGTCACAATTTAATAAAAGTTTTAGCAAAGGAGAAATCACACTGAGGCATTCCAACAAGCTAAATATAGAACGGTGTGTCTGAAACAGAGATGTGTGTGCCTAACAAGTGGCACCTTTATTACAGGAAAGGTCTGACTCTTAGCAACACTGCTCAATTGGGCCCTAATCTCCCTCCTTAGCGGTTACTACCTGAATATTGGGTTAGAATTCATGCCAAAGCCTAGGCACTTTCTCTAACCCTAATGATGAGTTATTTCCCCAAACTCATTGAAAGACTCTCAAATCTCAGATGATATCATCTGTGTTTTTGCTCATAGCAATCATTCTGTGTGGAACTGCCCCGTCGCCCTCATCCCACAGATTCCCTGTCTTAGAAACAATAATTTACACTTGTTCTAGGCTTTTTGCATATTGTTCATTTAATCCTTAACACAACCCTCTGAGGTACACGCTATTTATTTTCTTCTTTTACAAATAAAAATGGTTCTATAACTTGCCTGAAGTCACATCACTAATAAAAGGTAGACCTGGTCCTCCAAAACCTCTGTCATAAATAATCTAAAATACTGCCTTATAAGATCCAAATCAAAGGTCACTTCCTCCGAAAGGACTCCTAGAGTCCCTCAGGCCAAATTGTTTGCTTCCTCCCTGATACTAACATATTTTTATCATGGCAGAGCTTTTCAGTGTACATGATCTTTTTACTGATATTTATATCTGTGTACCTTCTATAAATAATCCAGCACACAGCTGTCTAATGGAACCTCCCACAATGACAGGGTAGCTGCACTCTACAACACAGCCACTGGACACATGTAGGTATTAAACAGTTGAAATGTAGCCAGTGTTACTCATCTTATTTTATTTAAATTTGTATCTAAATCGCCACAGGCAGCTCGTGGCTACAGTATTGGATCATGAAGATCTAATGCATAACATAGCACAGAAAGGCTCCTCAAAAAAAAAAAAAAAAAAAAGATTCACTGAATGAATGAACCCTTAAAGGAAAACTTCATTGGGAAAGAAGAAAACACTTTCCTATCTTCGGTTTTTTTTCTTTCAAACCATATACAGATTCATTTTTTTTTTTTAAGATTTTATTTATTTACTTGACAGACAAAGATCACAAGTAGACAGAGAGGCAGGCAGAGAGAGAGGGGGAAGCAGGCTCCCCGCCAGAGCAGAGAGCCCGATGCGGGGCTCGATCCCAGGACCCCGAGATCATGACCTGAGCCGAAGGCAGAGGCTTAACCCACTGCGCCACCCAGGCGCCCATATACAGATTCATTAATAAATGTGTTTATGAGTAAACATTCAGCAAAATATCATAGACCTCCACTATCAAGATCTAGCCCATATTTTATCTTGCATAATAATACATATCTATATGCCACATTAAGTGTTTTATTTTTTGCAAAAACTTTAAAGTATTTTAATCTGTTGTGTAAATATTTAATTTATAACTGATGATGTTGGCTCTGCAATTTTCTATGCATTGTTCACTGATAAATCCCAGATGACTAGGTCAGTGCCTGGCACATACTAGGGACTGAAATAATTGTTGAAGGAAAGAATCATATATACAAAGTCATCTTCGTGAAATGTGAAAGCTTACAAATTATTTTTGAATAATTCTGAATATTATGTAATTTTTATGAATGCCATAACTAAGGAAGCATGTTAAATCTGTAGACGTTAGACATTCATTCATTTTAATCCCCAAAACTTTTTCTTTGGCGTTTTGGAGCAAATACCCTATCACTGACAATTTCTGAACAAAAACCGACCTTGTCTTCTGGAGGCTTTTCACACCCTCCTCAAAATGCTTGACTGAAAATAGGCCTCTTTCGGGCCTATTTTGTGGGCTGAAACCACAATGTTTAAAAAAAGTAAATGTATAAGGGCAAGCAAGGGGTTTGGGTGGTAGCTCCAAATTGGTTAGAAGTGAATCTAACTACAACTAAAATTGAAAGCGCCCACCCAATGAGGCCACGGATCATGTCCCCCATTCCCAAGCGTTAGCTCCCCAAACTGGGGGACCCCCTTGGCCCCCGCTTACCCCACTGAAGCCCCACCCACCCCACTGAGGCCCCGCCCACCCACAGGCCCCGCCCAGCAGCGCCGAGGCCCCGCTCCCCGAGTTCCCTCTGCCTCGCTGAGGCTCCGCCCCTGCAGACCCCGCCTCACCGCGGGTGCTGCCATAGCAACTCAGAAAGCGACATGGCTGCCGCCGGCCTGGGAGGAGGGTTTTTGATACAGCCGGCGGCAGCCCTCCCCAAGTCACCGTCATTTTCGCGACAGCCAGCGGCTCCCACCCGAGGGAAGCCTAAGAAATGTCTGGTCTATCCGCATCCACCGAAGAGCTCCCGCCTGTCTCGGTCGGTTCTGCGCTGGCTCCAGGGCCTGGATCTCACTTTCTTCCCCAGGAACGTCAACAGGTGCGGGGACGAGCCGCCTACGCTGGCCTGAGCATCCCGGGGACCCACGGACGACCCCGCTGCCCCTCTTGCCCCGCCGCCGCTCAGGGGCCGTCCCACTCAGCTCGCCGGCTCCACGCAGTCTAGGTTTCCGAGCCAGACCCCTGCCGGCTCAGCGCGCACCCGCACAAACACGCCTGCTGCTCTGTAGAGGGAGCGGGTCTACACCACACTCCAGGACGCATCCACCCATTTACCCGTTCAGTCAATCATCACAGTTCAGACTTAGGCTAATGTAGAGCGCCTCGGTGTCTACAAAAACATGTCAACAGTCAAGCCTCTGTTTAGAGACGCTGGACATCAACTAACACCCGTGGGGATCAGTTTACCCTCCGGAAGGCGTCTGTCTCCTTCAGTCAGCCACCCCGAACCTAACAGGCACTTAGTACCTGCTCTGGGAATGCGAACTAACTTCCACAAATAGGAAGACGATCACATTTTTTGCAAAGACTCTGGTTTACTAATTTCAATATTTCTTAATAAAGACGTGCCTGAAATTTTCAGTGTGCCTAGGAATCACCTAGGGATCTTGTTAAAATGCAGATTCAATACAGACTAACAGTATGGGTTCATAAAAAGGACGCCAAAGCCTCTGGTGTGTATCTAATCTTATCAAAACTCTATTCCATAGCAAATCTTCCTCAGAGCACTGATCCAACAAATGTAATTTCATAAGTTATTTGCCATCAGTATGGAATATTCATTTAATCGGTGTTAATTGATTATAAAATACTACAACTGTTAAAGTAACTACATTTTATTTCATTTCCTTAATGCTATCAACGTATGGATCAGGGATTTTTCAAATGGTTTCCTGATTGCAGAAATATTCACTATATATTATCCCTGGGACCTTAAGTTGTCATCCTTTGAAAATGGAACTTCTTTGAAAGTCAAGTTGGATAACTGGGCACAGTTGGAGCAGGTAAGTTTGCAGTCACTCGCACTTTGTTATGAATTTTGTGTCTTTAAAGGTGTACTCCTGACCTCTTGGATATCTACAATGTGTGAGTGTGGTTGTGTGATAGAGTTGGCTGCTCATCTCCCTGTAATTGAAAAGAATGTTATTAAAGTTTGTTAGGAGTCACTTATGAAACTGAGCATACTCATTTCAAATCGGAATGGAACAGAATAATTGGTTTTCTTGCTGAAGAATAATATTTTTTAATAATTAACAGGTTAAACACAAAAAAATTAGTTCAGAGACAAAAGGGGAGATTAAAGTGAATTCATTGTAATTGGAGATTTGTATAGAACTTCTTATAATGAAAATACTTTCTTTCTACTATTAAAGTTCCTGGCAAGAAAAAAATTTAAATTATCTAAAGAGCTAATCCATGGAACAATTCATTGCAAAGCTGGAGTACCTGAAATCCTGATCCAAGAGGTTTATACCTTGTTAACACATCGAGAGTAAGTCATTCGGAATTTTTCTAGTGATACAGTTTAAGATGAAAATTTGATAATATCAGTCTTGTTATGAAAATGTGGCTTGTCAACAGTTCTTCATTTTTTATTTCCAGAATTAAAAGCATCCAGGATGACCTTGTGAATTTCACGGACTACAGTTACCAGATGCATTTGCCCCTGGTTTCTCGGTCTACAGCTTCAAAGTCGATTAAAAATAACATCAGGTTATCCGAAATGATAAGCAATCCCAACATACTCAGCAATGAACTTAAAATAGAGTTCCTCTTGCTTTTACAAATGTTGCAAAGAAAATTAAGCAGAAAATTGAATCCAAGTAAGTTTTCCTTGGAAATAGTTGAGTTCTTCCCAACTTAATGAAGCTATACTTGAGTACAGATGAAAGATAAGCTGGTTGTTGTCTGTGCCATTTCTACTTTTGCTGTCGCTGGCTTAAAGGGAAAACAGCTACCTTATGCTAGCAGTGGAATGATTTATTATCATTGGAGTGGTTTATGTAATAATTTTTCTTTTTCTTTTTTAAGATTTTATTTATTTATTTGATAGAGATCACAAGGAGGCAGAGAGGCAGGCAGAGAGAGAGGGGGAAGCAGGCTCCCTGCTGAGCAGAGAACCCAATGCAGGGCCGATCCCAGGACCCTATCCCAGGACCCTGAGATCATGACCTGAGCTGAAGGCAGAGGCTTTAACCTACTGAGCCACCCAGGCGCCCCTATGTAATAATTTTTCTAATGCAAGCATAGGTTAACCTAGTATATTAATACTTTGAAGAAAAATGTTAGTGAAAGTGTTCATACAAAATTTTGTGGGAAATAGGAAGTTCACATAACATCTTAAGTTACTAAAGAAGATGGGAATATTTAAGACTTCATCAGGATATAAGTACTACAGGAAAAGCCTGACTACCGTGATTCACTCTAGATGCTCTTTATCATATGGTCAGTGTTATCCTTTCTGTAGTAGCTTCCATGCATAGATTAGGTAAGGTAAGGCAAGGCAGATTGGGGCAACCCTTGGCAACCTTCCAGAGGTATCACTGAAATATTCTCAAAGCATCCAAAACATTTGCCATCAGAGTCCCAACAGATGGCAAGTAAGTAAACTTTCTCTCTCTCTCTCTTTTTTTTTTTGCTTTTCTAACACCACTCATGTCCTGGAAGTCCTGGAATTTTTTAGTCCTTGATTCCAGCACGTAGTGACTTCATCGTGACTATGGCATCCAAACCATTAAGGAATAAGGTAGCTGTAGTCGTTAGGATTCCTCTCTTTTGAACCCCAATTTTCTGAAGAGCCATTTTCTCTCTAGTCCCTGGAAGGAAAGGAGAACAGTACCTGTCACTTCACGCTAACTGTGAGTTGGGTATATTGGGTTTCGTTCTCCGTTACTCTGTTTATCTGCCATTGCCTGTCATTTTTGTTTCTCTTCCTTGATTTGCTCTCACTTCTGGTTCCACTCAGGCATTTGTGAGTAGAGAAAGAATTGAGGTTATTAATCCTGTTGTGGAATTTTATGTTCATATTCTTTTGTATGTCTTTTAAACATTCAAATTTTGCTGTGACTTTTGTCATACATGCATGCATACAATGTGTATGTACAATTTGAAGACGACCATGGTTAAACATTTCTGTATCCCTCCTTTATGCTCTATGACATGACACGTTATCAATACCTTCACATTCTGCCGGTGTCCTTCTGATTGGATTCTCCATACTTCCCTCTGAGAGTGACCACTGTTGTGCTGCCTAATTGTTTGTAATTTCCTTGATGTAAAAAAAAAAAAAAAAAAACAGTTCATGCACACAATTTATGTTCTTCTTAATTTCATTCATGTATATATATATTTTTAAAGATTTTATTTATTATTTGACAGAGAGCGACAGAGCGAGAGAGGGAACACAAGCAGGGGGAGAGGGAGAGGAAGAAGCAAGGTTCCCGCTGAGCAGGGAGCCCAATGTGGGGCTCGATCCCAGGACCCTGGGATCATGACCTGAGCTGAAGGCAGACACTTAACGACTGAGCCACCCAGGCGCCCCTCATTCATGTATATTTCTTAATTTAGATTCTGTCTATCTTTGTAGTAGGCAGAATGGGGTTCCCATTCTTGTTCATGCCCGAGTCCCCGGCGCCTGTGAATATGTGCCATTACATGGCAAAAGAGGCTTTGCAGAAGCTGCAGACCTTGAACTAGGGAGTTAATGCTGGGTTACTCAGTGGGTCCAGTCTAATCACAGGAGCACTTAAAAGCAGAGATCTTTCTCCAAGCGGAATCAGAGCAACGAGGCAGAAGGGGAAATAGGAGTGATCTGAAGTGTGAGAGGGCCTCAACCTTCTCTTGTTGCTGGGGCCATTCAGAGACCACAGGAAGGTAGGGGCGTGGCCTCAAAGAGCAAAAAACAACCTCGGGGACAGCCAGCAACCAGATAGCGACTTTGGACCTAGAGATGCAAGGAATCACATTCTGCCAAAAACCCGAATGAGCATGGGAGAGGATTCATCCCCAGGGCTTCCAGAAGGAATGCCGCCCTGCCAACACCTTGATTTCAGCCTGATGAGACTCTAAAAAGAAGCTCTCAGATTTCTATACTCTGAGATAAAAATGGCTGTTGTTTGTAAGTCACCAAATTTATGGAAATTTGTTATGGCAGAAATGAAAAACAAATATAAACTTCATGGTTAATACTGTTGGCATCATGGGGTTATAAAAAAAATTCTCCTGTCTTTAAACTTCTTGAAGTTTATTTAGCCTTTCCCTTTTATTTTTTTAATTTTCAATTCCAGTAAAGTTAGCATACAGTGTTGTATTCATTTCAGGTGTACAATATAGTCATTCAACACTTCCACGTGTCACCCAGTGCTCATCACAAGTGCACACCTTCATCCCCATCACCTGTTGCACTCACCCCCTCATCCACCTGCCTCTGGTAACCTTCAGTTTGTTCTCTAGAGTTAAGAGTCTGTTTCTTGGTTTGCTGTTCTTTTTTTCCTTTGCTCATTTGTTTTGTTTCTTAAAGTCCACATATGAGGGAAAAATCATATGGTATTTGTCTTTCTTTGATTTATTTGGCTTAGCATTGTACTCTCTAGCCCCATCCACATTGTTGTAAATGGCAAGATTTCATTCATTTTTATGGCTGAGTAAAATTCCATTATTTACGTGTGTGTGTATACCCACACTCACACACACACACTACCTCTTCTTTATTCATTTATCGATGGACACCTGGGCTGCTTCCATAGTTTAGCTAGAGTAAATAATGCTGCAATAAACACAGAATTATATTAATCTCTTTGAATTAGTGTTTTTGTATTCTTTCTGTAAATACCCAATAGCATGATTACTGGATTGTTGGGTGGTTCTGTTTTTTTGTTTTTGTTTTTTTTAATTATTTATTCACTTGATAGACAGAGATCATGATTAGGCAGAGAGGCAGGCAGAGAGAGAGAGGAGGAAGCAGGCTCCCCACAGAGCAGAGAGCCCGATATGGGGCTCGATCCCAGGACCCCGAGATCACGACCTGAGCCGAAGGCAGAGGCTTAACCCACTGAGACACCCAGGTGCCCCAGGTCGTTCTGTTTTTAAGGAAGCTCCACATTGTTTTCCGCAGAGGCTGCATGAGTTTGCATCCCACCGACAGTTCATGAGGGTGTCTTTTTCTCCACATGCTCACCAACACTACTTTCTTGTGTCATTGATTTTAGTGATTCTGACAGGTGTGAAGTGGGATCTCATTGTAATTTTGGTTTGCATTTCCCTGATGATGAGTGATGTTGAGCATCTTTTTGTGCATCTGTTGACCATCTGGATGTCTTCTTTGGAGAAATGTCTGTTTATGTCTTCTGCCTATTTTTAAATTGGATTGTTTTGGGGGGTGTTGAGTTGTATAAGTTTTTTATATTTTTTGGATACTCACCGTTTATCACTTTGGTCATTTGCAAGTATCTTCTCCCATTCCGCAGGTTGCCTTTTAGTTTTATTGATTGTTTCCTTCACTGTGCAGAAGCTTTTTATTTTGATGTAGTCCCGATAGTTTATTTTGTTTTTATTTCCCTTGCCTCAGGAGACATATCTAGAAAATTGTTGCTATGTTAACCTTTCACTTTTAAGATTTTTTTCAACTTTATTGAGTTCTAATTGACAAATAGAAAGTATATATATTTAAGGTGTACAACTTCATGCTTTAATGTACATATACTTGTATAATCAATGCAATCAAACATATCCATCGTCTCACACGATTGCCATTTTCTTTGTTTCTTTGTTTCCTTCTTTTTTCTTTTTTTCTTTGTTTGTTTGCTGTGGTGAGTATGCTTAGGATTAACGCTCTCAGGAAATTTCAAGTACATGATACACTATTAACTGCAGTCACCATGCTGTATATTCGACCTGCAGAATTTTTCCATCTTGCATACCTTTGACCAGCATTTCCCCAGGTCCCCTTCCCGCCAGTCCCTGGACATTACCATTCTACTCTCTGCTCCTATGACTCTATTTTTGAGTCCACCTAGAAGTGAAATCATGCAGTATTTGTTTTTCCATGTCTGGCTTATTTCATTTACCATAAAGGCTGATTAATATTCCATTTTGTGTTTGTGTGTGTATACGCATTCATACTGCTAGATTCATGCATTTTGGACATTTACATATCTTTGGCTACTGTGAATAATGTTGCAATGGACATAATATAGATACCTCTCTGAAATACTGATTTCACTTCCTTTGGATATATACCCAGAAGTGGTATTGTTGGATCATACAGTATTTCTATTTTTAATTTTGGGTCTTCATACTATTTTCCATAATGGCTGTACAAATTTACATTCTGCCAACAGTGCAGAAGGGTTCTCTTTTCTTCCACATTCTCACCAAACGCTTTTCATATTTTGTCTTTTTTGATAATACTGATTCTCAGGTGTATGATGATATATTACTGTGGTTTTGATTGCATTTCCCTGATTACTGATTAGTGATGTTGAATACCTCTTTAAATATCCGTTGGCCATTTGTATATCTTTTTTAAAAGACTGTATTTTTTTTAAAGATTCTATTTATTTATTTGACAGACAGAGATCACAAGTAGGCAGAGGCAGACGGGAGGGGGGGGGCAGGGGAAGCAGGCTCTCTGCTGAGCAGAGAGCCGGATACAGGGCTCAATCCCAGGACCCTGGGATCATGACCTGAGCTGAAGGTAGAAGCTTTAACTCACTGAGCCACCCAGCCGCCCCAAAAGACTGTACTTTTAAGTACGATCTACACTCAACATGGGGCTCAAACTCATAACCGCAAGATCGGGAGTCACACACTCCACTAACCAAGACAGGCAGCGCTCCTGTATTCCTTATTTTGCGAAATGTCTACTCAGGTCCTTTACCCAGTTTTCAGTTGGGTTATTTGTTTGGTCCGCTATTGAATTGTATGAGTCCTTATATGTTTTGGATATTACATTTTACATAGTTATACATTATGAATTATAAAACATTGATGAAGGAAATAAAAGAAGACAGATAAATGGAAAGACATCTCATGTTCATAGATTAGAAGAATTAATATTACTAAAAATGTCTATACTACCCAATCGACCTATAGATTCAAAGCAAGCTTGCAAAATTTCAATGGTAGTCTTTACAGAAATAGAAAAAACAATCCTGAATTCCTATGGAACCGAAAAAGAATCCAAAAAGCCAAAAGCAATCTTGAGACAGAAGAAAAAAGCTGGAGGCATCACACTTCCTGATTTCACACTGTAATACAAAGCTATAATAATTAAAATAGTAAGATACTGGCATAAAAACAGACATATAGACCAATGAAACAAAACGGCAAGTCCAGAAATACATCCATGCATTTACAGACACTTGATCTTCAATAAGGATGCCAAGAACACACAATGGGGGAAAAGATAATCTCAACAAATCATGTTGAGAAAATTGGATATGCACTTGCAGAAAGAATGAGATTGGACCCTTACCTCACACCCCAACATAAGACCAGAACAGGTCTTAAACATAAGACCTAAAGCCACAAAACAACTAGAAGAGTACACAGGAAAAAACTTTCTTGACACTGGCATTGGCTATGATTTTTTGGAGACGACATCTAAAGCACAAGAAACAAAAGCAAAGCAAACGTGGGATTCTATCAAAAAGGCTTCCACATAAAAAAGAAAACAAGAGTGAAAAAGGAACCTATGAAATGGAAAAAAAAAAGGTCTGCAAAACATAGATCTGGTAAGGGGTTAGTCTCTTAAGATCTGAATTTGTCTGCAACTGAAATGGAGAATAAGTTCTGTCTCAGACCATTTCTTGAACAATCTGTTCTTTTCTCACTGGTTCGCAACACCCTCACGTCTCAAATGTTTCCAGTTTCTTTATATATATGGGCCTGTTTCCGGGCACTTGCTGGTCTCGGCTACCCCTGTGCGACTGCAACACCACACTGTCTCAGTTACTATTGCTTTACAGTAAGTGCTGACACTTGCGAAAGCAAGTCTTGCAATTCACCTTTGAAGTATCCCGTTGCATGGATCTTTGTTATTTCATTCACTGTGACTTTAATTGTTATGAATTCAGTAGAACTGCCTGCTGTTACATTTGCATTCACATCTATCATATTATTTCATGGTCTTTGTTTTCTTTTTTCTGTTTCTTGTTTTGTCTCACCTATCTTTTCTTTCGGATTAAATTTTTTTAAAGACTCCCCCCACACCTGATCCCTACTAATTTGGAAAATTTAAAATTTCTACTCTTTTTAGTGCTACCCTAAAAATTTTAACATGTAAATTTGTCCTAATCTAAAATTAATATCTTTACTTTCTCTAACTATAAGGACCCTAAAACACTCTGACACTGACAACTCCTGGCCAGCCCCCTACCACTCCTCAGCATTTCACTTGTCAAGTTACTTTTTTAATACCACAAATCAGATACAATTATTTTTTTTATTTTTTTTTAATTTTTTTTTTAAAGATTTTTGTTTATTTACTTGACACAGAGAGAGAGATCCCAAGTGGGCAGAGAGGCAGGCAGAGAGAGAGGGGGAAGCAGGTTCCCTGCTGAGCAGAGAGCCCGATGTGGGACTCGATCCCAGGACCCTGGGATCATGACCTGAGCCGAAGGCAGAGGCTTAACCCACTGAGCCACCCAGGCGCCCCCAGATACAATTATTTTTTATACCTAACATTTGCTTACCTTTAGTCGACCTCACCATTTTTGCTTCTCATTGGCTCTAGTTGGGAATTCTAGAACAAAACACAAATTTAATTTTCTCTTTGAATGTCCCCCTTTGTGCAAAGTTACCTCTATCTCTCTTGTCTTTCTTTGACCAATTTCTCTTCAGCTATGGACCACTTCAACCCTTCAGATTCTTGAACAGTATTCTATTCTCACCAGTCTTGATTTTTGAGACTCCTGATTTTAAGTTCAAAGTAATTAACTGTGATAATTATAGGTCTGAGAATGTTACTGACCAGAGCTGTATATAGCATCAACAGGGTCTTACTGATGAGTAGAAATTACCTTAGACTCTTCATCAAGCCTCAGTGAAGGCTGAGGGCTACAGAGGAGGGATAAGTGATCTTTAGAAGCACAGGGAAATTAGTGCCCAAGTGTGATAGTTTACATATTTAATGAGAAATGCAGGAAACATAGAAGCAATTTTGTCACTATTTTTATAGTATAAACAGTTTTGAAAAATGAAATAAATCCTGTATGATTTTGTTTATGTGAAATATAAAAACATGCATGAAATATAAAAAAATCATCTCACCTGTTATGACAGAAGTCAATACAGTATCTTCTTTTTAGGGTACTGCATGGGAGAGATAAGCAGGGGATTTGTACTAATAATACACTCCAGGTGTATTCATTCCAAAAATTTGATAAACTGCAAACACATGATTTGACCACTTTTCTGTATACATATTATTATTAAAAAATCTTATTAAGAAACCAATAGGAACACAAATATACCGTCTTTAAAGCAACTATTTTGTGGCTCAGAGGTGTGGACAATGTGGGGAAAGGTCTAATAACCTCCCTTTCCACACCACTCTTAGGACTATGATTACAGAGGCATCTAAAGAATTTGCCCAATTTGTAAACTGTGGCGTCTTATTTTGGCCACGGCCACAGTGAATTTCTAACGAAGAGTTTCTGTACTCATATTTTCTAGAATGGTTTGAGGTCAAACCAACAGTGGGAGAACTTACTCTCAGTCGTCTTCCTCCCCAAGTCCCTGGGTGCCAGCACAAGGCCATGATTTCAGGGGAAGGCGTTGCTCCCGTTTCACGTGAGTTGTTGGTATTTTAAACTTGTTACCAGTTAAACGACTGCTTCCACTTTGTTCCATTTTGAAAAGTAATTAAAACGTAGGTCTAGGCCTTCAGTCTACCACTGTGCCTTGGGTTGCTAGGCTACTATGCTTTTGACAGATGGGAGGGCCCTGGGGTCTGCTAAGCACCACCATTTCCACTACGATTTCTCAGGAGCAGGTGAGTCTGGAACCGGCGAGGCTCCTCGGCAGAGCTCAAAGCTCAGTTCTCTAGCAGGGGTGACGGATCGTCTCAAGGCAGCAAAGGACACGTGCATGCTTTAATCTCCCCAGCGGCTGTATTACGAGAAGCCACTTGTTTAAACCCTGGTAGTTCAGAAAGCATTGATAGCATGGCAAACCACAGCCCACAGGCCCAAGTCAGTATCCTGCCTGTTTTTACACAGCCTGCAAGTTTAAGGATGGCTTTCACATTCTTCTGTGGCTGAAAAAAATTTATCAAAAGAAAAGTGATATTTCCTGACACGAGAACATTATATAAAATTCAAATTTCCACGTCCATAATTAACGTTGTATTGGAAGCTGGCCATGCCGGTCCTTTATGCCTTGGCTGCGGCACCTTTCGCCCAACAGCAGAGCCCAGTCACAGCCCAGGCACGCCTCGGCGTTGCCCACAAAGAAGGTTCTAGACTTAGTGAATACAGACAGACAGAACCAATACAACTAATAATTCTGGGGACATGTTGAGGACATATATTTATTAAAAATTATTCAGTTTATCTGAAATTCAGATTTAACTGAGGGTCCATCTTTTATCTGACAAACCTACCACGAAGCCTGAAATATTGGCTGTCAGGCCTTTGATGGAAGATATTTGGGGACATCTGCTACCGGGGATGCTTTCTACCATGCTAAGGGATTTCATGGGAGAAAAAAAAGGTCTTTATTTACATAAGGTCTGGAAAAGCAATGTCAACAGATTCCTTCCTTTCAACTTAGGATTTCACAGAGCCTTTTATATGCTAATATGCATTGTAAATATTAAAGAGCAGAGGTACCCAATCGAGTGCTTTCCAAGCTCTATTTGATCACATGTCACTCTCTAGCTAACGGCCCGCTAGAGCTACCATTTCTCGGGGCACACTTAACATCTAGACATTAGGCCAGGCCCTGAAAACCTCCAACTCCTCACATGTTTGAGGCATGGTACTCAGCACGACAGAACCCAACAGAGTGAGTTAATGATGTTTCTATGAAAAAAAGATGTATCCATAGTTTCACCCTCAGATTCTGGGCCCACAGCCTCTCCTCCAACCTGTCTCAACCTCCTGTCCACAGGGAGGCCTGCAGTGGAAGGCCCGGCAGGCTGAGGCCCAGTCGGGGCAGGGGGCGGGGGCAGCCTGCACAGGGCACTTTGGGTTCACTTGCTCGTGAACCCCTCCGGCTGCTTGGACCTGACTGGGGCTGGGGTAGCACAGGACCACTTGCTTTGGGACCTGCAGAGAGACGACAGAAGGACGGAGTCGCAGCAGGGCTTCCTTCCCGTGTGAGAAACAGATGCAAAGGGTCCGTGTTTGAGAAAATGATGCCTCCCAGGACTTGAATTGCTAAAGAGCATTCCTCATTTCTGTTCTCTTTTCAGAAAAATTTCAAGGTCACATATGACTTCCGGAAAAATAATGCTATCATTATTTCAGACCAGAACTCCCTAGTAGAGTGGATTCTTGCTTTTACAATTTTAATCATGTATGAGCCGCTATAAATAACTTCTCCCCCATTTCATCCTCTCAGTGCTTTCTTTTTCTGAGTCCCTCTCACTTCGGTGGTCTTTTTCTATCCTTTTACAAGTGGATGATGGGCCTATGGGGGTTTTCAGGGCAGATTAGGATGGGAAGAAAACATGCTTTTATCTTTTTACGTCTCTCAGTCCTATTCCAGATACCTGGATTCTCTTAATCTAGGCAGAATGGAAAGTAATGAACAAATCGAGCAGACTTTGGTAATTATACGGATGAGAGCTGTTTTGCTCAATTTTATTTTCTTCCCAAATTCGTTCAAGGGATTCCATTTCAGTTGTTTCTTCTTTAATTTAAATTCAATTAGCCAGCATATAGTACATCATTCGTTTTTGGTGTAGTGAACAGTGATTCATTAGTTGCGTATAACACCCAGTTCTCATCACATCATGTGCCCCCCTTCATGGGGGCACTCATGGGTTACCGATCTCCCCACTCTCCTCCTTTTTCAGTTGTTTCTCATAAAAGAGCAGAGTGGTAAGCTCAGGTCAGCTCACAGAATCTGAAAGTCAGTAGAAGGAGAAGCAGAACTAGACCACAAGAACTGGGCCCCAGTTTACCATCTAAGATTGCGTGCACACGACACTGAAACCACAGGCCATTCATCTGAGAAGCTTTTAATGAGCTGAGAGGTGGTGAAAATTGTTAGATAGGTCATTACCTTTGTTTCTTTTTTTTCTTTAACACTTAAATTCTTCCATTTGTTTTCCTAAACCTCACATCCAGCAAATATGAGACCAGCGGGGGGTTGGTGGGGGGCAGATTTCTTAGGTGTCACTGGCTCCTCACGTTCAAACTGAGTCTGGGCAGCTTGGAGGCTTCAGCGCCGAGTTCCAGAAACTCAACGATGAACTCTGTGTGTCTGCCAAACCTCGGGACTGTGAAAGTCATGGCACTGTTGCCTCAGCTGCTTTCAGAAGCAACGTCCAAAAATAACTGAGTCATATTTGGTGTCAGATACACCCAAATCAGCCCTGGCTATTTTAGGCGTGGCTAACGACTTTTGGAAGTGGGTGACGTTCAGATTTTTTATTTACAGCTACTCTCACGCATGCTTTAAATATTCTGTTTACCAGGCATTTGGATGAACCTGTGCTCAGCCTGCTGCCCAGCATTCTGCATGTTTCACGTGTTAGAAACACTGATCGTTGTGCAAATATCGAATAACCACAAACTGATTTTAACGTTGTTTATTTAAATATTCCAGGAAATACAGGTGCTGGTGGCAATCCACTTAAGAAACGTGTGTGAAGCAAGCTGGAAGACGTTCCTTTGAATCTGCCAGGAAATCTATCAGAAACTAGGAAAAGTAAGCTTGAAAAGTACCCATCTAATGGCTTTGAAGAAGTGATGCCACCATCTCCTGCCACACTAAGGGGATAGAATTACCTAGTCTTGGATATATTAGTAAATTAAAGTGGTGTCTCATCCATAATTGGGCTGAAGAACATGCTTTTTCAATTCAACAACCATTTATTAAACACCCGTGCGGTTATATTTAAAATACAAAATCAAATAACACAGAATGAGCAAGAATAATCTTAAAGGTACAGTTTAACATAATTCATCATGACAAGTAAAAGTTATTTCTGTAGGAATGGTGAGTCTACTTTGTAATACATTTTCCTCATTAGAAATGAAAAGAGCTACTACTTTGCCTGATATATATTCACACATCACATGCATTTATAAAAAAATTTATTCTGAATGATTATTATCATACACTGGCCCACAGAGAACTTTGTTTACCCCCATAAATAGCCTGACTTGAAACATTTTTTAAAAATAGGTGTCCCTTTTGATAGTGAGTGGTGGGAAAGGAAAATTGTGCTTCACTTGGAATTTGGTCTGGTGTTTAGCAAATCATTCAGGTCAATGAAACATTTCCTACTGGTTGCTTCCACTCCCCATAATTTCAGTAGAGGGAAACCAAAGCGAGCTGATATCTTGAAAGAGTAATGATATTTCATACATTCTTATAATTTTATATTCACATGCAGACATTTTTCTTCAATGGGAATTATTCATGCCTTTATGCTATCTCATTAACAGTCTCATTTGCGACTTCCAACAGGAGTATTTTGAGCGCTGAATCCCATGACGGGCCCGTCAATTTCCAGCTAAACTCTTGTCAGTGGTTCTGCATTTTTGAAGGCTTGGCTTTATTAGAATTTCCATCTCCAGAGACTTTCCAGTTTAATTTCACATTTTGGGGCAGGTAATATTTAGTAAAAGAAAGTAAAGAGAGCCCCGATGAAATAGGATTACTTCTTGGGAGTGTGTTTAGAATCCAGTTTTATCTGAGGTAAAGGGTATAGTTTAAATGCATATCTTACCAGCTATAGGTTATTTATCTGTGAACCTTGCGTTCTAATGGGACAAATCTAAAGTAGAAGATTATGAGAATAACTTTCAACCCATAAAATGTAGTTCCTTAGGAAAGGGTTATAGGAACAAGTCTTCTGAACCTTGGCAGGGGAAAAGATCCAGAGAGAAGGATTAGATTTGGATAAACAGTCATTATAAAAGTTTCTTTTTTCTTCTCTCGACCGTATGTTCAATCTCCTGAAAAAGCTAATCACTCATGGCCTGACTATGGTAAGTTCCCAAGACTCCCGCGGGGCCTTTGGAGAGCTGTGGAAGAGATGAGCTCGTCTGACGAGTTTCACGTCAGCGGGCATCGGAACACGAAGGCAGCAGGCGCAGGCAAAGCGGTGGCTTCAAGAGCTTCCCGAAGAGGAGTTGTATGGAGAGGCCACCGCTACGGGCAGGCCGTTTGCTTCACCAGGGATCTGTGGCAGAAGGAAGCAAGGAGCTTTTCTAGGAGCTAGAGCGCCGCCTCTAGGAGAGTTTCCAATCCACAGAACGCTTATCACGAACGGAAGGCTCTGGATACGCTGTTAGTATTCGTTAGTTTAGGGTTTATTGTAGTCAGTTTTTCTTGGGCAGTCCTCCTCCTGACAGTCCAAAGTGATTTTTCTAGGTTTCCAAGTAAGGTAGTCACCCAGATGGACAGCTCAGCCCTTCACATCTCTGATGACTCAGACCCAGCCTTTATGGAGAAATAGTGTTCCCTCGGTGGTGGTTTGGGGGACAATACTGATGCTCATCTTAGCAGTTAACTCTGTCATATCTGGTTTTAATGCGGTATTTACTGAAATTCAGGGGACCTGAAATACATTCATACCTATATACATAAAAATCTAGATAACTACAGGCCATATTAAGCACAGTCCTATGGTATTTAGCATAAAAGTATTTAGCATAAAAGTACTTTCATCAGTTAATTTAGGAATAAATGTTTCAAAGATATGGCACAATAAAAACTTAGTAAGAGTTGACAACGAAGATATCTTCTGTATTACTGCTACACTAAATAAGAATCCCTAAATTTTATAAACAATTGGTGAGGCTTTACTATATTCAGAATGCCTCTTGACTTAAGACTGAAAAAGTGTCAATCTTCCTATTATAAGGACAACAAAATAAAAGTCATTGCTTTACTGTGATGATGTTCCTGAACACCTCTGGATGATTTCATGGAAATATAGACAATAAATATATATAAATTTTGATTGACATGAAAATCATATTTTCACAAGATATAACTCATTTTGATGTTGCAACTGTGTTAACTATCTGGTAATTTTTACAGGCAAAATATTTTTCCAATGCTATTAAAACCATTGTCTAATGAGACTTCTTTCATAAAAGCATAATTAAACTTGGAAAATAATTTGTACACATCAGTAATATAGACATCTTCTAGTAGTAAAATAAGTTCATCATATTATTTGGGTTTTCATGCATATGAAATTTAACAATAGAAAACCTTTTATAAATTCAAAAAATTGCTTTGTTTTTCATATTAAGGCACAAGAGATGCAAACTGACATGGTCAAATGACACAGTTCTATGAGGAATTCATCGTTATAACTGGTAATAAGGTATAGAACACTGTAGAAGTCAGAATAACAGATTTGTACTTGAATCAATCCAATTTAGATTTTAGACACAAATCGGGTTACTCCTCTATTGTCTTCATGTGCTAAAGAGTTATATGAATTTTTCATAGTTTATACATAAAGTATTTTCCTGCATTCATTTAAAATGAAGAAGGAAACAATCATTTATATATGTTTAACTTACAGTTAGTGGATCTTTTAAAGCAGTTAAAGCACAAAATATAGGCTTCTTAATCTATTTTAAAACAAAAATAAAGAGAATTATAGTAGGAGTTCAACTGCTATATATGAGTGAAAAGATTTTACTACATACATGCTAATGAAAAATCCGCCTCATCTAAAAAATTTTGAGTTATGCCTATCACTACAGATTTAAAAAAGTTTCACACTTTTGATGCACTGCATACATTCTCTTCTATAATGTTTATTAAGTTTTTTTTTTATAAAATAGAATTTAGGCCTGTAACGTCTTTTTGACAGTTAGAGCTGGTCAATGCAATAGATATATACATAATATATATTGTTTTCTGTTTTAAGAATCTTGTTAAAGAAAATTTTAAAATTATTTTAAATGCAACAAGTTTAAAGATAATAAAAACCACAATTATTCAATTATAGGAACTCACTCTTTAGTAAGACAAAAACATCTATATTATAAATTCTGTAAAACAGTCTGAGTATCAAAGTACCGTTCTTCCCAGTAATGCATTAATTTCACAGACCTCTGAGTGAGAATTCTAGTGCAACTGAAATACTTGCAGTCATGTCTCAGGCTTTTTTTTTTTAATAGTTTTGCTCTTTTAATATTTAAAAAAAACTTGAGTTTATAATATACCCCAAATTTCAACTAATATGTACTTACAGAAATTTCTTTGAAGCTAATTTTATCAAATGAATTGTTATAGAGTTAATATAAATCAATTAGAAATTACTATAAATATTAAATGGTAATAAAAACTAATATCATACATACCTGTAAATTCTCATAAAGATTTAACTGCATTTGTGTTTTTTACTCCTCAATTTTTGTTATGCTTATAGAACCTATTCCTTTATAACTGGACACTTACTTTCAGTTAAAAGACTTGGTAATGCTTTCTTTAAAAAACAATAAAACTCGGAAGTATTTTGACTGTGTATCCATTTATTGATACATGCAAACTCATTACTGGAAACTTACTAAATATGAACTGAAATGACTGGTTTACTATATATTTTACAGAGGACAGTATGGGTGTTGGTTAACTTGAAGGTCCGTCATACATACCTTACATTTTGATATCTCAAGACACTCAGTCATTCCAATATTCAGTAAGTACTTATTCTATGTCAAGCACTATTGTGGGTGTTGCATTATTTTATATGTTTCAATGTTTCAACAATATAATATTTTGGTACTTTTATGAAACTTTGGTAACTTTGTGAAACTTATATATGCTCTTTTATATACTTCAGCCTTTTATAATTTAAATATTATCTTCCTCCCAAATGTGGCTATTCTATTTTATAAAGGACACATCTATTTTTCCTTGAAATCATATAAATATTTTATTATTTGAAGTTAATTTATAAAGTCAACTCTTATTCCCCACCATCCCCGCTCCCCTCAACCTTTGGCTCTTGGACAACAAAGGCTAAAGTAATACTAACCCACAAAAGGTCTTTAAAAAAAAACAATTAAACAAGGAGAAAAACTTTCTGTCAAAATGGGTTGAGTCGTATTCCAGTCCCTAACGGTGAGAATGGGTTCACCTTTGCCCACATCAAAGCGTCATTCAGTGAGATAGTGGATTTCCCATCTTCAAGGAAATATACAGGGCCCTGTACACAGAGTTGAGGAAAGAAAAGATGGGATTATAAATTTGCAATATGCTTATAAACTTCTAGAAACAGAATCCCTTAAATAGAAAAAAACAATGGCAGTATTCAGACAACGCTAATAGAAAATTTAAAAATACGAGAGAAGTCAGATTTTTTTAACTACTCCAAAATATAGAAAAAATTTTAAATATCTTAATATTATGCCTGGATGTCTTTCAAAATAGAATTTGGTTTTATAATCAGAATTCTCTGAATACAGTAGTGCTACCAATGACAAACTATTTAAGCCAGAAGCCCTGAAACTCCTCTCCAGAAGATAAAAACATACTGCTGTGTATGTTATACGCAATTTAAAATCATATCAATCGTATGATGTAAAAGCGTATTTATGATTCAGTTACCTCAGGTACTTTGTCTGTCAAGGGTAGTTCTGAAGAAGTGAATGCAAAAAAACCTTTTCATCTATTTCTCCCAGCTCTCAGAAAGAAAAGCATGATTTCAAAAACACAAAATGGACTAAAAACGAATGTTCTTAATTCTTTTCTAGAGTAAGCAGATTTTTTATCACAACTTCAAATCACTAAATCATGTGTAGACGTTGGAAAACCCGTCATGTGAAGTAGAGTGCTTCCTACTCAAAGACACGTGACATTTCACAGTTAGAACCAGAACAGTGATTTCTATCAAAAGACAAAGATCCTAGGAGGGAAGCACCCCATTTACATTAGTGCTAGATGATAATGAGTAGGTTCTCTCCTGCTATAGGTCTGGCTGCAGAGAGGTAAGGCAGCCTCTCTGCTAGGTCATTCGGCTACTGCAGATGGAATGGAGAAAAAGAACCTGAAGGGGAGAAGTGAACAGGAAGGTGCGCCAGGAATACGAAGGAAGGACCAGGGATGGCACGGGGAGGGCAGTGAGTAGCACTGAAGATATATTCTAAAAATTGCATGATGTTTTTGCTCTTAATTATAAGTTACTGAATTTACTGCTTTGATTATCTCTGAACATAAGTGGATAAAAAAGCATGCACACAACTAAATGTCCTGTCTGCTTTTTGGACTGTCCCCACTGGCCTGGCATATCAGTAATAGAAATGTAATAAGTCACATTCCACTAGAAATAAAGAACCCACTGTGTAAAATGTGAACGTTTTTCTGGGAAGTGGTGTTCTCTGTGTCTGTACTGTAGCTGCAATCGCAGGTTGTGTGGACGCGGCTTGTTGTTCCGTGTGGATACCTCCACCTGGCCTGGTTCTGAGACCATGAAGGCATCTCCACTTGCCCTAGAAATGGGGCACTGGGAGGTGTCACTCCCCATCATTACTTCTGATTGTACACTAGGGACCTTCCTTAGGGATTAGCCATCCCTCATGATTGATCCCAATAATTTGTAATTGCTGAAAAATTCAGTGAGCCAATATAAGCGCATGTATATCAATAATATACATATGCCAGTTCTTAATTTCTTGTGTTTATAAAATACAAATGGAGACTATAAAGTTAATTTTAATCTATTGTGATATGATCATTTATAACTGTGTTGACTGGCTTTGTCTCCCTTATTAATTTCCCTAAGGATATGATCTACAAAAAAAAAAAGGATATGATCTACATGTACTTTTTAAACATTTGTCACTCAGTACACCTGTTACATGAATTGCTTTCACGATAATAATACAACAAACTATCTCTCTGAATGTATTTGGAGGAGAGACCATTTAAGCTAACCGTAGAGCATTAAGGGCGGTATCTTCTCACTAAGGCATCAGTCCTCTTCATAGGTACCTCCTCTTATTCAGATTATGCTTATTTTAAGACCACATTTTTAAAAATAACGAAACAAGTGAAAACAATGGAAATGAACAATTTATGCCTTACATTAGGCTGTACCTGGATTTTTAATCCCGTAAAACAAGAGATGTGGATATCAGAATGACTGGGCAGATTTGATCCAGTCACGTAATCTGGTCCAACAATTCCTCTGAGTGGTTCTTGTTCTAGTCTCTTTAGTAAAGTCGCATAAATCATTTTTTGTGAATCAGAAGGGGGTGTATAGGCAGACTCTTCCGATGATCTATATTTTCAACAGATATTACATTTTCATTTTTATAGAACCACAGAATTATTAAGGTTTAAATCAGAAACAGTCGTAAGGATTATTTGGTCCCCCTTTAGAAATGATGGCAACTTAGACTTGATTTGTAGTAAAGTGAAGGACTTTGACAAGACAGAAAAGAACAGGATTGTAAATTATCACCGAATATACGCTGAACAAACCAAGATGCATTATTTGGCTAAGATTAATAGTCAATTCACATTTTCAACAAGTTTGTCTATAATATTAAGTAATACTTCCGCATTCCAATTTTTCCATCATCTCCACTCACCGGCTGACGGACTGTGTGCAAGCTCTCCACGCGTCCAACTCCTCCGAAAGGCGCTCAATTTTTAAAGGCACTGACACCGCCCGACGCTTTAACAGCTGACTGAAACATGTGAAACAGAAATTAACATCTGGCACCCAAGACTAAGATATCAAAAAAGCAAATGTGCTTTCAATAACTGCAATTTCAGATTTAACAACTACTGCTCAAAAATACATGTGTATACATGAAGGTGTGCGTGTGTGAGCTCGTGTGCACGTTTACTTGTATGTCTGGCCTTTAAGTGCCCTGAAGTGAAAGATGTTCGGTAAGTGCCAGCTGGATGACCGTCCGAGTGAACGAACCGCAAGGGAGGCTTTGGGGGGGATGGGCGAAACGGGGGTGGGGGGGACACTGGTAGTGAGGAGCACGGGGTGACGTACGGAAGTGCTGAATCATTACATGGTACGCCTGAAACTAATATTACACTGAAGGTTAACGAGATTTAAATACAAACTTGAAAAATAAAATGTAAAACTAGCAAAAGTGGGTAAACAAAGGAAGGAACAAGCGAACTGTGGACAAAGGAGAGACGAGCCAAGCAATGTCGTGTAACGGTCCCACATGGCTGCTGTGTGGCACCGCTCACGTCTGAATTAAAAGTATTAAAGGAGTAAGAAAGCAAGTGGGAAACAGCAGGAGAAGAATGTCAACTTGGTGGAAAGGAATGAACATGAGGACTCCAATTCTTTAAAGACAGACGTGTGTGAGAAAAAGCCGCAGAACAGTGACATGAGGGATCCATCACATCTCTGTAGAGAAAACTGGAAAAGAGACATGATTAGTATGAATCAGGAAGCCTTAGATAAATAATTGCTAGTCCTAGTTTCTTTAATAAGTTACGAACTCAGTGGGTTTTCCAAGGAACTAGTTAGCTGAAACTTAAAAGTAAAAGCTGTCTGGGAGATAGAAACAGAACACAAGACCCTAGCAATGAAGTAAGCATTAAGGAAGCCATTCTGTAACGTGCATTTTCTGGTTATTCCGGCTAATTGTAATCATTCTGCTGGGACATGATAAGACTTGGTGAGGAAAAAGGTAAAACTCTCCCCCCATGCACACGCATGGCTAACACTGTAGAAATATTATCTCAAATTGACTAGTAGCTTCTCATGTTCTTTGACCCCGAATGACTGAACTTAAAATTTTTACTGACAACGTGGCTAGATCCAAAATGAATTCCGTAAACACTCTGGCTTCCCTGTCTACAAATCTGCATTGATGGGGCTTCATCTGTGCAGTCATTTTGGTGACCTGCTACAAACAAAGCAGTGTCGGAGAATGAGGAGAAAAACCGGGGCAAGCATGGGGAGGGATGCTGAGAGACCACCAGGGAACGCTCCCACAGGTACGGGGGCCACAAGTAACTCAGTCTGGCCGGAGTGGAGAACAGAGAAGCCTGCGGGGGAGGCGTGGTCAGAGCCGTGTTTCTGCAGACCTTCACTGTAAGACTAAGGATCTGGAAGCTCCGTGATGGACAGCGGGGAGTCCGGAGGGTACCGAGGAAGGGTGGTGCTGCCAGGAGGCGGACGCCACAGCAGGAAGGGGATGGAGCAGAACCGAGATGCAGAGAGCAGGTGACCAGACGCAGGGCTGAGGCAGGAGGGAGTTGGCAGACCCTAACTATGGCGGTCCGAAGAACACTTAGGCCCCTGATCGGGTGATTCCGGGTGACAGAAATAGAATGGCACCATCAAAAGAAAGAGAGAACACAGGAGAAGCAGCAGATGTGAGGAGGATGAGGTTGTTCATGCTGAGCCCACGGAGCTGAGGCCAGAGTGTGGCCGGCCACGGGAGCGATGCCTGAGTATGAAAACCGCCGCGGAGGCGATGGGTGCGGCCACAGAAATGTTGAGGGTTCCGTGGAGAGAGAACTGAGGGGGGAACAGAGTGAGGGAGACCCCGAGAGCGAGCCGGGAAGCAGAGGAAGGGAGGGAGCAGAGGGCCAGGGAGAAAAGCCCTGGGGGCTCAGTATGAGGGGCGAGGGCAAGGGCGTGAGACAAGACGGACAGACACTACAGACACCACGACCAGCGAAGTTAGAAGCTCCTTGCCCTGAGGGCCTTCGTCCCTTCTCGTCTTCCACCAGCAGGCTTAGATGCATTCTCCCGAGTCTCTCCTGCCTCACGTGTAAAAGCCTCCTTTTATTTCTGATTCTATTTCAAGGGACCATTTCCCCCCTCTCTACTTTCACTACCCAAGTCACATATAAATGGGACACATTTCACCAAATAGTTTCATGCCATGTGGTACATCCTATTGCTCCCATCGGGTATTTAAATATTGTTAAAAACTGCTTTCAAATTTGGGTCTGCCACCTGCACAGAAATGGGTTTTTCCCCGAGTTTCCCAGCAGCGTCACTCCCCGCTGTCCCTCCGTCTGCTCCAGGTGGCGGCCTGAGTCCCACACGGGGCCTTCGTGGGGACGGAGAGGGAAAGGAGGAAGCTTTCTCTCGGAAAGTCGGCCCGTGTGAGGGACACTCAGAAAAACTGCTTTACCCACAGACTCTCAGCATTTTTTGGAGTTAGCTACTCTGCCGTGGAGCAAACTAGTCAACTGGGAAGGGATGCTGTGCAAAGGCGCTGCGGATTTTCTTTCTGATGATAACAAGTTTTAAGCACAATGGCTGAAGTTCAGCAAGCGGGTAGAAAATAGAGGAGTTTGGCAGGACTGCTAGGCCCGACTCTAAAGTAGTGAGTCACCCACTGTTCACAAACCCTCTTTGCTTTTTCTTACTCTAGAGATCGGAAAGCTGAAATACCCAGTTTCTCTGTTTCTTCTAAAAACAGGGTTCCACGGTTCTCACCGAAGGGAGGCATATAACCCAAGTGAGCCTCTCCTTCCCGAGTTCGATGGCCTCATGCTTTAGGGTCCCTGCCTTGTCACTCTTCTCTGCTTCCTGCTTAGAATGCAGACCTGTCGTGGTGGGTTCCTCAAGCAAGTGGAGGGGAGCCGAGGAGGTCAGCGTCAAAACAAGGGAAGAATTCAGTCCTGGATGGACTCCGAGCACAGCTCTAACAGCCCTGGGAAGCCGATCCCAAGAGTCTTGACACAAGACCAATAAACCCCATGTGTTTAAGCTAGAATTAGGATTTCTATCATTTACATCCTAATTCACTTCTAATTCATAGATTTTTATCACTGCTTTATTATGAAGTGCATGCTAATGAACCAGTGGATGCATACGATATGTACGGGAGGCCTTCTAGGATGGACTTAGAGACTATCTCAGTGAAAGGAATTTCCCTAAGTTCGTAACAGAAGCGAAATCGGTTTTACCTTGTGTATTCATAAAGTGCTGGAACGATGCTTTGGTACTGTCTTCTGATAGCCAATAGTGCCCCAATATAACCACATAATATAAGCAATTCATTTCGAGCTCTAGAAGAGAATATATATATACATATAGATATATATCTTTAATTTCATAACTTGAGATCTAGAACGTTACTCACATATGTAGTTACTGTACTTGCATCTCTGTATTTTGATGAGTGACATTTATAGCAAAATATGTTTAGAAAATTTTCCAGACTTGAAGATGTTTTATTCTTAAGTTAACTCCTATTCACGCACTTATGCTATACCACAAATAAGGTTTAACTCTTGCCTTCTTGCTTATCTCTATTCCTTGACTGTTTCTTTTTTTTTTATTTTTTTTATTTTTTTTTTTTAAAGATTTTATTTATTTATTTGACAGACAGAGAAATCACAAGTAGGCAGAGAGGCAGGCAGAGAGAGAGGAGGAAACAGGCTTCCCGCTGAGCGGAGAGCCTGATGTGGGGCTCGATCCCAGGACCCTGGGATCATGACCTGAGCCGAATGCAGAGGCTTTAACCCACTGAGCCACCCAGGCGCCCCAACCTTGACTGTTTCTTTATGTCCATTTTTCTCTAAATAACTCATTAGGCTCAATTTAGGAATTCCTGGCATACTCTCTAGACTCTGGGAAAGGACAGAGCATACCCACTCCATTTCTGGCTAGGGAAACTTGTCAAAGTTTCCTAGGCTGTGGTGTCATCATTTCCACACATGCCATTAGAGCAAAAATAGCCCAAAGCCTCCATTATAAACTACACAGTCTCTGGGGACCTTCATTCCATGGACAACAATGTCCTTAAATGATACATGAATGCAGGGATGGTGTCTGTTTTTCACTTTCTAGCACCTTCACTTTTCCCCCAGCCTAGTATGCTTTGCACACAGTTGCTATTTAATAGATATGACCACGAGCTTCTTGAGGACTTGAGGACTTAGACTACCCCACAGCTCTGAATTAGCCCTATCTGAGCCAGTTAGGGGTGTGTGTGTGTGTGCGCGCACACACACATGTGTACACACACACATATAAACATACACACTCTAGGTATTAGTAAATAGGACCACTAAGATTATTTGTTTCAAATTGATCTCTTTATTTTTTCTTAAGAATAGCAAAGGCACGCCTGGGTAGTTCAGTAGGTTGAGTCCAACTCTTGGTTTCAGCTCAGGTCATGCTCTCAGGGTCACGAGATTGAGCCCCAGGGTGGGCTCTGAGCTCAGCCCAGAGTCTGCTTGAGATTCTCTCTCTCCCTCTTCCTCTCCCCCTCCTCCCCCTCCCTCTAAAATAAATATATAAATCTTAAAAAAAAAAAAAGAAGAAGAGCAAATAAAAATGTAATTTTTTCTACAAGGGCATCTACTGGTCCAAGATGATCTTTTTTCGTGATCTGAACACTGAAAACAATATAACCATTTTAAAACATTACATAGGTTCAGTTATATATTTTGGAGAAAAAGTACTCACTTAGTACACGTATGCAAGACTAATTTTTCAGTACGAATATAACTCAGCAGGTCAAGAACAGGATAAATGGTATCCAATGTCCAATTTGAACTAGTGATGTATTCTGGCAAAATAAAACCAAATACAAGATTCTCTAAGTAATAGTTTTAAAATGTGTTCATCCAATTTTTAACTTACGTAATTAATTCTCTTCTGGTCAATCCCGTCCACCCCTTATTATCTGGATCACAAGTATTTCCATATTTACCATCTTTTAAGTCCCCATACTATACAATCACCAATCTCTTTACTTTTTAAATTTAGGATGGCCAGTGCTAGATTTCAAGGTTGCTTATCAAATATTAATGAAAAGATCAAGTAACTGAGTAGATTTTAGATTATACTAACAACTAGAAACTTACCTTTAATGAAATCAATACCAATAGGAAGAGCTTTTTCAGGTTCCTGACTTAACAAGTAGTATTTCACAGTTTCAAATATATTACCATCTGCATGGGCTGTCTCCGCTAACTGCATACATTCCTCTACCGTGGGTAGCTTGCACTGAAAGTAATTGGTTTGATGATGTTACTAAAATTTACAGGGATAAAAACAGCAGTATAACTAGTAAACATTTCCAATATGTCTAGTATTCTTTTCTTATTAAAGTCGTTCAAAATAGATGTAAATGAAATAATTTGTATTAAGAACATACACTTAGGAAAACACCTTTAGGATCTAATAACAATAAACAGGGTATTAGCTAATGAGTTAATAGCTTTTCATCACATAAACACCTAACAAAAGAGGTGGAAGGAAACTGTGATAATCGGAATTAGTATCCATGCACGTAATTCAGGGAAAAAACAGCTGAGATTTGTTATTTCAAGATACACTGACCAATGCCAGAAACTACATCAAATGTAGAAAATGTCAACAGTACACTCTTCCACGACCTCTACAGTCGAGTTTAAGTTCACCCGGCCTTTGAGACAAAGCCACGTCATTTCAAGCAGGAAGGCAAAACACATACAAGCTCTCACAGTTTTTAGCTCTGACATTCTGAAATGCCACAAAATGGAGATTTTGAGCCTATGAGATTTCATTACTGTAAAATGCAAAGCAATACTCCCGGTTTTTTTCAAATAATTTTTTTCCTGTTGAAACACAGAGCCTGCTCCTCCCTTGGGTAAGCTCTTCCGCTTCCAGAATGTAGGCAGGAATTGAAAGTTCTCTTTTATATCCAAACCTGATGTGTTCATGATGTTTGACGAGGAAGTGTTAAAGGTCTGCTGGTTAGTTTCTAAGCAACACCTATAAATCATTGAGGGCTTTGTCTCACTGGTCTTTGGGGACCCCGGAGAAGGTGCTCCCGGGGCAAGGGCTTTCCGTGTGTGACCCCCCGGGCCTCAGTTCAATCACAGGAGGTCACGGGTCCGCTCACCTTTGAGATTCCTCACACTCGTCCCTTCGTACTTTCCCTCTATGTCCCCTCAAGTGACTAAGATGGTTTATTCGACCTATTTATTAATGTTCTTATTCAAGAGCTTCATAACTTCTGTGACTTGAAGTGGGTGGGGAGACGGGTGAAGGAGGTGATGGGGGCTGGGGAGTGCCCTTGCTGTGAGGAGCCCTGGGTGATGTGTGGAAGTGGTGAGTCACTATATTGTACACCTGACACTAACATCACACTGCAAGTTAACCACCCGGAAGTTAAGTGAAAACATAAAAAATAAATAAATAAATAAAAATTTGGTAAACTGAACATTTTAGATTCCTTAATATTTCCCTCTTAAACAATTACAACAAACTCAATTAAAGGGGCTTTCATACATATAACATTTCCACATTGTTTCCCCATCTTCATTTACTAAATGCCAGTTCTTTACTGAGCAACTACTATGTGCTAGGTACTATGCCTGGCTAAATAAAATAAAGTTTCTTCACTTTGTTACATGCTCCAAGAGTAAAGGAAATGGAAAAATGATTTATATTGAAATTTTATTCTCAAAATATAAGTAAGATGATCATTCCTGTAATTTCTGTCCTATCTTAAAATTCTAAAAGTTATATAAATCAACAAAATATTTGAAAACACAATTTTTAGCATTACTTGCGAAATTGTCGAGAGGTAGTAACAAGTGTACACAAACTGACTACTCTTTCTAAAGAGTTATTAATGAAGTCTGACCAGAAAGTCTGATATCTTTTTAGAATGTGTGATGAAAAGACTGTGTGAATGTCATCTTGCCCATGTCATTACCAGTGTGTAAACACAGACAAATATTTTGTCACGCTAAGCCTCAATATTAGCACCTGCTGGTCTCACCTCAGAAGATAAGTGAATTACTCTTAAAGCACTAGGCAGGGCATCTGCGTGGCCCCGTGCATTACGCGGTGGGTCCTGATCTCAGGGTCCTGGGACTGAGCCTGGCATAGGGCGCTGCACTCAGCAGGGACTCTGCTTCTCCCTCTCCCTAGCCCTCTGCCTCCCCTTCCTCCTGCTCCTGCTCTCTCTCTCTTTCTCGTATCAATCAATAAAACATTAAAAAAAAAAAAAGGTACTATGCAACAAATGTAAAGTTCCTACTTCCTTATTTTAATTTCAACATGGAAATAGCTTTTATTTGTCATGTTTGTAAAAACAAGCGCAGCTCACTTAAAAAATAATTCACAGAATACAAAGTGTATAAAGAACTTAAATCACTCCAAATCTCACAACCCACTGATTACTGTGCACACTTATCCTTTCACAGGTATCTTTCCTGGTATCACACACTTACTCACACACACTTCCACACATCTGCTCACACACTGGAGCTCACACACACACACACCCATATGCTCACTCATACACACACACACACACACACCCCTATGCTCACTCATACACACACTCATACACATACACACACACACACACACACACACACACACACACACTTCTGGTCTATTTGTACTATCACAATACTTAGTAAGTATCCCGTTGTTGAATGAATAAGGCCACTCAGCCACTGGGGACAAATCAAGGGTCATATAAGTGTAACAAAACATGGTTATTTTCAGAGTTAAAGATAAGAAAATGTTTTATTCTATCCTCCATTTTTCTTAAAAGAACTGTACATATCTCCTTGAATATGCTATAAATAACATAAATACGTACAAAGTTGTTTTCAAAATGAAAATCACACGGCATGTGCGTATTTCATATTCTGCTTTTTCATGACTGCTTTACAGCCATCTACCAGCGCCAATAAAAACAGAACTTCATGACCTTTTTAATGGATTAAAAGCACTGAAGTACAAAAATGTGCTGCACTTTATATAAACCATCTTCTGATTATGGAATATTTTGGTTGTTTTTATAAAAAATCTTGGCACATAAGTTCCTATACTCTATAAAGGAATAATTCTTTAAACCACTTTAGAGTAATGCATGGGAATTTCATTATACTTCATTAACTCTTTTAGGGATCCTAAGTTGCCTATTTTTAAAAAGTCAGCTTACACGTCCCTTACGATGCAGAGTGGCAGAGTGGGAAGAAGGCCTGGGGACGCGGAGGCAGACAGGCTGAACCTGACATTCACCCTCCACCTTCCACCGAGGGCAGTTCCTTCCCTTCTCTGAACTCTCTTTCTTAGTGGAACAGGAACAATATTCGCAGCTTTTCAGGGCATCATGAGAATTGAGTAAAACACAAATGCATGTAAAAATCTACAACGGTCCCAAGCATACAGTAGAAGCTCAAGAAATGTCACGTACCGTTACCATTTTTGTTATATTTATAAAAGGGTTGGAAAGGGATATGTTTGCTTCCCCGCTTGAATCTGTATGTGCCCGAACCTACAGTTAGTTAAATCACAGCACTGCGTTCCGACTGCAGAATGGACTGTCCTGAGCTTACCTTCTCACGAAGATCGTTCAGCTCTGCAGTGCACCCTGGGTAGAAGGCACAGAGTTTGACCAACTGCAGCTCATTGTCAGGAGTCATCAGCAGCAGATCGGCCGCCAGATTCCTACGCACGCAACAAAAGGGGAAACTTCAACTGAGGAAAAGAAAATCTAAAAATAACATTCAGAACCATTTCAAAAGAAAACTCTACCGCCTCCCTCGATTTTCTACTTATATAAACAGCACCAATTTCCTACCTAATTATGGAAGTCTTCTAAATGTGGATGACAGAAACCAAAGAGCATGAAGGATAAATGGATTATGACATTTCTATAGTTTTTTTTAAAAAATCTAAGTGAATCTTTATATATTTGTAATTAATTTTGTTATTACAGGACAATTCTCTAACCTGGCTAAATAGAATTAGATATGTTCTTTGCAGTGAATTACATAGAAAATTTTGTCAAAGCTAATTCTCATCAGCTTTGGTCATGCTAGCCAACCACGGATCCTTAAAGCCAACAGAACACCTAGATGTTTTAAGTTTAGAATTTGGGGTATTCTGCAACTCTCCTAAACTTTAGGTAGAAATCAAAGATAGAAATGCAATTTTTGGATTTACTTTTTAAAGATTCAATAAATGGAATAAATCACTTTAAAAAATTAGGTACTTTAAAGTGTTGTATGGACTTTACAGCTTTACATTAAAAATATTTTGTGTAATATCTTCTTAAAAATCAGTAGGTAAAGAGTTTTTGGTTGCATACATCATAACTGAGAAAACACTACTTGTTAATGGTTCAAGATGTTATTATTCCATTTTCAAGAAACTGATATTTGACACATTCAGCATAACCTGAGAATAGATAATATTTCAAATGTGAATTTCTGAAGGTCAGACTTCTGAGAGTAAAATCCTCCTTCACCTTCTTTGTGAAGCCTTCAATAAAATGTACATTGGTCATTTATATGAATAAATCATTTTTAAAATACTAAGAGATGTTTAATCGAGAATACTATGAGCTTGGAACAGGAATAGACAACTTGTGTGTGTCAAATATTCTACCATCACAGAGCACGTAAACCTTTGGTTATTTTTACAAGTCTCAAATTAGGGTAATTCATCTGTTCTTGCTAAAAGGTTTAAATGACTCTGTTTTCTGATACCAACATTTAATAGCAGTATTCAATTATGTCCATGAGAATACAGAAATTACCATTTGCTTTTATAGGGCATAAAAGAGCTGTGCTAAACTTCTATTCAAACTTTTATAAACATTTAAGTCTGACTTTCTCACAGTAGAATTATATAGTCATACACTGAAATTTACAGCAATGCTAGTTAATTTTATTCACTCTTTAGTGTAATTTACCATTTACTGAAAATTCAGGACACCAATTGGGGAAAATGTATATATTTGTAATAATACAGACCTACCTAATAACCTAAAATCTTAAATTTTGCTACCAGAACAGGCATTTTTCACTTGCTTAGTTATTAACTATCATTTAATACTATAGAAAGTCACAGTTTATTTATTACACAAGTTTTAAGTATAAAATCAGGAGTGTTTTTTGTATCTGGGCTACAGGAACTGTTCTTATTACTTTGTAGTTAGGTTTTACATGTTATAAATTCTATGAAAGAACTAGCATTCTGTGAAACAACAAAGCAAGAACAGGTAATGATCATTTCTTAGTATAGAGTTCATATTCTAAAACTTTAATATTTTAGAATTTAGTATTCTAAAATAAAACATGAGTTTTTTAATTAAATGTTTTTATAAAGCTAGGTAATACCTGTATCCAACAGATGGAAAGCTAGAAAGAAAATGATTTTAAATATGAACACCATGGATAATACACAAGGAGAATCAGGAAGAAGGAAACTTTAACCAGTAAATGTAAAACAGGCAAAGTACACTTGGTTTTCAAAATTATGAACATTCTCTTGAAATTACGCAGCTATCCATTTTTACTTAAATTTCTGGAGCTCTATGAATACCCATGAGGATTACAGATTCCCCCTAGAAAAAAACCTGATTGGTTCCACATATTTCAGAATTTGAACTTTATCCTAGTTTCTTGTGCATGTGTCAATTCTATGGATATATAAAGGAAACTTCTTGGGGGCAGTCACAAGGAAATGGAAGTTTGTTTTGTATTAAAAGCAACTAAGATATATAGTCAGTTGAAAGATTTTTTAGAGCTCACTTTAATTTCTATTTTTTTTTTTGCTATTTTTTACCCTCATCTAAAAAAATAAACAACTAATCACATTTTATTGAGATTAGATGATGACTTTTAGCACAGAGTCAGTCACCTTTGTGAATAAATAACCTGAGTTAAACCTCATGCTTTGGGATGGGTCCAAGGCAAGTCACAGTAAGTATGTAACTGACTGCTATCCACAGGGAAAACCGGGCGCTCGCTAAGGATGGTGGGAAGTTTAAGGCTGATGGTGGGGGAGGGAGCTCTTATACATGTAAGATATGGTAAAAATTATAAAAACCCTGAGATTCCTGATTCACTATGAAGCCCCCAGATCCAAAAAGAAGAGGAAAATGGGAAGTGCTTCTCTTCTGCTGATTTAGCCACAGATTAAGGACGTGGCATAGCATGACACCTGCCACAGCCTGGATGCTTGTGTTGCCCCCCGAATTCCTATGTTGAAACCTAATCCTCAATAGAATGGTATTTAGAAGGGGGACCTTTGGGAGGTGATTAGGTCCTGGGAGCTGAGCCCTCATGAATGGGATTAGTGCCCTTATAAACGAGCTGGTCCCTTCCACAAGTGAGCACAGCAAGAAGTTGGCCAATGACGACCCAGGAAGCCAGCTCTCATCAGACACCCGATCTGCCAGCATCTTGATTTTAGGCTTCTCAGCCTCCAGAACTGTGAGAACAAGTTTCTGTTATTTATAAGCCACCCAGCCCGTGACATTTCCTTGCGGCAGTCTGAACTAAGACCGTAGCTAAGTGCAAACTTTGCAGCCAGTTTATGTAACCTTGAATCTTGGCTTTAGCGGTGACTGAGACCTGCGGCGAATCAGTATCGACTGCATAGTATCTAGTGGGTCATTCCATGTAAAGTGCTTCAAACGGTGCTTGGCACACAGTAAGCAGCGCAGAAGGGTTGGCTGGCCGTCCTTATGATTACTATTTCTATGCTCTGTAGATGCCAGCAGTGGGGTCTGTCTAGCTCCGTCGTAAGAGCGGCACGTGTGTGCACGGGGCCTACGGCGGGAAGAGGTGCAAGACCTGAGAAGCAAGTTTACTCGGAAACTCCTTGGGGTTCTACGTACTTTGGGGAAAGAGAAGATAAAAGTCTACAGATGCCTTTACTCAACAACCATCTTCTGACTGTCAGCATCGTGTGTTTCCCAAGGCGGCTCGGTGAGGAAGGACCGCCCGCCCTGAGATCAGAGCGCTGCGGCCGGGAGCGAGGACTGCTGGGACAGGGCCCTTCCAGGGTCGATGTCTTGGCGCGCTGCCCACGTCTGGGGGAACAGCCTGTTCCAAGTCTCCGGCTAAGCCACACTGTTACTCTCCATTAGAAAGTGACTTTATTTTCCACACTTTAAACTAAGACACAAGATCCGACACGAATGAGGGCAGATACGGAGAATTTAAAATGTGGGAATGTGTGGTCCTGATTATCTTAAGAAGGACGCATTTGTTCTCATGATGTTTTGTGTGCTGGAAAGATCGTGGAGGTGTACCTGTCCCGAGTCAGAATGGGTCACGGAAGATTTCCTTCTATAACGAGGGTAGTTCCCACTGTCACTTCGCTGTCATGGCCCAGTTTCCTCCCACAATCTCTGCTAGTAATTTAGAAAAAGGAGATGCTGTGCTCTCCCAATACACACCAAATGCAACTTACAGTATTTAAAAAACATATCCCATCACTGTAGAATCTTTCTTTGAATTTGGAAATTCTTACCATGCGGGAATCATCATGCATTTTCTTGCCAACAACTCCAGGGCGTAGTGGGTACCAGGAGCCGCGGCCTCCCCCAGTGCAGTGCCCACACACACAGCCAGTTCCAGCTCGTTCCCGCGGATCAGGTAAGCCATAGCACGCTTGCTCAATGACAAAATAATTGCTTCAGTTTCATAGATGCGGCATTGGCTCATCATTCCCCACCAAGCTCATAAAGTAGATAAAGCAGTATTAACATATAATCAATCATTCTTATAAAGGATTGAATGTCATACTCCTATGAAGTTCTTACGTAAGTACAAATGCAATTTGCAGGTGGTAAAGCTTGTGATAAAGGGTTAGAGAGGAAATTTTTATAAGGTCAGAATTTAAGTTTGAAACCCTCAGTATTGGGCGCCTGGGTGGCTCAGTTGGTGAAGCGACTGCCTTCGGCTCAGGTCACGATCCTGGAGTCCCGGGATCGAGCCCTGCATTGGGCTCCCAGCTCCACAGGGAGTCTGCTTCTCCCTCTGACCTTCTCCCCTCTCGTGCTCTTTCTCACTCTCAAAAAAATAAATAAAATCTTTTTAAAAAAAACGGTTAGTATTACTTTTGTAATTAATTAATAACCGTCTTTCTGCCATATCCTCCACATGTCCTTCAATCTATCATGAAACAATGTGAATTCTTAAAAGCTTTTTCAATAATGTGCAATGATTATCAATTACCCCTTAAATATACCATATCTAAGGATACAAGCAAAATAGAACCCATCTTTACTTCACATTCTTCTTATTAGATTAGTGGGTCAAACAGAAAATACGTTAAAAACAGAATATACCAAAGAATACTTAAAAGTAAGTGCTTTCCAAGGTCAGGTATGCTGAGTCCCAGTCCATATTCCTCCCTTTACCACACTACTGCTCCTCACATAGGATGAAACACTTAAAGAAAGGTGGTTACAAACATGTGTCTTGTGATAAAAATAAATAAATCAGAAAAAAAAAGATCACATATCTCTAGAGTTCATGTATGCTTATAAGGTCTGGGAGCTCAGGCTTGGAAAGCACACGCAGTCAGATCTCACACAGAAGGTGCTGCATTTTTTCCACTCCAACACCGTGCCTCGTCTTAAGAGTGTCTCATCCACAGTGAAACGTACCTCGGTGTTGTCTACAGCTAGCTGGCAGCACGCGGCTAGCACGGCTCGCCCGTCCCGAAAATACCACTCGGCTAGTTCTTCACTGACTTTGTGCAGGAGTCTGGAAGAGATAAAGCATATATTCTCCATAAACGCAAGGATTCCACCACAGAATGGACTAACGCCCTTTAACAACAAGCTGATTAAAGGGTCAAATCGGATTTAATTTGATATCTTCGATTAAAGTATAAAGTCTGATTTTTGGTAAAAAAAAAAAAAAAATCAGGAAAGCAGGCGGGGCAGACAAACCACCCTGCCAAATGTCAGAAGAAAAGCCTAACTTTCAGAATTTACCATCCTACACTGAATCATTTATAACTCAGCTATAGGGACAGTCAAGCTTAGAAATAAATGGAAACTTTCAAAATTTAGTGGTGACACCAAGTACAGGCGGTGTATGTTGGAGCTTAGTAATAGCAGAGAACAGCAGCAGAGAACCAGGAAGGCGTATGCTGGTCGCAACACTATTTGTTTAACATTTTATGACTCTTTTTTTTGCTTGATAAACATCCTTAAAGTTTAAATCTCCAATTTTATAGAGCAATGAAAGGAGCCAATAGATGTGGCACGGGAAAGTAGATTATTAGATTTTACAAAGGTCAAAAGGCTGAGGAATTCTAATCTCCAATTCTTTTAAAAGCATATGTAGCTGGATTTCTTCTTTAAAAGGAGCATAAGTTTTATTCTCAACACTAATTCTGGGGTGTTGGGATTATGAACAATAAACAGTTATCCATACTGACTTTACAGTGAAACATTAATAAATAGCACACCTGTATTTTCACAGCCCCTCCTTCCCTAAACTGGTCTGATCAGTTTTTAAGTATTTAAGTACTAAGGTGCTTTATTTGGGATCTCTCTACTGAATGTGTTTTCCTTCTGTGGAAGGGACACAGAATGTCATAGGCTGTGTCCCCGTGCCTGACCTTGCCCTGTTCTCTGCGGGAGGAGCCGAGAGAGAGTGTGACTGTGATGAGAAACGAGGTGAACCCGCCAAGCCTTCTGTATGCAGAGAAATATGAACTTCATGGTTCTCAAAACCTTCTACAGGGAAGCCAACCATGAAAATATGACCCCACACAAGGGATGAAATGCTCACTCATTAAAGTCCTCCTTGTAGATATCATCGGAAGATGAAGATCCTTTCGGTGTAGAAACATGTAAGGTCTGCATGTTTCCCTCACAAGCAGCCTAGAATTTAATGAAATCTTTAATTAATTTTTAGCTAATTCTTGATAGCTGACCAGTTTCAAAAATTTTTTTTTCAGAATATTATTTTGATCAAATTACAGTTGACCCTTGAACAACATGGGTTTGAACTGCATGGGTCTACTTCATGCAGATTTTTTTTTTTTTCAGTAAATACAGTACATCACTGTAAATTTATTTTCTCTTCCTTATGATTTTCTTAATAACATTTCTTCCTCTAGCTAACTTTATCATCATAATACAGCATGCAATACATATACAAAACATACATTAGTCAACTACATTATCGGTAAGATTCTGGTCAACAGGAGGCTATCAGCAGGTAAGTTTTGGGAGAGTCAAAATTTATATGTGGATTTATGACTGGGTGGGGGTTCAGTACCCCTGACCTCTGTGTTGTCCAAGGATCAACTACTTACTCTAATCATGTTTGAAATTTATACAATTTGGAGATACCCTTAGAATTTGGAAAAAAAGCGTGAACTCCCTTTGTATCAACAAGTACATGGTTACTAGAAAAATCTGCTCAAGCACATTTGACATTCATCAGCATACAGAAGCTCAGACGTCAGGGATGCTGGTAGGTCTAAAGTGCACTCCACGTGCTAAGATCGTGGGATACAGATGTGGGCGGAGACAGCTTGGAGGTGGGTGGAGGCTAAGCCATCCACGTTGCCGGATCACGCGATGGCAAGTGCGGCAGGTCAACACAGCCTTCCTTCCACGCGCCCACCCACCAGGGCACGGAGCCTGCACAGTCACGCAGCTGTACCTGTGCAACAAGCAGAGCTTCTTTAAGCTGACCTCTTGACATAAAAAAGTCGACTAATTTTTTCACATCACCAATGGCGATGCAGTACGGAATGACATCATCCTTGTCTTCCTGGATTAACTGATCCGCTCTCCTAATAAAGTAAGAACAATTTCTTTTATAATATGCTAATTTCAAAGTTCTAGTTTGGACAGAGATTTTCTGAAATATCTAAAACATCCAAATATTCAAAATATGTGGTAGATTTCATACAGCCCTTTTGCATATCACTTTTCTAAAAGCCTCAAATTTTATAATCAAATCAGATATGGAAGACAAAAGTTTTCTGGAATAATAAATACTACGGATACTTGCTTTCTCTTAGAACACTACGTATTTTCATATTTTTAAGTTCACTGAACATTTTGGTCTTTAAATGAATGTAGCTTATCTATTACAATGAGCAATATGTTTTCTGAAAGTAAGTTGCAAACCAGGTATGTGTGCTGGGATATCTGCTTTCACCTGCATTAATAAATCCAGGGGTGTTTACTTCATCACAGACAGTAGACTGTTAAATGTTTTACTGAGCACAACTGTGAATGGAGAGCTTCTAATATAAGTAGTTTAAAATCATTAAAAATGATAATATAAAAGTATAAATATTGGTAATATAGAATATTATGAGTGCCCCAAGCAAGGTAGTTGAGAAAAAATAATGCTCCTGATACATGAGGTTACAGGATCCTGATTTTGGACACGATAAAGGGTTTACTTATGCCTGCCTCTGTCTCTCTGTATCCTGTCTGTGTTTCTCTCTTCCTAAGTCCCATGTAGTTTCCCAACGACCAACCAAATTGATTCAACTCTTACAGTTTCGTTAAAAACTAATCTGGTCTATTTTGGATAGGTGTAGCAGACTTTTTTTTTTTTTTTTTTTTTTTGGCCCAGCTTATCGTTAACAGTCTTCCATTCATAGGGTCTCTGGGATTCTCCCCAACAACTATGTTTTTAACCACCTGACCCTGAATTTCCTTTTTAGAGGAATAACATCCCCTTCCTAGGGACCAGGGCTGAGATATTGCCACTCAATCTCTCTGAATGGCTGGATTTATACAACACAAACTTGGGCGTTGTGGGGAGACCATTTTCTGGCCAACATGTGAATTAAGGAGCAGAGAATATCAGGTGTTGGTTTCCCAAAATAAATGAAGTAGTTTTTGCTGAGGTTGAAATAAAATGGTTTTGTGAAATAATCGTCGCTAACTTGATTTTATTAAGGTTTCAGTGGGAGGGAACAACATTCAGTGAGGGTACAGGAACTGAGAATTAGTGGGGATTCTAAGGACTTAAGATGGGGAGCCTTAGTGTGAGGGCTGGAGCCAGCGTGCTGATGAACTCACCATCGGGAAAGCGGGTGCTAGCGCACAGTCTACGTTCCTATGGCAGGTAAGTTTGCTAAACCTTTTGCATTTCATGCTTAGCCTCTGACAGATTTTTATTTGTACATGTGAACTGCAGTTGAATTTACTTTTAAATCATGTGCCATGAAAGAAAAATCAAAACTTTTTAATGCCAGGAGGAAGGCAATTCCTCATCAAATAGTACTCTACAGGCTTAGAGCAGTGATTGGCACAAAAGTGAGGACTAACTAAATAAATATTCACTGAATGAATAGAATAGAATAGAACAGAAAGCAGTCTTATGTCGTGAATTGAAACGTGTCTGCCCAAAAGATATACTGAAGTACGACGCCATGATATCTACAAATGGAACTTTATTTGGAATTACGGTCTTAGCCAGTGTAGTCAGTTAAGACGGAGCTGTACCGGTTTAAGGGAGACCGGAAATCTAATATGACTGGTGTCCTCAAAGAAAGGGGGACAGAGACACACAGGGAATAACGCCCTGTGAACACAAAGCTGGTGTTGGAGTGATGCACCCATGAGTCAGCAGCTGCCAAGGATCGCCGGTAACCCCCGCAGGCTGGGGAGAAGCATGGAACTGAGTCTTTCTCAGAGCCTTCAGTAGGAGCCAATCCTTCCGGCAACCTGACGATGGACCTCTAGCCTCCAGGGCTGTGAGAGCCTAAACACCTGTTGTTCTATGCCAACCACTTCAGAGTGCTTGGTTGTAGCAGCCACGAGAGATGAATACATCTCCGCAACAGTCTTCTTTGTCATCAGTACCTCCTTTATATTCATGGAGGGGACATGGCAGGGATTAGTGTCCAGAGAGAAGTTCTGAGTTATGACTCTATAAAAGTTATTTATAGAGTAAGTATTCTGTGAACTTCTGGTAACTGTCAGAAACTCTTACCATTTATATTTCAATAGCAATATATTCACCAGTAAGTATGTTTACTGATCTGTCAATTCCTCCACTGACAGGGGAAAATCTGCCTTCCACTGTTTTTTTCAGATGTCAGGTCAAATACAAGAACACCAAAATGACTTGGAACCGATTCATTTAATTCACTGTACGGTAGACATAAAATTCAGCTATTTTTAAAGACAATATAACAGTAAAAATTCTCAAATGTTACTATTATATTTATATACTGCTTCCACTTTAACATATTTCAAAACATGTATCTGGACACAGACTCTCGGCTCACCTCTGCATTAACTTCTTCCAGTATTTTACAGACACCCCTGGGGCGACGGACAAGGCTTTGTCCCACTAGAACAGAAAAAAAGGACAAAAACATGTTGTCTATTTTAAATTTTATGTATTTATTTATTTGAGAGCGAGAGTGAGAGCTGGGGGAGGGGCAGAGGAAGAAGCGGACCCCCTACTGGGCAGGGAGCCCAGGACTCTGGGATCCTGACCTCAGTGGAAGGCAGAGGCTTAACTGACTGAGCCCCCCAGGCACCTGATTGTGCTTTTAGTGGACTTTTTTTTTTTTTTTTTATGAACTCACATTTATAATATGAGTTTTTAGTGTGTTTTTAGAGTGTTCGGATTTCCAGGAATATTTTTGTATTCTACCTGATGCATTCCACAGAGTATAAATATTACCACATTTTAAAATAAAATAAGATATATAAACTGCATTATTTAGCAGGGAAAATCCCAAACCTAGAGAGCAGGGGGCAGAGTGTGAAGGAGAAGAGTAGTAACTAAAGTATATAGTTTGAAAAACATACTAACTCATCTTCTGACACAACCCCAGAGTAATTTGTTTTATGGTAATCTATAGTCTATGTTCAAAATAATACATGTTGAAATTTTTACTAGTGTCACTTCTCCTTAACAAATAAGACATTTATTTCTATTTTTATTCTTCCCTTGTTTATTTATAAACTTTATTTCTTGTCACTTCTTCCTTTATAGTTGATAATACTGATCTTCATATTTTAAAAATCAGATGTTATTAAATATGATCATTGTTCAGTTAAGACAAGTGGACAATTATATGGAAATATAGATTTCACTGAACTCAAGTCTAGAAGAGAAATGAAGGGAAAGTATTCTGAAATATCAAAACACGAATCCACGCTTCATTTTAATTAAGATTCTCCTAAACAGTAGAATTCTACTAAATTAAGGCTAGAAAATTGGTAATTAGCCTGAAAATAATACGTTAAATTTTAAATAGGAAACTTTTTTTTAAGTTTTTATTTAAATTTCAGTTAGTTAACATAGAGCGTAATATAAGTTTTGGGTGTACAAAATAGGTAATTTTTAATACTACATTATTTGAGTCATGTTACCTTTGTAAAAAAAAAGTAATCTAAAATAAGCTTTTAGGGAAAATTTGCCTTTGTTAGAGTAGAGGCAAATGGAAGACAGGAGTTAAAATATAGGTTAAATTAACTTTGAAATCATCAAGATTTTTCTATAAGAACATGTCTTGTAGGTGAAAAGATTGAATGTTTTCCTAACCTCACAGTGTTAATCTCAGAGAAACAAACTATGGAAGCAGGTGACCATGAACTAATTACGAGGACACTCCCATTTTTCAAGGATTGTAAGCTCAGTATTTTGGATCATTAAGAACATTAATTCTTAAGCTCCAGAAGTAGGTATTTTATTAAACTATCTTTAATTAAATTTGAATTAAATATAGCTTAAAAATATATATATATACACACCCATATATAAAACTAAGAAAGATGAAGAATTAGTATCCTGTCAAAATTTATTTGTTCTTTTTGTCCTTGACTTTTGAAAGATATTCTAATACAGCTTTGTTAAAAGGGTAACTTTTAAGACAAATCTCAACTTCTTCAGACCAAAAAATTTTTTAAAGATTTTATTCATTTATTTGACACAAAGAGACAATGAGAGACAGAACACAAGCAGGGGGAGTGGGAGAGGGAGAAGCAGGCTTCCCGCAGAGCAGGGAACGACACGGGGCTCGATCCCAGGACCATGAGATCATGACACTGAGCCAAAGACAGAGGTCTAATGACTGAGCCACCCCAGTGCCCCAGAAGTAAAATTTTTATATTGCCCCTAAACACTTTATAATACCTTAAAAAAAATTTTTTTTATTTCTTTAAAGTAAGAGAGAGAGAACACACACCCAAGTACAATGGGGATGGGTGGGGCAGAGGAAGAGGGAGAGAGCAAATCTTAAGCAGGCTCCATGACCAGCACAGAGCCAGACTCCAGGGACTGATCTCATGACCCCGAGATCATGACCTGAGCCAAAAATCAAGAGTCAGCCCCTTAACCGACTGAGTTACCCAGGCGCCCCTTCCTTTTCAATAGCATTTTTAAATGACATTTTTGTCTTAGGTCAAGCAGTAATTCATTATTTGTCTCTAGTGTGTGGATGGGGGAATAAAAAGGTGAGTTAAATTTAATTTTGATATATTTTAATGTAGTCTTATTGCTTAGTTTTACTTTACATTATTCATTAGTACACTTAATAGCATGCTTTGTAATTATAAAATTAACTAACTTAGAGCTTTTCAAAATGATCAACTATGAAATGAGTCCATGCCATTCTCATTTTTTTTTTTGGAGGGTGGGAGAATTGTTCTTGAACTACAGTGGCCATGCAGAAAAATGAAAACCTTCATAAATTTCACAAAATTTCATAAAATTCACAAACTGAATACACTCAGGTAACCAGCACCCGGACCAAGATATTTGCAAATACAGACAAAGGGCTGATATCCAAGATCTATAAAGAACTCCTCAAACTCAACACACACACAAAACAGATAATCATGTCAAAAAATGGGTGGAAGACATGAACAGACACTTCTTCAAAGAAGACATACAAATGGCTAACAGACACACAAAAAAATGTTCATCATCAGTAGCCATCAGGGAGATTCAAATCAAAACCACACTGAGACACCACCTTACACCAGTTAGAATGGCCAAAATTAACAAGACAGTGTAGTGAAAAGAAGGGCCATATGTACCCCAATATTCATAGCAACAATGGCCACAATCGCAAAACTGTGGAAAGAACCAAGATGCCTTTCAACGGACGAATGAATAAGGAAGATGTGGTCCATATACATAATGGAATATTATGCCTCCATCAGAAACAATGAATACCCAACTTTTGTATCAACATGGGCAGGACTGGAAGTGATGATGCTGAGAGAGTCAATTATCATATGGTTTCACTTACTTGTGGAGCATAAGGAATAATATGGAGGACATGGGGAGATGGAGAGAAGAAGGGAGTTGGGGGAAATTGGAGGGGGAGATGAACCATGAGAGACTGTGGACCCTGAGAAACACACTGAGGGTTTTAGAGGGGAGGGTGGGTGGGAGGTTGGGTGAGCCTGATGGTGGGTATTAAGGAGGGCACATGTTGCATGGAGCACTGGGTGTGGTGCATAAACAATGAATTCTGGAACACTGAAAAGAAATTTAAAAAAATAAATAAAAATTAAAAAAAAAAAAAAGAAACAGAAGCTCCTTCTCCCTTTTGTTCTATTTTATTTGCCACCTACTTTTCAAAAGAACCACTATCTTGAATTTTAATAGGATAGATTCATCTTAATCTTTTTGAAAACTGTGTTTGTTGAATCAGTCCTCAAAACAATCAAGATGTGCCTTAGAAACATCTTTCACTAGGTAATCCTCAATGAAAACCCTCTTCTGGCCAAAGCGAGGTCTCGTTACGACAAACAGTGTTAGCAAGGGGCAAAGGAAGTCCACTGTGTGCAACTCAGCTAATGTGGATATTTACGGGGTATCAAAGATTCTACCCTACAGCAGTGGTTCTCAACCTTCAGCATGCATGTGAATAATGCGGAGGGCTCATAAAAGCACAAATCGCTGGGCCACATCCCCAGAGTTTCTGATTCTGTAGGTTTGGGGTGGGACATGCTTGTCTAACACATTCCCATTTAATGCTTATGTTAATCTGGGGGATCTCACTCTAAGAAGTATCTCTCAGATATACACCTGATATCAAACTGGCAGAGAAGCAAACAAATCTGGAAAAAGAGAAGTTTAATATTTAGCATTTCACCAATGCTTAGAATACTCTGTTAAACTCACTGATTTTAGCACTTTACCTCTCCAAGTTCAACCATCAGTTCACAGTATCTCTGAATTTGTCCTAATCTCAAATGTATGTCAGCAGCTTCCTTCAGCCTTTCCTCTTTAGTGGGGACCCCAATGCCACCACCAAATTTAGACATCTTGACTGTTGTCAATTCTTGGGCTTCAGACTGGTTAAAAAGAAAATAAAATTTTCTAAATTTAATTATCAAGAGATGGTGATAACAGATGATTATAAAAGCATTGCAAGGGCACGTATTTTAAAAACATGTAGCACTGGAAATTAAATATTTAAAAAATCAATGCTTTTTCTCTATAAAATATGATACCTCTCCTACTATCTTTTTGGTGTGGGTGTGGGATAAAAAAGTGGATGTGTCTGGTGTGGGCAGGGAGAAGCTAAATCCCACTGTCCTTAAAACTCACCAGGTGTTGTGGTTATACAGAAATGCAGGGCCCAAAAGGTTGTGAATGATAATGTAATCACTGGAAAAAAATATACAAAAATCTGGAATAAAAATTAAAAATGACAGGCCACTCTAACTGGCTCCTGTACTGGCAAGAGGTAAGAGCTGTCGTCTTTCAGTGGAGTTGTGACTACAGAAAGTCCTCCTTTATGAAAATAACTGTTTCGTCTGACCTTCAAATCCCCATCTCTGGCCCAGTTCTCATGCTCTAATGGTTAAGTTAACCATGATATTTCCTTGCAAATAGAAGATCCATTTCCACTTTCTGGTCCCAGCACTGGTTTGTTGGTACTGGTTATCACTCCAGGTATAAGGTAACTGATAATTTTGTAATGAAATTCATTAACAGCTCTAATACGGCCAGTTTTAATAAAACATATCCCAGAATACAGTCTATCGGGCCTCTGAGACTAAGGTCAGAGTGGCCCATATGTCATGGTCATCCGGTAATAGGGTAAAGCATTTCAAGGAGTTCCAAGTGACCTTTGAAGAAATTCATGAGATTCAACCTATAAACCATGGCTGCCTCAATCTGGTCTCAAATAATTCAGACTCTCATGACTTATTTTTACAACATTTATCTCCTCAGTGTTCACTTACTTCAGTCTACTAACTTTAATTCTATACATTTTTCAAAATAATTTTTGTATTTCAACAATGAAAAGACAAAACTAATTTCTGCTTGAGGACATGATCCTTGCATACTTTACTTACCATTCGAAACTTAATCAGATGTTTCAAATGCATTATTCCTTTACAGTAGTTCTGAGGAAGCAGGCTATCGTCCTGTCCTCTGATCACAGCCACTAAATTCCACAAATTGTCACTGCCACCTGGAGGCTGAAAGGTTGATACAGAATAACCAAAGAGAAAATAATGCATTCCTAACCCCACAGAATTTTGCATCTTTAAAAATATGAGGCAGGCATATATCTAAGTTGGAAAATTAACAAAATAGTAATATATCTCATTTATTGTTCCTGGTTTCCATTTGCTTTCTTACTCTGAACCAACTACGTTCAGAGGAACGGCTGAGTTGGGATGATAAGTGTAAATATGTGATAACGACAATAGTTGTAATGACTCATTCTGACTACAGGGAAAATGTTCACGTTTAATTCCTATGATACTCACTGATAAACATTCTGAAAACCATCTTAGTTTTTTTGCTCGAGGATTACCAGTTAGTTTCTCTATTTCGTGTTTAATATCTCTTGACACTTTACCACACAGTAGAGGAGGACTGCCTTGTTCTATAGCATGATCTAAAGAACAGACGATTCAGTGAGAAAGGACTGCATTTAAGATATTATTTAAAAATAAAATCTAATACATGCATATTTTCAATACCGGTGTTCCCGATAATTTCTTCCCAAGATCTGTCTGCCAGAATATTTATTAGTAAAGGAGTGATTAAAGGTGTTAATGACCAGAGTCTCACTGTAGAATCACGGGAGCAAGAGGCCATAGTGAAGGGGCGGCTGGGATGACATGTTAAACCTGATGGGAAAAAGAAACCTATGTTAACAAAAAGTAAACACTGAAAAATATTATTTACCTCTGTGTACCTCATAAAACTTCTACAGAATTGAAGTTATATAGAAGTGTTTTGAAACAGCATTTCTATTTTGGCTGAAAATGATACAAGAATATATTATTTAGCATATTCTATAAGTATGAATACAAAATTGAATAATGATTAGCTAATAGTCCTGGATGAAAATGCTGAAATTCCATTTCAGTTGGTTTAGCAGCTAGCAAACTGTCACAGCAATGCGTCATGGTAATCTGTGAGGAAATGGCAGATGGACGGAAGTTCTAATTATAAGAAGAAAGAGAATTGCGACCTTCCAGTTTAGAACATCCAGAAACAGGATTCTCTTCCACACTCAGCCCCTCTGCCTCAACTGAAAGGCCACTGAGGTAAAGTATATGGACACAAGTGGCTAGAGTGGGATGCCTTTCTCTAAGGAACCATTTTTGCCTTCTTAATTCACCACTCATCCCCATCAAGGTTTGGGTCTATAAATGACAATGACATGCAAAAGACAAGAACTCTGATTTCTATACCCAGCTTAGTTGTACTTACAGACTTACTATTACATTAAAAAGCAAAACATTGTCCTAAATATCCAAGAGTAGAGATACAGGAATGGCTAGATAAGTTACATCTACTTTATCACTGATTTCCTGTTTTACAACTTCCTTCTGGAGTGATGGTAAAGGAAGGAAAAAAAATTCTGTGTACGTGCACACAGAAACAAAAATAACTTCTCACGACATTTTGGATTATCTTCTGTGTATTCTGATATTCCAATAATAAACAAGTACAGTTTTAATAAGAAAAAGGTTATTTTAAAATGAAACAGTGAAGGTTTCTTTAAAAACATTGTATTTCTCAGAAATTATAAACTTCATTAATATAGCAAAATTTAAAAGTGCATGAAAACACTTTACCATATACATCTGCACCATGATCATAAACAGTATCCAAACAGGTTCCTTCTCGGGTGTCCCATACTTTTATAGTGTAGTCCCAGCTGCCAGATATGAGGAGATACGGAATCTCGGTATTCCACATTAATCCCCTCACAGGCGCAGTGTGGCCACTAAGAGTGTTTATGCAAGCATCTCGAGTATAATCCCAGATTCGAACAGAACTGAAAACAGAATATCATGTATTATAATACCTGTTCTAATCTGTCTAAAGTATTGGCACATTCTTAGAGGAGCACAATTATTTCTCAGTAAATTTAAAAAGCATTTTAAGTTTCAAGGTATGTTATAATTCTTTTCTTTATAGCAGATGAAAATAAACAAATAAGTAGACTATATTTTTTTCCCTACTTTAACCAGTCCTTTACTACTGACCCTACATCTACCATTTCACAGTTTATAGACCTAAAAAAGTTCTTTCTTAAAGTAAAATATCCAGAACAGATAAAGCCAAAAAACATTACTAATGATATGGATACAATAATTTAACAACACTCACATTATTTGCAAATCATGAAAATATAACATGTACATTGGGTATTATTTGAAAAATCAATTCATCTTTATGCTCTCATCAAAGAGTAAATCATTCCTTCATGTTTTGGTCAATAAAATAAGTTGGTTAGTTGGTGTGGAATCATTAAAATCAAGTACAAAATTTAAATATAACTGGATTCATAATATTACTGGAATCTACCAACTGTACAAAATACAAATGGTACTGAAAAAAATCTGAACTCAAAAATCAATTTAAGACCTCCAAATTCAACTTTGCTTGGATAATTCATAATAATTTTTAGTTACAGATTTATATCAACCTGACAATGCCAAAATATTAATACTTAAAAGATTATATTACACTATAAAGGAAACACATTATATATGTATTTTTCATTTCTTTAAGGCATATTTATTTCTGCTTTCTATAAAGACTTCCTTCTTTTTCCCCTTATCCTGGTACCTGTGTCTAGGCATATCACAACCTAATTTTGTGCTAAATCCTTATGTTAGCACTGAATTGGTTTTGGTTGGTACCATGTTTTTACAAGCAAGCTAATGTTAAAGTGAGGTGAATCAAAATACTTTATCATAAGGGACACTCATTAGAACAGGTGCTCTTGCTTTGTGACGTAATTTAGATTAGGCAAACATCAGGCTAACATCATAATTATATTTTGTACTCAAACATCAAACACAGACCTGTACCCCTGGGGCAAATAATACATTATATGTTAAAAAAAGAATTATTAATAAAAAAATATAAAAAACATAGACAAAGCTTTATACATCCCATTGTACATAAGCATTATTTAAAGGTGCTAGATAGCATATTACCTATATAGTCATATAAAGGGACCAATAACCACAATTACAGAAGACTTCCAAGTTTCATTAGCATAATTAAGTAAAATAATCTTATTGCTATCTTTCTCACAAATATTTCTTAGACAATGGTTGAAAATTATACTTTTTTAAAATGTAGCAGTAGCATTCAGACACTGAGGTCTATGTTAAGAGACGAACAATCTCTAAGTCAACTCATTCACTAGGACATGATAACCTTACTGTAAGCAATATCTCCAGTGATAACCCACAAAACTCTCACAATTGATCTGCTTAGGAAATTTGGATGGATGCCAAAATTTTAAGATGAAAAGAATTAATTATTCAATATTAAACTTGTGTTTACTATACACTATGATTTCTATCTGCATAAAGTAAGATTTTTCTTACCTAAATTTATCTCATATTCAAATAGGGACCAAACTGTACTATGCAAAATCTATCCTGTTTGAATATAAAATAGAGACAAAATTTCAGTAACTTTTTCACAAACCCAGGAAAAAATGTTAAATCACTCCCATTTCTAAATAAATTCTCTTCATGCTAAAAATACATGATCATCTTCTTGTTTTCTATTCTTAATGAAAACAGAGTACAGCTGTTTTCCATATTAAATATCAGGACACTACTAAAAATAAACTCTTCTCTATATTTTACAGAGATTTGTTTGTTTCAGATCTTTTTTCGCTTTCTGAAATGATTATTCTGAAATTTTTGTTTCTGTTAACTATGTTGCTAATAAGATAGAAATAAGCATCCATAATAAGCAAAACAAGTAAGGAAATAGAAATCATGAGCGTGATAGCATAAGCATGGCAAAATTTAATTTACTATGGTTAAATGCAATTAGGTAATTGTTAACTGCTTATACATCCTGGTTATATGCACATATTTAAAACATTTCCACCCATAAGCTGGATCATATAAGTATATACATTTCTAGAAGATTATGAGCTCATGACTTTAAGGACTAAAAAATTAGAATCCAAAAATACATACCCATCATCAGAACCACTACAAAGAATTCCCTCGCTCAGAGGAGACCATTTAACATGGAACACTTTTGCAGTATGTCCACTAAATACTTTTAGTGGTTGATCAGAGCTGGTGGCCACATAATAGACACGAACATTTTTATCTTCGCAGCCAGTGGCTATCATGTCTCTGAAACACCATCAATGACACATTAAAACATGAAAAAATATTGATACTATTTGTTACCAATAACAGACAGTCACAGTCCTGGTTTCCCAATCGTCTCTGGTGGCTGCACCAGCTTGAGATGCTTTAACTCTTCCAACTAGGGATTCTCTGTAAATAAAATATGTGGATATGATCTTTCAATGATCTTTGTTTGTTATTCTCGAGAGAGTGAGAGTAACTAAGCAACCATTTATATCTATTGACATCCTAGTGGTCATACTTGGAACACTGTTCCAAATGGAGTCAGGAGGTCTAGGGCAGACCCATGGAAATTATGCCTGAACGGTCTCCCTGAGGAACACTGACAACCATACAGACAGCCCCCATGCTCTAAACGGAAGTTACACATTTTGGACCCTACTGTTATCATGATCTTCCATAAACCTCAAATTGTTGATTTTGGTCACGTGGGTTATTATACTTGCATTTATTTAAGCCCATATGTATAAATATACCAGTTTGCAAACTAGCATGCCAATCTATAAATGTGTTTTACGTCTGCCTAAGTCCCAATGATAAATGGGCCAGTCTTTACATGTGGGAAAATATACTTTGCATAATACAAATATTTACATGTATACATGAGTATGTTTTTGTTTATTTGTATATGGACACATGAATATAATATCTTAAAAATTAAATAATAAACATTCAAGGAGTGTACATATAGGTATCCAAATTATAAATTCAGAGATATCTCATCAATAAACTTTTATAAGTTCAAGGTATTTTTCACTTGTCACCTAAGGGGCTAAGTAAAATATGGATACTGCTCTTAGAAAATTTTTAAAAGGTTTTTAAGAATAAAATTGAAATTTATTAGGTATACTTGGTGGTAAGCATAAACGTTAACCAACAAAACATACTGCATTAATACCTAATTTTTATTTCAACTGGTCAAATGCTTATTAACAATATAAAACAGAAATAAAAATGTGGAAATGTTCTATTGATCAGATACAAGATAATTCTATCCATTTGTATATTGAAGAAATATTTTTTAAACATCTACTTTGCTCTAGGCACAGTGAGGGTTAGCAGCACAGTGTTTTCTAAGAATATACTGCTAAAAATAGATAACACAGTTGTTGATCTCACAGAGCTTATACTGTAGAGGGTGAGACAGCCAATTTCCAACTAAAATTTAATTATGTTTTTTATTTATTTTTTATTAACATGTAATGTATTATTTGCCCCAGGGGTACAGGTCTGTGCAACCTCTTTGACCTCAGCCTCAGCAACTTCTTCCTAGACACATTGCCAAAGGCAAGGGAAGCAAGGGCAAAAATGAACTATTGGGACTTCATCAAGATCAAAAGCTTTTGCACAACAAAGGAAACAGTCAACAAAACCAAAAGACAACTGACAGAATGGGAGAAAATATTTGCAAATGACATATCAGATAAAGGGCTAGTATCCAAAATCTATAAAGAACTTATCAAACTCAACACCCAAAGAACAAATAATCCAATCAAGAAATGGGCAGAAGACATGACAGACATTTCTGCAAAGAAGACATCCAAATGGCCAACAGACACATGAAAAAATGCTCCACATCACTAGGCATCAGGGAAATACAAATCAAAACCACAGTGAGATACCACCTCACATCGGTCAGAATGGCTAAAATTATCAAGTCAGGAAACGACAGATACTGACAAGGATGCAGAGAAAAGGGAACCCCCTACACTGTTGGTGGGAATGCAAGCTGGTGCAACCACTTTGGAAAATAGCATGGAGGTTCCTCAAAAAGTTGAAAATAGAGCTACCTTACAACCCAGGAATTGCACTACTGGGTATTTACCCTAAAGATACAAATGTAGTGATCTAAAGGGGCACATGCACCCTAAAGTTTATAGCAGCAACGTCCACAATAGCCAAACAATGGAAGGAGCCTCAATGTCCATCAACAGATGAATGGATAAAGAAGATGTGGCATATATATACAATGGAATACTGTGCAGCCATCAAAAGAAATGAAATTTTGCCATTAGCGATGATGTGGATGAACTAGAGGGAATTATCCTAAGTGAAATAAGTCAATTAGAGAAAAACATTTATGATATGATCTCTCTGATATAAGGAATTCGAGAGGCAGGGTGGGGGGTCCTGGGGGCTGGGGAGGGAAAAAAATGAAACAAGATGAGATTGGGAGGGAGACAAACAATAAGAGACCCTTAATATCACGAAACAAACTGAGGGTTGCTGGGGGTTGGGAGGGTAGGGATAGGGTGGCTAGGTGGCGGACACTGGGGAGGGTATGTGCTATGGTGAGTGCTGTGAAATGTGTAACAAATCAACGAAAGTAGGAGCTGGTTCTTTGAAAGAAGTAATTATGGTTTTTAAAATTATATGTGTATATATATATGTATATATTACTCATATGGCTTATAGTTATGTGTCAAGTAATTCATAGTTGATTTTTTTTCATCATGGTAAGTGCACTCTTCAATATGCATCCCATATTTCCCCCATCTCTTCACCTCACTCCCCTTCTGGAAACCATCAGATTGTTTTCTACAGTTAGGAGTCTGTTTCTTGGTTTGCCTCTTTCTCATTTTGTTTTCCTTTGCTCATTTGTTTTCTTTCTCATATTCCACATATGAGTGAAATCATACAGTTTTTGTCTTTCTCTTAGTTTGCTTAGCATTATACTGTTTAGCTCCATCCATGTTGTTGCAAATGGTAAGATTCCATTCTTTCTCATGGCTGAATAGTATTCCATTGTGTATTTCCACATATACATACCACATTTTCATTATCTATTCATTTTAACAACATTTGCTCTTCCAACCCATTGAGCACGGAACGTCTTTCCATTTCTTTGTGTTCAGTTTCTTTCATCAGTGTTTTATCATTTTCGGAGTACAGGCCTTTTACTCTTTGGTTAAGTTTATTCCTAGATGTTTTAATTGTTTTTGGTGCAATAATAACCAGAATTGTTTTCTTAATTTCACGTTCTGATGCTTCATTATTTGTATAGAAAGGCAACAGATTACTGTACATTGATTTTATATTCTGCAACTTTACTGAATTCATTTATCAGTTCTAGCAGTTTTTTGCTGGAGTCTTCAGGGTTTCCTAAACCATCTGCATATAGTGAAAGCTTTATTTCTTCCTTGCCAGTATGGATGCCTTTTATTTCATCATGTTGTGTGACTGCTGTAGCTAGGACTTCCAGTAATATATTAACTAAGAGTGGTGAGAGTGGACATTCTTGTCTTACTCCTGACCTTAGGGGGAAAGCTCTACACTTTATGAGTATGATGGTGACTGTGGGGTTTTCAGATGAGGCCTTCATTATGTTGAGATATGTTCCCTGTAGGCCCACTTTGCAGAGGGTTATCATGAATGGATATTGTACTTTGTCAAAGGTTTTTCTGCATCGATTGAAATGATCATAGGGTTTTTATCCTTCTTCTTATTGATGTGATGTATCACGCTGATTGTCTTGCAAATATTGGACCACGTTTGCATCCTAGAAATAAATCCCACTTGATAGCGGTGTATGATTTTTTAAAATATACTGTTGGATTCAGATGGCTAATATTTTGTTAAGGACTTTTGCATCTATATTCATGAGAGATACTGGTGTGTAGTTCTCTCTCTCTCTCTCTTTTTTTTTTCTCCCCTGGTTGCTTTATCTGGTTTGGGTATCACGGTGATGCTGGCTTCACAGAATGATTTTGGAAGTTTTCCTTCCTCTTGTATTTTTTGGAATAGTTTCGGAACAATAGATATTAGCTCTTTTTTAAATGGTAGAATTTGCCTGTGAAGCTGTCTGGTCCTGAACTTTTGTTTCTTGGGTGCTTTTTGATTACTGATTCAATTTCATTGCTGGTGATTGGTCTGTTCAAATTTTCTATTTTTTTCCTGCTTTAGATTTGGTATATCATATGTTTCTTGGAATTTATCCATTTCTTCTAAGTTGCCCAATTTGTTGGCATATAGGTTTTCATGATATTCTGTTATAATTGTATTTCTGTGGTATTGGCTGTTATTTCTCCTCTTCCGTTAGTTATTTTGTTTATTTGGTTTTGTTGTTTGTTTGTTTGTTTTTTACAATGAGTCTTGCTAGAGGTTTAGCAATTTTGTTGATCTTTTCAAAGAACCCAGTTCCTGGTTTCGTTGATCTGTTCTATTGTGTTTTTTTAATGTGTTTTTTTGTTTGTTTTAGTTTCCATTTTCTTCCTTCCTTCCCTCCTAGATTTTATTTTTAATTAATCTTTATACCCAACATGGGGCTAGAACTCTCAACCCTGAGATCAAGAGTTGCATGCTCCACTAACTAGCCAAGTAGGCACCCCTCTATGATTTATTTCTGCTGTAATCTTTATTAATTTTATTTGTTATAATTAGTTTTATTAAGTGCTCCCAGGATATCATAGAAGAAATTTACCTAACTTGGGGGTCCAGAAACACTTTTCTGTAGAAGTGGTTTGGCGCTGAGGGCTGGAATATAGGTGGAAGTTACCTAAATACAATATAGAAGGGTTGTGTGCATGGGGTGGGGAACAGATTCCTAGATATAGGGAGACAGCATGAGAGAAAGCTTTGGTATGAAAATGAGCTGACTAGTTCAAGAAATTGAAAGCCAATGTGGCTGAATGCAAAGAACAAGGAGGAGACAGGCTTGAAATGGCACGATTAAAACACACAGGAACCAGATTATTAGACAGGGACTCCCCTGTTGCGCCCCTAAGATTTTGCATTTTACCCTACAATCAGTGTAAGCAATGAAATGGTGCACTGAGACCCGGTTGTTAAATACTTTGACTTCGACATCAAGAAGGTGGGCCAGGGAGACAAGGAAGTGGTGACAAAGGATGTGAATTCTGGAATTGATTTAGAAGGCTTTTGAGGAAGTCCAAAAGCAAACAAGTAGTATTGGGTTGGGGAGGAGAAAGGAGTGGTTGAAAAAAGAGTATTTACATGGATGGTATCACAGGACTTGATGGCCGACTGAAAATGGAAATGGAGAGATGACAAGGCGCCAGAGAAGAGGCCAAGGATTTTGGCTTCGGCAGCTTTGTTATGAACTTTATCAGGCCACTTAGATGGGGAACCCTGGGGGAGGAGCTGGGCATGAGCTCGCTTTGCATAAAACCTCTGACAGGTTTTATATGTTTACAGGGTTTATAAACTCTTCTATTTTTACCAAAAGAAATAAACAGATCCATCCTTTTTTATGTGATTTAACTCAGAACACAAGTATAACAAGGTTTTAATATTATAATATGTATATTTTCCACTTGCAATATGGAAAAACATAATTTCACATTATTTTCACAATATCTAAAGGAAGTTTGAATCTTTAAGTACACTTTATACAGAATAAAAAGATGTTTGAAATGCAAGATTCTTGGAAGTGCAGTGACTTGAAGGATCAATTTTAGAGGGGATTTGACTTGGATTAATTTTTAAATCTGACTTGATTTTTACACGGTAGATACTAGGCTTGTAAGGAAGGATAACCCTTCAAAACTATGCACACAGGTTCTACATTTTGGGAAATCATCCAGTGTCAGGGCATTGCAGGGGGGAGGGCAGTGGAAAGTTGTGGTGGAATAACACCTCTAGCAAGACTCCTAAAAGGGATTAGGGAAAGGGCTATACACACTTCGACAGTAGAAGCCACATACAGATTAAGACTAAATTTCCATTTTTTATTAGTTAGTCCTATGCTTCTTCCTAAACACCAGCTAACATAAACAATCAATTACAAGGCCAGACAATGAGAACATTACCCTAAAGAGAGTGATGAGTATTACCTGTGGGAATAACATTAAATTTCAGGTTTATTTAAAATCTCAAAAGTTATTATTTATCTTGGGAAAAAAAAGAAATTCTTACTTGTTGTTCTGGCTCCAATCACAACCAAACACCGCAGCTGGATGTTTGTATTTGTGTAGCACTTTACCATCAATTGTTCGAATAATACTGAAATTAAGTATAATAGATTAATAGAAAAAAACAACATTCCGAATACATTATTCACAAAAAAGCCAGTATTGTATAATTCAAAAGTAAGTTTTTACTTTTGTCTTCAAAGCACAGGGAACATTTAAAAATACTGAGTAAATGATATCGCCAATTATGAGTGAGTATATTTATATCAGAAAGTATTAATTATGGCAATCCACTTAAATCAATTTGAAGGTGATAAATTTTGATTTAGAATATTTCTTATAGAATATTTTTATATTCTATTTCTTACAGAAATATTTTTATAGAATTTCTTATAAATATTTTTAGTTGAGAAAAAACATAGTTTAACACATATATTTTGAAACATTGATATAACTAACATGTGCTTTCAATTTTCAGCTTCAAAATTTAGCAGTTCAAAATTTATATTTCAAACAGCTCATTTATAATGCAAGTTGCATGTACTATTTTACCAAGTCCAAGACATGCAAGCTGTAACATTGTTGTGGCACGTACTGAGTGATATAACTAGAAATTTGGAGGATCCCTTCTCCCCAAAGAATACATTTTAGCTGCAAAAGTTAAAGAGGCTCTAAAACCCAACTATATCATTGCCATAACAAAGGGCAACTGATTCAAAAAAAAAGAAAAAGAAGCAGCAGCAGCAGCAGCAGCAGCAGCAGCTACGTATAAATTAATGTATTAGAGAGTTTTAAAAGTCTTTAGAAAAGATCCTCCAAATCATCATTAGGCCAATGAAAACTTCTGAGGCAACTGGGGAGTGGTTGCAAATGTTTAGTCATTGCCTGTGGTTATTTATCAAACCAGTGATGTCCTGAAAGCCCATGGTAAAGCTAACTGTGGATCACCTTATCAAAAAACTCTGAGGGACATATTTTGTATTTTGGTATTTATCAATTAGCAAATAGTTCTTTTCAAAGCAAAAAAATCACTAATATGCCTATTTTTGGAAAATTTCCTCTTCCTGGTAAAGATCTTTGGTTTCCATAACAACTGTCTTTTTCACTGAAATTAAGAAGAAAGGACGAGAAAATTGGGCTGGGCCTGCCAAACCCAACAGGAGACCATCTCTCCTACATTGCCTGCCGCCACGCGCGTCTCTACCACCTGTCGACGATGACAAAACCTACAGCCACACAATAGCAACATCTGGATAAAAACATTTGTTCAGCACAAAGGCAATTCTTCCAATTCCTTGGAAACCTACTTTCTCCTGGGATTTAGCAGAATTAAGAAAGTACTGGTTTCTGAAACAGAGGGTCAGAGACGTTAGGCATTTCCCACATGCATTATCTTATTCTTCCTGGCAAAGGCTTTCATCCTTTTATAAATAATAGCATCTACAAAAGGTGAACAAGTGTCTAGACCACTTGATACCTCTTGAATCACCCGTGAAACTGAAATACCACTCCCTCAAAAACGTGATGAGGATTAATTTGACTCTTAGTGAAAAGTTCTTAAAGTCTCTTTGAGGCAATTCACAGTATTTTAGTTACCACTCAGGAAGTATTTTCATTTAGAAAGAAATGACTGGTTTATTTATTTGAAACAACACCGCACTCCTATTTGGTACCGATACAGAACACCGCCTGTGCCCGTGTGGACTGGTACACACACACTGATGACAGCTGGTAGAGCCGTACAGACGGGATCTCGCGGACGACCCGGATGTATGTGCTAACAGGACACGACTGGTACTATCACATGCATCTTTAATAAGCAGTATAACTTCATATCAGGTACTCACCAGAAGCCATCACCACTGCAGGTGGCTATTCTTTTGGAATCTTTATGACTCCAGGCAACGCAGAATATTCCATTTTTTCCATGCTTCAAAAAATGCAAAATACCTATCAATAAAAAATAATTCACCCCTTTTTTTCTCTTATTTATTTACTTCTTTTAGTATTGCTCTTCTGTTAGGAACTTACTCTAGATGATGCTAACAGAGGTATTACTGTCAATAGCATATTGACATTAAAAATGTAGGAAGCGATCACACTTTAAAAACCAATCCCCTCTGTTAAGATATCAATTAAGTGGCTCTGTTTTGGTTCTGCAGATGCTGGCAGAGATCTGCAGAATAAAGCCGTGGTTAATGCCTTTGCTAGAAGTGCCTGCATGGAGACGAAGGCAGGGATCTCTCTGCTTCCTAACCCGTGCTACCACAACCACGGTGGGAGAAATACCACAACTGTTATTACTGGTTGCTGTTCTAAATCTCAAAGGTTTCTGTTTTATAAAAACAAAGAAGGATTTAAGGTTCTTCCTGTCACAAACCACTCTATATTGACCTGTTCCTCTGCGTTCTTGGATTGGGGGAGGGGAAGGGATACAGTCACAACCAGTAGGTGAGGATTTGTAAAACCACAAGGAATACACTACACATGGGAATGTCATTCATCGGCGGGGCATGGGAGAATAAATGTTGCCATCGATCCATTTCCAACTTTTCTTTAACTTTACATAGCAGTTCAGTTGTGGCTGCTGCTAAGGAGAGACCAAAGTCTTGAGTTTTAAGGCAACGTTACTGAAGTGGTCTCTAGTTTGCTGTTTTCTCCCTCTTTGCAGATCAAGGCGGTAGCTGTACAAAGATGGGCATAAAATGGAGGCAGTCTCTATATTCATGGAACTGAAGGAGTGGAGGCGTCAGCTTTGTTTATCCCAGGAAAAGTGCGTCTTAGGGCTTCTAAGACCCGGCGTTTCCTTCTGTGAGACTCAGTTAATTACAGCCAGCATTGCCCCGTATTTATTATCCTAGATTTAGGATCCTAGATTTAATCCTAGACTTAAGCACCTTTTCTATCAGTCAGGACTATGCTCTGGAATGCTGGGAAGACATGAAAGGAAGTGAGGGTCCCCCCCGCACCCCATGCTACGATGCTGGTCGCTGGAGTCAGGGTAGGGCCATCGCAGTGCTGATGGGCAGACATCTGAGCTCACAAGAGGCCAAGAAGCCATAAGAAGAGTTCAACAGAATGACCCCCAAGGACAACACCTTTGAATTTAGGTCAAAATTTTCTTTCTCGGATTTATTTCTTCCTTTCTTTTTACATGACTATTATGGGATCAGTGTTGTCGGGGGCACTGCTGAACTGAAAGCATTGCGCTGTAGAGAAAGGGAGGATGGGAACTGTATGGGCCTTTGTCAAAGCTTCCTCTTTTGGGGGCAAAATTGCTTACTGGAGGTTGGTAAAGTTTCCCTAATACTCTGCATTTTCCACATTACTTTAGTGTCCCCTAGAAGATCAAAGCTGCTAGATGCTCAGAGGAAGATCAGTTTTTTGTATAAATGGCTTTAAAGTCATTTTCAAATAGATTATATCTTCAATAAATTCCAACAGTAATCATTTGAAATGAATGAAATTTCAAAAGAGAGATCCTTTCTTATTTCCCTCGATTCATATCTAACATATTACAGTGAGATCACATGCAGTTTCCAAGTATTAGTGGGACTCAGTAAAACACAGGATGACAATTAAACGCCAGGCAGAAGTCAAGTACAATGTTTGCCACTACCAGCAGGAAAAGGGGAGGTCTTTGCGCTTGTCCTGGAGGAACAGAATTTGGGAGGTGGAAGAAGTCCACGAAACTGTATAATCCAACTTCCCCATCTTACAGGTGAAGAATCAGGTTCAAGACATTAAAGGGTTCTCCCTAAGTGAAAAGTGAATTGTAACAGAATTTAGGCTGTAATTTGGAACTTGTTTCGAGTTTACTCTTCTTACAACTATTGAATATTTGCCCAGATAATTTTGTGGAGAATAAATCAGAATTCCTTTGAATGTCTAATGCACCTGTAGGTGAATTCTTTTATCTTAGACCCATCTATATGTTTCAGAATTCATTTCAACATGTGTATGTTCTCTTACTTTTTTTTTTTCCAAGTGACAGAACATAATGTCACCTGGTGATTATTAAATTAAGAGAGAAAAGCATTTACAAAACGTGAGGCAGTATAAGACATTATACTATTCGGCTACCAATAAATACACCTTACCTCATTAAATCGTTGCACCATTTTGCCCTTTCTAACATCCCAAATAAAAGCACCATTTCGGGAAGTTGCTCCAGCAATACAATTTAAGTCACCTTAGGAAACAATTTGTTAGACATTATATGAAATGTCTGCCACATATGTAATTCTTTCCAAAATGTTAATTTTCGAAAAGGACTTGCAATTTACAATGCAGTTTTTCTTAGTTTTTAATGATGAAAATTATCAAATGTATGGAAAGAGAAAATAGTATAATGAATGTGTTATCACATATTTTGCAATTAACAAAATATGGTCAACTCTCGTTTTGCCTATAGTCTCTCTTGCGTTTCTTTGGAGCAGTCTATCATTTCTGACAGTCTATCATTTCACCAATAAATACTTCAGTACAAATGTCTAAAAGACTCTTTCATTAACATGACCAAACTATCACAATCACAAACACAAAAATTATCAATAATTCTTCAATACTATCACTAGTCAGTATTTACATTTTTCTTTACACCGCATCTAACGAGTTGTTGTTTTTTTTTCTTTTTGGTTAGGAAAGCATTTCTGTAAGCAGAACACATGAAAAAATCCAGGTTTTTTAAAATCAAAAACCTAAACAATGCTCATTTCTTTTTTTAATTAAATTTTTTATTTATTTTCAGCGTAACAGTATTCATTGTTTTTTCACCACACCCAGTGCTCCATGCAATCTGTGCCCTCCCTAATACCCACCACCTGGTTCCCCCAACCTCCCACCCCCCGCCCCTTCAAAACCCTCAGGTTGTTTTTCAGAGTCCATAGTCTCTCATGGTTCACCTCCCCTTCCAATTTCCCTCAACTCCCTTCTCCTTTCCATCTACCCTTGTAAATGAAAAAAAAAAAAAAAGAAATAAAAAGATCCGTGAACATCAAACTGCTGCTAAGTTAACAGATGTTCTGATACGTAAGTGTTTTTTGCAAGGCAGTCAGAGGCTTTCTCCATTAAAAGAAAGGAACAGTTGTCCTGTGCTACCTACAAGCAAGACATGGAGGAAATACTTTGGAATAAATGATTAAAAACCTTAAAAAAATAAATCCTTACCTTATTTCTAGTATTTTCATTCTGCTCTCCTTTTCTGTGTTCTCAAACACAGAGGAGAAGTTTCCATATTAATTTGTACCTTTTTTTCTTCTCCTGTGGTTGCTACTCTAAAAGGACAGCAAGTCATGCAATCCTCTAAACCCTACTCGACTTCCATGCCTATCGACCTTCGTAAATCTTTTAAATTTTAACCATACTTAGCTAAAAGTAGTGCTTTATCAGTAATCACATTTCAAAAAAGTAAAGAATTTTCATTTTCCTACAGTCCTGCTTTCTGGAGAGTGAACTAATGCTTTAGGTAAGATCGGGTTCTGTGTTAGGAATCACAACAACGGTTTTGACAGTTGCGATTTCTATTTAAGTTTTAGGTGTGAGGCTGAGGTTAACACTGTGGAGGAGGAACTGTTCAGCCAGGAGCTGCCACGGTGCCATGTCTCTGTGCCACCAGCCGGGGCCCCCACGAAGCATACATGTGGTACTGAGTGGGAGCCCAGGCCCAAGTCCGCCTGTGTAGACCTCGCTTCTGCCATCATTCACGAGGCATGTAAGCTGGGGAAGTTATTCACCCTCTCAGACCCTCTTAAATAAATGTTGGTAAGCACAAAACATCAAACGGGGATGAATATGAAGAAGGCAGCAGGTAAGAGACCTAATTAGCTCTTTTTGTGCCTCACTTCTTAGTGAAGTAACTTTTTTTTTTCAATTGGCCTTGTATCCATGATGGCACTAAGTATATTCTGCTTACAGAAACGACGACTGTCAGAGTAAGAGTTGGAAGTACAACCTTCTTCTGGATCTTCTGCTCATTGGGGGGATGAAGGATAAATAAAACAGCACTAGCTTCTTAGTCTTTTTTGTATCAAGGACCTTTCTGAAAATCTGATTCCTATGATAATCTTTGACAGACACAGGCACGTATACATATAGGCTAAAACTTTCATGCATAAAATCCAAGAGATTCCCAGCATCCCTAAAAACATCCAAAACCCTTGACAGCCCATAAATTCAAGACTAAAAATCGCTGTGCTCGAGGAGATAATCTAAAAAATAAGCTATATCCTGGTTATAGGTGGGTTTTCAATTAATATGTTACCACTAGGACAAGTAAGAAAAGCATTCTATATACTTTATAAAGTGAAAAATTCATTTGGGTGTGCAAAATGAGATAGGGAAATAATGTTTTGGAGAAAAAATGTCAGGTTTCAAGGACGTCTTTTCTCTCCTTTATGTACGGGAAGGTATAAAGGTAGCATTTTTCTGAGATCAAACAAAAGACCCTATTCTGGCACAGAAGTTCTTCAATGTTACAATGGTGGGATTTATATCAAATTACATGGTCAACATTGATCTGTGATTATATAGAATCATTCATATTTAAAAACAGATGTTATCAGGGAAAGATATATATTATTTTTTTTTAAATTTCATGTATTTGATTCATATGAAAATTTTAAGGAAAACTTTGGTCACATAGAATCTGTTACACGTTGAAAGGTATAGCTATACAAATGCAGCTAAAATTAGATGGTCAAGATCATCCTTATTGACTGTGGCTTTTGTATATGATTATGTCATATAGAAAGGTCCAGAAATCAAAGTGCCTGCACAAGGCAGTTTATTCAAAACCCCCACAAAACCTGAACCAACATATATATTGGTACTAATTTGTCCCTACAATTATTTGAAGCAAGGTGGCATTGAGAGAAGGATATAATTCAAATGAAAACAAAAGTTAGGAGAGTCATTTAACTGCATTCTTGATTTTAATAAAACACTTCTTACCTGGGGCCCATGATAGGGAGTAAATAACCCCTTCATTACCCGGGGAGGTGTACACAGCTGTTAGTGTGTTTATGTCCCAGACTTTTATAGTGCCATCAAAAGAAGCTGTTGCTAGAAGATTGGGATCATCAGGTTTGAATTTGCAGTCAAAGATCGTTTCCACATGTCCCTAGGAACGTGGCATAGAGAAGTCACAACTACTGAGGAAGGTTCATGTTATTAACAACCAACCAACCATGTATAATCAAGTTGACATATGTACTACAGTTTCCAAATATTTACACAAAATATATCATATATATATATATATATATATATGTAAGTACAAAATTAGAATCACTGTTGTGGTTGAATGTTCTCTATGCTGTTATTTTACTCTTTTGTACAGACCTAGATTTTATTCAACCACAATGCCTCCAATCTGCAACTAAATACAAAGATGTCAAAAAAACAAAAGAATGCAAAACATATCTTTTCTGATTATCATATACATGATACCGTGCTAGAAATTTATAAAACAATGAACTAGTGATAGTTATTATGTCATTCTGGAAGTGTGATAAAAGACTAAGATGAAATTAAAACTATAGGTCCTTAAATGCAAACATTCTCTTTTTTATACCAATGACATACTCCAAAAGAACTTCATGATTTTGGCAGAAATAAAAAGAATCTAGTATAATCTTGATTTTTAATTAGTCTTGTTCAAAACTTTCTAACAACCTTATTCTTCGAAAATTATTAGGGAAAAAAATCACTATGTCCTCTGGCTGGCAGGCATTATGAAAGTGAAAACAAGCCACTGAAATAATTTATAATCAAGGAATATTTTAGTTTTTAATGAGAACTATCAAATAATATAGTTTTCTAAATAAAATATTTTAACATGAAGATACAGTCAACAGAAATGCTACTGAACTCAGATTGCATGATTTCTCCTTTGCTAATACAACTTTTTATAGATTTAAATGTATTCTTATATTTTTCTCTCTTCCTTTTCATACATTTTTGGGAAAGTAAATGGTAATTTGAAGTATAGGAAGAGTTGACCACACTGGAAACAAGTTTACATAAAAAGTTGACATGGAAAGGGAATAATCTAGAGGATATCTGCAAAAGGAATATTTAAAAATAACTAAGCTACACACTGTTATAAAATTTTTTTGGCGATATTTCAATTTTTTCACTCGAGGACAAAATTAAATTTGTCTTAAAGTGATACAGTATTACTTTCTTTCCCTCAATTTCTTTACAAGGGTGACTATAGCTGTAGATTCCTTTTCTAAGTTTTTCCCCAGAAAAACAACCAACATATAAAAGTTTTTTAAATGTCTAGATGAGTCTAATGCAGGCCTGCAGAAAATAAAAAGGCATTTTTATGCACTACAAAATAGGGAGATTTAAAGAAGCTGATTCTTGACAAATCGCAATTACAACACAATATACATTATTACATGCCTTCATTCGTTCACAAATTCATTCATTCAACAAAACTGAATAAAGTCTTGCTATGTGCTGGGCACTATTGAGGGGGTTTAAGCATGCATAGAACAAAACCAGTCAAAAATGTGAGTCCTCAGCGAGGTTGTACTCTATTTTATATGGAGGCTTAAAGATCACAAGAACAAATGTTCACAGAATCCTAGAATCATTGTACTGATTTGATAACAGCAAAAATCTTAGAAGTCTTAGAAAATCTCAGAAAACACTGAATTAATCCAACCTTGTTCATTTCACAGATATGAACAATAAAGGTTGGAGTGACTGGTACAGATCGACTTGTCCTTCCTCCTGAAAGAATACTTATTTCTGGTTTTGCTTCCAAAATGTAGTACTGCAATGTAATTTTCCAATACTATATGAAGGATCAACAGGGCGTACAAAAGAATGGGAACACTACCAACCATGCAGAATAATCACGATAAGCTAAATAAACATCAAGATTGAAAAAAGCTTAACACTTAAAATTTTAAGAATTGTCCTAGTTTCGTCATCTCTCATTCTACATACAATTCTAAAATGTTTCAGCCACCCAAGATAAAGTCCTAACATACAACTCTTTATGAAAATAACTTAAACAGTCCTAGCATGTAAGTAAAAGTAAACATCAAGAGCTGACACAAAGTAAGTGTGGTGTATAAAAGCAGGAATGAGCACAGACATACCAAGTCCCTAAGGAAATCCCATTTCTTGGCTCCCAAGTCATAAAGTCCAACTCCACCATCCAAGAAACAGCACACTGCATGCCCAGGAGGAAGAGAAAATGCCTGATTCTGTGTCAAAGTCGGGTGTGGAACTGCTTCGCTTGTCGAGGACATATAATGATTTTTAGTTGGAGACTGGGCTAAAACTAAAAAAGAAAATATAGACAAGTAAATATTTACACCAACAGCTTTCCAGAAACTGGAATGAAACCACAGGGTCTAATTTATAAAAATGCCCCTGCTTTCTTTTATCCAGAATTTATGTCAGCAAACCATGAGGCAAGAACCATTTTCCGCCACAGAAGTGCTTCCACAGCACTGCCAAAAATGATACATATGGGTACACAAAAGTGGATGTTATTTTGAAAAGATGTATAAAAATGCAGGTGCAGCAAAATGGATGGCAATTAGTGACTAAGGAACCACAACATGTTGTGACTATTTGATTTCTTATCGCCCCATAAATGAAACGGCAGCGTCATTATTTTTTAATTAGAATCTTTTTTTCAAAATGCTGACTAATGACTTACTTCCCCTCTACACACACAAACATGCATGAGAATGTTTTTATTTTAAAGCTAATAACTCTCTTCCACTAATTTCCAATCCAGTGAAAATAATTCTTTTTGAGGTTCTTTATAATTCACTGTAATTTAGCACCCAAATTAAGAATCACAACTGTCTGACATACATTTGCATCTCAATTTTCCCCTCTTCTTCCTCGGGTTTATTTTCACCGTTCATTCACTTCCATGTCTCAATTTTAAATTATATAAATGTCTCTCTGTATGTTTTTTGTCTTCTCTCAAGAAGTTTTTCCTTAGAACATGAATATTCTCTTGCAAACATAATTCAAAATAATGATACTGCTGGAAATGATCAGGCCAATCTATATTAATTACATAGTGGAATATAGATAAATATTTCCCAGTAAATTCTCTTTTTGGTCCAAATATAATAATGTCTTCCTTGTTGCACTTATTTGGATAATACTCATTTCTCAGAATCTGAGAATGACAGTAAATCCAAACTAGCATAAACTACTAATAACAAAAGAGACATTTGGTTCAATAAAATATTGCTGATAGCTTCATTAAAATTAGTATGTTCCATGGCCGGTTCTTCTAATATTTTATAATTTGTTGACTTTATGGGTTGTGTTGATACCTTTTATGCAACTATGTATCTGAAATTTATTTTTTAAAAGATTTAGTATGTCTACATCTAAAACTTTTCATTTTCATATCATTTTTCTTATTCCACACTTTGTTACTTTAAAAAATTGGGAGGAAAAAACCAAGATGTCTAATAATAGGTAGCCTGAAAGGATTTGCTTAACAATGACAAGATTGGTATGTGTTTCTTTATATTTTTGGTTTTTCCTCTAATGGGCCGGGGTTACTCTTATAATAAGAAAGAAAATATAAAAGAAGAGAATCTGTCATATTTCAGTTATCCCATGATAACAACTAAACAAAGAAACTAATAACTTAAAAAAAATACAGGATACAGAAACAATATGCTAAGGTCCAGCATATTACTTCTCTGGCCCTACCTCAGCTTAGGGTAGAAAGGGAGTGGCTTATCTTATCTTATAGGATAAGATATTATCTTAATATCTCCATTTATTAGCATTTTAAAAATGTAACCTGGCTCTAAATATTTTCAACTTAGTAATATTAGATATCGTGTGGCCTTGATGGTTCCTTCAGTACACATACTGTCAAAGGCTAATTTTAAAAATCTGCTTTTCAGTAACATATAGTATTTGGTATGTTTATTTTCTTTTTTCTTTCCACATTTTTATTTAATTTCCAGTAGGTTAAAATACAGTGTAAACTTATTTTTTTATTATGTTCAAATGATATGTGTATATCATTATATCAATCATTTTATTTGATAGCAATAAATCCAACATCTTAAAATACTAAATTTTGATGATATTTTTACTTACATTTTTTTCTTGGAGGAGAATTAAGCACATGTAAGCAGTGAAACCCTGTTCTCTTTAATTTAAAGTTATCAATAGGTGTTGTTCTTGAAACATTCCAAATGCGCAAAACACCCACTTGAGAATCTAGCAACATCAAGAAGAAAGCATTATTATTAACTAGTTTTATTTGAAACATAAAATGCCCAGACATAAAAGTAGTAACAAAAACTTAAACTTGCAAGATCTGTAGCACCACTTACTGACATTTTTCAAACAATAACGTACAATGACCCAAAGAAACAGGTGAAATGCTATTCGTCCTTTAAATGTTTGGCTTATTTTGCTTTTTTCTGTTCCAGATCATTCCCTAGAGTGAAAGACTGCCTGCTTTGGCAGCTTCCCCGACAAAGGTCATCAGAGTTTGATCACAAAAAAAGCACCCCACTGACATACCTGCTCTAGGAAAGCCAGCTACAATAAACTCTCCACCTCTAACAGTAAATAATATTTTGTCTTTTGAAATGTATGTAAACTGCTCCCTTGCTCACCTGCAACCAAGACTGCCTGATATACCAAAAGACCAATTAGAAAGCTCCCTCACTTCCCGAAAATCCCACCTATTATGTAGAAGCTACTTTGGGAGACTTTCTGGCAGTTCCTCCAACGATTAAACAGAGTCACCATAAGACTCAGTGACTATACTCCTACAACACAATGATAAACGTAAACACAAACACATGGCACATGTCGCACATACAGAATACATTCCAATTTATAACCAGAAACCTGGAAAACTGAGCCTTCATTTCATATTTATTTGTCATTATGTTAACGACATACAGGTATAAATAAAAGTAAAGTAAGCACTTACTATAATAAATGATAACATTGGGATATTAATACATTTTATACTAAATTAACCAAAAAAAGAATATAATTTCCCTGACTCAGTTAGAGAATATACATATATTTAAAACTCTGGGGAACAGGGTAAACTTACCCCCAGTTACAAACATCCCAGGAGCACTGGGAACCCAGGCCAAGCACTGCACAGAAGCTGCCGCACTGGGAAAATTAAATGTTGTTATGCAATAAAGTGATTCCGAATCTAGCAGGCGAATTCCAAAATGCAAATTAGCCACAAGGAGATAATCAGTAGACAGTGGGTCCCATTCCACAGCTGTCACTGGGTCCTCTTCGTCTGTCCCTTCAAGAGATTCAGGTCTCAGAACATGTTTCTGACTTTTATTACCTATTAAAATATAAAGAAAAAGATTTTAAACAAAATGCTCAAAAGAAAATCAACAACTGAGATCATATTAATTTCCTCTTTAGCAGCCCTGGTCTCTGAGAGTACTGGGAACAGAGATCTGGCCTTTGTGTGCAGAGGTCCTAATAGACACGGGAGTGCAGGGAACGAGAGGAAAGTCAGACCGAACTGCCCTGCTCTGGCCACCTCTGGTGCCCTGAATGTTTCTTCTATTTGTTACTGAAATGCCAAAAGAAAAAGAAGAGATAGACAATACCCATGATCCTGTCATCAACAACAGTTCCTGTGGGGACAGGAAAGACTTACCAAAAGGGACCCCGTGCTGTGTTTAGAACCACAGACTTTGCCGCCGGCTGCCGGGGTGCACAGCCTCGTGCCACCACCGACGAGCTCTGTGCTCTTGGACAAGACACGGACTCTGTGGGCTCAGTGTTTTATTTGTATAATGGAGAACATAACAATACTTGGCTCGTGGAGTTTTGTAAAAGAGGGAGTTAGTCACTTTGGGGGCTAAGAACAGTAGGACCTATTAGAAGCAGCGTATCAGGATTTACAGTCACCCCTTCCTCATGCATCACCGCATCTGTCATAACCACCGCTCCTACTCCTGGCAACCAGTACAAACGATGCAGCCAGAAAAACAGGGACATAAAACATGCGGAATTAAATGAAGCAAAGGATTATCCAACAATTCTCTTGTTCCTTCCAAATTTAGACACCACCGGCAATGGGGAGAAAAAGGCCTCTGCTGGTACCCACGCGGGGCTCCAGAGAGCTGGCCTCCCATTCCCAGAGGAAAGGCAGCGAACCAACGGTGTTCAGAGACCACAGTCTTCGCAGAACCAGCTCCTCCTGAGTATTATAAACGCAACCAGACGTGTTTACTAAACAAAAACCCAACTGACGGATACCACAGCTCCTTCTGCAGTATCACCATGACATACTGTTTTTCAACATGTCAGAGAATAAAAGCAGAAAAAAATCAATTTCCTTGGCTATATAAGCTATTTGTAAAATGAACTGAAAACCTTACAGTTTCTGCGTTGGGATTAAATTTGTCAGAATACATTATTTTTTATGATGTCGAGCTCACATTTTATTTAGAGCTTTTGCATGTAAGACCATAGAAGCTACGTGTGATATTTCCTTTATTTGGCTTTATCAAATATTTGCAATCATCATCAAGAAAAGTTTGTTACTTATTTCCCAAAATAAGCATCTGCTAAATTGCTATTTGGTCTGGCAAACAGTAATGAATATTAATATAGTTAATCATTACAAGTCAGAGCGAGATAGAAAAATGATTAACCTAAGCTATACTAAAGCTGTTTCTAAAGTAATTTTCAGTTAATATGAACGGTTTATTAAAAATATTCCAGAATGTGAAAAAAATCAAAACAACAGTAACACAAAGGTGGGAAAATCTGCAATGCAAATGCTATGGTATCTAAATCATGTTGCTTGAAAGCCCGTGCTTAGTCAAAATGATTATAAATTACCATCACTGTTTTCTCTTCTGTCTAGTACCAACATTTTTATTATAAAAAATAGAAAACTAAGTCTATAAAATTTTACAGCCAGCCATTAAAACAGCTGATAATACTTTCATTATTTTATATACTTTGTTTATTTTTATTTATGTTCTATTTTATTATACAACTATCAGGACTCGGGTCATGATCCCAGCGTCCTGGGATCGAGTCCCACATCGGGCTCTCTGCTTGGCGGGGAGCCTGCTTACCCTCTCTCTCTGCCTATCTCTCTGCCTACTTGTGATCTCTCTGTCAAATAAATAAATAAAAATCTTAAAAAAAAAAAAAAAAGTCGCCTGGGTGGCTCAGTGGGTTAAAGCCTCTGCCCCCGGCTCAGGTCATGAACCCAGGGTCCTAGGATCTAGCCCCACATCGGGCTCTCTGCTGAGCAGGGGGCCTGCTTCCCTTCCTCCCTCTGCCTACTTGTGATCTCTGTCTGTCAAATAAATAAATAAAATCTTTAAAAAAAAATAAGAAGGTAAGGTACATAATTTCAGTATAAAAAACAAAAATTAGGAGTGTCTTGGTGGCTCAGTCAGTTAAGGTCTTCCTTTGGCTCAGGTCATGATCCCACAGTCCTGGGATTGAACCCCATGTCGGGCTCCCTGCTTAGTGGGAAGCCTGCTTCTCCCTCTCCCTCTGCCTGCCACTCCCCCTGCTTGTGCTCTCTGTCAAATAAATAAAATCTTAAAAAAACAAAAACAAAAAAACAAAAACCAGAACAAGGGAAAATTGGGTTTAAAAATGAGATAATGAGGTAGTGTATAATCCACACAGCTGTTCAAATGTTTATTTTGAAACCGATGGCCAAAGCAAAGAGGAAAAAGTCTTGAAAGGTTACATAACTCACAGTGTCCATAGGATAATAATAAAACAAAAAGACCAAAAAAAAAAAAAATGTGTTCAGGAGAAGCACAACTTTTCCCAGAACTGAAACCAGAAAACTTGTGTGTTTTCAAAAAGGGAACACAATATTACACAGGGAATATGTCATTCAACATTTCTAAAATAAAACCATGCAAATTAGATTAATGCACATCCTTGGAATAACACCAAAGTCAATTCAATGAAAACATTTCTATTATGAAGATAAAAAAAATTCTGATGACCTAGCCTTGTCCAAAACTATAATTTAAAATAGCTAGAGCAGTTTTCTAATGATTTTGGCTCTAGAATCCTCTGTTTACTGTGAAGTTTTACATGAAAATCCAATATATAAATACAGAATAAAGTGGTGTTTTTCAGACTGAAAGGAAGAAGGCATAAAAGCTAGCTGAGCCACCTCCATGAATATTTCCTTTTCTTTCCAAGAGACATAAAGATCCGACAGCAGAGAGCTTGAGGTCTTAGTCTCTTGCAAGAAGCTGGAGGACATAAATTCTTCCTGGTTATTAGAGATAGAACAATCTGTTGTGCCAATATGTCCATAAGAAGGTAAAGGTGACCACTCCTTAGGAAAAGTAAAAAGCATAACAATTATCGGTATAATGCTTATAGTCTCAAAGCTTCAAGCTGCAATACAGAATAGAGCATCAGAATAAAAGTAGTATTTCCTTCATGACCCATTAGCTCGTGTACACATAAAAGGAAAATAAACAGCAAGATTATACCTTCCCTAATGTTTTGTACATATCCACTGCTAAACATCCTATGGAATAAATGAGGCCAACAACTCTGTACAGGGTTGTTATGGGTTGAATTTGTGTCCCCCCAAAAGATGTTGTAGTCCCAACCTCCAAGGATCTGTGAATGTGACTTTATTTGGAAACAGAGTATTTGCAGATGATAAATTGAGATGAGTCATTGGGGTGAACCATTATCCAACATGACTGTGTCCTTATAAAGAGGAGAAACTTGGACCAAGCACTGCATGCACAAAGGGAGAACGCCATGTGCAGCCTGATGCTGGGCTGCTACGAGCTAAGAAACGACCAGAAGCTAAGAGAGAGCTCTGGAACGAAGACTTCCCTGGTGTCTCTACAGGGCCTTGCCTTGCTGACACCTTGACCTCCTATCTCCAGGCTCTACAACTGCAAGACAATGCATTTGTTGATCTAAGCCACCCAGAGGGTGAGACTCTGTTAAGGTAAGCCCTAGCAAATGAATCCATGAGTGGATCCAGAAAAATAACACTTGATGATATGGGACATATGGGTACAGATGCACAAATTACTTTGTTTAATAACTGGAAGATGAGTTACGGCAAAATGATGGCCTCTTCTGGAAGTTGTGGGTCAGATGTTGAAATATTATACATTCCACCCTGACTTAATCCCACAAAAGGGAGACGCAATTCACAAAGGAGGTCTTTATGCCTCCCTATCCTTTCAATGCCAGAATAAGCATACAGTGTCTCAGTGTTTTATATCTTAGATATATAATACAATGTCTCAATGTCTTAGGACTTAACACCTTCAAAAATACCTAATTTTAAAAAGTACCTAATAATAATATAATAATAATAATAATAAAGCAAGAAAAGAAAGCCCTAAGTCAGTGAAAAAGAGACTGTCAAAATGACAAGTTACAAAATGTAAATAATATCTAGAATGAAATTTGGGCCAAAGTGTGTGCACACTCCTCATTATCCTCTTTAGAGTTCAACAGCACCCAGGTTCCTCAAAAAGAAAGTATTGCAATCCTCATGAAGTCTCTGGGTGCGGGCTTGCTGGGGGAGTTTTGGGGAGCTCCTAATGAGATCTGGTTACACCCCCAGAACGCAGAGAATCACAAGGAGGAACCATACAGTACACGGCCATCCTGACTGTCCCTAAATTACTTTCCTGGGACTGAAGATGACTGAGGTAGATCAAGAGCCCAGGAGGGAAAAGTCGTGACACCAGATCCAAACAGAGAAAGTCTGTGAATGAGGTCACTTAACCCTGAGCCTAATAACCAACTCTCAAACAGAATTTTCTCCCAATGCAAGGACAGAACAGATAGGGTGGAGGTGTCTGAGACAACAAACCCAAATGAAGCAAAAAACAAGCATAGACCCGTCCCCCCTCCAACTGAAAACAAACAGATAAAAGCCTCCCCAAGCTACATTAGTATGACCAGAAGGAACACAAGGATATGCGCAAAGAGCAGAGGGGAGGTGGTGAAGACGGACATGCATATTTATTGTCATCTTGCTTTAAGAGGTAAAACAGTAGATCCTGTCTGAAATGTGTTTGAGATAAAATGGCCCCCAAAGAGCAATGTTTTATATATCATTTTTTAACAGTAGGAAGATTTCTTTAAGAAATATTTATTCAAATTTTCAGGATTTCTTCTTTTCATCTTCAATTTCTTTTTTCTTCTCTTAGTTTCAGATAAATTAGATGTAACACATTTTTTTAAAGTAGCGATCTTAATCCTAAAAAGCACTTTTATCCATCCATCTAGCGAGTCAGGAGTCACATACATCAACAGCGATGCCAGATGGCAAAAAACATGTTTCTCAAAGGGTAACCATACTACTTTTGAGTGGAGAGCTATCCAGGTAATTTTCAGATTTTCCCATTACACACTTTATCATTGTTTAAATTGGAAAAAATAAACATAAATTAGCTTCTCAGACCCTCTCATTCAGCTAGATTAATTAATTACCTGATGGGGGAATCCAAAGATTTATTGTTCCTTTCTACCTCAAGTTCTAAGTCTTTGCTAAGGACCTACAGGCATCACATTGGTATTTTAGAAGCAGGTGGGAAAATATTTTTGAGTTGTATTAGTAAGCCATCATATTCTGTTGTATGTCCTTATTCATTCAGGCCATTTTCTTAATAAACGTATAGAAATAAATAATTGACTTAAAAAAGTAAAACAATGGGGCAAATGACTGCATTTGGGTTAACTCAAGGTACAATCTACACAGTTGAGTTAAATGTATTACAATAAAAGTGACGTCTTGGGGGGCACCTGGGTGGCTCAGTGGTTAAAGCCTCTGCCTTTGGCTCAGGTCATGATCCTGGGATCCTGGGATCCTGGGATCAAGCCCCGCATCTGGCTCTCTACATGGTGGGGAGCCTGCTTCCCCCTTCTCTCTGCCTGCCTCTCTGCATACTTGTGATCTCTGTCAAATAAATAAAAAAATCTTAAAAAAAAAAAAAGTGACTTCTTGGTGCTGGATATTATTTGTAGAACTATTACTTTGAAATTAAAATACAGTGGGGGGCTCCTGGGTGGTTCAGTGGGTTAAGCCCCTGCCTTCAGCTCAGGACATGATCTCAGGGTCCTGGGATCGAGCCCCGCATCGGGCTCTCTGCTCAGCAGAGCCTGCTTTCTCCCCTCTCTCTGCCTGCCTCTCTGCCTACTTGTGATCTCTGTCTGTCAAATAAATAAAATCTTTAAAAATAAAAAAATTTAAAAAAAATAAAATACTGTGAACCTTAAAAAAAATAAAATAAAATACTGTGGACCTTGGCTGTATGCTGTGTAAACAAGAAATTACATAAGGTAAGAAAAAGAAACTTGACTAAATTAAAATTCTTACCTGGTTGAAAAATTGATAGGCTTCCATCAATATGACCAAATACAATCTTTCCCTTTTTCTGGGTATGCCATCTGAATACACAGACATCAGACAAGAAGCTGTGAGCTTCCTTGTGCACAGTCACTCCACTCTCTGGGCCTGAGATGGTCCAGATGAACAGTGGGCCTCTGTGGGAGACAAAGGCCAAGGCATCACCTGCGTTCCAGCACCAGCTGAGAGAGGAAGGTGTCCCTAGGAGAAATGAAATACAGACACGTCATAGAGACATGAGGAAGAAGAGCATACCATTAAATAGTATTCCCACTGTATATTTCTACAACAACTTAAAATACAAGACTGGGCTTGTTATTAAAAAAATATATTACCACCTTCTTAGTTAGGAGTCAGACTTACAAAGTGACCCTAACAACTACAGGCAACATAGGTAGGGTGTTTCCATAATGAAAGGAAAAGTACCCAGTTGGGTTTGAAACTACTCATATCATAATATGCTTCATATATATAGACATTTATAGAGTTTTTTCTGTCAGAAACTACATATTAAAGCAATGAATTCTTACTGAGTTTTTGTGTAGACTTGCTGTAGGCATTCTAGGTATACAAGTTAATATGTGATATAATTCCTGTTTTAAAGGACCTTAAATATAATATATATAGTATCTTGGGAAGATAAGGATTATATAAATGAAAAGTTAAATGCAACTATAGGGATTTAGTAATAAAATTAATGCTACAATCTATGTCTTATCAGGGTTTAGATTCAAATCTTAGTACTGCTTAGATGAACTCAACAAGTAACTTTACCTCTTAAATCTGTCTTCTCATCTATAAAATGCATATAACTAAAAATAGCTGTACACCTATTCCACATGAATATTAAGAAGATAAATATAATAATGCATGTAAAAGACCCTTTTAAACTATAAAAGAAATACAAAAGTTAATTGTATTCCCCTCTCTATTACTGTGATCAAATAAATCATATATAAAATAAGTATTATGGTAAATCTATAACTCAAGACAGAGATTATGAATCTCCCAACACAGATACTTTACAAATGCATCAGAATCAGCAAACTGAATATGCACATCAGCTCATATGGAATTAGGGCCCAGGAATCTATTTGTAACAAGGTTTTCCAGGGGCGCCTGGGTGGCTCAGTCAGTTAAGCCTCTGCCTTCGGCTCAGGTCATGATCCCGGGGTCCTGGGATCGAGTCCTGCATCGGGCTCCCTACTCAGCGGGGAGCCTGCTTCTCCCTCTTCTGCTCCCTCTGCTTGTGCTCATGCTCTCTGTCAAATAAATAAATAAAATATTTTAAAAAACAACAACAAGGTTTTCCAAATGATTGTGACATATAGAAAAGTCTGTGAACTATCCTGGAAAGAAGCTGGATTTGGATTATACTTTGAGGAAGCAGTAGAGTTTAATGTATGGGATAAGTAGTATTTCCCAGGAAGAGGAAATGATATAAAAAAAGACACAGAGTTTTAAGTTGTTCATTGACAGTAAATTCAATTTGTGTCCTTAATGTTCCAAGAGGCAGAAACCAGAAGCCTAACCCCTAGTTCAGGGCCTGACATAAAATGGTAACTCCATAAATATTTATAGAAGGAATGGATAAGTCCATGAATAAGGCCAATAAAAAGCTGATATGGTTTTAGAATACATTAACAGAAGTCAAATTTCCCAATAAGGGATGAGACACTCTGAATGGGTCAAACCACCATCAAACACTTGAAGAAAGCCTCTGGAACGTGGGCTCTCTGAATGCGTGTTTCCAGAGAGAAGCAAGGAAGAGAAGGGACTAGAAACAATGTCATATAGTTAAAACAGAAAAGACTTCTATAATGGCTCATTATTTGTAAGTACTTCTAAGAACTCTGTAAAATATTAACTCATTTAATTCTTCCCAAAATATTCTAAGACGGTTAGGTAGTACTATTATCCATTGGTAACAGTGTTTTGGTTTTGTTTTGATTTTTTTTTTTCTAAGGATATTATCAAGTGTGATATTTTTCAACCTCATGATAATTTTAACATTTTACATTTAAACAAACTAATACTTGTTTTAAGTAAAATTTTTATTACTGTGGAAAACAGAATGATGAAATAAAAGATACAGAGGCAGTTTCAAATTCTAATATTGATTTTTTAAAAAGTTTGACTAAATGCAAATTTCTACTTTGCTTACGCCAGATTCTGAAAAAAAGACAGAGTCTAAGACATTTCAAAGGGAATTACTTACAACAAAAATGACCCAAATATTCATAATTTTTTTGCAAATAAAGCTTTCAATTTTCAAATTAAGAAGATATTTAGAAATAGCATGAGGAACTTATTGTAAAGTCTCTGAAAATTTTCAAAACAAAAGAAAATACATAAGGAAAGGAAAAATATGTAAAATTGATCAAAACTGATACCACAATGATTAATAATTTTACAAATGCAAATGAAAAGCTTTTTATTTTAGGATTTAGCTATTTTTTAATATAAATTCAATTAGCCAAGGTACAGTACATCATTAGTTTTTTATATAATGTTCAATGATTCAGCTAATGAAAAGTCTTATTTAATTGTATGCTCAGTGGCAAAAAAGCTATGGTGCACAAAGCTAATGAACAAAAAAACTCTTCCATCATGATGCGTTTTATGACAAATCAGTGGGTACATGAGGTGATAATACAATACTATACTGTCTAAGCTGTACCTATGCATAACATTTAGAAAATGTTATTCTGCAGTTATAATCAAGTATAGATTTTGTGTGACAACCTTGTAAGAATGATGACATCATGTAGCATTCAAGGAGTATTTTTCACATAAAGATTAAAATTATTTTCACATGAAGTTGAATATAAAGTATTGAGAAAATGCACTCTTGTCCAATAAAAACAATACTGGAAAAACTTGTAGGATTTGTGATTGGTAGAGAAACAGGACTGACCAAAAAAACATGAAAAATCTTCACTGAGGTTATTAATTTCTGTTTTTATATATCACAAAGCCTTGTATTAAAAGTATTTTGACTTTTTCTCATTGATGTATTGAAAACCTTAAGGAAAACTGTTACTTACTTTAATGGAAGCTCACTGAATAGAGTTGACTTTAAAAAAATTTTGCTCTGAGATTGGAGCAAACTGCACACTATCTAATACTGAAGCTCAGGGGTTGTTGCAAATGAAAATAAGCAGCAGGTTATATGAGCTTGGGAATGAGAGTCACATTTTTCTAGCTGAAAAATTAACCTCGTTTGGCAAATTTTTTTTAATGGAAGTTATATAACAAAATTGGTTTATTTTACTGGTATTTTCAACATTCTTAATGACCTAAATTTGAAAAGACAAGGAAAAAGAAATATACTAAGTATGCTGAGCATATCCAAAGGCTCCAAAAGGCATTATTATTATGTTGGAAGCAAGAGTTCCATACAATTGCCTATGAATTCTCAATATTGTTGCTACACACTGAAAAGAAGATTATAAAGAAACTGAACAAAATAAAATTAGTAAGACGGTCAAATCTCAGTTTTCTGTCTCAAAGCTATAACCAGTAATTGTTAGAGAAACTGGACATGGAAAACACGTCCAGCAGTAGCTCTCAAAACCATAATTAATAACTGAGCCACCCTTGGTGTTCAAAAAGTGATTGAATTATTGCGACATCTAACAGGGAAAAATGATAACTTCATCATTATCATGGGGTAAGATGCTAGCTAGGAAGAATGTCATAATATTCAATTCACTAAGACCTACTTGTGTGAACTAGGACTTTCTGTCTTGACCCAATTAAAAATAAAGGAAAGAAACCAGCTCAGCAGGACACTGATTACATGTGTAACACTGTCCTTGTATGTTTCAGATTGGAATACAGTAATGAACAGGCTAGGCCAATTGTCTCATTAAGAAAATCTCAACAGTTATTATTTTTATATTTATTTTGGGAATTTTTTTTATATTTACATATTAATGAAATCATTTGGTATTCATCATTTTTCACGGATCATTGTGCTAAGTATAAAATATTTCATGAAATTTTGTTGCAGTTTTTATACATATGTACAATGAGTCATGATATGAAATTTCTTCCATAGATTTCTTACATAGATTAGCACTAGAAATTTTGAAAAGCAGTTTAAACTAGAAAGTTTGAAAAGCTCAGTTTAAAACCTGAGCTAATTTAAATAAAATATTTTGCTTATTAAAATAAAAATATTTCATTTTAGTAAAATAAAACCCAGTTATAAATATACCTTTTGTATTGTCGAGCTTAGCAATGACTTTTTGTTCTGCAACATTCCAAATGATCACTAAATTATCGGTACTGCCACTTGCAAACACATCAGGGTTATGTGGACACCAAGAGATAGCTGTGATTGTTTTTTTATGTTCAGACATAATTGCGTGAAGTTTGAATTCATTATAACGGTGATCCAACTAAAAAAAATATATAAATAAGACATTTCAGTGCTTCTTTTTAGATAACACACTTCTCATTAATAATCACATTAATTTTAAAAAGCTACATACATGAAAATTAGTATACCTAATAACATGGTATGAACACATTTAAAGCCTTGGTCTGCTTTCAAGTGTTAAGTGTATTCAATCAAAAGAAAGAAATCATTTTTTAAATTTTTTATTTTAATTCCAGTTAGTGGATATAGTGCACAATAGAGTAACTTGACACTTCCACACATCAGCAGGGCTCACCACAAGCATCCTCTTTAAGCCCCAGCACCTATTTCCCCCTTCCCTCCACCCTTCCCCATGAGTTTATTCTCTACAATTAAAAGTCTGTTTCTTGATTTGTCTCTCCCTCTCTTATTTTTTTCCCTCTGTTTGTTTTGTTTCTTAACTTCCACATATGAGTGAGATCATTATGGTGCTTGTCTTTCTCTGACTGACTTACTATACTTAGCGTCATACTCTCCAGCTCCATCCATGTTGTATCAAATGGCAAGATGTCATTCTTGCTTACGGCTGAGCAATATTCCATTTATATGCCGTCCACTTCTTTGTCCATTCGTCAGTCAGTGGACACTTGGGCTGCTTCCACAGTTTGGGTGTTATAAATAATGCTGCTATAATTTTCATGGGGTTGCATGCAGCCCTTCGAATTAGTGTGCTTATATTCTTTGGGTAAATACCTATTGGTGTGATTTCTGGATCGTAGGGTAGTTCTATCTTAACTTTTTAAGGAACCTCCATACTGTTTTCCACCAGTTTGCGTTCCCACCAACTGCGCATGAGGGTTCCTTTCTCTCCACATTCTTACCAACATCTTTTGTTTCTTGTGCTTTTATTTTTGTTTTTATATTTTTTTCTTGTGCTTAGCCATTCTGACAGGTGTGAGGTGAGATGTCATTGTAGTTTTGATTTGCATTTCCCTAATAAGTGATGATGAGCAGAAAAAAATCCATTTTTTAAAAAATAATAGAACTGAAATTAGATAATAATTTTAAGACAAGTAAAAATAAATGTACATTTAAATATACATAACAATTCAGAGCCTTATTGTATTTTCTATATCTATATCTACTTATGGGGAAAAACCCCTTGGTTTTGGAATATTTTTTCTGTCATTTTTCAATTAGATTTAAATGAAAAAATTTAGGCTAAGAAAATAAACTACCAAATTAAAAAGCTTTTACACAGTGAAAGAAACCATTACAAAGAGAAGATATTTGCAAATGACATATTCAATAAGGAGCTAACATCAAAAACATGTAAAAAAACATCTAAAACACATAAACATCATAAAACTGAACACCATCCCCCCAAAAAACAAATAATCTGATTAAAAATGGGCAGAGGACCTAAATAGACATTTTCCAAAGAAAACATACACAAGGCCAACATCACTTATCAGCAGGGAAATGAAAATTGAAACCACAGTGAGATGTCACCTTATACCTGTTAGAATGGCTAAAATCAAAAACGTAAGAAATAACAAGTGTTGGTGAGAATGTGGAGAAAAAGGACTCTTGATGGGAATGTAAACTGGGATATCCACCATGGGAACAGTATGGAAGCACCTCAAAAATTAAAAACAGAAATTACATATAATCTAGCAATTCCACTATTGGCTATTTACCCAAAGAAATGAAAACACTAATTTGAAAAGATAGGTGCACCCCTATTTTTTAATGTAGCATTATTTACAATAGCCAAGATATATAAACAACCCAAGTACACATCAATAAATGCATAAAGAAGATGTAGTGTGTGTGTGTGTGTGTGTGTGTGTGTTGGAATAATACCCAGTCATAAAGAAAGAATGAAATCTTGCCATTTGTGACAATATGGTTGGAGGTAGAAGGTATCATACTAAGTGAAGTAAGTCAGAGAAAGAAAAACACCATGTCATTTCACTTACATGTGGAATCTAAAAATCAAAACAAACAGAAAACCAGACTCTTATCTTCAGAGAACAAACTGGTGGTTGCCAGAGAGGAGGTGGGTGGAGGGTTGGGTGAAATAGATAAAAGGGATTAAGATGTACAAACTTCCAGTTACAAAAATAAATAATTCATGGAGATGAAAAGTACATCACGGGGAATACAGACAGTAATACTGTAAAAACACCACATGGTAACAGATCTTGATGACACTTAATGTCATGACCAAGAGTAGTGTATACAAAGGCTGAATCAATATGTTGTACAGCTGAAACTAATAGGACTTGGAATGTTAACCGTATTTCAATCAAAAATTGGGTTAAATAAACTAATTGCTCATTATTACCTTATTAAGATGTCTAAAGTCTGCAGAGCAATGGTATCACTGGACCCATTTTCTATTACTGCTTTTTGGATGGGGCTTATGTCGTGCTCTTGCATGTAAGTGGAAAAAAGAAATAGCCTAATTTTCTGATTTCCTTTGTAAATGTGCCATTAATCAGTGAATTTTTCTTTCTCGCATTTTCTTTCTTTTTTTTTTTTTTTTAATTATTTTGACAGGCAGAGATCACAAGTAGGAAGAGAGGCAGGCAGAGAGAGAGAGGGAGAAGCAGGCTCCCCGCCGAGCAGAGAGCCCGACATGGGGCTCGATCCCAGAACCCTGGGATCACGACCTGAGCCGAAGGCAGAGGCCTTAACCCACTGAGCCACCCAGGTGCCCCTCTTTCTCGCATTTTCAACATGTTTGGGATTATACAGTATATGCCATTTTGTTGTACCTGGCTTTTCCTCTTAACAAATTATGAACCTTTCGCAGTATTATTGAAGAGGGTTTCAAATCATCATTATATTAACTATTTATTACACCATTCCTTCTTCAACCATATACTTGCAGTAAAATCCGAACTGCAACATGGCCTCCGATGCCCCACATTATGAACCTCTGCTATCTGCAAGGCTCACTCGGCATCGTGTTCCTGCTTGTCCACTCTGACCCTGTTGCTCTATTATGGCAAAATTATTTTGCTTTAAAGCCTATGTTTGCTGCTCTTTTGGACTTGAATGCTCTCCCCATCGATTTGTTCATGGTGATTCATTCTTTCCTGTTCAGCTCTCAGTCTAAAAAAGCCTCTTTTTACAAAGGTATTTTCTGACCACAACACCTAAATAAATTTATACACCCACCCCAAAACCTGTCCCATGACTCTATCTTTATCCTTTTTCAAAATATTTAAAATTTAAAAATTTTTTAAATTGTTTATTTTATTTTTTTTTAAAGATTTTTATTTATTTGAGAGAGAGAGCATGAGAGGGGAGAAGAACAGAGGGGGAAGCAGACTCCCTGTGGAGCTGCGAGCCCGATGTGGGACTCGATCCTGGGACTCCAGGACCATGACCTGAGCCAAAGGCAGTTGCTTAACCAAGTGAGCCACCCAGGTGCCCCATCCTTTTTTTTTTTTTAATTGAGATACGATTGACAAATGATTGACATATTAGTTTCAGGTAGACAACATAATGACTTGATATTTGCATATATTGCTAAATGATCATATAAGCCTACTTAACAATCACCACACACAGTTACAGTTTTTTTTTCTTGTGGTAAATTTTAAGATTTAGTCTCTGAGCAACTTCCCAATGTACAACAGAGTGTCATTAACCACATTCAACATGCTTTACATTGCATCCTCATGACTTACTTAGTTTATAACTGGAAGCTTATACTTTTTGACTCCCTTCACCCATTTCACCCCACCCTACCCCCGCCTCTGGCAACCACCAATCTATTCTCTGTATCTGTGAGTTCAGTTTTATTTTGTTTTGTTTTGTTTTTGTTTTAGGTTCCACATATAAGTGAGAGCACATAGTATTTGTCTTTCCCTGACATTTTTCACTTAGCATAATGCCCTTGAGGTCCATCCACGTTGTAGCAAATGGCAAAGTTTCCTTCTTTAATGGCTAAATAGTATTCCACTGTATGCATACCTAGACCACATTTGCTTTATCTGTTCATCCATCATGGACACTGGGGTTGCTTCCGTGTCTTGGCTATGCTGCAGTGAACATGGGACTGCGTCAATCTTTTCAAATTAGTGTTTTCATTTCCTTCACATAAACCTTCAGAAGTAGAACTGTAAGGTCGTACAGTAGTTCTGTTTTTAATTTTCTGAGAAAACTCTATGGAGTTTTCTATAGAGGTTGCACCAATTTACATTCCCATCAACAGTGCACAGGGTTCCCTTCTCTCCACATCCTTCCAATATTTTTATTCCTTGTCTTTTTGAAAATAGAGATCCTAACAGGTGTGAGGTGATAGCTCAGCATGGTTTTGATTAGCATTTCCCTGGTGATAAGTGATGTTGAGATTTCTTTTGATGTGTCTGTTGGCCATCTGTATGTCTTCTTTGGAAAAATGTCTACTCAGATCCTCTGCCTATTTTTCAATCAGATCATTTGTTTAATTTGTTATTGTGTCATATGAGTTCTTTATATGTTTTGAATATTAACCCCTTATTAGATGTATGATATGCAAATATTTTCTCCCATTCAGTGGGCTGCCTTTGCATTCTGTTGATGGTTTCCTTTGCTGTGCAGAAGGTTTTAAGTTTGATATAGTCCCACTTGTTTTTGCTTTTGTTGCTTTTGATTTTGGTGTCAATGACTCTAACATATGACCTGTTTTTATAGCCTTTGTAGAACACATTTCTTCCTGAAACGTTTATTATTTATTTATTTATTTATTGACCTCTCCCTGCCCCCATCCTTACTAGGAATATGAATCTGATGAGAAGAATCTACCTGATTTGTTCATAGTTTCATTCTTAGTGCCTAGTGATACTTGGCCAATGGAAGAGATTCAGTTAATATTGAAGAAATGAGCCACTATGCTATTGTTTACCACTTAAGCCACTTTGAAATTTTGCTATAACAAATAATGCTGTAGCGAACATCTCTGCATATAAAATTTTGACTAATAACCTAATTAGGCAGAGAGGCAGCCCGTTTTATAAGGTCCTTTGCTATCACAAAAGCGGAAAAGGCAGAATATGGAAAAGAGTTTCTACACTTGAGCTGAAATTTGAAAGATGAGAAAACATTCTCCAAAGAGGCAACACAGGCAAATGGAAAAATCAGTGTAAGCAAAGGCAAGATACAAAAGAGCCTAAGATGCCTCGGAAAATACAATTAGCATGGTCTGCCCGGGGCACAAGGTGAGAGGAGGAAACAGTGCAAAACAGCGTCACACCACGAAGTCTGGGTGTGAACAGAAGGAACGAGGAGCCGCTGAGGACTGAAAACTCCGGATCTGCATGACCGATGATCGACTTCACTCAAGTGTACATTAGAGGGAGTCAAAGTAGAGGCGAAGAGGATAGTAAGAGACTATTATAATAGTTGGGTGAGGAGGCTACAAAGGTACAAACCCTAGGATTGCTCCTGGTTAACCTACAATACAGGAGGTGAGAAGCAGGAGCCAAGGAGAGCAAACCCTCACGTCCGTGGTTCAGACGAGGGGTTGGCTGCTCACACAGAAATGCTGACTCCAGGTTTAAGAAAGTTTGACCTGGATTTAAGATGTTTATAGCACCTCGATCTGGGGCAATTCGGAAGGCCATTGGCTTCTACAGACTGGAAATTGGTGAGAGGTGTCTGGATAGAGTTCGGACATGAAAAAAAAAAAGGAGTTATAAAGGTTTGTATCTCAAGAATATCTCAAAATATTTTATATCTGCACTGTTTTTAATATAATGATCTCTAATGGATAACCCAGAGTCTCCAACTGATTTTTTTCTCATATGAAATGCTAATGAGCAAAGTCTGAAACAAATGAATAAATGAATTCCAATTATTTATATGGAGATACATTTTAAAAGCATTAAGTTCTAATTGCTCATCACTCATAAATTGGAAGCTTTTAATTCTTGAAGAAATTCCTTCTCACGAACAGCACATAAAGGTTGATGAAATCAATTAAGATTTTTCTAGTAACTTGAAACTATGATATAAGCATTTTCTAAAAGCTTGAATTATAAAGCCAATATAGCATAAAAAGCAACAAAATACAAATATCAATTACATTACAGTACTTTTAAGACTTTTATGTAACAGGGATTTCAAAGTATGTATTAAATGTTAATTTTACCTAATAAAATGAGAAATCAAAAGCATCCACAATATTTTACCTGGTAAACATAGATGGCCAGAGTGGCGCAGTATGCAAACCTGTCTCCACCAGCAGCACACACGTCCTTGTTCCACGGCTGACATCCCGCAGCCAGCAGTCCCACCTGCCTGACCTGGGACATGTTTGCCTTGAAAACCAAATTTGGAGAAATATCAGTCATTTTCATGATTCAAAAAACGTAATTATCTTATAGCTATCTTTATCAATCCTTATCTTTAGGCCCTGAAAAAAAAAATTTCTACTACGACTATTAATCTCGGTGTATACGTTCAGAGAACAAGAGTTGAGATCCCCAAATGTCTAGAGACATCAAGGCATGTAATTCAAATTTGAAAAGCAAGAGATTAGAAAATGATCAATGACAAAGAACATAGGGCCGAGGACTGGGGATCCTAGAGGAGTGACGGGGACCACGGTGAAACAGGAGGGGCAGATTCTACGTAAAGGGCTCCAGTGCCACTGCAGAAGGCCCTCCCCCGTTGCCAGATTTATGAAACTTCCAGAGAAATGGAAGCATCTAGAGTTCTGCGTAAAAGCTACCAATTTTTAAATACTGGCAATTCATTCAAGGCAGCAAATTCAAGGGTAAAACAATATTGGGAGGACTGTGGCCCCTGCCAGGGAACATCACTGTGTTAATAGTGACTCAGTGTCTTTGCGTGTCTTTGTGGTACACAGGGCAGGCAGATAAGCCGCGTTAACAATATTGTCCGCTGTGAAGATGGGACAGAAGGAAGATGGAAACTACTGGTTACAAGATGTTGATGTGGCCAGCAGAGGACAGGGAGTAAACAGGCAGCATCAGTCCGGCTGGGACTCAGCAAGCAGGGGTGGAGGCCCAGCTCTGAGCCGGCCTAGAGCATGAGCTGGAGTCGGGCATCTAACCTCGTGTCTCTGTTCCTTCCATCTAAAAGAACCCTCTGAAAGAGGTTTTCCCACCACTCCTCTCAGCTCCAGGGACTCTGTGACTCTATGTGTAAACTCAATTCTTCTAGGATGCTGGAGAATAGGAAGCCAAGAGTGAGGCTGTTTATAAGTCGATGATCCTATTGAAAACCCAGATATAGGGGAAACACCAAGGCAAAAGCAAAAACAAAAACCTATTCTGAATATTACCCTATGTAGTTACTTCAAGAATGGCATTCAAGAATACATTAATTGACCCAAAAAAGCTTTTTCAAGGCAGAATCTAGACCATTATTCGATATCTTTTCTAATATGGTCAAAATATTGGTCTAAAAATGAGGACTCTGAGCATGAGACAATCTTCACTTGTACCACAAAGTTATACCTTGCAATTATCAATTTTTCACTGTCAATTTATATCTGATTAAAATACGGAAAAATAATAAATAGCAATTGTAACCTTAAAATATTTTTGAAAAATTAAGTAAATACCTAGCAGATATAATAAATTTGGGTCACACTAACATACTAAGTCAATTTTTAATCAATACTTTGTTTATGCTGTTCAAAAGTTTTATATTATTTTAGTAGCAAAATGTTATTGCCTTAACACAACATGCAAAATATCACACATATGAAACATTAATACACAAATATATATATATACATCTGAACTATGACACAAGTCTAATAGATAACTAATTGTTCAATGTATCCCCAGGAACCATCCACCTCAACCTGCCTCTTCTCTCTCTACCCTGTGGTTTATTTTATTTATTTATTTATTTTTATTAACATATAATGTATTATTTGTTTCAGGGGTATAGGTCGGTGATTCATCAGTCCTACACAATTCACAGTGCTCACCATAGCACATACCCTCCCCAGGGTCCATCACCCAGCCACCTCAGCCCTCCCACTCCACTCCATTCCAGCAATTCTTAGTTTGTTTCCTGAGATTAAGAGTCTTTTATAGTTTGTCTCTCTCTCTGGTTTCATCTTCTTTTCCCCCTCCCTTCCCCTATGATCCTTTGCCTTGTTTCTCAGATTCCTCACATGATCTATGAAATCATATGATAATTATCTTTCTCTGATTGACTTATTTTGCTTAGCATAATACCCTTTATTCCATCCACATTGTTGCAAATGGCAAGATTTCATTTTTGATGGCTGCATAGTATTCCACTGAGTATCTATACCACATCTTCTTTACCCATTCATCTGTTGATGGCCATCTGGGCTCTTTCCATAGTTTGGCTATTGTGGACATTGCTGCTATAAACATTCGGGCGCATGTGTCCCTTTGGATCATTACATTTGTATCTTTGGGGTAAATACCAGTAGTGCAATTGCTGGGTCATAGGGTGGCTCTATTTTCAACTTTTTGAGGAAACTTCATACTGTTTTCCAGAGTGGCTGCACCAGCTTGCATTCCCACCAACAGTGTAGGAGGGTTCCCCTTTCTCCACATCCTTGCCAACACCTGTCATTTCCTGACTGGTTGATGTTAGCCATTCTGACTGGTGTGAGGTGGTATCTCACTGAAGTTTTGATTTACGGCCATACCACCCTGAACGCACCCAATCTTGTCTGCTCTCAGAAGCTAAACAGGGCCGGGCCTGGTTAGTACCTGGATGGGACATCTAGTGGTTTAAAACAAGCTACTCTGAACCAACGATACTTGGTACCATCATTGAAAAATACAGCAGTGTCTCTTTATCATCTGCTTCCTCTTCAGTATCAGTGGAATCATGTACTGACCATAACACTGCGTTTCTCCTTTATTTTAATGCTCAGCAATTAGTCTAGTCAGTTACATCATCTCCAATTTATTAAAAAGTTACTTTCTCGTGTCTTTTCCATTTCATTTTTCCACCTTCTAGAAAAGATCTCTTCTTTCCTCTTTCTTCCCCAAATCTATCGTCATCCTATTAAATCCCCTCATCTGAATGGAACTAGTGTTTTGTTTTTTTTTAATGAAGTAAAAAGTTATTTGAAGTGAAAAATTCCATGTAACCGAACTGTACTTCAGTCTTTGAGTGCTTAACTACAAAACTTTTCTTGCCCCCTTCCCCTACCCCTGCCTCAGCACCTGTATTTCCTCAAGCACTAGCATTCCTGACAAATTTTTTAAACATAAGTATTTTTTTAACTAGTAATGTTACAACATTATTTTCACTGAAAATATATATTAGTTCAACCACAGGATGAGTCGAATGGGCTTCTGTAGTTTATCTCTGGAGTCTATGATTACTATTAATAAAGTCTGTGTGTAAGTGAAAATGGTTTCTGATTTATGTTTAAGCAAATTTTGAGCTCATAACTGCAAAAGAAACATACGAGAAAGATTTAAGCAAACAAGTAAAATGGAATCATTTTTAAATTTTTCACTTTCTGCTGTTTTTTAAATCTTTTTAAAACTTAATAAATTGTTTTTAAGAGCAGTGTTAGTTTCACAGCAAAACTGAGTGGAAATTACAGAGTTCCCACTCACTCCCTAACCCCCAGTTACACACAACCTCCCCCACTATCGATACCTCCCATCAGACTAGTACATTTGTTACAATGATGAACCTACATTGACCCAACATCATCACCCAGAGTCCATAGTCTGCATTAGGGTTCACTCTTGGTGTTATTCATTCCATGGGTTTTGACAAATGTAGAAGGTCATATATCCACCATTTTGAAATGTATAAAATAGACACAAAATGTATAAAATAGACAAAATATATAAAAATCCTCTATGTTCTGCCTTTGATTTCTTCCTCTCTCAATAACCCCTGGAAACCACTGATACTGTTATACTCTCCATAGTTTTGCCTTTTCCAGAATATTGTGTCATTGTAATTATACAGTACATAACCTTTTCAAATTGGGTTCTTTAACTTAGTAATATGCATTTAAGTTTCCTCTATGTATTTTCATGGCCTGATAGCTCATCTCTTTTTAGCAATGAAAAATATTCCCTTTTCTAGATGTACCACTGCTTATGTATCCATTCATCTATTGAAGGACATCTTGGTTGTTTTCAAGTTTTAACAGTTATGAAAAGCTGCTATAAACATCCATGCACAGGTTTTTGTTTAAACATAAGTTTTCAATTCATTTAGGTAAATAACAAGGAGTGCCAAAGGAGGTGATTGCTGGATCCCAGTAGGAGTATAGTTTATAAGAAGTGATCACACTGTCTTCTAAAGTGGCTGCACCATTTGCATTCCCACCAGAAATAAATCAGAGTTCCTGCTGTTTCCCATCCTCACCAGCCTTTGGTGTTGTCAGTGTTCTGGAGAAGCCATTCTAATAGGGATGCAGTAGTAACTTACTATTATTTCAATTTGTAATTCCCTATGTTGGACATCTTTCCATATACTTACAGGCCATCTATCTTCAGTGAAGGGTCTGTTCAAGTCTTTTAATTTGCTAGAGGGTCTCAAGAACTCAGATAAATATTTTACTGGATTACTGGTTTATTAAAAGAGGATATAACTCAGGAACAGCCAGACAGAAGAGATGCATTAAGGTAAGAGATGTGGAAAGGGGCAAGGAGATTCCACTCTTCTCCGTAGGCCACATGTTCATCAACTGGAGAGCCCTCTGAACCCTTTCCTTTTGTGTTTTCCTGCAGGCTTCATTATAAAGGCAGGATCGATTAAATCACTCTCCACTGGCAATCTTGCAATATCTAACTCCTCTCCCAACTTAAGGTCCAGAGGTAGGACTAAAAGTTCCAACCCTCTAATCATAGGTTGGCTCCACCAGCAATCAGCCCCCCTCTTTAGGTGCTTTCTAAAAGTCACCTTATTAGCATAACAAAAGACACATTTAGGGCCCTCAACACTTGGGAAATTGGGTCATCTGAATGACTAAACATATATTTCTTACAAATAACAACATCATTAAATGTTACTATTGATTCAATTTCTTTAAAATGTAGGCCTATTCAGATTCCGTATTTCTTCTGCGAGTTTGGCAAATTGTATCTTTAAGACTTGGTCCATTTCATCTAGGTTACCAGATTTTGGGGTAGGAAATTGATGTAGCATTCCCATATTGTCCTTTTAATGTCCATAGGTTATATAGCGATATCCCTTCTTTCATTATTGGTATTAGTAATATGTTCCTTCTCTCTTTTCTTATTTAGTCTAGCTAAAGTCTTATAGATTTTATTGATCTTTTCAAAGAAGAAGCTTTTAGTTTTGTTGATTTTCTCTACTGATTTTCTATTTTTGATTTCACTGATTTCTGATCTAAATTTTTATTATTTCTTTTCTTCTCCTTTGGATTTAATTTGCTCTTCCTTTTCTAGTTTTCCAAGGTAGAAGCTTAGAAGATTAAATTTAGATCTTCCTTCTTTTCTTGTATAAATTTCCTCTAAGCACTGCTTTTGCTGCATCCTATAAGTTACGTTGTCGTGTTTTCAATCTCATTTAGTTCAAAATGCTATTTTTCTTTGATCCATGTGTTATTTAGAAGACTGTTGCTTAGTCTCTAAGTATTTGGGGACCTTCAAGTTACATTTCTGTTACCAATTTCTAGTTTAATTCTGCTGATGTCTGAGAGAAGACTCTATATTATTTCTATACTTTTAAGATGTTGAGATGTATTTTATGGCCCAAAATATGGTCTGTGAAAGTTCCATGTGAGCTTGAGCAGAATGTACAACCAGCTGTTGCTGGAGGAAGGGCTCTATAGGTGCAAATCAGATATAGTTGACTGGAGATGCTATATAGTTCAACTCCGCTCTTCCTGATTCTGTCTGGCCGATCTGTTCAATCTGACAGAGTAGTAAAGTCTTCAACTATAATAGTGTGCTCATCTATTTCTCCTTGCACTTTTATCAATTTTTGCCTCATGTATTACAATACTCTGCTATTAAGGCACATACACATTAAAGACTATTATGTCTTTTTGGAGTACTGACCCTTTCATCACTATGTAATGTTCCTCTTTACCCTTGCTCTGAATTCTGCTCTGTCTGAATTTAACATAGTTATACCCGCTTCTTTTAATCAGTGTTAGCATGGTGTGTCTTTCTTCATCACTTTACTCTTAATCCATATATGCCTTAACATTTAATTTGAGTTATTTGTAGACAACATATAGTTGCGTCTGTCTTTTTTTTTTTTTAAGATTTTATTTATTTATTTGACAGGCAGAGATCACAAGTAGGCAGAGTGGCAGGCAGAGAGAGAGGAGGAATCAGGCTCCCTGCTGAGCAGAGAGCCCGATGCGGCGCTCGATCCCAGGACCCTGAGATCATGACCTGAGCCTAAGGCAGAGGCTTTAACCCACTGAGCCACCCAGGCGCCCCTCTGTCTTTTTATTAGTGCATTAGACCACTGATGTTCAAGGTAATTATTGATACACTTGGATTGGTATCTACCCCATTTTTACTGTTTCAGTTTGTTCCTGTTTTTGCCTTCCACACTTTTCCTTTCTTTTGTGGTTTCAACTTAATATGTTCCAAATGTTTTCTTCTTTCTTAGCATATCAATTATGTCTCATTTAAAATTTTGTGTGTGTGATTATCCTAGACATTATAATATAGATTTACAACTAATTCAAGTCTACTTTCGAATTAACACTATATCACTTCTCAGGTAGTACAGACACTTTAAAATAACCAAGTATCCCTAAGTCCTCTTCCCATCCCTTGTATCACTGCTGTCACTCATCTCACTTACACATCAGCAACACAGCACATGTGTATGTATTATGTGCGTATGTATATGTATGTGATTAAAGCATACATAATCGGGGCACCTGGGTGGCTCAGTCAGTTAAGCATCTGCCTTTAGCCCAAGTCATGATCTCAGGGTTCTGGGATCGAGCCCTGCATTGGGCTCCCTGCCCAGCAGGAGACCTGCTTCTCTCTCTGCCTGATACTCCCCCTGCTTGTGTTTTCTCTCTCTCTAATAAATAAATGAAATCTTAAAAAAAAAAAAAGCATACATAATCAAATCCATTGTTGTTTTTATTTTGAACAAACTGTTCAAACTGTTAACAAGGTCACAATTAAGAAAAATGGAAGGTTTTATTTTACCTTTACTCATACATTCTCCAATACTCTTCCTTTGTTTATGCAGATCTGAGCTTTGAATCTATATCACTTACCTTCTCTGAAGAACTTCTTTTAACACTTGTTGTAAAGCAGGTCTACTGGCAACAAATTTCCAAATTTTTGTTTGTCTGAGAAAGGCTTTATTTCTCTTTCACTCATGAAAGATAATTTCACAGAGTATGGATTTCTTGGCTAGTATTTTATTTCTCTGAACACTCTAAATATTTCATTCATTCTCTTCTTGGTTTCATGGTTTCATGTGATTCTTATACTTGTTCCTCTGGTTTTTTTTTTTTCAAGATTTTCTTTTCTTTTTTTCTTTTTTTTTTTTTAGTTTGAATATGATTTGCCTAGGTATAGTTATAGTTTTGTTGTTTGTTTTTTGTTTTTTGCATTTATCATGTTTCATATTTCCTGGGTTTCCTGGGTCTGTGGTTTGCTGTCTGACATTAATTTGGGGAAATCCTAAGTCATTGCTTCAACTGTCGCTTCTGTTGCTTTCTCTTTCTTCTTGTTTTGGTCTTTCCAGTAGGTGTATGGCACACCGTTTTAGTTGTCCCACAGCTCTTGGATATTCTATTCTGCTTCTTATTTCCCCATTCTTTCTCTTTTCTTTTCAGATCTGGAAATCCCTACTGTCATATCTTCAAGCTAAGAAATTCTTTCCTCAGCCCTCACGAGTCTACTAATGAGCTCACTGGCGGCATTCGTCATTCGCTGGTGTTTCTGGTCTCTAGCATTTCTTTTTGATTCTTCTTAGATTTTCCACCTCTCTGCTTAAACTATACATCTGTCCTTGTATGTTGTCTATTTTTTAAATTAAAATCCTTAGCATATTAATCATAGTTTCTTTAAATTCCTGGTCTGATAATTCCAATGTTCTCTGCTCTAAAAGGTTGTGACAATTTGCCTCGTGACCTCACTTCTCTTAGAGATCTAAGAAGAGTGGTTGATTTTTCAGTTTGTTCAGCTTTTTATCATTTTAGGCCAGAGTGAAGACTTCTAAGTTCCTTACCTGCAAGACTAGAAACTCCGAGTCCCTCTGCTATGTATTAAAAATAAATAAGTTACTTCAAAATCCATTTTGTCAAAGTATTTTTACTTTATCAGTATATTTTGATTTACTACTTTTTTAAATTTACTACTTTTTAATTTCCAAGTATAGAGAATATAAAAATTTCAATATTATCATATAATTTGGTATGACCTTGCTTCTAAGCAGCTTTCACAAGTCTTACAAACTAACAACTTAATTCCTTTTTAAATTCAGAGTTGAATAATTTGTCCAAACCAGCCATCAAAGTAATAAGCAAGATAAAACAAAATGGCAATTTATTGTAAAGATCTATGATTTTGAATAAAATTTGAAAAAAATGTACATCATTAAATATATGAATACTATTGCATTTCTAAATCTTAATTAGGTATTTAAACGGGCAGTACTGGGCCACCTGGGCTCAGTCATTAAGCATCTGCCTTCGGCTCAAGTCATGATCCCAGGGTCTTGCGATCGAGTCCTGCAAGGAGCTCCCTGCACAGAGGGGAGTCTGCTTCTCCCTCTGCCCCTCACCCCTGTTCATGCTCGCACTCTCTCTCTCGAGCAAAAATTAATAAAATCTTTAAAAAATACAAAAATAAAAAATAAATGGGCAGTATTTGAAATTTCCACATTAGTTTTCAAAAGTATTATTAAAAACATATGTAACATGATGTAGCTTTTATTAAGTGATGTTTGTAATTGCTAAGGAGAAAAAAGAAACATCTGGAACTTTTTGTTATTTTTGTAGTCAGCAGGAATGGTTACATAACTAATGATCCTGCATTACTAAAAATGGAAAATGTTCAACTGCAGGTATATTCCAAAATATATGCCTTTTTAAAAACATAAATCCTAAAAAATTATGTCACATATTTAGGTAAATAAGTATATATTAACTGAATGTAACAGTTAATTATAGATTTCAGATAAATATTATGTACTTTTTTGTATCCTTACTTTAGAATAGGTTGCATTTTTAGGTAAATGACTTAAGAATTTCCACATCCATTCTAAAGATTTGTTGCTTCAGAAAAATATAATCTTACTGGCCTAGAAACAACATGCACACTTTAGAGACAAAGTACTAAGCCCCCGTGGTACAGTGAATAATGGAGAGTTACAAAGGCTTTGGGAAGAAAGTCTGAGCACTGTGTCACCCCACATATAAGTGACAGTGTTAGGAGCCTGGCAACAGCCTACTTGCAAAGACAATTTTTTGCAAATTCAATTTTTTGTTTCAATCTCATACAAAGTACAACCCATACATTATAATTACAGTAAAGATGCTCTTCACATTAAGTATATGAAATTTTTTTTAAAAAACAAGTGGTAAGAGTATATTTACATTAGATTTGTATAATATTAAAGTTCACTTCTGAATATGCAAGAAAATGTTGATATGAAATAATCACAATGAACCTTAAAATACAGCTAGAGTTACAACACTGCCAAAAGCAAAATTGTAAAACTAAGCTAAAATCAAGTTCATACGTATGTGTCCATGTATCTATAGAAATATATACGTATGCCATAAATATTAATTATATCAAAATAATGCTATCATAATTTTGTACTAAAGATTTAACTCACACCTGTATGTGGTTTTTCAAATACTGTATTTCTAAATTACAACTTTAACTAAATAATCCAACTTATCTTTTCCTGTGAACATTTAAAAGAATACTCTGTTCCCACCAACAGTGTAAGAGGGCTCCCCTTTTCCTGCATCCTCGCCAACATCTGTTGTACTCTGAGTTACTGCTCTAATTCATGTAAAATGTACTAACCCCACAACCATACTTTCATTCACCCCATACAGTCCTTTGTACTATTATCAAATATGTTGTAACTATGGACATTATAAACCCCACGCTTCAATGTTACAACTTTGCTTTTAAATAAATTAGGAGAAAAAATTTCTATTGAAAAATTTGCTATGCTGAATGCTGATGATTACATCGGACATATATGCACATACACATCATCTGAAAAATACGTGCTATACTTTTAGAAGAAACTGAAGTCCATATTCATGTGCCAGTTTTCATTATTTAGAATAGTATCTTTCAGGGGCACCTGGGTGGCTCAGTGGTTTAGGCCTCTGCCTTTGGCTCGGGTCGTGATCCCAGCGTCCTGGGATCGAGCCCCGCATCGGGCTCTCTGCTTGACAGGGAGCCTGCTTCCTCCTCTCTCTCTGCCTGCCTCTCTGCCTACTTGTGATCTGTCTGTCAAATAAAAAAAAAAAAAAAAAAAAGAATAGTATCTTTCATTCTCATCTGAATCTATGTAAGAACTGACTAAAACTTGAGAAGCTCAACCTCACGAAGACAACAATATTGTAATTTCAGGGTTGAACTTATCTGTATATAGTAACAGCTGCTTCTGTAATAGGTCTCATCCAGGAGTTCATTTATAAAGGCCGATGGTAGTATTAAAGGCCAGACTGGAGTCACGATGAACAAGATTTTGAATCCCCATCATCTCTATGAACTACCCTTAGTCACTAAAGGAACACCCAATTTTAGTGAAAAGCATTTCAGCAAGTTAGTATGCCCTCCCGTTGAGAAATATATGGACTATACTTGGAAAAAAAAAAAAGAAAACCCTTTGGTTCAACATCAAAAATGCATTTACCATTACATTTAAAGTGCACACACACAACACAAACGCAGGGTCCTGGCACTGCAGTGTGTGTGCGGTCCAGTGGGACTTATTAAACTCATAAGCTGGAATACTTCCATCATTGAGGGATAAGATTGAGATTCAGAATGACAAACTACCCACCGGTTCTCAGTCTGTTCTCTGAGAACACTTCAGGGTTCCCAACACAACGATTTTTCTCCGGAGTGTGCTATTAACCGGCTGCAGAGATGTTTACCAGCTTGTTTTAGAATTGGGGGAAAAAAATTTTTTTTTAGGAAAAGCCCAAAAGGCAGGAAGCTTTAAACTGCTGAGGAATTACAATTAAAAAGATAGGGGAAAGGAAGTAAAATACTGAGAAAATGATTTTTCATGGACGTGTGGAGGAGGGACCCCGTGGAAGGAAGGCCGGAGAGAAACGCACTGCTTCCTATCTTGGATACAGTTTGCCCTCCGACTCGACAGGGAGGAAAGCTGGAGACACTGCAGGAAGATACTCTGGCTCTTGGTTCCACTCATTAATAAAAAGAAAAATCTAGCTGTGTAAGAAAAGAAAAATCCACAAAGTGCTTTCATTTAAATAATTAAGAAATCTTCCATTCAAAACGTGAAAATAATAAAAAAGACACCATACTATTTTATACTAAATCCATTTTGATTAGGTGCACTTTTAAATAGCAGTTTTCTACTCTTGCAATAATAGATCAGAAGAGCTATTTTCAAAATACTATACAAAAGTTGCCATGGTAACAATGCAAATCTTTTGAAACATAATTAATTGCCTAAAAATTCATCAGATAGAACATGGCATTTTTCTTCAGAAAATCTTTGCACTTTCTTTTACAATATTAATGTAATATATAGTATTATCATACACATCTTCTACTTCATTAAATATTTTTCTTTATGTAAAATGACTATTAAAAGTACTGCTGTTTTTATATATTAATCTCATTAACAACAATCTATATTATATTTAAAGCCTGAAGACAATCTGAAAATATTAAGAATTCATGAAACAAGGACAGAAAAATAATACCTTTTCATCAATGTACGATTATGACTATATTTATATATTATCTTCTTACCTCTGCTCTGGAATCTACCAAGTATCTTATTTACCCTCAAAATATTTCAGTGCAAAAGTGTCTGCAACATAAATTACAAAGAAATACAGCTGCGTGCACAGTAAGCAGAAAAACCCACAGAAAATCATAATCACAACATAAATATATCTTACTCTTTGTAGTCCTTCATACCAATCATCTTGCTCAAACCAATTTGAAATGTAAGTCATCCAAGCCATAGAACGTTTCTACTTTAATCAAGGCAATTGGAAAGTCGGCATCAGAATAGTCAGCACCTAAAGTAACAATAATGGGTTTCAACCAAACAGCTTTACCAAAATCTGCCTTGTGAAATGTTGTTCAGTACATGAAGCTAGAAGCCCACAAACATTTCAGCTGAAACAGTTTTAATAATTTACAAATAATAGTATCTGTAAAAATAATGCTAAACCAGAAAATGTAAGCCTATACTCAAATAGCAAAGAAAAATCAAATAATCAGTACATTGTATAGTACCAGCAAATGCTTTAGCAAACATTAGGCTTTTGGTTTTCATTCTAAAAAAACATATTTGATTCAACTGTTGCAAGAAATAGACAAATTACATCTAAAAGTTACCAAGTTACAAATAAGGAATCCAGAGAAACCACAAAGCAACAGGGGGCAGGAAAGTAGTTCTATTTTCAACCTTAGGAGTTGGAGGTAAAACCAGAAGAAAGCTTCTAGGTTAAAGGTGTACAACGACAAGGCCAAGTCTGTTTGCTTCCATCTCTGCACTTGAGAGTTACATCATTTTACAGTTAGTTGACTGCTAATAACCTAAGTGCCTCAAAAAGTTTGGAGACCCCACATCACTTAATAGAGGGCTAATATATTCCACAGAGAATCAAAATCACATGAATTTGGCTTCTTTTTCATTTTACTCACTTCTGGAAGATACTATTTACTAGCCACGCTAAGTAAGAGATTTCCTGGTACAATGGAGGATACGTGGACTTCGAAATATCCTCTAAGATTCAGGAGCTTCACCCAGTATAGAGCAACGAGCTCTGACCTTTCCCTCCCTAAACACATCAAACCATGACACCTCCGTGGAGAAAAAAGGAAAGAAGAGATAGAGTGGGGGGGGGGGGGGCTAAGAGAAAGAAAACGTTTGGGTAATCTGAGTGTCTCATTCTTCGTATCCTAAACTAAGACAGCATTTGTTCCGGTATAACGAAGGTACACTTCTAGGATATATGGAAAGCATCGCCATGGCTGACTGAAAACCGCCTTATTTCTAAAAATTTACCAGATGGAACATGGCACTCTTCTTCAAACTAATTCTTCTCTCTTTTTTTCCAGAAATATCTTCCAGTATCTGCTTGAAGCCTCAGGTCAAAATATTTGGGAACAGGCTCTCACTTCCACAGGAAGTCGTAGGGCTGATGTAATCTCTAGTTATATTTGTTTATATCTGAATGACTTCCTGATTCTGGACCCTTTCAACCACCTTGGAACACTCTTCACTTCCTCCTGCATTCCCCATTTCAGTGACTATCGTTACACTCTAGAGGGTAACCTGAGATAAAAACAGCAAGCCATCTCCGTCTCTTCCGTCACCCTCCCCTCCCTGGTTCCACTATTTCATCACCAAGTCTTCTCAAATGATCTTTAAAATACCTCTTCAAAAGGCCCTTCTCTCCATCTCTCATGTCAATGTTTTAGTGAAACCCCTCATCATGTCCTGGATGAACCAATAAAATAGTTCCCTCACTCATATTCCTGCTTGCACTGCCATTCCTGAACATGTTCTGTACCATCGTCACTTTGTGCCTGTTAGTTTCTAAATGCTTTTGCCTGAGCTGTCCTTCCCCTTTTGCTGTGAATAATGAGATCTGCCACATTTATGGTCCTCTAAGACACAATTTTAAAATGCTCCTTCTTTGAAGACTCTCAAATGCACCAAATTCCTCATCTGCTTACCTTTATTTACATATTTGCAAGGATTAGATACTGATTATTTGCATAGATACAAATTATCTACGAGTTCCCCAAGGCAGAGGAACTTGCCTTATTTGTCTTTGTATAGAAAATACAAAATGTTTGTTCGGTGAATTGACACTCACAGCCCTAGAAGTCTGTCAATTAATGGCAGTTCACATAAAGTAAGCTTACATATTTCTGAAATCTGGAAAGGGTCTAAAGAAATGTATCCAAGTGACAATAACATACTCACCAACAAATGAAATGGACTACTATTCAATTCCTTATAGGGAAATGGCTAATCAAATCATTTAAGACATTTAAGCATAAAATTAAATGCCAACTTGAATTGGTAAAATTATTTTATAATCATATCAGGCACAAGAATATTTATTATATCATTTTAAATATAATGTATTTAAAGTGAATACCTTGTTCCAAGGGCACACAATAGTTCGATGATTTATTCTGTGATATTTTTCCGTGAGCGCTATTTACCATATTTATAAGAATTAAGAAAAGTAAAATATCTCATGTAATCCCAGATGATATACTACCTTGCATAAGGATACATACGTCCTGATGGTAGTCAGATGTTTTGAGGATCTGAGAGTGAATGGAATCTGGTTCATTTAGTGTAAGAACAGTTTTCAACTCACACATCTGCCTGATGGGTTAGGACTGTCTGGAGGGCAGAGCTAAGGCCTGTAGCTGACCTCAGAGGGGAAGTATGTCATGATCACTGAGCAGTAACTGAGGCAGGAAGAAGACAGTCACGGTGGCACTTAGTCTATAGATTTTTTTATCTGGGTATTAGTTCATGGGGTCTAATTGACTAATTTTTGCTAAAATCACAAATTTAACTTAATTCAGAGTCAGAAAGTTCTTACTACCTCTATGACTAGTGATGGAAGGAAACAGTAATCAGAGGGACACGCCAGGTTAAAGAAAATAAAGAGAATGAAGTAAATATTGTGTATTGTCAGAAAACTTCCTGCAGGCATTCATATCCAAACACACAAGTAACCTGAAGTTTGATTATCAGTTCTGACTTTTTTATATCTCTCTCTGTATCTATCTGTTTGCCAGGACCCTGTCATAGGCGGACTGTAAACCACCACCTATTGCCTTTGGACTTGCCTTGTGACTTGTTCTTCTCAGTGATACGTGGGCAGAAGTCAGATTATTCCAGTTCTAAGCTCTGGTTAAAGGGCCTATTTCCATTCATACCCCTGTGCTTCAGCCATCAATGCGAGAACATTCCAGGGCTACCCTGCTGGTCCAAGAAGGACGAGAGACCCCAGGAGGAGAGCTACCACAGATCTAAGTGAGAAGCAGAACCACTCGGCCCAGCCAAACCTGTTATAAAACCCTAGTATTATACTTGTGAGCTTGATAAACGGTTAATATTGTATTTTGCTGGGTTTTGGAGTGGTTGATAACAAAATGTATTTGTGGCAATAGCTAACTGACATATTACCTCTTGATTACAGGACGAGAGGTACTCTCCAGGGAGATCAGTTGATGAAATCAATATTCTCACCTTGCCTACAGGAAATTGGGGTCTACTGACTGTAGGAAATAAGCAAGATTTATTGAGTTATGCTTATGTCCTTAGCAAAACAGTTTTAAAAGACAGGATTTTTAAAATGAACCAAATATAGCAAGACATATTTATATAAGGAATCTGAGTTATCTCACATTCTTTTTCAAACTCTAAAAATCATTGCGAAACAATTGAGTTTTTCTTTTCATAAGAGAAAAGTAATCAGCACATTTTGTATGATCCATTCAGGTGCATGTGATGTTCCCATTTTGCTAGGACTCTCTTTTTTCAGAAGTGCTTTATAATTCTTTAGAATTAGAAAGAACGGTGAGGACCAACTAGGAGATATAGCAATTTTAAGTAAATAAAGTAGGGCCTACTCTCTTTCTGAGAAGCTGGTCATATCGGGCAGTCATCAACATCCTACTATAAATACGGGGATTAAAATCAAGACCCATGTCAGCAGTCCCTGGTCTAGAAATGAAAGTACTGTAAGTTCTCTGGTTGTGATTTTATGTGAACCTAATTGTACCACATCCTGAAATGTTTATTTCTGTTTTCTTCTGCCTAAGTTGATAATGTTTTCTTTTACTCGAGCCTGTTTAAAATCCTAAACAGAGTAAAATGACATGTTCTGCCTATCCTGTTTGGGCTCTGTGATGTCTATTTTGATTCTACATTTAGATTTTTCCATCTAGTTTTATCTGATATCTTAGACCAAGATACTGGCTTCATCCTCTGAAATTGTGTTTGCAAGCCATCTTTTCTGTACGAAATTCACCTCTTACCTACTGTACTCTTACCTACTGTACTATCTGCAGTTCCTCCACTCTCTTAGTCAGCCCCCATCCCTGCTGTCTTAAGAGATGGAAATTATAGTTAAGCTTCCTAACAAACTAAGTAAACATGTGAGATAAGCACAGGCCATTGCTTATTCCAATAGGGTAGAATGAAGTATAAAATAAATGGCATTGCTCACAATTATTCTCTTTCATCTGCCTATATCTGTCCTGCCTAAGTCATGGTAGGATAGGTTAGGGGAGAGGACGGGGGCTGAGAAAGACTCAGGATATGCACACGGGCCTCATGCCAAGGGCCTCAAGACGACAGCGATCGGGGGACCACCTGTCTGCTATCCTTACTATGAACAGATACTCAAGGGCAGTGAAGGGCAGATGACAAAAGCATTATATCACACAATCTGGGGGAGTTGTGCATCCCAACCAGATTACAATTCTACATAAAAATGCCAAGAGGAAGTTTGAGTTAGAGAGCAGACACAAAGTTTACCCCGTGTGCTCCGAAACCTCAGAATGACTCTACAAACTGAAAAGACTGCTACTTACAAGACCCTGGCTTCCAGCAACGGCAGACAAGTGCATACAGACATACACAAACACACACACATACATACACTTGCATGCATATCACGTGTGTATACACACCTCTCTAATTCTACTACGCACAACTAGAAAATCTGGATAAAAATATGTAAAATCTCAAACCAAAAAAGAACCCCAAGAGAAGTTCAAAGGGTCTAGCCAGGCACTTTTTCTTTGGTGGTAGTGGCAGGGTGAGGGGTGGGGGGGGGCAGGGAATTCTACTTCTTCCCCAATAAGGTCTGCCTATAAAAGTAGTAGCTAAAAATACTGAAAAGTTATGGAGAGCTTCAGTATTTCCATGGGGCCTGAGGGGGGGGAAAAAAAAACTGGAGTTCAGATGCTGACAAAGAAAGAAGTGATGTAATACTGGTGTCCTTTCTGTGAGAGCTACCTGGGTCTACATCTTAAGACTAAGACTGAAATAGAATGAGACTGTCCCTTACAAAGACTGAGGCTCAGCTTCAGATAAATTCAATGACGGGATTCGGTTGGTCTTCCCTACCCTACTGCTTTCTAAAAGCAAAAGTATATGTTCTCTCTGGAGGAAGATAACATTAAATTTTCAGGCTGGAAGCAGACAAAGAAATTCCAGAGGGCAACAGGCCCCTCTCTGAAGAGAGTTTCACCATTGACAAGGCAAGGGAGAAAGAGGTCATTGTCACAAGCAGGTAAGAAAACCAAATCGGATAAAATGTAATTCCCCAAAGGCCAAAGTGAACTAGAGCATCAGTTTAGAATAACTAGATGCAAGTTGGGTTTGCACTCAATTGTGAGATCTTCTCCACGGGCCTCAACTGGGTACTTAGGAGAAAGACTGGGGGCAAATCAGACATGGTCCCCCTCAGTGGCTTAGCCATGCAGGAAGCAACTGGCTGCAGAGAGCTGACGGGCATGAAACACTATATATGTGCATGACTCCTCCTCTCATACAAAACAAATCCTTCAACTACTAGGAGAGAGAAAACAAACACCCTTACTGCCAGAGACAATGGGGGAAGAGAAAAGGCAAATCTTATCTGTCTCCAGAAAGAGACAGAAAATCCTCCTTCCTGACCCCAGGTACTTCTGGGAGAAGGGAAGAAGCAGAAGCTGTCTGTCCCTGGGGGGTGGGCAGGAAGGCATCTCAGACTCCCAGCCTGTACCAAAACAAAGCACAGATCTGCCACTGATTGAGGAGATGCAAAAAAATGGTCTCCTACTCAACACCCACCATAAATACAAAGCATAGTTTGGCCGCCCCAGAAAAGGCTTGGGGAGGAAAAGACACAAATCTCCTCTAAGAACCAGATTCCCCCAATCTGGGAGATAAAAAATGTAATTCAGTCATACACTGGGATACAGTAATTAAAATGAACTATGCACAACAAAATGGATAAACCCTAAATGTAGTAAGAATTCAAAGTCAAACATGAAAAGATACATATTACATGATTCTATATATAAAAAGCTTAAATACAAGCAAAACTTATCTACACTATTAGAAGTTATGAGAGAATTTTCTTCAGGCAGAAGGAAGTAGTGACAGGAAGCAGCCATGAGAGGGATTTCTAGAAAGCTTACAATCTTTCTTTTATGCTAATTATGCTAATGAGCACATTTTGCTGGTACAAAACACTAAACTGCACATTTCTGCTGTCAGGTATATAATCTAAATTTTAAAAATTACACACTAAGAATACTAACTAACACAATTAAGAATACTAATACTAATACTAATACTAATACTAAGAATACTAATACTAATACTTATAAGAATACTAATACTAACACAATTAAAAGGGGGAAAAACCCAAAATGAACTTGTCCACATACAGATACCGTATAATTGGATTATATTTGCTAATTTCACTTGGCCACTTTATTTCTTAGAGTTTTCAGCCTCACTTGCCACTCCCAGCCATCATATTTCGGGACACATTAGCTTAAGTCTCTCTCTCTGAGATATGGCACTAATACTTCTTAATCCACAAAGTATTTTCAAAAGCAGTGACAGGGACAAGATGAGGAAGATGGACACAAAGAATGATCTCACAACAAGAAATAAGAAAAAACTGATCTACCTTGAGAAGCTGAAGGGGACCGAGGTGGACTACATTAGGATGCGTGTTTGGAGATCCAAAAGGAATACCAAGAGGGAATGTGATGATTGCCATGACAGTCCAAGTGGTACCATTAATGTCACGTCCACAACACACCCTCTCATCCCTTAATTCCTGTTATCCCACCAGGAATGTGCACCTGAGCAGATCTCCACAAGCACATTCCAATATGCCTGAAGAGATCTGTAGAGTCAGAGAGTTCCAACCCAAGCATTTCATGCTTGACCAGACCTTCAAAGCATTAAACAACCACATCCAAAGAACCATCTGAAAACTGAAATTTCAAAATAATCTCAAAGCTCACCCTTGAACAACACATCAGTACTGCTCACAGCACTCCCAACTTTTAGTGATTCTAATCATTCGTAATGAAGTGATAAAGCATATAGTATACTTCTCTTTAGCTTAGGTCACTTGGTGTTTTTAATGTGTAGTTATAAACAAAATAGATGAAAGCGCAGTATTTTTATCAGAGAACAGAATATATATAAAATAAAGATAAAATGGACACTCTAAGACAAAACGACACCATATCTGAAATTCAGATCTCAGTGGATGAGTTTATTGATAGACTGAATACAGCAGAAGTCAGTATCAGTGCAGTGGTATCAGTAACTAGCACATGGCAAAACTAATAGACAGAGAAAAGAAAGAGTGAAATAAAACAGAGAACAAGAGAGAGACAGGATATGCTGAAAAGTTACACATAGATGGAATGGGAGTCTCCAAGGGGGAGGAAACATAACAGAACCAATACTCAAAGAGAAAAAGAATGAGAAATTTCCAAAATTGATTTTAAAAAATCAAGTTCCTAGAGATCACCAAATCCTGAGCAGGGTAAGTTAAAGCAGAACTATATCTAGGCAGACCACAGTTTAGATGCTGAAAACAATGGCCAAAGAAAAAAAATCTTTTGACATGGTCACAATATTGTCAAAGATCATCAAAATAACAGAAGTCAAAAGATAATGGAATGACATTTTTAAAGTTAGGAAGGAAAAAAAAAATAACCACACACCTAGAATGCTACTATACCCAGTGAAAATATAGCTGGAGGCAAAAATTATGATATTTTCATACACACAAAAACTAGGGAATTTTTTACCAGCAGGCCGGAACTAGAAAAACATCAAAGGGAGTTCTTTAAGCAGGAGGAAAATGGTCCCAGGCAGAAAGATGAAATGCTGGCAGTAAGAAAGATCATCAGAAAGAGGAAATATGTGGTTAAATAGAAGTAGATACTAACTATATAATTATTGCAATGTCTTCTGAAGTTTAAAATATTTGTAACATTAACATATGCAAACAGTAACACAAAACGTTAGAGCAGGTTAAATGGAATTAGGATCCATGAAGAGGTAAAAGTAATCACTTCTATTAAATGGTTAAAAGTTAAAGTTACATGTTAGAATTTCCAGTGTAACTACAAAAAAAAAAACAACAACAAAGTATTAAGTGAATCAAAGGAAAATGTAATTAGTACAAAATTTGTGAAGTAGAAAATAGAAGTTTGATTGTACATGTAAATTAAATTATAACACCTATACACTAAATGAGAAATGGATTACAGTTACAAGTAAAAGTAAAATTGGCAAACTCCACTAGAAAACTCAACCATATACACTTTATAGAAGTCACAATTTACTGGCAAGTTATAGGATGGTTCAAAGTCAAAAACAGTAAATTATATACTAGAAAATTATTAACCAAATGAAAGCTCTTATAGTTATATAAATAAAAAATAAATTTTAAGGCAAGAAATATTACTAGAGAGACAGAGGGATGTTACTGAAGAAAAAAGGGGGGATCTGACTAAATGATATGACGGTTCTGAAACCGTCTGCACCCGAATGACAAGACGTTCAAACATATAAAGCGAGAATGACAGAATTAAAGGAGAAATATACAGATCTATAATCATAAGGGAAACTTGAAGTAATAAATCTCAATATCTGATAGAAGAGGAAATCCTGTAGAAGTGTAAAGGACCTGAACATATTCGATAAAATCGACCCAACTGACATGTACAGACTATTGTACCTGACAATGACAGAGTTCCCGTTCTTTCCAAAGATAAACCACGTGCTGAGCCATAAGAAAAACCTCGCCAAACTCCTAAATATTGGGATTCTTTGAGTGTATTTTCTGGTCACAATGGAATGAAATCTGAGATTAATAAAAGAAAGATGAGTAGATAATCCACAGCTGTCTGGCAATTAAATAATGCACTTCTAAATTATCCTTGGTTCAGAGAAGTAAAAATGGAAGTTAGAAAATATTTAACATTAGGTGGCAAAGCCACACAAATACAAATTTGTGTGTTATAGCTAAAGCAATGCTTGGAGGTGAAGGGCTAAAGCCTTCATTATATTTTTCTAACAGAAAATGGGAAAGGAGTAACTCAAAGATTTACCCAGAAATTCAAAGATTTAACTTCCTATCTTAAAAAGCTATGAAAAAGTTTTTAAAAAAATTTTTTTAATGCAGGAAAAGGAAATAACTCTGGAAAGAGGAGAAAGCATATTTATATTTACAAACATATAGTAGAGAAAATCTACTAAAACAAATACTGGTTCCCTTAGGTCAACTTTTAAAAGACTTATCAAGAAAAAAAAAACAGAAAAGGCAAAAATATCAATATCAGGAATGAAAAAAAGACATCACTGTAGGAAATACTGACAACCAAAAAAGAGTAAGAGACTATTATGAACACATGTGCAGCAATATAATAGATAAACTTGAATGAATGGATAAATTCTCCAAAAAACACAAGTTACCAAAGTTGATGAAAGAATGAGAAAATCTAAGAAGCAGGAATATGAGTCTACAATTAAAACTTTCCCACAGACTATCTCCAGGCCCAGATGGTTTCACTGGCAAATTTTTGCAAATATTTACAGAAGATCTTTCACACAAACTCTTTGAGAATATAGTGAAAGGAATCATTTATTAATTTTTTACATCCTGCCAAAACCTAAAAAAGATTTTAAAAGAGAGGGAATTACAGAGCAATCTCTCTCAGAAATTAAATATAAAAATCCCAAACAAAAGAGTAAAAATATAACATGTTAATGGATAATACGATTTACTACTATAAAGATGTAAATTGCCTCAAAATTAATCTACATATTCAATACAGTCACAATAAAATTCCAGCATGTGGGGCGCCTGGGCAGCTCAGTGGGTTAAGCCTCTGCCTTCAGCTCAGGTCAGGATCTCAGGGTCCTGGGATTGAGCCCCGCATCCGCATCCCGCTCTCTGCTCAGTGGGAAGCCTGCTTCCACGCCCCGCCCCCCACCCCAGCCTCTCTGTCTACTTGTGATCTCTGTCAAATAAATAAATAAAATCTTTAAAAAAAATCCCAGCATGTTTTGTTTGCATGAGTGTTGTGTAAATTAACAAGATAATTCTAAAATTTACATGGATATGTAAATGGCCAAGAAAAGTCAAGGCAGTCTTGAATAGATGAATAAGGCTGAAGGTTTACACTATTAGCTAAGAACACTTCTTATAAAGCTATCATAATTAAGACACTGTGGTATTGACATAAGGCTACAAAAACCCACAAATGGAGCACAGTACGTCCAGAATAAAGCCCTTCATACGCTGTTAACTGATGATGAAGGTGACAATGCTGTACACTGAAGAAAAACAGACCTTTCAATAATTGCTGGTTGACTGAATACCCTTATGGGAAAACATATCAAAATCTTCACCCCAATCTTACATAATTCAAAAAAAACCCACCCATACCAGAGAGATTGGAAATCTAAATATGTAAGGTAAAACAATAAAGCTTTCAAAGAAAACTAATGAGAATATATTGTCTTTGGAGCAGAAAAAAGTTTACTAAACAGGACACACCAAAAAAAACCCACCAACCACAAAGGGGAAAAATTGACGTATTTGATTACATTAAATTACAAACTTATATTCATCAAGACATAATTAAAAGAGTGAAAAGTAGGGGCACCTGGGTGGCTCAGTGGGTTAAAGCCTCTGCCTTCGATTCAGGTTATGATCTCAGGGTCCTGGGATCGAGCCCCGCATGGGGTTCTCTGCTCAGCAGGGAGCCTGCTTCCCCCTCTCTCTCTGCCTGCCTCTCTGCCTACTTGTGATCTCTCTCTCTATCAAATAAATAAGTAAAACCTTTAAAAAAAAAAAAAAGAGTGAAAAGTAAGCCGGAGAGTGGGAGAAAATATTAACAATACATATATTTTAATAAACTGATCTACTACTAAAAAACAAAAACAAAAAAAGACTGGCAAGCCAATAGAAAAATGAACATAAGACTTTGGACAAAAGACAAAAGAACTTCATAATCACAAAAAGAGGGCAATGAACATATGAAAGCTGTCCATTATTACTGCAGGTTAAAACCACAAAGAGATACTGCTACATTTCCGACAAAAGGGCTAAAATGCACAAGAGCACAGGTTGGCAAGACTGCAGAATAATTGAAACTCATATGCTGCTCCTGGGAATGTAAATTGAAGCAAACAGTTTGAATAACTCATTGGCAGGATCCTCTAAGGCTGTGAACAAATACATACCATATGACCCAGCCTTTCACTCCTAAGTGTTAGCCAACAGCAATTGGTATTATGGGTATCTATGGTCACCAAAGACATGTATTATAATGTTCAGAGGACCTCTGTCACGGGACCAAAGTGGAAACGGCTCAGATCTATGGTAACAGCAGAATGGATAAGTAACTGTGGTGTATTCGTACAATGGAAGGGGTTGCAATAACGAGAATGAATGGCAACAGCTCCAGGCAACCTGTATAGATGAATCTCACAAACACAATGCTGATCGAAATGAGCTAGACACAAAGATAGTATTATGATCGTGTTACTCCGTTTACATAAAGCACAAAAACAGACAATATTCATCTATTCTGCAAGAGGTCAGGGCAGTGGTTATCCTTGGTGGAGGTCGTGAATGATGGTAACATTCTGTTTATCCTTACAAAAATCTATAATCTAAAAAAAATTCAGAGAAGAATTGCCTCTGGATGATAGGTTTCTTTGGATCCTAGTTATCACAGCCAGAAAGTTCTTTTTAATGAACCCTCATATCCCGAAAGTTTGACCAAGGTTCCTAACTGGAATCTCTAAATTGATCTAGTCTAAAAATAAAAAATGACTTGCACTACAGTAATTTAAGAGGTCTAAAATGTCCAGCACATGTTATGGTGTATCATAAATCAAATATTTTTGTTTTTTAGACTACCTAATGGAATTCCAAGTTAACTGCTATATACTAATTTGATTTTCTAAGAAAACCTATTTTGAGCAGTTTCTTAAATATACTGTATTTCTAAGATACATAAATGTGGTCTCTGTCAAAATTCAAAGAAAAACATTTCCCATTTTTATGAAAGTGATCCTTTATGAAAGTGGACACAGCAGAAAGAGTATAATCAACTGTTTAAAATATCTATATTTTTAGATAAGACTGTATTTCTCTGTATATATGTCATCTTTGCCTTTGCTATTTCATAACACCTAGAACAAAAAATAAACGAGTTCAAAATGTCCTTGGAAAAACATCTCATAAAATGCAGATGAATCGCTATTAGAGAAAATTTTTTGAGAAAGAAGAAAGTGTATTACTAAACTCTATTTGCCCAGATTCTGGACAGTGAAATGCAGCCAGTATGCATTGTCTACTTGAAGAGCAGGGGCGTGCCGTCTGCAGCCCACCCTTTGCCCCCACCTGTATCTGAATGATGAAGGCAGAAGCTCCAGGAGATACCCTCCGTCATCAGATGGGGGTTCCCCTCGAGGAATGGCACAACAGTGGACCTCTGAAAATGAGAGCTGGACCTCTGAAAGCCTCTTGGACTTCATACCTCCAGCCTTTTTTCTTTTTCATGTGTGAAAGAAACAGACTTCTATCTTGCTTAAGCCCCCATGATTTTGCATTTCTTTATTACATTTGAACAAACCTTGGGTAGGCTCTTAGCCCGCATCATTTCCAAAGTCATATTTTAGAAAGCAGAATTCATCAATAATGTCAATTGGTTATAACCTTCTTAATCATCGTTAAGTAGAAGTAACTCCCAGGCTTTCATCAGCACAGGCATGTACTATGATTAAAATTCAGTCATTACTGTCCACCCTACTACAACAGGCAGAGCTGGGGTTTCCCTATTTTCCCCTACCGAATGTATCTCTGGGCAACCACCTCATACTCAACGAAAAGCATCTCTATCCATGTGTATCTGCTGTATCACGTTATTCCATTCATTTCGGCAAATATTGAGTGGGTGTTTATCATAACTAGGCACGAATGCTGGTTACAAAAGATGCAAAGATGAACAAGAAACAAACAGGGACAAGAAAGCCCTGTTTAAAGAAGCTACGGCATCAGGAGAGCCAGACACAGCCCAGTCGCTGCCTGTTGTCTAACCAACAACATTCCCACCTATCTCCTCCCCTGCCCACAGAAACCCGGAATACTCACATGCAGGTGAGGACGGGACTTTTCCTATTGCTAGGAGGTGAATGATGCTGGTCTAAACCAGTCGTACTAATATCATCCCCCTGGGATAATCACTGCACTAAGTGTGGGCATGTGACTCAATTTCAGTGGATGAAATGTAAGTAGCATTCTCTGTTGTCCTTCTCCCCCTGCTGCTTTTGACCTGGACACTGACGTGCTGCTGTTGCTGCAGGAGCTATCTTGAATCCATGACATAAAGGCCAAGAAAACTCCAGAAATGTTGCAACGCTAACACTGCGACGCACCATCTTCAGTCACTTGTTCTATATTTTTTTAAATCTCTCTTGAAGTCACTGGTTTTCTGTTATTTACATTTCACTTCTTTTCTGAGAGACACAAATAAATGTATGAGACAATTTTCAGTAGCTGCTTTTTTAAAAAGATTTTATTTATTCATTTGACAGAGAGAGACACAGCAAAAGAGGGAACACAAGCAGAGGGAGTGGGAGAAGGAGAAACAGGGTTCCTGCAAGCAGGAAGCCCCACGCGGGGCTCCATCCCAGGACCCTGGGGATCATGACCTGAGCCAAAGGCAGACACTTAATGACTGTGCCACCCAGACACCCCAGTAGCTGCTTTAATAGAGAATGAGCAAGGGTTTAGAGGAGTGAAAATACAAATCTGCTTTAAGTGCTTAATAAGGCTGTCCAAAAAAAAAAAAAAAGAGAGAGAGAGATGTGAATTTTTATGCAAAAATTATTTTTCTATGCCTAAAGAATCATGGTATCTGAGGAAAACAGTGACTTGTCTGCCGGACAAGAAGGCAAAGATATAATGATGGAAAGTCATGTAGATCGGGGTATCAGGGTAAGGACCGTGGATTTTATTTTCCATGTGATAGGGAGTCCTTGAAGCAATTTAAGCATGGTGATAATGATAACAGATTTCCCGATTTACTAATATTACCCTGGCACTCAGAATAGAAGACTCGTGGGCAACAGGGCAGCAAAACATACAGAAGTAGGTGACAAACGATGAGGCTGAACTGCTGGCGCCAGGGAGGACCCCGGGAAGACTGTTTCTCAGCTGGCTGGCCAAAGGACAGGGACTGTTAGGAGGGGGACAGGCCCCGGGTAAAGCTCTGCTGAGATATACTGACTCTGAGTGTGTGCAGGACACGTGGGTAGCTATGCCTCCAATAAAAGTAATAAAGATCAGGAACTAAAAAATGAAAACCAGCTACAGGCAGGTATAGAGAATACTTATATTACTGATAATTCATTCCTGGGTTCTATTCTTCTGATACTAATGTATTACTTAATTAATCTGCATTTCATTACTCACATATTATAAAGTCCACAACGATTAAAATGTGAGCATAACTAGAGAGACAAACAGCTAAAAATAAGTTTAATTAAAACTTGTTATACTTTCAAATTCCAACTGAGGAGTTTTGTCCTCCTGCTTCAAGGTTCAAAGCCCTATTTCGTTCACAGGCTCAGTCTGCCCGCAGTCTCCCATGTTTTAGAGGCATAAGAGGTGTTCCAGCATTTCTAGCAGCTTCCATCAGTCTCTCATAACTTCCCATTTAAACACGGCAGTGAACATCTGTTGTCTGCCTCCCCATCATCTTCCTTCCTTTCTTTCAGAAATAGCTCTGCAATTTTGTCTGGTGATCCCCAAACATCTGCTTTGGTCCAGGTTTAAGTGCAAGCACCATCTGAACTCGAGCAGGTGGTTCAAATTTACACTAATCACTTCCTTGGCTGTGGTGATGGTTCAGTGACAGGAACACAGATTAAATGTGTCTAAGCATGAAACGCAGGGCTTTTGTAAGCACTACTCTACCCTCTTTCGACATGACAGCCACAGTGAGCCTGAAATCAGAGCCAATGCAACCATCGTGCTCTCACGAGAAGCGATCTAGAACTGCTGGGGGCTACTACCTAGAGTGTGAGAAAAGCCAGCACAGGAGGAAGGGGCTGAGTCACAAGGAGAGTAAATGATACGTGCACGCTACCTAACTTTAGACTTATAGTTACATGAATAGTAATACCTGTGGCATTTTCTGTGGCTGAAATGGAAAGAATCCTAACTGGTTCTTGTAAGATCACAGAAAACACACACACCGAGACACACACACACCGAGACACACACACTCCAAAAAAGCCTTCATAGCAGCGCTCAAAACAACGTCTCAGCAACATTCCAAGGGGAAATCCCACTATATACCAAAGTTCAAAGTTCTCTAATTCTGTCTTAGGTACTGGTGTCCTAGTAAATCATCCATGATACTGTTAGAAAGTTAAAACGCCTTTCTCCCAAAAGCATGTCTAAATGAACACTATCACCGCCTCACTAGCTGTCCCCCATTCAGAGAAACAAGATCTACGTCAGTCAGACGTTCCACCATGTCATGGGAGCCGGAGCGCTGCCTGTCATTCCCGTCACGCACTTCTTCCCTGTCCTCTCCACTCCATCTACGACCGCTACTATTCCTACTCAGCAACTACAAATAAAAACCCCAGCTACTAGAAGAGAAACGGGAGACAAATGGGACGTAAGAGAGTACCACTGGACTCTGGGAATTATACCTCTTTAATTATATATTACAAATGGAAGGAAAAAGCACAAAAGTATTTGTATTTTTTAATTTATTTTCTCCATCCATTTAGTCAAGGTAGAGAGGAAAAAATTCCATCTCAGGACAAAAGAACCACACTAGGTAATGAAAAGCATGCTAGATGATAGCAATTAGGTCAGGATATTGACATAAATTTTGTTTTTGTTGAGATTTTTATATTGATCAAATAGTGATATAATTGATCTACTGTTCAAGAAGACAGAGACTGGGCTCGCAGCAATCTGCATAGTCTTTTGATTCTCCTTTATGGGCATCCTCTCATTCAAGAATAAGAATGAGGATACTACCAGCTAAGATAAAAAGGCTCTGGGATGAGACAGTCAAAACAACGATCATGAAGAAACTAAAAGGCAAGAGCGGAAGAGAGATCCACATCAAAGAGCAGTAAAAGGCAGAATTTAAAAAAACAACAACAACAAAATAAAACTTGTATTAGTGATTTCAGAAAACAAGTAAAAAACCTCAAAAGCATTATGGGAAGGGATGCCTGGGTGGCTCAGTTGGTTAAGCATCTGTCTTCAGCTCAGGTCATGACCCCAGGGTCCTGGGATCGAGTTCCACACCAGGCTCCTTGCTCAGCGGGGAGTCTGCTTCTCCCTCTGCCTCTTGCTCCCCCTGCTTGTGCTTTCCCTCTCTCTCTGTCTGACATATTAATAAATTCTTAAAAAAAAAAAATTATGGGGCCACCTGGGTGGCTCAGTTGGTTAAGCAACTGCCTTTGGCTCAGGTCATGATCCTGGAGTCCCAGGATCAAGTCCCACATCAGGCCCTCTGCTCATCAGGGAGCCAGCTTCTCCCTCTGCCCCTCACCCCTTTCATGCTCTCTTTCTCTCTCTCAAATAAATAAAATCTTTTAAAAAAAAATTATGGGAAACAAAGATTTTTTTTAATTAGAGAGAAAAGGAAACATACCAGTGTACAGGGGATGAAAACCCAAACTATATATATATATATATATATATATATATATATATATATGTTATATATATATATAACATTATAAACATGTTTAGAGATGACTCGAGCACAAGTAAAATAACAGAAATAAAAGCAACAACCCAATAAGTAGCCAAAGCAACATTACTTGAACTGAAAAAGACCCTGATTAGAGAGGAACCTGATTAGGACCCTGAAAGTAGTCTTATTTTAAGCAAAATACATTTTTCAAAAAGATCCATACGTAGTTATAAGGCAAATTCAGGGGTTAATTTAGTTTTTTACAACTCTGTGAGTATCTAAGTAGAATTCTTAAAAATGTTATATACAAATGCAGAGAATTCAGACTGACATCATCTCTCACCACTGCCGAACACGTATCAGAGGTACAATAACTATGTTAAATTCAACTACGCTGACCTCACTATTCTATAAATGACCAAAATATAATTTATGTGTGAAGGGAAAACAAAGAGAAAAACACTGTCATAGATGAAAGAATTTAGAAGGCAATTACTCATGTAATATTCCTTTTAAAATCATTTGAATAAAAAAATACAGGCTTTTGAAAAAATGAATCAGAACAACTCAAATATAGAAGTTCATGTAATTTTAAAATATATTAAGCAAAGAAACCTGAATATTTAGGTTATATGGTTAAACAATTATTAAAAAATAATTCAAAAGGAAAAAAAATAATTCCAAAGGAATTATTGAAAGAGAAGACCAATGATATAAAAGTTATAAAAAATCTAAAAATCTTGGTTTTCCCAAGTACTGAAATTAAGGAAAAGAAGAAAACAAAAGTATGCTAAATTTCTCATTTTACAAAAGTAATCAATAGACACAATTTATTTGTTGATATTTAGAGAGAAATTGACTTGAAGTACTTTTATAATTAAAAAATAATCAGGGCACCTGGGTGGCTCAGTGGGTTAAGCCTCTGCCTTTGGCTCAGGTTATAATCTCAGGGTCCTGGGATTGAGCCTCGCATCAGGCTCTCTGCTCAGCAGGGAACCTGCTTCTCTTCCCTCTCTCTCTCTGCCTGCCTCTCTGCCTACTTGTGATCTCTCTTTCTGTGTCAAATAAATAAATAAAATCTTTAAAAAAAATAATCATAATGAAAAAAATCATCATGAAACAAATACTAAATATTGAATTCCTATGTTAAAATAGACCATAAACAAGACCAAAAGAAAAAAGCCAGACAGAAATATATAAACATATACATAACATCTTAAAATGTAAAAAGTGATAATGAATCAATGATTTGAAAGTTTTCTGTAGTTAACTTAAAAGGCATGTTATAGTTATGTCCCAATATTTAAGAACCCACATACGATTTATATATATGTATAAACATATACATACAGACACATACACACATTTTTTTAAAAGATTTTATTTATTTACTTGACAAACAGAAATCACAAGTAAGCAGAGAGGCAGGCAGAGAGAGAGGAGGAAGCAGGGTCTCCACTGAGCAGAGAGACCGATGTGGGGCTCCATCTCAGGACCCTGGGATCATGACCTGAGCCAAAGGCAGAGGCCTTAACTCACTGAGCCACCCAGGCGCCCCACATACACACATTTTAAAAACTAAAAGAATACACACCACAGGGTAAAATGTTAGCCGGAAATTTATTAATCCTTTGACTTGTTTATGTCTTCTAAAATTTTAATAATCCTTTCTCAATTTCATTCATTCATTCAACAAGCAGTTATTAAGCCCCAACTACGTGCCAGTCAGGCACTGATGAAAAAACACTCTGCAAAACAGACAAAAATCCTGCCCTTCCACAGTTCTCATTCTTGAGGAAAGGAATGAGAGAATGAACTAAGCAAACAAGTCAATGGTGTATATGAGAAGAGAATTTGTGGTACAGAGAAGATAATGGAGGAAAAGAGTATAATGAGTTCTGGAGATTGAGCTGGCATGGCAATTTTTTTAAAAGACTCTGTGTGTGTGTGTGTGTGTGTGTGTGTGTGTATTTGTTCGAGAGAGAGAGCACAAGCAGGGGGAGCAGCAGGCAGAGGGAGAAGCAGACTCCCCCATTGAGTGAGGAGCCCAATGTCCAATGCGGGGCTGGATCCCAGGACCCTGGTATCATGACCTGAGCTGATGGTAGACACTTAACCGACTGAGCCACTCAAACTCCCCTCACATGGCAATCTTAAAAGATGCGGGTATGGGTGACACTGAGATGACACTAAGCAAAGACTGGAAGGAGATGAGAAGGGCAAAATATACAGGCATCTGGTGTCCAGTGCAAAAGCACACTGAGCCAAAGCAAAGGTGGAAACCGAAGCTCGTGGCTGGTTTGAAAAACACTGAAGAAAATCAATAAAAGGATATAAAAATGTATTCAAACATCAGAGACATATCAGGATGTTTTAACTCACCTTTTTAGTCTCCAGAATTTAGCAAATTTTCTTAATAGAACTATACTGATTACATTAACAAAAACAAAGAAAACCCTAAAAACTTCTTGCTAAAAATCAGTGTTTAAAATTTGAATAAATCTATGCTCAGAGCTATGCAAAAAATAATTTATAATTATATAATCAACATGTGCTCATTAGAAAATATCTGGAAACTGCCCCCCAAAATGTGTTTTTTACTAAGCCACTGGCTCACTACCTTGAGGTCTTCCTCCTCCGTCTAGCATCCGTAATTCTAGACGACCACTATTCTCACTGATATGTGGAGCCATGGATTATCAAGACGAATTAAATTTTAAAAGATCTCTATATCAATGCATCTCAAAGTGTGAGTCTTAATTCTTTTGCATCAGAATTAACCAAGAAACTTGCTAAAGTTGCAGGTTCCGGGATCACACCCCGAAGCTAGTGGGTCAGAATCTTATGGTAGAGCCTGGAAACCTGCTTTTTTTTTTTTTTAAGTTTTTATTAAAATTCTAATTAGTTAACATATCATGCAATATTGGCTTCAGGAGAATTTAGTGATTCATCACCTACATCTAACACTGAGTGCTAATCACAACTGCCCTCTTTAACACCCATCACTCATTTAGCTCATTCCCCACCCAGCTCTCTCCAGGAACCCTCAGTTTGTTCTCTAGAGTTAAGCATCTCTTATGGTTTGCCTCCCTCTTTTTTTTCCTTCCCTTATGTTCAGCTGTTTCATGGAAATCTGCTTTTTAACATTACCCTCAGATGATTTACATGCGCAGTAAAGGTGGAGAACTACTTACATAGTTTAAGGACAGTAAAGATAACTTAGCTGAAAAACTGCCTCTAGAATCTTGTACTGACCAAGATTCAACTCTTAAATTTCTACCATTCCTAAATTTACCTTTCCTGAGCTTGGCCGGGCAGTGTCTCTCAGCATGCCCAGCATATGTCAAATCATGATGTTCTTAAAAGCTTACATGGTAAAATAGGTCACAACAAGCACATGGTATTAACCCACGTTAAAATCCTGGATTAGTTAGCAAACAGAAAAGATTAAGGTCATTATGGTAGTTCTAGTTTGGACTCACAGAACGATCACTCACGCCAGCACAAATTCAATTTGATCAAGAAAACACACTCGTTATAAGCCCAAGACACTGATTTAAAGATTTCATCATCCACCTACATGGACTCTATCATCCATCTGCACAATTATTTTTACACTTTCCTACACTTTAACCCCCAAAATGAAAATTATATGGATTTAAATTATGGAATTAGTTTTCTCTTGGTGGTTGGAGGATTTTAGAATCTCTTGAGCTGCAATGTGGAGATAACTTTTAATTTGATTGAAGAAGTAATCCACTTTTCTTGAACAAAAGGGATCATGTATATACCTCAGTGTGACCATTCTGAGTCAGCTAAAGAAAAGCAGAGGAGGGGTGAAATCATGTAAATTTTCACCCATAAACTAGTAAGTTAGAGGAAAATATTCCATTGACAGAAAAATTTTAATATAAGTATGTGTCATAAAAAGATATAGGATTATTTCTATATTACGGTATGGCAAAATATGTAGCCTTATTTTTTATTTTATTTTATTATTTTTTAAAGATTTTATTTATTTATTTGACAGACAGAGATCACAAGTAGGCAGAGAGGCAGGCAGAGAGAGAGGAAGGGAACCAGGCTCCCGGCTGAGCAGAGAGCCCGAAGTGGGGCTCAATCCCAGGACCCTGGGACCATGACCTGACCCGAAGGCAGAAGTTTTAACCCACTGAGCCACCCAGGCGCCCCTGTAGCCTTATTTTTATAAATAGGATCATTACTCCCGAATGAAAACTTGAGAAGCTATGCCATGAATCATTTTGTAAAGCAGGATTCCCACCCCCTTCTATTAGTCTGTTTTGTGGGTTGTATTTTTTTTTAATATGAGTTTTTAAACAAGGGTGGGCCTTTATGCTTATCTGTTTGAAAATCAGGATGCCAATTTGGCAGAAACTACTACTTGGACTGGCATTTTCTCATTCTTGGCAAGTGGTATTAAAAATTATTTTGATAAGTCAATTTAGAAAAACCAGCAAAGGAAATCCAATGGTGTAAAAGCTGGAAAGCTTTAAAATGAACAGAAATATCCCACACAAGTCACTAAATCCAAAAATATCTTCAATGTATGCATCCATACATTGATAGAAGGCCTGAGATAAATCCTAAAGTTTGATAAGTGAAGGGTTGCATGGGCTAAGTCAGGACAAATGCAGATCACATAGGTTGTGTATTTACTTGATAGCCCATCTGTCAAAAATCATGCTCTTAGGCAACATAAAATTCCCCTTAAAGATGAATTAATATAGTTAACAATGAAGATGAAACATTATGTCCAAAAAGCTACTATCAGATGTTTATGAAATGTACCCACTATTATGTTTTCAGGAATTAACTCATTTATTTGGCAGTTCATGGTGCTCCCAAGTTTCAAAAGTGGAATTATACAATGGCCATTACCAGCTCATGAGGTGTTGGGGTCCAACGGCATAATGTACCTTATATCAGTACTTTCCAAACCCTACCTTGTTTAAGAATCACTCGAGGCTTATTAAAACAGATTCTGATCCCTCCCTTAGAGATTCTGATTGGCTCAGGGCCTGATGTGAGAATCTGCATTTTTTTTTTTTTTTTTTTAAGAATCTGCATTTCTAACAAGCTCATAGGAAAGCTGCTGGTCTAAGGTACTTCGAGTAACACTGCTCTAAATGGCCTCTGGTACAAGAGTGGCACAAAGTCTAGAAAATAAACATCTAACTTCAAAGTGATACCTAATGGTAACCATCATCTAGACTTCAGATACAACTTCCAAAAGTTTTATTTTTAGTATTCAACTGCAATTAGTATTCAACTGCAGATGTGATGGCTACGGGCACTTAGGTAACACTGAGATGTATTGGGATAAAGAATTTTTAAGATAACTGGATCCCCAAGAAAATCACATAAGACTTTGCAGCAAAACTTAACTTGTATTAATGAGCAAATCAATGAACAATACAAATTGTGGGAAAACACTTTTTAACCAATATTTTAAGTAACCCTTCTATATGATGAAACCAAACACATGTACAGTGTTCACTTTGTACAGTAATTATTTTAACAATATAGAATAAACATAAAAGTGATATAATTCCTAACTATTCAAAGTTTTGAATTAGGTATTCAAAAAAATGTAACGAAAGAGAAAATGATGGGGCACCTGGGTGGCCCAGTGGGTTGAGTGACTGACTCTTGGTTTCATCTTGGGCCTTGGTCTCAGGGTTGTGGGATCGGGCCCCACGGCAGGCTCCCCCCATCAGCACGACCTCTGCTTGAGATTCTCTCTCCCTCTCCCCTGCCCCCTCCACCTCCCCTGTCCACTCATGGGCTCTCTCTGTCTCCCTCTAAAATAAATAGATAAATATCCTTCCCAAAAAAGAAAGAAAATGATGCTGGTGACATATTTTGCGCTTCTTTAGGGAGCAGCACAATGCAGAATATCAGAGCCCCAAGTTCTATATCAGCTTTCCCACTGACGCATTTTGAGCAACTTATCATTACATGTTTAGTGACCTCATCTACAAAATAAGGGTGTTAGATTAACTGGTCTCTAAGGAGCCTTTCAGCGAACACTCTGAAATGACTCTTCCAAACCTATTTACCATACTTACCTTAAAAATAAAATGTTAACTCTTGATGAAAATTCATTCGTACTGTTTTATCTTAAAGGACCAAATTTAATTAAATATTACCTGTTTCATATTAACCAACTGTTTAATTTTAAGACTCCACGTGGAGGTGTTTTACATAGTAAAAGGCAGGTTTTCCCACAGCACATCAAACGTGAGTGCTCTCTGTAATGAGAATTATTTTCTACTTTCCAATTTGAAAGTTTTTGTGTGTAAGATAAGAAATTGAATTTATTAGATATAATTGCAAATGAGGCTGCCTGGGATATTGGTCCTTGCTCACAACCTAGTGTGTCAGCAACCTGGAAGAAAATGAACCTAAGAATAAGGAAGACAACTGAACTCCTCTATTGCAAGTTCTTAATGGCTGAGTATTCAAATCTATAAATTGAGTATTGAATGTAGTAACATCCTTACCAAAGCATGAAAAATTATTTCTTACATCTCTTCATAGAGTTTTCCTGAATATGATCATTATCAATTACCCTTATTAATAGCAAATAACTGATACATTATCTGCTATATGATCTTACTGTAGAAGATTTATATTACTGTCTATTGTTAATATATATGTAATTAAAATGCAGAATTGCAGAGTTTTAAGAGGTAATTAGGCTAGAAAATCACAGTGGGGACCCACCTGTAGAGTAATAAAAAGCAAGACTTCTGTCATTATTGTTTTTTAAATTCTCTCACTCAAGTAGACATCTGCATGACAGGTGTCACCTATGGCTTCAAATGCAGGCTGCCTTTTCTACAAAGTCTAGCCTATTTCAAATGTTTGAATTTCTCTTCAGTTACAGATCTAGTTTTTTCTAGTCATTGAAGTCAGGTAACAACGACCTGAACCCTCTCTCCTAATGTGACAGTTCACGTTTTACCGTTACAACTTTTGAAATCTTTCTAATCAATCATGATGAGATATTTTCTTGATACACAAAGGCATTGGTCAAAGCTGGTCATTTTATAATACATCCCTACCAATATTTGTAACCAAAGTTACATGTTCTTCTTGAACATTTTAAGCAACCTCAGGTAAGAAAAAAGATTTTCCTTTAGGTTTTGTTTCTCTATAGAGTAAATTCTTTGGGGAATTTCTCAAATTCTCTTCAGGCATCCGCATCTCATTTCTTTCTTTTTTTTTTTTTTTAAAGATTTTATTTATTTGACAGATAGAGATCACAAGTAGGCAGTGAGACAGGCAGGTTGGGGAGGGGAAGCAGGCTCCCTGCTGAGCAGAGAGCCTGATGCCAGCTTGATCCCTGGACCCCGGGATCATGACCTGAGCCCAAGGCAGAGGCTTTAACCCACTGAGCCACCCAGGCGCCCCCACATCTCATTTCTCACTCACAATCTCCAGGAATGGTCTCATCAACAGTGAGAGAATAATCTCCAAGTGATTATCACAGAACACAGCAAGTCTTGAATGTTGAAAAGTGCCAACCAATTCTTAGTTTAATATGTTTCTGATACAAAAGAAAAGGAGGCATCGGAGTTAATAAAGAAACCCCTCCCAAATTCCTAACATGATTCTCATGGATTAAAATACTCAGTTCCTAGACAAACCGTAAGAGACTCTTAATCTCACAAAACAAATTGAGGGCTGCCAGGGTGAGGGGGGTAGGGAGAGGGTGGTTGGGTTATGGACATTGGGGAGGGTATGTGCTATGGTGACTGCTGTGAAGTGTGTAAACCTGACGATTCACAGACCTGTAGTCCTGGGGCTAACAATACATTATATGTTAATTAAAAATTTTTGAAAAAATACTCAGTTCCTGAAAACATACTAAAAGCTGTATGACTTCACTCGAATATTTCAGAATAGATATATGAAATATAAAAGGTAATTCGTCAATTCTACACAGTAGTAGCAAAGTTTGTATATACAGCATTGCCACGAATGGGTGAGTAAACTGGTGATTCAGTAATCTGATAAGCTGTCACCTTTCTGGAATATACCAGACTTCAATAAATTCTGGAATATAGGAAGGAAATGAGAATCCTTCAAAACTGTTTGAATTTCATTTTGGTCTTCATTTCAGAGGTTAGGCAAAAAAAATTAGGTAGTCTGGAGAATTTGAACAAATTTTATTGATCGTGACAACCTAATCATTTATGTTGGACTTCTAGTAAATACCAGGGTAAAACAAAGAAAAATACAACTATTCCTAATTGTCTCTGAGTGATTTAAAAACTGCCACTGGCTCCCCTGTGCCCAAGCTGAGGGCTACAGGTAGAGGCTAGAGAAAATAACAAAAACATTCCAGCTTTCATAGTCCCTCTACTGGGAGCAGGGGATTTCACAACATTTTTTTCCTAAGCTAAATTAATTTGTGGCTTTCTAATATATGGAATTATTATATAATGAATGAGTAACAAAATATTTTAGCACACCAATATTTAGTAATAACAAATGAAGAACTTTTAAACTTTCGAGTAAATATATTTGATTTTTTTCTCCAGAGATACCCACGGTTCTTTACATATTTTTATAAATACTAGCACAGGAGAAAAAAATCAAATCAATATAATAACATTCAAAGAGCCATTTTAATATAAAGTTTATGGAGCTCACTGAAAATATATGTTTTTTATATTGCATATAAGAAATAAATACAGTGTCCATTATATTTTGGGCTGTTCAGAAGGAAAGAATAAATGAATGAAAGAATGAATGAATGAAAGGATTTTTCTTTCCTTGTATGCTCCTTGAAACAGATCAGTGGTTTATTCCAACTGAGAAGACTTCTCAAGAACACTTAATGCAATGACTTAAAACTAGTGTTTGTGCCATTAATCTCTAAACAATCCACTAAAGTATTTACTGTTCCCCCAAATTTTGAGTTAACTGACAATTTTTCATAGGCACTTAATTTCTATTTTAATTTTAGATCACAGAACAGTAAAGACTGTCAGACCACGTGGCTCAGATTCCTGCCTTCACACAGATAAGACATAACTACGCCCATTTTCTTGCATACTTAAGCCAGTGAGACAGAATCTCAAAAGGCCATTAAAAAGTGCTTTTTCCATAGTGGTTGTAATCACCGTTAAGTCCAGCATCAGCCTCCCCCCCAACCCCAAGCAGGGTAGTGAGAATATCCCAAACCTGTTGTGTTGTATGATAATCACAGGGAGATTATTCTCTCACTATTGATGAGACCATTCCTGGAGACACATCTGTGAGAGAGAGATGGGGATACCTAAAGAGAATTTTATAAATTCCCGGAAGAATTTACTCTGTAGAGAAAACCTAAAGGAAAACGCTTTTCTTGCCTGAGGTTACTTAAACTATTCAAGAAGGATTTGCAACTTTGGTTATAAAAACTGGTAGGGAAAACGCGTTCCTCTGGGGGGTGCTCCTGAAATGCTCAGTGCAAGATTCAGAAACGGTCCCCTCTCTTCACGCCCTCGTTCAAGACTGCAATCAATCAATCAACCAGGAGAAGTTACAAACACAAGTGGTACACAAAGTGATCAGTACATTTCATTCACATCCATTGCTTTTAATAGAGTAAAAGTCATCTTAAATTTGACTCCTTTTAATATCTGCAGGCAAAAATCCGGGAGGGTGTGGAAAAATGGTCAGTTCACACTGCAGGGGCAGCTCAGGTGTCCATACACACGCTGGATGCTGGTTGTGCCTCGTGATCATCAGGTGCGTGACCCTAAAACTCCGGGGAGTCACGCATCAGGCTGTCGTGCGCAAAGCCCGGGAGGGCGTGCAGCACGCGGCTCTGCTATCCTCAGGGGCGCGGGGACACGCCCGCTCCCGCGACGCCACGCCGCCTCCAAGACCCCCCTTTCCCCCTGCGCCCCTCGGGCCCCTTACCTGGAAGAGGCGGCGACCGCAGCTGCGAACAGCGGGAGGTGCTGAAGCGGGTGCGGAGGCGGCGCGAGCACGGCCCGAGCGCTCCCCAGCCTCCCCCGCGGCGTGCCTCGGGCTCTCGGGGCGGGGCGGCGGGACCGCGGGTTCCGTGAGGCGGGGAGGCGGCTCCTCGCGCCGGACCGAGCGCCCGGCTCTCCTGGGCCCGCCCCCGAGGGCCACGTGACAGACACGCCGGTCCCTGATTGGAGCGCCCGGCTGGGAGGCGGTGGCGACTCCCGACCCGCGGAGACCCTATGTGCGGGAGCTTGGTTACCTGGCAACGGGGAGTCTGCGCGGAGGACGCGGTTCCCGGGCACTGGGCGGGGCTGCTGCGGAGTTTACAGGGAGGCCCAAAGTGGAAGAAAGCGGTGAACCACCGGCGTTCTGGGAACCGGACAGATGCCACATACTGCGTCTGCACTTTCGAGGAGAGTGAGTCAAGTCTGCGGTAACTCAGGGCGTCTGCTGGAGCGGCGCGCGGGAGGGCGGCGAGCCTCCCTAAGAGGCCAGGCTGCACCGCTCTGTGGCTGTCATCCCCCGGACGGCAATGAGTGCCCAGGGCTGTTTCTCTTGCACTTCCATGTTGTCTGATTGGGCTCAGCTTGCTGGGAGACCCCTTGGAGACAACCATTTGTCTTTATTAGTGGAGTTAATATACCTGTTAACAATATAATTAATGTAGTTGATATACCTGCCTCCAGTGCGCGCAGAACAGTTTCCTTGTGGAAGTCTGGTGCAGTGGACGTGCTTGGTACTGTCTTCATAATTTCTTCATATCTCTGAAGTATCTTCACTGCTTACAGCCCTTATCATACACACTGGCGACAACAAGCCTTCATGCATTCGAAACAAAGTGTATTTAAAAACATTTATTGAGGGGCACCTGGGTGGCTCAGTGGGTTAAGTCTCTGCCTTCGGCTCACGTCATGATCTCAGGGTCCTTGGATCGAGCCCCGCATCCAGCTCTCTGCTCAGCAGGGAGCCTGCTTCCCCCCCTCTCTCTCTGCCTGCCTCTCTGCCTACTTGTGATCTCTCTGAGAAATAAAATCTTAAAAAAAAAAAAAAAACATTCATTGAGCTTTAATGGATTGTTAATAAATTAATTCCCCCGGCCAGGGAAATTCTCTGGGCATAATCCCTACCCACCTGTGCCATAAGATTTTTCTCCTCTTTTCTTCCAGAGTATCCTCTGCAGACCATACCCTACCACAGCACTTAACATTCTATTTTGCAAATTAAAATTTACTGAAAAGTTGCCTCTCCACATAGACAGTACACTTGCTTGAAAACTGGAATCCATTCTCACAGCTCATGCCTACATTTTTTTTTTAAATCTATTTGACAGAGAGAGATCAAAAGTAGGCAGAGCAGCCCGCAGACAGGAAGGGGGAAGCAGGCTGCCCGCTGAGCAGAGAGCCCAATGCCGGGTTCGATCCCAGGACCCTGAGATCATGACTGGAACTGAAGGCAGAGGCTTAACCCACTGAGCCACCCAGGTGCCCCTCATGCCTACATTCTAACAACGTGCTTGGTGAGGAGCAGATCTTTAATAACTGATGAGTGGATGGATGGATGGATAAATAAATTAGCACATGACATACCAGAGAAAGTAGAGAGGGCAGCAACTAAGTATGTCAAGGTAGGTTCTGAAATACAGTTGTGTAAAAGTCCTATGAGAGGATTCCAGGTGAGGGAGGGAGAAATTTTCTCCCAGTGTATTCAGAGAAACTTTTAATAAGAGTGATGTTTGAGGACACCTGCTTCTCCTTCCCCCTCTTCCTTGTTCATGCTTGTGCTCGCTCTCTCTCTCTCTCTCAAGTAAATAAAATCTTTTAAAAAAAAGTGATATTTGAACAGGAACAAATAAATAAATAGATTTCATTTGAAGGAGAAGGGGAGCAGATATGTGGAGCAGGGACAGTATGGCCCAAAGCACAAAATGGGGGAAACACATGACCGATTTAATTGGCTTGGACTTCTTTGCCTTGTCTGGAGGAGGGGAGACTGGGTGTCTAAAGATAGGAGGGAAGAAAGAAGTTGGTAAAAAGATTAAACTGGAAAAATAAGAAAACCAGATTGAGGAAGATATTGGACTTCCTATTTAGGTTAGACTTTAACCCCTAAAATCAGGGCTTGAGGAAGGATACCCTGGAAATGTTGGAGGTAAAAAGGGTACAGAGAAATGAAAAGCGTGATGGATTAGGAGAAAATGCAGTAGTTCATGGAAAAGATGCTAATAGCTGAATTAAGACAACAAAAATAAGAATGAGGAAGAGGGAAATTGTAAGAAACATTTTGGGGAGAATAGACTAACATTTTCATTTACCACTGATATTTGCCGGGTGCAGTGCTAAATAGTTGGTAATACACACGAAGAGGAAGACTTGTCAAGACAAAATGTCTAGCTTGGCCCTTTAGTTGGGTAGAAAAGTCTTTTACGTCTCATTTATTCAAAATTGCTCCAGCCCTCCAGTTAGGAATCATGAAAATAAACGAAACATTAAAAAGTATCTGGTTATGAATTCACAGTTTAAAGATGAAGGTGCTGAGGCCTGGAAAATCATAGAATTTGTCAAGCCCAAACAGCTATGTTAGTAGTAGAATTGGTGTCATGAGCCCTGATTCCCAGCTGAGTTCACTTCTCCCTTTTATGTGACTTGGTTCATTGGTTTTAAAAGGGAAATTCAGGGGCACCTGGGTGGCTCAGTCAGTTAAGCGTCTGCCTTTTGCTCAGGTCAGGATCCCAGAGTCCTGGGATCGAGCCCCTCTGCAGGCTCCTGCTCAGCAGGGAGCCTGCTTCTCCCTCTGCCCCTCCACCTGCTCCTGCTCTGTGTCTCGCTTTCTCTCTCACAAGTAAATAAAAATCTTCTAAAAAAAGATAAAATAAAAGGGTACTTTAAACAATCACAAATATAGTTAGATCAAGAACCCAAAGAAACAATATAACCTAATTCCTAAGAAAAAGATCTCTTTACTCTGATTTTCATTCTTTATTCAACAAATATTTAATGTGATGTTCTCATCACACAGTGAAAAAAGTTGTCAGTCACTCTGGCTGATGGGCAGTTTCAGGGCAACCATTAGTTCATTTAACACTTAGAATCCACAGAGTTCTTCAGGATGAAATTTAAAGCACAATAATTAGGGGAATCTAATGAGTCTGGTCAATTCATTTTCAAGGTGAGTGTGGTCTATGAGGGCAGTGGCTTTGAAAAGGTAGTCAGTGCTATTTAATGTGGCAAGTGTCTTTTGAGTGGGTATTCTTTTTTTTTTTTTTAAGATTTTATTTATTTATGACAGAGACAGCGAGAGAGGGAACACGAGCAGAGGGAGCTGGAGAGGGAGAAGCAGGCTCCTAAGCAGAGAGCCTGATGTGTTGCATGATCCCAGGACACTAGGATCATGACCTGAGCCAAAGGCAGACACTCAACAACTGAGCCACCCAGGTGCCCCTTTAGTGGATATTCTAAATAAAAAACCAACCAGGAAGGACTTTTTACACTTAAATTTTTAGAAAAGGAATCAAAAAATGCTTTAGATTTACTTTTTAATAAAAAGCCCTTTCACGCTATTTTAATTTTTTTTATTTTTAAAAAAGATTATTAGAGAGAGAGAGCGCGCGCACAGGGGGAGGGGCAGATAGAGAGGGAGAGAGAGAATCTCAAACAGAATCCATTCTGAGCGTAGAGCCCGATGTGGGGCTCAGTCTACAACCCTGAGATCATGACCTGAACCGAAATCAAGAGTCAGACACTTAACTGACTAAGTCACCCAGGAGCCCCTCACACCAGTTTTAATGTAAAAATGGTAAGAGAACAGATACAAGTATGACAAAAAAAAAGCTGATCCAACTGTATATTAATTATGTAGAGAACTGAATACTTAAAAGCTTACTATATGCAAACACACTTTTAAAACTTGAAATGGTTTTTAAAAAATATACTTCTATAATTTTGCTATTAATGTGTGTATATATATATACATATATATGTATATAACATATATGAAATGAACATTTCTGTTACTATGAAATGTATTGCCTATCTTACATCACTCTGGACTTTATGAGATACCAAAATGTCTTAAAATTAATTAACCAATAATTTCATAAAATTTGAGATTTTATCTCTAGAATAACATTGATTGAATCTTTTAAAAATTTTTAAATTATAAAGTTTTTAAAGAAGAAAATACAGAGAACACTACAATAACATTTGTATTTAATAAACTGTAGGCTTCTATCATATTTGTATCAAATCTTTTCTTAAAAAAAGAACATGATGTGGATACAGAAAATCGTACCTTTTTTCTCTTATCATTGGATTACATTGCATCTAGTTAGATGTAACTAATCTAACAGATTAACATACATTCTAATTTTTTTCCTGTCATTATTTGTTTAAATTTTGTGTGTATTGGTATGTGTGATTATAATTTGTTCATTTTGATTGACATGGATCTCAGTGTACAAATATACGGTCACGATGTATTTATCTATTGAGTGTTTAAGTTGTGTGAACTTTTCTGTATTGCAAAATGCAGTGAAACTCCTTGTGTGTGTGCTTGTCTATGAGTTTTTCAGACCATGAAGTGGGTTTGCTGGGTCATGATACGTGTGTACCTTCCCCATTTTTGCTATAAACAGCAGTATATAAATGTTTTTCCTGCCCCATATCCTCACCAAGATCACATTTCCAGTATTTTTAATCTAATAAATACAAAATGGCATCTTCTTATCATTTAAGTATGTATTTCCTAAATTTGTTGAAATGGAACATCTTTTCCTGTTTACAAATTATTCATTTCCTTTTATTATTTTTTCTTTATTTGTTTAACTTTTCCTTATTGATTTGTCATTGTTTAAATAGTTGGGGTGTTAATCTTTGTTTGATATACCCATTGCAAATATGTCTCCAAATCTTCCAGTTGTGAAGAATTCTTAGTTATAATTCGTTTCAATATTTATCCTATCTCCCTCCTCTAAAATTTCAAGTGGACCTACATTAGAGTTGTCAAATCTACCTAGCATATGACTTTATCACTTTTTCTTTTCCTATTTTTTCCTATTGTCCCTCTGTACTAAATTTTATACAAATCACTCAGTACACATTTGGATTGATAAATTCTTTATTTCAAGTAGTTTCAAAGTGGTGAGTCTGGCTTCTGCCCCAGGCTCATTGGAGCACCCAACTCTCATTGGCTTTTACCTGCTTCAGTCTGGAGATCCACAAGGCCTGTGTTTTCAGCCCCAACTCATTGTATTTAATTTAATTCTCCAGTGTGTTGATCAAATTTTTCAGTGAGGCTAGCCCCTTCAGTTTTAAAATTCTCAAAATTATGATTCCCCAGCACCCAGAAATGTTGACTTATTCCCAGCAAAATGTTTTCTGTATATTCACGTAAGATTTGCCTGCAATTCAGAGGGTTCATCTGAAGTCCTTTCAAGGATCCGCAATCCCAGGTTATAAAGCCGTATTCTGTCGCTTCCGTTCTCCCAAAACACACTGTTCTTTGCACAACTGAAAATGCCTTGCCTTTGGCTGTATATCTACTATCACAGATGAGTGTCAGACGAACACCCTTTTAAAGCGTTCTCTTTCACTCACCTTAGGTTCTTCATATCTTTTTTCGGTTCAATTTAATTTATGTATAGTGGTAAAGCATGGGGTACGTTCCCTCAGGAGGCTGCTGAAGCCAGATTGTTCTGGCTCCAGAGAGATAACTGCTAATATTTTTCAGGATTTTTGCCATCCATTGTTAAGCACAACTACTACTGAAATTAAATGATACAAACTTATAATTTAAAAATTTTAACAAAAACAAAGTAATACTCAAAACTCAGCAGTTCCTAATTTTTTCTTAATATTTTCCTTTTGTCTGTGCTCTTGAGGTTATTTATGTCTATTTATGTTGGGTCTGTGTGGTAGAAATACAATACAATATTGTGTATTTCTTTTCAACCTGTCATTCAATGATATCACACTTGTGGCTTGAAACTGGCCCCAGGGGATGTATTTATACTCCAGAAATGAGCAAATGGTACAAATCAGGGTGTGGTTCACGGTTTTGTTGCCTGTCTTGACCTACACCATGTAACATAGTGTCTACCAGCAAAATACAGTTATATAAATTTAAATTAATTTCAATAGAAATTTACCTTAGCTCCTCAGTCACCATGGCCCCATTTCAAGTGCTCAGTAGTCACTTGTGCTTGGGTGGCCGCCGTATTAAGCAGCACAGATAAAGACAGTTTGATTATCACAGAAAGTTCTCTCGCTAAGTGGTGGTTTATTTTGAGAGTCAGAAAACTGATCCTGTAAAGGGCCAGAGAGTAGATGTTTAAGGCTTTGCAGGTCGTACAACCTCTATCTCAACTATTCAGTTCTGCCGCTGTAGCTCAGAAGTGGTCAGATAATGCATAAAGGAATGGATGTGGCCGTGTCTCCAGAAAACGTTATTTTTTTTTTAAGATTTTTATTTATTTATTTGACAGGGAGATCACAAGTAGGCAGAAAGGCAGGCAGAGAGAGAGGGAGAAGCAGGCTCCCTGCCGAGCAGAGAGCCTGATGCAGGGCTCGATCCTAGGACCTTGAGATCATGACCTGAGCTGAAGGCAGGGACTTAACCCACTGAGCCACCCAGGTGCCCCTCCAGAAAACGTTATTTACAGAAACAGGAGGCAGCTGGATTTGACATACGGGCTCTCTGCCAATCCCTGGCATAAACTTAAGAAAACAATGAGGAAGATATCAACAATGCAATCCAACTGTAAAGTGGGATGCGTTGGGGCACCTGGGTGGCTCAGTAGGTTAAGCATCTGCCTTCGGCTCAGGTTATGATCTCAGGGTCCTGGGATCGGCCCCACATGGGGCTCCCTGCTCAGCAGGAAGCCTGCTTCTCCCTCATCATCTGCCTGCCACTCCCCCTGCTTGTGCTCTCTCTCTGTCAAATAAATAAAATCTTAAAACAATAAAGTGGGATATAGTTGTTACACAGTACGTAGCACAAAAATTGAGGAACTTGGCTTCCAGTATTCAAAAACTATTATCCAGTGCTACTAAGAAGCTGCTTAGGGCAATGAACAAGCCTTCATTGTTTTGCTTTTGACTTACTCATTAACATAAAAGATATTAATCAGCATTAAAGTCAACTGTAAGTCACTGTGTTCATTTGTCAATTGCAACCATAAGTTAACTATGAAGAGAAGAATTTGGTAAGAATTAATGAAAGAATTCTGTGAAAATCAATTAGCTACATGGACTATAAAATACAGACTATTGCATATTGTACTGTGTGTAAGTTACATGCATCACACCCAAAGTAAAATTATGTACATCTGTCTATGTACAGGTTGTTTTTTTTTTTTTCCAGAGAGCTAGTTGTTAAATGTTTATTAGTACCCCACTGGCAAGTCCCTATGTGTCTAAAAATGTGACTCAACAAGGCATGATGATTCTTGGTGTATCTAAAGCCATCTGTCTATGTGTCCATCTGTCTTTCTATCTCTCGTTTTTTTCTAGCATGGCCTTGAAAATGTGCGGCTCAGCTCAAGGTCTGGGGAATGTCAAGGGGAGAGGGCCCCACAGCCAAATGCCCCACTGTGCTCTGAATCCACTACCACTATGTCAAAGACACACTTCACCGTGAGTAAATTTTATCTCAATTATGATTACTTGACCTTGGTAAATAGCTAACTGTCCACAGTTAATATTGAAATGTCCCAGTAGTATACAGTTGGCCCATCAGACTGAAGGAAAATTATGTGAATAAATTTCTTTAGAAAAATGGGAGATACTGTTTGAACATATATTTGCATTGAATATTGGGAGTGGGGGCACCTGGGTGGTTCAGTGGGTTAAGCCTCTGCCTTCAGCTCAGGTCATGATCTCAGGGTTCTGGGATCGAGCCCCACATCTGGCTCTCTGCTTGGCGGGGAGCCTGCTTCTCCCTCTCTCTCTGTCTGCCTCTCTGTCTACTTGTGATCTCTCTCTCTCTGTCAAATGAATAAATAAAATCTTTAAAAAAAAAAAAGAATATTGGGAATTGATGGAAACATGAATAAAATCATTCTTTTCTTGGATAGTCACCTGATTTTATGCCCTTCATTTTGCCATGTTCCTTTTAAATAATAATATATTTTCAGCTTATATGGAAATATTCTTTGGTAGAAGGTAAAGGAAACTTTTTTAAAGGTTTTATTTATTTATTTGAGAGAGAGAAAGCACGAGGGAAGGGAGGGGCAGAGGGAGAAGCAAGCTCCCCACTGAGCAGGGAGCCCGAGACCAGGCTGGATCCCAGGACCCTGGGATCATGACCTGAGCCAAGGGCAGAAGCTTAACCCACTGAGCCACCCAGGTGCCCCAGTACAGAAATTTTTTATCTGAGATAAATACTCTGACTCCCTAAATCTAAAAACTCCCAATATGGGCACTCAATTCATGTGTGTGTGTACTATGTATTTTACTCTCTATGTATTTAATAAAATTTATCAAAGCTTTATAAATAGCATTGAAGAAGCGTATATAATGCACTGATGCAGTGTGACAGACTAAGCCCAGGCAAAATAAAGCAAAGTTCAGATTTCTGGTTCTGGAAAATATGTTAGACCATTTCTCTATGAAAACAAGACAAGATGTTGCTATGAACGGGAGTCCCGGATGAAGCAATTTGCTGAAAATATCTCAGAAGACTTTGGCCCCTAAGACAAAGCTTTCTGGTTCTAGAGATGACTGTCAACATTTTTAAGCCACAGTTTTAATCTTTAGTGACACCGGATTGAAGGGCTCTTAATAACTTTTTACCTGTTTTAAAAATGCTTAAGATCATAAACAATAATAAAAAATCTAGCATCCAGAAAGCTTGTTCAGCTCAAGGCCGAATTTCCTTTAGCTATGCTTTTGGAGAGCGATTTTAAAATTATACCTCAGAGGATTTCTTCTGTGTTACTGTATTCCCAATCATAGCCATCCTGCCAAAAAACAAAACAAAACAAAAAACCTAAAAACCAAACCAAACCAAAACCACACACACACACACACACACACAAACATACACACACACAACCAGAAAATGCTCTGAATACATACTCTATTAAGTATGAAAACAATGCACAACAGGTTAAATTAATAAAAAGTATGTCCATTTTTTTTTTTTGCATATTGTTTTTCCACACTCCCTTGTCACTATGTCATCCTAATTCCACAGCTGTATCACAGTCTTGGTTTTTTTAAAGATCAAAAAGAAATAAGAAAGCAACTGATTCAAATCCTCTTCTAGAGAAGTTAATATTGAATTTTTTTTTCCCCTCAAAGTAAAGTGTGGGCAAAGTAAATAGTAAATAAGCAAAATTATCCTGAATGCTTAAGAAACAAGTCAGTGAATGTGTAATATTTGTCACTTACATAAATTGCTTTGTTAAATTAATGTTTAAAAATTTTAATTTATATTTGTTAAGTTAAAACTTGACAGGATGGTTGTTTTTAGGGTTTCAAACCCTTGCACTGAAAAATGCCTCATTTTTAAGTTGAAACTTAGTGATCATGAGACAAGATCCTTAGGGATTAATTTATAAGTTGTCTGTAACTCTTTAATTGCCAGAGCACTTTAGAATAGTTGTTCTTAGGATACAAAGGGACTTTCCCCTTCACTTCTTGAAAACATGGTTAACGTTGGGAAATTTGTTATTGAATTATGTGCCACTTTCCCAGTTTTAAGAATTTTACTCATATAGGAAGGAGCTAGGTAAATGTTATAAACAGTTTAAAGGAAAATTCAGAACATCAAAAATTTATATAGTGCAAAAAGAAATATTGAAATGAATTTCAAATGGAGGCAAAAAATGCATTTTGGGGAGGGAGAATGAAGTCGGTTACATCCTTACCAGAGAGGACATACGTTAGATACCTATCAGTTACCTACAATTTAAAAAGAAATGCAAAACAGCTCAAAAGCAATGAATTAGGTTAGAATTAGCCATCCAGGAGGATGGGCTATAGTCAGTCTATAGATTTTTATTGTCTTTTCAACAGCTTGTGTTGGTGACATTTGGGCACACATTTATACTCACAGAGTTGACAAATATGTAGACTTTAATTGACTTGATTGATTCCTAACAAACATCACATGCAGTTTCTCTAGGGTAACAAAGAAAATCTCAGGGCATCAGAAGGCTGAAATAGTTTTTAAGACTGAGCTTATGAGCTTATGCTCATTGACATGATTGTAAACTAGAATCATCGAGTAGCTATCAAAGGATTAAAAGAAAATTTAGTCACCACCACTATTCCAAAATCTTCATTATCAGATTGACAGTGATTCATACTTGAGATTTTTTGGTGAGGGAAGAAGTGGAGTATATCACAGTTATATATCGTGGGAAACATATTAATCTTTTAATAATAATTTTAAAAATCCTGGTTGATTCCTAGTTTGATTAAGGTATGGAATTTAAAAATAAGGTTTCTAACATTATCTGAAACAGTGATATGTTGTCAGGACAATCATCATTTTTCTCGTGTTTTTTTTTTTAATTTTTAATTTTTATTTTTTTAATTTTTAATTTTAATTTTTTTAATTTTTAATTTTTATTTTTTATTATGTTCAATTTGCCAGCATGTAGTACCTCATCAGTTTTTGATGTAGTGTTCAATGATTCATTAGTTGCATATAACACCCAGTGCTCACCACATGTGACCTCCTAAATGCCCATCACCTGGTTACCCCATCCCCCCACCCCCTCCCTTCTATAACCCTCAGTTTGGTTCCCAGAGTCCAGAGTCTATCATGATTTGTCTCCCTCTCCGATTTCTTCACTTTCAGTTTTCCCTCCCTTCCCCTGTGGTCCTTTGTGCTATTCCTTATGATCCACATATGAGTGAAACCATATGATGATTGTTTTTCTCTGTTTGACTTATTTCACTTAACATAATCCCTTCCAGTTCCACCCATGTTGGTGCAATTGGTGGGTATTCATCTTTTCTGATGGCTGAATGATATTCCATTGTATATGTGGACCATATCTTCTTTATCCATTCACCTGTCAATGGACACCTCAGCTCTTTCCACAGTTTGGCTATTGTGGACATAAGCTGCTATGAACATTGGGGTGTATGTACCCCTTCTTTTCACTACATCCGTAGCTTGGGGGTAAATATCAAGTAATGCAATTGCAAGGTCATAGGGCAGCTCTATTTTTAATGTCTTGAGGAACCTCCATACTGTTTTCCAGAGTGGTTGTAACAGTTTGCATTGTCACCAACAGTGTAAGAGGGTTCCCCTTTCTCCACATCCTCACCAACATTTGTTGTTTCCTGTCTTGTTAATTTTGGCCATTCTAACTGGTGTAAGGTGGTATCTCATTGTGGTTTGATTTGCATTTCCCTGATGGCTAATGCCATTGAACATTTTTTTCATGTGTCTGTTAGCCATTCATATGTCTTCTCTGGAGAAGTGTCTGTCCATGTCTTTTCTAGGGATTTTTTTTTTAAGATTTTATTTATTTATTTGGCAGAGATCACAAATAGGCAGAGAGGCAGGCAGAGAGAGGAGGGAAGCAGGCTTCCCACTGAGCAGAGAGCCTGATGCGGGGCTGGATCCCAGGACCTGGAGATCATGACCTGAGCCGAAGGCAGAGGCTTAACTCGCTGAGCCACCCAGGCACTGCTTTTCTAGGGATTTTTAAGTGATGATTCTGAGTTGCCATTAGGTGGCACTATTGCATCCTTAGTAAATGTGAGTTCTGTTGGCTGCCCTGAAGAAACTGGAAGTAGCATCAGACTTGGTGGCCAGACTTGATCCCTAGCCCCTTCATTTGACTGCTCACTCCTAAAAGTCTACTCAAGCCAGCAATGTGACAGTCCAAACCTGAAATGGCACAGGAATCCTGAAATCTGTAATTCTTCTTAGTTATTTGGAGCCAAGCCAATGAAACCCAAGCATCACTTCACCTCTTCCGGCATTGTGCATCTTTGCAGAGCATTCCGTCCTACCCCGGACCCTGCCATGCTGCCTGTCTTCCAGTTCTCCCACCTCTTGCCACCGCATTGTGGGTCACCAGGGCATGGCCCCCCTCGCTGGATGCACTCCTGTTTGGAAGCCAGAAGCAGGAGATTTTACCATAAAACTCCATCGTTCTAGCTTTTCTACACAAATCAGAACATTGGCCGCCTGGGGCCCTTCTCCCAGAGGACAAGAGGAGGTAGGCTTTCCTCTCCACCAGCGACTGCTACTGTCTTTCCTCTCATGCCCCCCTGCCTTACCCTAGTTACAGTACTGGCTTGGCCACGGCAGGGATGTGGTTTTGCCAAGTCTGATCTAAGCTGTTAAGGAGTAAAGAAGGTTTTTCCAACTGTCCCCTTAGTTAGAAGGTTCTCTCACATCAATAGAATCAGAACTGACATTGTACATTTGTACCTTGGTTCTTCTGCTTCATCTTCCTTCCCCCATTCCTTCAAAATGGACCCCATTCGGTTTTCAAGACATGCTTTGACATAATCGGTTGATGCCTCAGCATCGTTGCCGTGCAAACATTTCAGCCATTGTTAGGGCTGACCATCCCTTAGACCCCCGCTTTGAACCTCTTCTCCTTCCATGTTTCATCTGACTGGTACCAATGTCTTTTGCATTGAAACAAACAAAAATACACACACACACATGCACACACACATACACACATATATATTTTGTTTGTATTATATACATACAAAATATAGTTTACAAACCTAAAGCAGCTTTGAAATTAGAGTATCAATTATATCAGTGTTTTCCAAGTTTTTCCCTAAAAAGGTGGGGGGAGAGCGTGAATGAGAGCATTCTGTGACTGTAACATTTTTTGGAAGTTTCTAACAATATTAGGAATTTATGAGAATTTCACATTTCATGCCATAAAATGTATCCATATTTTTAATACAAAATACATTTTTTTTCAAAATACATTTTTAAATTAAACATTTACTATCAACTCAGACTGATGTTTCAGAAAGATGACTCCTGCTTTTTTCTGGGGTCTTGAATGTATACCTAAGACATACATTAATTATTTCTGAGGGAAAAGTACTTTAGAGGTTCACTTTATGAGTAATAACTATGGTCTTTTTGGTTTTTTTAATTTTTATTTTTTAGAGATTTATTTATTTATTTTAGAGAGGAGTGGTGAGGAGGGGCAGAAGGAGAAAATCTCACGCAAACCCCTCTATGAGCACCGGGCTCGATCCCACGACCCTGAGATCATGATCATGAGCTGAAATCGAGAGTCAAACGTGGAACTGACTAAGCAACGGAGACTCCCCTAAATATGGTCTCTTTAATTTCTTCACCAATGCCTAGAGAAGTCACACTGAAAAATGCTAAAAGTTAAAATTTGGAGACTGCATGGTTATTTTAACAAAAAGAAAATGAGTTTTTTAGTCCTAGACTTATGGTTAAATACCAGGTTGCCAGTTTCTAGTTGTTTTGTGCAGGAAACTTATTCAACATCTTTGAGCTATAGTATCCTAATCTCTAAGTATAAAACACAGGGGTGCCTGGGTGACTAAGTCAGTTAAGCATCTGCCTTTGGCTCCGGTCATTACCCTGCGGTCCTGGAATCAAGCCCCACATCAGGATTATATTTTAAGCATATAGCAGACAATTAATACATCATCGCTATTGTGATTATAATTTAGACAGTAGTATAAATTCTAAATTACTGGTTTTTAATCTATAATGGGTGGAAAAATACTTATCTTTACATATAAATCAATGTAAATAAAGGTAAATTACTTATTGCCGAGTAAAAACTATTTTGGGGGGGTAGATAAAATCATTATACTATATGGTTCTCAATCACAGTGAGTTTATATTCTTAAACTAATGTCACATACCCCCCTTTCCAAAGAATATAAATAAAAATCTTAAAACTGGTGTTTCTGAAACCTAGGTCTTCTTATAGCCAAACTGTCAAGGAGCTTGTTAAAAATTCAGCTTTCGGGGCACCTGGGTGGCTCAGTGAGTTAAAGCCTCTGCCTTCGGCTCAGGTCATGATCCCAGGGTCCTGGGATCGAGCACTGCATTGGGCTCTCTGCTCAGTGGAGAGCCTGCTTCCTCCTCTCTCTGCCTGCCTCTCTGCCTGCATGTGATCTCTGTCTGTCAAATTAAAAAAAAAATAATAATAATAATAATTCAGCTTTCTAGGCCTTCTGAATCAGAACTCTTTGTTGCCTGGACTTCTAAATTAAAAAAAGAAAAAGGAACAAAAGGGCTTGCTAAACATAAACATTAGGAGTCACTGCAGTAGGTGACAGCTCACTCCCACTTTGCTTAGGACTTTTCTGGTTCTGGCACGGGATGTCCCATGTCCTGTGTTCTGACACCTGCCCTAGGCCCATGCCAACCTGGGTGGTGAGTCACCCTAAAAAGGCGGATGGTGGGTATTAAGGAGGGCTCGTATTGCATGGAACACTGGATGTGGTGCATAAACAATGAATCTTGGAACACTGAAAAATAAAATAAAAAGCAGAATTTATTACCAAGATCTAGCTATACAACAAAAACAACACAATGTTTGCAAAGCCTTGGCATTTAAATTAAGCTTTTGAAAAACAAGAAAGAAAGGAAGAGATGTAAGTCACAATTCACTGAGATGAAGCTTTGTCAAGAATCAAGACTGCTTAACTTTGAAAATCACCAATTCATTCCTGGTGTTCGGCTGACCTCTGGTGGAGGGTGCTTTCAACTACAACAAATTGAGAGTCGATTTGGGAATGAAATATACTCTACATTACATTTCTCCTTCGATATTAGACCCATGGAGAAAGCGCTCTGTGATTATGCCATAGATGTCCTTTCTCAGGCTGTGTCCGTGCCATAGAATCGCATAGTGGGGATGACCACTCCCTGCTGCCACTGGTACGCATGTTCTCCTAGGTTCTTGCGGGAAGAATCTGCTTTGCATGAAATCTGTAAGTAGCGGGGCGCCTGGGTGGCTCATTTGGTTAAGTGTCTGCCTTCAGTTCAGGTTATGATCCCAGGGTCCTGGGATGGAGCCCCCCATCGGCTTCCTGCTCAGCGGGGAGCCTGCTTCTCCCTCTACCTGCTGCTCCCCCTACTTGTGCTTCTCTCTCTCTCTCTCTCTCTCTCTCTCTCTCTCTCTCTGATAAAGAAATAAAATCTTTAAAAAAAAATCTATAACTAGAAAGTCAATGTAAAACCCAGTCTAAGTCCTGGTCTCTGCATCTGATGTGCCCTCAGCTCTAACATACCATTGTCCCAGATTTCCACGTGTCTCTCCTTTGCTTCCGTCAGAACTCTGATTAAATACTGTCAGAGCCCTTTCTGGTCACACCGCATAAATACCAACTCTTTTCCTGATACTTTCTCTTCTCCTTAGCCTGCTTCAGTCCTCTCGACACCAGTCAGCCACACCCGACATCTCTTCATTTTCTTCTCTCTCTCTCTCTCCGCCACTGTTTCCACTAGAAAAACGCAGGGACTTTGCCTAAATTGTTTGCTATTACATTGACAGCATTTAGGTCAGGAGGCCTAGTAGGTTATCAGCGGGTACACAATATGTATTTACTGAATGAATGAGTGAATGAATGAATGAATGGTCAATTTTTAATTAGCATAATGCCAACTCTCTGAAAGCCAGCCAGCAGCCAAACACAATGCATGAATCCTTGCAAATCAAAGTTTTAGTTAAAGGAAATCACCCTCCTGTTGTCCTTTCACAAGGAAATGCCCCAGTTACCTAATTTCACAAACTGGAAATAGAGTGATGATGACAGCCAGGATGCCTCACAGGCCCGGGCAGGCCCAGCACAGGCTGGCTGTGAGGTGGTGTGGGGCCCCCGGCGCCGGCCGGTCTGAAGTCTTCCAGAGTCACCTCAGGCTGGGTACAAATGCCCTTGGGCAAAACCCCAGGAGGTCGGGGGGCGGGGGCGGGCGGGGGTGGATCTATATGAAGCTTCCGCATTACTGGATGAATCAAAGAATTAGAAGGCAAACAGGATGGAAAGTGAGAGGCAGGATTAGAAAGTGCTCCCTCAGAGGGCCAAATGCCAAGCTCCATGTTGGTTTGCACAGTAGGAAAAGCATGTCTGGGTGGGAACGGTTGCCTAGGGACTTCCTAGCTTTGAAATGTGGGCAAGTCCAATCTTGCTGCGTTGTTCTCATCTCAAAAGCAGGGTGAAGAAAGGAGATAATCTGTGTAACGTCCCATGGTAAGTACTTGGCCAGTGTGAGCTGTCTGGTGGGGGCACACAAAATGGATCGAACATTATTGGAGAAGTCATGCCATCCAAACACGGTGCACCTGTGTGTCCCTCACCGCACTCTCTCCATGACCATCCACTCTAAACAACCCAGGGGTTAACTTGGTCATTCCCATTCTTCTCTGATGTTTGTATATCCCACTAACTTTTATTCAGTAGTTCACAATGGGCCAGAAAACCAAAAACCAACATGGCAAAGAAGGATTGCTCTTCAACTTTGGACTACTGCAAGATTCATAAATTCTTCTTTCATTTATTAATTGAGTAAACTACAGATGTGATCTGAAATATAGGGATTTCATAGTTTTACTATCACTTATTGAACCTGTTCAAAGGTAGTAAGAAATCCATGTGGTTTTTCTCTTTTTATTCTTTTTTAAAATTATTATTTATTTGTTTATTTTAAAGATTTTGTTTTTATTTTTTTGTCAGACAGATCACAAGTAGGCAGAGAGGCAGGCAGAGAAAAAGAGAGGGGGGGAAGCAGGCTCCCCGCTGAGCAGAGAGCCTGATGCAGGGCTCGATCCCAGGACCCTGAGATCATGACCTGAGCCAAAGGCAGAGGCTTTAACCCACTGAGCCACCCAGGTGCCCCTCTCTTTTTATTCTTAATCTCTTTATTCAAAATCAGAAGACCACAATAAAATTAACTAGATGTTTTTTCTTACCTCGTAATTCAAAGCTATCTTTATTGCCATTCAGAAAGGCAAACTACCAAGGGACAGTTCCCTTCATTGAAATATCCTACAGTCCTCATCACTTAGAACCAGACTCACAAAGAAACACTGTTTTTCGTTCCACCAACATTTTATGATTTCTTTATGCTGTGCTAATCACAGTAACATAATACTTATCTATAGCTAAGACTTTAGCCAAGAATCGGAAAATAAATCTATAAATGCTTCTGTGTTATCTAAAATTACAAGCACTAAAGCTAGCACAATTATATTTTGAATCAGAAGACTACGGACCAACAGCCAGAGCATACTGATCCTACATTATTAGCAATTCTAACAATGGTTTGAATTACCAAACCCTAGTTCCTTTAAAGCACTCAGAAATGGGGAAGACTCCAAGACCTAGAAAACAACATCATAAGGTAAGAAAAAATACGCAGGACCAAAACCTTCTCTATTACTGCAGAGAACAGGAAATAATCACGGCTGCCCCTAAATCTATTATTAAATCAAACAATGCCTTTTGGAGATACCTTGTAAGTCAAAACTCACTTTGATGGGTCGGGTGTCAATTACCTTGACTATTCACTTAAATACAAAATCTCTTTTTCCAAATAAAGACATGTAAATGAAACAGTACTTATTTATTTCACGATATTCTTTAATTATTTATATACATAATTGTACTTGTGATTATGTTCCATGTGTACGTTTTACCTCAATCAAATGGAAAGATCCTTAAGAGTGATAATAAAGGTCATTTTTTTTTTGTAATGTTTTCAGGTCTCTGAGCACAACTTTACTCATAAAACAAGGATTTTGCTGTTGGTGTTGGTGTTTTTCCTTATAAAACAAATTGTGTCATAATTTCGGTGCAGTTAAAGATAATGTCATTTATCCACAGACATTAATTCAATATTAAAGCTTTCTAATAGCCCAAAATATTATATAATGCTTAATATATCTATTGCCTTACAAAATCTCTTTACCTCATATAGACTGCTAATGTTGTCCTTACTACATTCTAGCTAAACTGCCTCTATGCACATAAGTAACTACCTTGTCCTTGTTCATGAGGACGTGCAAACAGAACCTAGAGGAATCCATGCTACAAGTGTTTAATATTTCACAGGAAATAATTTTGTTGTTAACAGTCTTTGATTAAATAGGACTTTGCTATAAAATTTTGGACCTTTGACTGAAAATATATCTGAGAAGATCATAACAACTGATAGTGCTTGAAAACAATGATAAAAAGTGTTCAGGAGTTTTTTTCAACTTTTTACTTTGGTGTGATCTCAGACTTAAAGGTAAGTTGCAAGAATATTAAAAAGAATTTCCATATACTTTTTATCCAGATTCCCCAAGTGTTAACATTTGTCACCTTTGCTTTGCTTTATTGCTCATTCTTTTGCTTTCTAATATGTTGTACCCCACAAAGTATAATTTTCTCTCTCTGCATATACTTGTTCTTCATTTTTTGAAACTAAGTGGCAAAATGGTGCCTGTTATTCTTCAATGTTTCATTAAATATTTCCTAAGTGCAAAGACATCCTCCTACTAATTAAGATAACTATTATCAAAATGAGAATATTAACATTGATATTATGATCTAATCTATGGACATTATTCATATTTTGGCCAATTGTCCCAATAAAATCTTTTATAGCAAAAGAAAATTCTGGATCACACATTGACCTCTGTTATTATGTCCTTCTGGTCTGCTTTCGTCTGGAACATTCCTCGGTTTTTCTTTGTTTTCATAACCTTGATAACTTTGAAGAATATAGGCCAGTTATTTTGCAGAATGTCCTTAAACTTGCTTTTATGGGACATTGCCACATAATTAGATTCGGTTTATGCATTTTTGGCAGGACTATCGCAGGACTATGTTGTGGTCCCTGGGCATCAGGAGGTCATGACGTCACTTTGTCCGACTCCTGTTGATATTTACTTTGATTACTTCTTTACAGTGGGGTCTGCCTGTTTTACCCATGTAATGCTATATTTTTCTAGTGCAGTAAATATTATTGCATTATTATTAGAGATCATTTGAGAGTAAGGATTATAAATTTCCTGTAGCTCATCAGACTTGCATCTACTAGTTTTAGCATCTGCTGATGATTCTTTTGGAATCAATTATTAATATGATGGTTGCCAAAGAGTGTTTATCTAATCTCACAATAGTACTGGTTTAATCAGATGTAAGATATATTCTATAATTGTGTTTTGTCTTTTCATAGTTTAAGTCTTAGTGGATTTTTATGTTCTCATTTTTTTAAGACACTCTTTGTTCTATCTAAGAGAGCTATAAACATTGCCTACATCATTTGTATCGTTCACATTGTACACATTGTATCGTTCATTTCCTTTTTATAATAAGTAATTGTTTGTTAGCCATATTGTTATAATAAATTTTAGAGTAACGATGCTGACAATTTGAGGAGTGCAACATGTTATATATAAAGGGACTTCCTTAAGAAAGATGTTCTCCATTCATTGACTTGGGCTTTAGGTACCTTCACTAAGGCCTAAATTTATCAAGTGTAGGTCCATTTTTTGACGGTATTCTGATTATTTGTTGCTGAGAACAGGAGCTGTAGAAAGATTTTTAACAAAAGTACCACTCATTTTATTTTTTTTTTTCTTAACTCTATGACACAATGTGGTTCAGATTTATATGACACAGCAAAGATTTTTCCATAATTTTTATATTCTGACTCTTAAAGAAAATGCCACCTTAGTTACAATACTAGTGGGCAAAAAGGTTTTAAAAATTCTATATTATTGGGTAGTCTTTGCAAAGACATTTTTTCAATTTTACCAACCCAAATAGACTAGACTCTAATGCTATTCTACGATTCTCCATCTGTATAATTACAGTATGGAGATCTGAAGAGTGGATCTAATGCTTATCAATCCATAAACATTACCTCTAAATTTATGTACACTTCATCTCTGAGTATTGGAATGTCATATTTGAAAAATTTAGTGACCCGGTTAAGAGGAATGGGGAAGGTCTTTATCTTTTAAAAATGATTTATATTGGTAATATTAACAGAGAAAACTTGAGAATTATTTTGTGATAAAATGGGAAATAAAATTGGGAAAAATCCTAGCATAGAACTGAGGACTGACATTTATTGGTGGTTGCTGACACTCGTAATCACTTCCATTTTATTACGCACCCCATCATCAAATAATGCCACGGAAGTGGTTGATCAGTACTTTTGGACCTATGCTTCTGATGTATTACTTGTTACCATAAATATCTGCTGGTTGGGATCATGGATTAAATGAATAATACCTTAGTACAGTTGTTCCATGGTTTCTGATATTCACATTTAATTTAACTTTGTTGTTGTTGTTGTTATTGTTTCTTCTTACTTTGCTTTGGCAAAAATTGAGGAAATAAGTTCACTGAGTGGATGTTAACATTCATTTTTATTCAGATGAGACAGTGTGACACCATAATTTAATGATACAATTTGTAACAAGGACAAAGGTCTCATAGCTTTGTGAGAGTAGAAATCACATATACTGTATCTCCCTCTCCCTTTATAACTTTATAATAATACAGTTTTTATATATATGTATATATGTAAAAAATAATAATCTACATCATTACCCTGTCTCCTCCCAAGCCTCACCTCCACATCCAATTCACTCCCAGCCCTTTTCTCAATCCCTAACAATCCTCAAACTGCTTTGCTTATAACTTAACTAGAATTCGTTTTATGTTCAGAGATAAATATTCATAATATGTAGTTTTCTTTTTTTTTTAAGATTTTTATTTATTTATTTGACAGAGATCACAAGTAGGCAGAGAGGCAGGCAGAGAGAGAGGAAGGGAAGCAGGCTCCCCACTGAGCAGAGAGCCCGACGTGGGGCTCGATCCCAGGACCCTGGGATCAGGACCTGAGCTGAAGGCAGAGGCTTTAACCCACTGAGCCACCCAGGTGCCCCTAATATGTAGTTTTCAGAGATTAATTTTACCTACAGAGCGGAAGATGAATGCTTTCTTCTAACCATCAAGAACTTTCAAAATTGACCCCCAAAGCCCCTTAAATACATATCAGTACAAGGATTTTAAATGTTCTAGTTTTAAAATAATGTTTTACAAACCTTAAATAATCTTAATCTTTAAGTATTCTATTGGCAGTGAAAGAAGCATGGCTTTGTATGTATATATATATGCATCATACATATATTTGTACTGTACGTCATGTATGTATATGACAGATATAAATTATTTAATAAAGTAACTGCTGTCCTTCAGTCAATGCGGTTTTCTTTTTTTTAAAGATTTTATTTATTCAACAGAGAGAGACACAGTGAGAGAGGGAACACAAGCAGGGGGAGTGGGAGAAGGAGAAGCAGGCTTCCTGCTGAACAGAGAGCCTGATGCGGGGCTTGATTCCAGGACCCTGGTATTATGATCTGAGCCAAAGGCAGACGCTTAATGACTGAGCCACCCAGGCACCCTCAGTCAATGCAGTTTTTAACACATCTACAGCCAACGGAGAAGTAAAATGTCTAATTCTGATTAAATGATTCATTCCTACAGCTTGAAGCCATTTTCATATCAGTTAAAGATGAAACAGCAGAAAATCAATGGTGGTGAGATGGCTCTAGAGCTTCATGACTGCCTTTGTCTTATTATTATTATTGTTATTATTATTTTTTTCCCCCGAAAGCAAGATGAACCAGCTTATGCTTTTCACACTTTTCTGTGGTCAGAACAATCAAATCAGTATTACAGTGTCTGCTGCACTAGGGTCAAGTTTTTTCTTGAATGACTTCTCTTTCCTATTAGCTCTCCAGTTTATTCTTTTCTCAGAATCTAAATGGCTCATGCACCTTTTTGTCCAATCCAACTTGCACTTACCAACGGTGTGAACTTGCCTGTTTGAACAGCAGGGAGTCCTCCTAGGGGAGGCAGGAATCATACAGAAAAGAGCCAGAGGTCAGAGTGCTTTCCTTAGGGAGATGGAGGAACGCCCCAGCCTCTGGGGCTTTCTCCTTCCCCTTTACACAGGTGCCACGCTGTGTGTTTCCTTATCTCAGTGGAATTTCCCTGCAGTGGGCGAGAGGATGTATCAGTCCATCAGTTCCCTTTTGATGTGTAAGCAATCAAAATGTCAGTGGCCTAAAACCACCATGGCTGACTATTTCTCATGCTGGTTGGCTAGGGGGTTCTTCTCTCCAGGTGGTGTTGGCTGAAGTCACCAGTATGCCTGCATTCACTTGATAACTATATTGAGTTGGGAAGTCCAAGAACGTCCCCTTCACAGGTCTGGGGCCTTAATGCTGGCCCTAGGCTGAGACACCTCATTGTCTCTCTTCGTGTGGCCCCTCTCTCTATCAGGGCATCATGGACTTTAAACATGGAGGCTCAAGGATCTAAGAGAGCAAAGCTTCCAGACCTAAAAAGTGCTAGTCCCTGAAATGGTAGAGTGCTTTTCTGCGGCTAGGCAAGACAAGTCCCACTCTACTGGGCTAGGCCAGCCTGACGCAAGATGTGTGCGTATGTGTGTGCGTTTGGGGTGTGGGGGGATGACTGGATGCTACCTCCTAATAGAATGAGTGTCATGGACACACAGGGAAGTTCTGAGACTATTTATAGGAAAGGTTCCTTTTTTGCTTGTTTGTTTCCCAGATTAATTTCCCCCACTTTTCAGTAATCATAGCCATATTGCTACAAGAAATCATTCTTCCTACCCTCAGTCCATATACCCTCAGAGAAGTCCCATCCGTAGCTTAGGACAAAGTTTGGGAGCTTGGTTTGAGTTTTTCAGAGCATCATGAATTCAGGAGAGAAAAATGTGATCCAGTTGTCATGCGGAGGTAACAAAGTTTGTTTGTTTGTTTTTTCTGGTCCTTCTGGGAAAGAGATCCTCATTCTCTTCCTTAGCAGACTTGAGGCTAAAATGGTGTGGTTAGCCAGAGATAATGGACAGAGAATCAGTCAGGGAGGAGGTTCAAGCTGAGAAAGTAGAACCAAAACCTGGAGAGAGGAAATCCAGACCCTGCTGGCATCATTTGAACTCTGGAATGGAGCTTGCTGGAAGCCCACACTCCACCTTGGTTTTCTCGGTGTTCTAACACAATTCTTTATGCGTAATGAATGCTGTATGAGTTGGGTGTCCGTTCACTTGACCAGAGGAGTTCCGACCAATAAAAGTAGAAAGTTAAAGTTGTCTACAATCGCATTTCCTTCTTGGCTTTTGTGGCTCAACATTTCAATGTCTTGAGGGAAGGGAGTGAGGAGAGATAATTCACCTGTGAGAAATATAAAGAGAGAATGAAGGGTTTTCCCAATATTAAAAAAGAGATTTTTTTTTTTTTTTTGTCAGGTTGAAATCGAAAGCAGGCAGAGGAAAGATTGTTATCTGATGCTGTGGGCCAGTTCTCTGAGGAGGAAGCCAGGCCCCGAAGGGAAAGAGACCACAGCGACGTGTGACATGGAGGCTGCCGAGCTGGCTGGCTTGAAGGACTCATGGAGAAGGTGATGATGAGAGCCTGCAGGCACGATTGGAAATTAACACATTGAGACTCCCAGGACTTTGCAATATCCCTGTGGGGAGCGCCCTGGGGACCCCTAAGCCCGAGAGCCCTGCCATCTCCAGGGAATTTAGACTGAAGTGGGTAATACATTAACTTAGCAAATGAGATAATTTCTACAACCGAATCTGTGGACTGAGACTTACACATATGGAGGGGTCGTAAAGTATGTGAACGAAGGCAAATTACTGAGGGTTTCCAGGTGGCGGTGTTCTACCATACAAAAAGCTGAAGGGTGAAGGACATGGCTTTGAAAAATATCTCATGCGCTATGGTAACTGGAGTGTGTGTGGGTGTGTGCACACACGTGTAAAATTTCAAGTCACATTGAGCACCTACTATGTCTCAGGCTCCAGGCTCGATGTTGGGAACACAGTGATGGGAAGAATAAGCCTGATTCCTGTGTGGCCAGAGTCTTAGTTGCGTGGGCACGCGATTACCAATGAAAGGTGAGCTCTCTGCTGGGAGGAGTACTGGGGCCACTAGGAGCCTCTAGAAGGGGTGCCTATCCACATCTGTAGGTCATGCAGAGCCGTTGGATCCAAGTTGGAAAATAAAGCCAGTGGGATATTTGCAGAGCAAAGTACGGGAGGAGGTTTGGTGGGGGCAAGAACTGTGGTAGGCTGAAGGAACAGCATATTCAGCTGAAGGAACAACATATTCCTGCGTGGAGAGAAAGCATGGGAAGTCACAGGAACCAAGGGGATAACGCGCACGTGGGACTTACACACTGACGTGGTGAGTGGCAGCCATAGGAGATGAGGCTGGAGAGCGAAGCAGCATGAAACTACTTAGATGCCACTTAAAACTCTTTGAGTCTTATTTTAATGTTTAGGTAGAGGATGTTAAACCAGGAAAGGATATAACCAGATTTGCATTTTTTGGATGGCAAATTTGGCGGCAGAATAGAGGATAAAATGGTGGGTGAGGGGTGTAGGTAGGGACGCCACTAAGGAATTATATGTTGTAGATGGGATGGTTTCTGACAGCCCACTCCTGCTCTGAAACGCCTTTGTCACTTCCAGGCTGTGCCTTCCCCTCTGGCGCAGATGTCCCCCTTCCAGGCTATAGAATCAAAACCCCCTAGAGCTCTACGGTGGTCTCAGAGTGGCTTGTTGCTTCTCCTAAGAAGCTTTCACCATTGCATTTGGATCACATCCCCAGAGCTCCGCTAAGAATGCCACGAAATGCTTCCGCACACCCCTCCCTAATCTGCATCCACATACAGAAATTAATAGCATAATTATCAGTTAGTAATAATACACTGAATTCAGGGTTTTGGGGAAGGACTGCCTACGTTACGTTTGTGCAACAGAGTCAGCACATAGGGGGGCTTTACACCAAAACACATGGTCATCATGGAGAGTTGATCGGAATTTCCAGGCAGTTCTTTCCTCACAAGACTTGAGCGTTGTCCTGCAAACGTAACTGAGTGCCTAGAGTAAATACATGAATGGAATCAAAGGAACTTTAAACCCGAGTTAGGTCTATCAGCACCAAAGACAGTACCATAACTCAAATGTTGCAGTAAAAACAATACCAGGCATCGCCAAAGAAGCCAACGAATAAAGAAACTTGAAAGTGCTTCTCTTTATTAAAGAAATATATGAGGTGCGATGTGATGGGGTTTAAACAGGACTGGCTTCAGAGTCACACACTCGATGAAGCCCCTTATTGTAGCTCACAGCAGGGCTGTTAGAGTCAGAATAGATAAGGGATGTCTGGTTCTTCTACGTGAAACGTAGATCGCACTTGAATTGCATTTTAACTCTTGTGCTTCTGAAGTCCTGAAATAATTTATTATACTATAAATATTTGGAATTCATCACAGTCTTCAAAGGTTTTTTGGGGGGATTATCAAATCGTGTTGATCTTTATAATATCTAAAGTGAAGTGAACATTTAAAACTGCTTTATTGGTGGAAAAAAGGACATCTCAGTTGTTCCTGGTAACTGGAAGGCATTTAACTTTTCCCCATATCCTTTGGGGCATGCAGAATGCCGTATTGTTCACTATGCTTATTTTAGCTGTAGGATCCACAGTTCTTCTCATGCCAATCATTACAACGTTTTGCCTTTCACACTTGTGCTTTTATTATCTAAAGGGCCTCTGTGATTCCTTAAACATTCTTATGTGACTTTGAACAATGCTGTTGGATGTGTCTGTTTACATCAGGCGTACATATGGTAATTTACAGTACACCGTGTAACCTAACACTTTTTGATAAAAGTACAGATCAGGGACATACTCTCTAAATTTTCTTTTAGGTCACTGTCAAACACTTAAAAATTATCTTTTGGAGGGGATTCCCCCCCCCCAAGTCTGGAGAGAAAGACTAAATTTGAAAAGTTTTTTTTTTTTTAATTTTTTTGAGGACAATCAAAATGTACTAATATCATCCATAAACATTCATTGGACTTTGCCAGCTTTTTCTAAATAATTATCAATGACCCACACTGAACAACTTCCCAACGTTGCTATTTTTTAGGGGGGTTGTCTTTTTCAGTCCTTTTTGTCCTGATGTTGCTATCACATATAAAACTTTATATGCTACCGTCGTGTCTGTCCTTCAGGTGGTAGCTCTGGGCTGGTCTGTGAGCCACATAGACCAACGGTATTGTGCTGTGCTCTTGACAAAGCCAGCCTCCTGCAGGTGGTCACATGACCTCGCGCAGGGCCAATCAGATTCCTCCACAACTTCTATGCTAGGAAAAGTATTTTAGGGATATTAATGCCATCTTTCCTATCACGTGCAGAAAACACAGAGTCTTTCCGAAGATTTTACCCGTAAGAGGGGCAGAGTGAGCGCCTAGGGAGGAGAAGAAGCCTAATTGCTGTGTGAAATGTGGTAAGACAAGGTTATAAGAATGAACTGTTTTGTAGAAGAAAAGGTGGGGATATTCTGAAAGCAATACCCAGGCGAAACTTTTGACAAAGCTTATAGGCACCCATCACACAAGATGTCTCATATTTTGTTGTCCACAGAAGAAAGGCAGCCTATATTTTGGTCCTCTTAGCTCAGGAAGCTGGTTTTTGATGACCTGAGGGACTTTGACCAGAGTTAGCTTTTTTTCTCTTCAACTTTTTGTCTATTTTGCTTGTTATTTTTCCTTCTTCCCCCACCTACTCTTTGTGTGTGTGTGTGTGTGTGTGTGTGTGTGTGTGGTTTTCTCATTATTTTCTAATACTTTTCTTTTTTCTCATTTTTTCTTTAATTTTTCTCATTTTGTATTTTTAATTTTTCTATTTGCCTTTTTCTCAACTTTTCCTTTTTCACTTTCTTTTTCTTACTTTTACTTATTCTTTTTTAAATGAAAATTTTTTCTTTATTCTTTTAATTTTAATTTTTAATTCTTTTTCTTATTTTTCTTAGTTTTTTCATTTTTCTTTTCTTTTTTCTATTTATCATTTTTTCTTTTTTCTTGATTCATATTTTTCCATTTTTAAAAAAATTTAGCTTGTTAGTATTTATTTTTGTTTGCTCTTTTTTTGTTGTTATTGTGTTTTGATCCCTTTTGAATGACTAGTTCATTAAGTGAACTGTATTAATCAGGATTCTTCAGGGAACCTATGTAAAATAAGGAACTGGTTCACATGATTATGGAAACTAAGAAGTTTCGTGATCTGCCGTCTGCAAGCTGGAGATCTAGGAGTGTGATTGGTGTAATTCAGTCCCATCTGAGTTCCAAAGTCCTGAGAACCAGGGAAATTGATGGCTTAAATCCCAGCTTGAGAGCAGGAGAAGATGAGATGAGATGGTTTGGCTCAAGAAGGGAGGCAGAAAAAAGAGGACAGAAACAGCTGTGGGTGAGAACCCAGCAAAAGTAAAAGCTGCTGTGTGTGCATTGTATACAACCTCTCCAGAGGGCTTCGTGCAGTGGAGGATGGAGGTGTGCCAACCGCCTTGCCATTCCCTCAGTGGGGCTCAAATTGGGAGGCTCTCCGATACCACCATGATCTTCAAAATCATTGTCTCCAGAATAACTTATAAGACTGCCAGGAGAAGTCTGGGGACGAGAGGGGAAGATGTCCCAAGACATTAATCTACAACATTGCAAGGGAAAGCCCTGAATCCTTCAAAATTATCTTGTGACCCAACTAAAATAAATACAAAAGCAAAATCACAAGAATCAGATCTTTCCTCAAGGGAAACCAAATCTGGATATGACCATCCAAAGAGTGGGACAAATGTCAGTGAAGTGGACCGGGGACTACATTTGGGAGCTGTACTGTTGGTTTTGCTTGTTGGGAAAACAGGGCATGAAGGTAACTTCTGCATGATAAATATGGCTATAAAAGAACCACCCTTTATAAGCCTGAAGAAATAAGCAAAAAACCAGACCAAACCACAACAACAATATGAGTCTTATGGTTGGAAACTGCAGTCCCCAAAACACCGGATTGATCTCCCTAAAACACCCCTTTTATCATTTGTTGTCCTGCCCAAGGATCCATGGCTTTTCTTGACTCTTTTCACATAAAAATTATATTGATTGGTTTTCTGGTCATCCATAAATGCTTTCCATTGATTTTGTCCTTTAAAATTTGTATTTGCAACTATCATTTGCACCCTTTTTAAAATTTGATCTTTTTAAACACATTACCTTATTTAAATCTGACACAGACTTTGTTTCATTTTTCCCCAACTCTTTTTTTTTTAAAGATTTTATTTATTTGACAGAGAGAGATCACAACTAGGCAGAGAGGCAGGCAGAGAGAGAGAGGGGGAAACAGGCTCCCTGCTGAGCAGAGAGCCTGATTCAGGGCTCGATCCCAGGACCCTGGGACCATGACCTGAGCTGAAGGCAGAGGCTTAACCCACTGAGCCACCCAGGCACCCCTATTTTTCCCCAACTCTTAATATCATTGTAGTGGATTTTAGAATACCCTACGGATGACATTCCCAACACTTGTCCTCAACACCAGGAACCACCATCTCTGCTGGACATTGCGAATCCTCTCCTTTGGTCTTACCCTAGGTCTTTTTGTCACCCCAGATTTCTCAACCTCTGAAATCTTAAGGTCTTCTTTGGCAATATTTGAATATAATCTGTCTATATCCATTTTTTCAAGCTTTATTTCCATGAACTCTTCTTTTAAACTTCATTTATACTTTCAGTAATTTGACCCCTCTTTTGCCTCAGCTGATATTCCTGGAGTTCTCTTCCTTCCTGTTCTAGTTTAGATCCAAGATGTGTAATTTAGACGTTTTTTCTCCCAACAGCCATAACATATTTTTCTCCCTATCTTTCTGTGATAGCCTCCATGAGAGCTCTCAGCCATCTATGCGCCCAGCTCCCTGTTTTATCCAGTCTACTGGGCACTGCTAAAGTAATCGCAAAGATATAAGTTGGTTTTTCTTGAAGTCTGCGTTCGGTCTTGCTACAATCTCAATGCTGCTGGATGTTTATTTTACTTACCATGGTCAGCTCCCTTCCTGTACCTTCCCACAGCTTTACCAGGCTTCACGACTTCTCTGAAGTGGAAACGGTGCTAATATGGTCTTTTCCAGCACATCTCTTTCCTAGTGCCAAAAGAATACTGAGGCTATCAGGACTGTCTTTGGTCCACCTCTGTCCCAAAGCTCTGTACTTAAATGAAATCTTTCTTCCTTCCTTCTTTCATTCTCTCTCACAACCTTTATTCCTATCTCAGAGGACTGTAATTTTTTTCTTCTTCTTTGTAGCTTATTCTTCCCCTTTGCTCCAGATCCCTTCTCTTCCTTCTACTCTAAGAAGTAGATCTAAGATCATTATCTCATACCCAGTAGTATATTAAACATGCTGATATTCTTTTATAGTTAAACAAACTTCCTTGACCCTAACATGTACTAGTTACTGCCTTATCTTCTTTCTTTCCCTGATGAGCCATGAATAGTGTGTCTACAGTATTTTCCTAATCCCTGCTTCTCATCACTTATTCCTCTTCAAATTTCTCTGCTCCTCACCCTTGACAGTACTCTTGCTAATTGTTGGAGGAGGTCATCAGTTGACCGGGGAGCTGGATCTAGACTATCGAGGGCTCCTCACCCACTCCGTGTCCTTGGAATGTGCATTCTGTCCACTGTACTAGGATCTGCTTCAAGAACACAGCTTTGAGGTGTGCCTGGGTAGCTCAGCCAGTTTAAGCATCTGCCTTCGGCTTGGGTCATGATCTCTGGGTCCTGGGATCGAGCCCCGCACTGGGCTCTTGGCTCAGTGGGGAGTTTGCTTCTCTCTCTCACTCTCCTTCTGTGCTTTCTCTCTCTCAAATAAATAAATAAAATCTTAAAAAAAAAAAAAGAACACTGCTTTGAGAGAGCAACATGTTATTGACACTGTCTGAATGGTAAAGTTGACTGAACCCCATTAAACTGTCTGTATCAACTCTTAAGCTTCTGGTAGGTGAGTCCGGAGATCTACTTGTCTCGTGGCCACCAATGACAAGCTTTCTACGTGTGTCCCCTTGCTTATTAAACCTGCCACCGACTCATCTGGAGTGGTCTGCCTCGTTCTTCATTTCTCCCTGCCTCTGTGTACAGGGGCCAGGTTCAAATTTCACTTGGGGAGCTCCTGAGGTTGAGCTAACCAACATGGGAGACTCACCAGTCTCATAACTGGTGTCGCAACTGCCAAATCCAAAGAGAGCGTTTCAGTCCTTATCTTATTGGCCCCGTCTGTGGTATCTAATCCAGTTGGCCACTCTTTTCCCCACAGGACCTTCTCTGGGTTCTTTCCCTAGCCCAAGAAGATTCTTTGCCCTCCTGTGTATGGTCCCCTTGCCTACAGCTATTAAATGTTTATGGGTTCTGATTTCTCACTGTTGATGGTCCTTTTCTTTCAATTCTGCATTCTCCCTGAATGAATCAAATCACGGTGATGCTGGAAAAGTATCTAACTGAGACAGAAAACGCTCAACACACGACCAGCAGTTACTCTCTGCCCACATCAAACCTTCGTATTTGCAGTAATATAATGTAATGAAGCTTCTCCATTCACCTCAGAATTTAGCTAGAGCCCCAGTTGTGAGTTCAATGACTGGTGAGAAGCTTCATGCTCTAAAAAAGAAGTGGGAGCCCCATGCCCACAGGACTTGTGAAGAAGTGAACAAGACAGTGGGGCTAGAAATGAGGGAGGAGTGGAGAGATAATTTGGAGACTTGATACAGCTGTGAGACATGAGAAAGCAGAAACACTGGAGAATAGGCATTATGATTAGAACATAGAAACTGAGACAATGAATTACTTGACATGCTTAGTGAATGCCCGTATGAAATTATGTAATTTGTTACATCACAGATGAGATAATGGCTTTTCTATACCTGAGATCCAGGATATTGATGCCCATTTATATGGTCACTGTAAGACAGATTATGTAAACATCAAAATTTTGATATATTCACTTACAATCAGCCAAAAGAGAAACAGCATCATGATTTAGATGGCAGTATATAACAAGTTATATTTTTAGTGTATTTCAAAATTCTTATAAGTCACTGAGAGTGTCTAAAATATTTATAGATTACTTAAACTCAGTGTTGGAAGATACCACCATCTTGCTCAAGCATTCAGCCAGCCACATCGATACTGAGACAGTGTTGTTAACTGGTCGAGATCCTGGACTCTGGAGCATTTCCAATTAGGTTTGAATCTTACCTTCTTGTTTATTACCTACGTGAATTTGGGCAAGTGATTTATTTATTTGTGGCCCAGCCTCATCTGGAGAGTGGGAATAATAGTATCTCCCTTCTAAGTTTGCTGTGAGAATTACATTAATTAATATAAAGCCTTTAGAACAGTGTCCTGCATTTCATAAACTGTACTTAATGTTATTATTGTCATTTTATATTTCGGAACCATAATACAATTCCACTAGGAAAAATAAAACTAGTTCTAATTTTTTAGACTCTTTTAGACTTGTAATGCCTTGAAATAGGTCCTTGGGAAGTAAGTGGCTGGTTATTTGTGATGATCCAAAAGCTGTGTTTAGGAATTAATCTCCATACATTCATCATTCACCTTGATGGAACCCATGGATAAGTGTTACACTTTGCTGCAATCACAGTTCCTGTTAGTCAATTTCCAGAACCATGATGCATTTCTAAATGGTGTGTTGAACAGTTACAACTTCCATCTACTACTTCCTTTCCCCTCCCACAAGAATAACTTTCTATTCCCATTTGACTGAAATGCATTTCCAACACCCCTTCCAGGAGTATACCTCTTCCATTATGTGAGAAACAGCTGTGCACATGTTTCTGTGCCATTTTAATGATATGCTCTGCATTTCTTTATGTCTTTCTGCTAAACATTATGTTCTTTATTTTTTGTATCACCTCTTCTGCATTAGATAGCAACGTTCCTCAAGGTTAGTAACCCTGCTCACTTTGTTTTATTTTTCCACATGTTTGTGGCATAGATTTGTATACTTTAGGCTGAGAAAGAAGCTTAAGACACTTTGGGGACAGATTTGCTGAAATTAACTTCTCCAGTCTGAAACCTGAAAGAACTAGGCCATTATAATTACATAATTTCTTTCCTTTCCTTTTTTTTTTTTTTTTTTTTTTTTTTTTTTTAGCATGAAGGGACCTTAGAGATCCTATTTTCCAGATCCTCCGTTTTACAAATTAGGAAACTGAGTCCTCGTATCCGTGGTAGAGCCAGATCACAATTCATCCCCCCCGGGCGGATAAGCCCAGTGTTCTTTCTGCAGCGTCAGCTCCCTCCTGGATTGAGTCGTTTATTTTCCAGGTGACTTCTGCATATTGTGGGTGGGGGGGTGGGGGAGGGGCGCTTTTAGGACTTCACAGCCTTGCCAGGTCACAGAAGCCAACATATATAACATAGAAAAAAGAAGAGAGACTTAATATAAAATAAAAGGAGAATTTTCTTTTCCTCTTGTCTTCAGTAATATCGTTATCAAGCGGGAAAAAAAAAAAAAAAACACCACACGGTATACCTAAGACAAGAGACGGTCTTAGGGAATGTAAAATCACCCTATCACATCTGCCTCTTCTGGAATGATCTGTTCCTAGTCCCTCCGTTAGGGGTTATTATTTTGGCCACAGGGTCCCTGGTGGGGGGCCGAGACCAGGCGTGCGTCCGCGGTGTGTATTCCGCGTTGGGAGGGAGGCGTCCGCACGTGGCCGGCGGCTCAGCGAAAGGGGGCGGGGTGGGGGGCGCGGGGAGGAGAGCGCGCGCGAAGGGCCGGGCAGTAGCCATTAGCCTGACGAGGCAGGTGGGAAGAGGGAGGGGTCTGCGCGTCCTCAGAGGCTCTGGGAACCCCGAGACCCGCTCCGCCGGGAGGGGTGAGGCTGCCACTCGCCGCGGCGCCGGGAGCCGAGGAGCGGCGGGGAGAACTTGGTCACTCGCGCCCGTCTGAGGCCGCTCGTCCAGGGACGTGGGCCCGGAGCCGCCGCGCAGCAGGACGTCGGGCCATGGGTGAGTGCGCGGGCGGGCGGCGGGGCTGGGCGGCGCGGAGAGAGAGCGGACGTGGCTCGGCCTCCCCGTCGGGCGCGGGACCTCTCCCGGGCGCGGGGCGGCGGGCGGCGGGCGGAGGGAGGCCCGCGGGAGGCTGCGCCGACGCCCCCGGCCGTGAGCGCGCGGGGACGGCGGCCCGGGGGCTCCGCGCTCGGCGCCGGGGGAGCGGCGGGGGAGGCTGAGGGGGCCGCCGTGCCCGGGGACCGCCGTCCGCTCGCGTCCCCGCGCCGCAGCGTGCCGCTCGGGGAGCAAGTTGAGGTGGGGCTCGAGAAGCGGAAACTTCGCACAACTTCCATTCGCACAGGTTTCCGCGCGGGAGGGGCCGGCGCGGGGCGACCGCGGGGACGCTGGCGACGAGTCCCTGTCTCGGCTGAGTGCCGCACTGGCACAAAAGGTTGGAAGTTGAGGCTGAGGGCCGGTGGGTCCTGCCTGCGCCCCGGCGGGGCTGGGGGCGGCGGAGCTGGCGCGGTCCAGCCCTGCGCGAGCTTCTGGACGGGGTCCACTGCCGCGGAGTTGGGCGGCCGCAGCGAGGCACGGCCCCAGGAATGTGGCTGGGTGGGGTGGAGGGGTGGAGGGGTGGAGGGGGTGGGCGAACCTGGTGCGAAACCATCGATCCAAACCCGGCGCGAGGAGCTGGTCCCTCGGGGAGAGTTCGCAGAGCAGCGAGCGCGGGGCGGGAGGGGAGGCACCCGCACCCTCCCAGACGCGCTTCGCTCTGCTGGGGGGGATCCGCGGGGTCGCGCGGCGCTGCTTTCCCCGGTTACTGATTAGCGATCCGCCTGCAGTCGGGTTTACTATTCCGCGCCCGCACACTCATTTTTTCTCGTCCAAGTCCGTCGCGCGCCCCTCCCCCGGCCTCTCCCTTGTCCTTTGTTGGAAAGGATTTCTTCAGAGGAGAGGAGGCTTTGGGATCGACGTGCTCGGGTTGAAATTCCTAAGTTCCCACAGACTCAAGGGTTAGGGGATGCTTTGACTGCTAATCGGCGGAGTTTATACACACTGGCCAATTTAGGAGAAAGGAAAAAAGAGAAGGCTGAGGACATTTTTGCCTATGAATGTGAGTTGTGGTCAAGACATTCATAGTCCCTTTTTGCTTGACCCGGAAGTCTTAGAAAGACCCATTTTGAGGGCCTTTGAATAAAGCAGTGTGGCAAACGATCTCCACAATGGAGATCTGCCTTTAAAAGTTTTCTGAACTTGGTGGAATATTTCCAAGTTAAAAAGGAAAGATAAAGCATTTTCCCAAGTGTGCGGAAAGTATTTCAGGTTTGGTCTTCCATTCTTTCTTTTCATTGTACATGGGAATGTAAACTCTTGTTAGGAAAACACACGGAGGGAGAAAACTCTTACGAATGGAAAGCCAAAATAATTGACTTACTGGAATTTACTCATTTACCCCACTAAAAGCACTAAGATACAATTTGTATCCAACATACAGTCTCTAGAAAGAATGAAATCATTTACCGTGTAACCTTAAGCTTCAGGGGATTATCTATGAAACGGTAAGTTACTCTTAATTTTGAAGTTAATTATTTCTCTAGCTTGCATTTCCACACTATAATGAAAACGGTTGGTCCTGAATTTTACTTCAGTAGCCCTTGGATAAATTAGGCATGATCCCAGTTATTGGAAGCTGTTATTATGGAAACAAGGTAGAACTAACACCTGAGCCCTTAGGGTAGTCCTGAGCTGGGTCTCTAACTCTTCCAGATCCTCCTCCCTATTTGTAATCTGACAGATACCTACAATTTGTCTCCACCTTCTTCGAGGAACACATTACATTTTTCTTATTGAGATTGAAATCACTAAAAACTCACGTGGGCTAGGAAGAGAGAGTAGGTAGAGCAAGCGAGTGAGAACCCAGGGGTCAGGGAGTAGAGAAAGAACTAGTATGTAGCAGCAGAGAGTGAGATCAAGATGCCAAGACTCAGGACAGTGGCCCAGACCCGCAGTGCAGAAATAGGAAGAGCCACCGACCAGATAAGGGCTGATGAGAGACGGAAGGAAGGAAATATGTACAGAAACTAGAGAGAAAACTCTTCGTCAATTAAGGTCATCTTTCTCCTCTTCTTTTAATTTACTTGTGAAAAACACAGAACATTAGTCAGAATTTCTTTCATTTAGTGGTAGCAGGGGGTGAGGACGTTGGAGTCCATACTGCTAGGATGAAGGGGAAAACAGTGTAGGAGAATGCCTGGGGATGCCAGGAAGCTGAATCCATCTTTCTCTGGTGTCATGACAACCGAAATTTATCATTTATAGAAAGGAAGATGGTGCTATGGGAGTGAATATAGCAATCAATTCTTGTTTGACTCAGAAGAAATCCATACTCTAGCATTGTAGAAGAATGAGGGTAATTGGTTAATCAAATATTCTGAATAATTTATAGTTATATCTATAATGCACAAGGCTAATTCTCAAAAAAAAAAAAAAAGGAAAGGTTATTTGCGAAGTGGGCAAATTGAGATTTTGGCATCTCTTGCTTCCTTCTTTTATTTTCTTTCCTCAGTGATGCCTTCAGCTTATCTAGTTATGCAACAGGGTTTTTCCTCTGCCCTCAAATATTGCTCTATAGAAAGGATATGATGAAGTGTTTCATACTAAAAAAATGCAGGACTAACTCTTTGCCAAGAGTATTTGCATTTTAGCTGCAAGGCTAACTTTGACCTGCAAGCTTCTAATAGTGAGATAGGTCCAGAGTATTTTTAATTTCTCCTCTAACTGCATCACCTCCTGCTCTTTGTTTTATTTAAAACATGGTATTGGACATTATTCAGTTCCAGAGGTTATTGTGGAAAGTTTCATGGAGGGAGTGGTATTGAACCTGATTTGGGGGGGATGTGAAAGGGTTTGGTAAGAGAAGAGGTGTTCTAGATAGGACAGTGGGTCTCTTCTCAAAGGAGGAAGGAAATCAGTTTTGGGGAGTGGTAAGACATGGAGCTGAGTTGACAGAATGGACTTGATCTTGGAGAGCCTTCAAAAGTAACCAGAGGAATTTAGAATTTAAATGATAGGAAACAGGGAGTCCTGGAGGGTTTCTGAGCATAGAAGAATTACAAAGAAATTAGTGTTTAAAGGAGATGAATTGATCAGTGTTGTTTAATTCAAAGGATACATTGGAGAAGATAGACCCAGAAGATAGACCCAGTTGTCAAAGTAATCCTGAAATGATACGACGTATATTTAGACCAGCCATAGTGGAATAGTGGTGACAGGGGAAATGAAGAAAAAAGATAGATGAAAGATACTTCTAATGAGAAATCTATAATATCAAATAATTGAGCAACACTGAGGAAAAGGATGTATCAAGTATATATCAAATAAGCATATCAAAAAAGGGTATATCAAATAATATCAAATCTCTGGAGATTTGAAACATTAAAAACTGGGGAAATAATGGGTCCCTTGATAGAATATTTAAAGGATTAACCCGATGCTTTATTTTCCTAATGCTCTGGATGGAAGATTAATTTCATTTTTGGGATGTGAATTAAGAGGTGATAGCTAGACATGTAAACTCAAATATTTAGTTGGAAATACTTAATGAGAATTTAGTAGAGCGCAGGAACTAGAAGGAAAATAAAGATTTGAGGGTTATCAATCTCTAGTGAGAGGTAAACCTGCACAATGAATTACCCATTTGAAAGTTAGTATATAAGGAGTGCTAGTTGAGGGATCGGAAAAGAAAGGATAAATACCTGCAGGAAGAGGAACGGAAACTACATAAAATGTACTAAATGCCCTAAAATTAGAGCAGTGAAATGTGACATCTTTGACATTCAGCTTTAGATCAAGGAGTTTAATTTTGATGAGAAGAAAATCAGGCGGAAATATTTTGTTCTTACTCAGTTTCAATAAATTTGGACGTGGTTAAGGATCTGTAAAATTGTTTGCAAATTTAGGCAAATAATAATGAAACATGGTATTGTCTTGAACTCATAATAGCTTTAGGAAAAATATGGCCCTGTAGAGGCAGTTATGAGCAGGGTATAAAGAGCCAAGATTTGAAGCAGAAGAAACAGAAGAGATGATAATGCTTTATATCTTTGGGTGGGTCATGTGAGGCTTGGGGATTCTGTTTTCCCTTTTGTTTGATGAGGGAGTCAGTAAGATTCCATACGTTTATGTAGCTCGGATCTTGATTCGGTAACAATTAGAGGGAAAAACATGCAAAGAAGATAAGGTTGAGCTATTCCCATTAAGCAAATTAAGGACAATTTAATGGCATTAGACTACTAGGTAAAACTTTTTTCTTTTTTTTAAGAGAGGAAGAGAGAGTGGGGGAGGGGCACAGGGTGAGGGAGAGAGGGAGAGAGAGAATCTAAAGCAGGCTCCACGTGCCGGGTCTCACAACCTGAGATCACGATCTGATCCAAAATCAAGTGCTGGGAAATTTAACCGACTGAGCCACCCAGGTCCCCTATTAGGTAGAACTTTTAAAGGTCATCTGGCCTCTGGTATGTTACTCTCCTTGGAAAATTTTAAAAGTCTTATAGTCTGAACCTGAATAGAGAAAGATAAACTGATGTTCTGGTTATCCTTGCTACGTAACAGCTATCCCCAAAACCAACGAATTAGAACAACAACTTATTATTCTCTCTCATGGCTCTGCAGGCTGACTGCTGAGCAGTTCCTGTTGAAGTCTGATGCCTTTGCAGGCATCTGAAGACCTGACTGGGTTGGTTGCCCAAGGTAGCTCCCACATATTGGCAGTTGATGCTAGCTCTTGGCTGGGAGCTCGTTGGGGCTGCCTTCAGGTGACTTGGGCTCTTGACAAAATGGCAGCTGGATTCTGAAAGGCAGCATTCCTAGGACAAGTGTTCCAGGAAACCCTGGTGGAAGCTGTAGGGGAGGGGCATTGGGTCCCTCCTCTTGATTTGAGGAGCAGCTCTGCAAGGAGAGAAAGAAATGGTAGTAGCCAGTTAACTGATCTCATTTCTAAAAGAGATGTCTTAGAAGTGTGCTTCGCCATACAGACCTCATCAGGTTTACAAGGGAAAATTTGAAGTAACGTTTTTGAAACACATATGATAAAGGACTGAATCTTTAATTAGAAATATGAAGAAATCTAGGCAGTCACACTAAAATTTCACAGCAGAACAGTTGAGTGTGGAAATTCATGCCTGGGTGCAAATGTGTTAGGAGGATGCCAGGATAAGCTCTACTCAAAATAATTTCAAATAATCTCAGTCTTTCTTATTTTAATTTAAATCTGAAGTTTCTAAAGCTATTGTGAATTACTATTTATTTCACTTAGAATTTAGTTTGTGTCATCAATTGGAATATAGGTCAGTAAATCCTTTATTTAATATCCTCTCATTATAATAAACTAAATGCTTTGTGATGAACGGCTCAGAAGCTTGCTTTAATTTTCAAAAACATATTAATTATACAAAACGTAATTTGAACTGGTGGAATGTTGACTAAAAATAAGTATAGGCTTAAGTATTCTCATTTTTGGAACATATGTTTCCAAATCAAAGATGTAAGATTTAACAAAACTTTAAATGTAAATTCTCATTTTATCATTTTTAACTGGAGAGGGGCAGAGTTGTCATTTCTAATACAAAAATATAGGGCTTTCTCCTAGACAACTGAGAAGCAAAAATTAGGGTGAATGAGATGGGTTTAAACTCAAGGACAGAATTAGTTTCAACCTAGAAACTTAGTGGCCTTAAAAAAGAATTAGATTCTGACTTTCAACTTGGTTGATTTGAGGTCATTCTATTTTCAACTACTTGACAAGAGATGAGGAAATGAGGATAGGTAATGTGAAGTCATATACTCCACGCATACTACACTATACAACAAACACAACCAGAACTTACCAAGAAATAAAGGCTTGACCTACATAACCAGAATAATCAGAATAATGTATGAGGAGTCCAAAGGTAATATGACATGTAGTTAAAACAAATTCTTTAGTTTGTTAAGATCACCTGTCAACATAGTCACTCACTACTTGCTGCATAATGTATAAGATATACCAAAACTATGTAATAGCAAAATAAGTTATCTCTTGCTATTTCCACACAATTTCTTGTTCTAAGACCTCTAATTGTATTGTCTCATTAGAATAACTTAGGGAATATGTTATGTTCCAGTTCCTGGGTCCCACTGCCAAGATTCAGGTTGAGAAGGTTTGGGCTTGAGAAATGGACCTGCAGTATAACCTGTAATCTCGCGTTTTGAGGCAGGAAATCTGGGATATGATTTTAGAAATAACCGATACAGAATGCCTGCCTCTCCTTCATCAAGCCAACAGAGCCACAATTATAAGTGTTACTCTCTTACTTGTATCTGTAATATATTACATTTAATCCAGTTCCTAACTCTAAAAAATGTTACCAAGAGCTATGCGTTGGGATTGCTGTTACATTTCTGTTTCTTTTCTCCGTTAAACTCGCTAGATCTCTAAAGGTGCTGCCTGTCTCTGCACCGGTCACTCCTTAGCCTTATGATGGGGTCATGCTCTCCAGAGATGACTGAAACTCTTCCCCCGAAGCTTGCTTGGGATTTCTAGTCTCATGGCTTCAGGTGTTTCTGTGTACGTGACTCCCAAACTGGCATTGCTATACACAGCTGTCCCCTGCCTCCACCCACAGTCCCTCTACTCCCTCAAACTCAGTATGTTCAAAACGGAATTAATTACATCCTTCCTGGATCTAAAGGGTTCTCACCTCTTTCCTTTTCTTAATGACTCTTGGATACACCTGGCCTTGAGGATATGCGGTCCTACCATCCACACTGTTTTATCAGACATCATGAACTTTGCTTTCATTCATCTCCTCCCCCTCCTGCCTGGGTTCTGGTGGTCTTTCCTGTGCAAGTTACTTCCCCTCTTCCATTCCCTGAAAATCATCCCCCTTTGTTGATCAGCACACTCCATTCAAACACAGCGCTTACATGCCATTTACCCTTACCACTGTGATTCCTGCACTTTTTCCCTAAACAAAAGAAAATACAAACCAATTTCTTCTATTCACCCTTAGCTTTTTCTTACCCCCCAATTATCTGCTCATGCTCGTTTTGCTCCTTGCCAGGCCCTTTCTGCTTCTTTGTTTTTTGTTTTTTAATTTTTATTTATTTTTTTTGATTTCTTTTCAGTGTCCCAGAATTCATTGTTTATTCACCACACCCAGTGCTCCATGAAATAAGTGCCCTCCATAATACCCACCACCAGGCTCACCCAGCCCCCCCACCCCCCTCCCCTCCAGAACCCTCAGATTGTTTCTCAGAGTCCACAGTCTCTCATGGTTCATCTCCCCCTCCGATTTCCCTCAACTCCCATTCTGTTTCTTCATGGAAATGCAAAACTCTGTTGCTTGACTTAACTTCATTAGAATCACTGAAATATATTTCCTGTGTGAAAAGTCCCCACCCTGTGCCCAGCTTAGTGTTTCCCAAAGTATGAGGTACATACTAGTGAGATGCAAAATGTTTTTAATTTACGTATTTAACAAATACAGTATTGAATATGTGCCATGTACTTTGTAGGTGCTTTGTGAGTTCTTAATGATTCAGTCTTTGTAACGGTTCTATTATATAAATATTATCTTCATTTTTACACAGAAGTTTAAATAATTTGTGCAAGGTAACGGAAGTAGTAAGCAGTAGAGAGGGCATTTGAACTCAGTCTATGCTCCCAAACACTATACTATACTCTTTCCTTTTTAGGTGGGCATGATTTTTTAGGTGGTTCAAGGACATGGCATCAAATAAAACTGAAGGTTACAATGATAAAATTATTCTCATCTCAATTTTCTTTCAATTCGTTTGATTAAATCAAGAAGAAATCCTAATTTAGTGCTATTAGTTTTATGCAAATCACAGCAATTACCTTAACAGATCTCCATTTACTTAACATGATAATGCATCCTGGTTTAAATAAAGTGACACACAAGTCAAAAAATGGCCAGGGACGCCTGGGTGGCTCAGTGGGTTAAGTGTCTGTCTTTAGCTTAGGTTATGATCCCAGAGTCCTGGGATCAAGTCCCGCATTGGGCTACTTGCTAAGCAAGGAGCCTGCTTCTCCCTCTGCCTTCCTCTCTTCTTGCTTGGGCACATTCTCCCTCTCTCTCACTAATAAATATATAAAATCTTAAAAAAAAAAAAAGTTAGGCATTATATTTTGGGGCGCCTGGGTGGCTTAGTCGTTAAGCATCTGCCTTCTGCCCGGGTGGTGATCCCAGGGTCCTGGGATTGATGCCTGCATCAAGCTCCCTGCTCAGCGGGGAGCCTGCTTTTCCCTCTTCCACTCCCCCTGCTTGTGTTCCTTCTCTCACTGTTTCTCTCTCTCTCTCTCTGTCAAATAAATAAATAAATAAAATCTTTTAAAAAAATAGCCAAATAGTTAAAAAGTAACAATGATATTTCAGACAATTCCTTTTATAATAAAGGGAGGGCAGGCCCTAGACTTTGAGCATTTGGTAGTCCCTGTTTTTAAGATAGGAAATACTGATAATTTATTTATGGTAGAGATTTAAAGTTTTATTGGCAATATATTTTACTACAAATGAAAACTGTTTTAAAACATGAAGTAAATAAGAGTAATGATGGTATTGATATGGGACAAACCATATAACCTGGCGGCAATTTGGTGCTGAAGAAGTAGTTAAAACAAGTATTTCAGTAAATTCTTCTCCTAATTCATCCACATGGAGCTTGGGCACGTTTGTCACTGAACCTTCTGGGCCTTTGGGAATAATACCATCAATATCTCTCTTACAGGGATGTTTATAGGGGGAAAAAGGATATTTTAAAAGAGTCTTAAATATAATAAATGCTCAGTCCATTGTTGCATTTTTACACATCGTTAGGTAATAAGGTAAAAACTGTGAGTATGGCACACAAATGCGTACACAAAACACTGCATCTGATGGAAGTCTGTCTTTTCTGTATGCTCTCAGTGTCTTATCTCTCCAGCTGTTATGGCATTTACTGAACACGGGAACGTGTTTTTTTTCTTCCCCATTATTTGAGGTCATGTCCAGACTCTGAAAGCAGCAACTTTTAGATGATTGGCAAAGAAACCAACAAACATTCTTACCGTTAAAGTGTTTGTCTAGTATTGCCTACCTTGCTCCCTTAGTAAAAAGTTACAGAAACACAAAATTTCACTCCTATTTATGTAAAATTTACTTAGGATTCATCATGGTAGGAGACAGGGAAGAAAGCAAAGGTGTGGAGTGAGTGTTCTCTGTCCAGAACAGAGTTAAGGATGCTATCGTGGGAGGGATTCAACACTGGATCAAAGCCCCTGATGAGATGAAAAACATTAAGGCAATAAGGATCTAGAAGAATCTGCTGAAAAGCAGATGAGATAATTGGTACAATGTCAGGAGAGTCAAAGGAGAGTAGCATTTTTTTGTGTGTATGTGTGTGTGTTTTTACATTTTATATATTTATTTGAAGGAGAGAGAGACCAAGAGAGCAGGAGCTGGGGGGGGAAGCAGGCTCCTTTACATGGGACTTGATCCCAGGACCTGGGATCAGAACCTAAGCCAAAGACGAATACTTAACAGACTGAGCCGTCCAGGTGCCCCAGGAGAACAGCGTTTTGAGAAATGAATGATGTACAGTATTCAGTACAACAAAAAGAAGAGAGGAATGTCCTTTCTTTTGCTTAATGGCTTTTTTGTTGATATAATCCTGTCAAAATGAAAGTGTTTTTTTTAAGAGGTGAAGATACAAGCCTACTCTCATGGAGCAGATTTCAAGAACCACAAACAAAACAGGAAGGAAGGAAGGGAGGGAGAGAGAGAGGGAGGAAGGAAAGAGGAAGGAGTTGAGAAGAGGGGTAAGGGACAAAGAGGGAGAGGGAAGGGAGAAAGAAGGATAAAACATTTTTTAATGGACCCAAGGTCAAGTGAAAATTTTTTTGTCAGGTAGGAAAGAATGAGAAGAATTGCTTCATGTTTTGAGAAAGAGGGGAATGATCTAGGGGAGAGGCATAGACTGAAAAGCTACAGAAATGACAGAATCCCCGAGCAATGTATTATATAAGTGATTAATAATAGGAACTTACTTTGTATTACTTAAACAGTTTTTAAAGTAAAAAAAATACTGTTTTGTCTATAAAAATGTTTGATGGCATTTGCAGATTTTTTTAAATGAATATGCTTCTTGATTGTTTTAAATTGTGTAATTATTTGTTCAGTCAAGATGTAAGTTGTCTGTTTTGACAAGTATATTGAGTTTATTTTTCTTATATTTCATTTATAGAGACTATTTATACCTTTAATACTAAGAATATGTAGATAAATGTATGGTCTATATTCGAAAAGTTATATGAATCAGCAGAGATAAAGCATATCGTCGTTAAATATTTACTAAGCCAGCAATCAGGAGGTAATGGGTCTTGTCCCAGCTCAGTTCTTGATCTGTGCTACTTTTTCCCTCCGTTGTAGATGAGAGACGTGCGTTCAGTAGCCTTTAAGATTCTCTGCAGCTCTCAATGCCTATAAGCTGGGGGTACCTGGCTGGCTCAGTCTGTAGAGCTTTAGAATCCTGTTCTCTGAATCATGAATTTGAGCGCCAGGTTGGATGTAGAGATAGATAGATAGATAGATAGATAGATAGATAAATTCTTGTAAGCTAATAAACAAACAAGAAAATAAATAAATACAAGACACTGGTGCCCACAACCTCATCAGATTATTAAAGAGGATAATTGTATAGCAGTGTTTCTCAGAACTGCAAACAGACCTGTCCTTCTTAGTAATTTCTTTTTGGTTTCAACCTAGACTTTCTAACAGAGAAGACTCTTAAGACTTCAACCAGAAGATTTTGGTATTTTTCTTTTTTCAAGCCTTAGATATACTTTTGTATATTTACCAAGTGAAGATAAAGAAACAGCTGAAACAAAACAAGCATATAATATTGCCAGGAATTAATTGAGGTTTCATTAGGGTATGTTGCTCACTCATAATTCATTAAATATTATTATTTATGTACATTATTAACATATATATTATAGTATAGAGACATTATTAACATATAGTAATTATAGGTGTGTATTATAATACACATTATTGATATATAATAACAACTGTATATTGTATTGCTAATAAGTGAGGGAACTAGTTGATACATTTCAACGTGTAAGTTTATATTGCTTATGCTGGTAGCATCCTAAACTTTTGAAGTATATTGCTGTGTGTATGTCTGTGTGTGTATGTGGGCAAGGTCCTTGTTTCTGCATTTTGTTTGATTTGTTCAACTTTTATGTGTGTGAGTACAAGGCAGTGTTCTGTGAGGTTGTCACAATGAAAAAGGAGTCATTTTGAAATTCCTAAGAATGCTATTTTAACCGTTGGCAGTGTTCTCTGGAGGTAAAAATTATAGCCAGGCTTAAATCCTAGTCTATAAGTCCCAAACATCCAAACATTTTTGAAAAGAAATATCAAGGCGTAGAGAAGAAGATAACTGAAAATGTAAAATAAAATACAAAATTAGAATATAACTCATTGCTGGCTTATTCTTTTTGGATGTAATATTTTGTGTTTGCTATTTCTTTTATTAAAGAAAAAAACATAAGGATGCAAAAGAGAAGTGCTGAGATGGAGTTGTTTTCTTTCTTTCTTTTTTTTGGGGGGGGGGGAGTTGTTTTCAAAACATTCTGAAGACCAAATACACAGTACTATATTTATGTTAATAGGCTTTTTCTATTATTGAGATAACTCAAATGTGATTTCGGATAAGTCAACCATGAGCTTGAGACTTGAAGCTCAGATAACGAACATTGGGTGCTAAGGGAGTTTTCTTCGTTCCCATTTCAGATTTTCTACTCAGTAGTTCAAAAAGGACAAAAATTCACAACAAGGAGGTACTGGATACAAGACACATATGTAACGAGGTTATCTATTATTGTCCCTGTTTTACATGGTCTTTTCCTTTCAAAAAAAGGACTTACAAAGAAGAATACAGTTTTGTTTGTTAATTGTACATGAGAAAGTAAATTCACAGTGACAAGTCTCTAGAAAGGAAAAGGCCAGAGCAGCTATTAATATAAATGCACAAGTTGTTAAGTAATTTGTTCCTTAGGTATAAATGAAGTAGAGATCACTAGAAAAAATATAGTGTTATTAATTAGTTCCATTCATTTCACCGCAATTAACTCAATGGACTTCCCTTTACATAACATGATAAATAAGTGGTTTAAATAAACTGAGACGTAAAGTAATGTTCAATTCAATTCACAAGAGTTTAAAAATATTTTTTAAATACCAAGGATAACACAAATCTCATCACATTCTATTAAAATCATTGTTGTGGCAGAATCATTGTACCCAGGGCTACCAATACTTCTGTGGTAAAAGAATATCATGTACTGGAAATTAGCTAAAAAAGTAGTCTTAAGCATTCTCTCCATTAAAAAAAAAAAGGTAACTATGTGGGATGACGAATGTGTTAAGTAATTGAATTGTGGTTCATTATTTCACAATGTATATATATGTCATGTTGTAATCTTACTTATCAACTATATCTTACTTATCAACTATAAGTAATCTTACTTATCAACTATACTTCAGTAATGATGAAAATTTATGAAAATTTAAAAAATCTTACTTATCAACTATACTTACTTATCAACTATACTTCAACTATACTTATCTTACTTATCAACTTACTTATCAACTTACTTATCTTACTTATCAACTATACTTCGGTAATGATGAAAATTTATGAAAATTAAAAAAACTAAATTAAAAAAAAAGAATACCTCTGCCCCCAAAAGCAGCCTCTTAAAATTACTTCAATATTCATATGACTAAACAAATAGATCTTAGGGGTCTACCGCATGCTCACCTTGTTCTGTACACAGTGACACAGCAAGGGATGCGGAGTAAGGATAATTTCTGTTCCAGAACGATTTACACATTAATTACAGATATATAACTTGCACCCAGAAAACTATTTCAGAATTTTATGAGATTAGATAATGGAGGTCTAGATTAAATATAAGGACTGCTAAAACCATTGGTCAGGAAAGGAACAGACCAAGGGAGGCTGCAGCCATCACAGTAAGCTTCCCAAATGAGGACCTTGAAAAGGAGCTGGGCGTCCTGTGATGTTGTCACGAAGTAGGGGCAGTGGTGGTGTGGGCATAGCCCAGGAAGAGCAGGAGTGAAGGATGAGGGAGGTGGAGGTGGGAGGGGGATGCCTTGGGAGCCCCCCACCCCCGCCACCAAAATCTGCTTCCCTCAGCTTCCTCGTATAAAGGCTACTAATTTTTTCCATGCACCATGACCTGTGGAATGGGAGATGAAGTCACAACCTAATAGAAGGGTTTCTAGTTGTGATGAGCAGGATGTGAATGGCTTGCTGGGATGAGCAAAGTCAGGTTCCACGTGTCGCAGCACCTCATCCTTCTGTTGCCTCCCTCTGGTGCTCCAACTACAAACCTCGTCGTCCTCGCCCAGCCCTTACAGCCATGTCCTGTTTGCTCTTCTGGTCAGCCTGTCATTACCTCCTTTCTGTTCAGTCATGGCCCATGCTCCAGCCACTCTCCGCAGCTCTTCTTGGTTCCCTTAGCTCTTTGTCTCAGTGCATCTAGACTCCTGCAACCTAGATGGGAAGAAGCCTTGATACAAGACCTGAGAAAGTGGTTCTGTTACACGATCATGCCATTGTAGCATTTCAGAAGGGGAGTGATAAGGAACTCAGCTGACTTGTTACGGATATAGGAGAAGGGAAGGACATATGAGAAAAAATAAGAAGAAAAGCTATCTTTATATCTGTTAGAATACCAACCACTAGAAGCTGGTATTCTGAGGAGAGAAAGTCATCATCAAAGACAAGTACAAACTGAAAATATTTACAATCCAGGCAGTTACCAATTAATTAAGTTTAATGTATCAAATCCCTTGTTCTTAAATAAGAGGGTGATGTGGAATGACTTTATCAACCCAGTGATTCAGGAGTGATTTGTTGATCTGCTTATCTGGAGTGATGTTTCATTACTTCCTGCTACCCCCCTCCTTAAGAACTGCAAAACAATGAACTTTCCAGATGAAGGACTATTTTACTAAGATTATGCAGTAGGCTTCTATGTAAATAAATCCTCCAAACAAGATTTTAAGATCTAATTTCCACCTGACTCCCACGATGTATCAGAAATTTATAAAATTTGACCCAAACATGTAAGGATGTCCACTTAATTATAAATGAAATAATTTAATTTAACATAATTATAGATTATAGCCCAATGGGCTATTTTGATGACCTAAGTTAAGTTAAAAAATAAATATTTGAAAACTTATTTATTTATTTATTTACTTTTAAAAAGATTTTATATTTAAGTAATCTCTGTACCCAACGTGGGTCTCGAACTTACAACTGTGAGATCAAGAGTTACATGCTCCATCGACTGAACCAGGCAGGCACCCCTAAAAAAATCTGAAACTTTAGGTACCAGAGAATGTGATATAGTTATGTGGTGGTAATGATAGGATACCAACAGTTTTTAAAATATCATAAATAATATTTATTATATTATTAATTATATTAATATCTATTAAATATTTATTAAGTAAATATTTATTCAGCATTATGAACTTTTACCTATTTCCCCCCTATTTTTAATACTTAATATGTATGATTTAATTGAAGTGAAGGGCAAAGAAGAAAGATCCCTTTCTCTTAACAGCTTAAATTTCATATTCTTACTTTCACTGTCTCTAATTCTGGGGCTGTCTTCCATTTCCTTTTTTTTTTTTTTCCCACCAGCGTATCTCCCCTCCCCTTTTTTGCTTTTTCTTGGTTTTTAAGATTGATTAATTAATTAATTAATTAATTTGAGAGAGAGAGAGAGAGAGAGAGATAGATATCACAAGTAGGCAGAGAAGCAGGCAGAGAGAGAAGGGGAAGCAGGCTCCCTGCTGAGCAGAGAGCCTGATGCGGGCCTCGATCCCAGGACCCTGAGATCATGACCTGAGCTGAAGGCAGAGGCTTTAACCCACTGAGCCACCCAGGTGCCCTTTTCTTGGCTCTCAGAGTTTAAAAAAATGATGACTATTTGAAGCAAAGGCTATTATCCTTGTGGTTGAAAAACTCATTCAGTTCTCTCCCATCTTCTGTGTAAAAGACTGACCCAAAGCAACATAAAATAAAATACTACATAATTAAAACAAAACATTCTGGATAGGTAAGTTTTAAAAAACGAATTGGGCATCTGTAACTATGTTTGTTTTTTTTTTTTTAAGATTTTTTTTAAGATTTTTTTTTAAGATTTTTTTTTAAGATTTTTTTTAAGATTTGGAGAGAGAAAGAGGATGAGCAGGGGGAGAGGAAGAGGGAGAGGGATAAGCAGACTCCCTGCTGAGTGGGGAACCTGACTCCGGGCTTGATCCCACAACCCCCAGATCATGACTTGAGCCAAAGGCAGACACTTTACCAATCGGGATCCTCCCAGGAGCTCCTGTAACTATGTTTTTGTTTTTTTGTTTTTTGTTTTTCCCATTCTCCACTGAAGCTTTCTTATATTAATATACGGTGCTCCATGCAGGAGAATTTCTAGATGCAAATGTGTAGAGGGAGCATCTCCCCATCCTCAGAAGCCAGGTAGCTCTGGTGGGCATGCCTCTGGTCTTCCTGTTCCTGCAAACACTATAGAATTGAGGTACAAGTAGCTGTTTGCGCTCTTCAAGCAGAGTCCTTCTGTTTCCCTTGTCAATGGCTTTCTTCTTCTGTCCCAGTGGCTGTAACACACTGTTTATTTATTGGCTGTTTAGAATGAAAAAGTCTAGTCTTTGATCATTGACAATGAATCAGAGCAATGAGCCTGCCCATCACGGTACATTGGGTATAGTCTTTGGCTGTTAGGCTCTTGGCTGGTTTGCTGTACTTCACTGTCCAGAAAGTTGGAGAAATCTGGCTGCTTTGTTGGTTGTTTTTCTATTCTTATTAACACTTGCCAAACCTTTTGTCATGCATCTTTAGAACCATGACAGCTTCTGGGTCAAATTTCAGTTTTGATCACTGCATCTTTAGAAGTAAAGCTAAGGACTAAAATAGCCATTTCCTTCTCAGTGATTGCAGTGGACATGCTGGTTGTTGAAGTCATGGCAACAAGTCCTGCTTACGATCTTCTAGGCATCTCAATTGAGTTTTTTAGTCTTTGAATATATAACCACAAAAAAAGTTAGATCTCCTAGGGAAAATGAATGCGTCCTTTTATAGGAGAACAACTTCATAGAGTTAATTAAGCATTCTTTTCTAATGTTCATTTCTGAACTAAGCTAGAAATTATTTGCACTCCTTCCTTTTTTCTTCCAGTTTTCATAATTAGCCTTTCAATGCACTTAATCTTTTAATTTTAAGATGATTAATTGCCAAGTTGTTGGGTGCCATTGCTTAGGTTACTAAGCTAAACATAACCAGCAATAACAAGGAGAAGTGCACTGAAGTTGTTATAATGGCAACAAATACTCAAGTTTTATTTTCAACAAAGACTCAGGACATTTTGTAGTCAACAATATTGTCTTGAGAAGAGCTATAGTTATTTCATTATTTCTAGAGAGATAGATCTGGGAAGGTAATTTAATTTTTTTGTATTAAATTTTTCTACTACACACAATAGGAAGAGAAAAGGATTTTTTCTCTTTTTACAAGTCACAAATACAGTTGATCCTTGGGCAACATGGGGACTAGGGGCACTGCTCCCCCCCCATGCAGTTGAAAATCCACATATAACTTTTGACTCCCCCAGAACTTAACTACTAATAGCCTGGTGTTGACTGGAAGCCTTACCAATAACATAAACAGTAGATCAACATATTTTCTATGCTATTTGTATTATATACTATATTCTTACAATATATATACTATATTCTTATAATAACATAAGGTAGAGAAAAAATATTAAGAAAATCATAAAGAAGAGAAAATACATTTATAGTACTATACTGTTTTGGAAAAAAAGAACACACATAAGTGGACCTCCCTGCACAGTTCAAACCCATGTTTTTCAAGGGTCATTTGCAATTATAATCTGTCCCTGTGTAAAGGCACTTTTGAGGCATAGAATTATAAAGTTTAGACTCTCCCAGATAGGTTAATGGTGGAAAAAAGATTATTTTATTTTACTTTAAAAATCGACTTGAGCAGAATTTTATATTCTCCTGTTCATTAATTTCTAAGCAAACCAGAGCAAATCACCTGGAAAAGTCATAGCATTGGGGTGCCTGGGTGGCCCAGTGGGTTAAAGCCTCTGCTTCCGGCTCAGGTCATGATCCCAGGAGGCTCAGGTCATGATGCCAGGGTCCTGGGATCCAGTCCCGCATCAGGCTCTCTGCTCAGGGGGGGGCCTGCTTCCCTTCCTCTCTGCCTGCCTCTCTGCCTACTTGTGATCTCTGTCAAACAAATAAATAAAATCATAAAAAAAAAGTCATAGCATTTTCATTCCTTTAATCTGATTTTAAAAAGTCTATTTTAACCCCGTATAGTCACTGCTTTGGTTCATTTATTTTATTTGTTATTTTTAGGCACAATAATAATATGTACCTCTTGGACTTGTTGAAACGAGAGAATGTATGTAAAATAATTTAACAAAGCATCTGACCAAGAGATCGTACTCAAATAAACACACTCACACAATTGATTATGAAGATTAAGTTTGTCTTAATTTTTAGTCTTAAGTTTGTTTTTAATCTTGAACTCTAGATTTGAGAGTTTAAGACAAATTTCAAACAACCCTTATTTTTCAAAGACAATACACACTGTAGTTATGTGTTTTATTCAGGAATAAACTGATTAGCTATTGCTTTTCTGGATAGAAAATATTCAGAGTAAGCTAGAATTAGGAGCAAGACATACTCAAAAGCGTTTGGGAGCAGTCCTGAAAAATCAGAATTTGGAAAGTCTATTTCATTTATTTTTTTTTTTTTTATTTTTTTTTTAAAGATTTTATTTATTTATTTGACAGAGAGAGATCACAGTAGACAGAGAGGCAGGCAGAGAGAGAGAGGGAAGCAGGCTCCCCGCTGAGCAGAGAGCCCGATGCGGGACTCGATCCCAGGACCCTGGGATCATGACCTGAGCCGAAGGCAGCGGCTTAACCCACTGAGCCACCCAGGCGCCCTTTTTTTTTTTTTTTTTTTTTTTTAAAGATTTTGGAAAGTCTATTTCATTTATTAAGCAAATTTTAAACTTACTATTTGCTAGACAGGCTACTTAGTGCTAGATATTGTCAGGATGAAGATGAATAAAATATGTTACCTGGTAGAGTGATAAAACAGTAGGAGTGTTAAGGTATACAGTTGCTATAGTGAAAATTTGGATGGTGTGTGGGGACCGAAGACAGTAGTTAAAATTCCTCCTAAAATCCAGTAAACCGGACTCTGAGAGGCAGTCGTTGTTTGAGCCATAAAAGTTGAAAATAGTTTGCACTGACACAGGGATCAGTATAAAGGGATTCTAGCCGGGGAGTCATATGAATAAAGCGTTGAAGTGGAAACAAGCAGGAGGTGTTCAGTGAATTGTAAGCAGCTCCATTGACTGGAATGTAGGGATATGGGACATAGGCCTTGATCAAGAGGGCCGAAGAGGTAAATAAGAGGCAGATTAGGGGTCTTGACTGACAGACTAAATAATTAAATGTTAGTGCAGTAAGGGAGCCGCTGTTAGGGATTCATTTTGGGGGATAAGATACTTAGATTTTTATTTCATTGAGAGCATTTTAGATGTTTTTTTTTAAGGTACTTTCATTTGGGGATAACAAATACATGATAAGTGGGAGATGAGAAACAACAGGGAAATATAAGAAACATAATTTTAAAGAAAAGAAGTAAAAAATACCAAGTAAGAGACTATAAAAGGTCTAATCCAAAGGTGTCTTAAAAATAATTATGTCCAAGTAGCATTTATTGGAATGGAAAGATGGTTAAAGATTTGAAATTTCATTTTTAACATTTAAAGGAGGAAAACCATGGGATCATCTTAGTAGATACGTATTTAATAACATTTAATGTTAATTTATGGCAAAATTACAACCAAGTTAGGAATAAAATAGAATAATTATAAACTAATCTATGATAGCCTACAGACTTCGAAGTGACATTAGATTTCATGGTGAAACACTGAGAGTGGCATCTGCAATAGAGCTAACACCAGGACAAGGGTGCTTCCTCTCACTGATGCTACTCCGCACCATCTTAGATGTCCTAATCAATGCAATCTGAAAAAGAAAATATAAGTGGAAAGATTGGAAAGAAAGAGGTAAATGTGTCACTAATCTAGATGATACACTTATTTATGTAGTAGATTAAAGATATTCTACAAACAGAATACGAGAGACCAGCAAGGATGCCTGGCATAAAGTCAACATATATACGTAAAAGCATGCCTATGTGTATTGTACTAGTGTTGTATGGTAGCTACCCTTGTGGTGGGCATAGCCTAACATCTAAACTTGTGGAATCACTATGTTGCACACATGAAACTAATGTAACATTGTGTGTTAACTATACCTCAATGGAAAAAAAAGATAAAACTAGCAAAGAGCATGCTTGAATGTCAACGGTACCAAAACAAATGTAAAAAAGTATTTAATTGACAATAGCAGAAATTCTAAAATAAACCTACAAATAAATGTACCAAAAATATATGATATTTTAATGGCAGGAAGTAAGTGTAAATACGTGAGAAGATATATCTGGTTAGTAAATGCGAAATCTCATTTTTGGAAATATTCCAATTATTTTCATATAATTGTATATTTTTCAAAGTAATTTCAATAATATTCCCCAAGAATTTTTCATAGAATTAACAATCTGATTTTAAAACTCTGTATGGAAAAGTTATTTTCTACAAATTGTTGACATAATTCTGAAAAAGAAGAAAGGAGAGTTGGATCAGGTTTTCTAAATATCTAGATTTGTTTTTTAAACTATCATAATTATAACTGAAGATTGAGCACTAAATAAACAGAGGTAAATGGAACCCAGTAAGGTATCAAAAACAGATGCAGATATCTGTGTCCTTGCTGTATAATAGGAGAGGAATTACTAGTCAGTGTAAGACTGGGTAATTAATGGTGTTGGGACAACAGTTTTACATGTAGAAAATGAGTAAGTTACTTTTATGCCTCATGCATACCCCTCTCTCACTCCACACATGAAAATAAATTCTAGATATATCTAATAGAGGGACCTAATAAGGATCTAATTGTGAAAACAGTCTTAAAATTATGAAGACAAAGAGAGGAGAGTAACTTCATGACACTGGTTTAGGGAAGGATTTTTAAAACATAGAGGGAAAGTAGCAATAATAAAAGAAATGACAGATTTGGCCATACCAGTGTTGAAAGTGTCTTTATAATGAAATAAAAACATTTAAAAATGCAGGCCACATTATAAAAGCTTAGTTTTTGAAAAAATATAAAAATCTTTCATAAATCCTCAAGAAGGAGAGAAAAGATAAAAAAAAAAGAATAAGAGAAAAGATAAACCAATGAACAAAATAAAAGGACAAGAATTTCACAGAAGAAACTGTAGTTATCCCATAAATATATCAAGAAATGTTCCCATCTCTGATAATAAGAAAAAATCAAGTGTGTTCATGTGCGTATGTATGCGTGTGCCTCTGCGTGTGTGTGTCTGTGTGTGTGAGAAAGAGATTGAGAAAAAAATGTAACCCGAGTAATCTTACACATATTAAGTAAATTGAATTAGTGGTTGTAAGTCTTGCAGCAAAGAAAAGTTCAGGCACAAATGGCTTCAGTGGTGAATTTGACCTATCATTTAAGGAAAATATAATAGTGATTCTATCATGAAACTTTCTATCATGAAACTTTCCAGAAAAAAGAATAAGAAGAAGTACTTCCCAAGCCAGCATTACCCTGATGCCAAAGCCTGACAAGGACTTACAATAAAATACCACCACAGATTAGTCTTATGAATATAGATGCAAACATCCTCAAGGAAATTTCAGTAAATTAAATTTAATATCTAAAACAAGAAAAAGAAACCATGTGGGCTTTAGACTAGGAAAGCAAGGCTGGTTTAACATTTGAAAATTAACCAGCATAATTCACCATGACAACAGACAAATGAAGAAAATATTGTCTAGTTGCCTTAGCAGATGTAGTAAAAGCATTTGACAAAATTCATTATCCATTCTTGATAAAATTTCTTCACAAAGTAGGAATAGAAGTGAACTCCTTAACTTGATAAAGGACATTTACAAAAATCCATACTTACTGGTGAAAGACTGAATACTTTTCTTCTAAGACTGGAAACCATACAGAGATCCCCCACACTCAATAAGTACTCCCCTTTGTCATGGTGCTGGAGGTCTCAGCCACTAAGACAAGAAAAAGAAGTAAAACTCCAATTTAGATTGGAAGGGAAGAAATAGACACTTTCTCTCTACATATAATAGCATTATATACGTAGAAAGTCTGAATTAATTTACAAAAATGTTATTAGGGTTAATACATGAATTTAGTGAGGTTGCAAGGTACGTGATTAATATATAAAAATAATTGTGTTTCCATCTACTGGAAATTTATGTTTAAAATAGTACCATTCAAGGGAGGTGGAAGCAAAAATGAACTATTGGGACCTCATCAAGATGAAAAGCTTTTGCACAGTGAAGGGAACAGTTAACCAAACTCAGATGCAGCTGACAGGATAAGAGAAGATATTTGCAAAGAATGCATTGGATAAAGGGCTAGTATCCAGAATATATAAGGAACGCGTCAAAATCAACACCCTTTATTTAAGAAGACACGAACAGACATTTCTCCAAAGAAGACATACACATGGGTAACAGATACATGAAAAAAAGCTCAGCATCACTCATCACCAGGGAAATACAAATTAAAACCACAATGAGATACCACATCACACCTGTCAGAATGGCTAAAATTAACAAATCAGGAAACAACAGATGTTGGTGAGGATGAGGACTGTTTGTGGGAATGCAAATGGTGCAGCCACTCTGGAAAACAATATGGAGGTTCCTTCAAAAGTTAAAAATAGAACTACCCTATGACCCAGCAATTTCACTACTAGGTATTTAGCCAAAATACAAAATACAAAAACAGTGATATGAAGGGGCACGTGCACCCCATTGTTTACAGCAGCATTATCAACAATAGCCAAACTGTGGAGAGGGCCCAGATGTCCATTGACAGATGAATGGATAAAGAAGATGTGATGTGATGTATGTGTGTGTGTGTGTGTATGTATAATTACTCAGCTATCAAAAAGAAATCTTGCCAAAAAATGTGTGGTTCAAGATTTCAAATTTTACCATTTGCAACAACATGGATGGAACTAGAGCATATTATGCTAAGTGAAATTAGTCAGTCAGACAAAGACAAATACCATATGTGATTTCACTCATATGTGGAATTTAAGAAACAAAACAGATGAACATGGGGAAGGGAAGGAAAGATAGATAAAAACAGAGAGGGAGGTGAACCATTAGAGACTCTTAACTACAGAGAATAAACTGAGGGTTGCTAGGGGGAGCCATATGGGGACATGTGCTAAATGGGTATGGGCATCAAGGAAGGCACTTGCTGGGATGAGCACTGGGTGTTACATATGTAAGTGATGAATCACTAAATTTTACTCCTGAAATCAATACTACACTGTATATTAACTAACTTGAATTTTTAAAAAGCACCATTTATAATAGTACTAAAATATATAAAGCAGGCATAAGTCTAACTTTATGCTGAAAATTATAAAACATTAATAAAAGGAAACAAAGACCTGAATAAATGGAGAGACATGTCATACTCTTTGACTGGAGGGTTCAATATTAAGTTATCAGTTCCCTTGAAACCCATCTATAGATTCAACATAATCCCGATCAAATTTCTAGCAAGAATTTTTGTAGAATAACAATTTGGTTCTAAAAGTTAGTTGGAAAAATGGAAGAAGTAGAATAACCAAAATAATTTGGAAAAAAAAGTATGGTTCAAGATTTCAAGACTTACTCTAAAGCCGTAGTAATCAAAATGATGTAGCATTAGTGAAAGTGTAGGCATATACACGAATGGAACAGAGTGCAAGATCTAGGAGGGAACCCACGTAGAAAGTCAACTTATTTTTGACAAAGGTGCGAAGACAATGCAATAGAGAAAGGAAAGCATTTTAAACAAATGATGCTGGCAGAATTGGACATTCTTGTGTAAAGAAGTAAACCTTGACCCAACCTGTACTATGTGGAAAAATTAACTCAAAATGGGTAAGCGATCTGAATGTAAAACAGTAAATGATAAAACTTTTAGGGGGAAATATAAGAGAATATTTTTGTGGCCTTAGGTTTGGCAGATTTTTCCTAAGAAAGACACCCAAGTCCTAAATTTAAAAGAAAAGAATTTTGATCTAAATCAAAATTTGAAACGTGTGTGAAACACACGTTTCTTAACATGTTGTTAAGAAAGTGAAAGGAACAGTCACACACCAGGAGAAATTGTCTGCGAAACACGTATGTGATGAAAGACTGGTATCCTGAATATATAAAAACAATGAGGACCCAATAACAAAAACAACAACCCAAAAATACCCAGTAAAACAGTGGGCAGAAGATTTATGCAGACACTTCCCCTAGGAAATATACAGATGGCAAACAAACAATTGAAAAGACGCTGAGCATTGTTAGTCTAAACTAGAGAAGGGAAAATGAAACTGACAATGAGCTATCACCTATGTACCTAGTAGGAGAGTCAAAAACCGAACCAAACTGAGCCAAAAGAAAACACCAGGAAAGCACACCCAAAACCTAGCAGTACCAACAGCCGATGACAAACGACTAGAACTCTTCTAAAATGCTGCCAGGAATGCGAAACAGTACAACCACTTGGAGAAATGGTTTTGCAGTTTCTTATAAAGTTAAACATACATTTAATATGAACCAATAAACCCACCCTTATGTATTTACCTAGGATAAGTGAAAACTTATGTTCACTTAGAAATTGATGAATGGGGGCATCTGGGTGGCTCAGTGGATTAAGCCTCTGCCTTCAGTTCAGGTCATGATCTCAGGGTCCTGGGATCGAGCCCCGCATCAGGCTCTCTGCTGGGCGGGGAGCCTGCTCTCTCTCTGCCTGTCTCTCTGCCTACTTGTGATCTCTCTCTCTGTCAAATAATTAAATAAAAAAAATTTTTTTAAAAAAGAAAGAAATTGGTGAATGAATGTTTGTGGTGGTTGTCCTCGGAGTCATTAAATGCTGTCAAGACTCCAGATGTCCTTCATCTGGTGAATGGACTGACAAAGTGGTACAGCCCACGATGACTACTACTCCGCAGTAAAACGTAAGGGACTGTTGATAAACTCTGGTAACCGAACTGCACGGAGGAATCCCTTAGGTGTTTTGCTAAGTGATGGAAGCCAGACTTTAATGATAGTAAGATTATCAATCCATTTATGTAATATTCTAGAAAAGACAATTCTCTAAGGGCAAAAAAGCCACACCATTGGCTAACAGGGGCAGGAAGTAGAGTGAGTGGTTGACTACAAAGGGACAGGATAATTTTGGGAGAGCTTTTTCTGTATCTTGATTGTGGTGGTGCTTATGTGACTATACGTTTTCCCAAACTCGCAGAGCTATACGCTATGAAGGGTGAGTTTTTTCTGGACAACAAATTATACCCCAATAAAATGAATAAAATTTGAAGCAGATATGATTAAATACTACCTTTGGTTAATTTTGAGTGGCAGCTAATTTTTTCTTTTATTCTTGTGCTTAAAAAATAAAAAATAATAAAAATTATTTTTTCCAATTTTTAATAGATTCAAAAGAATTCCCTCCAGATAACAGTTTTCCCCATTCTTGTCCCAGACCCTGTTTATTATCTTATCTTCCATAGATGCTTAATCTTTCTTTTTTTCTTCCATTTCCTTCAGTTTCACACAATGTACAAAATCTTTAAATGTTAGACATAATAGAATGGAGAATTTTTAAAACAACCTTTAATTAAAATCCTTCAATTTATTCAAGCATTAAGTATTAAATAATATGTTCCATTTTATTTTGTATTAAAAATGGAATACATTTTAATGACAAGACTGGCTAGCAAACAAAAATCAAACCTATGCCTGGTGAACTGATGTGTTGTTTGAGAGAGAGCCTTAGTTGGATCCCTGACTCTTGAGAAGGGACATGTACGTAAGTATTTTCAAAGGTCACATCACCATTATTATTACCAATATAAATATTTTATATATTCTTTCAAATGTGAAAAAACACTTTATCAAGAACCTGTTTTGATTTTACTATAAGGAGAATTTGGAAACATAATTATGTTTTGTTGCATGGATTAAAGAAATGTAAATAATTTTGTAAATTTTATTATTGGGTGAATTATATTAGGACAGAAGCGTAAATCAGATAATGGGATAGTGTACTGGACTGCAAGGAATGGCTGTCAAACTCGTAAAACGAGAAGCAGGTGCTATCCTAGCATTACTATTGCTACTTCTAGTTATTACTGTTGCTATTTACTTTGGAATCAATATCCTGCAAATTGAATAAAGCTATTTATTGCATATTCATTGTTGGAGATTATGAGTAATTTATCTGTTCTGATGGTGTTCAGCAGCCTAGGGTGGGTCAAATTTCTTTTCTTCGGCCCACCCTCCGTGTGAACTTCTGGTATGGTTCCAGATCGAGGAGGCCCACTTTAAAAACTCAGGAGCTCCACAAATAAAGGTTTAATAGGATGGATGTTTGTTTTTGGTTATGATTTAGAGCTAGGCCAAGGAATGTAAGGGCAGAATAATTGACTCAGTTGATGTGATAATTTTTGCTTACCCCCTAGCATTGGGAAAGTTGTGTTTAAATAACCTCTTAGGCAGTGCGATTAAATATTCAGTAGTATAGATTGTTGCCTGCTTGAAAAACAAACCATTAACTCGTGGAATTGAAATAGATTTGAAGTGGTCTGTAATGTTTGTAAACTTACACCTCATGAAACTAGTTAGTTTTTGTGTTTATTGTGGCAATTGTTCCTTAGTGGAAACTAAATTTTTCTTCAATCACTCAGTTCTGAGGAAAGGAGAATTTATTTTAAAAAGTAAGGGAAAGCTAACATTTGCCTGAAATTGAAAGGCAAATTCATCGGGAAAAATGTAAATACATACTGGGTTTTTTTCTCTAAGGGTTCCAGATTTTTAATATGTCTAATTTTTGCCTTAAATTGATATGTTTAGGCTTTACATGAGACATGATGAAGTAGGTAAAATACTGGATTAAGATCTCACCTTTACTATGATTGAGTGTAAATCTAGCTCCATGGTTAGCAGGGAATCTCAACCCTTAGTGGCCAGAATTCCTTGGAGAGCTTTTAAAAACTAGGCATATTTGGCTTACCCACAGAGATTTCAGTATGTGAATCCAAGATGCAGCCAAGTTGAGGGCATCTATGTTGGACACTAGCGTTTTTCATTGCTTCATTGTTTATTTATTCATTCAGGATAGACTAATTGCTGTAAGAAATAATACCTACATCTCAGTGGCTCACAGAGTAAAGATTTATTTTTCCTTAAGCCATAGTCCAGATGTGGAGAGGATGCCAAGGACAGTGGGGAGGGGATGGACCCCCTTTATCTAGTATTGTCAGTGTCCCCTGAAAACCTCAGAATTTCCCTTAAGGAGAATGAGGAGAGGGAGTATGAGGAGGATGAATGGGAGGTTTTCTGTTTAGCCTTGTGTTGGTAAATACATTTCCTTTCATATTACGTTAGCCAGATTTATTCTAGAGGTCTCCACTGACGTTCAAGGAAGTCTGGAATTGTCGTCTACATTTGTGCCCTGGAGGAGGGGAGACACAGTTCAGTGGGTACGTGGCAACCTCTTCCTGGATCTCTTATTCTATTATCTATTTCAATTAAAATAAGCCCAGAGATGTTCTAAAAGGTCATAGTAAAGGATAGACCATCAAAAATTGCTTAATTCCTTAGATGTTTGTTTTATGTCTTGAAAAATAGGATTTAAGTATTTATTTTTACGTGGTCATAGAATTTGGATTAAAGACTTGAAGCTGATGCAGTGAGGGGACCAGCACTTTGCCAAGATACTGAGGGTTATGTCATGTGCTCATAAAGGGCTTAGGAATTCAGGAAGGTTGAAGAGAAGTTCAGAGTCACATTTTTCCTATGAAAGATCTCCTCTGAGGTGGGACCAGAAATCTCTACTTTTATTTTGTTTTATTAAATTAAATTAAATTAAACATTTTTAAAAGATTTTATTTATTTGTTTGACAGAGAGAGGGATCACAAGCAGGCAGAGAGGCAGGCAGAGAGAGAGAGAAGGAGACAGGCCCCCCGATGAGCAGAGAGTCCGATGTGGGACTCGATCCCAGGACCCTGAGATCATGACCCGAGCCATAGGCAGAGGCCTTAACCCAGGCGCCCAGACGCCCTGCTTTTATTTTGTTATTAATGTCAGTGTATCATACAGATACTCAATTTGGATTCAACTTTTCAGTCCGTTGACATTTCTCATTGTAAGGCTGCTCATATGGGAAAGGGAATTATTGAGATTATCTTAAACTTTTCATATGAATATTGTGTATTATCTGAGTCACAAAGATTTTTCTGTGGGGCTTCTATTTAAAATAGGGTTAATTTATTGCTGTTTTTAGACATTGGGACGAATACAGTGTATTTACATTCACTAACAATGTCTAGGTTTTTCTAATAGGTATGAAGAGTTGGGTAAATTGAAAACCACATTTCAAGATATTATTAAAGAGCAGTAAGGTTTTTATTCTCCCTTATTCTAAACTTTAGACATTGAAATAAGTTGCTTATTTAAATAATATTTGGCAGCATGCTCAAGACAGTGCTAAATAAAATTCTGCAAGAATTTGGTTTTTCATGGATATTTTTAACCACCATAAGAACATTAAAGATACAAAAATTGATTTTCAGTTCATGACATTATTAGCACATCAAGAATCAGTCTGATTATTTTGTAGTCATGTCATATTCTAAAGTCTAACTTTGATGAATTCTCTGTCTCAGATGTGATTTCTTTTGGACACTAATTATTCAAGGTATTCTAAAATCTATTTCTTTGATTTTCCTATTAATCATTTATTCAGAGATTAAAATATTATTTTAATATCTCAACCTCATTTCAGTGAGTATATATTAGCATATTAGTCTGTTAGTTTGCAGAATATTTAGATAATTTTGAAGAACCAGATAGTCTCCAGTGGCTTAATTATGTAACTGCACCTACACTTCATATTTGTTTTATTTTTCTAGATAAATTTAATTCTGTCTGTTTTTATTTTCTACGTGTTGGTTATGGAATTTGTGGGTTTTTTTTTTTTTTTTTTAAATCTCTGAGTTGCGCCTCCTCCATGTGGCAGTTCTGCCTTTTCTGTAGGGTCATCATGATGATTGGAAGTGGTGGCTTCTATATGACTGCCTTAGTCATCCGGCACATGATAGAATTCAGTCAATAGCGCTTACTCTTAGATTATCGTTTATCTGCGTGCCCATTACACAGAGCAACACCTTACTTAGCTGTCTTTTGTACACTTTCACTTCTTCCTTATGCATGGTATGCATTGTTAGTTTGAATCACAGTGTTGTACTATAATGTTTGGTTTATTGAACAATTGCCTACAGTGAGTAACAAAGGACAGTTTTAATAAAAAAAAAACTAGTTTGAGAGACAGCGTATTTAACTGTAAACAATGAGTTAAAAACTATGAAGTAATTTAAAAAAACTGGTGAAGAACATTAGTGTGAAGTATCTTAAGATGCTTTGGTTAAAATTGGATAAAATGGGGTGCCTGGGTGGCTCAGTGGGTTAAAGCCTCTGCCTTCAGCTCAGGTCCTGATCCCAGGATGCCCCGCATTGGGCTCTCTGCTCAGCAGGGAGCCTGCTTCTTCCCTTCTCTCTCTGCCTGCCTCTCTGCCTACTTGTGATCTCTGTCTGTCATAAATAAATAAAATCTTTAAAACAAAACAAAACAAAAAAACCTCTTCACTATATAGACTTCTTCCCATAGTCTGTCCAAAGCATTTAAAAAAAAAAAAATTGGATAAAATGGGACGCGTGGGTGGCTCAGTTGGTTAAGCGTCTGCCTTAGGCTCAGGTCATGATCTCAAGGTCCTGGAATCAAGCTCTGCATCAGGCTCCCTGCTCAGTGGGGAGCCTGCTTCTCCTGCTCCCTCTGCCTGCTGCTCCCCCTGCTTGTACTTTCTCTTTCTCTCTCTCTCTGTCAAATAAATAAATAAAATCTTTAAAAAAAATTGTATAAGACAAGTCTAAATTAGAAGCAAGTCTAAATCACTGAATTTTCAAATGCAAATACCATGTTTCTAATTCCTAGCACACATAAGGGCCTCAAAGCAACTGTTACCATGATTTTGGAAAGAAAAATCTATTTCTACCTCAATGAATCGGTGAGAGTCAGTATAAATTATCTCAGCACCTTTTATGTAGAAATTAATTTGATGTGACTTTAGTATTGTTTTCTAGATAGATAACTAATACTTTTCCAATGTAAGAGGCTGTGATTTTAATTATATTACTTAATCTTTGGTTAACAAATCTTTTCCATTGGATAAAACTAAGCATAAAACTATGATAGATTAAATTATCAAATATTAAATTAGCAGACTAGGAATTATTAATCATTTTAGCTATACTTGTGGTGAGCGTAGCATATTTTATAAACTTGTCCAATCACTATGTTGTACACCTGAAACTAAAGTAACATTTGTGTATCAGCCACACTTGAATAAAATTCTTTAAAGAATTAATAATGTCTTAATTAAGGTGTAAGTGTTGGAATATTTCTAAAGAGTTAGCTAGGAACTTGTGAGAACTGAAAACTGCAGGGGCATTAACACAACACTGAGAAGCTTGGGTATGGTTGGTGTTTGTCCATTGATTTACTCACTAAATAAATACTGATTGAATGCCCACTGTGTACTTAACTATGTGCCAGACACTCTGCTAGATGCTGAAAATATATTGATGATGAAAATAAATATGGTTAGTGATAGAGATACTCATAGACGAAAGGGGGAGAACGACAAGTAGCTAATTGCAACTCAGGCACTAGTATTTGACAGGATCCAATAAATAAATAACCATCATTACTCACCCAAGTTTGGATTGAAGACAAAAGCTCTGACAGATGGAACTCAGAATGTTAGCTCTTGTATTACTGATAAAATGATCTCGGAAAACAGGATTTTAGCTAGTCTCTCCGAGCGGGCTTTGGGTACAGCTGTGAGTTGGACAGACTTACGAGGGGGGCGTGTATCCATGGCCCCCTAATGCACGGAGCAGCAGAGATTTCAGGCAGGAACTACTGTATTCTAGACTCCTGCGAAGATTGGAAGTGGAGATGTGAGAGATTATGGACTTTAGGGAACTCGTTGTGGTTCAGATTGTTGTACAAAGGGAGAGTGTTAGAGAAGTCTGAGGAAATGAGTAGGGTCCACGTGGCACAGGACCCTGTCATGTTGAGCAGGTTCGGTTTTTTCCAGGAGCAACATGGAACCATTGGGGGGTCTTAAACAGATAGGAAACATGGTTGCATTGCTTTTTAAATATCATCTCGAAAGCATTGTGTGGGGCAGAACTGAAAGGGGCAAAACAGAATAAAGGATCTACTCAACAGGTTGTTTTCATTACGGAAGGCAGGGGTGATGCCATGTGAACAGGGGTAGTGATGTCTGAGCCAGCTAGAGGTTGGAAGGCATTTGCTGTTTCATCCTTCTAGCTGCTTCTTAGCCATTTTGCTGCTCATTAACACCTCCGGGAAGAGGGTGGACAGAGGAGCTGAATCAGATCTTTCTAATATGTTCCCTCACAACACCTGTTCTGAAGAACGCTTAGTAATTTTTTTTATATTGGAATTAATAGTCGCAGTGTGGTTTGGGATTAGCTGAAAATTTCATTTATTCATCCTGTCCCAGGATCTCATTAGCATGTATGATTGAATTGGAAGTGATTTTAATTATTTAGTTGACCCTTTTTAATTACCTCATTTTGCCTGTGATAGTTTGTAAGCTTTCTGCAAAATTTTAATTTGATCACATCAAAGGAAGTCACAGCTTCAGTAAGAAGCGCCCCACTGAAAACAACAGCAACACAGGCAGCAAAGCCGTGTTCTAAAGTTCTGTGAAATTCATTTTGGGATTAGATGAAAAGCTAAATCATTTCTTGGATCATACTATGTTTTTAGGAATAAACTTTAAAAGAAAGAATAAACTTGTCCTCATTGTGTAAACTTTGTTGAAGTAGATTGTTTTTGCTTTGAAGATGTGGAGTCTCAATGTTAAGTGCTCAGTTGTCGCCACATCTCATCCTTGACCTAACTTGAAAATTGTTGTATCTACGGAGTTCAGTCCTCTTAATTTTACCATGTCACTTTTTAAACTGTCTGGTTCCACGTTTTAGCATCTTTCTGAGATGGGGATTCACTGTTACACATGCATTTTGTTTTCATTGACAGAACAGTAGTCACAGATGAGAATCTTGTGGTCATTCATTTTTGCACTAACACTTAATGAGCACCACGTTGTGCCCAGTACCATTTACAGCCTTATGGACTGAAGGATGAGAATATATAATAGTTAAAGAAATAACTGCTCATGGTAAATACTAACAGAGATATATTCTGTCACAGCATAGAGAAGGAAGGGGGTGACTAATTTCCCCGTCATTATCAAGGAAGAAGACTTTGGGTGAAGGTTTAAAGAATGGAAAGGTTGCAAACCACAGAAAGTGAGAAGAAGTAGAGATATTAGCATAGGCAACAAAGGCCCGGAAACAAAGATAATGGAAATGCCTTTTTTTTTTATTATTACATTATGTATCTATTATTGTATATTTGTATTTTTTTAAAAGATTTTATTTATTTGACAGACAAGAGATCACAAGCAGGCAGAGAGAGGAGGAAGCAGGCTCCCTGCTGAGCAGAGAGCACAATGCAGGGCTCCATCCCAGGACCCTGAGATCACGACCCAAGCTGAAGGCAGAGGCTTTAACCCACTGAGCCACCCAGGTGCCCCTATTGTATATTTGTATTATGGAGGAATGTTCTCATGCAATTTTAGATTAGACTCTGGATGTGTAGCTCCTAGAGTGTTAGAGGTGTAAATTATCTTTGGCGATTCTAGTCCAAAAGTGTTTATTTTATCCTGTGGAACCTAAGGCCCAGAAAAATGAAGTGACTACGCCAGGTGATCTAGCCGACCAAAGGCACAGCCCGGTCTTACCATCAGCCAGGGGCTGCGGTCCCAGCACTGCCTGAAACCCCTGAGGGAGCGCCCGGGAAGAGTCTTCAGTATCTTATATTCTGTTTCTTGTTTATGAATCCTTTAGGAAGAGCTCTAAAATTTTAGCCCGAAGTCTCGTGAGAACGGGAATGTTACCAAGTTGCTATCAGGTTGGCCACTGTTTTGCTTCAGATCTTCCGCAGCATCGGAGCTCAGCGATGTTCCACATTTTCTCCTCTAAAGACAACTTCGAGTAGAGGCTTCTATCTAGAGTTTCTGGACAACTAAAGATGGTTTTAGTCCCACCGCTCATGCTGGAAGAGTGGTGTTTTGTTCTGCTTTCTTCTATTGTGCACAAAAATATGGCATGAAAGAAATAAAATTATAGCGTGGGAGAGGATTTGAGTCTAAGATTCAGGACCCAGTAGATTGCTAGTAAATAAAGAGAGGGGGTAAGGAAACATGGAGACTCACCTTTCAGGTGAGCCAGGGTATACCAGAGGGTTTTTTTCTCCCCAAGAGGTTTCCATTTCACAGCGACCAGTCCAGCAATTGCAGGGGTACAAGGATTCTATTGAAATGTGGGAGAATGGTTTTCATTTGCTTTTATCTCCCCAGGCAGTTTATATTACAAATGCATCTTTGACAAATCCCCTATCACTTAAATATATGTAAATTAACAGTTTTCAATAACAGGCATTTCAGAGAAAATTTAAAAGAGCCGTTACCAAGGTAATAAAGTTTTACAAGTGAAAATGTTTGTATTTAGGATCAATTTTAGAATTTCACATTCAGTATTTTTTCATTGGTGTTTCTATCTGTGAGTCTTGTTAGAAATAATTACTGGCCATGAATTTAACAGTCATCAAAGACCTGGCATTTTGGTGCACATACAATTATTTTTGAGCAAGATATCCATGCATTTTATTGTTATTTTCATTAAGATACACGGGAATATTGTACTGTTGTTCTGAAATACAGTTCCAGCACAAGAAAATTGGAAACAAAATTTCTGGTGCTTTCGGTAGCTACATCTGATACAAGTCTACAAATATTTTGCTTTTCTATCCATTTTCGAGCTAAGTGGGCTCAGGTCTTTTGAATGACTGATGCATAATGAAATGTGTGTAGAGAATTCTAATCTGAGGGGAAGAGGAGAGTGGATAGCAGCACCGTGGTAGAATTTAGGTCAGTCACACTGCACGTGACTCTCTTCTGACTGGAAATATTTTTCAAGTAGGGAACAACGTACTCAGTTGCAGGCCTCAGCAGAGTGGCAACACTTGTCATGCCAAGGAAATAACTCTGTTTCCACCAGCCCAGAGTCAAGAGAACCCATAACTGACTTCACAAAATGGAATTTCTTATCTGTTGGTTTCTCTTTCTGGAACCCCAGAACGACAAGTCATATAAATCGTAGCCATTCTGTAACGCTGATTTCAACACTGCCACCATCCCACTTTGATTTTTCTGGAAAAATACACCATATATTTTATCTCAAAAACTTTGTGTTGAATCACTACATTGTACACCTGAAACTAATACAACACTCTATGTTAACTATATTGGAATAATAAAAAAAAAGAAACCCCAAACCTTTAAACCAGATGGAATCCATCAGAGATTTCAAGTCCACTGTTTCTCCTTCTACCGTCTCTCTTCTATTAGCTTGCCCGTCTTCTCTTTTGGGGTTGATTCTCTTGGTGGTGCGGTCATGTTCTGCTTCCTCTCCCAAGAGGGTAATAGGATAGAGTTGGAGACAAGTATAAAGGGGAGGGAGGGAAAGATTTGGGGAGGGGGATACGGGATGCCATTCTTTAGGAATGTGATTCGTCCTTGTTTTTCTATGAAAGAGATGCATTATTTTAAAAAAATATGTTCACACACTACTTAGGCGTATTAAGCACCTACTTAATTCCCTTGTTTGATTCCTGGTTTGAAAATAAATATGGCTCAGAGGAAAGGCTTATCTAGGTTTTGATGAGTGGTAACCTAGAGGTAAGAACAGGCTCCTATAAATGCCACCACGTTTTTGCAGCCCATAAAGCAAGCCCTATGGCAGCACTGGCCGGAAGGACAGGTTCCAGGGCTGGCATCGGGGTGGGCTGCGAAGGCTACAGTGTGGACTCAAGTTGCTAAGATATTAAGACTGTCCTGTAAAACTGGGCAGATGAAAAATGCCTGAAGATGACTTGTCTGATGCTGCAGACAGGCAGACTTTTTCCAGAAGCGGTGTCTGTGTCCTTTGCTTTCCTGACTGGGGCTGTACTGGATTTGCAGCACTCCCTGAGGTCCCCAGGAGGATGTGACTTCAGGCGCTCGCTCACTTCTTGGTACAGCAGCCCGTGCCCTTCAGTTGGGGAAAAGGGACTTGGTGAGCACAGAGGACCCAACATTCAGGAAATTTAGTCTTCTGACAGCTACTAATTTGAATAGAAGGGATGACAAAGAAACATAACATTTTGTTTTTCTTAAGCGTTGCAGTTCCTGCATTTTGAAGTGACCTTTTATTTCAGCACAAGGAAGTGTGTTGTGGTTTTGAAGATAAGGCTTTCCTGGATTCCTTTCTCTACTTCCCTTTTTCCCCCTTGTGATGGTTTTGCACTGCCTAACCCTGCGTATGACCCTTTAGGACTAACCTGAATAAGGAAAGAAATAAGCTTAGAACATTTTTTTTTTCAAAAACAGAAAAAGCCACATCTAGCTCCTTTTGTATGTATTCCTTACAGCTCTCTATTTAATAAACAATTGTCAGTGGTTATGTATGTGAAAACACACACACACACACTGTAAACTAAGAACTAGATAGTACACAGTCACTTGTGATTGCTCACTAGTAGTTTCTCCTCACTTTCCCCAATTTCTTTATCTTTCCCTCTTCCCATGAGGTTCTCTACAGTGTGTCTCTGAAAACGGCAGAGCGATTGGCAGCCAAGTGGCCCATGTGTTCACGGCAACCAGAATTTGACCTCAGTTTCTGAAACCTTCAGTTTCATTCTCTGTTATAAAGCAGGAGTCTGGTTATGTTTCTGTAAAAGCCAAGAAAGCAGATTTCTGGTGAAGACAAACTTGTTTCTTGGGTGGCAAAGTGCATGGGCAAAATAGTTTTATTTCCAGAGAATTTACCAAATATTTTTTGGTAGGAAAAGTTTTCTTTGATGAAAAAGAACAAAAAGAGGAGAGGGGAAGGACACCATGCAGTAGGTCAGTATCATTCCTTGGAAGGATTAATACTATCTGAAAGCTATTGCCAAATTGGTCTTGAAAGTAAAAATAATTAACAGCTTATTTTTCATGCTTAATTATTACTTATCTAAAAAAAATCACTGTGTGCTGTTCTGTAGTATTTTTTTTAAAAAATTAAGTCATTATTTTTTTAGAGCAATTTTTGGTTTATAGAAAAAGTGAGTAGAAAGTACAGTTTGTACTTATACCTCATCCCTCCACACAAGCAGTCCATGTTATTATTAACATCAGTGTTGTATATTTGTTACAACTGATGAGCCAGTATTGACAAATTGTTAACTGAAATCCGTAGTTTACATTTGAGTTCATTCTTTGTATTGTACATTGTATGGGTTTGGGAAACCTATAATGGCCTGTATCAACCACATGGTATCATAAAGCGTAGTTTCACACACAAAAAATCCCCAGACTCCACATGCTCATCTCTCCCTCCATCACCCCAAGCCCCGGCAACCACTGACCTCTTCATAGTCTGCACAGTTCTACCTTTTCCAGAATGTCATACAGTTCAAAGCATGGTATGTAGTCTTTGCAGGTTGGCTTCTTTAACTTAGCAATGCCCATTTGAGACTAAAGTTGCTTCTTGTCTTTTCATGACTTGGAAACTTGTTACTTTCTGATGCTGCGTGGATTTCCTCTGCATGGGTGCACTACCATTGGTTTACCTTTTCATCCATGGGACATAGAAGACATCTTGGTTGCTTCCAAGTTTTTGCAACTGTGATTGAAGCTGCCAGAAACATCTGTGTGCAGGTCTTGTGTGGACAGAAGTTTTTAACTCCTTTGGTTAATACCAAGGTGCGTGATTGCTGGATCGTATGGTGAAAGTATGTTTCTTTTGTAAGAAATGGCCAAATTGTTTTCCGAAGTGTCTCTGTCGTATTGCGGTCCCACCAGTAGTGAATGCTTCCTTGGAGATTTTTTTCTTAAATAAGGTCCGTAGTTCTTTCTGTTATACTCCCGTTTTTATACAGCAATGTTATGAATGTGGTGGTAAGGGAGGGGGAAAGAGAAGCATGCTGTAGTCCTACAATAGGCCTTAGTCTTTTAGTGAGCCTGTGCCCTTTGCCTATGACCTTCACCAGGGCTTCACAGTTTCCCGCTCTACGGCTTAGGTGAGCCTGGAAGTCTAGAGTGGGCTGGAATTGGGGGTTTCCCTTCACCCACACGGAAGGCTAGAGTAGGCCTCAGAGTGGTATTTACTTGCCTTCTTCCAGGTCAGTTTGGGTTTGGTAAAATACTTTCAGTCAAGGGCAGGCCTTGCTCAGAAGAAAAGAATGCGCTTGGTGTATCTGCTCTGGGTGCACCCTTTCCCCACCCTCTGCCCTCGGGGGATTTTTCTCTGATCTAGTAGAGCTCCTGAGGTAGAACTGGAAACAGTGCTAGGGCTTCCCTGATACTGAGGCCCTCGGGAGTAAACTCTCAAAACTCGTCCATGTTGAGCCTCCAGCAATCCATCACTTACAGGTCAAGTTTCCCTACCTTGGCCCTGGTTCCAGCAGGGATTTCTGTTTCTGTAAGCTCTGGTCATCTGTGTGTGCCTGTCTGCGGCTCCAGTTTTGGGGGCAAAAGTTTGTCCTGAGACCTCAGTTATTGATGGATCTGAGAAGGGTTGTTCATTTTCTACTCCTTCGCGCGCCCCCCCCCCCCCGCCCCACCTCTCTACTTGTTAGAACAGAGTGGCAACTTCTAAGCTCCTTATAAGTCAGAGCAGAAACTGGGAGTCTGTTTCATGGTATCATGATTTTGGTTGAATGAACATTCTTCCTTAAAAGTAATCTGGGGTGGGGACGCCTGGGTGGCTCAGTTGGTTAAGCGGCTGCCTTCGGCTCAGGTCATGATCCCAGCGTCCTGGGATCGAGTCCCACATCGGGCTCCTTGCTCGGCGGGGAGCCTGCTTCTCCGTCTGCCTCTGCCTACCACTCTCTGCCTGTGCTCGCTCTCTCTCTCTAACAATTAAATAAATTAAAAAAAAAAAAAAGTAATCTGGGGTGCCCTGGGTGGCTCAGTGGGTTAAGCCTCTGCCTTCAGCTCAGGTCATGATCTCAGGGTCTTGGGATCGAGTCCCACATCAGGCTCTCTGCTAGGCAGGGAGCCTGCTTCCCTCTCTCTCTCTGCCTGCCTCTGTGCCTACTTGTGATCTCTCTCTGTCAAATAAATAAAATCTTAAAAAAAAAAAAAGTAATCTGATGGTGATTTTTGTAAACATTTTGAAAATTCATGTATTTAAAGAGGATGATAAATTTCCAATAAAGAGGTTTGTGTGAATGTCAGGAGAGAGAACCAAAATGATAGTATCTGCAACTGACAGTGAGTCAGCTCAAAATGTGTTTTATAAAGTCAGCTACATTTAAAGAATGTTTGGGGGGCGCCTGGGTGGTTAAGTTGATTAAGCATCTGCCTTCAGCTTTGGACTTGGGTCAGGGTCTCTGGGTCCTAGGATCAAGCCCCACATCAGGCTTCCTGCTCAGCAGGGAGTCTGTCTCCATCTCTCTCTCCTGCTGCCCCTCCCCACCGCTCATATTCTCTCTCTCTCACTCTCACTCTCGCTCTCGCTCTCAAATAAATAAATAAAATCTTAAAAAAAAAAAAAAAAGAATGTTTGGGTTAAGAAACCTTAGGAAATTAGCACACAGATTTGACCAGGCTTTGGAATGCAAAAGTCAGTAATGTTATTGTTTATAAGGTACACATTCCTGTATATTAAAAGATATGTGTGCCTCAAATTACATGGTTTAGTTTTGCCGTTAATTTTCAATGGACAGTAGCTACATCTTAAAATTAGCTATCATTCTTTTTTTCCAAAATTCAAACAACTTTGTAGTTAAAAGTAACACGAATTTTGTACATTCTGATATAGCAGTGTTCTGGGATTAGTCATGGCATCACAGAATTTTAGAATTTTAAGGGATTTTTAAAATCATTTTTTTTTCCATATGGTACAGATCAAACCTATAAAAGTTCAGTGTCTTGTCTAGGGATAGAAAATTAGTATTTGGCATCACTTGTATTACAGACTTTTAAAAACGAATTCTCAGTCTTTGTCTTAATACAGATTTAGCTCACTTCGTTCTTACTTGATGAAGGGATTACACTGCAACAGAGTTTATAGTGATGACCCGAGGGCCTGAAAGATTTCAAATATCTGACCCATCGTAAAATGGCTAAACTCTATCCCTAGAATTATATTCCAGTTTTAAAATGTTTGTAATTTATTATATTCAAATTATTTGAAAACTTACCTCAAGTATGGCAACTTTGTTTAAAAAAAAAAGTGTAGTTAGAACACATTGGTGCCAACCTATATGATTTAATAAAAGTTTATTTAAGAAAATCAGTCAAGAGATTTTTGAATTCCAAAGCAGAATATCTGGCAGTGGTTTTGAGATACCTGATAGGGATGGCACTTACTGACTGCAACTATGGTCTGGTTACTTAATGTCTTGGTGGCTCAGTTTTCTCCTCTGTAAAATGGGATGTGGATAATATTCCAACTCACAGTGTTATTACAAAGGTTAAACAAATTCAACGTATACTTTGTTTAAGACAATCTCTGGCAATAGTTTCCTAATTAATGTTAGTTATTACTGTTAAAGAGGATAGAGAATCAGACTCTTGGGATTTGCATTTTTGGCTCTCTTCCATTTAAAACCCTTTCTAAAGCCACTGTAGATGGATGATTGGTCATTTCTTTGTTACTTCTAAAGAAGTCCCTTGCATTCCACTAATTTTGTATAAGTATAGCCCAAGGGTGAGGCAGGAATATGTCCAGTGAGTTTTAGTATTTGGCTCTGTTGATGGGTGGGTCTGCAAAATCTGGTCTTCAAATTTATTGCGCATAACCATCCATCAGCGTGACTTGGCCAGCACAATCCCTAAGCCCAGTGCCCCTAACGTTCTGGTATTCTGGCCATCTTTTCTGTTATTTCTTTTAATATAATTTTTAGTAAACGTGTATAGTTGCAGCTGTCTGAATTGTGTGCATGTGACATGTGTGTGTCTGTGCATGTGTGGACTGAGGCTCCTGTCTACGTCCATGATCCGTTATTCACGTGGCAGGCATGCAGAGGTGATGTATGCAATACCTCTGGTCAGAAACCGTGCTAGTGGCCATGCCATGAGCTCGCCTGTGGAGAGTGTCAAACTATGTGCTGTGAAAATGGGGACATTACTATTCATGACACGTGAATGTAGCATTCCCCATCCCAGGCACCATTTCCCTAAAAGTTTTGAAAGGAGGTCGTTTTATGTTTGTTTTCATCTTTCATTTCAATACCTCACAAAGTGACTCTGTTTTCAGGCACTGTTTCTTGAATTGGTTTTGGAGACTGATTTGGTTTTTCTTCCATCAGCCATTTCTACCCTACACTGCAACTGTCCGGTTCTTTTGACGGTAGATTAAGTGGAAACATTTTTTTTTTTAAGTGGGATTCTGGGCAAATTTAGTATGTATTCAGACACTGTTGACACTGTTAGTTCGTTTTTCTCATTTGCAGGCTTGTGATGTTCAGCCTTGATACAAAGACAAGAAATCCTGGACCTTGGTGGTGGGGACGGAAATGCATCCAAGTCTTTTGTTCAAAGTGAAGGCTATAGTAGGGCAGCAGTAAGAGGGTCAGCAGCAACTTTGTAGGGCGAAACCAAAAGGCTTGCTTTTGCGTCAGCCACACCTCTTCTTGGAAACCCTAGTGCTCAGGCAAAGTAGATAACAGAGCTGTGGGCAGATAACACCTTAGTTCATTTTAAGATAGGATCTAGATTCAGGCTTAATGGACTGCTAATGTGTATATTCAAAGAGACTAGAGGCAAATGTCCTCCAGGGACTCCTCCAGAGATCTGTGGAAACTTGTCTTTCTGGTCAGTAAAGGCAAAAAGGGCCAATCTCTTTATTTAGAAAGCTGTCTTGGCCATTTTTGCATATTGCTCTATTACTTAGCCAAGGGACTTAGAAACGGGGTTTGAAAGCTGTCTTTTGTTCTTAGTGGCAGTGGCTTTGGAAGTACGTTTCAGATAAATTGTTGTGATGCCCCTGAAGCCTAATGCTGCATAGTAGAACGAGAAACTTGTCTCTTGAGTGAACTGTGGCTTCTACAACTCTGTGGCTTCTCTTTAAGTGGCCACTGTTCAAAAAGTCCTTGGAAGGTGAATGATGCCATTCAAGTATTTTACCTGACCCAACTTTCTACCGGAAATTAAAAAATACACAATGCTGTAGCACTCACAATCAGTGACCTGCCAGGATCTCAGGTTACATTACATGGTAGGCACGAATGAAAATCTGGATGTTTTTATACTTAATTTCTTTTGCGTAAAAGTTGGTACAGGCCAAATAGATTGCTTTGGCTTTACAGAGAATTAATATATGTAATCCATTGCTTTAAATTTCATGAATCTGGAAAACTTAGTTAACACCATGTAAAAATTTTATTTTTTATTTTGTTCTTTTTAGTTTTTATTTATTTATTTTATTTTGTTCTGTATTTTTAGTGGAAATATGTCCAGGGTTGATTTCAGTTTTCACGTGGTTGTTAGGGAAGAGGCACTTGGCCACATAGAATTTGCCTTGGATTATAGTTTCTATAAGTGATGAGCTGCCTCTAGTATTTCTAGTTGTCCCAAGGCTTAATTAACTTAGAAAGGGATTCTGTATTTTTACTCCAGGTCTCTCTGTTCTTGGGACCATGCAATAGAAAGTTTTCTGTTTCTGTAAAGTTTTCTGTTCCCCCTTGGTGATTTCTGTTCTGTTTTATGATATTCATAACTTTTTTTTTTCCCATACAAATAAATACAAAACAGACGTGCTAAACTGAACGCCACTTTGATCTGGAACTTCACACAATATTTGTTTGCTGTCTTACTGTCCTCCTAAAGACCTCTGACCCTTCTCTCTCTCTTTACTGGAACATGTATTACCAAACCGTTGGCTGCTTAATGGATTTTTGGTGACAGTCCTCACTATTTGTGTTTCTAAGACTGTAGGCTTACAGCATCCTGTGCTAAGCCTGGTGCATGGATTTGGGCTCACTGGACAAGTTCAGAGAAGTGGTCCATACGTTGTTTTACGTTACTTTTGTATGTGTACTCCCAGAATGTAGAACATGCGTTCAAAAGTTGCTAGGGAACTGTTTCCATCATGGCTTTATATTTATTATATTAGCCGGTCATTTAAAGGCATAAAAAATAAAAGTGCTTTTGATATTCATGCCACCATTGATAGGGCTCAGAAAAGTGAAAAAAGGCAAAGTTCTTCTTGACTCATATCTTTAGAAGTCCGGCTCTCAGCATCCCCACATCACCTTCTCTCTCACTACTCACTGTTGTCTTTTACACATGGACTATATTGATTCTCTAAGTGCATTATATTCATTGCCTTCACGTCTCTCCCCAGGTAATTTCTTTTGTCTGGAACAATAACACCTATAAATTCATCCATAAAATGATTTACAGTTTAAAAGTACTTCCAGGGGCGCCTGGGTGGCTCAGTGGGTAAAAGCCTCTGCCTTCGGCTCAGGTCATGATCCCAGGGTCCTGGGATCGAGCCCCACATCGGGCTCTCTGCTCAGCAGGGAGCCTGCTTCCTCCTCTCTCTCTGCTGGCCTCTCTGCCTACCTGTGATCTCTGTCTGTCAAATAAATAAATAAAATCTTAAAAGTACTTCCATATATATTTGATGATAATATTTCATGGAGTAAACAATTGGAAATCATGGCAGTTTATTTGTCTAAATTAACAGATTTATCTAAATGACACATTAAGGTCATGATCTGGGTCAGGGCAGCCCAAATCCAAGTTGAGCTCTGCTTTCAGTGTGTCAGGCTGGACTCTCTTTTTACCAGTCTTGTTCTAAGCACCCTTTCACCCTGTGATTGAGTTCTCTAGGCAAACTGAGTTCTTGCCTTTTAGATGTGGACCATGTCCTCCATGTATCATATACTACCTTTTTTTGGTTTCTTTTTGTTTATTTCTTGAGTGCCTGGCTTGGTCTCCCTTCCCGTGTCAGGACGCTAGAGACTCTACTCTCCGTGTTGAGGATTCAGCGTTGCCTGTTGATGTGATGGTTTATTGACTCCTTCTATGTGAGTGACATTCATCTCGGCTTTCCTTAAGCAGCCTGTCCCCTTGATCATCCAACTGACAGCCCACGGACTAGTTCCCCTTCTGAAATAGTAAATTCCATGATTTTACCCTCGTGTGAGTCATGCAGCATTAGACCTTTAACTTCTCAAGCTCATCAGCTCTCCATTTGCATTGGCCCAGCATTCTCTCTTGCCTTCAGTATGAAGATATCTTGCCTCAGGCCTTCCTCGTCCTCCAGGCATGTCTTTATCTAACCCACCTCTATTTCCATAGATGCAAACCCTGAACCCACTGTCTCACCTGTCTAAAGCCCTTTGGTGAATCTTCATTGACTTCAGGATCTCTGGGGTGCGGCCAACACCCTTCACAGTTCTTTCTTCAATTTCCTCTTCTTTTTATACATCCTGTTATACATCCTGTGTATAACACACACACACACACACACACACACACACACACACACACATTTTCACATGACTCATGGTTCTGAATCCTACAGAACTCTGAAAAAGATAGCAGAAGAGATCGCTGTCTGCCTTGCTGGTTTCTACCACTGGACTATTCCTGTGAGTCCCTCCATAGTCAGCATAAACTTCACTCTGACCCAGTAAGTGATTACAGAGTAGCTCTATCATTATGAATTTTTTAGCATTATGCCCTGCTTCCCTGTACTCCCTATCCTAATTTGGCGTGGTTATCTTGTCCAGCCTTCTTGGGCAGTCTGTATCACACACTTTCAGTTTGTTGCAAAAACTCTTTCATTTATGTTCCGAATCAGGCTATAGGTAGGAAATTAAAGTATTTCTCCTAAATGTATTCAGCATCTTGTAGAATGTCAGGTACATAAGTGTAAAGTAGGGGCTGATCTCTGCCTTTGTTCAATTAAGGCAGAAATTAATGAAGTTGCTTGAGAGCAGGTGCCCTTTCATATGTCTGTGATATCTACCTTAGTGCTTGGCTTAGTGTGAAGAGTGTGCATGGTGTGGGTGGACGCAGTCGGGTGCCCAAGAACTAATAGAGACGCAGTGAGTGACCTGAAGCTCTAATAATGGGTAAAATGCATCTGATCGGTGTGTTCTCTTCATCTGTCAGCCTCCCTGAAAGCCTGATGCTTCCCTTCTGGACATATCAAAGCTACATGTTCTGGAAGAGCTAGGTTTTTTTGTAAGCTTTTCTGGTGGAGAGTGTGTTTTCTTCATTATCTTTTCTTCCCCCTACGTTTATCTGAATAGTTGTTAAATATATTTTGATAGTCTTTATTTTAGTCCAGGCTACTGAGTAATTTTGTCTAATTTCTCCCACTAAAATATTGGAAAGTCAGCTCTGACAATATGTGTGCTCGAATGCATGGTTTGTTTTATTCTCCTATTTATATTCAAGAATAATAAACACCAACACACTATGACTTGTACCAAATGCTCCTTATTCCTCACTTGCTTCTTTTAATACGTATCTCCCTTCCGTAAAGTATGGTTGGGATTGAAATTGCATTACATTCCTTGGGAGTATAGTATTCAGTTGAAATGAATACTTAACACTTTGACAACGAGAACTGGAGATGAATTGATGAGCTTTCCTTTGGGCCTTCCAGTCAAGCTGAATTAGCTGAACATCCCCATGTACAGATGAGCTGGTGGATTGCTTCCTGGGCATAAGTAATTAAAAGAAAAAATTTTTTTAAGTAATTCAAAATTTTTTATTTGAATGAGGAGATAATTTAGAATTGGACAAATTACACAACCTAATTATTTTTTAACATTAGTTTTAAAAGTATTAGTACCTTACAGAGAAACATAAATTCCTAGATGTAAGCAAGAAATTTAAAAAAGTGAGAATCAGGGCAGATGGAATTTAATTGAGAGAAATGAAGTGGGGGGGGGGTGAGGTTCTCAGGCGGTGCGTGGCCATTACGTCCTGTGGTTACTTATTGGCAGCTGACACATGGTTTCCAGTTTTTCCAACATCCAACACAGAAGGGAGGCATTTGGGTGAACACTGGTCCACCGGATAAAAAGAAGCCAGAACGTGTGTCTTTCTGGTATATAAGGGAGACATTTCGCCCGTGCATTGTCAAAGAACAGGAATTTTAAAAATTTCACGGGCAGTATCCTCAGCAAGACGCTTCTGATAATGTATGTGACAGAGCATTGATTCTGTGTGACCGCATCCTGTCCGTGTGTTCTGTGGGGCCTGTTGGTGTGGCCCCAGTGGCATCCTGGTAAAGGTGTTTGCTTTTTTTTTTTTAAGTTTATTTATTTACTGGGGGGGAGAGAGAGAGAGAGTTGGGGGAGGTGCAGAGGGAGAGAATCTTCTAGCAGACTCCCCTCTGAATGGTGAGCCCAACACGGGGCTTGGCACGGGGCTGGATCACACGACCCGTGAGATGACAACCAGAGCTGAAACCAAGAGTCAGACGCTTAACCCACTGAGCCACCCAGGAGCCCCTAACTGGTCAAGGTGTAACAGCTTGTTCTCTGGTGAGTGTGTGTCGGGGGGAAGCCCTCACTGAAGCATTCATTCATTTTTATGGTATAAATATTTCCCCAAATGCTGACTTCAATGTCACTGGAGATGGAGTTGGAAGGAGACTGTGCTGCCAGCCCCCAGCACACCACTCCGTGGCCCCGTCCTGGCTCCATTCCAAACCAGATACAAACTCTCATGGAATGGAGAGTTTATTTATTACACTGATGGAGACACACTCCATCTGTACTTTTTTTTACTAAACCATTTTTTATTGTTATTACTATCAAGTTGCAGTGATTTTGAATTAGACCTCTTAGTAATTACTGGGAATGAAGTTACTTCTTATTACTGGCTAAGAGCAGAGCCAAATGATTTAATAATCAGGTGTCTCAGAGGTTGATGTATGGCCATAACTAAAACTGAGAACCCTAAAAAAAAGTGACCTCTGCCTGAAAAGATTTTACTTTACATCTGTGCTGATTGAGACACACGATAGCTAACATTATATTTGAGCACCTGTTTCATGCCGGACACAATTGTTGTTGCTTTTCTTTATTAGCTGGTTTCGGTGCTCTCAGAATCAGAATAATACTGATATTACTATTCTTTGTTTTACTGCAAGGTCCCAGCTCTGTGAGTGGCACAGCTGGGATTTGAACCTGGCTCACCTGGTTCTGTGAGTCTACTTGTTCCCATTTATTCTCTGTTAGCTATTGCATATTTGTTGGATTCAGGCAAAGGACAGAAAATACTTAAATGTTTTTTTTTCTTTTAATGAATTTATCAGATTCTCCTTTCCTCTGTGAACTCCAGGCATAGGGTTGGTAGGAAGCTTGTTGGTACATGTAGAGAAGCTGTCCCTTGCTCTTCCTGTCCAGATTTTATCTGCAAAGCAGGGATGCCCAGTGTGGGCTTTGCCTCGTCGGGGATTATCTCGGTGACAAGGACCCCCTACCCTTCTTCCAGGCATTGCACCATTTGTTCCTCCTTGGGTCAAATTCTGATAAAAAATGGCAGTTTGTCTCGGACTCCCAAAGACAGAGGTTGTTTTATCCATGTTAGTGGTCATCGTTGATCTTCTTGACACAAATAGTATTTGGTGCTCCCAGCTCCCTGCACCGCTTTCTCGGTACCATGGGAGATTTACTTCGATGCCCGATGATCTCTATCTATCCTCTTCAGTTACTGCATGCTGAGATAAGGTGGGACTCTTGCCCCAGTTAAGCAGAAAATGCCTGAATTCCAAATTATGTTTAAGACCCGAGGAAATAGAGGGATCTGGGGCTCTGTGGCCGGGACATAGTTGGACTACAAAGGCTGAACTACGTGGAAAACTGTTTATACCTAATAGGCTCACTGTGCAAGCTGACCCTGCTCTCAGAACACAGAAATGTATCACCTTCTTTAATGTCTGAAGGGAGAATAGAAACGATGATCTCTGTCTCCCCTGAGATGACTGCCTGGCTCATTGTGTCAGAGCCACTAATCTTTAGCCCTCCTAGGACTTCCGTGAGTCTTTAGGTAAGAAAATAGTAGATAGCACTTAGTGAGGTGTTTACATTTGCTAGTCATTGTTCTGAATGCTTTGCATACATTTTTATTGTACCTCTATTCGTACTGTTATCATCATTTTATAGTTGGGGAAACTGAGGCGTAGAAAGAGGAGGAAGCGTGCTTCAGCGTATACAGCTCTTCAGTGTAGGAACCAGGATTTGAACTGGGGCAGTCCAGGTGCAGGGACTGTGTACTTGGCCCCTGGAGAAGGTTGTCCAGTAGATTTTCCAAGATGAAAATGTTCTGTCCTAACCACAGTGGCTGTTGAGTCACTGAAATGTGGCCAGTGAAATTGATCAAGTGCATTATTTTATTTTAATTATTTTAAGTTCTTTAAATAGCCACATGGGACTAGACTCAATCTTGTTGGACAGTGCTGCTCCAGACTCCTGCCTCTCTGAGAGGAGTGAAAGTACTCAATCGGTCGGGAGGAAGAACTAAGGAAATTTAGTTGTGCAAGTTTCTGTCACCCAGCTTTCATTGTTGCCGGTGTCTATCATGACTGTAAAGAAAAAAAGGTGATTGTAAACCAGCTGGGTGAACCCTCTTTTAACAGTCAGCATGAAAGCCTCAGTATACACCATCTGTTGCATGTACCTAGCAGACCTCAAAGTTATATAGCATGTTACAATAAGGAAAGCAGTAATGCTGTATTAACGGAGAGGAATGACAATTAAGGGAAGCATCCATTAAATTCTTGCATATCCTGCTCTGCAGGCATTTGGCTGCTGCTGTCGTGGCAAGAAAGTCCTCTCTTCCCAACTCTTTGTACTACGTATCTTAAAATGGATATAATTTAGGTTTCTGAAAATGCTATTTCCTGAGCCATTTTCACATCCAGTGCACAAATTATTATTCTCTGAGAATGCGTCTCTGTGGAAAATTGTCATGATATAGCAAAGGTTCCAACATAGTATATTTATAGGCTTTTCAGCTGCAAAAACTATAGAATTCTGGGAACAGTTTGGTGTAGAATAAAATTTCCCTGCCATTTGATATCCCCCTTTATTGTATAAAATTTAGGATTGTAGATATTTAGAAAGCATGTGGTATTCTTTGATCAAAGCAGACGCTTCCCATTATTTAGCTTTTATAATCAGGATCAGTCACCCCAGTGAGCCTGGTAACTCCCCTCTCTGGCTGATTGGAGCCATGAGTAGTGGGAAACGGCGGGGGGACAGTTTTAACTTCTAGTCCAGTGGATTCGTTGTTGGTGTCTCCTCGTCCAAGCATTCCTCCCTTTGGAACTAAGACCTCGAGGCCAACAAAGTTTGTGGTCACAGGTACAGGAAGCAAACACTGTGCTAGTGCATCACAGAGGGCAACAGGGAGTGGCTCCACTCCCATTTCCACCCCTTGGTTTCTGGACCTGTGAATCCTGGCTGTGAGAGAGACAGCACATACACTGGATGCTGATCGGAGCATCTAGAGCCTCCTAGAGAACCTGGCCCCAGCTCTGCAAGGTTTTTGCCACCTAGTTGGCACCGTAACTAAGTCTTCAAAAGACTGTGCCACTGTTCCATCAAGCCAACTGTTTCAAGATGGTGGAGAACATGGTAAGACTGAATTTCCTGAGCATGGACCACTGGCACACTTCCTTTGCTTAACTGAGTCCCTTTATCAGAAGCAGTGGTGTGTGGACTACTAGGACAGTGGATAAGGCATTTTATAAGTCCGTGGGTGGTAGTTTGGGCAGAAGTATTGCACACCAGGAAGCTAAATCCATATTGAGTAAATGTCTGTTCCAGTAAGAACAAAATGCTACTCCTTCCGTGATGGACGTGGTCCAAAGTCATTAAGCTGCCATCAAAAAGCTAGCTGGCTTATCACTCCAGGAAACGATGTTACCCTGGGTACCCACTGTTGGTGTGTGCTGCTGACAGACTGGACATTCAGTGCCATAGCCAGGTCAGCCTTGGAGAGTGAAAGTCCGTGTTTTGCTGAGCCCATCCCACCTACATCCCTGTGACCAAGGCCGCTCTGTTCGTGAGTTCATTGGGCGATGACAGGGGAAAGAGGCTGACTGGTTTCACAGAACATATCACCCATCTACTGGAAATGTAGTCATTAGGGTCTTTAAATCGAATCAGATTAGAAAGCCAATCCCAGAAACTCCAGAACATTTCAAGAGTTATTTTTAAGACTCTGTTCTTGTAGAACCCTCTCACTGACCCAGATCTGTATTAAGGTTCTCTGCAGAAGTGGAACCAATAAGATATAAATGTACATATGATATACATATCGTATGTACAGGATATATGTACAAAGGGAGTTTCTTATGAAGAATTAGCTTATGTTTTATGGAGGCTGACAAGTCCAGATCTTCAGTATGGGTAACCTGGAGACACAGGAGAGTCTATGGTGCAGACAAACTCTGAAGGCAGTCTGGTAAGAAAATGTTTCTTGCCTAGCGGGTGAGTCTTTTTGTTCTATTCAGGGTTTCACAAAATGGAGGGCAGTTTGGTTACCCAGAGATCACTGATTTAAATATTACTGTCCTCCAAATGCATCCTCCAAGATGACACATAAAATTAGCTTTTGCAGTAATCTAAGTGTGAAGAAGCCTTGACTTACACAAAGCTACCTAATTCTGGAAGAACCAGATGTTATTTCCAAAAATTGTTACAATCTATTCGTATTTGTAATCACCTGGTCCTTACTAACCACATACATTACAGGTGCCTTAAATGCCTGATTTCTCAGTGTTTCAGTAATCTTCTCCTGCAGATGGTATTCTCATCTTCAGTTGAGGACAGTGGAGGTTCAGGGGCCGTTGACCAGTCAGTGGTAGAGGGTGGAAGCCGTCCAGAACCGTCTGGCACCCAGACCAGTGCTCTTACAACTCTTACTGGCCGCATTTCTTTTCTGTCTGTTCATGACCCGATGACATGGAAATGATAGGTATCGGTACCTTTTTCTACTGTTTTGCCTCCATTTCCAGTACTGTATCTACAGAGCACAGAATTAATGATGTGGTTCTTCTACTCCTTTTTCCTATTGAAAATTCCAGGCAAATACACTATTTATAAAGAAAATGGCTTTTTTACAGAGTCATCTTGAGAAGGTGACATGCTTTGTCCCCTGGTGAGTTCGGGAGGCAGGATGAGAGAGGAAGGTTTCCAATCACACAGCAGCGTTTTACAATTAAGAGTATCAAACTTGGGGCACCTGGGTGGCTCAGTGGGTTAAAGCCTCTGCCTTTGGCTCGGGTCATGATCCCAGGATCCTGGGATCAAGCCCCGTATTGGGCTCTCTGCTCCCCAGGGAGCCTGCTTCCTCCTCTCTCTCTGCCTGTGATCTCTGTCTGTCAAATAAATAAAATCTTTAAAAAAAAAAAAGAGTATCAAACTTCAGTTTGTGCAGAAGGAAACCACTTCTCTAGGGGCTTTTTGGAATGGGTCGCATTTACTGTAACAGAAGCCTGACATAATCAAAAAGCGTTTCTGAGCATTCATAGGAATGAAAAAAAAAATGCCTTGCAAATACCGTGTTTTGTACTTCAATATTATTCAAGCCTCTGGAAGGTACTTCCATTTTGAGAACTCAAATTTCTGATAATGCTAAATGTTTTTGTTACTTTGGAAATTAACATAGTTGAATTTATGGTTGATAATTTTTGTTGTAATTGGGTGCTTGCTGTTAATCATTTAAGGTGCTGAGAAAAATTAAGGGATTTAAAACTATGTTAAGGCTTTTAAAATACTTTTATTAAGATAACATTTTTTCTTAAAATTAAAGTGAGGACCCAAACCCTCTCCCCACCCCTCCTCTATACCTAATCACTTAGGCATAGGAAAAATAGTTTTGGTTTTTTTTTTGAGACAGTGCTCAATCTGTTGACTTTAGCACCCTGTCCCACATTTTTTTGAGAGTGAAGTTATATCTAAAAGCTCTCCAGAGGCTATTTTTTTTTCTTTTATTCCTGAAACACATTTCAATGACCAGAAATTATTTTGCAATTCCTTTTCTGGAAACCTGTGGTTGAACTGGAATGTTGGCATTTTGTTGAAAGTGAAGAATAATCCTTAGGTATTAAAGTCCTATTTTCATGTTTCAAGATTACCTTTTATTTATACAGGAGATACTGTTCCATGCTTGAAATTTTTTGTCTTCAGAATCAGTGGCACTTGTAATTATATTTAATTAAAAAGTTATAAAATGATGTGAATAAAAAATTAAATATGCATGAACGTTTATTAAATCTAACTGGGGCTCTGTTAGACCTGCATCTAATGTAATTTTTATTCTTTTCTAATGATATAAGTAGATGTTTGTATTTGGATGGATGGGTGATGAATCTTTTAAAATATCACAGTACTATAGAAAACAAATATATTAACTTTGTTAAAGTGTATTGAATATTCCCTCCCCCCATCATTCATTATAAAATGAATTACTTTTCCTCATGGTAAACTCCATGTGCTCTTAAGATATTCTCAGAGAGTTCTTACATTTTTTTTCTTTACAAAATCATTTGTTGTTCAGTGGTGCTTGTGCATGATCTGATTACTAAAACTTTATCTTTCCCTCCTGGATTTTAAAAATTCATTAGAAATATCATATGTGAAACTACAAAGCTATAGGTGCGGTTTCTGTTTCATGGATTATTATCGAGAAAACTGAATGCAGATAATCGGTTAGTTTTTAAACAAGCTGTTTGTGATACCACCTGTTCAAGGAATGTACTAAATGTGCAGAATGAGCAAATACTGTGAAGCCTATCAGTTTGGTTTTATCTTCTTCATGCATTTCAAGTCAACTTGGTGAAGGACTTGAAGGGTGTGCCAGAGAAGACGCCCTTGTTTTTCTCTGCTGGCTCCGAGGCATCTTTGCTAAGGTCAGCCCTTGATAAGAAGAAGCAGGGAGTACGAGGTATGATTCCATCTAATAGCACTGCATTATTTAGCTTCTTGGATTTTTTAAAAGCTCAACCTTTCTCTCTCTCTCTGTCCTTTTTTTTTCTTTTTACTCAAAATATATGCCAAACATAGCTCAAATTACCTCTTTAAGTTTGGTATGAAATTTATTACTTGACTTTTAAAGAAAATTTCCCCTTATTAAAAAAGTAATTCATTTTTTATTGAAAACAAATTAAAAATATAGAAAAGCATAAAAAAGAACCTTGGTCTCACTTGTAGTGATAGTGTTTTTAATGTTTCTAGCTATCACTTTTGAAAATATTCTGTGAGGGGCACCTGGGTGGCTCAGTGGGTTAGGCCTCTGCCTTCGGCTCAGGTCATGATCCCAGGGTCCTGGGATCGAGCTCGGGCTCTCTGCTCAGCGGGGAGCCTGCTTCTCCCTTCCTATCTGCCTGCCTCTCTGCCTACTTGTGATTTCTCTCTCTGTCAAATAAAAAATTAAATAATTAAAAAAAAAAGAAAATATTCTGTGATATGTTGGGATTATATGAAAGTTTGGATTAACTATTTGTTTTAGGAACTATTTCTTGATTCCTTAGTTGTATAGAAAGGAGTTTAGCTATAGAAGAAGAGGTAGGTGGCTTCCTGTCTTTGCCCCCATTTCCACATCCACCATAGCATCAAATGTAGCCTTCTTGGTCCAGTAGTAAAGTGTCTGGTCTTTCTCATGAAATACCACTTATTTTCAAAGATCTTTATTTGATTTCAGTAATTACCCTTTACTTTCATAAAAATTTAGTTGTGGTAATTATTGTTATTGTTAGTAACAGTATCAATATGTTTATTTTACTGGATGGGAAGCTATCGACTTATAGCATAACTTTGTGACGGGTGTTTCAAGATTCCTGCAAAAGGAAAGGGTTAAATCACAGTTATAATTTTCCTCTCTTCTAGTTAGTCATTTCTGATTTCCTCTGTGGTTGCATTAAACCATGTGATTTATTTCTGTATTTGAGTTCTAATGAGGTTTTACTTAAGATTTAGTGGAATAATCAGAATTTCATAATTTAAATTTTCTAGTCGAACACTGTAGAGCCAGTGGGACAAAATGAGGGGTATTAGTCAGTTTAGGCTACCATAGCAAAATACTATAGACCGGTGGTTTAAAGAACATGTATTTATTTCTTACAGTTCTGGAGGTGGGGTTGGGTTCTTGGTGAAGGCCCTTCTTGGGATTCACAGAGGGCAGTCTCCTTGTGTGTCTTCACATGGCAAAGAGAAAAATCATCACGTCTCTTAAAAGCCTACTTACCCTATTCACAAGGGCTCTACCCTCATGAGCCAATCACCTTTTAAAGGCCTCCCCATCATACTGAGGGTTAGGATTTCAACATGTGAAATTTGGGGGGACACAAACATTTTTGTCCCTAACAGGAGGATCCCATCGTATTGGAGAACAGTTTACAAAGTCCTCTCGTTCTTTATAGAGCTTACGAGGGTGCATGTGGTGTCCTCAAGTGTCTTCCACAGTTTCTAACAGTGAAATGGGATGGAAAGTCAGCAGGCGTCCCGTTGCTCCCTGCGAGATGGGCTCGTACTGTTGCTGAGAAGAAAGAATAGAACTTCATCCGCTCGTTTTTCATTGATACTATTCATATTCAGATTAACTCATCCACATTAATACACAAGTGTCTGTTATGTTTCAGGTATCTTACTAAACATTTGGAATAAGATGAGAAAACTGGAAGTATAAAGTTTTCAGTTTTCCTAAAAAAAGTGGTGGGAAGATACTCTAATGTACTTGAAAAAAATATTCAGCTCTCAGTTCTAATATTGGTTGCACAGTTAAAGTTCTTAAAGTGTCTTTAGTTAAATCATTTGCGTTTTTTATTTTAGCTGAGCAGTCATAATATCTGCTCTGCTAGCCATTCATTTGGAGAAGCAAGTGAGGTAATGAATGTAAAAGCGTTTGCAGAATATATATTATAGCGCAAATGCTAATTGTTATCGGGACTAATTTGAAGATACATATGGGATTTATGAGATGCTTTTGCAATGTTTCACCTTGGAGACATCATTATTTTTGAGTTCTTCAGAGTTATGAAACAAATGCAGATATTTTTAAATGACTTTCTTCAGTAGAAGTTTTCCCTCTAGTGGTTGCTGTGGAAATCACACGAAGAGATTCTAATGCTAAATGTTCAAATGAAAAATAAAACAAACTGAAAAGAATTGGGCAAAAAAATACTCTGAGTGATTAAGAAGATGCCATCTAACTTTTTTATCCTGTTGGATTTCCAAAATTATACCACACTCAAGTTTTTGAAAATGAGGAGGCAAACTCCTTGCTCCTTTTATGGTATCTGATTGACCTAAATGGGAATGAGGGTTAAGAGTGCCAGGCTTGGGGGCACCTGGGTGGCTCAGTGGGTTAAAGCCTCTGCCTTCTGCTCAGGTCATGATCCCAGGGTCCTGGGATCGAGCCCTACATCGGGCTCTCTGCTTGGCGGGAAGCCTGCTTCCTCCTCTGCCTACTTCTGATCACTGTCTGTCAAATAAATAAAATCTTAAAAAGAAAAAAAAAAAAAAAGAGTGTCAGGCTTGGAGGAAGTGGTAGAGAAGGTGTGCACTCCCCATTTCATGCACACTCTGACGTAATTTTGCCTGCTTTCCTGATCTCCTTCCATAACAGTAGCAACCTCACAGGAAGTTGAGTAGAAGTTCTGGGTGAGTAAGCATATTTGGTTTGTCTTACAGATACCTTAAAAAAAAAAAAATCATTCCCAAAGGAGGGGGGGAAGAAGTTTTAATTTGTTGGTATAATTGATATATTAAAGCATCCAGCCCCTTGCAGAGCCTACCAGGTCCCCTGTTGTCTGTCCCCTGGCCGTCTCTGCAGCTTTGCAGTGTCCTGTTCTGCCCTTTGCCCGTGAGCTCAGGCTGTGCTCCCTTCTTTCTGTCCCTGACACGCTGCACATTTGGACTTGCCGTGCCCTGTTCTTGGCATGCTCGTCAGCACATCACTGCTTCCCATGGCCTCAGACCTCTTCTCCTTCAAAGAGGTTGTCCAGCTCAGCTAGCCAAGTTGGCTTTTTTGACAATTAATCTTTGCCACATTACTCATGTGTTGACTCCAGAACTCTTATCAAAAACCTGAATTGCTGTGTAATCAATTTATTTGCTAATTCAGTGTCTGTATCCCCCGCAAGAATGGGAACCACTTGACGTGAGAGATTTGTCCCTCTTATTCACAGTTGTATCCCAGAACCCACATGGTGCTTCCACCTGGCGTAATACTGGTTGACACAATGAATAAACCATTGGAAAATGTTATTAACATTAACTAATTGGTGTTAGTTGTTTAAGTAGGTTTACTGAATCTTTCAGTAGTCTTTGGTGCCCTTAGTTGAGATTCATTTTTCCATCTTTGAAATAATTTAACTTCCTAGTTTACTTCACATTGAAATAAGGTTGGTAAACGATTTTCAGTTTTTTATATAGAAGCTCTAATATAGAATCATAAAATTTAAACATTTGGGGAGAATGTTTAGTGAGCTCTTGTTGTGCTAAACAAGAACATGATGTTTTTATGTCTATTTTTTAATTAAATTCAGTTTTGTTCTACAGCTTTTTAGTGATATATTCAGTTCCTTGCATCTATATAAGAAGAAGTTATTTCATAAATTAGTTTTCCTGAAATTTCCATCTTGTTCAGTCTTCCACAGAGATAATTGCCGTTCACACTCACATACTTGGCTTCCTCAGAGTCATTTCCAGCCTCAATACATGATTTTAAAAAACCCACTTCTTCTCAAATGGCTTACTTTTTATGCCTTTCATCAGTTTTGATTGATGTTCTCCTTTGAAACCGTCTAAACATTCTCATGTTCCGCCATGGTTTTAAGACCGAAAAATGTACATGGAGCCCAAAGATTCCAGATCTTGAAGACTGAGGCCTCTGTATCTGTGTCCCCCAACAGACTGCAAATGGCGGAAGCCTGTACATTGTATCATTAGGGAACGTGGTGTTGGTAGTTCCCCTTCTCTTTTCATGTTCATGGCCTACTAATGTGAACTTGTTGCCTTGTACAACCAACAAACAGGTGGTTTTGCTATCAATCTGTGGCAAAAAGACTGACTCCAAAAACTGTGAATTTCTTATTTGAATTTTCTGCTCTGTCCTGGTCTCCATGCCGTCCAGTGAAAACAAGGGCAATGTGCATAGACTGTAATAGTGTCCCCCTGATAATATTTTTAAAGAATTATTGTCTGTGCCTTTCCAAACGAGAATGACTCAGTCATCTGAGTCTGTTCTCACTGATATGTGCATGTGTCCATGTGTGTATGTTTAAGGAATGATATGTTTTAATCTATTGTCAATAAATGATAGGAACTGGAATAAAATTAATAGGCATTTTATAGATAGTTCTCCTTATTACAAAGACTTTAAAAATAAACAGATGAAAAACAGCTTATCATTGGCTTATTCAGGCTCTCTCCTTTTGCACTGTGCTTTTCTGCTTTCGTTACCATAGTTACTGCTTTAATCATGATGCACAGAACCATTTCTAATTACAGTATACGCCAGCACAAAAATTAATTCTTTGCATATCTTAGGCCACAAACAGCTTGTAGCTTGTTTTTTGGCACTTTATTACCAGATATTCAGAAGAAGACATTTGTACATAATTTTAAATCTGTTATTTTCTGCTATTTATTATTAAAATGAAAATAAGTCTCTAAAGTGGACTGATGTAAAAATAAGCATTACAAAAAGTTTTTAAGTGATACAGCTTTATTACAGGTGAGATATTATTAATATTATCGCTTACATGTTAATAGCGATTTATATGCATTTGACATTTTTTTTCCTGTGAGAAAATATTACTAAAATGATATTCATCATTTAGAAACCAACATTATTAGATTGCTGTAATTAGGCAATTGAGCAAGAAACACTATTTGAGCATTCATATTTTTTTTAAAAATGGGCAATTTACATCAAAATTCCCTCTCTTGAATTTTTGAAGGGTCTTGGAGATCACTTAGTAAAACCATTATTTCTTAATGTGTGTCAGTCTCTCTTATGTCAGTGACGCTAGGTAATTTCTCCCAACATCATGCAGTGAGAATGGAAGACTAACCAGAATTAAATCTGGCTTTTTAGCGCCCATTCCAGTAACCCTAATTGTAGCAATATAGTCAGAGCAGATACCAAACAATGTTATAGGTGTTCCTCCTCATTTTCATGATTATTTTGTAGCAGAGTAGCTGTTTTAAAATATCAATAAATTATTATAAACAATAGAGATTTTAGAATATAATAACTTCTATGAACACTTCTATCGTTAATGTGAAAATGCTAGTTTTTTTAAATTAAAATATATTACCCTTCATTCTTACCTTAGTAAAATATTTGAAAAACTAAAAGGGAAGTTGTTTTTCTCACAAAATTGCAATATAGCTTTCCCCAAACCTATAGGTAGATGTTTTCTGGTAGATTAGGCAGAGTAATTTTCATTTCATATTATTATGATTATGCTCCCAAACATATTTGAATCATATTTACGTAGGTCAACATAAACATTTCAGAAGCAGTAGACAGTGTTTCCATGATTCCTCTGGTTCTAAACCTCTGGTGTATTTCATAAATACTGGTCTACCAGACATTTTCAATTTCACTGATCATACTGATCACAATCAAACAAGTTGTATTTTATTATAAAATCATAAATGGACTAGTGCATCATCATTGATCTGACCTGGTTTGGTAATAATGTTGTTGTGTTCCTACCTTAACTGGCATGGGATCTTTATGGCATGGGCACATTTCCCCAGAAACCATGTATGTAGCCTAGAATGGGACCCTGTAGTTACATTCGTGCTTATAGGAGAACCTATGACCACCAAACTGTGTTTTTCTGCCTATTAAGACTGAAGCAGATAACTGTAAAATAAAAATATGTAACATTTCCTGCTATAAAGAGTAGATCCGTTTTCCTGTTGCTTCTGTTTAAAACTATGTTGCTCAAGTTCTAGGTCAAGAAATGCATCCATTCATTTGTAGCTTATTACAAAATGAGTCTTAACTTCCAACTGAATTTTATGCTGACTTTGTCCATCTGGTAGATTTAATATTACAGTTAATGGACACATATAATGAGTATATTATGTTGTTAACTGAAATAGCTTTAAAATTAGTGAGCTATTTAATTGCCATATAAATTGGTGAAGAGTGGCCTCTCTTTAATTGTGGAAGGCATATGTACTGGCTTTTTATTTGGTATTTTTAAATTGTACGGCAGCAAATGTAAATCAGCTGGAAAAGCATAATTCTATTAAATGTAGCTATGCTGATTTGAGAGAGACAAAAGTCTCTTAATCTGGATAACAGGTTTTCTATCGGAAAGAATACAGATTATATGAAATCGTTCACTATTTTAAATACTCTAGAAATGAAATTGTTGACATGAAAATGACTACATGAGGTTATCTGGTCTTTTTCAGGATCCTTTGTTATTCTTCTGACACTACAGTGGCTGAATGACATTAGTGAACATTGGGTCTTCCTCAGAAGGCACTCTGAATTCTAACTCGAATCTTGGAGGTGTGACAGATGTGACTTGGACTTCTGTGCACATACTGTTCATTGTAAACAAGGTTGATATTTTTAAGTGAAAGCATTTTCAAAATATTTTTTCTACTTTATTGTATTTTTAAAAAAGATTTTATTTATTCATTTGAGAGAGACAGAGACAGAGAGAGCACAAGCAGAGGGGAGAGGCAGAATGAGAGTGAGAAGCAGACTCCCTTTTGATCTGGGACCCCAGTGTGGGGCTTGATCCCAGGGCCTGGAGATCATGACCTGAGCCAAAGGCAGATGCTTAACCATCTGAGCCACCGAGGCTCCCCATTTTATTTTATTTTTTATCATGATAGGTATACTCTTTGGTTCCCATCCCTTATTTCCCCCACCCCCCACCCACTTCTCCTCTGGTAACAGTCAGTTTGTTCTCTATAGTTAAGAGTTGTTTCTTAGTTTATTTCTTTCTCTCTCTCTTTTCTATCATTTGTTTTGTTTCTTAAATTCTGCATGAGTGAAATCATACGGAATTTGTCTTTCTGTGACTTTATTTATTTAGCTTAGCATTTTACTCTCTAGCTCCATCCGTGTTGTTGCAAGTGGTAAGATTTTGTTCTTTTTTATGGCCGAATAATATTCCATTGTCTATCTATACACCACTTCTTCTTTATCCATTCATATATTGTTGGACACATGGGCTGCGTCCATAGTTTGGCTATTTTAAATAATGCTGCTATAAACATAGGGGTGCATGTATCCCTTTGAATTAGTGATTTTGTATTCTTTGGGTAAGTACCCACTAGTGTGATTCCTAGATTGTAAAGTAGTTCTATTTTTAACTTTCTGAGGAACCTCCATACTGTTTTCACAGTGGCTGCACCAATTCACATTGCTACTAACAGTGCAAGAGGGTTCCTTTTTCTTTACATCCTAGCCAACACTTGTTTCTTGTGGTTTTTATTTTAGCCATTTTGACAGGTGTGAGGTGGTAACTCATTGTAGTTTTCATTTGCATTTCCCTGATGCTGGGTGATGTTGAACATCTTTTCACATGTCTGTTGGCCATCTATATGTCTTCTTTGCAGAAATGTCTGTTCGTGTCTTTAGTCCATTTTTAATTGGAATTATTTCATTTTGGGGTGTTGAATTATATAAGTTCTTTATGTATTTAGGATACTAACCCTTTATCGGATATGTCATTTGCAAATAAGTTCTCTTGTTCCATAGGTTGCCTTTTGGCATCGTTGATTGTTTCCTTTACTGTGTGGAAAGTTTCTATTTTGATGTAGTTCCAATAACTTATTTTTGCTTTTATTTCTCTTGCCTCAGGAGACATTATCTAGAAAAGTGTTGCCATGACAGATGTCAGAGAGGTTTTTTTTTAAAGATTTTATTTATTTATTTCACAGACAGAGATCACAAGTAGGCAGAGAGGCAGGCAGAGAGAGAGGGGGAAGCAGGCTCCCCATGTAGCAGAGAGCCTGATGTGGGGCTTGATCCCAGGACCCTGGGATCATGACCTGAGCTGAAGGCAGAGGCTTTAACTCACTGAGCCACCCAGGCGCCCTGTCCGAGAGATTATTGTGTCTGCCTTCTGCAAGGATTTTTGTGGATTTAGGTCTCATATTTAGGCCTTTAATCCGTTTTGAATTTATTTTTGTGTGTGGTGAAAAAAAGGTGGTCCGATTTCTTTTTTTTGCATGTGACTGTCCATTTTTTCCAACACCATTTTTGAAGATGCTGTCTTTTTCCCAGTGTATATTTGTTCCTCCTTTGCAATATTAATTGATCATATAATTATAGGTTTATTTCTGGTTTTTCTGTTCTATTCCATTGATCTATGTGTCTATTTTTGTGCTGGTACCATACTGTTTTAATTATTACTCTCTTATAGTATAACTTGAAATCTGTAATTGTGATACCTCTAGTTTTATTTTTATTTTTCAAGATTGCTTTGGCTGTTTGAGGTCTTTTGTGGTTCCATACAAATTTTACAATTATTCTAGTTCTGTGAAAAATGCTATTGGTATTTTGACAGTGATTGTACTAAATCCGTAGACTGCATTGGGTGGTATAGACATTTTAACAATATTTGTTCTTCAAACTCATGAACATGGATGTCTTTCCATTTCTTTGTGCCTTCTTCAGTTTCTTTAATCAGTGTTTTATAGATTTCAGGGTATAGGTCTTTACCTCTTTGGTTAAGCTTATTCCTAGGTATTTTATTATTTTTGGTGCAGTTATAAATGGTGGTATTTTCTTAATTTCACTTTTTGCTCCTTCATTATTAGTGCATAGAAATGCAACAAATTTCTGTACATTGATTTCTGTGTCCTGCAGTTTTACTGAGTTCATTTATCAGTTGTAGCAGTTTTTTGGAGGAATCTTTAGGGTCTTCTGTATATCTTGTCACCTGCATATAGTTTCAGTGTTACTTCTTCTTTATCAATTTGGATGTCTTTTATTTCTTTGTGTGGCCTAATTGCTGTTGCTAGGAATTCCAGTACTATGTTGAATAAAAGTGGTGAGTGTGGACATCTTTGTCTTAATCCTGATCTAGGGGAGAAGCTCATTTTTTTTTTTCATCGTTGAGTATGATGTCAGCTCTGGGTTCTTCATAATAAGGCCTTTATTATGTTGAGGTAGGTTTCCTCTAGGCCTGCTTTGCAGAGGGTTTTTATCATGAATGGATGTTGTACTTATCAGATGTTTTTTCTGCATCTACTGAAATGATCATACAGTTTTTTAAAGATTTTTTATTTTTTACTAACTTAAAATGTATTATTAGCCCCAGGGGTACAGGTGTGTGAATCGCCAGATTTACACACTTCACAGCACTCACCATAGCACATACCCTCCCCAGTGTCCATAATCCAACCACCCTCTCCCTACCCCTGTCCCCCCAGCAACTCTCAGTTTGTTTTGTGAGATGAAGAGTCTCTTATGGTTTGTCTCCCTCCCAATCCCATCTTGTTTCATTTTTCCCTTGTCTACCCGCAAGCCTCCCACATTGCCTCTCAAATTCTTCATATCAGGGAGATCATATGATAATTGTCTTTCTCTGATTGACTTATTTCGCTCAGCATAATACCCTCTAGTTCCATCCACGTTGTTGCAAATGCCAGGATTTCATTTCTTTTGTTGGCTGCATAGTATTCCATTGAATATATATACCACATCCTCTTTATCCATTCATCCTTTGTTGGACATCTAGGTTCTTTCCATAGTTTGGCTATTGTGGACATTGCTGCTGTAAACATTTGGGTGTGCGTGCCCCTTTGGATCACTACATTTGTATCTTTAGGGTAAATACCCAGTAGTGCGATTGCTGGGTCATAGGGTATCTCTATTTTCAACTTTTTTTTTTTTTTTAAAGATTTTATTTATTTTTTTGACAGACAGAGATCACAAGTAGGCAGAGAGGCAAGCAGGGCTGGGGGGAAAGCAGGCTCCCTGCTGAGCAGAGAGCCTGATGCGGGACTCGATCCCAGGACCCTGAGATCATGACCTGAGCCGAAGGCAGAGGCTTAACCCACTGAGCCACCCAGGTGCCCCCTCTATTTTCAACCTTTTTTTTTTTTTTTAAGATTTTATTCATTTATTTGACAGACAGAGGTTACAAGTAGGCAGAGAGGCAGGCACAGAGAGAGGGGAGGGAGGAAGCAGGCTCCCTGCTGAGCAGAGAGCCCGATGCAGGGCTCGATCCCAGGACCCTGAGATCATGACCTGAGCCGAAGGCAGAGGCTTAACCCCCTGAGCCACCCAGGTGCCCCTATTTTCAACTTTTTGAGGAACCTCCATGCTGTTTTCCAGAGTGGTTGCACCAGACTGCATTCCCACCAACAGTGTAGGAGGGTTTCCCTTTCTCTGCATCCTTGCCAGCATCTGTCCTTTCCTGACTTGTTAATTTTAGCCATTCTGTCTGGTGTGAGGTGGTATCTCATTGTGGTTTTGATTTGTATTTCCCCGATGCTGAGTGATGTGGAGCACTTTTTAATATGTCTGTTGGCCATCTGGATGTGTTCTTTGCAGAAATGTCTGTTCATGTCCTCTGCCCATTTCTTGATTGGATTATTTGTTCTTTGGGTGTTGAGTTTGATAAGTTCTTTATAGGTTTTGGATACTAGCCCTTTATCTGATATGCCATTTGCAAATGTCTTCTCCCATTCTGTCAGTTGTCTTTTGGTTTTGTTGACTGTTTCCTTTGCTGTGCAAAAGCTTTTGATCTTGATGAAGTCCCAATAGTTCATTTTTGCCCTTGCTTTGCTTGCCTTTGGTGATGTTTCTAGGAAGAAGTTGCTGCAGCTGAGGTCGAAGAGGTTGCTGTCTGTGTTCTCCTCAAGGATTTTGATGGATTCCTTTCTCACATTGAGAAACATAAACTCCATTTGGAGTCTGTTTTTGTGTGTGGTGTAAGGAAATGGTTCAGTTTCATTTTTCTGCATGTGGCTGTCCAATTTTCCCAACACCATTTGTTGAAGAGACTGTCTTTTTTCCATTGGACATTATTTTCTGCTTTGTCAAAGATTAGTTGACAATAGAGTTGAAGGTCTATTTCTGGGTTCCCTATTCTGTTCCATTGATCTATGTGTCTATTTCTGTGCCAGTACCATACTGCCTTGATGATGACAGCTTTGTAATAGAGCTTGAAGTCTAGAATTGTGATGCCACAAACTTTGGCTTTCTTTTTCAACATTCCTCTGGCTATTGAGGTCTTTTCTGGTTCCGTATAAATTTTAGGATTATTTGTTCCATTTCTTTGAAAAAAAAAAAAAAAAAAAGGATGGTATTTTGATAGGGATTGCATTAAATGTGTAGATTGCTTTAGGTAGCATAGACATTTTCACAATATTTGTTCTTCCAGTCCATGAGCATGGAACATTTTTCCATTTCATTGTGTCATCCTCAATTTCTTTCATGAGTACTTCATAGTTTTCTGAGTATAGATTCTTTGCCTCTTTGGTTAGGTTTATTCCTAGGTATCTTATGGTTTTCGGTGCAATTGTAAGTGGGATAAACTCCTTAATTTCTCTTTCTTCTCTCCTGCTGTTGGTGTATAGAAGTGCAACTGATTTTTCTGCATTTATTTTATATCCTGACACCTTACTGAATTTCTGTATGAGTTCTAGCAGTTATGGAGTGCAGTCTTTTGGGTTTTCCACAGAAAGTATCATATCATCTGCAAGGAGAGCGAGTTTGACTACTACTTTGCTGATTTGGATGCCTTTTATTTCTTTGGAAGTTTTCCTTCCATTTCTGTTTTTTGGAACAGTTTCAGGAGAATAGGAATTCTTCTTTAAATGTGTGGTAGAATTCCCCTGGGAAGCCATCTGGCCCTGGGCTCTTACTTGTTGGGAGATTTTTTTTTTTTAAAGATTTTATTTATTTATTTGACAGACATCACAAGTAGTCAGAGAGGCAGGCAGAGAGAGGAGGAAGCAGGCTTCCTGCTGAGCAGAGAGCCCGATGCGGGGCTCGATCCCAGGACCCTGGAATCATGACCTGAGCCGAAGGCTGAGGCCCCAACCCACTGAGCCACCCAGGCGCCCCTGTTGGGAGATTTTTGATGACTGCTTCCATCTCCTTACTGGTTATGGGTCTGTTCAGGTTTTCTATTTCTTCCTGGTTCAGTTTTGGTAGTTTATACGTCTCTAGGCATGCATCCATTTCTTCCAGATTGTCAAACTTGCTGACGTATAGTTGCTCATAAAATGTTCTTATAATTGTTTGTATTTCTTTGGTGTTGGTTTTGATCTCTCCTCTTTCATTCATGATTTTATTTGGGTCCTTTCTCTTTTCTTTTTGCTAAGTCTGGCCAGGGGGTTATCAATCTTATTAATTCTTTCAAAGAACCAGCTCCTACTTTTGTTGATTTGTTCTATTGTTTTTTTGGTTTCTATTTCATTGATTTCTGCTCTGATCTTTATTATTTCTCTTTTCCTGCTGGGTATAGGCTTTCTTTGCTGTTCTTTCTCCAGCTCCTTTAGGTGTAGGGTTAGGTTGTGTATTTGAGACCTTTCTTGTTTCTTGAGAAAGGCTTGTACTGCTATATATTTTCCTCTCAGGACTGCCTTTACTGTGTCCCACAGATTTTGAACAGTTGTGTTTTCCTTTTCATTTGTTTCCATAAATTTTTTAAATTCTTCTTTAATTTCCTGGTTGACCCATTCATTCTTTAGTAGGATGCTCTTTAGCCTCCATGTATTTGAGTTCTTTCCAAATTTACTCTTGTGATTGAGTTCTAGTTTCAGAGCATTATGGTCTGAAAATATGCAGGGAATGATCCCAGTCTTTTGGTACCAGTCGAGACCTGATTTGTGACCCACGATGTGATCCGTTCTGGAGAATGTTCCATGTGCACTAGAGAAGAATCTGTATTCTGTTGCTTTGGGATGGAATGTTTTGAATATATCTGTGATGTTCATGTGGTCCAGTGTGTCATTTAAGGCCTTTATTTCCTTGTTGATATTTTGCTTGGATGATCTGTCCATTTCAGTGAGGGCAGTGTTAAAGTCCCCTACTATTATTGTATTATTGTCAATATGTTTCTTTGATTTTGTTATTAATTGGTTTATATAGTTGGCTGCTCCCATGTTAGGGGCATAGATATTTATTTATTTATTTATTTTTTTTTTTTTTTTAAAGATTTTATTTATTTATTTGACAGACAGATTACAAGTAGGCAAGAGAGGCAGGCAGGGAGAGAGAGGAGGAAGCAGGCTCTCCACAGAGCAGAGAGCCCGATGTGGGGCTCGATCCTAGGACCCTGGGATCATGACCTGAGCCGAAGGCAGAGGCTTTAACCCACTGAGCCACCCAGGCGCCCCCGGGCATAGATATTTAAAAGTGTTAGATCTTCTTGTCGGACCAACCCTTTGAGTATGATATAGTGACTTTCCTCATCTCTTATTATAGTCTTTGGCTTAAAATCTAATTGATCTGATATAAGGATTGCTACCCCAGCTTTCTTTTGATGTCCAGTAGCATGGTAAATTGTTTTCCACCCCCTCACTTTAAATCTGGAGATGTCTTTGGGTCTAAAATGAGTTTCTTCTAGACAGCATATTGATGTTTTTTTTTTTTTTTTATCCATTCTGATACCCTGTGTCTTTTGATTGGGGCATTTAGCCCATTTACACCCAGGGTAACTATAGAGAGAGGTGATGAATTTAGTGCCATTGTATTGCCTGTAAGGTGACTGTTACTGTGTATTGTCTCTGTTCCTTTCTGGTCTATTACTTTTAGGGTCTCTCTTTGCTTAGAGGACCCCTTTCAATATTTCCTGCAGAGCTGGTTTGGTGTTTACAAATCCTTATAGTTTTTATTTGTCTGGGAAGCTTTTTACCTCTCCTTCTATTTTCAATGATAGCCTAGCTGGATATAGTATTCTTGGCTGCATGTTTTCTCGTTTAGTGCCAGTTTTTCCTGCCCTGCCAGGTTTCTGTGGATGAGTCTGCTGCCAATCTAATATTTTTACCATTAAATGTTACAGACTTCTTGTCCTGGACTGCTTTGAGGATTTTCTCTTCGCCACTAAGATTTGTACATTTTACTATTAGATGACGAGCTGTGGACCTATTCTTAATTGATTTTGAGGGGGATTCTCTGTGCCTCCTGGATTTTGATGTTTGTTCCCTTTGCCATATTAGGGAAATTCTCTACTATAATTTGCTCCAGGATATCTTCTGTCCCCCCCCTCGCTTTCTTTTTCTTCTGGAATCCCAATTATTCTAATATTGTTTCGTCTTATGGTATCACTTATCTCTCGAATTCTCCCCTTGTGGTCCAGTAGTTGTTTGTCTCTCTTTTTCTCAGCTTCTTTATTCTCTGTCATTTGTTCTTTTATATCACTAATTCTCTCTTCTGCCTGATTTATCCTAGCAGTAAGAGCCTCAGTAAGATTGCACCTCATTAATAGCTTTTTTTATTTCAGCGTGGTTAGATTTTAGTTCTTTTATTTCTCCAGACAAGGTTTTTCTAGTATCTTCCATGCCTTTTTTTGCCCATCTAACAGCTTGAGAATCATCATTCTGAACTCTAGATCTGACACGTTATCAATGTCCATATTGATTAGGTCCCTAGCCTTCAGTACTGCATCTTGTTCTTTTTTTTGTTTTGAGTTTTTATGCCTTTTCATTTTATCCAAATAAGAATATATGAAGGAGAGAATAAAGTACTAAAAGGGTGGCAAAGACCCCAGAAAAATATGCCTTAACCAAATCAGAAGAGACCCCATATCATGGGGAGATGAAGGGTAAAGAGAAGTTAAAAAAAATTTAAAAAATTAAAAAAATATATATATTAGACTGGTGAATAGAACAGAGCCACCCACTTGATTTTGGGTGTATTTTGGTCTCTTAGAAGAAACTACCTCCCAAAATTTTAAAGAAAGAAAAACTTAGGGGCGCCTGGATGGCTGTTGTTAAGCATCTGTTTTCGGCTCGGGTCATGATTCCAGGGTCCTCGGATTGAGCCCCGCATCAGGCTCCCTGCTCAGTGGGGAGTCTGCTTCTCCCTCTACCAGTCCCTCTGCTTGTATTCCCTTTCTTGCTGTGTCTCTATCAAATAAATAAATAAAATTAAAAAAAAAAGAAACACACACACAAATAAGGGTAAATATGATGAAGGAATGAATATGACTGAAAAAAAAATTCTGAAAAAGGAGTTGATAAGATAAGTTGGTTGGGAAAAGAAAGAAAAAGAAGGTGGAGAGAATTTGCTCAGGCTGAAGACTAGTACAAAGCCCTGTTCTAGATTTAGGGTATATTTTGATCTATTAGAAGAAGTTGTATCCCAGAATTTTTTATTAAAAAAAGCCCTATGTGTATACAAAAGGTAAAGTTAGATACAATGAAGGATAAAATATGACTTTAATAATAAAGGTTCAAAAAGATTTTTTTAAAGAAAGGTATTATTAAGGGGCACCTGGGTGGCTCAGTGGGTTGGGCCTCTGCCTTCAGCTCAGGTCATGATCTTAGGGTCCTGGGATTGAGCCCCACATCAGGCTGTCTGCTCTGCACGGAGCCTGCTTCCCTTCCTCTCTCTCTGCCTGCCTCTCTGCCTACTTGTGATCTCTGTCAAATAAATGAATAAATTTTTTTTTAAAAAAGAAAGGTATTATTAAGATAAACTAGTTTAAAAGCGTTAAAAGAGGAAAGAGTAAAAGTTAAAAAAAATTAGAATAAGAAAAAATAAAACTAAAAAACTAATTAACTTTGCAAGATTAAAGAATCATGGGGAGAAAGCCATGAATCCACACTTTGCTTTCCCCTCCTCTGGAATTCCGCTGTTTTCCTTGATCAGTGAGCTTGGTCTTGGCTGGATTTCTTATCTTCTGGGGGAGGGACCTGTTGTAGTGATTCTTAAGTGTCTTTGCCCGAGGCAGAATTGCACCGCCCTTGCCAGGGGCTGGGCTAAGTAATCTGCTCGGTTGCTCTCCGGAGGTTTTGTTCTCTGAAACTTTCCGTAGACTCCTGGAGGACGGGAATGAAAATGGCGGCTGCCCAATCTCTGGCCCAGAGGAGCCGAGAGCTGGGGCACCACTCCTCATTGCCCTTGGAGAAAAGCCGTTGATCACTCCCGTCTCCCTGGTCTCCGGCCAGGCTCCAAGCTCACCCGGCCTGTGACTGAGCATTTCTCTCTCTGGCACACAGACCTATTTGGAATCTCCAAACCCAGCAGATCCCTGCCGCTCTTGCAGGGGGGTCTCCCCCGATCTGCCACTTGTGGGGTCCCTGCTCAAAGAGCAGTGGTCTGACTGTGCCATGGATCACAGTTTCAGGTAATCCCAAACTGAGAGCTCACTCCTCGGCTCCATCTCTGTAGCCGGCTTCCCCGCTCTAATACCTGCGAGCTCTGCCACACTCAGATACCCCCAGTCCTTCTGTGACCCCGCAGGACCTGGGACAACGCTATCCCCGCGTGGGCTCCACACCTGCTTAGCCTCTGGAACAATGTCCCTCAGTGGAGCCGACTTCTAAAAGTTCTGATTTTGTGCTCCGCTGCTCTGCCGCTTGCCAGGAGCCCGCCCCTCCCCCTCGCGGTCTATCTTCCTGTCTCTTCGGATTCACTTCTTTTCACATCCTACCTTTCAGAAAGTGGTCGATTTTGTTTCTAGAATTGCTGCTCTTGTTCTCTTCGATGTCCTGTTGGATTTGTAGGTGTTTGGAATGTTTTGATAACTATCTAACTGAACTCCTAAGACCTGATGTTATCTCAGCCCGCTACTCCTGATCATATAGTCTCTATACTTTCTCTTTCTGATGTGATGTATCACACTGATTGCTTTTGTGAACATTAAACCACCCTTACATCCTGGGAATAAATCCCACTTGAGATCATGGTGTATGATTTTTTTTTTTAATATATTTTTGGATCTGGGTTGCTAATATTTTGTAAAGGATTTTTACATCTCTATTCATGAGAGATATTGTTGTATAGTTCTTTTTTTTGTGGTGTCTTTATCTGATTTTAGTATCAGGGTGTTACTGGCCTCATAGAATGAATTTGGAAGTTTTCCTTCTTGTTTTTTTTTTTTAATTTTTTTAAATTTTAAATTTTTAAATGTTTGGGAAAATTCACCTGTGAAGCTATCTGGTCCTGAACTTTTGTTTTGGGGGACTTTTTTGATTACTTATTCAATTTAATTGCTGTGATTGTTGTGTTCAAATTTTCTAATTCTTTCTGCTTTAGTGTTGCTAACTTATATGTTTCTAGGAATTAATTCATTTCTCCTAAGTTGTCCAATTTGTTGGCATATAGGTTTTCATATATTCTGTTACTGTCATTTGTATTTCTGTGGTGTTTGTTTTATTTCTCCTCTTTCATTAGTAATTTTGTTCTTTTTTTTTTAAATGAGTCTTGCTAGAGGCTTATCAATTTTGTTGATCACTTCAAGGAACTGACTCCTGGCTTCATTGATCTGTTCTACTGGTTTTTAGTTCCTATATCATTTGTTTCTGCTCTAATCTTTATTATTTCTTTCTTTTACTGGGTTTCGGTTTTGTTTATTCTTTTTTTTTTTTAATTTTTTTATTTTTTAAATTTCTTTTTGGTGTACCAGAATTCATTGTTTATGCACCACACCCAGTGCTCCATGCAGTACATGCCCTCCATAATACCCACCACCAGGCTCACCCACCTTCCCATGCCCTGCCCCTTCAAAACCCTCAGATTGTTTTTCAGAGTCCATAATCTTTCATGGTTCATCTCCCCTTCCAATTTCCCTCAACTCCCTTCTTCTCTCCATCTCCCCATGTCCTCCGTGTTATTTGTTATGCTCCACAAATAAGTGAAAGCATATGATAACTGGCTCTTTCTGCTTGACTTACTTCACTCAGCATAATCTCGTTTATTCTTCTTTTTCTAGCTCCTTTAGGTGTAAGGTTAGGTTGTTTTTTGTGATTTTTTTGCTTCTTGAGGTAGCCTGTGTTGGTATAAACTTCCCTCTTAAAACCACTTTTGCTGTATTCCAAAGGTTTTGGAACATTGTGTTTTCATTTTCATGTAATTTTTTATTTCTTCTTCAATTTCTTTGTTGACCCATTCATTGTTTAGTAGCATGTTATTTAACCTCCATGTATTTGTTGTCTTTCCAGATTTTTTCTTGTAGTTGGCTTCTAGTTTCATAATGTTGTGGTCAGAATAGATGTATGATATGACTGATTTTTTTTTTAAATTTGTTGAAACTTGTTTAGTGGCCTAATATGTAATCAGTTCTGGAAAATGTTCCATGTGCACTTGAAAAGAGTGTCTATGCTGCTATTTTAGGACTGAATGTTCTGAATTGTCTTTTAAATCCTTCTGGTCCAGTGTGTCATTTACAGTTTCCTTGTTGATTGTTTGGATGATCTGTCCATCAGTGTAAGTGGAGTGTTAAAGTCCCATGTTATTATTATAATACTGTGAATTAGTTCCTTTATGTTTGCTATTAATTGTTTTATGTATTTGGGTGCTCCTGTGTTGGGTGCATAAATATTTACAATTGTTATATCCTCTTGTTGGATTTTCCCCTTTCTTACTACATAGTGTCTTTCTCTGTCTCTTGATACAGTCTGTTTTTTTTTTTTTAAGATTTTATTTATTTATTTGACAGAGGGAGAAAGAGCACAAGTAGGCAGAGCAGCAGGCAGAGGGAGAGGAAAAAGCAGGCTCCCCACTGAGCAGAGAGCCCAGTGTGGGGCCCTGGGATCATGATCTGAGCCAAAGGCTGATACTTAACCCACTGAGACACACAGGTGCCCCTACAGGCTGTTTCAAAGTCTCTTTGTCCTATATAAATATTGCTATTCTTTCTTTTGACATCCATTTGCACATTTCCCTATCCCTTCATTTTCAGTCTGTAGGTGTCAGGTCTAAAATGGGTCTTTTGTGGGCAGCGTATGGATGGGTCTTGTTGTTCCATCCATTCTGTCATCCTTGTCTTTTGATTGGACCATTTTAGTCATTTACCTTCAAAGTAATTGTCAGTAGGTATGTTTAAAATTAAAAAAAAAATGAATCTTTTAAAATAAAAGGATCTAGGGTAAACCTGAATTGTAAAAAGGTGAAACCCAGACTCTGTGGTATCCATTCACTTGAAATCACATATATGTAAGTAGTTTATTAACAATTTTAAAATTACATTGGTTGATTCAGAGTCACCTGTTGACTAAATCAATTACGTTATTTGATTTCAGGTTTTGATCTAAGTGGCACTTGTGAATGTAGATGCAGTTTTTCATTGTAAAGATTAGCTTATTTGGGGTGCTTGGGTGGCTCAGGGGGTTAAAGCCTCTGCCTTCAGCTCAGGTCATGCTCTCAGGGTCCTGGGATTGAGCACCACATCGGGCTCTCTGCTCAGCAGGGAGCCTGCTTCCCCCACCCTCTCTCTGCCTGCCTCTCTGCCTACTTGTGATGTCTGTCTGTGAAGTAAATAAATAAAATCTTAAAAAAAAAAAAAAAGATTAACTTATTCTTTTAGCATGGCTTTGCTCTGGACTTAATGCTTTTATGTGGACAAGTTTCTTTTTTAAGATTTTATTTATTTATTTGAGAGGGAGAGAGAATGAGAGAGCAGGAGTTGGGGGGAGGCGTAGAGGGAGAAGCAGACTGCACACTGAGTGGGGAATCCGACGTGGGGCTCTATCCTAGGAATCTGGGATCATGATCTGAGCCAAAGGCACACGCTCAGCTGACTGAGCTACCCAGGTGCCCCTACAGGATTTACTTTCTAATAGATCACTTTCTTTAAATTTTAATTTAAATTAATTTTAAATACAACACTTCAAAAATCCTTTTTAAAAAGTGCAAGTCAATGTATAAAATGTGGCATTCCCCTTCATATCTCCACACACTTACTTTTCTCCATTTTGCTTCCCAGTCCATAGGCAGTCAGTATTATCAATATGTGGAATACTTTTAGTTTTCCTTGTATTTGATCAATTACTTATTCATTAATTAAACAAATGTTTTAAGTGCTGTGTACTTACCTTGTCCATTTGTGTGTGTCAGGCACATTTGTATAATTTTGTAACATGAATTGGGCCATACTTTGCAAGCTGTTTGGTAGCTTGTTTTTATTTTTTGTTTTCATTAAGTTTTTCCACAGAGGTACATATATAGACAAATGTATTTGCAATAAAAGGCTGCATATACCTGTATTAGATATATAAATAATGTATTTAATTCAGGAACATTCAGATTGATTCTTTTTTATTATTTACAAAAATTTTTATTATGCTATAATACAAAGTTTGACCTTGAGTGCATATAAGTTAGGATTTATGTAGATTACACATCTAAAATAGAATTGCTAAATCAAAGAACATGCACATTTATAATTTTAATATTTTGATTTGTTGCTTCCCTTAAGGCTATTTCCATTTTTAATTCCACTAAAAGTGGATAATGGTTTTGTTGTCCTGTACTCTCGGCATTGCTGGAAATCATGAATCTTAATTATGAGTATAGAATGAAAGTTATCTTCTAATGTACCTTTGTTTGATACTGAGTGAAATTGACCATCTTTTCACCTATTCCTAGGTACTCATATTTATTTTCTGTGACTTATGTGTTCAGATCCTTCCATTATTTTAGTGTTACATTGCTTGTCTTTTTTATTTTTATTTTTATTTTTTAAGATTTTATTTATTTATTTGAGAGAGAGAGAGCATGAGATTAGAGAGATCAGCAGGAGAAGCAGACTCCCTGCAGAGCAGGGAGCCCGATGTGGGACTCGATCCCGGGACTCCGGGATCATGACCCGAGCCGAAGGCAGTTGCTCAACCAACTGAGCCACCCCGGCACCCCTCTTTGTCTTTTTTAATATTTATTTATAGTTCTAAATGCATTTAGATAGTCATTCCTTGCCTAATATAATTTAGCAAGCAGTTTCTCTCAATTTTCTTATCTTTTAATTTTATGGCAAGTTTACTTTATAGATGTTTTAAATTTTTATGTTATTAAAATTCTTTTTCCTGTATTGTTTCTGGTTTTATGTCTTGTTAGATTATCCATCTATATCCCAAGGTTTTGAAATACTCTTTTATATATTTTCCTAGATTTCTTAATATATATTTTAACATTTAGCTACTTAATTAATTAATTAATTTTTTTTAGCTACTTACTTTATTAATTCATCAAATACCCTTGAGTACCTGCTGACTGCTGAGATCTCTGTCCTGTGCTGGGATGCAGTGTGGAGCTAATCCAGCATGAGCCCTGCAGTCAATGGGTATCGGTGTCCTAAGGATGCTATTGAGATAAGCACTTTAGTGACTAAAATTACAAGTTGAGATAAGTGCAAGGAAGGAGAGGCATGCATGGAATTTATTTTTATTTTGTTGGGAAATAGAAATGTATTTATTTTTTACCAAATGTTGGCCAGTATTTCCCATTCAGTTTATTATGTAGTACTTCATGATGCACTAATTTTAGAATTTGATGGGAGGTGGCCAAAGATGGTGTCATAGGAGGGTCCTGAACTCACTTCTGCCTGTGGACACACAAGATCGATAGACACTTATGGAACAGTTCCCTCTAAAAAAGAACTGAAAACTAACTGAACTCTTCCTGTACAACAAAGGATAAAAGGCAGAGATGTGGTCATGCTAAAACCCCACTTTTGGTGTGGCAACTCATAAGCAGGAGGGATCTCACAACCTAGAGTTTTTCCTGGAGGAGGGAGGGGCTGGTGCCCCACATCAGGCACCCAGATATTGGAATCTGCATTGGAGAGATGAGCACCCGAAATATCTGGCTTAGAAAGCCAGTGGGCTTACCTCCAGGAGACCCAAATAGCTATAAGGAACTGAGATTTTTCTTTTATTTTTTATTTTTAAAGACTGTGTTTATTTGAGAGAAAGAGAAAGCACGAGTGAGGGGAGGGACAGAGGGGAAGAGAAGCAGACTCCCTACTAAGCCTGGGCTGGACCCCAGGACCCTGAGATCATGACCTGAACTGAAGGCAGAGGCTAAACCAACTGAGCCACCCAGGTGCCCCAAGATTCTTCTTTTAAAGGACATCACCAAGAAAATTATAGGGCAATATCCCTGATGAACACTGATGCTAAAATCCTCAGCCAAATAGTCCAAATGAAATTCAGTAGTACATTAAAAGGATCATCTACCATAGCCCAGGGGTGCCAGGATGGTTCACCATCTGTAAGTCAATCAACATGATATACCCCATTAACAAAATGAAGAGTAAACATTATATGATTCTCTCAGTAGATGCAGAGAAAGCATTTGACAAAATTCAACATTAATTAATGATAAAAACTCAACAAAGAGTGTCTCCAAGAGGTACACATTTCAGTTATAAAATGAGTAAGTCTTAGGTATGCAATGTACAACATGGGACTGTAGTCAGCAGTATGGGAGAGCGCGCCTGAAAGTTGTCAAGAGAGTAAATCCTAGAAGTTAGCTGTTTATGGTGATGGATGGTAACTAGACTTGTGATTATTTTGCAGTGTGTACAAATGCCGAGTCATTATGTTGTCCATCTGAAACTAGTATAATGTTACATGCCAGTTATACCTCATTTAATAAACTAAAAACTTGAAAATGTGTACTGTAAAGAATGTTTCTGAACTTAATTTTATCAAATCAGCAACAGTGTACTTTTTCAGTGTGTCTAGCACATCCACTCTCCAAGATCAACTTTGGATTTGCTCAAAACTTAGACTATTATAAAATTTTCACTGTGGTTTACTGACTTGCTAGACAAATTAGGGGGAGAACTGAAGTTTTTATATTAATTAGTACTTGAATTCATGAATATGAATTTATTCAAGTCATTTTATCCCTCATATTAAATGTAGTTCATGTTTTATGTTTTTCTTGGTAATATATATATATTCCTTTTTAATTTGTTCATATTTATAAAAAAGATTTATTTACTTATTTCTAGAGAGAGTGCATGAAGGGGAAGGAGCAGAGGTAGAGGGACAGAGATCTCAAGCAGACTCTCTGCTGAGCGGGGAGCCTGATGCAGGACCCCATCCCAGGACCGTGAGGTCATGACCTGAGCAGGAATCAGGAGTTGGCTGCTTAAGTGACTGAGCTATCCAGGTGCCCCTAGTTTGTTGGTGTTTAAACGGGGATTTGATAAATAGCCAAATAAAGCTGATCAAAGGGGTTAACCCCCAAGAGAACCAAGCATAGAGGTGGGAAGGTGAACTCCAGGCTTTCCCGTGGCTGTAGCCCAGGTAAATGAACAGTGAGTTAACGCCAGGCTGCCCGAAGAGTCGATTTCGCTACTGGAACTCAAAACAAAAGCTCATTACTGTGTTCTGTAGTGTCCGCTGAGCACAGTGCCTATCACAGCAGGTGTTTTAGTAATCATGTCATGATCATTAAAGTAATCAAGAAATACTCATGAAATTAAATGGGATTGAGAGATGATCGTTTCCTTAAAAAACAGTTTTTAATCTCTGCTTTGTAATTTTATGCTTGATTGTGATCTCAGAGCATGAGAGGAGGATTTGAGCATTAATTTGTATTTCTCATTATTGTTTTAAAGGATATATACACACAGAGGGGTAGGTGTAGGCAGCAGTCTAAAAAATGGGACTACATTGGATAGCTAACAGTCGGTATGAAGCAGTTTGTTACACAATTTGTAAATATGCCCGGAGGCATAAATGACAGCAACAGAATTATAAGTGGAAGGAAAATAAATGTGATGGTTTTATTGCCTTGCTGTTATGTGAAAGGGTATCTGGAGGCATTTATAGGAAGTTAATTTTCTTTTTTATTATTACTTTTATTGAGCTAGTTAATTTTAAACAAAACCCCATAAATTTTAGAACCAAAACCAAAACACTGGCAATATGCCCTCAAACATTATACATTTTCTTTTTTTTTTTTTTAAAGATTTTATTTATTTATTTGACAGAGAGAAAGAGAGAGAGCACAAGCAGGCAGAAAGGCAGGCAGAGGCAGAGAGAGAAGCAGGCTCCCCTCTGAGCAAGGAGCCCGATGCGGGGCTCGATCCCAGGACCCCGAGACCATGACCTGAGCCGAAGGCAGCGGCCCAACCCACTGAGCCACCCAGGCGCCCCAACATTATACATTTTCATGTTTGAACAGTATTTTTTGAAAATTATGATGCTGACATTTATTGAGATGGATATGGTCTAGGTAATTTCTCCTATGTCTTCAGATTTGGGGGATGTTTTAGGGATTCCAGTCACTACAACCTCAAATTAACAATGTCAGGAAATAATTTAGTTTCTGTTGTCATAAATTATTGCTTTATTTGACTTGTAGCCAAAATCTGGTATATCGATGGTTTCCTGGATTCATGGCTATCACTCTGTTTTTCTCAGGTGTTGATTGATTCAAGTTTGGAAATCACTGGTTTATGAAAGAGAGTAAAAGCTGTAAAATTAACATTTAAAGAATCAGTTTTATGGAGGAAAATTTTACCTGTGATAGAGTGCACTCATTTCAAGTGTCGAGTTCAATGGCTTCTGACAAATGCTGAACCAGTGTAGGGACCACCGGTCCTCAGAAACGTCACTTGTACTTTTCGCTAGTCATCACCCCTCCCCTCAGGGCATCACTGACCTGCTTTTGCCATCATGGGTTAGTTTTGCCTGCTGTAGAATTTAATGGAAATGAATGTACCGCTTTGTGTCTGGCTTCTTTCACTCAGCATCAAGCTTCAGAGGTTCATGCATATTATTGTGTGTATCGGTAGTCCATTTTTTTTTTTTAACGTGCTGAATAGTATCCCATTGTACCGACTTACAACTTGCTTATCCATTCACCTGTTGATAGACATTTGGGTTGTTTTCAGTTTGGGACTCTTTAAAGAAAATAAAACAACTCAGAACGTTGCATACAACTCTTCGTGTGGACATAGATTTTTCAGTTTTCTTCACTAACTGCCCAGGAGTGTCATTGCTGAGTCCTATGGCAGATGCCTGTTTAACTTTGTAAGAAACTGTGAAACTATTTTCCCGAGTTGTACCATGTCGTGTTCCCAGCAGCAGGGACTTGGTGTTACCCTCGTCCTCACTTGGACTAAATATTGTCCACATTGATTTTAATCATTTAGAAGGTCTGTAGTGGTGTCTTATTATAGTCTTAATGTGCATTTCTGTGAAGACTGGAGATGAACATCTTTCTTGACCTGATTGTTCACTTGCGTATATTATTTTTTGCATTGCCTTTTCCTTTACCCGTTTTTAGTGGAGTTTTTGGTTTTCTTGTGATTAGTACTTGCATGGTATATCTTTTCCAATCTTTTACTTTTTTTTTTTTTTTTAAGATTATTTATTTATTTATTTATTTATTTGACAGAGAGAGAGATCACAAGTAGGCAGAGAGGCAGGCAGAGAGAGAGGAGGAAGTAGGCTCCCTGCTGAGCAGAGAGCCTGAGATCATGACCCGAGCTGAAGGCAGAAGCTTTAACCCACTGAGCCACCCAGGCACCCCCAATCTTTTACTTTTAACCTTATTTCTTCCTTTATAGCTAAGTATATATCTTATAAAAAGCATGCAGTTGAAAAAAGCATTGCTTTTTAATCCAATCTGACAATCCACATTTTATCAGCAGGATTTAGACCATGAACATTATTAAAATTGACAGCAGGGGTGGGTTTAAATATTTCTTCTTATTTATTTTCTATATGTTCCATCTGTTTTTGTTCATTACTTAGTTTTTCCTGGCTTCTTTTGGGTTGATTATTTTTACTATTCCTTTAGTTTGCTAATCAGCTATACTTCATTTTTTATTTTTTAGTATTTGCACAGGGTTCAATTAGGATTAACAATACACACTTCAACTTATTATAATTTACTTTCATGTAAAGTAATATTTACTTTAATTTTTTAAATTTAAGTTTAAATTTAAAATTTAATTTAAATTTAAAACTATTCAAAAATTTTTAAATATTTACTTTTTATATACTTTGAAAGTATAATTTACTTTCATGCAGTGTAATAACCTTAAAATAGTGTACTATTTCACCTTCCTTTCTGTATACTATTGTTATATATTTTACTTATATATATGTTGTAAATCCGAAATACTTTGCTGTAATTTTTGTTTTCAATTATTATCCAAAAAAAGGTTTAAAAAATTTTAAAAAGCCATTAAAGTATACCTACATAGTTATCATTTCTGATACTCTCCTGTCCTTTATGTAGACCTGACTTCTTTCTAGTACTATTTTCGTTTTGCTGAAGAATTACCTTTTCTATCTTTTTTTGTAGCGGTTCTGCTAGAAGTGGATTCTCTAAGCTTTAGCTTATATGAGGAACTCTTCATTTTCCCTTTATTCCTGAAGTGTATGTTGCCTCGACTTGGAGTTTGAGGTTGACAGTTTCCCCCCAGCACTTTAAAAATAATGTTCTGTGTCTTTGGATTGTTTTATATTCAGTGAGAAGTCTGAAGGTCTCATTTTTCTTTCTCTGTAAGTCATGGGTCTCTCCTCTCTGGTTGCTTTTGCGATTTTCTTTTTGTCAACTGTTTTCATCAGTTTGGTTAGGATGCACTTTGGAGTGGTTTTCTCTGTGGTTATACACCTTGAGATTTATGATGTCTGTTGAGATAGTAGATTCAGAGATTTTATTTAATTGGGGGAAATTTTAGACATTGCTTCCTAAAAAAGCTTTGTCTGTCTTACCTATCTCTTTTTCTCTCAGACTCTACATATACCTATATTAAACTGTCCCAGCAGTCACTGAGATTTTTTTTTTCCCCCTTGTCTTTCTGTACTTTTCATGGTTTCTACAACTTCATAGTAGACCAGGCTATTGGGTCCATCCAAAGGACATTTTTTTTTCAGATTTTATACTCTTTTTTTTTCCCTAGAAGTTCTCTTTGTTTCTTTAAGTCCTTTAGCATGGTTATTATAGCTGTTCTAAAGGCCTTGTTTGCTCATTCCAGGATCCCTCGCACTTCTAGCAGAGGATCTGTTCTGCTGACTGTTGGTTTTCACTCTGAGGAGTGTTCACTGGGTGTGCGAGGCGGTGTTCGGACGTTGTCCATTATGAGTGCTGGCGTTTATTTCAGCGGGAAGCGAGGTTACCTGCAGGTCAGCTCGATCCATCTAGACTTGCTCTTACAATTCTCTTAAGGCTTGTTCATAGTTGTCTTTACTCTAGGACTAGTTGAGCCCTAGTTCTGGGATATGACCCTTCTAAGGTCTCTACTGATTGCCTTGAGCCCTCAGCAATGTTTGTCTGTTATGGTAGTCGACATTCAGAAAACTCTGTGCTTTGGTCAGCATCTGTCCCCCTGGCTGTTATTCTGTATAGAATAGCAATTTGGAGCAGGGCGTCTGTAGCCCACCGCCTGGGCTCAAGCACTGCTACTTGTCCTGTGCTTTTACTCGAAGTATATAACCTCCCCGTCTTAGTTTGTTTGGGATGCTATAACAAAATACCCCTGGCAGGGTAGTTTATAGGCAACAGAAACTTCTTTCTCACAGATCTGGAGGCTGGGATGTCCTAGATGAAGGCAGCAGCATGGCTGCATTCTGGTGAAGGTCATCTTCTGAGTTGCAGACCGTCGACTTCCCACTGTGTGTCCTCATGTGGTAGCAGGGACTAAGAAGCATTGTGTGGTTCCATTTATAAGAGCACTAATCCCTTCCATGAGGTTCTACTCTCATGACCTAATCACCTCACAAAGGCCCCGCTTCCTAACTACCCCATAATAATAACGTATCACCTTGAGAGTTAGGATTTCAGCATACGAATTTTGGGGGCAAACAACCATTCAGACCATAGCATTTTCCACACATCGGTTTCTTTATTAGTAACAATGGGATCCATTTGATACCTGCATCATAGGGTTGTTGTGCCATTTAAATGCATTAAGACAGGTAAAGCACTTAGAATATGTCAGACACACTGTAAGTGCTCAGTGAGATTTGGAAACTATTATCAGAACTTTAACATTCTTAAAGTAGAATATTCAAAACTATTACTGTTCAAGTATGTGTGTGTTTATATAATAATTTGTGTATATATATTGTACATATTGATTATTGAAATATCAGGCATAGAATCTGGGTTGGGGTTAGAAGGGTTTAGAAACTGCTAATTTTAGGGTTGCCAGATTTAGCTGAATTTCAGATAAATGTATTTAGTATAAATAAGTCTCAAATATATGTGATATAGTTGTAATGAAGATATTATATATTATATCTCCATTATAATATATAAAATATTATTTCCTTTTTATCTAAAATAAAAATTCAACAAGACATCTTATATTTTGTCGGGCATCCCTGTTATCCGTGAGCAGAGGAAGGATAGAAGCAGTCTTAATCCTCACAGCAACCTAAGCTCAGGCTTCAGTAGTGGTTACGGTAGCCAGTATTTGTTCAATATTTCTCTTTGCCTCAGTTTCCTTATCTGTAAAAGGAGCACAGTAATAGTGATTACCTTGTAAATGGCTGTTGTGGATTAAGATTGAAGAAACCCTTACTTACGTGGAGCTGTGCCTTTCTCAGTCTAAATGCCCAGGCAGGATTCACTGTGGTGTTGATGGCTGGGATGCTGATTATCATAGCAAGACAGTCTGATTGCTACTATTATTTTATTATTATTTTTTATATTTTTAAAATGAGAAATGATTTCCTGTGTCAAGAATCTGGTTGATAATTTAGCTCAGGAGAGCTCAGTGCCAGCATAATGCTGGATAACTAACTCAGATAGTTCTGTGACTTGATTATTGGAGCCTCGTAGATTGCTCCCCGTAGTAGTTTATCGGTGTCTATTATTTAATAATATATTGTACCAAAATTATGTACTATGAACTGATAAAGAAAGGTCTATGTTTAGGAAATAGTTGTATTGCCTTCCCTGCCTGCTATGTGGGAGGAATGGAATGCCCATTTTATCTGCAGGAAAAGTGCCAGGATTCTTGATAGAAGTTTTCAAATTATTTGAATAGCTTTTATTCTTAAGAATTCAAAAGGATTAAAATGAGGTTCAGCATTTGAGGCTCAAGAAAACTTCACCAAGCAAAAAAAGATTCTTTTAAAATTTAACTCAGAGTTGAGTATAATTGTCTAAATTTAGCTTGTAAAGTACATAGAGTAAGCTGTATAAAACCCAAAATGCTCCTTAGAAAGATAAGTTCATACTGCAACTTTTTAAAAAATAAGGAAGGTTTATAAGGTTTTTTTTTTTTTTTAAAGATTACTGTAATGCTTTTTTTGTTGCTGATGTTGTGGCCTCGTCTAAAAAACCTCTTTGAAAAAGGGATATTTACATGGAAGTCATCATCTCTATGAAGAACTAAACTGCTCTGGTATTTTTGTTTTGAAACTGCAAAGGCCGTTTTCAAGCACAGGCAAAAAAAAGCGCACAATTTTTGCAAGATGTTTTTATTTACAGAAGAAAGAGAGCCTCAGTTGAGAGTGAAACAGTGTTGCTTCTCTGTCCCATGACTGTGACATTATTCATCTCTGGAACGCACAGAGCGTGTCAAATAAAATAAAACAACTGCTGATGGTTATATGTGTTGAAAACAGAGCCAGAGAAAAGGAAGTTGAGATTAATTGATTTTTAGGTTTGCCTTCATCCATGGGGAAGATGTAGGTTCCTGGAGGACAGGCATGAGACAGGAGTTAGTTCTTCCTTTCAAAACACTGTTTGGCCCCAGTGGCCCCAAGATAGGCACAAGGCCATGACATAGAGGTGAAAGCATAGTCCTTCTTACTATCTCCATTATACTCCTCACTGGGTGCTTCTGTCTCCAAAGCATTTATCACATTCTGCTTTCTATGGTTCATAGACTTCTCCTTCTTACTAAGATAGAAGCAGAAGATGTTAGTAGTATAGTTTTATTTTTACATCATTTGCACTAACTAATATGGTGGTTTACACATGCCCAAGGCTCTGTACATAGTTGTTTTATTTTTATTTTTATTTTTTTTAGAATAAATGGGTCATGCTAACTGAAAAGAAAAAAAAAAAAAAGAACTCACTGTGTTTGCTCTCTGAATACCTCTGTACTTCAGACACATAGGTTTCTTCCCCACACCGAGCAATTCTGACGCCGAGTGCCTAGAGTTAGCAACAGATCACTGAGGTTATGGGTTCAGTCCTATAATACTGCCTCCCCCAGATGCCAATCACAAATTGTACATATGCCCTGCCCAATTAATATGTGCTGGAACAATTTTACAAATGCAGAACAGTGTTATTTTATTTGTATTTTAATATTTAAATTCATCTTTGTATGACAGAGTCCTACTGATAGGGTTATGCCTTTCAGAGAATGATAGAGCCGTGGCCTCTTAGAAAAGCACCCAGACTTTTGAGGTACTTCTGGCTTCTGGAAGCACGAGCTAATGAGGTTTCTTAATGGAAGTCAGCCTTCAAAATATTTTGATGGAGATAGGTGATTTCAAGAGTATAAAGATGTTTATTTATGAAAGTGTCCTCAATACAGAAGAAAATCATTTGTGTTCTAAAATTGAAGCCTGGTGTTGGGTTCCATGTCATACAGGGCTGTCATCTTTAATTTTCGTTGGTATTTCTGGGAAGATGGTTGCTTTTAAAATTTGGCTTATTCCTTTTCCTGAATCACAGGTCTAAAACTATTGAGAGTTACAGTATGTTATTTTATTCTACATAAGCTTTAGACTTCCAGCATGGGGTAGGTTCATCTACGACTGCCTCATGCATTGCCTCCCATTGAAGGAACACGTGCTCCTGGGAAGTATGGCAGGAACGTGCAATAAAATGTGTTCTCAGACAATCCCACCCGTGCACATGAATGAAGGATACAGACTGTTAATAAGGGAATGATTCCCTCAGAGTGTCATTATTTTAATTTTGGAAGTTTGATGTTAAATAGAAATGCCTGTTATTCATCAGAGTTCTTTGGTCAAATTGGACTGTAAAAACGCGTGCATTAAAATATGGTGAATCAGAGTTATATATGCTTATTTATAATCTAACTCATTGCACGTGGTAATCCAAACAGGAAAAGCAAGCAAACAAACGTGTTTTTAAATTGGCTGCCTTCCTTGGTGCCTTTTCAGTTCTCTGTGCTGCCCACCATGAGCCCACCAGGCTACTGCCGTTCCCAGTAAACATCTTCCTTCTGAAGTGACATCCACATATACTTCCCTTTGTCCCAAGCTCTTCTGGATGAATTTTTAATTAAAATTTTTATTTTTGGGGGGTGAAGGAGGTCGTGGTGGAAGTGGGGAGTAATATCCCAGTCTCTTAAACTTGTAACGCTTGTTACAAAATCATACATTCAGGCACTACTTGTGTGCAAATAGACTATAGGGGAAAAAGCTGGGTAAACACATTAGGGTATTAAGTCACTAGGGCAAGACTTCTCCAATACATGTATTTCTTTAGAGTAACATTTTCAAAACAGTAATATTTCACTCTATTTATTCCATCCTTCTTGTCCCAAGTCACCATTGTGTTAATAAGGAGGTTTAAGTCATTAAAAGGCATATTGCAAACTTCTTTGCAATGTACGAATCTTCCAAGCTTTCGGGATTTGGGAAAGAAGGATCTGCTCACTTGGGAACGCTCATAAAGCACAGTGCAAACTTAATGAAAAAGTAAGAAACGCTTCTGTTTTCTGAATCTGTCTTCCCTCCAGCAATGACTGTAGTTACATGTCCTTGAAAAAACAAATGAGGAATTTGTGGGTAGTGAGTGTAGCGTTCCCGTGCACTCTGGAGCCCGCGTGCCTTGTCTGTTTCATCCGTGCTCCGTGAGTGCTACCGCGCATCCAAAAACAATTGGACATTTCTCAACAAGCAGAATCCAGCTCTCAAAGCCATGTTCTTTGGTCCCATAGGCAGTTTCAGAAGAGAATCTCTACATTCTGCTGGTCTCCACATTGTCTCTTTACGCAACCCATCAATAAAAAACATTTTCCATATGTATCTGCCGTACGTGTATACTTACAAATCCTACACACGGATCATTGCACTTACATAAAATGTAGATCATAAAAATATTTTAAAAATAGAAATTAGAAGAACACGAGGTGAAGTAAATAATATTTTAAATAATGTTTCATTGGCAATATGGATACCTGTTTGTTTTTCCTGAAATATTACTGTCATTAATAATCTTTTTATTGCAAGTCACTTTTGACTAATAAATTCCCATATATATGAAAATAGGCTAAGGCAGTGATTTGAAGGTCTGATTTTAAATACAGTTTATTCTATCATATGGTTGTTAACTTCAAACTACTCCTTCAACTGCGTTTCTCTGTAAACCATAATTTTTTTTTCAAAGATTCTATTTGGTAATTTATTTGGCAGAGAGAATGAAGAGAGCACAAGCAAGGGGAGTGGGAGAAGCAGGCTTCCCGCCGAGCAGGGAGCCTGACGTGGGACTTGATCCCAGAACCCTGGGATCATGACCTGAGCCAAAGGCAGACGCTTAACTGACTGAGCCACCCAGGCGCCCCATATAAACCATAATATTTTGAATTATCAGTATCCTCACTCTGCAAGTTCTGGGGTCCTTATAAACTCAGAAAAATGTTGCTAAATGGAAAATACTCTTCTTTGAAGTCTAACTTACATAATTTTAATGTGAATTGTGTAATTTTCTAAATAAAAAACACATGCTTGATTTATGAGAATATTCTTAATTGTCATATATTCATATTGTAAAATAAATATTTCAGATCGAATATTTTCATAAATACTGTTTTTGTGCCTTGATTCCTAGTAATTTTTCTTGGACAAATATGAAGATAAAATTAGTCAAATAAGTTAATTCTTTTGAATGGTTTTACCAATTTAGATACCAGGTAGTTGAAGAGTATCTCAATTTTATTTATTTATTTTTGTGCTCTCGGACAGAGTTTAAAATTATCCAATGGAAAATAGAAGCTCTGTTAAAAGATTCTTCCCGCAGGCGGCCTGGGTGGCTCAGTTGTTAAGCCTCTGCCTTCGGCTCAGGTCATGATCCCAGGGTCCTGGGATTGGACCTCACTTCGGGCTCCCTGCTCAGCGGGAAGTGTGCTTCTCCTCCCACTCACCCTGCTTGTGTTCCCTCTCTCGCTCTCTCTCTGTCAAATAAATGAATAAAATCTTAAAAAAAAAAAAAAAGGATTCTTCCTATTAGGGCAGTTGGGTGGCTCAGTCAGTTGGGCATCTGACTCCTGATTTAAGCTCAGGTCATGACCTCAGGGTCATGAGGTAGAGCCCCACGTTGGGCTCCATGCAGGGCATGGAGCCTGCTTGGGACTCTTTTCCCCTCCCTTTGCCCCTCCCCCTCCTCAAATAAATAAATAAAATGCTAAAAAAATAAAGAAAATCTTAAAAAAAAGATTTCTTCCCTCAAATCAAGCTATTCCTAAGAGAATTTTATTTCCAATTGTTTAATATGTTCCATGCTCTTAGTTTTTTCTTTTTCAGCTTACTCTCAGTAATTGCAGCTGACCCTAAGCTTCAAAAGCCATAATTTTTGACAGTTTTTTGACATTTTTGACATTTTGACATTTTTGACTACTTTGAAAAAACATTCGAAATTCAGAGATATACATTCAAAATTTAGAGATTTATTTAAAAAGGCACACAAATATACATACAGAGAGATAAGTTTTGACAACTGCAGCTGTATTTTGATTAGTACAATTTTGAAACTAAGAACTAGTATTAATTATAATTCATCTCAACCAATTGCAAGTACATGTATTAGGAACACTGTTTTTATTCTACAGCTGTTTTCAACGAAATTTGTATTCATATTGCAACTATAAAAACAAATACATTTTTTTGGTCAATGATGAACTTGTAAACTACATTTACAGTAGTATTTACCATAATGTTGTGTTCTTTAGTTTAACAGAATGAGTTTCTAAAAGCTTTGTTTCAAATGTGTAAATTAGATTTTAAAATTCAGATCATTCTGGGAATTTTTCTGGTTTTCATTTCTGTGCTTCTGTTTGGAGGATTTGTGACCCAGGACCATTTAACTGTTCATGAAGTGCATTGGCTAAATGGAAGCTGCATATTAATAGCTCTACCTGTGTGCACAAGAAAATTTGGAATAAAACAATTTCTAGAACTAATCTCGAAGTCAGGCATTTGAAGTAAGTACAGACATACTTTACAGAGTGAGATGGCAATACCTCTCCTGCACTTCGCATCTGAAATCATTGTGTTTAGGTACAGGCTTTTTAACACAATTGCTAAATTTTAAAAAGATATTCTTTCTCAGCAGATACATGTTTTCTGATTTTCACAGGACTGGATATATGGCTATGTTGGTTGACAAACATTTTGAAAAGTTGCACATTCGTCATCAACTTCTTTGAGAAATTGAAACTTTGATACTTAAATATTTTCATTAAAGAAGAATTTTAGAGATCATTGATGGCAGAATGGTTCATTGCAAAATGAAGCTTTGCCAAAATAATTAATATAAACAATTATAAATTTAATGACATAACCACTGTAGTCTAAGTGTTGAGACTTCTCTTGTTTGTTCTTAGGAGAAACTGTGCAATCTCCTTTTCTTTCACATATTTCCTGTACACTGAACCCATAATTTCCCATATTCCTCACTGACCCCTCTGACCCGTGGCCCGACAGCTCTGTTCTTCTCCATCTTTAGCAAGGGCCGCAGCACATTAGGCTGGTATGATAGATGTCCAGGGGGCTCCTGCATCTCATTCTACTCCCACTACCTCGTCGTACCTCTGTCAAGTATGGTTCGTTTTATGTTTGATCACACTGGAATGCTGTCTTTGTAAGGAGGATTTGGTAATATTTCATTTGGAGAGGCTCAGCAGTAGAGACAGACAGGTCATTACCAGTCTTCTTCAGATCTAACCATATGTTAAAATGAGAGCTCTGTTTGCTGTTCACTAGTTTCTCACATGTTCTAGAGATGGGTATGCCAGAGGCAGGAAGTAGAAATTAGAGGGCCATCAAACCCATCTTGGATATATTAATACAATTATTAATAATAACCCTTCACCTAGAAAGGAAAAATCCATAAAAAAACTTAAGTAGGTCCCCCCAGGTCGACCTAGATGACCCCAAGACAAACAGGGAATTAGGACCCTTTTCAGTCCTCATGTTTGTCTTATCAAGGTGAGCATGGACTAGTGGAAGGAGATAAGGAAGTGTTGAAAATATCTTTCCTGGAACCTTCCTTATCCCATCAGACTTCTGCTCTGAGGCAGGTGTGTTACTTTCTCGGTGTCTCATGACCAAAAGAACTGGACTCCTCATTGTTCTTCCTAATACATATTCCCATGGTCCACTTCCTTTGGGGTAAAATTTTCTTCTAAAGAAAGAATATTCATAAGTTGTTAATCTTTTCAGTTCTGTAGTGTATATATTATTCACACTATTAAGTGTCAGTAACTAGAAAGACTCTTTGACAACGTGTGTAAAATCTATCTAACTTAGATTAGATTTCACATTTTTCCTGCTGAAAAATATTTATAAATCATTGGTGATAGAGATAATGACAAAGTATCTGTGAATTCATGTTATTTTATAGCCGAAATAAATAACAAGTGTGGATTGCATTGTAATTTACCATTACTGAGATAAAGATGAGCTGAAAGATGTACCAGTTAGGGGCGCCTGGGTGGCTCAGTCGGTTGGGCATCCGACTCTTGGTTTCTGCTTAGGTCATGATCTCACTGGTCATGAGATCCAGCCCCACATTAGGCTTCATGCTCAGTGAGGAGTCTGCTTGAAGATTCTCTTCCTCTGCCTCTCCCCCAACTCACACATAGTGTCTCTATCTCAAATAAACAGATCTTAAGAAAGAAAGATGTTATCAATTAAATGATAAGACAGTAGTACTTTGTGGACAATGATGTGTTTCCATTTGTAACTGCTAATGCAGTTAAAGAAATTAAGAAAACATGGTGAAAAGAAGTTAAAAGAAACTTCTGTTGTCAATAAGATTTTATGCTAGGTCAATTTAAAATTACTAGTAGTTACAGATTTTGCTTGAGGATTTATAAAATTCATATCATGTAAATATTATTGTAAATTCCAAAGGAACTTGTCCTTATCTGAATTCAGACTTGATTCTAGTAGAAAAGAATTCAGGCGAGCTAGTTTCATCTGTATAGAGATGTTAAAATTGGGTTTCTTAAAGTCCATTTCATTATGCTATTATGGAAACATTTTTATTTCTCCAGTATCAAATTTCTTCCTTTTGGTGTGAACTTCAGAACAAAAGGTGGAAGGCTTTGGGGCTCTTTCCAGTTTGGCTAATATATCCAAGGGGAAAGTATCTCTGGCCAGTATCTCAGGATACTTGGGGGCTCTGAGATTATTATGAAGATAGACCAATATGTGGCCAGAGAATCTAAAAGAAACTTTTAGCATAAACATATGGAAAGGTAGTGGACTAATAGCAGGCACTCAAGACCATTATGGAACACACAGCATACTTGGGTGTCATTGTTAGAGATTCCCTAAATACTGCTGTCAGCCTACGAAGAAAACTAACATTAATTGTCTCCAATATATTTCATTTACATTTCACTCAAGTGGGTTTTTTTTTAGAGATTTTATTTATTTATTTGACAGACAGAGATCACAAGTAGGCAGAGAGGCAGGCGAGAGAGAGGGGAGGAAGCAGGCTCCCTGCTGAGCAGAGAGCCTGAGGCAGGGCTCGATCCCAGGACCCCCGGATCATGCCCTGAGCCAAAGGCAGAGGCTTTAACCCATTGAGCCACCCAGGCACCCCTTACTCATGCAATTTTCACATAAATCCTGGAAGGAATGTATTAGTAGCTCTGTTTTATAATTCACAAATCTTTACCCCACATTATATGAGTCATATGTATTAGGTGGGGAGTGGGATTTGAATTCAGCTCTCAGCCTTCAGGGCATGTTCAGTTAGTGGACAAACTGGGTCTTCCACTGTTTACCTCAGAAATGCATTTCCTCCGTATTTTACTTCTGGTCTCCCAGATTATTGCTGGTGAGAAATCAAGTACTGGAGGGATAGTCAGTCTGGATAGACTTCCAGTACAGCTCTATAAGGCCTATACAACTTGAGTCATCATTTTTGCTGGCTACTTTGGGAAATATGGTATACTCCAATAACTAAATGCAAAGAGCCCACTCCAAAAACAAAACAAAACAAAAAGTAAGAAACATAGTGCAGCAAAGAGGAGGGACAGGTCATGGTCAGAATTTGAATACTTCCTATAATGTAAAATCCATCCCATTCTCTTCTTCCATGAAAATACAGATTTCTGAAAGGTGTCAAACTCACAGCATACACAAAATTAGGGCCACATTCTACTTTTCTTAGGAGTTCCTTGCTGTTTAGCTATTTTATGTTATTTAACAGATTATGGAATATATCATCATTTTATATATAATATGTATAATCATTGGGAACACGGTCCTTGACTTTTTGGTAGGATGGGGTACAGACTTCCTTGGGGAATCTGATTAAAATATTGAAATTCTCCCATCTGTGTATAAACAAAATTTTGCTTTCAACTTTAGGCCATTCACAGGTTTTGTAGGGCATCTGTGAATCAGTGGAAATCAGATTAAAGTCGCCATCACATTGCTTGGCTAATTTTTTTTTAAAGATTTTATTTGTTTCTTTGACAGAGATCACAGGTAGGCAGAGAGGCAGGCAGAGAGAGAGAGAGGGAAGCAGGCTCCCTGCTGAGCAGAGAGCGGGGCTTGATCCCAGGACCCTGGGATCACGATTTGGGCTGAAGGCAGAGGCTTTAACCCACTGAGGCACCCAGGTGCCCCTTCCCTGGCTCATTAACCAAGTGAGTTTCTAATCTGTTTGGGCATTCCTCCTTCCTCCTCCTCCTCCACCTCCTTCACCTGCCCGGCTCCTCCTCCTCCTCGTTTAAGGGAAGAAGTTAGTCATGGTTGTGTATTATAAATGTTCTTTTTAAAGAATGGTTTTAATTTAACTCTGTTTATTGATATAAAGTTAGCATAGACTGAATGAAATCTGTGCCTGCCTGTCTTTCTTGGATGATTTACAGTTTGTGTTTAATCTGAAGATTTTTTCTAATATGTAGTTTGGCTGCCTCATTGCATTTGCAGAGTCATTTCTTTATCTGTTATAACCCTGGCTTTAGCACCATTGCAAAATCATTTTCACGTAAACCAGTTAGTGAGTCTCAGTTAGGAAAGAGACACTCGTGTCAGAATTACCATTGATTGCCAGTCTGTCTCCGACCTAGATTATTACCCTCTTTTCCCAAGGTGCTCGTGTGGTCCCTGAGAAGACCCTTCAAGATATTTATGGATAGTGGTGCTTTTTGCTACAGTATCTATGAAATATTTTTAGATATTTTGTGATAAACTATTAAAACTACTTTGTTATAGAAGGATGACAAATAATATTGTAATGACATGTAACTTAATATTGTATTTTAATTAAGAACGAATTATTGTAAGGAACTATATAAGGGAAGATTGTTTGACAAGAAAAGCACAAGAGGTACTCACTAGATTGATTCGTCCTGCATCTGTTTTATTCAAATAACATATTTTGAAGCTCATAATTGCGATAGCTATGCCCAAGACCTTCATACCAAAGAGCAGAAATCTTTAAAACACCTTTGCTCAACTTCCTCAACTTTTCATAGCCTTTTTTGCCTTTGGAATTAATGTCTTTTGTAAAACTTTCTTACTGTGGATTTTAGCAATAACCAATGACAACACTTTGAAGTTCTTTATTTTTTATGTGATCTGATAGAATAGGTGTTTTTTTTTTTGAGTGTGTATAGTTGATAGATGTCGTACATATATTTGCAGCATTTTAATTTTTTCTCTTGATGTCTCCACACATCTTTTTAAAATTTTTTCAGTTTTATTGAGGTATAACTAACAAAATTATACAATAATGAAAGTGCACTTTGTGATGATTTGATACACCTATACATTGTGAAAGGATTTCCCCCATCTAGTTGATTAACATCTGTCACCTCATGCATTTAGTCATATGCATATACTGTGAGTATATGACAGGATCTGTCCCATTTAAAGGTGACATTTTATGCTGAAAGGGAAAAATTTAAAACCAAGAATACTCTGTCTGGGAAGGTTATCATTTAGATTTGAAGGAGAGATAAAGATTTTCCCAAAGAAAATTTAAAGGAGCTTATCACTACTAAATAAGCCTTACAAGAAATGTTACAGGGTGGAGGATGCCTTTGTGGCTTAGTTGGTTAAGTGTCTGTCTTCAGCTCAGGTCACAATCCCAGGGTCCTGGGGTTGAGTTCCACATTGGGCTCCTTTCTTGGCAGGGAGCCTGCTTCTCGCTCTGCTTGCCGCTCCCCTGGCTTGTGCTTACTCTCTCTCTCTCTCTCTGACAGATAAATAAAGAAAATCTTAAAAAAAAAAAAAGAAAAAGAGAAAAGAAATGTTAAGGGGACTTCTTTAAGTGAAAAAGAAATGACCATAATTAGACATAAGAAAAATATGAATAAAAAGATATAAAATATGACTACATATATATAAAATGTGGAGAAAGAAGTATAAAAGGAAGAGAAAGGGATATTTTTTCTTTTTTCTTTAGAATGTGTTTCAACTTAAATGACCATTAAATTAATGTGGACTGCTATTTACTTAAGATGTTATGAATGAACCTCATTGTAACCACAAACCGAAAACCGATAATAGATACACAAAAAACAAAGAGAAAGAAAGCCTAATAAAGCACTGTAAGTACTCACTGATCACAAAGAAAAAGCAAGAGAAGAAGAAAGGAACAAAGAAGAACTACAGAAACAACCAGAAAACAAATTTTAAAAATGACAATAAGTACATCCTATCAATAATTACTTGAAATGTAAGTGGCCTAAATACATCGATAAAAAGACATAGAGTAGTGGAATGGTGGGAAGAAAAAAACAAAACAACCCTCATCTATGCCCCCCCCCCACCACCAAACTGCTGAGGTAGTAGTGCTTATATCAGAAAAAATAGACTTTAAAACAGAGATTGTAACAAGAGACAAAGAAGAGCATTATATAACAATAAAGGAATCAATCCAGCAAGAGGATTAAACAATTGTAAATATTTTTGCATTCAACACTGGAGCTCCGAAATACATAAAGCAAATATTAACAGACATAAAAAGAGAAATTAATGAGAATACAATAATGGGAGGGGACTTGAGCACTCCACTTACATCAGTGGATAGAACATCCAGAAAGAAAACCGATAAGGAAACAATGTCTCTGAATGACACAATAGACCAGATGGACATCATAGATACATAGAAAATAATCCACCCAAAACAACAGAGTCAGTGAAGCTAAGCAAATTCTTTGAAAAGATAAACAAATTGGCAGACTTTTAGCCAGACTAAAAGAAAATAAATTAATGAAAAAAAAAAAAGAAAGGACCCAAATAAATAAGATCAGAAATGAGAAAGGAGAAGTAACGACTGACACCACCGAAATACAAAGGGTTACAAGAGAATACTATGAAAAATGATATGCCAACCAACTGGAGAACCTGGAAGAAATGGGTAAATTCCTAGAAACACACAACCTTCTAAAACTGAACCAGGAAGAAAGAGAAGATCTGAGTAGACTGATTATAAGTAATAAAATTGAAGTGGTAATCAAAAGACTGCCAAAAAATAGAAGTCCAGGACCAGATGGAGTCCTAAATAAATTCTACCAGACATTTAAAGAAGAGTTAGTGTCTGTTCTCCTCAAACTATTCAAAAAAATATAAGAAGGAAAACACATTCTGTGAGGACTGCATTACCCTATACCAAAACAAGACAAAGATAACACCAAAAGAGAAAACTGCAGGCCGGCATCATTGGTGAACATAGATACAGAAATCCTCAGTACTTTAGCGAGTACTAGTGAACCACATAGAACAATACATTAATAAGATAAATCAGCATGGTCAGGTGGCATTTATTCTTGGGATGCAATGATGGCTCAATATTTGCAAATCAGCCAACATCATTGTACCACATCAATAAAATGTAGGCTAAAAATCACATGATCACCTGAATAGATGCAGAGAAAGCATTTGACAAGATTTGACATCCATTCATGAAAAAAACTCTCAACAATATAGGGTTGGAGGAGACATACCTCAACAAAATAAAGGCCATATTATGAAAAACCCACAGGTAACATCCTCACTGGTGAAAAACTAAGCTTTTTCTCTAAGGTTAGGAACAAGATAAGGATGTCCACTCTTGCCACCTTTATTCAACATAGTACTGGAAGTCCTAGTTACAGCAATCAGACAAAAAGAAATAAGAGGCATCCATATTAGTAAAGAAATTAAACTATTAAACTATTTGCAGACAACATGATACTATATATAGAAAATCCTAAAGATTCCAGCAAAAAGTACTAGAAATAATAAAAACAAATTCAGTAATGTGGAAGGACACAAAATTATACCCAGAAATTGGTAGTGTTTCTATACACTAACAATGAAGTTGCAGAATGAGAAATTTAAAAAAAAAACTCCATTTATAAATGCACCAAAAAGAATAAAATACTAAAGAATAAACTTAAACCAATGAGGTGAATGACCTGTTCTCTGAAAGGTGTAAAACACTGATGAAAGAAATTGAAGATGACACAAACAAATGGAACAACATTCCATGCTCATGGATTAGAAGAATTAATATTGTCAAAATGTCCATATTACTCAAAGCAATCTACAAATTCAATGCAATCCCTATCAAAACGCCAACATTTTTTGCAAACTAGAACATATAATACTAAAATGTGTATAGAACCATGGAAGACCCCAAATAGCGAAAGCAAACCTGAAAAAGAGGAACAAAGCTGGAGGTATCACAATTCCAGATTTCAAAATATTTTACAAAGCTGTAGTAATCAAAGCAGTTTGGTACTGGCACAAAAATGGACACACTGATGAATAGAATAGGATAGAGACCTCAGAAATAAATCCACATTTACACAGTCATTTAATCGATGACAAAAGGAGGAAAAGAGTAAGCAATGGGGAAATCTTTTCAATAAATGGTGCTGGGAAAACTGGACAGCTACATGGAAAAGAATAAGTGAAACGACCACTTTCTAAAACCGTATGCAAAAAATAAACTCAGAATGGATCAAAGCTCTAAATGTGAGACCCAAAAATATAAAAATCCTAGAAGAGAAACACAGGCAGTAGTTGCTCTGACATTGGCCATAGTAGCATTTTTCTAGATATGTCTTCTAAGGGAAGGGAAACAAAAGCAAAATAAAGCATTAGGACTACCCCAAAATAAAATGCTTCTGCACAGTGAAGGAAAGAATCCACAGAACTAAAAGACAACCTACTAAATGGGAGAAGATACTTGCAAATGTTATAACCAATAGAGGGTTAATATCCAAAACATATAAAGAACTTATAAAAAACTGAACATCAAAATAACAATCTGATTAGAAGTGGGCAGACATTTTTCAAAAAGAACGTACAGATGGCTAACAGGCACATTAAAAGATGCTCAGTGTCACTCATCATCAGGGAAATGAAAATCAAAGCCACAATGAGATATCACCTAATGCCTGTTAGAATGGCTAAAATCAAGAAAACAAGAAGGAAAAAGTATTGGTGAGGATGTGGGGGAAAAGGAACCTCTGTGCACTATCTGCAGGAATGTAAATTGGTATAACCACTGTGGAAAACAGTCTAGAGGTTCATTGAAAAATAAAAATAGAAATACCATATGATCTAATAATACCACTGTTAGGTATTTACCCAGGGAATACAACACACTAACACAAAAAGATATATGCATCCTTATGTTTATTATAGGGTTATTTACAGTAGTCAAGACACAGAGGCAATGTACATATTTATCGGAAGACGAATGGATAAGGAAAACGTGGTATATGTACACAATAGGATATTATGCAGCCATAAGAAGGATGAGACAACATAGGTGGACCCAGAGGGAATTATGCAAAGTGCAATAAGTCAGACTGAAAAGACAAATATCGTATGATTCCACTTATAAATGGAATCTTAAAAAATGAATAAGCAAAAAAAAGCAGAATCAGAACTACAGAGAACAAACTGACGGTTGCCAGAGGGAAGGGGGGTGGGGGGTTGGGTAACACTGATGAAGGGCAGTGGGAGATACAGGCCTCCAGTATGGAATGAGTAAGTCACGGGACTAAAAGGCACAGCGTAAGGAATATAGTCAATGACACCGTAATAGCGATGTAATGGGACAGTTGGTAGCTGTACTTGAAGTGGACATAGCATTATGTATAAACTTGTCAAGTCACTAATTTGTACACCTGAAACTAATGTAACATCGTGTATCAACTATACTCAAAAAAATAAAGGTGACACTTTAAATAAGAGAACTCACGACCAAAGGTGGCCAAATGTGAGAAGACAAAAGAAGAATCTGTGAGAGTAGGACACATGTTGCTTCACTACATCCTTCCTAGGGGTCTAGACAAGAGGTACAGATCTGAAACACAGGGGGTGTGCTCTTTCCTCTATAATCTGAGCACAAGAGGAAATTTCTGGAACTTTGTAGCCATCCATTATAAGGAGTTGTGAGGTAACAGTTAAGGTTTCAGATTGAGCTGGATCCTTGCTCTGCCAGCCTAACAGCTCATCATCCATAACGTGGTCAGTGACACACCCAGCTGCAACCTTGGCTGGGAAATGTGGTCTTTCAGTAGAGCACTCCATTCAAAGAGGGAGCTTTTTGATTCGAGAGAAAAGACAACGTATGTTTGGTCGGCAGTTAGCCATCTTGGACTCATCTATTGACTTTTTATTAAAGATGAAAACTTTCACCTAATTCTTCTTTATTCACCTTTCCTGCTGGAGAGTCTTAGGCAAACTTCACTGATCCTTCTAATCAAGGGTGAGTTTTGTTGATGAGTAAAAAATAAAAAGACCTCCCATTTTTAAGTTGAAAGTGTTTGGATGAAAGTCAGTTGTGTTATAAGCTCATTCTGCCCATCATCTTTTTTGAGTCTCTGGAACTTACTCTGTTACCAAAATGAGATCCTGGATTTCAGGAGATTATGGTGCAGAGAGGACCGCTTAGATATTATAAGTAACTTTCATGATATAATTTTAAGAAATTCCTCAGCAGAAGGTCATTACCTTTAATTAGACTGCCAGAACCCATTCTCACAAGACAGATCACTAAAAGGGTCAAAACTTTTTTTTTTTTTTTAGTAAGTGGTGGTCAATAGTCCTAAGCAGATATTTTAATTAACTATGTGGGGGTTTTTTTAGATGTCCTGAGTATCCTATCCTAATATAAAAGGTAATCTTTCTACCTTCCCCAGTTTTAAATGTTTGTTGGTATGCTCAGTTTTATTTCAAAACATGAGTCTATAAAAATCAACAAACATGGAAAAGGTCTTTGTCTTTATTATTCAAAGATATCTTGTGAAATAATAAGATACATACCAACAGCTCAAGTAAAAGTGAACAAAGAATATGAAGGGTCAACTCAGAAAGGAATGGTGCTTATACATGAAAATAATTCTAATTAATATTCAAAAACAAGATAAAACATTAATGTTCTGTAGCTTAACAAATTGTTACTAATTTTTAAAATATATATTTCTATATATTTCAGATACCATATTATAAACATTTTTTGAAAAAAATTAAGAAACATGGTATGTGACTTAATCAGTAAACTCCCAGAAACCAAGCTAAGACTCTTTCTTTTTTTTTTTTTTTTAAGATTTTATTTATTTATTTGACAGAGATCACAGTAGGCAGAGAGGCAGGCAGAGAGAGAAGGAAGCAGGCTCCCCGCTGAGCAGAGAGCCCGATTCGGGATTCGATCTAAGGACTCTGAGATCATGACCTGAGCCGAAGGCAGAGGCCTTAACCCACTGAGCCACCCATGTGCCCCCAAGCTAAGACTCTTTCAATCAAGAATCTTAGGTTGAAGAAATGCTGCCTGTACTTAACTCTTGCTAAGCTTTCTTTCCTATGTAAATGGTAAAAAATCATTTAGACATTTTCCAGAATGTGTTTGTCTAATATCAGCTTATTTTTCTTAAAGCGGAGTCCTGTCTGTGAACCTTCTTGCTATATACTAATGTTAATTGAAACACTTGGAATATTGAAGCCTTCTTTATTGAATATTGAGAAACTCCTTTTCCCTATTGAAAGGTTTTTCTTCTTGATTCTGTTTTTTTTTTTTTTTTTCTGAAGCTTCTTACACAAGCAGCTCAACAGCCGTGGCTCTTGGTACCAGTTCCATTACCTAAGCAAACCTTGCATTTCTTAAAACCTGACAGATACCCAGCTTACATCTTTGTTGTTTGTTCAATGTTTGTAAAGAAAATTTATAGCTTGCACATATGATTACCATCAAGTTTGCCAGAAATACCTCTTCATTATAAAGTTTTTTTTTTTTTAAAGATTTTATTTATTTATTTGATGGAGAGTGAGAGAGAAAAAGCACAGTAGGGGGAGTTGCAGAGGGAGAGGCAGAAGCAGGTTCTCACTGAGTGGGAGCCGAGCCCTATGTGGGGCTCAATCACAGGACACTGGGATCATGATCTGACCCAAAGGCAGACACTTAACCAACTGAGCCACCCAGGTGCCCCAAAGTTTCTTTTTTTCTTTCATTCTGCTATTTATGTTCAATGTCATGGTTTTAAATTATGCAAAATATGCCCTCACATTAAAACTTATTGTGAGAATATGTTAGAAAGGGAATTATGATAATTTTACTTTTTTATCTGATGGGATTTATGACTTCAAAGATTTTTTTCAGTTAATGTTTAAAATGAGATAATGGTTTTAAGATTTTGTTACATACTGAAGCAGGAGAAAAATGACCCAATTATTTAAAAATTTTAACAGAAGGGGCACCTGGGTGGCTCAGTGGGTTAAGCCTCTGCCTTTAGCTCAGGTCATGATCTCAGGGTCCTGAGATCGAGCCCCGCATTGGTCTCTCTGCTCAGCAGGGAGCTTCCTTCCCCCCCGCTCTCTGCCTGCCTCTCTGCCTGCTTGTGATCTCTGTCTGTCAAATAAATAAATAAAATCTTAAAAAAAAATAAAAAAATAAAAATTTTAACAGAAGTATGTAGTTCCTCACAAGTGCCCACTTAAAGGGAGCTTAACTTTGTGGTCTTTCTACTTTGTGTTATTTAGAAAACCTTCCTCTCCTTGGGTTGAGATTTCTTGAACTATTTGGATTATTTTTCTATTGCCTCTTTCCCTGTGATTCTGTACTGACTCATTCCTCCCACATACTAGATCTCAGTTTTAACATGTTCATCTGGAATTATTTTGTGATCCCTCCCTCTCCCCTGTTTTATAGATTTCACATCAAGGAGAATGAATGAAAAAAGAATCGTCTGTTAGGTGGATTTTTAGCAGGTTTTGTGATAGTGTAGTACCTGGACAGATAAAAACTAGTTAATGTTTTTCTCACTTCTTTGTTCTTGTGAGAATTACATGCTATTTTTCTTAAGTAGGCATTCTTTTGTCATCTCAAGCCCCTATGTTCGTTTTTTGCTTATTTATGGCTAATACTTCATTTCTTAGAACATTCAGTCAACTTCTAGCAGGGTCCTGCAATGCAAATGAGGGGCAGGGCTAAAAGGGGCACAGGTTCTTTTAGTCAAGGTTAAAATGAGGAGGGCTTCTTCAATTTTAGGACCCCTAGAGATAAATGTGATTGTGTCAAGGGCAGACTTTAAGAAGCCATCTGTGATCTATTCACTTGCTTTACTGCAGAGATACCTTCCTCTGCCCCCTCAGGCTCCCTGTTGGGGTCTAGGGGAATAATCAGGTGATGCAGTCTAGCTTCCACACTGCCTGGGCTCTTGTAGGCTAAGCATACTTGCCAGGAGAAATAGGCTTTCTGTCTTCTGTGAGAATGCTTTTAGCAGGAACTCCTTGGCCAAAAGATGGCTTAGAGTAAATCCTGGGTCTGTGGGTTTAGGACGTGGGACAATACCCATCAGCCACAAAACACTTGACGGGTACAAAATGAAGTGTTCCGTAACTTAAAAGCTCTCTTCTGAGAGAGGAATAACTAGCGACTCCTCTCCTTCATGCATTTCTTGTTCTGAGTCAGAGAAACATGTTGTCATCTGGGATGTCCCAGGCTTCTGTATGTGAGCTCCTGGATTGTTCTTACCTTTGAAATTATTAAGAAAATGGGATACTGTGTAAGAATGATTTATGGAATCTGATTTCACAGCCTGAAAGTGTGGGTTAGATCAAATTATTGCCTTTCCCCATGATCTATCTGTATACTCTGTAAGCTAGCTTCCTGGGTTATCCCCGCTCTCAGACTTCCCTGGATAGAATACAGAATGTGAGAAACAAAATAAAATACAAAATCAGCATGGGAGTTGATGCTCAGGGACCCTGATTTAATACGATCTATAGCTTTTACAGGGTCTTAGAACTCCTAAAATAGCAGAGACATGAGAAAGACAACATTCTAAATGATTTAAAAGAAAAACTTAAAATTTTATCAGATTATGGGATAGTTTTGATTTACCTCCAAAGCCAATGGAATTAGGTGGCCTGCATATGTTATATCCTTTGAGCCACGCTTACGCTCTCTGTTCCATAGCTAAGAGATGGAATGCACCAAACAGAAAATGAAATTTCTGTATCTCTGTAGGACAGATGCAAGATTTACACCCATACTCCCACTATACATTGCAAATCACAGAAAACAGATATGGGGGAGGTGGCATGTGGGAAGGGATGGGAAGTGTGATGCTAGAGGAGGAGCTCTGGAACCTGCAGAGGTTGCAGGGTATTTTGAGGAGTGTTGCTTGGCAGTTGTCTACTTCGTACGGTCAGACCATCAGGGAACCAGGCAGTGGGATAGGAGACATCTCAGCCCAATCTCAACAGACTGGGGACAACCTAAGATTACTCAGCAGCTTGTGTTTCAGCCTTAGATCTGAGATAACATTGTCCAGGCAATGTGTTAGTCTTTTTGGGTTGCTATTGTTACACACTAATCATTCGATGATTTTGTTTATTCATTTGTTGTTTTGCTTTGTTGTTTGTTCACCTTCGAATGAGAATGTAGCCACATTGACTTTACTTGTATCAGTAGGGTAGAGACTGAAGATTCCCTCCAGCTACTTGCATGCAAAGGGGGCTGAGTCCCCCAGCATCATTCTACATGTGAATGAGATCCTATGGTGTTTGTCTTTCTCTGAATGACATATTTCACGTAGCACTATACTCTCTTGCTCCATCCATGTCCTTGCAAATGGTAAGATTTCTTTCTTTTTTATGGCCAAGTAATATTTTGTTGTGTGCATAAATACTAATTTTTTTTTATCCATTCATCAATTGATGGACACTTGGGCTGCTTCCATAATATGCCTATTGTGTATAATGCTGCAAAAAACATAGGGTGCGTGTTTTTGTGTTCTTTGGGTAAATACCTAGTAGTGTGATTGCTGGATCGTAGGGCGGTTATATTTTTAACTTTTTGAGGAATCTCCATACTGTTTTCCACAGTTACTGCATCACTTTGCATTCCCACCAACAGTGGAGGAGGGCTCCCCATTCTCCATATCCTCGCCAGCACCTGTTGTTTCTCGTGTTGTTGATTTTAGTCATTCTGACAGGTGGGAGGTGGTATCTCATTATAGATTTGATTTGCATCTCTCTGATGATGAATGATGTTGGGTATATTTTCATGTGCTTGTTGACCATCTGTACACCTTCTCTGGAGAAATGTGTGTTCGTGTCTTCATGTCTTCTGCCCATTTTTAAAAATGGCTTATTCGGTTTTTTGGGTGTTAAGTTGTATCAGTTCTCTGTACATCTTGGATATTAATCCTTTATCAGACACGTCATTTACAGATATCTTCTCCTACTTCTTAGGTAGCCTTCTAGTATTACTGATTGTTTCCTTTGCTGTGCAGAAGCTTTTTATTTTGATGTGGTCCCGTAGGTTATTTTTGCCCTTGCCCCAGTAGATATATCTAGAAGAAAGTTGCTGTGGCTGATGTCCGAGTGGTTACTGCCTGTATTCTTTTCTAGGATTTTTGTGACTTCAGGTCTCATATTTAGGTCTTTAATCTACTTTGAATTTATTTTGTGTGAGAAAGTGGACCAGTTTCTTTCTTTTGCATGTTGTTGTCTAGTTTTCCCAACACTGTTTCATGAAAAGACTGTCTTTTTTCCATCAGATATTCTTTCCCACTTAGTTAAAGACAAATCGATCGTATCGTTGGTTTTCTGTTCTGTTCCACTGATCCGTGTGTCTGTTTTTGTGCTAGAACATACTGTTTTGATTACTACTTTGTAGTAATTTTGTATTACTTGTATTATCAGTATTATCACCTGAAGCCTGGAATTGTGATGCCTCCAGCTTGGCTTTTCTTTTCCAAGACTGTTTTGCCTATTTTAGATCTTTGGTGGTTCTACATAAATTCTAAGATTGTTTGTTCTAGGGGTGCCTGGGTGGCTCATTGGGTTAAAGCCTCTGCTTTCGGCTTGGGTCATGATCCTAGGGTCCTGGGATCAAGCCCCACATTGGGCTCTCTGCTCAGCAGGGAGCCTGCTTCCCCCACTCTCTCTGCCTACTTGTGATCGCTGTCTGTCACATAAATAAATAAAATCTTTTTTAAAAAAAAGATTATTTGTTCTAGTTCTGTAAAAAAAAATGACATTGGCATTTTGATAGGGATGGCATTAAATCTGTAATTTGCTTTGGGTAGTATAGACATTTTAATAATATTTGTTCTCCCAATCCATGAGCTTGGAATGTTTTCCCATTTATTTGCATCATTTTCAGTTTCTTTCATCAGTGTTTTATAGTTTTCAAAGTACAGTTCTTTTACCTCTTTGGTTAGGTTTATTCCAAGGTATCTTATTATTTTTGGTGCAGCTGTTAAATGGGATTGTTAATTTCTGGGACTCTTTCTCTTTCTGCTGCTTCATTATTGATATGTAGGAATGCAGTAGATTTTTGTACATTGATTTTGTATCTTGCAACTTTACTGAATTTGTTTATCAGTTCTAGAATTTTTTTTTGGTGGAATCTTTAGGTTTTTTTCGGTGGAATCTTTAGGTTTTTTTCTATATAGAGTATCTGCAAATAGTGAAGGTTTTACTTCTTCCTTGCCAATTTGGATGGCTTTTATTTCTTTATGTTGTTTGATTGCTGTAGCTAGGACTTCCAGTAGTGTGTTGAAAAAAGTGGTGAGAGTGGACATCCTTACCTTATTCCTCACCTTAGGAGGAAAGCTCTCAGTCCTGCCCATTAAGGATGATGTTAGCTCTGGGTTTTTCATATATGGCTTTTATTATGTTGAGATATGTTCCCTCTAAACTTACTTTGCAGAGGGTTTTTGTCATGAATGGATATTGTACTTGCTAAATGCTTTTTCTGTGTCTCTTAAAATGATTGTTTGGTTCTTATCCTCTCTCTTATTGATGTGGTGCATCGCAATGATTGATTTGTGAATACCAAATCATGCTTCCATCCCAGGAATAAATCCTACTTGATTGTGTTGAAGTATTTTTTTAAAATGTATTATTGAATTTGGTTTTCTAATTTTTTTAAAAGATTTTTTTTTTTTTAATTTGACAGAAGGAGCACAAGTAGGCAGAGAGGCAGGCAGAGAGGGGGGGGGAAGCGGCTCCCCACTGAGCAGAGAGCCCGATGTGGGACTCCATCCCAGACCCGGAGACCATGACCCAAGTTGAAGGCAGAGGCTTAACCCACTGAGCCACCCAGGCGCCCCTAATTTTTGTTGAGGATTTTGCATTTATGTTCATCAAAGATACTGACCTATAGTTCTCTCTCTCTCTCTCTTTTGTGGTGTCTTTATCTGGTTTTGGTATCAGGATAATGCTGGCCTCATAGAATGAATTGGAAGTTTTCCCTTTTTTTCTATTGTTTGGAATAGTTTGAGGAGAATAGGTGTTAACTCTTCTTTATACGTTGGTAGAATTCACCTGGGAAGCCCATCTGGTCCTGGACTTTTGTTTGTTGAGAATTTTTTGGTTATTGATGCATTTACTTTGCTGATTATTGATCTGTTCAAATTTTCTATTCCTCTTTCAGTTTTGGTAGTGTATGTTTCTAGGAAGTTACCCATTTCTTCTAAGTTGTTTGTATCCATTTCTTCTAGTTTGTTGAATATAGTTTTTCATTATATTCTCTTATTTGTATTTCTATGGTGTTAGTTGTTATTTCTCTTCCTCGCTTTATGATTTTTTTAAATTTGAGTCCTTTCTTTCTTTTTTGTGATAAGTCTGGTGAGAGGTTGATCAATTTTATTGGTATTTTTTTCAAAGAGCCAGCTCTTGGTTTCATTGATCTGCTCTATTGGTTTTTTGTTTGTTTGCTTCTATAGCATCTATTTCTACTCTAATCTTTATTATTTTCTTCCTTCTGCAGGTTTTAGGTTTGTTTGTTGTTCTTTCTTTAGCTCCTTTAGGAGCAAGTTTAGGTTGTTTATTTGATATTTTTTTGCTTCTTGGGGTAGCCTCTATTGCTATATACTTCCCTCTTAGAACTGCTTTTGCTGTATCCCAAAGGTTTTGGACTATTATATTTTAATTTTTATTTGTTTTATATATTTTTTATTTCTTCTTTTATTTCTTGGTTGGCCCATTCATTGTTTAGTAGCATGCTACTTAACCTTCATATATTTGTGATCTTTCCAGATTTTTTCTTGTGGTTGACTTCTAGTTTCATATCGTTGTAGTCAGAAAGATGCATAGTATGACTTTGATCTTGAATTTGGTGCAGCTTGTTTTGTGGCCTATTCTGTAGAATGTTCCATGTGCACTTGAAAAAAGTGTGTATTCTGTTGCTTTAGGATGGAATGTTCTGAATGTATCTGTTAAATCCATCTGTTCCACTGTCATTCAAAGCCATCATTTCCTTCTTGATTATCTGTTTGGATGGTCTCTCCGTTGATATAAGTGGAGTGTTAAAGTCCCCTACTATCACTGTATTATTATTGTTTAGTTCCCTTATGTTTGTTATTAACTGTTTTATATATTTGGGTGCTCCTCTTTTGGGTGCATAAATATTTACAATTGTTATATCCTCTTGTTGGATTGTCCTGTTTATTATAATATAATGTCCTTCCTTGTCTCCTGGTAGTCTTTGTTTTAAAGTCCTTTTTGTCTGCTGTAAGTATTGCTACTCTGACATTCTTTTGATGTGCATTTGCATGATAGATGTTTCTTCATCCTCTCACTTTCAATCTGCAGGTGTCTTTAGGTGTAAAATGAGTACTTGTAGGCAGCATGTAGATAGGTCTTGTTTTTTTACCCATCATGTCACCCTATGACTTTTGATTGGAGTGTTTAGTCCATATACATTCAAAGAAATTATTGATAGATATCTATTTATTGCCATTTTATTACTTGCTTCGTGGTTGTTTCTGGAGATTTTTCTCTCCAGATCCCTTGATCCCTTGTTGGGTTTCTCTCTTTCATGGTTTGCTAATTTTCTTTAGTGATATGTTTGGATTTCTTTCTCTTTCTTCTTTGCATATCTATAGTGGTTTTTGATATATGGTTACCATTAGGTTGGTATATAACCTCTTCTACAAATAGCAGTTTATATTAAGTTGATGGTCATTGAAGTTTGAACCCATTTTTTACCCTTGTCTTTACCAAGGTTTAGATATATGTTGTTATATTTTATTTCCTTTTATTTTGCAAGTTCTTTGACTTTTTTTTTTTACAGAAATGTTCATTTTTATTGCTTTTGTATTTCCTACATTTATACTGCCACTTTTGGTCTCTCCTTTCCACTCAGAGTCCCTTTAATATTTCTTGCAGGGCTGTTTAACGTTAATGAACTCCTTCAGGTTTTGTTTGTCTGGAAAACTCTTCATCTCTCCTATGCTGAGTGATAGCCTTGCTGGATAGACTGTTCTTGACAGCAGAGTTTTCCTGTTTAGCACTTTGAATATATCATGTCTTTTTCTTCCAGCTTGGAAAGTTTCTGCTGAAAAATCCCCTGCTAGCCCTATGGGTTTTCCATGCTAAGTTACTGACTTCTTTTGTCTTGCTGCCTTAAAATTTTTTCCTTTATCACTATATTTTGCTAATTTAATTACAATATGTCTTGGTGTGGATCTGCTTTTTTTTTTATTTTAATGGAAGTTCCCTGTGCCTCCCAGATCTGGATGTCCATTTCCTTTCCCAGATTAGATATGTTTTCAGCTATTAATTCTTCAAATAAATTTTCTGCCCTGTTTTCTCTCTCCTCTTCTTCTGGGACTTTGATAATGCAAGTATTTATTACATTTGATAGGAGTCATTGAGTTCCCTAAGTCTATTTTTGTTTTCCATAATTCTTTTTTCTCTTTCGGTTGTGTTCAGCATGATTACTTTCCGTTAGTCTGTTTTCTAGGTCACTGATTTGTTCCTCTGCTTCTTCCAGCCTGCTGTTCATTCCACCAAGCAAATTTCTCATTTTGTTTATTGAACCCTTTATCTCTGCTGTATTGCTGTATTATTCCTTATTCTGTGTTAAGGGTGTCACTCATATCTTTGCTCTTCTCAAGTCCAGCAAGTATCCATATGATCATTACTTTAAATTCTCTGTCAGTCACATTACTTTTATCTGTTTCACTTGGCTCTCTGGCTGTGGCCTTGCCCTGTTTTTTCTTTTGGGTATATTTCTCTGCTTCTCATTTTGTCTAGATCTCTGTGCCTGTTTCTCTGTGTTAGGAAAGAGAAATTGTGCTATGCCTTTTATTCTTGAGGGTAATGACCTTATGAATAAGAGGTCCTGTAGTGCCCTGCCATGTAATGTCCCCTATTCCCTAGGGCCTGGCACTTCCAGGACTGTCTCCAATGTGTTTGTGTTTGCTCTGCTTTTTGTCCTGGTCACTTTATCATCCAGACCTGTCATCTGCAGCACTCTCTTTACCTGTGGTGAGCAGTGTTTTCCCTGGCCTGAATGTGGCACATTTTAACTAGGTATGCTCTGGTCTGTTTGTGGAATGAGACCTATTGCCACTGCCATCAGAGCTGAGGTTCCACCAAACTCCCTATTTTCAAGAGACACTGTGTGAGCAAGTGTTTGGGCTGGTCTTTTGGGGGAGGGTGCCTGCCATGATGGGACTGAGGCCATGGAGATGGGGAAGAGTGATTCTTCTGGAATGCCAGGGGGCAAGGCTTGGTATAAGCAAGTTAGGTAAGAGTGTGAAGACTGTCCTGGCTCTTTTGCAAGTGACCCTGTGCTTATTCTGAGGGGCAGGGTTGGGAAATGGCACCCACCAGTTCCTTTGTTCTTGGAGGGGGTCTCTCTGTGAGTACTGTCTCTGTGAGACTCAGTCTGAGACGAGTGAATAACCTTCCCACTGTGTGCCCCAGAAGCTCTTCAGGTTGCTATTTCCGTGCTATATGTCCACAGATTGTTTGTCTGCCTTCTCTCCAAGGACAGCATAGTGCCATCAGGACTTGGTCCCTGCGAAGCCCACTGACCTTCAAAACTCTAGGCTTTAAGCCCTGCTAGGTTCAAGAACTCCTAAAATTCAGCCCCTTTTGCTTTCCAGGCTAGTTGCTATGGGGATTTGTTTCCCCCATATGCTCTCCTGTGTGTAAGTCTGTCTCTCACCCATCTCCATGACCATAACTCGCTCCCTACCTCAGCGGCCACAATTTTTTCTCTCCCAAACTGTGTCTCTGCACTTCCTACCTTCTTCAGTGTGGCCACTTCTCTCTCTTTAGTTGTGGAGTTTGTTCTGCCCGTCTTCAGGTTGACTTCTTGGGGTATTTAGGGTGACTTGATCATTATCTAGTTGTATTCGTGGAATGAGGTAAGCGTAGGGTCCTTCTACTATACCATTATCTTCCAAACTCTATATGAACTCGTTTTTGACTAAGGAAGAATATCCTCCTCTCTGATATACATATTACAGATATTTTTTCACAGTTTATCATTTGCCTTTTGGTTTCAAACACACATTTTAAATTATAATATGATTTCATCTCTCAGTATTTTCCCTTTTATTTAAAGCATATGACTTTTATATCTTGCATTGAAATCTTTCTTCATACATTTATAGTTTTATTATTTATTTATTTATTTATTTCAAAGATTTTATTTATTTATTTCACAGACAGAGATCACAAGTCAGACAGAGATCACAAGTAGGCAGAGAGGCAGGCAGAGAGAGAGGAGGAAGCAGGCTCCCCGCTGAGCAGAGAGCCCGATGCGGGACTCGATCCCAGGACCCCGAGATCATGACCTGAGCTGAAGGCAGAGGCTTTAACCCACTGAGCCACCCAGGTGCCCCATTTTTTATTTATTTTTTATAGGGAATGTTTTATTTTGACCATGCACTATTTTATCTTTAAAATGGTTATTTGCCTTTTGACTCCCTTCACCCATTTCTCCTATCCCCCTGCGTTGCCTGCCTCTGTGTCTATGAGATTTTTTTCTTTTTTTCTGTATTTACTTTTTTCTACTCTTGTGTTCACTCTTAATTAATACTCACTTTTCTGCTTCCTGTTGACACGATGAAGGCTTTGCTACTCCACAGTTTGGACCTTGGACTTTAAGGGTGGAGCTGACTGTACATGAATTCTGTAGAGCCTTGGGATTCATGGAATATCAGAGAACATAGATGTAGATGCAGTAGATTTGAACTACATATAGAAGGTCTGTACTTCAAACAGATGTCATTTGAGATTAGGCAATTTAGGGGCACCTGGGTGACTCAGTAGGTTAAGTGTCTGCCTCCAGCTCAGGTCATGATCTCGGGTTCCTGGGATGAAGCCCCATGTCAGACTCCTTCTCCCTCTGTTCCTCCCCCCCAACCCTGCTCGTGCTCCCTCCTCTCTCAAAAAAATAAATAAAATGTTTTAACAAAGATTAGGCAACTTAATAAAAGGCAAGAAGATGTGAGGAATAAAGGGATTTACTCAGGATTGAGACTAGAAAAGAGAATAAATGAAATGAGAGGATTCTTACGGGAATATGTAGTCCTTTCAGGTGTGTGTGTGTGTGTGTATGTGTATACAGGTGGAACAGTGTTATTTTAGTCTGTTCAGCTGCTATAACAAAATACTGTAGATTGTTTGGCTTATACACAATAGAAATTTATTTCCCATAGTACTGGAGGCTGAGAATTGTTAAAAAAAGAAAATTCAACTCAGTTAATTTGAAGATCTAATTGCTTTATTAAATGATTTCATTAATTGAGTAGAGGGGGGTTCCAGGAATTTATACAGTAAGAAAAAGTTTTTATAGGAAGGAAGGTGGGGCAAGAAAGCCAATAATAAATGGATTGTTCCAGGCAAGGTCTCTAATCCTTACAGGGAATGGAGGGTCTTATTATGCAGATGACCTCATCTTCCTTTGGGGGATGGAGAGAGTTTGTGTGGAGACTCACTGGGGAAAAGTTGCTAACTGACTGGTTAAGACTACATTTCTGGGGGAGGTTGAAACTGCGATTAGATTAGATATTAAGTTCCAGTCTGGGGACTTGGCCTAAGTGATGCCATTTGGGGCTCGTGGTTTTCTTTCCAACAAAGTCCAAAATCAGGGCATTAGAAGATTGGGTCTCTGGTGAGGGCGACTTCCTTACTGACAGCTGTCTTTTCATGGTCTCCTCACGTGGCGGGAAGGGAGAGCTGCTTCTCCGAGGTCTCTTTTGCAAAGGCAGCAGTCCCAGTCACGAGGCCTCCACTCTCACGACCTAATCACCTGCCAAAGGCCCATGGGGGGTAGGATTTCAGCACGTGAATTTTGGATGGACATAAACATTCATATCATAACAAGTGGTGTGTAGGTGAAAGAAACCAGAGGTCAGAGGTCGGGGATGTTCTGTGAGACAGATCTGGACGAGGGGACATGATAGCCTGCCGGGGAAGCTACTACAGTGAGTCAGCCCGGCAGCATCTCTCTGGAAGCCCAGGCTGAGTCTGTGAAGTGTCAGGGCTGAGGAGCAATGCGTGGCTTCAAGGTTCGAGAAACTGTGCCGGCTGTTTCCCTGGAACAGTCGCGGGTCATTTGTCCCGGTTGTGGGTGGTGGTTCTGCTGTGACTCTGAAGATGGTTTTCCAGATTGACAGAATCCAGAAGACAGTATTTGCTTTCAGCGATGTCGTAAATGTCTTTCACATTGATCTGTTCAGTGGCTGAAAATGTTCCTCACATCGGTAGCTGAGATTTCCTGACTTCACTTGGTTCTCATCAGGGTAGATTTCTATCCAGTGAAATCGCAGAGCTGTACCTACAGCCCCTGAGAAGGAAAAGATGGGCTTGATGGTCTCCCCAAGTCAGTAGCATCTACTTGAACTTATTAGAATCACAGGGAAAAGAAAGAAAGAAAGAGAGAGAGAAAAGAAAAGAAAAGGAAGGGAGAGAAAGAAAAGAAGAAAAAAAGAAAGAAAGAAAGAAAACTCCGTTTGGCTGCTGCCATGATGAAGGAGGAGGTGATATGCAGATATGCAAGCTTTGAGGCTATGCAAGGAACAGAGCTGTGTTTCTGAATAGCACCATGGTTACCGGCTATAAAAATAATGAGAAGAGGAGGGGAAAAAATAAGAGTGCTGGAGTTTGAAGATTTTTTTTTCTAAGATTTTTTTCTTATCCACTTGTCTGATCAAATGAAAAGATCCTGTGGTTTGCATTATCTTGATTAAATTAAAAACCAAAATCAAATTACAAATTCCTCTTTAAATGCTCATTGCTAAATATTCACGGATGTTGTGCTCTCTCTCCCTCCTCTAGACACTATGAATATTATGTATAACAAATCATTGTGAGTAATCCGACTGCTGATCTCCAGTCAACATTCTGTGACAACTTTAACTTTCGCCCACTACTTTTTAGGCTTATTATCACTGATGCGGTGACATAGTTGCTTGAATTTCAATGCTTTTCGCATCCAGCTGTGGCCATTGATTCCCTCATTGAGTCTGATGGTGTTAAGCACAATAAGAAAGATGACTTAATGGGTCTTAAATGTTTACTGTTATTGAAGCCATTCTGCAATTTTCATTACCAAAAGAAGTCCCTGTTGAAATGTTACTTTCCACTTCCCAAATGCTTCTTGTAAGCAAAGACACAAGGAAATGCATTCCACACCAGCTGTTTCAGTCTAATTTAGAGAGAAATTAAGTGCTCACATCCAGTAAAACTCCACTAAAATGCTCTTCTCTTCTTAATGATGAAAGGACCAAAGGGCATTCCATTCTCACAACTAAATGTAAGTTTGACATTTTTCCAGCATTTGTATTCTTTTATAATATGAAGACCAGTTCTTTTAGAAGGTGATTCCTTAATGTTAAAGGATATACATCAAAGGAGATCTGAGTATGCCACCCCCAAAATATGCCCCTTTGACATAAGAATTTTTTTGAGCTGCAGGCAATTGAGAAACAGAGAAGTTCTCCACCCAGTCCCAGTTGCTCAAAAGCAGGCATAAATTTCCCTTTGTGAAGAATTCTGCTATGAGTGTTAAAAACATGTGTGACATATGAACATGGCCTGAAGGTGACTAGGGTTTCGCCGAGTAAAGGGACTAATAGTGTATGTAAGGAAAGAAAGGTGTATGAGGGCCTAGAAAGTTCTATAAGCACAGGCACCTGTCTGTTTATCTATTACTAAGTCTCCAGTACCTAGCCCAGTGCCTGGCAAAACTAGTAGGTATTCAGTAGATACATGTTGAAGAATGAATAATTGAATTTTTGTACCCTATAGTTACACGGATCCCATCAGCAACGTTACAGCAGGGAAATAACATGATCTCATTTATTCGTTACGATGGCTTTGATGATCATTTATATAATTCATGGCACAAGGGACAGAATTGAAGAAACTGGTCTGGAATATTTTAGGGGCATTTAGTCATTCATTCAGTGATGTAGGAAACACATTAGGGTTCAAACCCAATGACCAAGAAGGAATTCTTGAGACCTCTTTGGTGCAAAAAAGGTGGTTTTATTAAAGCAAGGGGACAGGACCTGTGGGCAGAAAGAGCTGCTCCCAAGGTCATGAGGAGTGGCCCATTATATACTTTTCAAGTTGTGAGGGGGTTAGGGATAGCATAAGCCACCCCCCTCCCCCAGGCATTTTGGCAACAAGGTTTCTAGGATCAAGAGGGGGCTAGCTGTTGTTAGGAAAAGGTCATTTATTACTGTTTAGTAAGAAACTCAGTCACGAGATTCTTCAGATGTGTATTGGTGGGTCATATGCCTGAAAGATGATTTCTAACATGTATCATGGGGGTGGAGGGTAGAGATAAAGGAAGTTTCATTTTTATGTGTTAAAGTAGATTTACAAGCTCCTAGGGTTTGGGCTAGATTGCCTTTTGCTCTTAGCAAAGTATCAGCATCGAGGCAACTGAGTTCCTAGAGGAAGGTCACTCTGCCTGTTTTAAGGACTTGTCAGTGGGCTATAAGTAGTGAGGAGATTTAATAAATTTTCTTTTGTCTTTGTTTCCCACATCATTCAGCACATATACGTTGAAGGATATTGTGTATCTCACAAACTTGGTGGGTCTACTAAGGATGAAGAAGTTGTGGTTCCTGGTCACAGTGTGACTGGGGAGATAGAAACAGAAACAGACAGCTGTCCTCCGCAGTAACTACAGGGACAGATATATTCCCAGGGGGTGGGTGTTTGCAAGCCCATCTTTGGGCTTTGGGATCCTCTTACGTTGAAGCTACGTGGGTGTCAGTCAGAAGAGGACCGTTGAGCAGAGTTTCTACAGAGATCTGGCATGAGCACCAATACTCGGGGAGACTCAGCATGGGCTGTGTGCTAATGGAGTCGTAGCACGCCATCGAGAATTCACGGAGGTGCAGAGTCAAAGACAGAGGTGGAGGTGGTCAAGGGAATTGGGTGCCAGGCCTTGAGTACTTATAATTACACGTGCAGAAGTTTGGGTTTTATCTAGTTGTTAATGAGGAACTACTGAAGCGATAGAGGCAGAGGAACGACGTGGTCACATTTATATTTTATAGAGATCATTTTTAAATTTATGTGAAGGATGGATTGAAAAAGAATGGACAGGATTGATGTGGAGAAATCATTTGCATTAACTGAAGAGAGAAATGATTTAGGAAGCCAGAGAATTTCTACACAGAATGATAGTTCACGTTCATTAAAATTAACTAGCAGTATCAAAGTAACTTGGTGTGGTTCTGGTTTAAGATAGTTTTATTTTGCTTATCTCTAATTATTCATAATTTGAAATTGAAAAATGCCTAGAACTTTGCGACTTGCCAACTTCAGTGGAATATAACAGGCATCATTAATACAGCAAAAGGAAAATGGATTCTAATTTGGGGATGGTCATTTTTCAGATCCAGTAGCTTGTGCAGAGGACCTGATCCTGCAGTTGTGAGTCTAGGCTGATTTTATTCTTTAATCGAAGCAGTTCCGTTGCCTCAATAAGTGACAAAGCCTTTCTAGAGCTCTTGAGAAGGGATTCTAGTGTGGGTTCGGCACTGCACTTTTCGCTTGGGTCCTCAACTGCATGCATCCCAGATATCTTCTGTTTCAAAGAATGGCTCTGTAATTTTTTCCCAGTTTAGACAAGAAGCAGATTCAGGGATGGGTAGACATTTTGTTCAGTATATGAGCGTAGCTCTGCCCTGCATTATGCGGGGGATTCCTGGATGTGCCAGTCTCTGGACCGTTTACTTGAAGATCCGGTCCTCACCCCTGCCGCACTCAGCATGTAGGAGATGCTCTCCTCTGCAGGCTTTCCCTTCAGCTGGCTTCTAGCCGGAGTCTGTCAGTGGGAGGCACTGGAGGGAAATTGGAAAGTGGGGGGTAAGGAGAAACCATCTTCTTTCTCTGACTCCCGGGGCTCCTCTCTGTGGCTCCATGTCCTGCCATTCAAGGCCATGAGGGACTCAGCTACTTGCACTGGCCCGGGACTCCAGTAATACCCTGTCCTCCCTCCAGTTTAGGGAGCATGCCAGGTTCCTACCCTTACTAGTCCCTACAGTGTCTCGCCGTCCTCTGTCCAGCTTCTCAGCAGTTCCATCACCTGTACAACCTGTTCCCTGTATTGACTCCTCTCCCGTAAATTTTTCCACTGGTTTCCAACTGAGGAGACCGAGGGCCCTGCAGCCTCGACCCAGCCTGCCCAAAGATACTGCCAAAGGCTCTTGGTCTCTTCACGAGGAAGAATTCCAGCACAGACAACAGAGCAGACAAGTGACACCAGTGGTAAAGTTTGTTAAAGCCCAAGTACACTCTGAGATGTGAAAGTGTCTGAGCTCAAGGCAGAGCTGCCTACGGAGGTCTGTGTTTCTTTTATTGACAGTTGTTAACGAGGGAGTAGACTATTCATTACTTGGGGCTGGGATTTCTTGGAAGCAGGGTTTCAGGACGTCTCTCTTTTATTTTGTCAGGGGGTTTCCTCCCTACTTTGTCAGCCATCTTGGGCCCATCTGGTCTGATCTGACTTCTTATGGTTTGTTTTAGAATACTCTCCCCACAGGCCCTGGACTTTCCCGATAGCTGGCCGTGACTTCCTCTTTGCTGACCTCCAAGCATCCGGTGAGAACCCAACCTTCTCGAGCAGTGTTTGTGTTCCATGTTGGGCCCTGACAGGGGCACAAGGCAAGTGGAGTTCTTTAAAGGCTTGAGCTAATCATTTTGGATTAGACATTTTCAGCAAATATAACCGGTATCCCCAGTGCCCTATTCAAAGGAAAGATGCCAATCCACGGAAGAGGACTTCTGGGTAATGTAAAAACAAACAAACAAAAGAACCAAGAATCTTGTCAAATTTCAAACTTTTTTTTATTGACAAATACAGAATTTGGCTTTGAAGAATAAAGATTGTGGCAAGTTGCTTTACTGAAATATAATTTTATTTTCCATGTTTCTCCTCCAATTCTACTCTGCCTGTCACCCCAAACCAGAGACATAAGACAGGTTCTTTTGTACTTATCTAACTGGGATAGTTTTTTGTTTGTTTTTGTTTTGTTTTGTTTTTTGCAAGGCAGGAGGCAGAAGTAGAGGGCTCCTGAAGGCTGTGGTGCTTTGAATTCTGTTCAGCTCTATAGGCAATATTGCTGAGTCTGTGAGGGGTAGAATGGGGATCTGTGATGGGAAGGCTTTTGAAGAGTTGTGCGATGACCTGAGCACCCACAGGGGAGAGATCTCTGGATCTCAGAGTAGCCAGGACTCCCATCCGGCTCCCACTCACCTCCCTGAGCAGATAGCAGGGTTTCAGGGGGTTACTTCCTGGTGCGTTTAGGATGTGTTAAAGAAGTAATAATAATGTTAAAGGAAAGTATCATTCATGACACTTGTTAAAGCACAGTGAGACCGACTTTGTTCAAAGGGGGTGGTATCTCAGGGGGACTGAGGACCACTGCAGTGTGTCTTGCTGTGGAGGAGAGAGCCTAGGTTCAATTTTAAGCACAGTGGCAAGTGAGACTTCATAGCCCAGGAGCAGGATGGGGGTCAGCGAATGAAAAATTACCAACAGGAAACAAGACAAGGAAGGGGAATTCTGGTTAAACTACTCTACCAGGATTCTTGCCGAAGGCAAGCCAGGTGATGAGTTATCTCCTAGGGGGATGGCGGAGGATGAGGAACCTGATCAGACATCCAGGAAGGCTAGACTGATTTGGCAGGATTCTTACTAAAATTGAACAGTTCAGAGGTGAACACAAAGCCTGGAAAGGGGCTAGAGAGGCTGAGTAAAGTTTGGTCAGTGAGAGAACCTTATCAGAACCTAGGTCCTTACGACTCTGGTGTCTTAAGGCTGCCACAGAAAGTCCGGAGTTTTCTGACCTGAAGACCCATGTGGATTGGGGCTCTGAGTGTCATGGTCATCACCAGAGCATACCCATGTGCACTCTTGCCAAATGCCTTGGTCCTCCCGAGTTACGGAAAACTCCTGAGTTTTTGTCATCCTGAAATTCAGAGCTCCCTAAAAAGATGAAAGTTGAATTTATTATCACTCTTGAAAGATGGTGCCTGTAAGAATTAAATTTATTTTAAGAAAATAAATAAAATTAATACTAAATGTGTATCTGGATTTGCTGACTTAGATTTATATCCATTGCAAAAGTAATCATATTCAGACCACACTTTTTAATTTGCAGAGCTCTTGCAAATTGTATTTTAACTACCAGATGTTACCAGCAAATTTGCTTGATAAAGGTAAGTGGAAAAGGCCACGAATGGAGAGATTTAGGACCTTAGAAGCCAAAACAGAATAAATCAGAATAAAATCAAATGCACGGTAGATAAAGACTCAGGGGTAGTGGCTTATGCTAAGGCATGATTATGAGTGGTTATATAAAGCTATTAAAACATGTATTAATTTGAAGAATTGCAAAAATAGCTATCATACTAGTATGTGAGAAATCAATGCCAATGTATCTAATAGAGTTTAGCAAATATTACAAACCCCACAAATACTAGTTTTTTCATATCCTTTCTATATTGCTAAGCACAAGAAATAATTAGAGAATATGTCTTGTGCTGTTGTTGTATTAATAGGTTGGTCTGGAATTTTTAACCTGTTCATAGCATGCTTTCCTATGTTTAAATTTATTAGTAACTGTATCTCGTTCGGGGATATGCTTGCATGTCAGTATCCTTTTTCCTCACCTGTGGTCTCTAAATTTCCTAGAAAGAACATTTATCACTTTTGAAATTATTTTAGTTTCTTTCAATGTCCCTAGTTACATCACATTGACAATAGCAAAGGTTAATTTATTCACTCATTTTTTGAAAACAGAAAATACATTATTTTTATTTTTAAAATACATTCTTTATATAAATATTACTTTTATGGAATTTACGTTTACTCTGGAAGGAAAATTTTAAATAGAATTTTGAATTCTTTGTATTAACCAAATGGGATCCTTTGATCTTTATTCCAGCCCATAATGAAGTTTATGAAACAGAGCAAAAGAGTATCTTTCAAAACAGGTTTACTTCACCAGTGGTATCTGAAGGCATTCATTGGCATTCTGGATCAAAGGTGATCTTGTGCTAAAGATAGAATAAGACTTGGTTTTGTATTTAAATTGTTTTTTGAGAGTGCTTTGAAGTTGGCTAACTTCATGGTCTTTCACCCTGTGACGTTGCTGAAGCACTAAGTAACACAGTGAAAACCCATCGTTACAATACGTTCTGTGGATACTCTTTACTGACTTGGGGAGCAGTGAGTTGTGGTAATAGTGTCTTGGGTTTCGGAAACAGACTGGCATTAAAATGTGGATCTGCTCCTTAATAGCTGGTTGACCTTAGCAGTGGTGCTCAGTCTCCAAACTTTAAAGACTCCTCATATGGGAAAAGAGGATCCTGTATCCCCTGTGTATTATTTGTGTGTGTATCTTCTCCCTAAATGATACTACCGTTCCAGAGAGCCGCATGTTTTTAAAGTTATTTTGTGTTGGAGATCTTTATACACTGCTATATGGACAGTCAGTATTTTCTTTTTTTTGACTGCTGTAGGATGGGTTTAGCTAAATTGCCTTAACCACGTCCCTCTTGACGGACTTTTGAATGGTTTCTGGTGTTTTACTATTAAAAATATGCTAACACGAAAATCCTTATCTTGGGTTATTTACCCTGAAGAAGCCATGATGAAAGGGTGGAAAGGATTTATGGTAAAGAATGTAGCTCCATTATCAGCTAGAAATAGAACATTTCCTTTTTGCAATTGCATGGACATCTCCCATCTCCCTCTTCTTGTAATAAGCCGTTGTGGGCAGAATGGAGCAGTTACCTCCGCAGAGGGTCTCAATCTGTCAGGCAAAACTAGTCTTTTCTATTTTGTGAGTTTCTTTTGAGCTAAAGCAAAGCAATTGCTCTTTGAGAGATTCTTTTCTTTGCAATGCACAGAAATATCTTTGTCTACATTAGATATAAATGATTTCCCATTCTTGGATTTGTCTAATCATTTAATCTGAGAACATTTAATTTGGTCCATTACTTTTTCTTTTTTCTGAGTGAGAGTGTCTTCAAAAGACTCAAAAAGCCTTGTATTGCAGAGATGGAGATAGTTTGCCATCCTATCTTCACCTCAATTTTAAATCTTTAAGCAATAAAGTGAATAAAGCACTTGTTAAATTATCCTTTTTATGGAGACCAGAATATTTTTGGAAGGTAGGAGTCAAATAAATGCTGGAAGCCTCTGAAATTAGAGATTAATTCATTCTTCTATTTTTAGGACTAGATTTTTGGCTAAACCATTGTGACAGGTAACATTTCAGAAATATCAAATAATATGAAGCTTGGAGCTCTTTGGGGTCAGATTTGGATCATAAAATTTGTATTATTTTCTTAATAAATAAATAGATACTGCTTTCTCTTACCAAGTTTTTCAGCATCTCCAGGTCACACGAAGAAATGAGTGACTTGATAGATATCAGGGTATCCTAGGCTATAAATTCCTAGGATCGACTTAAATTCTTCAGTGAACTCCTATATTTTTTTTTAGGATGGGAATTTCTTAACTTAGGGAATTTCTTAACTAGGTTATGCAGTTCTGAGCTAAGCCCAGATTTGAACGTGTAAAACCCATATGGTTGATCATCATCTTCATCTAAATTATAAGAATTTAGGCGGCCCCTGGGTGCCTCATTTGGTTAAGCGACTGCCTTCGGCTCAGGTCATGATCCCAGGGTCCTGGGGTCAAGCCCCTTGTCAAGCTTCTTACTCAGAAGGGAGCCTGCTTCTCCCTCTCCCTCTGCCTGCTACTGTGCCTACTTGGGCTCTCTGTCAAATAAATGAATAAAATTTAAAAAAAAATTAGGAAGGAATATGATGCACTCAGAGGAATGAGTTTAAGAGGGAGAATGAGGGTACCATGAAGGTGCTAGAGGAACAGAGAAAAGGACAAGACCAAAGAGTCAACATACAGAAGCCAAGGAAGAGGCCGATCCACTGGTCAGGAAAGAAAGTATTTGTTTAATTTTAGGTACTGCATGTTTTTATTTTTTTTTCTGAAGCGTTCTTAAGGGAAGCCATTTTAAGTTTTAGAGACCCCTTTATAAAATGTATAGCTCACTGAGTGTTTGAAATTTGTAAACTCTTTTTTCTAGGCATCTCACAAAATGATAATTTTATTCATATACCAAGTTTCCCTAGCATGGTCCATAAAATCCAGAGTCGTATATGACAAAATCCTGCCAGAATTTAAGAATAGGACAACAACCCACAGGTTCATTAAAATGACTAGGCAATTGATTGAAAACCAGAGAATCTGAGAATCAGACCCTTTGGGGTCCAGCGTCACTGGCCCCCAACTCCCATCTTACCCATGTGTCTCACTAGGTAGTAAAACCAAAGATACAGAAGTCTTATATACAGAACTGTAAAGATGGAAGAGTAAAAGCTTAGGCAGTGCTTCCAAGGGAACAGAGCACCGGCCAGGAGCAGGGCTGGCCCAACTGTAGTCACTGGGACTCCTAAGACATCCGCAGGGGGTCTGGCAAGTTGGAGGGGCCTGTGCTGAGCCCCAGAATGTGCAGTCCTGACCTGAGTCTCTGCATCAAAGCTGTGGAGGGAAATCAACCAGAACATCATTAAAACCTTTATTTAAAAATGTCAAGCAGGAAGACTCAGAAGAAAGATGGAATTTTTAATGAGGTTTAGCAAGGAGGGCTCTGTTGATATTCACCTAAGAGCGTGAACGGTTGGTCAGAAATGGTTCTAGTGTATTCACTACCCTCGTTGGGAATTTGGAGGCTATCAAGAGGGCGGGAAGGAATAGAGGATGAAAGCCATGTGAGAGAATGGAAAGAGGACACAGCTGTGCAGGTCAGGCACATGCAACAGCCACAGTGGAAAATTCTTAGTGCTGTCTCTTACAAAACGAATAAAGATATTAATTGAATAAATGATTGAAAAATGGAAACAAAATAAGTAAAAATAAAGTGCAAAAAAGTTTTTCTGGAATAACCCAGTACTTCTAGTAGGATTGTTTAAGAATTTTTGTGAAATAGTGTATGAATTACAAATTGAAGGATAGATAAGAGTTTGGAACATGGGATAAGAGGGATGGATATTCAGCTGAGGTAAGAGAGCACAGGTGATTGAGAACTGGGGCAAAACTAGGGAAGGAAAACAGAACAGTAAGTTGCATAATTTTTTCTAGATCCAAATTCTTTAAAGTTAATAAAGTGAATTAGAGTGAGAGAAGAGAATACTTTAAATGCTTAAAGATTTTAAGTATTCAGATGCTGGAGACCTACCTGTGACACCATCTCTCACTGGGGATGATTTCCATTAACAAGCTGCCATTTTGTTAGTTTTTTCTTTAGATTTTCAAAAAGATTTTATTTGTTTATTTGAGAGATAGAAAGAACGTGCACCCCTGGGGGCAGGAGCAGAGAGGGAGGGGGAGGAAGGGGGAAAGAATCTCAAGCCTACTCAGGGCTGAGCACGGAGTTGGCCCTGGGGCTCGATCCCATGACCCTGAGCTGAAATCAAGAGCCGGATGCTTAACCGACTGAGCTACCCAGGCAAGCCAGTTTTGTTCCTCGTCAGTGGGAGTTGTAGTTTGCTTGGGTCAACAAAAGGTGTCAAAGTTACAAGTTTGATAGTTTGAAACCAGTAGATTGCTTGTCAAAGGAGCCCTCTGACCTTGCTCAGCCTCAGTGCAACACACATACAACACACAACATACAACACGCAACATATAACACACAACATATGACATACCACTGAGCCAAAGCCACGTTACAGCTCTCAGTCCTGTGTGTTGATCTCTGTTCTTGGCAATACCATAGCCTCACAGCTTGCAATATTATGAATCATAGCCTTGCCTTTTCATTTTATTCTTTATTTAGTCCTATAATTATCTAAATGAGCTTTGAAATTGTGAGCCGAGCTTCAGATTAGTCTCTGACTCTGCTTTTCCCAGGCTAAATTTGGTCCAATACTTTATATTTCTTAAAAAGAAGAAAGAGCAAAGTAATTTTTCAGAGATCGTTCAAGTTCTCATTCCCTGCCCTTCTCCCTTATTCTCTCCCAAGGATTAACCACTGTCCTGAAACTAGAGTGATTTTTTTTTTCTGTGTGTGTTTCTATATTAATTACTCACCTCCAAAGACCACCAGGGACACTCCTGTATTTGAGTAAGTTGGGTGTGTTTCAATGAGGGAGGGACATGTGAGCAATCTCAGAGTGTTAGAAAGGACTTTTAATAGATTAGGACATGTGTTAGGAGATTTTGGGGGCAGGATTTAAGAAAGTGGGTGTTGCTCTGGATTGTTTACTGTTAGCAAGGAGTAATTCTGTGATTGAATATCTTAGTAAGTCTTGCCTAAAAGGAGGAAAGAATGGATAGGCTAAAGCTGTATTTGGTAAAGAAGCAACAGTTGCTCATTATTAGCCAGTATAGGGGACATTTGCTTGATAGTCCAGGTTTGCCTGTGTTCAACATGAATGGATAGTGGTCTTGTTTTTATCTTGACTCATAATGGTCACACAGTGGCCTTGTCTGATACTGATGTTCTGCAAAATTACTTATGTCTGATAGAAGAACCTAAAGTTCACCTTATGAAATTCTTAGAAGTAAGTTCTAGGCCACTTCCTAGTTGATAGTATCAGCTCTACTCGCCGGTGTCTCTTTTCATATATCTATATGTATTCATACCTATATAGATATGTATACATATGTAATTTATATGTTTAATCTTGATATTTTCCTTAAAATTTACATAGGTGACATCATGCTATATGCAAGATCTTTAATAATTTGCTCGTTAAAATGCGCATTCTTGATGCATCTCATTCGTTGCTTTTAACTGTGTGTGTGGTGCGTCATTGTATGAATAAGCCACGTAGTCACCTACGTGTGGACAGTCAGTTTAATTATGTGGGTCTGCTGTTATTTCAATTATTGCGGTAGTGCTGTTGAAAACATGGATACAGATGTGTGTTACATACATGCACATGGGTTTCTCTGTGGTGTTTATTCTAAAACAAAATTACCATTTCAGATTTACTAGATATTGTCAAGTTTTCTCCAAGCCTGAATTGTATACATTTTTGCTTTGTCCTGTATTGGATAGAGCTTGTTTCCCTGAATCTTTCCACAATACTTGTTTCCAAGCGTAAATTTTGTCAGTCTTCTGAGTGTGCGTTAAAATCTTAATGCCATTAAAATATGATTTCCTGTAGTTATTAATGAGCTGCCTATTTTTTGGGCTTTTGTGACCACTCAGTTTTTCAGTTTTGCACATGACATCCTTGTATTATTTGTTCACTTTCCCATTGAATTTTGGGTCTTTTGCTTATCGATTTGTAGTATATTTTTACATATTTTAGACACTATTCAGTTGAAGGCTTTTTCCCTTTTTGTGTTATTTTCTCACCCAGGACATTTTAATTTTAATGTGATCAAGTTTATTAGTTTCTTCTTTGTGGTTCGTGTTATTCATCTCTTTAAAAAAATCATACTCTGTCCTGATGACCTCAAGTTGATCTCTTTAGTTTTCTTCTAAAAGTTGCAAAGTGCTATTTTCACATTAGGTCTTTACTTGGACCTGACCTGGGATATGTGCGTGTGTGTGTGTGTGTGTGTGTGTGTGTGTGTAGTTTGAGGTAGGTGTCTATTTTTCTTTTTGAACCATGCACATCTTTCCCTTCTGTTTCATGATGTCATTTCATTCCCGAGTCTAGTTTCCATGTGTGCATGGATCTAGAGCTGAGATCTTATATTTTCTTACATTCTTTAGTTTGATAGTACCTCAGTATTTAATTACTTTTTCTTCTCTATTTTTTTTAATTTAAATTCAATTAACCAACACATAGTAGTACATCATTAGTTTCAGATGCAGTGTTCTATTTCTTCTTCAAAGCTGCTTTACCTACTTTGGGCTTTTTATGTATTGCTTTCACATTCATCATGTTATGTTCCATGGGTTTCTTCTGGAAATTTACTAAAAATTGCCTTAGTTTATAAAATTGTGGGGAAAATATCCGACTTTAAATATTGAGACTTTTTATTAGTGAACATGGCATAATATCTGTACGGTATTGCAATAAGATTTTCTAATGTTAAACCATCTTTGTATTCTACTTGATTATTTTGTATTATTTTTTACATTTTAAATTAGATTTTGTGAATCTCAGTTCATAATTAAAATCAACTTAAATTTCCCTTTTTGATGATACCCTTTTCTGTCTTTAGCATCAAGATTTATTTGGTATCATTATATTTAATTGCAAAATTTGCTCTCTTTCTATTTTGCAAAATAATTTGTTTAAATTAGGAGTTATCTTTCCTTAAAGTTTTCACAGGGCTTTCATTTAATACTCTCTGACTCTTGCTTATCATCAGTGGGTACATTTTTAACTACTCATTCGTTCTTTAAATTGTGATAATGATATTCAAGTTACTGTTTTCTTTTGAAATGTTCAGAATACTGATTTCATCCACATTTTGTAAAATACTTCATTTATAATATTTTCTTATTTTTTCAAGTTTTATCATAGCTGTACCCTATTACATCTAAAACTGTCTTTGACTTTTCTCTTTTGTTCTTGATAAAATGTGCCAGTGGTTTGTTGACTGTATAGAGTCATAAAGAATACCCTCTTCTGTGTCTGGTTTCTATCAGTTGCCATTTTTCTTGTGGGACTCACCCGTTTTGCTGCATATAGTGTAGTTAACTCATTCTCACTGCTTTATAGTATTCCACAGTATTGTTATACCACAGTTTATTTTTTCATTCTGGTATTTCCGCTTTCAGGATTTGGATACTATTTAAAAGGATTACTTTGGACTCTTTTTGTATATCTTTTGCTGCATATGCATATATACATTTCTGGAAGGTATATTCCTGAGGAATAAAATTGCTGAGTCATACCATTTGGATCTATTCAGATTTAATAGCTAACAAAGAGTTTTCCAATTTGAACTGCGTCCATCAGTGTATGCGAGTTCCAGCTGCTCAGTATTCTCACCAGCATGTGGTTTTGCCTGTCTCTCTCATATTACCATTCTGACTCAGTGGACTTGCAAATTTACAAAGGGATCTGAACTCAGCTGTCAACATTTTTGAAACTTTTACATATGTCAAAGGAGCATTTCATCTAGACATGAAAAAGAACAGTTTCTCTCATGATAAGTGGTGCTTCTGGTATTTTTTAGGCCACATATTGGATTTATTGGAGTTTTAAAACAAGAGACTGACCTTTTCTTTATTACTTTATTCCACTGTATGATACATTTTGAAACATCTGTGCTCAGTTTCCTAAAGCAAACTTCATGAAAGAATCATGGATATGGCTGTGAAAACTGTTCAGAAAATTTGTGTAAGTGATATGAATCATCACCAGTGTATGGAAATGTTGAAAGAAGTAGAAGACAATGAATCTTAATGATCTTGTGTTCTTTGCCAATGCGTATTGGTTGAGTCATAGAAGAATTTTATAAAGATATGCAGTTAACTCCATTCAAGCTTTCTTGAAACAAAACTAATGCTTGCCAGATATTCAATAATCAGGGACAGAAATGGCAATGTGATTTACATTTTGTCATTAATATCACACTGCATACGAATAAGCTAAATTTGAAGCTCCAAGGAAAGGGAAAGCTTATTTTTGATTTAGCTAGACAGCAATGAGAATTTATTTTGAAATTGAAACTTTTCATAAGACAAGTCAATGATGATTCTATACATTTTTCTACAATGAATCAGTGTGTAGAATGTTGTAATTAACAGCATTATGTAAATTCGCTATGACAGCAATAAGAAAAATTTGAGCATTTTTTTCTTCTTGATTTGTTTTATAATTTATGCAATGTCTCTGTGAATTTGGTGTTAATATTGAGTTGACACAAAGTTAGTTAATTAGCTTACCTTGGGCAGATGTACTTTTGAAACATTGTTTTGAATAATATGCTTTCATTTTAAAGCCAGATCTGTTCTAAAAAAAAATGAATGGGTTATGTCAATTTTATTGCAAGAGTCAAAGGAAAATGATTTTTATACCCAGTTTAGTTAAGTATATTTGGAGTAATTTAGAATTGAGAATCTACGTTTCCTACTGTAGATTCTGTGAAGCATAATAAGCAGATCAAGTATTTCTGATGGAAATTTAACATCTAAATTGAGATGTGTTGTAAGTATAAAATACAAAGTAGATTTTGAAGACTTTGTTAAAAATATTGTAAAATATCACATTTATATTTATAATGATTTGATGATACAATGATAATGTTAATGTTATGTGGCTACTAGAAAATTTAAGATTACATTGTATCCTATTAGTTGTATTGTAGTCATTGTATTTCTGTTGTACATGGCTAATCTAGAGCAGTAGCTTAGATGTGCATTTTTTTTTTTAAGATTTTATTTATTTGACAGAGAGAGAGCACAAGCAGGCAGAGAGGCAGGCACAGGCAGAGAGAGAAGCAGGTTCCCCACCGAGCAAGGAGCCCGATGTGGGGCTCGATCCCAGGACCCTGAGATCACGACCCGAGCCAAAGGCAGCGGCTCAACCCACTGAGCCACCCAGGCGCCCCTAGATGTGCATATTTTTAGAACAAGAAATCCCAAACCAAAATGCCACAAAACCAATTAGATTAATGACTTCATGTTTTAATCCCATGATTCTTCATTGGGTCCAGGAAGTAATATAAATTCCTTAAGATGGTACAGATTCCGTAGTTAGACACTGACTCCTGTTCCAGCACTATCACGTGCTCTTCTCCCTGCTGCACTTTAGTATATATGAAAACATGAGTCTTTTTAATATCTTTGATCTGGTTGTACAATTTTATGAGCTCTAAAAATGTGTATCAGTTGTGCCTGCTGCATAGAATCCTTTTGTCAACTTGAGCGCTTAGTGAATTCCTGTAATTTTTCCAAGACCCTGCTCTTGTTTTTCTCCTGTTTCGTAAGTTCCTTGACTTTTCCCAGTGGAAGATTAATCTTTAACTGTGTGACCACTATCGTCCTCATACTTTGTTATTATCCTTTATGATAATATTGTTGTTTTACAAATCTATCTCCCAACTAGACTGAATTCTTCTTAACCTTGTTTCTTGTATTTCCCTATACATTCCTTATAGAGTGTCTGACATGGGACATGCCTCACAGTGTGTATACCAATATTCTTTAAATGTATGAAGGAGGAAAACTTAAGGCATTTTAAAGAGAGGATGAAAAGGAGAAAGAGAAACTTAAGAATTTCAACGTCTATAAAGGTGGTAGGCTGGGTCTCTCCAGCAATCTTCTTAGCTTTGTAAAAGAAAAATTTTAAATATTTGTCAGAAATCTAAAGATAAATAATGTGAAAAAAGATGAGCTTTTCATTTGTATTTAATATGAAAAGGTATTCTATACATTCAAGATTAATATTGAATATTTATCATTCTTTACTGACAGTTTTATTAGCCATCCAGGAGCATAAAATAATTTCAGTACTCACTCATGCATTAAATTACTAGCTGTGTCAGTTACCTTTAAATATTTTGATAAGTACATAGCAGACCTCATGGAAAATATTAAAGGAAAATTATGTCACTAAAAAATAATATTAGCAGGTGTTATTAAAGAAGCACCCTACCTCAGGCAAAATGGAAAATAATATCCTTTCTTGCCTTCTATCCCTGGAAGTAGTGGAAATGAGACATAGAGTTTCCAGTTTTAATTGATTAAAATGATAATTGTAAACTACAGATAGATAAACTTATAAGAAACTACTAATCTAAAAGGTTAGATGTAAACTATTATTTATTTTATTTTAAAGATTTTATTTATTTATTTAACAGAGAGAGAGAGATCACAAGTAGGCAGAGAGGCAGGCAGAGAGAGAGGGTGAAGCAGGCTCCTTGCTGAGCAGAGAGCCCAATGCGGGGCTCTATCCCAGGACCCTGAGATTGTGACCTGAGCCAAAGGCAGAGGCTCAAGCCATTGAGCCACCCAGGCGCCCCAAGATGTAAACTATTTTAATCAACTTTTCCCCAAATTATTTTTTTAAAACACTTTGACTACAAGTCATATGTTGATTGTTGTTTGACACAGTGGGTGTTTAGGAAAATATTTTTCAGTATTATTCATTATTATGATCACTATCATTATTATTTTGATGATTTTCTTAAACATTCAATAATAAGTAGTATCCTTTTTTAACCAAAAATTATTTACCAAAAATTAGTTCAATTTCTTACCTATGATATTTAGCAGAGGAAAATAGCCATTCCCCCCACTCTTTTGTTGTTTCTGTATAAAGGTACTCAACTGTTCTTTTTGTTGTAAGAGGATAGATGTAGCCAGCCTGCTACATTTAGTGTCACTTATCTTGAGTGTCACATCAAAATGACTCTGATTTACTGCCCACCCCCTCCTGTGGCTGAAGCAGAAAAAAAAAAAAAACTTCCTCAGAGAAGAGCAGAGTAGACTGTGCCCCTCAGGGACCCACAGATGACTCTGTTAGCTGCATTCAGCTCAGGACAGATGCCCCTTGCTGCTGGATTTCCTACTGGACATCATTTCCTTGTTGGCAGGGAATCATCGAGGTGTATCCCTTCTAGTAATGCTTCTAGAACCCACAGAACTGGACCTTGAAGCACATTCTGCTTGTGCAGAATCCCATCAGGATGGTGTCACCCATCTCCGTTAACTTCTCTTACCCCTTAACTGGACGCTTACGCTTCCTAGCCCCTGTCTCTTCACACCCTGGCTTCAGCCCCAGTGCAGACAACCAGAGAAGCATGTGAGGACCAAGCACTTTCTGGGAGGAAAAGAAAGAAAGGAAAGAACTCCTGGATGGTTCAGAGCAGCGGCAAAAGTTGTTGTATGGGTTGGATCCCAACCCTCTTCCCCATTCTTGGCATTTTATTTTGACTAACACTCAGCAGTGTTCCCATTTTCATGTTGAAGCGTAGCCTTTCCGGTCTGTTTAGTGTGATCCTCGGTGGCATTTGCAAATGTCTTAAATTGCGCATCCGATGGGACAGACTTAACTGCGAAGATGTGGTTACCATGGTATTCAAGAGACAGCTTTCAGAGAGAAATGTATCTCCTCCACAACCAGAAGTAAAAACCAAAAATAGAGTGGCATGTTTTCTCCCAGAAATTGAGGACATAAAGTACAGTATATGTTAGTAAAATGCAAAGTGTAATTTTAGTTTTTAAAACTTCCTTAATACTTCACATCTAATCTATTTAATGAATTTTAAGTATGACTTCGCCCATGGCATGAGTCATATTATTACTCCTATAGCTCATCCTGGTAAGAAAATCAGCGTGCTGGCGATCTAGTCGGAACTACTTCATGAAACTGCTCATCTGAAACTCACGGCACTGTCACGACACTCCTCCTAGGTGTCTTCCCACAGTAATATTATTTTTAGATCTGTGTACCATATGGGAATCAAACTGCATAGAGAAATCACAGCGCAGGTTCCGGAAGCTTTGAGCTGAGTGAAAATTTTGTCTAAACTTCTCAATCTACAGATGAAGAAAATAAAAGACAAAAAAGGTATCTGACTTCGCCAGTCAAGCAAGCAATTAGAAATAAAACCAGCACTTGCTGTTAGACCTCATATTCCCTTTTTTGCACTTGCTTGTAGGTTTTTTTTTATTGCTTGCTTTATCATTACAAGACATCAAGGGCTAGTCTAGCAGTGGGAAGTCATGGCTCTAAAAATAGAAGATCCTCTGTATAGTCTGCCCTTGAGAACCAAAGTGATACTTCTGTGTCCTGGGACCTTGGAATAATCTTGAATCACCATCTACTGCTTTTCTATACGTTGCTGAGCTTAGAAAAAATGGATGTGTTATAAATCATTTTGCAGTGTCTGGGTATTTCAGTAGTGTCTTTAGGGAGGCAATACACATACAGTACCTTTACCAGTAATTGGCATCTCGACTGTCTAACCTTTGAAATGTATCACCCGATTGCGGAAAATAGTTATCAGGCAGATCATTACACTTGGCCGCTGTGAAACTGTAACTTTATGTCTTTGAATTTTAACTGGGTTTTTGGTGCTACTGTGACTCTCTTTCACCTCTAGTTGACTCTGTTAATGATACCATGATCACAATTACGAATGCTCTGTCTTCCTTCAGTCTTCAACTCTGCCAGTTACGTGTGTGTGGGGGGGGTAGAGGGAGGCTGTTGTCACAAGAAGTAAAACTACTTATGGATAACTTAAGCAAAATGAAATTTACTGGCTTGATATCAAAGCTCACAGAAGTGCAGGAAGTCTGGAGAAACAACCTTGCAGAGGACAAGACCAAGACAGCTGGGGAAACCAGAAAGCAGGAGCTAAGGGAATGATTATTTGGCAGGAACATACCAGGGTACAGCTGCTGGGAAGTGTGTATTTTCCACCCTTTCTCTAGTCTTGCATCAAGGTTCAAAGTCCCAGGGGTAAATCCTCTGGCTAAGCAAAGGACACGTGTCTGCCTCTTGGCTCTATGGGGTAGTGAGAAGCAAGACCTACCCCCCTCAGCTTTTGTGATTCGAGGCAGGCACCTGGGTTTCATGTTGTAGCACACCACAAATACTGGGGCATGGGTCATTCCACAAAAGGAAATCCAAATGCTCTTAAGATTCCAAGTAGAAAGGATACAGTGTGGAAAGAAAAAAAAACACCACACAATTGTTCAGTAATCCTGCATACTTTCCTTCTCATTCTGTGCAGATGGCCATCACCTGGATTAATTGGAAAGATTAATGCCATTTGAAGTGAGCTGTATAAATTTTCCCCTTCTCCCATTTCTCATTTATTTCAAAACAAGGACCCCATATTTTTTCAGCGTAGAAAAAGATTTACCTTTTCTGGTAATTTCTGTTACCAGATCTACCTCCTTTCCCGTATTTAATCTCATCATCACTGCCTCTTTCCTCTTGACTTTTATGATAGTCACCTTCTCATTTCCAAATTGTTTTTAAAAAAGCTTGCCATTGACATTTCATTGTTCTTAAGTAACATCAAATCTCCCAATTTCTCAAAGTTTCAAAAGTGTGGGTCACACCCATTTGTTTTACTCCTTCAGTATCTGTTCCTTTCTCCCCCCCACATCCCAGCTCTAAAACTGTTTTCTCAAGTCAGCGGACCTCTGTCCCTAGGCCAAAGGTCTTTTATGGTTCCTCACCCTCACTGAGGTTTCTGAAAAATGTTGACCACATGTCTTCTATTGAAAAATCTTTTTTCTTTGGCTTCATAGTATTACATCTATTTTTAAAATGCCTCCAGCCTTTTGTTTTCTGGCTTTCTCCTGGAACATTTTGTTTCTCTAACAAATTATATGTGGGTGTTGATCAATGATGCGTCCTCAGACTTGTCATCACTCTGTTTCTTTATTCCACAATCTTTACTGACCTGCAGTAATGGAAAGGCATTGCTTGGATTTGCACTTGTGTAAGGAACGTGGTGCTACATTCTCCTTTGTGTTTCATTTTGCCTCTTTTATAAAAGATATTATTATTATTATTATTTACCTTTTAGACCAGCTTTTCATGTATTTTCTTCCAGTTTTTCATAGACCGTAATCTATTCTTTTTGGGACTCTTTCATTACATTTTTACTATATGACAGGTGCTCAGTAAATAACTATTAAATTAATAAGGTAAGCTAATACAATGGAAAATAGACAACTAAATAAAGGTCTGTAAGAAAATGAAATATAGTAGAAAGAAATGTTAGGCAATTAAATATAACTTAGGGCACCCTCAACGTTTTATGATTGTAAGCACGAATGTTTGAGCTTTTTGAATTACGAATATTTAGATCTGTTTCCATAATAAGAGTCTGTCATAGAATGGAGACTTGAGAGAGATAATGTCACATTTTATGACCACTTTTAAAAATTAAGGATTCATTTTAAAGTATATAGGAAATAGTGAAAGAACAAAATTTTTAAATATTAGATTTAGATTAAACGAAGGTTTATTTATTAAGCTTCTTATGTAGAACATACATCTTGCTGGTGCTTTCTCATTCCTTGGTTTATTTGATGGTCTCTACAATTTCATGAGAATGGTATGTACATAATTTTACTTATTTATGCTTTTTAAAAAAATATTTTATTTATTTATTTGACAGACAGAGATCACAGGTAGGCAGAGAGTGAGAGGGAAGCAGGCTCTCGCTGAGCAGAGAGCCCGATGCGGGGCTTCATCCCAGGACCCTGAGATCATGACCTGAGCCAAAGGCAGAGGCTTTAACCCACTGAGCCACCCAGGTGCCCCTTATTTATGCTTTTGAAATGTATTTGACACAGTGTTACCTTAGTTTCAGGCATGCAGTATAGTGATTGGACACCTCTCTTCAGCATGCTGTGCTTGCTGCCAGTGTAGCTACCCTCAGTCACCATGCAGAACTGTTACAGTATCATTGACTCTATTCCCTATGTTGTACCTTTCGTCTCTGCGACTTACCTGTTCCACAACCGGGAGCTGTACTTCTCCTTCCCCTTTACCCATTTTGCCCATCCCCCACTACCTCCCCTCTGGCAACTGTCACTTAATTCTCTGTGTTTCTGGGTCTGTTTCAGCTTTTTTTGTTTGTTCATTTGTTGTTTTATTTTTTTTTTTTAAGATTTTATTCATTTATTTGACAGAGAGAGATCACAAGTAGGCAGAGAGGCAGGCAGAGAGAGAGAGAGAGGGAAGCAGGCTCCCCGTTGAGCAGAGAGCCTGATGCGGGGCTTGATCCCAGGACCCTGAGATCATGACCTGAGCCGAAGGCAGCGGCTCAACCCACTGAGCCACCCAGGCACCCCCTGTTGTTTTATTTTTTTTAATATTGCACTTGTAAATTAAATTATATGGTATTTGGGGCGCCTGGGTGGCTCAGTGGGTTAAAGCCTCTGCCTTCGGCTCAGGTCATGATCCCAGGGTCCTGGGATCAAGCCCCGCATCAGGCTCTCTGCTCAGCAGGGAGCCTGCTTTCCCTCTCTCTCTGCCTGCCTCTCTGCCTACTTGTGATCTCTGTCTGTCAGATAAATAAATAAAATCTTTAAAAAAAATGTTTTAAAAATTATATGGTATTTGTCTTTCTCTCTGACTTGTTTCACTTAGCATAATACCCTCTAGGTCCATCCATGTTGTTGAAATGGCCAGATCGCCTCTTTTTTATGGCTGAGTAATATTCTATTTTATACATATACACCACTTCTTCTTCATCCATGCATCTATTGATGGATACTTGGGTTGCTTTTATGCCTTGGCTATTATAAAAAATGCTGCAGTAAATATAGGGGAACATGTATCTTTTTGGATTAGTGTTGTTTTCTTTGGGTAAATATCCAGAAGTGGAACTAATGGATCATATGATATTTCTATTTTTACTTTTTTGAGGAAGCTCCATACTGTTTTCCACAGTGGCTGCATCATTTATATTCTCACCAACACAGCACAAGGGTTCCTTTTTCTCCTATCCTTACCAACCCTTGTTACTTCTCTTTTTTTTTAAATTCCAACCATTCTGACAGGTGTAAGGTGTTATCCCTTAATGGTTTTGATTTGCATTTCCTTGATGATGAGTGATGTTGATAATCTTTTGTGTCTGTTGGCCATCTGTATGTTTTCTTTGAAAAATGTTTATTCAGGTCCTCTGCCCATTTTTTAAATCAGATTGTTTGTTTTATTGGTGCTGAGTTGTATAATTTCTTTATATATTTTGGGAGATACACACACACACACACACATATATATATATAAAATTTGTGAATATCTTCTCTCATTCAGTAGGTTATCTTCTTTTATTGATCATTTCCTTCACAGTGCAAAAACTTTTTATTTTGGTGTAGCCCCAGTAGTTTAATTTTGCTTTTGTTTCCCTTGTCCCAGGAGAGATATGTAGAAAAATGTTGCTAAAGCTGATGTCAAAGAGATTACTGTGTATATTTTGTTTTTGGAGTTTTATGGTTGACATTTAAGTCTTTAATCCATTTTGAGGTTGTTTTGTGTATGGTGTAAGGAAGAACAAAATTTTTAATGAAAATTAAATGCTTCTTTTGGAAAAGTAAAATTAGTTCATTGATAATTATTAGTCTTCTATGAGAATAAACAGAGTTGATCCTTCATATCTTAATTCAGTACAGTTAATTGCTTTGCAGTTTGGTCATATTTTTAAAGAGATTTTATTTATTTATTTGAGAGAGAGGGGGAGAGCGTGAGAGCATGAATGGGGTGGGGGAAGGGGGAGGGTAGAGGGAGAAGCAGACTCCCTGCTGAGAAGAGGGCCTGATGAGGGACTCGATCGATTCCAGGACCCCAAGACCATGACCTGAGCCAAAAGCAGATGCTTAAATGACTGAGCCACCCAGGAGCCCGCGATTTGGTCATTTTTAAAGAATATATTTTTTCATTAGTGTCGTTAGAATATGTTTTCTTATTTATATGGAAATTAAAATAATGTAACTGAATAGCAAATAAGGTTGTGATTATATATATTTTTAAGTATAAGCAGCCACCCATTTAGTTGAAAATGTAACTGCACTCTTAATTATAATAGTATCTCATACAAGATGTTTATGGTGATCATTTTGTTGTTTTCTTTACTGGGCAATTTTCTTTGCAGACTTGTGGGTAAATTTTTAGTAGACAAAATTACAAATGATGGAGTAATCGATTTAATAAATGGATATCTTAATGTGTTGCCTTGTTATGAGTACTAGGTAAATTATTGTTTAAAGAGAAAGAACTGCTGATGTTCACTCGCTTTTCTTCATTATTCATCTGAAAATTAACATGTTTCTATATATGTCTATATGTCTGTTCAGTCGAAATAGCTGAAATATACACACAGAAATGCACAGACACTGAAAAACAAAAATGTTTGAAATATACCTTAATATTTTATTTTTCCTCTTCCCCAGAATGCCTTAAATAAAATCAGTAGGTATCTATTTGTCCAGTAACCAATGTCATTTTTTAAAACCCTCTATGAGGGTTAATTGGCATTATTTCTCAACCCATAGGGATATAATTTAATCAATTCTAATAAGACTTGTTAGAGAGAACTCTGATGATCACATTTGGGTTTCACAGAAGTGTAAATTTTAGAATCTTATTTTCACAGGAAGGTTATACCATCTGTCTACATGTTAATTTATTGCTTCAAATGCATTAACTTTTTTGCACCTTTTGTCACATAACTTTTGGCATTGTTTACTTATTAACTCTTAAGTTTCTGAGATGGAGTTGAAGGACTTTTACTCTATACTCCAAATAGTAAGACAACTTTAAAGAATGTTAATCCATATTATATTCACTATGTTAGAAGAAATTTATAATGCCTCTTCTATTCTCGAAGAAAACCAGATAGAGAGCGTTCCATTATATGGATTTTAGAAGTATTTTAGTCTTTCTCTTTGCCTCAGTTTTATATACTGTAATTTGCATGGCAGTTCACAAACCTGCTTTTTAAGAATATTTTAATGCTTTTAAAGAAAAACTAAGATGGCCGATGCCTTTGAGAGAAAGAGCTAAATCAAGGAACCTCTTGAAGCAGTTTGAGGAAGTGCCTGGAAATAGAGGAGAAGTGTGTAAGTCTGCATTGGAGTAGTGAGGGGCAGGTGGAGACCAGAGGACACAGGGGGACAATTATGATGCAGAGTAAGGACCAGGGACATTGCAGAGGTGTGCTGAAGGCCACATGTCCCACACTTTTTTTTTTTTTTTTAAGACTTTATTTATTTGTCAGAGAGAGAAGAAGAGAGAGAGCACAAGCAGGGGGAGCAGCAGGGAGAGGGAGAAGCAGACTCCCTGCTGAGCAGGAAGTACAAAGTGGGACTTGATCCCAGGACACTGGGGTCATGACCTGAGCCAAAAACAGACACTTGATTGACTGAGCCACCCAGGCTTCCCTAGAATAAACATCCTTTTAGTCACCACTTTATAGATGAAGAGACGGCAACTTTGGAAGACCCAAGTGCTTGTCAAGGATCCAAGCTGGTAGAGACTGGTTCAGATGTGAGCTCCCTGATTGTGGAAGCTGGAGCTCTTAATCACTGGGGACAGAAGAAAGGAGAGAAAATCTGCCGAAAGGGCAAGTTTTCATCCTGAGAAAAGGAATTGGAATCAAGGAGAAGTGAGAAGGAAAGAGCAATCAGACAGTGACAGTAGGACTTCTGTGGATTCATTCTACAGAATCAAGGAGAATTTTGTGGTTAGAACACCAATTAATAACTTAAGTTTTAGTTGCATGGATAAAAATCTTATACACTTTATTTTTTTCTTTCTATCCTCAGTGTTGAGCACAGTGTCTGTCACATAGCAGGTGCCTAATAAAATTTTATTGAAAAAGTGAATAAAGGGACAGAAGAAAATCAGAGAGTTGAATGTTCATTGTCAACAAAATAGAGAACCTGCATTGAAAGGATTAGGATAACTTTTCTTCCCCCACCCCCATGAGAAAGCTTTCATGAAGCATTGCTATTTGATATTTGAGGAAGAGAATTTGTTCACTGAAAAAAATGGAGGAAATGTTAAGACTTGCTCCAAGAAGAAAACAGAAGAAAATCTTGAATTGGCCAAAGATTACCTGAATGGTACACAAAAAAACACAAACTGTAGAACAAAATATGATAAAATTGGATTTAATCACAATCGTAACTGTTTGCTTTAAAAGAGACATTTAAATAGTGAAATTGCCAGCCACAGAAAAAGAAGTACGTGACTGTATCTGATTATAAATTTTATCCAGGTTATTAAAGGAATCCTTACAACTCAGCAATAAGAAGAAAGGCAATCCTATTTTTAAAAATTTGCAAAAGATTTGAGAAGGAAATATCGAGAAGATATATGAATGAAAAATATACCCATGAGACAGTGTTCAACTTCACTGCATTAGAGAAATACAAATTGAAACTACGCTGGGATAGCATCACACACCCACTGGAATGGCAACATTGACAAAGTCCAGCCATGCCAAGTGTTGGCAATGATTTGAGCAAGTAGAAATTTTATACACTGCTGCTGGGAATATAAAATGGTACAATTTTGGAAAATAATTTGGTGGCTTCTTATGAAATTAAACACACATTTACCATGTGAACCAGCAATCTCACTTCTGGATATTTATCCAAGAAAAATATGAAAGCATATTCCTAAGCAAAGACTTATACACAGATATTCATAGTTGTTGTTGTTGTTGTTGTTGTTGTTGTAGCCCCTAACTGGAAAAGTTCAAAAGCCCATCAACAAATAAGTGAATTAACAAATTATGGTATATCCACAGAATATAATATAGTCACCTATAGCAGGGAATGAACTCTTAATATGTGCAGTGTCATGGATGAATTTCAAAATAATTATGCTAAGTGAAAATAGCCAGGAAAGGGGGATATGTACTGTATAATTTCATTTATAGAAAATTCTGGAAAATGCAAACGAAACAGTAGTGTCAGAGAGCAGACCTGTGGTTGTCTGGGGTGGGAAGGAGGTACTCTGGGTCACAAAGAGGCATGAGGAAACTGGGGGATGATAGAAATGTTCTTTATCTGTCTTGTGGTGATGGTTTAACATCTGTGCATGCGTTGGAAAACTCATAAAGTGGTACACTCTGAGTCATTTATCGTATGTCAGTTAGTCCTGAATATAGCTGTTAAAAATGTCTTCAGGGGCCCCTGGGTGCCTCAGTCAATTAAGCATCTAACTTTAGCTCAGGTCATGATCCTGGGGACCTGTGATCAAACCCCTAGTGGGGCTCTGTGCTCAGCAGGGAGTCTGTTTGTCCCTCTCCCTCTGCCTCTCCCCAGCTCCTGCTCTTCCCTCTCTCTCTCAAACAAATAAAATCTTAAAAAAAAAAATGTTTACACAATACAATCACAAGGATAGGTAAAATAGAAAAAAGAAAGGGAGGCATTGGGATTGAGAGGTAAGAGACAGAAAGATAGATGAAGGGGTAGAGAGGTAAGAGAGAGAGACAGGTATGTGGGGGTGTGGGGGACAGAGGGAGAGAGTGTGAGCCAGAGGAGACAAAGCAAAAACAAAACAAGCCAACAGACAGCATATTTGGAGAAGCTGAAATGCTCACAACTTCTATCCTCCTGGTAGAAGTTTAATTGGTACAACCACTTTAGAAAATGTGAAGCTTCTTACAGTAAGAACCGGAGCTTTAAAATGCCTAGTAAAAATGTGTTTTCAAGTGTATAATTCCTGAGGATACCTGCCAGAAATGCTTAAATGAAAATCATCCTCCCTCCCAGAAAAAGGAAAAGGGAGAAAAATCAGTTTTCTGAGTAGAATGCTCCCTTAATACTGGTGGGAGTGTAGACGGCTCAGTAAAGCCAAAGTTTGCCTTCGCTCCAAAGAAACGTGTGCGTTGTTTACTAAATGAGTTGAACAGGAAGGTTCAAACAGGACGGTTTTCATCGTCAAACACCAGAAAGCACATAGGTCTTTACCACAGTGGTTTGGTTTCACAAATTGTGCTGGACTAGCATGATACGGCCACTAGGAAGCATCGGGAGTAAATAGTCCTCCCCAGAGATGAATCCCACGAACATAATGCTGAACCAAACCAGGCATATTCAGTGAGTATGTATTGTGTGATTCTGTTGCTATAGGTTCAAAAGCAGACAAAATTAATTTATTTCATTAGCAGTCAGGAAAGATAGCCCTTGTTGAAGGTAGTGACTACAGGGTGTTAGGAGGCCTTCGAGCACCATGGCAAACCTCTAGGTACTGTTTGTGGGTGTGTTCAGTTTGTGAAAATTCACTGGACTTTACTCTTGGCAACTGCAAGCTCACCTATATATATTAGGGAAATTTTAAAGAGCTTACAGCTCAGCCAAAAATAAATCTATTGAGGTCATAAATAAGACTTAAACACAAACTGTGCTTGGGATGGGAAGATTTAAAAATGTCAACTTGTCAGTTCTGCCTTGCACTAATCTATATACTTATTTCATCTACAAATGGCCGCCTTAGAGTGACAGAACCGTCATTATAAACTACATCTGGAAGAATAAATGTGTGGTTATTTGTATCAGTTTCATATTACTTATTGTTCAGTCAAGTTATTCATTCTGTTTCTGTTCCATACAAGATAACATGGCTTGTAAATTTGGAAAACAAATTCAAACTGGATATTAGGGATAGTGAAAAGTAGAAGGGTCTTTGAGAGCAGCTCTGGCTGTCTGATGGATGTACAAGCCTTCATGTAGTTAGTGATACCTGATTCAAAGTGTTTTAACTTTTTTTTTTAGTTTGTACTAAAATTACTGAACTCACTGTTCTGGGTTACATAGATAAGAACTAGAGGAATAGAGGTAGGGATAGATATCCATATATATATGGATGGATATATATGTTTGTGTATACTATATATTATATAATAATATATAATAATTAAAATATATTAACATTATTAATTCATATATTAATAATTAATATAATATTGATTCATATTAACTTAATATATAATTTAATTATATAAATTAATATAAGTTTATATTAATATATTTTGTATATTATAATATATAAAATATTTTATAATTTATATATATATGGATGGATATATATGTGTATGTGTATATCCACATAATTTTTATACATGCATATACTTTATATTTTTATCTTTTATTTAAATTTTTTTTTGCTCTTTTTAAAGCAAGTTCTAATATATTTTTGGTTTTAATTTCTTCATAAAGGGTAAACTTGAAATATCCTTAAGGAAAATGTAACCCTGCAATACTGCATTATATTCCTATTCTATATGTGCATGCTATTAGATTTATTTTATCTGTACCTACATGGATCTAAATTCTGTTAAGATTATGTAAATTAATGAATAAAGTTGTGAAGGCGGTAGTGAAGGGGGTGGGGAGCAGAGAGGGAGGGAGAGGGACAGGCAGAGCAGAGTCCGCACTGAGCCTGGAGCCCAGTGCGGGGCTTGATCTCAGGACCCCTGAGATCATGACCTGAGTCAAAAACCAAGAGCCAGACACTTAAAGGACTGAGCCACCCAGGTGCCCCTGCCATGCTGATTTTTAAAAAATTTATGAATTATGCTCATGGTGAGAATTAGAAATAATAATTGATTCAAATTTGGAAATGTCATAGACTATCAAAACATGAAAAATTTATGTGATGATTGTGAATCTTTAGGAATTATTATCTTTCCACTGAGTGTTGTATGTTAAGTAATAAACCACTAAATCCTATACCTGAAGCTAATATTGCACTATTTGTTGACTAACTGGAGTTTAAATAAAAACTTGGAGGAAAAATAATATTTTTTTTGAATTTTAGAAGTGTATGTTATTTGAAGGATGTCATGGTCATAGGAGGGAAAACATTAGAATATACACTACTGCTCCTCCCTCATCTCCCAAACTGAAGCATTAAATCACAATTTAGATTCTATATGAGCTGGTAGACTGGAATGAGAGTAACTGAGCCCTACCCCTGTTTTGTTTCATAGAGCTTCATACATACCACTTAGTGGAAAAGTGCATATTTGCAGTTTAAGGGAAATTTGTTTTTTGTTTTTTTTTTTTGTTTTTTGTTTTTAAAGATTTTATTTATTTATTTGACAGAGATCACAAGTAGGCAGAGAGAGAGGAGGAAGCAAGGTCCCTGCTGAGCAGAGAGCCCAATGAGGGGCTCGATCCCAGCACCCGGAGATCCTGACCTGAGCCTAAGGCAGAGGCTTTAACCCACTGAGCCACCCAGGTGCCCCGGGAAATTTGTTTTAATGGCATCGGATTTCTTAGATAACAGATATCTAGAGTATATTAAGTATAGAAAGAAAATACACAACTTTTTTTAAAGCTGAAAAATGTGGATAATTAAGGGAGAGCATATATAGCAGAAAACATTCTGGTGGCTGTTTAATATCCTATAAATATTTAAAGCATATAAACGGCAAAGAACATGAAGTGAAACTATATACACATATATAGTTTCACTCAACTAGTTGAAAATTGCATACACATAATTTCATTAATTTCCACTGTGATTGCTTTTTATCTCCTTTCTTCTTCTTGCTTTAGGGCTTAATTTTATCTTTTTCTTTTGGATTCCTTAGGCAGGAGCTTAGGTTATTTATTTCAGATCTTTATTCTTTACCAATATATGAAGGGAAGGTTACAAATTTTCCCTACCAGTTCTGCTTTCACCACATCCTACAGACTTTATAAATTGTATTTTCATTTCCATTTGTGTAAAAATATTTTGTTTTATTTTTGTTTCTGTGGTTTTTTAAATTTTTTTAATTTTTATTTTTTTTAAAGATTTTATTTATTTATTTATTTGACAGACAGAGATCACAAGTAGGCAGAGAGGCAGGCAGAGAGAGAGGGGGAAGCAGGCTCCCTGCGGAGCAGAGAGCCCGATGCGGGGCTCGATCCCAGGATTCCGGGATCATGACCTGAGCTGAAGGCAGTGGCTCAACCCACTGAGCCACCCAGGTGCCCCGCTATGGTTTTTTTTATTATGTTCAGTTAATCACCGTATAGTACATTGTTAGTTTTTGATGTAGTGTTCGGTGATTCTTTAGTTACGGATAATGCCCAGTGCTCCATGCAATCTGTGTCCTCCTTAATACCCATCACCCTGTTACCCCTTCCCCCAACCCCCTCCCCTCCAAAACCCTCTGGGGTCCAGAGTCTCTCATGGTTCATCTCCCTCTCTGATTTCTCCCCCTTCAGAATTCCCTCCCTTCCTGATGGTCCTCTGTGCTATTCCTTATGTTCCACATATGAGTGAAACCCTATGATAATTGTCTTTCCCTGCTTGACTTACTTCACTTAACATAATCACCTCCAGTTTCATCCATGTTGATACAAAAGTTGGGTATTCATCCTTTCTGATGGCTGAGTAATATTCCATTGTGTATATGAACCACATCTTCTTTATCCATTCGTCTGCTGAAGGGCATCTCAGCTCCTTCCACAGTGCGGCAATTGTGGACACTGCTGCTATGAACATTGGGGTACATGTGCCTCTTCTTTTCATGACATCTGTATCTTCTGGGTAAATACCCAGTAGTGCAGTTGCTGGGTCATAGGGTAGCTCTATTTTTAACGTCTTGAGGAAACTCCACACTGTTTTCCAGAATGGATGTCAAAATATTTTAAAATTCCTCTTGAAACATCTTTGATCCTGTATTATTTAGAAATATTGTACATCTGAAAGTAATACTACATTGTATATTAACTAACTGGAATTTAAATAAAAACTTAAACAATACATATATATATATATGTGAAATATATTACTCATAGTATCTTTTATATTAGAGTTGAAGATACTACTCAGAGTTGTTTTAAATTCATGGAAGGAACCACATCATGGCTGTTTCTGTTTCTGGGCATCAAGCTCCTAGCAGCTTGATGCTTTGTGATATAGGATGTTTTCCCAGATAATTCCAGACCACTCCATCTGGATTCTGGTCTCAGTATTTGTATCTGGAATCTAATGAGGACATATGTGTCCAGAGAGAGAGGGCTGGGGAGAAAATCTTTTCTAAAGGCTATTTCTGTGGGTTCCATGAGATATTCTTTCTGTAGGAGATTCACCTTTCTGATTACTGCTTTACAGCCCTACAGAGGGGTATGGACAGAGAGAGTTAGAAGGACAGACAGACAGAGAGACAGAGAGTGAGAGAGCTATTGGGAGTGAATTTCATAGAACAAATTATACTTAACTGCAAATGAATAATATACAGTTGGTCTTGTGTTCCTTAATTTGTATTAATTGGGAAGATTAAATTACTTTTACTTTGTGTTCTCTTTCCCTTAAATGTTACAGGTGTATAGTTAATTCCCAAGCTTCAAGGCTCTAGTCCTTGTAATTTTGAAATTTAACTAAACTTTCCTTGGATTTTATAAAAAAATTTTCTTGATTTATTGACATATAATTGACACATAAGAACTGCCCATATTTAACATGTACAGTTTGTTAAGTTTTGGCAAATTTTATACATCCGTAACAGTTATAACCACAATGAAGTTAATGAACATGTACAACCCTTCCTCCAAATTTCTTCATGACCCTTTGGAATTTCTTTTTTTTTTTTTTTGAGAGGGGAGTCCGGGCGGGGGGACAGAGTGAGACAAAGAGAAGGAATCCTACGCAGGCTCCATACCCAATGCCGAGCCCCATGCGGGGCTTGATCTCACAACCCTGAGATCATGACCTGAGCCAAAATTAAAGAGTTGGCTGCCTAACTGACTGAGGCACCCAGGCACTCCTGAACCTTTGGAATTTTTCCACCTGTCCCACTCAACACCCTTCCTCCATCTCCAGGCAATCACTGATTTTCTTTCTATCACCATAGATTGGTTTGCATTTCTTAGAATTTCAGATAAATGGAATCATACAATACGTATCCTTTTTAGTTTCTTCCACTTAGCATAATTATTTTGAGATTCATCCATGTATTTTGCAATGTGTATCAATAATTCATTCCATTTTATTGTCAGATAGTATTTCATTGTATGGGTATACCAAATTTGTTTATTCATTGACGTGTTCATGGGCACTGGATTATTTCCACTTTTGGAATCCTGCAGATAAGGCTGTTGTGAATATTACTGTAGAAGTCTTAGTAGAGACATACGCTTTCATTTATTTTGGATAATACCAAAGGATGGAATGGCTAGATCACATGATTGGTGTATATTTAACTTTTTAAGGGAATTCCAAAATGTTTTCTGAAGTTATTTCATCATTTGACATTCTTATCTGCAGTACACAAGAGCACCACTTCCTGCACACCTTCACCAACACTGGGTATTACAGTCAGTCCTCCTAACAGTCCTCCTAATTTTAGCTACTGCTGTAGATGCATGGTGATGTCTCATTGTGGTTTTAATGTGCAATTCCTTAACAACTAATCACATTCAACATCTATTTGTATGCTTATTTACCATCCACAATATTTTTTTAATGAAACATTTGTTGAAATCTTTTAGCAATCCGTTAACAAAGTGTATTTACTCCAATGACTTGTCTTTTTTAATTTCCCTCAGAAGTATTTTTAATCTTTAGTATTTGATCTTTGACCATTTTTGTCCTATCTATCCCCTAATTATTTCATGGTTTTTGATGCTGTTGTGATATTTATAATTTCTAATCGTTAAAAAGAGGTTTGTCTTTCCCTTATTCCATTGGCTATAACCTCCAGTATATTCTTGAATAAATGTGGTAAGAGCAAGCATTCTTGTTATGTTTCTGATAATAGAAGGAAAGATTTCAGTCTTTCATCATTAAATATGATGTTAGGTGTAACTTTTTTTATAGATGACTTTTATCAGGATGAGAGTTTCTTTTACTCCCAGTTTTTAATCAAGAATGGATGTTGCAGGCACCTGGGTGGCTCAGTGGGTTAAGGCCTCTGCCTTCAGCTCAGGTCATGATCCCAGGGTCCTGGGATCGAGCCCCACATCGGGCTCTCTGCTCAGCAGGGAGCCTGCTTCCTCCTCTCTCTCTCTGCCTGCCTCTCTGCCTGCTTGTGATCAATGTCTGTCAAATAAATAAATAAAATCTAAAAAAAAAAAAAAAGAATGGATGTTGCATTTTCTCAGCATTTTTCTGCAAATATTTAGATATTTAGATAATTTACATTGACTATTGATACGGTTAGGTTGAAGCCTATTATTTTGTTAATTATTTTCTGTTTATTTCTTCTGTCTTTTTTCCTTTTTCCCTTCCTGCTTTTTTTTTTTTTAAAGATTTTATTTATTTATTTACTGGGGAGAGAGACAGAGCACAAGCATGGGGAGCAGCAGAAGAGGAGGACTCAGGCTCCCTGCTGAGCAAGGAGCCGCTGCAGGACTCCATCCTAGGACCCCAATATCATGACCTGAACTAAAGGAAGACACTTAACCGACTGAGCCACCCAGGCATCCCATCCCTTCATGCTTTTAGATTGAGTATTTTTTATAATCCGTTTTATATCTTTCTATGTTGATTAACTACAAATCTTTATTTTGCCAAATTAGTGCTTATTATTTATAATATATATTTTAAATTATCACAGTCTGTCTTCAAGTGATTTTGTATTTTAGATACACTGTAAGAACCTTGCAAGTCTGTGCTTTATTCTCCCTTCTCAGTCTTTGTACTGAGATGTATTTTACTTCTTTCCTATTCATGAATCACACACTACATTGCTATTATTTCTGGTTAACCAGTCAGTTATATTTCTTAAGATTTAAAGATTAATTTTGAGAAGTTTCAGATATATAGAAAAATTGAAAAGATTGTACGGAGAATTCCCATGTACTGTTTGCACACCATTTCCTTGATTAATAATCTGCTACCTCAGGGTAGTATATTTGTCAGAATTAATGAACCGATACTAATACATTAGTATTAGTCAAAGTCCATACTTTATTCTGATTTCCTTCATTTTGACCTAGTGTCCGTTTTGCCTGTTCCAGGAAACCACATTATATTATCAACAGGTTTATCAATATATTTTTGTTTTTTGAGAAGTTCCTTATTTTCTAGCACTATAAGGTACTCCAAGCTCATCTTGTATCTTTCCAACCCAGTGTGACAATCAGCCATTTCTCCAAAGATTCCTGATTTTATTTAATGGTGAATGATATTAAAAACCAAGATGTGGGGGCTACGTGTGCTCATGGTTGCTTCAGGGACATCTCAGCTGATGGAGAAAAAAAATACATCTGTGAATACTAACTTATATGTATGCACATATTTATAAATATTTCTATATGCAACTTCTGCATCTAAATAAGTGTAAACATGAGTTTTTACTGATATCTCCAATTCTAATTCACTACCTTATGGATAATTCTAGCCTCGTCTTTCTGATCTAAAATTTTCACTGCAATAGTGGGAAACCTGACTTGCTCCCCCACCATTCGTTTATTTAATTTTTCAGCTCCAGTATACATGTATAGTAGTATGAGAAGTGTATTCTTTCCTCCAGTAGAAAACAACTGTGTTAACTGGAATATAGTACTTACGTTCAGTTCATTTTGCCTTGAGTCTTACAAACGCCATTCATTTCCAAGGTTGTTTTAACAATCACCTTATCCCCGTCCCTTCAGTATGGTTGTTTTATACATTTGTAATATATTTAGAATCTCTTATTATAGTCTGCATTCTTTCCTTGGGACCTTTGTCCTAAAAAATGAATTTTTAAAATACATTAGGGGTGCTCAGTTGGTTAGGTGTCTGTCTTCATCTCAGGTCACGATCCCAGGCTATGGGAATCGAGTCCTGCATCGGGCTCCCTGTTCAGTGGGATCCTGCTTTCTCCTTTTCCCTCTGCCTACTACTTCCCCTGCTTGTGCTCTCTCTGTCAAATAAATAAATAAAATCTTTTCAAGAATTTGCATACATTAAGGTTCACTTTTTGTGTTGTAAAGTTCTTAATTTTGCAAATGCAAATTAAATTTTTGATATTTATAATACAAGTATAATAATCATTTTAGTGTCTTAGCTTGCTAATTCTGGGTCTGGTTAAATTAATTTTCTCTTTGTTTGGGGGCATATTTTCTTGCTTCTTTGAGTACTTAGTAATTTTTTTAAATTGAGGTATGATTGACATATAATGTAAGTTTACAGTGTACAACATGTTGGTTTGAATAAGTGTATGTATTGTAATATGGTTACTACAGTAGCATTGGCTAATACCTTTATCACGTCACACATTTATCATTTCTTTTTTGTGTTGGGAAGAGTTAAGATTTAGTCTCTTAGTAATACAGTATTGTTGACTATAATCATGTCATACATCAAATCTTCAGAACTTATTTATCCTACTGGTTGTAAGTATGTACCCTTAACCAGTATCTCCCCAATTTCCTTACCCCTCAGTCCCTGCTAACTACCATTTATTCTTTGATTTTACAAGTTCAGCTTTTTCAGATTCCACATATAGATGATATCATGAAATATTTGTTTTTCCCTGTCTGACTTATCTCACATTGCATAATGCCTTTAAGGATCATCCATGTTGTTGCAAATGGCAGGATTTTCTTCGTTCTCGTGGCTGTATACTATTCCATTGTGTATATATACCACATCATCTTTATCCATTCATCCACTGACAACCACTTAGGTTATTATCGTATCTTGGCTTGTGAATAATGGTGCAATGAACATGGGTATATGGATATCCCTTCAAGATACTGATTTCAATTCCTTTGGATATATACCCAAGTGTGGGATTGCAGGACCATATCATAGTTCAATTTTCAATTTTTTTTAAAGATTTTATTTATTTATTTGACAGACAGAGATCACAAGTAGGCAGAGAGGCAGGCAGAGAGAGAGGAGGAAGCAGGCTCCCTGCTGAGCAGAGAGCCCAGTGTGGGGCTCGATCCCAGGTCCCTGTGATCATGACCCGAGGCAAAGACAGAGGCTTTAACCCACTGAGCCACCCAGGCGCCCCCAATTTTTAATTTTTTGAGGAACTGCCTTATTCTTTTCCATAATGCTGTACCAATTTGCATTTCCACCAACTGTGTATAATGATTCCCTTTTCTCCACATCCTTGCCAACATTTGTTATCTCTTGTCTATTTGATAATTGCCATCTTAACAAGTGTAAAGTGATTTTTCATTGTGGTGTTGATTTCCATTTCTGTGATGAGTAGTGATATTGGAGTATCTTTTTATGTACCTCTTGGTGATTTGTGGTTCTTTGGGAAAATGTCTATTCAGATTCTTTGCCCATTTTTAATTAGATTGCTTATATTTTTGCTATGAGTTGTATGAGTTCTTTGTATATTTTGGATATTAACCCCTTAGTAAATATATGGCTTGAGAATATTTTCTCCTGTTCTGTAGGATTCTTTTTCAACTTATTGATAATTTCCTTTACTGTGTAGAAGCTCTTTAGTTTAATGTAGTCCCACTTGTTTATTTCATTTTTTGTTGCTTGTGCTTTTGGTGACTTATCCAAGAAATCATTGCCTAGACCAGTGTCCTCTGTGTTTTCTTCTGGTAGTTTTATAGTCTTTGGTCTCACATTTAAATCTTTGATCCACTTTGAGTTGATTTTTGTGAGCAGTGTAAAGTAGGGATCCATGCCAGGTAATTTTTGATAGCCTGCTAGATATTTTGAATTTCTTCTTGTTGAGTTTTTTTGTTGTTTTTGTTTATCCTTGAGTCCTGTTCTGGGGTGCAGTTAATTACTTGGAAACCGTTAGATCCTTTCAGAGATTCCTTTTTTGGTTTGTTAGTTGGGACCAGAACAGTGTTGCAATGTTTTGTGCAAAGTCTTTCTTTCTGTCTTTTTTTTTTTTTTTAAAATATTTATTTATTTTACAGAGAGAGAGAGAGGGAGAGAGGGAGAGCATGAGGGTCTGGAGGGGCAGAGGGAGAGGGAGAGAATCTCAAGCAGATTCCCTGCTGAGCGGGGAGCCTGGCATTGGGCTGGATCTCATGACCCTGAGATCATGACTTGAGCCAAGACCAACTGGTAACTCAACAGACTGAGCCACCCAGGCGCCCCTGTCCAAAGTCTTTATGACTGAGACAAACTCTTCTCAGTAGTCTCCCCTGTGCCCTGACAGTCGTAAGACCTTGCACTGTAGCTGGTGGGAGGTCTGTGTGAGTGTCTGGTGCTGTTCCTTCTAATACTTTCTGGTTGTCTTTTCCTGACCTTTGGTGTTTTCCTGACATGTATTTGTTGGTCAGTACCCTGCTGAGTACTCAAGGCAGACCCTCTGTGGATCCTCAGATTTTCCCTCTGTTCACCTCTCTCCTCTCTGGTACTCTGTCTTTGCAGCTTCTGCCTTCCTCTCTCTGCTCTTCAGCCTGGGGAGTTCAGCTGACATTGTCTGTTCCCCTGCTGTGCACCACTGCTGGGTGATTGTTTCAGGATGATAGCTGGGCGATTGCAGGGCTCAACTTTTTTGTAGCCTTTCTCTGGGGGAATCTCTGTCTTTCACTGCATGATATCCTTTGTCTTGAAAGCCATTGTTTCATATATTTTGTTCAGTCTAGGGTTGTTTCAGGTATGAAGGTAAATCCAATTTTAGTAACTTATTTTGGCCTGAAGCAATAACCCACGCACCATCATTCATTAGAATTTTCTTCTTGGTGACTCCTAGGATGTTTATTTGTCTGAGCTCCCACTGGGATCCCATAAAACAGTTTTTTGGTGAAACTTAGGCTCTGCCTTCACTCACCTTTACGTACCAGAGGCTTCCTGTAATATCTGCACGAGACACTTCCACTCTGTCTTCTTATGTTTCTTACTTTCTTCCCTCTTCTGTTTCCTTTTTAGACTGGTCTTTTTTTTTTCCCCCTAAGTAACTGATTGTCTAACAGATACTTATCTTCATGCTAATGTGTGCTGGCACGAATATATTTCCAAACTATGCGCTGCTTTTCTTTTTTTTTTTTTTTAAGATTTTTAAAAAAAATTTTGACAGGCAGAGATCACAAGTAGGCAGAGAGGCAGGCAGAGGGAGAGAAGGGGGGGGTGGGTAACAAGCTCCCTGCTGAGCAGAGAGCAGGATGCAATGCCGGGCTTGATCCCAGGATCATGACCTGAGCCAAAGGCAGAGGCCCAACCCACTGAGCCACCCAGGCGCCCCTATGTGCTTCTTTTGTAATCAAAATTAGGTCCTCAGCAGCATTTTCAGTTAACCTGACCAAGTCAGAAATATGCCTTCCCTGTCCTTTATCCTGTGTCTCCTTGTGTGAGTGAAGAGTCCCTTTGTTTTCTAACTTACTGGTGTGTTTAAGTCAATTAGTAGCTTGCATTTAGTTTCAAGGGAGAGTGGGTATGTACAATTCAAAGTAATGTGGACCAATTACAAAATATATTGTATAAATACTCTTGATAGTGAAATAGTTCAGAGTGTTTAGGCTTACAACAATTGTTTGAACTTGCTAAGAAGGCTTGAAGTTTTTATTTTTGGTAACTGAATGATACTAATATCCTAATATCTTCACACAAAAATACTGCTTAGAAATAAAATCTCAGAGAGTCATGTGAATTCTCAAGTTGCCACAACTCATACTTTTTGGGTATTGTCCTTTCCCTTTAAAAAAAAATTCTTTAGAACATAACTCCTTACATAAAAGCATAGAATGACTTCACTGGTAATCTTATTAATTCTTTGTAAAGAGCAATGAAGATTTCCTGATTTTCTTATTTCTTGACCTCATTGTTTCTGTGGCTTTGCAAAGCTAAGGAAAAAAAAAAGGACTTGTTTTATTTCCCAATTATTGTCTGGTTTGTACTGCACTATTATTTAATACTTCCTTAATAGTGTGATAAGTTTCAACTCAAGTTTTTTTTTTTCTAGTTATGATCAGGTAAAAAGCAAAAAAAGAGAAAAGCTTCTTTTGTTAATACTTTCTTGTAAACTTAGTTCCAAGCTTTTTTATTTAATTAAATAATCCTTTTTGACATTGTGCCAAAAAAGCTTTGCTTCAACAATATTTGGGAGCTGAGTTGATGTAATCACATAAACATGTATTAGTTATTAAGGACAGAAGTGGTAAATTAGTCTTAAAGTGCTTTGATTTCTGTGAACCAAAGTGGCTGGAAAATTTTCTCCTTAAAGTCAATATTGGGGAAAAATAAGGCAAGTTAACTGTAGCACTCCATTATCTCTGTAGTTTTCTGTAACCAGACTTTCTCAGGATTTGAGGGCCGGAAAAAAGAAGCTGTTAGATCTGAGAAGACGTGTGGTGTTAGCAATCACTGGATGGCCCACTTGGGTAAAACCAACGTTCATTGACTGTTGAATCAGGTACTTGTTTAGATCTTACATAATCAATGTCTTGTTTTCAAAAATGCTTTATCTTTTTTCTGATTTCTGCCATGTTTTAAGAATGTGAACTATTTTGTTTGCTCAGTTTTTACACATTTCCATTAAAGTGAGATTTTTTTTCTTCCATGTTTTTCTGAAAACAGTATCAGCCTTTTCTTTTTATATTCTAAAGGCAGCAGATTATTAAATAAGTAGGAAAGAAACATAAATGTTATGTAATTAGTGCTCTGACATGATTTTTGACACTCCATGCCTGAAGTTCAAAAAAAAAAAACCCAGGTCTAAGTACATTTTCAAATTTGGATATGGAAATAGTTATTATTAATGGGAACTCGAATGGCTTTCGGCCTGGAAGGGTTTGGAATGAAGATATAACATGACGCAATAAGGGGATGTTTCACTTTTTCTCTGTCATCTCTAATACAGTGCAAATTAGATCCAGAAATATAAGGAGTCTGTGCCCTGAAAGAACACGTAAATTTTTAAAAACCCGTCTTTATTTGGTCCCATCGCGTTTGCCCTTGGTCCCATCATACATCCCTGGTGGTCGCTTGCCTCAGTAACTATCCCTCGCTTCTCTTGGCCCCTTTTCTTATTACTGACTTTTAACCATGTAAGTCTTCCAAAAGCTTCTTCTTTTTTTAATTTTTTTTTAACCATCATCTTTTTTCTTGATATTTTCTCCTTTAGGTTCTCACACATTTCCATGCGTTTATACATTCATTCCAAACTGATAGAGTATCTGTTATGTCCCAGGAATAATACCAAATGCTAGGAATATAGATTTTACCCTCTGGTCTCATCCTTTTATTCCACACGTAATAAGATGGCTAGAGCTCCCATTCCAGTTATCATGGGGAATTCAACACCATCTCCTGAGAGCCTGGTTTCCTCTCTCTCTCATTCTCAAGTCCTGCTCTAACTGATCTTTTTTTACCCAGTAACTTCCCAAGTCTGCCTTTTCCCATAGAACTCTACTCTGTGTGCAGCCATTGCCCTCTTTTTGGCTTGTTAAGGCCCTTCTGGTCCATGTTTGTTGCGTAAAATGGATTTTACTGAAAGCTAAAAGGTAATGGAGGAAGATCACAGCTCCATACAGAACAGAAAATTATTTAAACTCATGATTAAACTGGAAACAAACCACAACTTGGAGGTGAATGAAATTTGCACAGTGTGCAAACTGGACTTACAAATGAGGATTTGTTTGCATTTTTTGCACCTGTAGATGTGGCAAAATCTTGGTCTGAAAGTAGGGTCTTGTGTTTCCCCTCTGTACTCCAAAGCCGCCAAATCCATGGTCCCTGTTTCATACCAAATAGAGGACTAGAGGCCCATCCCTCTTCAGTGTAGCTTGACTCCTCTACCCTCTCATTGCACAGCAAGAGCATTTGTATACTTAGCTGGAGACTGGAGCCTCCAGAAGACCAAGGGGCAGGAAAGGGGAGACGTGGGCTACAGGAGCACATTGCTAGCTAGGAGGAACTTTCTAGTAAGAAAATTGTGGAAAATATAACACAGAGAAAGAGTGCTTACACAGCAGGCATATTCGTTTTACATATATATTTATTTTTTTTCTTGTATTATAAAAGTGGATATTGGGTGTCTAAGAAGATTCCGTGTCAGATCACGTGAGGTGGAATAATTCAGAATGTCATCCCTGTTAAGCATGCACCGCTCAGGGCTCCTGGATAGCTCAGCGGTTCGGCTCAGGTCATGCTCCCAGGGTCCTGGGATCTAGTCCTGCATCCGGCTTCCTGCTCAGCGGGAAGCCTGCTTCTCCCTCTCCCACTCCTCCTGCTTGTGTTCCCTCTCTTGCTGTCTCTCTCTCTGTCAAATAAATAAGTAAAATCTTAAAAAAAAAAAAAAAAAAAAAAGCATGCACCTCCTAGCTCCTACCTCCTCCCTGACTCAAAGACCCCTTCACCTTCCTCCTGGATGCTTGTTAGTGTATCAAAGCTAGCAATCCAAAATCAAATTGCCTCATCCCCAAATTGTTTCTCTCCTTGCATTTCTTAATTTTGTTTATGCTAATGATAGTCTTTAATCATTTGCATCTGTATCTCCTCCCTACCCATTGCCCTCATCTTCATGTTTGTTTTCCTGAATGTTTTGAATCTGCATTCCTAAAAATGTTCCAGTTCATCATCTCTCCTGAATGCCAGTGGTTAGCCCCTTGCCGTTCTGATTTAGTTCCTTGTTATGTCTCATGCAGGGTATTGTAATAAACTTCTTACTAATTGCCATGTCTCTATTTGTCCCTTTTATGGCATAAGATTCCTAAAGTAGAGCTTAGAATCGCACTTGTCTACTGATTAAAATCCTTCACAGCTGTCTTCTTTCACACTGAATAAAGTCTTCATCTCTCTCTTCAGATCTTTCCTTCAATAACATTCTTAGATTTATCCCTTATTTTTATAGATGTGCAAGAGGGTGGATGTTAACTTTTTATTGATTTACTTCCTTCACTCCTTCCAGACTCATCTAGTCTCTCTTCTGTGGTCCTGATTTTGCTCATGCTGTTCTCTCGTTCTGGAATACTGCTTGTTACTTGGTTCCCATATTCTGCTCATCCACACGTATCCAAATGCATCCCGTTCCTCCCGACTTAAACCATATGGCATCTCTTCCCAGGAATCTTTGAGTACAACTCGTATTTCATTTCTCAGAATTCATTTAACACCTTATCTGTGCTTATGTATTGCTATGATTCTGTGTTTTATTATAAATGTTTGTGTCTTCTCTTTCTTACTAGACAATGAATTACTGGGGAGGAAAAATGCTTATATATAGGTTCCAATATCTATGTACTAAATGAAAGAAAAGTTATGACATTTTCAAATATTACAGATGAAGACAGTTTTCAAGGGATAATTCTCAATGATATGCAACTGTTGTTTCTTTCTCTTTGTCAATAAAGCCATTTTTGTATTAATCAGAAGAGGCTAGATTGGGCTACAGTAACAAATTAACTTGCAAGTTTTAGAGGCCTAACGTTTCAATGGATTATTTTTTTATGAATGGTATGGGTTTGATTTGGATCATCAAGGTACATCTGAGTAGGAAAATAGTTTATCCTATAAAAGTACAAATATATATAAAATTAATCACCAGTTTTGAAATTAATACATTTTATACATAGAAATAATTATCAAGGAATAATATTTCATATGGCTCAATACTATCTCCTTGTTAATAAATTAGTAGAACAACAACAAAGCATCTAAAATGAAAATTGAGTGCCGTATTACTTTTCCTAATATGAATTTGATTATATATATTTGTTTTCTTATTGGTTTCTTACTTGAATATTCCTTTTATTTACATGCCAATAAATAAAGCTCCAAAATTATTGTAGTAACTTCTTAGCTTAGTAAGAAGTACAATAATATGTTAGGTTTTAGGTTAATAGTTAATAAATAATAATATTTGTTGTTGTATACTGGAAACCTGTGCCAAGAACATTATATACATTATCTCCTGAAATTGTCAGAACATTCTTTGGTAGTGAGGTTATTAATATTCTCATTTTATATGTGAGGGAATTGAAAATAAGATAGGATGATAACTTTGCAAACATATCACAGCTAATGTAAGGTAATGCTAGAATCTGATACCCACCATGTCTGACTCTAGTCTCTAAGCTAAAATGTGTCCTCGGGTCTGCTACTAGAGGTCCTACTCGTAACTTAGTTTGCCTCTTAACCTCCAGAATTTTGTGTGATGTATTTGATTTTAAAGACTGGAAGACAGTTGAGTAGTTTTAAAACGTAACTATAAAAAAGCAGGAAGATTTAAAGTCTTTCTAATTAGGAACTCATTCATCTGATGAGTCCCAAATGGCATCCAGTAGTTTCAATTCATTGACTATCTGAGGTAAAAATGGAAATGTATTCATGTGGGAAAAGTCTTTTCATTGGGGGCTACTGTCTCTGAAAGTAGGAAGTCCAGACAACTACAAAACAGGCTGTCATTAAAAATTATACATTACTGCAAATGTTCCAGAAAACACTGTTTCAGCACGAGGCTGCTTAGAGCCACTAGATTATAGCCTTGGTGTTTTGACGACTGTTGAAGAGGGAGAGCTATGAGCTTTCTTGCCAACTAACAATGGACAAAGAGCTGGGATTGGGGGAGTAGGCAGAAGAGAAATGAAGATAGGGTCGGGAGAGAGAATTAAATAATTTAATATTTCATTTGCAGAATACTGTTCTTGGTTAAAAAAATACTGTGAGCTTCTTAAGAAAAGAAGTTTGCCATAATGGACATACATATGTTTAGAAACCTTGTTTCTCCCATGAAAGGAGGGTCATCCAGTGGGTAGTTTCAAGTAACATAATACAACGTTCTTGAGTTCATTTAGTGGGTGTGTATTAGATGGAGTGTTCTGTTCCTTCTTCTCTACCTTCTGCTTCTACACTGAGTTACTACTTTGGCTTAGTAAGTGTTGTGTTAATGTCTTTTTCTATATGTTCTAGTATGCTTTACACGAAAATGGAAAACTCACTGATTACTGGTTCTTCCTTATACAGCTTATATTGGCAACCAAAATATTCCAAAAATATTGTTTGCATTTGGGCTCAAAATGGAGCTATGTTAACAAATGCATTGAACTCACCTTCATTCCTTCCTGTTTAGATCCAGTCTGGCTGAATTATACATCTTATAGTTATGAGATTGATTAAGCACGTAGAAGCTTTGTATGTTTGTGTTAAAGTAGGTAATATAATTGATAGATATCCTAGATTATTTGAATTTAGTATTCTATACCTTAGTTTCTTGGTATTCTGGGTAGTATCCTATTATACAGGTTCTTTAATTGTCATGCAGTATGGCAAAAGAGTAGGAAACCTGATGCTTAAATACATCCTTTTCTTTAATCACTAAGAAAAAAAATATCTTTTCTAACATTAATAGTTGTAAATGTATCAAGTCACTACTTGCTATGTAATACATTTCTTTAGGGAAAAACCCATAATGATTTACTTGATATCTAATTAATCTTGAGTGTTTCTCAGGTTAAAAGCTTTACAGCGTAAGGGCAGAGTGGCTAAGGTTATGAAGATAAATCAGCCACACTCCTCTGAGCCCTGCTCCCTGTAAATTTCTTGAGAGAAGAATCAGTGTTTGAATTTTCTTTCCAGCGTTGCAGGATGTTTTTAACTGAAGTTTAAAGGACTTCATGGATTCATATTGGGTTTCTTGAAACACCAAAATGTACACAAAACTTGCTAAGTTTTTATATATTCATTTGTAGGGGGTTGAGATAGCTAGTTCAATGCTTTTCTCAGATTATCCAAAGGGCCCATGATGCACAAAAATCTGGGAGTCACTGAAATAATAGTTTCTTTCTTTTGTTGTTAAGTATAAGGTAAACTTAGAAATTACTTATAAGGGTAAGTAACTTAAAAGTAAAATTAAGAGCAGAGACAACAGTGTTATGGGGTACTAGGATTTGAAAGAAATAACTACTTTAGTCTTTTCAGACTGCTGTAGCCACAGGCTGGAAGCACGAACAGCAGTCTGTTTCTCAGCCTTCTGGAGGGGGATCCCAAGACTGAGTCTCTGGCAGATTTAATGTGTGGGGAGAGACTGCTTTCCTGGTTCATACACGGCCATCTTCTAGCTGTGTCCTTATGTGGTGGAAAGAGAGCAGGAAAGCTCCCTGGAGTCGCCTGTTATAAGGGCACTAACCCAGTTCATGAGGGCTCCTTCCTCATGACTGAAGCACCTCCCAGAGACCCCACTTCCAACAGCATCATGTTGAGAGTGTGATGACAGCGTATGAGTTAGAGTGAGCACAGCACTGCAGTCCCCTGCAAAACGTTCATGAATATCTCCTGTGGAAGTGGTGCTGTGAACTTGAGGTTGGCCAAGACTTGGAAGAGTAAAATGGAAGGAAGGGCAATCCAGGCTCAGAGAAGAGCTCGAGCACATGGGGTGTATTTTGGGAACAGCAGATTATTTTATTGGTCCCTCCAGTTAACTGTAAGGGTGCAGTACAATATACATTTGGACAGGTAGCTTGGTGACATTCATTAATTCAATCATTTAAGCAACAGAGAGAAATAAGAGTGTTTGAAGATAGGAATCATACAGTAAATCCCTTCTATGAGCCTTGTCTGGGCGGTATTAGAGAGGGGAGATTTTGAACCATAGAAAGTAATTGGGATGTTATTGTAATGATTCAGATAAGGATTGCTAAAAGTGGAAGCTGTGGGAATAGAAAGTCTTAAATCATTATAGAAATTTCAAGAAAAAGAATTGTCACGGGACTGGATAGGTATTTAAGGATACACCCATATTTTTTACAATTAACTAAAATAATGTTGTGAATCGACTTATGTCACATAAAAAGTCTATTTCTTTTTTGGTGTTGTTATTGAGTATAAAGGAAAAACTCAAAATATAACACTATTGAAGACATTAGTTGACATTAGGAAGACTGATTTAAGCTGGTGTTGAGCAGGAATATATACAAATGCTGTAGAATATATGAGACCCTTTTCTTTAGCTGTTATATCTGGAAAAGGTGAAAGAAGTTAAGATAATTTTCACCTATACCTACCTTCATAAGAAAGGTCAGTGTATAGAGAAAAAGTTAAAAGATAAAAGCAATAAAAATAAAGATTTAAAAAAAATTAACTGAATACCCAGAGCCCAAGAGACACTTATAAAATCTTGTCAGTGATAAGAAAATCAGACATAAGTATTTCAAGAGAAATTAAGAGGAATTTCATGAATCCTTAGTTAATTTGAGATAAAGTGTCATGTGCAAGCTACAAGAATTCTTAAACATCACTTCATGGTCTGAATGATCAGGAGTGATCAGAGACAATCGTGGATGATCATGAATGATCGAAAACTGTCTGGAAGATCGTGGATGATCACGTGCAATCACGGACAGTGATCCCTGAGACCTTCTCGACTTCTAATACTGGATTTTAAAAACTGTAAAGAAGGGGCCCCTGGGTGGCTCAGTGGGTTAAGGCCTCTACCTTCGGCTCGGGTCATGATCCCAGGGTAATGGGATCTTGCCCCGCATGGAGCTCTCTGCTCAGTAGGGAGCCTGCTTCCTCCTCTCTCTGCCTGCCTCTCTGCCTACTTGTGATCTTTGTCTGTCAAATAAATAAATAAAATCTTAAAGAAAAAAAAACTGTAAAGAAGAACAAACATGAATATGTTGGGGATTATATATAGCATCTATCTATCTTCAGGTGGTATAAAAAATAAGCACATAGCTAATAATTTTGATAAACTTCAAATTAAAGCAAATTTGACACCAATTGTTAAGTACTTAGCATTCTTTAAAAAAAAACATATTTACTCATTTGAGAGAGAGAGAGAGAGCATGAGTGGGGGTGGATGGGTTGGGGGTATGGGGTGGAGTTGGCGGAGAGGGGAGAGGCAGAAGGAGAGGCAGAAGGAGAGGGACAGACAGACTCCCCACTGAGCAGGGAGCTTGATCCCAGGACCCTGAGACCATGAGCTTAGCCAAAGTCAGACACTTAACCGCCACCCAGGTGCCCCTTACGATAATTCTTGATCTTTTAAGTTAAGTGTGGGATGTGTCATCATAGAGTAGAAAAAAGCTGGGCACAGAAATATAAAGAACTATGTTTATCTTTTTTATGGTCACTTAGCATGTAATGTTTGGGAGCATCAGATAGCTCACTGATGGGGAAAAAAAAAGGTGGTAACAGTATCTGCCCTTTTTACTTTACATGGGTTTCTGGGAAGACCAAACTGAATCACGTAAAATCTATGATGTAATATAGATAATTTGAAGTAACATTTAAAACTTAAGTCATCTTACACAATTTAATGCTAAATTTGCCTTTGGAGACTCTTTCAAATTTAGGAATCCCTGGAAACATTATCCCAAAAAAGAGTTCTGTGCAAAATATTGTTGCTACCTTAGAAAAAAACCAAGGTATTTTCCCATAATTTTCTCAAATGTTTTATATATGTATGCAGAACCAAAAACCAAGCTCTAATTTTCAGAAGAACTTGGTTTGAGTGTCTATGTATGTCTCATATTGTAAAATATTTTTTAAATAAAAAATTATTTTGGCTCCATGCATATTCATGAGCAAACCCTTTCTATGTTATCTTAAAGCAATATAGATTAGCTGGGTGTTTTTGAAAACGGTAAATTGATTGGCAAATATGGAAACTACAAAACTCATACTTTGTATGCAATGTGAGTTCGTATCTTGCATTTTATTTGTACGTTTCCTGGAATCATTAGAAAACCTGCTTAGCTGTATGTGACTATTAAAAAATCAGCTCTTTACCTCTCTGTCTTTAAAAGGGGCTAGCATGTTTTTATGTGTCCATACATAATTATAATCCAACATGAACATGAAAGATTGTTCCTTTTCTTGAAAATTCTTTAGATGATTGTGTCGGCAACGACGCATTGCAGAGGTGTGCTGGCCCTTTAACGCTCTGTTTCTGTTGTCATGGAAATAAGATTTTCAAGTAGGTTTATCTGCTGTGCTCTGCTTTTTATAGATTCCCTATCATTTTAAGATGGTTTTGGACAAGAATTCTTATCCTTTAAATAAAAATACCAATCTCTACCTTACTGTCTTTCAATGTATTTCCCTATAGGATTTCTTAAAAACCCCAGAGTGTGGGTGTGTTAGATTTTCCGGGAGTGTGCGTTATATATAGATGCTTAGCTCCTGGCCCTAAAAACTGGGATTTTTTTTTTTTTTTTAAAGAATTATAACGGAAAACAAGCAGGATCCAAATCCGATTTCAGGCTTTTAAAATGTATTTTGCTCTCACATTAGTATTAGTCCCACAGGTATAATTTATACATGAAAACATTTTGAAACATGAACAGGATCATATGACTGTCCTTATGTCGTTTATGCGAGTTCCTAACCTTGGCCCGCATGTTCCTTCATGATTCAGCAGCCACTCCTCTAGAATTCGTTCTACAGAGATGTGTGCAGTTGGCGTATTGGTTCTGCTGCTAACTAGCTGTGTGATCTTGGCAGATTATTTCGTTCGTCTCTTTCTCAGTTTCCTTATCTGTAAAATGAGAATAATAACAGAGTTATTGTGACAATAACATGTTTTAATATACGTAGAGTACTTAGAATAGTAATTTGAACCCCAAAAAGTGCTCAGTTAATATTGTTTCTGGCATTATCATCTTTGGTCATTCTCCACCACCTCTGTGTTCCTTCTTCAAACACATCAACCCTTTTGCTGTCTTTGGACTGGATTTCATCCTTTGCTAATCATTGGCACCTGCTTTCTCTCTCACATTAGCTAACACTCTACTTCCTTGCCACTTCAAAACTTGGAAATTATATATTTATTTCACTACTAGTTTGATCTCTATGCTTCCACATGTAAAAGGATTTGAGACATATTTATTAAACTAATAAATAATGGGAAAAATTCATTAAACTGGACAGATGTTGCTCTATTTCCTAAGTCACTAAGAAGATATTTTAAAAGTAGAAATGATACTTGAATTTCCAAACAAGGCATTTTCCTATGTTCCAGAGAATCTATCATGCATTAGATTTATTGTTAATTATGAGAAAATCTCTTTAATATACCAGAGTGACTGGTAGCTACAGCTGTTTTTTAGTAACCTTCACTAAATCTGACAGAGTTTTTGCCCTGTTGTACTGGAGATTATTGTTGATTTCTTCTTTATGATTATGTGTAAGAAGTTTCATCAATATGGCTTTAATTACGTGTCACTTACATTGCTTTCTCTTTTTAGGAAGTATAATTTTTTTTCTTTTTCCCATTTCTTTTATTTTAATAAACATATAATGTATTTTTATCCCCAGGGGTACAGGTCTGTGAATCGCCAGGTTTACACATTTCACAACACTCATCATAGCACATACCCTCCCCAATGTCCATTTCCCCACCACCCTCTCCTGTCCCCCCTCCCCCCAGCAACCCTCAGTCTGTTTTTTGAGATTGAGTCTTTTATGGTTTGTCTCCCTCCCAATCCCATCTTTTCATTTTTTCTTTTCCTACCTCCCCCCAACCCCCCCACATTGCATCTCCACTTCCTCATATCAAAGAGATCATATGATAGTTGTCTTTCTCCGATTGACTTATTTCGCTAAGCATGATACCCTCTAGTTCCATCCACGTCGTCGCAAATGGCAAGATTTCATGTCTTTTGATGGCTGCGTAGTATTCCATTGTGTTAGGAAGTATAGTTTTAAGGGACATTCTTGAAAGATGTCATAATAGAGTACCATTAGTTAGGGTTCTCTTTAATCTCTTTAGATAGAGGTGTGTATCGTTGAATGGCACCAGAGACTTGAAGAAACTCTTTGGAGGAAAAATAAGTGAACATGCTAAGTGGCAATCAACAGTGATTTAACAGCCTCAGACTAGTAAGTGTTTCAGTAGGAAATCAGTGTTCAAGCTGGTCTGGTCAAGCCTTGAAGTGTTCAGATGGTACCTCTATTTTGGTGAATTGTCTATTTTCAAATCTTTTGCCCATTTATTTAATTTTTTGATCATCGTATTTGTTTTTCTGACTTGAAAGAGTCCATTCTATATAGATTCTGGATAGAATTTGGTAATCAAGTAAAGCAAACCTGCACTCAGTGTGTGACTTGCCTACTTTTGCTTTTTTTTTTTTTTTTTTTAAGTGATGATGTCTTATTGATTTATTTTTGGCAGGTTTTTTTTTTAACTTAAGATTTTTTAATTTGAGTATAGTTGACACATTTTTCACAATGAAAATGAGATGCTTTTCCTTTTGATGAGGTCAAAACTGTTTTCTTCCAGCTTGGCATTGGTATTTTCTTTTCCTTAATTTCATTCAGTTTTTTGTTGTCGTTTTTTTAATGGAGTAAGATATTTTTTTCTGTTTTATCACCTCTAGAATATTTGTCATAGTTAAGAATGCTGTTCTCTAACCTAACTACAAAATAATTCGTCCATGTTTTCTTCTAACACTTGTTTGATTTTATTTACTTGCCTTCTTCTGATTGATTTGGAACTTACTCAAGGATGTGATGTGAGCGGAGGGTTAAACTTCTTTTTCAAAATATCGGTCTTGAGCCAATACCATATATTTCAAAGTCCAGCTCTTTTAGGAGTCTGACCCTTTTACTATATCTTGAATAACTCTAAGTGAAACATACTAGCAATATTAAGATAAAAGAAGATTGGAAAATGGCAAATAGGAGTTTCTTTTGGTTTATTCCTAAAGGTAGTCTTAGCACCATATACATATATAGATTTGCAACTTCCCTCTTAGAAACATTGTATCCTTTACTCACAAACAGTTTTCTTCATGGTCAGAAGGGAGTAGTAGATTGACTGTGAATGGGGATGGCGGGACGAAGTTCAGTCGCTTCTGTTTAGAACCAGTTCGGCTCCCTCAGAGTAGATCCCTGCTTCTATTGCAGGCAGTTAGCATCTGGTGCAGGAGACAGGGACACTGCAAGTTCCTCATTTAGGGCAGTAGCATTTCATGTGAGCAAGTGTGAGTTTTTCTTCCTATTTTTATTTTTCCTGAGCAAATAGAAATATGAATTTTCACTTCCAGAGATAAAGAAGATGACTAGATTTCTTCCAGGGCGCTTTAGGAGAAGGGGGAGCAGAAACAGTTCAGTGCTGGAAGGTTGAGTCAGAGGTGGGTAAAGAATGCTAAGTGGGTCTCTCTGGGAGACAGTTGGATTCATGAGTTAACTTCAAGGGGGGCTTTTCCTCAAGTGCTGAGGGAGACAAATTTCACCAATCATGGCGATTTGGGGCTTGGTTACAAGTTAATGTTTGCCTGCAATTTGTGGTACGTTTCAAGTCCAAACAACTGTACTCTCTGAAGCTCGGATGATATAACAAGATGTTTATTTCTATTTTTCTGTGGGAGAAATGGGATAATTTCAAATTGAATGGTAAATTCTCATAAATGGGTTAAGAGTTGCTTTCCTTTTTTCTGCCTTAACCCCTTTTCTTGAAAAACACAAGCAGAACTGACTGTGCTACGTGGTTATAAGGAGAATGTGTTTGTGGTTTACCCGACGCCAGCTCAAAGGCTGTTCCTTGCAAGGTGCTGTGCTAGATGCTTTGTGGAGTCAGAGTATGAGAGTCCGGCTCTTGATCTCTGAGTGCGGATAACTCTCTCTTTAAGCACCGGTTTCATTTCCAGAAACTTGTCCGATCACCATGGGTTGGTCCCAGATTGAACAGCCGCCCATTACCCATGTAATTCTGTATCTAGCAGAGTACTTAAGTTGAGAATGCATAGTAGAGATTTCACTGCTTATCATCTGGCCACAAAGATAGATGTGGAGACGCATGACTGTATAATAAACACTAAAGAAAATAACCGATAAGCAAGTGGTGTGTGTGAGAGACGAGAGGGGTCATTGATTCCTGCTTCCCCCAACAAGCTCCTCTGCCCCATCTCGTTTGACAGCAAGGCCCTCTCAGCACCGGGGCTGGAAATTTCAGTGTCCTTCCCTTGTCTTCCTCACTCACCTCCCAAGCAAGCCCTGAGAAAATTCTGTCAGTATGACCTTCAAACTATTTCCAGACTTTGACCATGGCTCCCTATCCCCTCAGGAACTCTCCTGGTCCTGTCCATCCTCCTCTCTCTCCTGGGTGACTCAGTAACGCTGCGTCGGTCTCCCTGCCCACTCTTGCTCCCTTAGTCTCCTGTCAACACGACAGCCTGGGGGAATTTGTTTCCTAAGGCTGCTGTAAGGAATGACCGCACGCCCGTGGCTTAAAACAACACAGATTCATCATCACACACTACTGGTGGTCAGATGTCTGACATGGGTTTCACCGGGCTCAAATCAAGGTGTCTGTAGGGTAGTTCCTTCCGGGGGTTTTTGGAGAGGGGCTAGTCCTTTGCCTTTTCTAGTTTTTAGAGGTCACCTGTCTTTCTTGGCTTGGTGACCCTTTTCATTTTAAAAACCTGCAGTGTACCATTCTGTTTCTCTATCTCTCTACTTCTCCCTCTGTCTCATTCTCTGTCTCTCTTACCTCTGCTTCTCTTGTCACACCTCCTCTGACTCTGGCCTCCCTGCTTTCCTCTTATAGAGCCCGGGTGATGATGACATCGGATGCACCCAGGTTTTCCAGAATAATCTCTCTGCCTCAGCATCCTCAACTTAATCTGCAAAACCCCTTTTGTTATGTGAGGTAATCTATTCTTCTTAACCACACCTGGGGGTCCCAGTTAAAGTAAATAAGATCGTATCTGTTTAAAATCCTTTCTTTAGTAGCTCTAAACTCATTCTTATAAAAGTCAGAATTCTTAGATGACCTGCAAAGCCCTGCCCCGTTGTCTTTCTGATGTCATAGCCTGTTCTCCCTTTTATTCGCTGTGCTAAAACTATGCCATCTTCCATCCTGTTCTTTGGCATGTTCAAGCACATTCTTGCCTTAAGACCTTTGCACTTTCTTTTTTCTCTGCCTAAAATCTCTCAGATATCAACATCAACATCTTTCCCCTGTTTCAGGCCTTCATTTAAACTCATTTTCTCAGTATTGCAGTGCCTGACCAGCCTGTCTCGGGGGTCAGCACATTCCCCTAGAAATGTCACACTAGTCTACTTTTTTTGTATTTATCTCCTTAGACCTTGCTACCACATGTCCTACAATATGGGTTATGTCCTAGTTTTTTTTTTTTTCTTCTTTGTCTCTTGACTCCTGTATCAAGGGAGTAGAGATTTTGTCTTTTTTTGTTTACCCTTCAGTTGCCATTGCCTAAAAGAAATCCTACCATGCAGGAGACCGCATAAGATATTAGTTGAAGGAAAGGACACAGTGAAGAAATGGTTGGTGAGGAGCAGGAGAAAATGGAGCTGGAAGAAGTGGGCTTGTCTGTGGAGACGTGGACTCCAGGGTGAGAGAAGGCTGTGCGTGAGTAGAGGCACAGAGGGCAGGGAGGGCTCAGAGAACGCCAATGAAGCTGGGGTAGTAGGAGCATAATGTGGTGGAGAGAACCTGCCTACTCACCAAAGTTTCGTGCTCCCTCTTTCAAATGCAGAGTGACTGCTGGGACGTGGGGACCACATTCCCCAGCCCTGTAACAGTGAGGAATAGCATGTGACAGAGTCCTAGCCAGTGCACTGTCTCCAGAATCAGGGGCATGCCTTCCAAGCTAGAACCATAAGACCTTCACACATTCTGCGCTTTTACACTCTTTTCCCTTGCTAGCTTTTTTTTTTCTTTTTAAAGATTTTATTTATTTATTTGACAGACAGAGATCACAAGTAGTCAGAGAGGCAGGCAGAGAGAGAGGGGGAAGCAGGCTCCCTGCTGAGCAGAGAGCCTGATGTGGGGCTCGATCCCAGGGCCCCGGGACCATGACCTGAGCTGAAGGCAAAGGCTTTAACCCACTGAGCCACCCAGGCGCCCCATCCTTGCTGGCCTTTTGGAAAGGAGACTGTGCCCAGAGAAACAACAGAAACTCCATGCAAAGATGGAAGAGCTAATGACAACTTGAGTCTCTGAATAGATACTTGGGGGAGAATGGTTCAGCCAAACGTTTCACCTTCCCGGTTTTGTAATGCAAGCGAGACATAAGCTTCTACTGCATTTGAGTCATTTTGCATTTTTACGTTCAAGGATCTGTTTGTTACCGCAGTGAGCTCCCCCCACATCATAAAATACCATGTTATGTAGGAAGAGAATGGTATTTTAATGGTAAATAAGTTTGGAAAATTAGTCGTAACCAAATAATTTTGGGATGTTAATAACACTAAAATAATTTCTTACAACAAAACCAGCAATTGTAGAAAAATAAGAAAACATGGATAGTCTGAAGGAAGAGAAATAAATTCATAATCCTACTGTGCACATCTAGTTTCTGTTAATAACTTGCATAGCTATGTATCTTTCTTCTCTTTGTTGTAAGAATAGGATCAAACAGTAATTAATTCATAACCTTTTTATATAGTCAACACTTTCCTACTTAGTAAACATCTGCCGCCCCTGTTTTTTAAACACACCTAAATATGACTTATTTATACTCGTTAGATGCCTGTGTGTGTTTATGTAGGCATGCTAAAAAGGATTACGCATAGTAGGAGTTAACATCAGTCCTCTTGGAAGTATGGTGGAGATTGGTAATGGAGAAGGACTTTGAAGATTATCCTAAGTATATTTTTATATAGTGTATTACTTTCAGAAGCAATACTGAGATTTGTGCCCAGGTTTTCTGATTCAGTAGGTATAGAATGAGTTCTGGGATCTATATTTTCTTAAAGGCTTCCCAGGGGATTCAGATACAAATCCGGGTTCAGAAGATGATCTCTAGTTCCCTAAGACACTATATTCTTGCAGGGAATAAGCTATGTCCAAGAAAGTTATCCTGAAGTTAACGAGAGTAAGTACATTTCCATCATGTGATTAAATTCATGTTTTCTAATCACTTAAATGGGTTCTCATCGATGATGTTTTCATGTGCTATTTATGTATTCATGTGTTCCTAAGGAGAAACACAACAGCAGCGGTGTTTCAGGACCAAGGGGTGAGGGAGTTGGAGTCCTAGTGAGCATTCCCCCACCTCCCAGGGGTTGGCAATTTGAGACAAGCACCCAAGAAAATAAGATGTAGTCCCACAGCAGTGTCTTCTCAGTGTCAGTGTGTGAGCACGGGATGGGATCCTGTGGTGAGGGCAGGCGCACATGGGGAGACAGGTGAGGGAAGGGAAGAAGAGAGCTGCGTCATGCGTGCTAGAACAGAGGAGAGAGCAGGTGCCATGCATGCTCCTGACCCAGTTTGCATCTTTGGGGATGAAAAGAATTAAAATGACAAGTAATCAACCAAATTTTATGCTTCTCTTTGAGGGAGATCTGTGCTGCACAACGTTCAAGGAGGGCTTCAGCAGAATGAAGAAAGGATGTACTTTTGCTTTCTCATAGCAGTGGGGTTATCTAATATTTACATAATCATTTTTATTATTTGTGCTCTTGGCATTTGTCAGCGTAAACTTACAAACAGCGTTGGTTTGTTGTTGTTTTAAATTCTTGCTAAGGGAAAAGTACACAGATGGGAGAATGCTGATAGTTTAATCCATCCATTCTGGATTAGAAGCGTCATGGAGACCCTGTGTACGGGTACCAGCAATGTGAGTTGACAGACACACTCAAGACCCAAGGAGTCAAGAAGGGAAACAGTGGGTGAAGGTCAGAGAGGCAGACCTCCCCTGGGAATGTGCCAGCCCACTAACTCCTGGAGTAAGAAGGCTGAGAATTCTGCACCATTTCTCACTTTTTTTTAAAATAAAGATTTTATTTATTTATTTGTCAGAGAGAGAGCACAAGCAGAGGGAACAGCAGGTAGAGGGAGAGTCAGGCTTCCCCTGAGCAAGGAGCCTGATGTGGGACTTGATCCCAGGACCCTGGGATCCTGACCTGAGCCGAAGGCAGACACTTAACCAACTGAGCCACCCCAGGCATCCCCCATTTCTCACTTTTTAAAGATTTTTGTAACCACCCATGCAAACAAACAAGCCAAGAATAAAGCCAGCTTAAAAAAAGCAGTTGAACAATTGTAAGGGATGGTGGAATCTTTTGTCCTTTTGCTGAAGTGTTTACTTCCCCCTCCCCCATGCCGGGCTGGAAGCCAGAGCCAAGGCGTGGGGACATTCTATAGCGGATTTCGCTGTGCTTTGTGCAGGCTAGGCCGTCATTTTCAGATTAAAGGCCTGACAAATAAATATTTGAGTAAATCTCAACACATCTCTTGGTTGAGTAGTCAACAACCAGTTTGGCTGCACGAAGTTTCCCTTCCCTCTGAAGTTGCTGTGGGTGTCCGTCTCTCGTAGGTCTGCTAGCCCCGTGGAATTAGCTTCTTTCACTACGTACCACCTCAGAGATTTGGCACTGCAGCATATTCTGGAAGGACCTGGCAGACTCCATCCCAGTTTCTTCATTTATAATTCAAGAAATGGTGGCCTGAGTACTACTGGCCCAAGTAGGCGCTTAGGAAGGCTGCTTTTCTCTTTGCTCAGACCTGGCAACTGTCTTTTGATTTTACATACGAGCATTGCTGATTTGAGCCCACTAGTGACCAAAAATAATTTGAGGCTGGTGGTTAGAGAGAAAAGTTCAGAGGGTCGCAGTGAATCAGAGTTTCTGCTGTGACTCATTCTACTCTCTGGGTGTGCTACTTAAATTCTCTGTTCCTTAATTACTTTATTTGTTAAATGGGAAAATAATACATCTTAGTTTCTCTATTGGGACAATGTGGGGCCAAATAAGACTTGACTAAAAATATTTATTTGTTCGCACATTCATACCTTGCCTTATTCCAAAAGAAGTGTCTGGTGGGTTGGAAGATATAAGCACGAAGGATTGAAGATTGCTTTATGAGCTGCATTCAGGATGTGGTAACGACAGTTGAAAATAAAACAAGACCGACAAACCATCATTATACTGAGTCTGCATTTCTCTTTCATACTGCACATTTTCGGAAAGCAAAACGGTGCCAAAGCACCAGGGTAGAAAAGATAAACCATTGAAGCCAGTAGAGGAAACAAGGGCAGTATGCCGTCCAGCGCTGTAGTGAGGCATGTGTTTAATTTTGGTCTTGACTTCCATGATGGAACTTACACAAGGCTGGTGTCTACTCTCGCCCTGTTTACTTAAATACTAGATTTCCTACTCACTTTTTGTCTGGTGCTGAGAACTTGTGACTTCACACATTGGTAAAAGTTTTGAAGTCTGCTGCAAGTGTTGTCCCTTCCTTTGTCTTACCCCAATGAACGGATCGACTCTCACCTCTTCTGTCTCTGAGGTTTCTTTTTGATGCCAGTCTAGTGGTGCCTGATGGCAGTACAAAGCCATGCCCCGTGTATGTTCCACATCTTATTGAATTAGGTTTTTGAGGTAAGAATAGGTTTCTTAGCAACTGTTTTTTTTTTAATCCTTTGTCATGCCTAGTCAAGTGCCTTGACCTGGATATCTTATTAATACTGATTGAACTAATTCAGTTTGTTACCAGTTTGAATGCTCTTGTTTCCCCTGGTCTGGGAGTATTCCTGTCCTTACGCGGAATTGTAGTCCTTGGGAATAGGGGCTGGCGGAAGTGGCTTGTTTCACCTTGAATAATTTTTGCTCCTGATTCCATGTCTGTCTCACTGGCTCGTATTCTTGCTCCTCTTGTCTTCTTTCTTCCGTTTCCTCCCTAGGAATCTTTATCTGTTCTGATCATTTTAACCAGAATTTCTCACTGATGATATTTGGGCTTTTTTGTTAAAAACCTGTTCTGAGAAGGTGTTTCGTCATTGCCCATCCAGTTCCTCCTGTCTTTTGGGAACAGAACCTTTTCATCTTTGGGGGACAGTGATTCTCTCAATAAGAGTCTCCTACCAGTTGGAATGACTTTTCATTCCGGTGTGGCTGTGGGGTATGGACATCGAGGCTAGGCAGTGTTGTCAGCCATTTTCCCTGCTTGGGGGAAAGTCTGGAAGAAAGACACTGGTGTCACATAGCAGAAATAGTAGAGGTCGAAAAGCCTCTTTCTCATACTTTTGTGCAGGCAGGCATTCTTGTGACGTAGGCACTCCCTTGTTGTGACCTGTCTGGTTTGTAGGTGGATGCATGCAATTCCCTTTGGTGTAAGCTTGTTGGAGTTGGGTTTCTATGAGCCTTGAATAATCTACCAGATAAACATAATATTTATACTTGAATAAATAGAAAGTCTTCTGTGGTTTTTGGAGATTGAAAAATAGACATCAAGATATGAAATCATCTAGTTTCTGTCACATACGGGGAAATTTTGTAGAAACATAGAATAATACCCAAATTAATGTTTCCTTTCTATTGTTTCAGCTATGATTGGTTCCTTCCACCAGATGCTAAACAGACTTTAAGTCCTTGGAAGTTCAGATACGCTTTATTAATTTCTGTGTTGTTAGTACCTGGCACAATTTCTGACACATAATAAGAACCATGCTAGTAATTTTCAGTTAGAATAATATATTAATATTATTCTCTATAGTATAACATAATGATAATTGCCCTGAAACAAATCCCTGGAATAGCCAGGATATTTTTTTTTTAGAAATTCACTACATGGGGGGCGCCTGGGTGGCTCAGTGGGTTAAAGCCTCTGCCTTTGGCTCAGGTCATGATCCCAGTGTCCTGGGATCGAGCCCCGCATCAGGCTCTCTGCTCAGCAGGGAGCCTGCTTCCTCCCTTCTCTCTCTGTCTGCCTACTTGTGATCTGTCTGTCAAATAAATAAATAAAATCTTTTAAAAAAAAAAGAAAGAAAGAAATTCATTACATGGTATAATAACACTATTTTGTTTTATACTCCTTGTATTTATAAAGAAAAATAATACTAAGCTTTGGCTTAGTTGGGGTTAAGGTTTAAATTCCAAATACTTGTGAGAAGTCAAGATTAAAAAATATTTTAGAGTCAGTCAGCTGAAGAATAATAGTTTCACATTTTTTTTCACTTGTTACTGAATAACTTGTTGAATTCCTTGAGAAAAAGATGAGAGCCAGAATTTTAAGAAACACATGGAAAAAAAAGGAGACAGGGAATTAGCAATAATAGGAAAGACCAGGGGATGCTGATCTAGACAAATCTGTATGTCTAGTATCAGTGAAATTCTTCAATGTTCAGAAGTCATTTGGAATTAAGATGGTAAACTGGCCTTTAAATTCAGAAATCAGAAGTTCCATCATGATTTTTGAGAAAAATATTAGGGGAGTGAAGTGAATGGAAGTCTGGTTGCAGGGGACCTTCCAGGGGGTAGAGAGGAGTGTGGGAAGCCTGTCAATTAATCTCATTAAGGCATGGCTTTGCTTTGCAAAACAGAGAGGATGTTATGTTCCTGACATAGAGCCTATCAACGGAATATTTTTAATTTCATGTTGAGGAATTTGTATTTGATTCACTGGGGCATTGGTCTGTTCAAAATAAATTACTCTCAACAATCAGTCGTAAAGTAATTTAGACTCTGGGAATGTAAGCCTAGTGCTTTGAGCTTTTGTTTAAAAAAAAAAAAAAAGAAAGTGTCATCAGAGGTAATGTTACAATAAACAGAGCAGCCATTCAAAGGCACCTCCATTTTTGACTAATAATTTTTTCTTGGTCTTTCTTGGTGTCTTCAGTCTTAACTATGTACTCTATTAGATTCAAATATCATTTTGTTTCTACCCAGTGAGTTTAATTTATCCAGAATATAGCACTACAGGGATTCACAGTAATTAAATAAAGGGCATTTCTTTCAACCACTCAATGTGTTTTGATAAAATTCCAGCTTTAATTACTAGTTGACAATAAAAGGGCAAGTTGAAATAGATTCTATATGGGTTTCAATAATAAAAAATTTTATATAAAATATATGTAAATAAATGAGAAAAGTGAATCAAATGGGCTCAGCAATTTGGATTCCTTTCCCAGTTCAGGGGATGAGTAAAAGTTGGCAAACTAAATATGAAGTTACTCAGCCTATTTTTTTCTCTTGGTCAGGTTAGCCTAGGAGGTATATGAGGGTATAGACAAAAATAAGTCAGGAAATATAATTCTGTGAAATCCATGGAGAAATAAAGCAGGAATAAGGGAAACTTCTGGGGTGTCTGGGTGGTGCAATTGGTGGAGCTTCTGACTCTTAGTTTCAGCTCAGGTCATGATCTCAGGGTCCTGAGATCCCTCCATTGGGGTTCATGCTCAGTGTAAAATCTGCCCCAGATTTTGTCCCTCTACCCTTGCCCCCCCCCAAATAAATCTTTAAAAACAAGAAATTCCTATAAATCTGAATGAATACAATAAAGAAAATAAGTAAGCACAGGATGGTGGCGTGCATGGGTTTAAAATGTAATTAGAGCCCTCTGTTTTATGTATGCTTCTTCAGTGTGGGTGGAGGGTATGGATTCTGCAGACAGCCTGCCTGCTTGGAATCTCAGCTCTGCCATTCATCAGCTGTGTGTTCCTGGTAAAATGTGTGCCTCTGTTTCAATATCTTCAAAATGGGAATAATTATAGTAGCTCCCTCATAGAGTCATGAAGAGTCAATGAAACAATGTATGCAATGTTCTTAGAACAACACCTGGTACCTCAAAAGAGCTTATGAAGCATTTCTTATCATCATTGATGTGTATATTAAGAGTTACTTAGCTGTAATGTGTCGATGAATGTCACAGATAGCATGCTTGTGTTTATACGTCTGTAATAGATGTGATGTAATAACCATACCTCTGCCCCCTCTCTCTCGTCTTCCTCTCCATTCCTCAAACCAATGGCAGTCTAGATCGGTTTGCCTCCAGGGAACAGATGTCCACTTCATAGGGCCAACCGCTGTGACCAGACATTGGGCCTCATCTGACCATCGCTGCTCAGTTCATGGCAATGACAAGAAGTTGATCTTTTGGTAGCCAGTGTGTAAATTAGTATGTTTTAAATAAAACAATTTAAGGGACCGTCCTGGTCCAGTCCAATCTAAATTTACCTTGTCCATGGTATCTGCCTCTAGTCTTAGAGTAGCTTCTCACATCCTTCAAGAATGATGACGATATTCTTATTTTACATTTATCATAAAAGGCCCCTCTTGGTAATTTTTCCGAAAGAAGGATGTGGAAGTCTCCACATGCAAAAGCTGAAAACTGCTAAAATCCCTCAACTAGCAGCACTGCAGATGAAACACCTTTTCACTTGGCGGAAAACTGTGCCATTGACTTTGTTGTTTCACTGGTTTGCTTTAACTTTGGTCACAATTTCCGCAACACAGCTTCTTTAACAACTGATTGTACTGGAATGGAGTTCTATTTCCCACCATGTATTCTGGTCTAAAAGGACATCACTAAATGATCTTTCAACTTGAAGCTTTTCTTCCTCTTGATACGGTTTTGGTTGTCCCCGAGATACATCAGATCCATTTTGAGATTATTTTGGATGCATAAAAAAGTTTAACATTCTTCACAACTTCTAAGGTCTTAATCTTTTTAATGCTGTCACGAAGCAAGAAATACTATTTTTCACCCTTTCTACATATACAAACTGTATATTGTGTCATTAAAAGATAAAGTTTGCAAGGCACCTAGGTGGCTTAGTTGGTTAAATGTCTACCTTCAGCTCAGGTCATGACCCCAGGGTCCTGGGATCGAGCTCTGCATCAGGTTCCTTGCTCAGAGGGGAGTCTTCTTCTCCTTCTCCCTCTCCCTCTGTGTGGATGGGCTCTCTCTCTCAAATAAATAAATCTTTAAAAAATATAAAAATAAATAAAAGAGAAAGTTTAATACAGTGGAAATTTACCTTGCAAATACTGATTATGCAAGAACAGTTTAAAGTACTTTCTTGGAATTCCTAACAAATGTTGATAATTCATAAACTGCTGTAATCACTACATTTGTTACTGCTTTCAGCTTAGTGCCTTTCAAGGATTCAACCTAAGTGTGGAGATATATATATATATGCGCATCTAACACCATCCACAGATTGGGATTTAGATGTAAAGGGCCATAAGACTACAAGTTTCAGTAATAATTAAGCTAATTTTTATTAACTCTAATAAAAAATTCAGCATGAGAGCCTTAAAGAGCTTTTAAAACATGAGAACTTCTCTCACCAACTTAGATATTTTATGTTAGTGAACATAAGGGATATGCTCTTAGTGAACGACAGAACCACTCTGCAAAGAATTAACCATTGTCTTGAAACACCACAGTGAGATTGTCACCTGCTTAATTTTTTTGTACTTTAGGAACTCTTGAAGTTCTAACGTGAGATCATGGACGCTTCCGAAGTTCTTACATAGGACCTGTTAAATTTATGCCCATCACTAAGCTTTGGATACAGTGTGTCGTCTGAACAGCTCCCATGCGCTCAGCTGTTTCAATGTGATTTATTAGCACGCAGTAGGTATCCTGTATCCTACGGTGCCTAATAACAGTTACAAAACAGCTCTGCTCTGTGATGAGGTTTGGTAGGCAGGCATAACGCAAGGGCAAGTATAGACCTGAACCAGGAATTACTAAATCAGATCAGTCCACCAGTCTATCACATCAAATATACTGACCCTTGAGAAAATCGATATGTACTGTTCGGAGAGAAAAGAAAAATCCTATTTAAAGATACGCAGTATAACATTATTTTCACAAAGCAGATCACTTATGACTCAAGACCACATAGAGTTAATTTATAACCTTGCCTTTCATGACCTCAGGTCTTTCTCTTATCTTTTCCTAAGCAGTTTATGGGAGAGTAGATTGTTTGAACGGATGTCACATTTGAGGTCGGAGAAAGAAGGAGACTAATATTTGCTGAGCGCCAGTTATGGCTGTGCCAAGATTTGTGCTGAATACACTTGATCCTACAAAATCCCTGATGAATAGGCTTTCTTTTTCTTAGTTTACACATGAGAAACAGACCATAAAGAGGTCACGGAGGATGGACAGAGCTGGCAAAGCTGCCATTTGAAACTGATTGGTAAACCCGAGCTCCTTCCAGAACACCAAACCAACCTCACTGAGCCTGGAGAATGGCCGAAAGGCTTCTACGTGAGGAAAAATAATCCAGCTGTTTGTTCCCTAAGCCCATTGAATAAATAGCTAATTGGTTTGCATCTTTTATAGCCTACTTCACAGAAGTAGTTCACTGTTATAATTAAGAACACAGGCTTAAGAACCAGACTGCCTGGCTTCTAATCCGAGCTTTGCCATTGACTGGCGGTTCCCTGGAGCAGGTTACTTGTTCTTTCTCTCCCTCTGTTTCCACATCTGTAAAGTGGGAGATAATACTAGCGTGTGCCTCAGGAGATTATTTTGAAGATTACTGAATAAACGTATGGACCACGACATAAAAACTGTGATGGACATAGAGTGAACCCTGACTAAAAGTTTCGTATTGTTTTGAATTGTATGAGGAGGACCAACGAGCTACTACCAATTTCCCTTTTCCAGGGTCCTATAGTGGACAGTATTTCCCTTCCAGCATGATTTACTTCTTCCCATTTAAAGATAGCAGTGGTTATAATCTCATCATTTTCATATAACATTTTACATTTTTCAAAGAACATTTTCATTCCCTTTCATCTGGAGCCTTATTTCCCTCATCTGCCAAATGGCTTTAATTAACGAAGCCTATGATGTTGAAGGTGAAAATGCATTGGCGTCTCCAAGACGGTGTATCAGAGACTCTCAGCAGGGTATCTGGCACTTGGCGCATCACCTTGCAAAGTCAGCAAGGCAAGTATTCATAAATTCACTTTGTATTTGACAAAATGGAGAAAGCACATCCTTGCTTAAAATCATAATGCGTTAGTAGTACATCTTAGCATATAACAGAGTACCTAACAGAGTGCTTTGTCGATAAAGAAGCAGTCATTGTCTAAAGACGAGAGGTCTTCCCATTTAATGTACTGCCTGATTGACATCCAAGGACATGGTGGTTATGAGTTCCTTAATAGGAGCTGCACTAAGCTCTGTTTTTGGAGACATGGAAAATTTGTTGTTGACTTACAGGGGGTGTTTAGATTCCACTGCACACACTTGAATTCTCTCTTCTCTAGACCATCCAGGGAAGGCTGGTTATTACCACCTGCTTCCAACCTCAGTTTAGCTGTGATTTTGGTTTTATATATGTCATTATTTATCTCCTTTAGTGAAGGTAATCAACAGTCAACATAATGTTGAAACTACTATATTAACAACTCAGAAATGCTGAAGGGCCCCCTGAAAGGTATGTTTAAGAAACAGTGTGTTATAATGGAGGATGTGGTAGCTTAGGAGTCAAACAGACTTGTTTCTCCATCCTGATCCTAGTGCAGGACACACACACATAGACACACACACATACATACATATGTACACAGAAAGAGAATGGATTTGAGTGTTAGGTGATATTTTAGGGTGTTCTAAGTCTAGTACAATTTAATGGCAAATGGTTTTTGAGATTGAATGCAACACGCTTCTTTTTCAAAAACTGCAACTTTGATTTCAATTTGGCCTGAAAATGTTCTAGTTTAAAATGTTATCCTGTGTGACATCAAAACAATTACAAAAGACCCAATTTGGATAGAAAACATAACATTTATGGCCACTGCTGATTGCTCAAGCATCTGCTTAATTGTCTTCCTTCCTAGATAATAAATAATAAAATTCTGTTGATGACCATTTGATATGAGAGATTTTTATATATACATTTATTATGATAGCTGTGGATAATGTTCAAGGGCCTTGTATATCGATAATTCTAGCTAAAGGAGCCCTTGAGTGCTCCTTGGTATATTACTGTGGTTTATTTCCATCATTGCATCTGTCAGAGCCTAATATTATCTCTTTAAAATTTGTTTAGTTGGCCTCTTACCTTCCTCTTCTAGAGTCTAGATAGCAGGAGAGCAGGTCTCTAGTGCATGTTTCCACTGAACTTGCCCCAGAAGTTAGATTTGTGTCTAGAAGAAGGTAAGCACTTAATATATAGTTGGGGAATTAATGAATGAAAGGCTATCCCTGGGAAGGATTTTCTTGGACATCCCTTTTTTTATCGAGCTATGTTAAATGAGTTTCAGATACCCATCATAGTGATTCCATAGGTCTATTTGTTATGTTACACTCACTACACGTGTAGCTACCGTTTGTCACCATACAGCACTATTACAGTATCATTGACTGTGTTCTTTATGGTGTACCTTTCATTCCCATGACTTACTCATTCCATAAGGAAAGCCTGTACCTCTCACTCCCCTTCACCCATTTTGCCCAGTCCCCCACACGTCTTCCTTCTGGGAACCATCAGTTTGTTTTCTGTATTTATGGGTCTGTTTCTGCTTCTGTTTGGTTGGTTAGTCTTTCTTGTTTTTTAGAGTCCACAGATAAGTGAAATCATGGTATTTGCCTTTATCTGTCTGAATTACCCTCTTGGTCCGTCCATGTTGTCACAAATGGCAAGACCTCATCTTTTTTTATGGCTGGGTCAATATTGCATTTTGTGTGTGTGTGTGACCCACAGCTTTATCCACCTATGGATGGACACTTGGGTTGCTTCCTTGTCTTGGCTAGAGCAGATAATGCGCAGTAAACATATATGTGCTTGTATCTTGTCAGATTAGTGTTTTTGTTTTCTTCGGGTAAATACCTAGTACTGAAATTTCTGGATCGAATGGTTTTTCTAGGACATCTTCTATTTATTGGCATCTGCTATAATGGTATCCTACTCATTTAGTGGTAAACATTTAGTCTGGTAAAGAAGGGAAACTTTAATATATATTTCCATATCACTTATTTGCAGGAATTCATTAGTATATCTTGTTTACTTTTCTTTACTAAGCCATGTAATGTAATGACATTTTGAGAGATTTTATATTCAAATTTTGCTTTGTCATGGCTGTGGAACATGTACAAATTGTTTTTCCAAGTCTCAGTGTGATGACCTGCAAAATGGGTATACCACTTATTTTCAGATTCTAAATAATCAGTAAGATTAAAAAAAAATGTGCCTAGCATACAGTGGGTGCCACACAAATGCTTGTTAAATATTATTGAATAAAAAAAGTTAAATCTGTTCCCAGGAAGGCTGAACCCTTCAAATGGGGTCTGTCCTCAGTGTCACTTTGTGAATGGTGAAGGAGAAACAGTGCAGCTCTCAAGAACAGGCAGGGGAAGCATCATCCTTATGGAAATACTACAAATGAAAAAGTGTCTGATACTTGGCAAATATGAGTTGTAGACAAATGATATGGAAATTCAGGCAGTGGGATAGAGGGAGGAAATAAATCAGTCCTTCCAGGATATTTGCAATATAAATCCTAAAAACAGTTTGCATTTTATCTAGGACAACTGCAGTGGGGTGTTGACTGGGGACTAGAACATACCGCAAAAAACCATAAAGAAGAGTTGCAAATTGATAGATTCTGTGATTGCCACACGTTAGACTGAATCCAGGTGGTGTTCTCCAGGGCTCATTTTGGACCTAATAGTATGTACATGGACTAAAGAAACTTTTAGGATATAAATTACTTGTGTTGTTTGAACGCTTAAGTGTGTCAGTCCCAGAGCCATGATCTGGATCCAAATAGACCATATGCCATTGCCAGTAAAACTTGCTTGGGACAATGTTTTCTGGATATTTCTGGTACATGCAGGACGTGGGCGTATTTGTTTTCTTTTAAATAATAGAAAGTAGATCACAATCAGAAATCTCTTGCTCAAATGAAGAAACCCCCAAAATATCTGCAGATATCCAGCAGGCAAAGAGGGAACGTGCATAAAATCACACACACACACATCCCTCTTAGAAGGAAAGAAGGGAGTGGATGTCACCTTGATGGCTCTTGGGGAGAAGCCTACTACTTTTTGGGCTACCAGTCCAGGTGTATCGGTAGAGGGCATACTGAAGATGAGAAAAGTTGTCAATCTAAGAGCAGTTTTCCTTTTATGAGATAAGAATTTTTAGGTTACCTAAGATGATCTCTGGAAATGTAAGAGTAGACTTTCATATATTTTTTTTCACCCACAAAAGGACTTGCAATCTAATGTGTAAGCAGAAAGACCAAGATGCTTATTATAAAGCTGAGAAGACTTGAATCTTATTTTTCCTCATCATTGCTCTGTGCACCATGTTGTGTAATCAGCTCTTTCAGAGGATTTTTCCTATCATCTGTGTCTGCCGGAACACTCAGAGCAGGATTTAAAATCAGTATTTAAAACTCAGAACTTACGGCAACTGCAGCCTTGCAGACATTGTATTTACCTCCCTTCTCTCCTTGCTCTGTCTCGCACTCTCTGTTCTTACGTATTGGTTTTTATAAGCTCGTCATTTGCAACATCCAGTGTGACAAGTAAGGTTAGGCTTACCTGAGATTTCTAAGTTGTTAAACATTGGTTCAAATAAATGGAGGAAAAAATAACTCGTCCTTCAGCTAAGGTATAGGATATCCATTGCCCTTCCTGTAATACTGAGACTTTACACAAAAATGAAGAGATGTGAACACGAAGCGCCCTAGAACTCTGTTAATTAAGTACTGGATAATTCAACTTGCTGCGAGGGTTGAATTTACAATTAGAAAGACCAAAATTCAAATCCCCATGCCTTCATTCACCAGCTGTGTCACCTTGAGAAAGTCATGTAACTGTTGAAAGCCTCAGTTTTTCCCATAAGACAGAAATGTGGTAGAAAGAACTTAGATGAATTGTTAGTCCAACACCTAGATCATAGGGGGTGACAGTTAGTGGTAACCAGCTTACATTGTCAGCTTTATGAAGTTGTTCTACTTTCTGATATTTAAAGTACCTTATTAAACCGCTTAAACAGGACGAAAGGCATGCAAAGAATGAAAAAACAGTATTGCAAATTCTACTTTCTAAAAAGAAGCATTCTTAACATTCTCAAATTATTGTTTCCATAGATGTATGTATACTTTAAAATATAAAACTTACTACTCAGACTATTTTGTTACACAGTTCTATCACTTCATTTATTGTGAATAACTTTTCATATTGATAAGCATGATTCACATAATCACAGACTCCTACATGGTATTCCAATTTGGGGATGCACCAAGAACGTTATAACTGATTCCTTCCTAAAGTGCTTTTCTTTTTTCCCCCTTAGGGGAAAAAAGCAGTAGCAGTGTTTAGAGAAAACCAGATTGAAAAGGCAGTTTCCAATTAAAGGAAGAGCTTTTGGTATAGTAAAGGCAAAATTAAAGCAACTGTATAATGTAACCAAGTTGAGTTTGTACCAAGAACACAAGCAGAGTTTAACACCTGAAAAGCTACTAATGTGATTCTCTATTTTATTTTGGGGGAGGTGCCCCAGGTAATTAGTTGAAGATAAACTGGGTTTGTCCTGGGGGCAGCCAGTGTACAGAGGAGAGCCACCAGGAGGCACAGGGAATTGAAGTAGTGATGGGTGAGGGTGGTGGCAGGTGCCCTGGATGTTTGCCCAGGGAAAGGGAGGGCAAAGGTGCAGCAACGGCCTGGCAGGGCTTCACGCATTGGGAGGGTAACTGGATTGGACCGCCTCTCTGAGCCTGTTCAGAGTCCGTCACTGATGGAGAGGCACAGTCCACCAAGGCTGTGAGTGTGTGTTGTCTGTGAGACAGCCTCTGTTCCATGGTGTGTGTGTGTACGTGTTGTAAGGGTTTGTAGCAGAAGCAGCTCTTGTTGGTACCCCCTCCATTCCATTCAGTTTCCGGATACTGCTCTATTTTTTTTTAAGTTTTTATAAAAATTTATTTGACAGAGAGAGCGATCACAGGTAGGCAGAGAGACAGGCGGGGGCGGGGGGAGGGGGGGAAACAGGCTCCCCACAGAGCAGAGAGCCCAATGCAGGGCTCTGTCTCAGGACTGTGAGATCATGACCTGAGCCGAAGGCAGAGGCTTAACCCACTGAGCCACCCAGACCCCTGTTCTCTTTTTTTAAACCACGGTGGTTAAGTGGCCTCAGACAGAGTTTTCAGCTCCCCAATATTGTATAACCTCGCAATTAAGAGTGCTTGGAAACCCAGAGTTGTGGGCTTGAGTCTCATCTTTGTCCCTTAAGAGCTGGGTGATCTCTGCAAACTGTTCTTTTTTTTTTTTTTCATTCCCAGACTCAAATTTTTTAATTTTATTTTTAAAGTTTTGGTAAGAACATTTAACACGGGATCTAACCTCTTCGGCAGATTTTTTTTTTTTTAAGTATTTTTACTAACATAATGTATTATTTGCCCCAAGGGTACAGGTCTGTGAATCATTAGGCTTACTCTTAAAAAAAAAAAAAAAAAGATTTTATTTATTTACTTTACAGAGAGAGAGAGAGAGCCCAAGCAGGGGGAATGGCAGGCAGAGAGGGAGAGGGAGAAGCAGGCTCCCTGCAGAGTAGGGAGCTTGATGCAAGACTCGATCCCAGGATCCTGGGATCATGACCTGAGCCAAAGACAGACGCTTAACCAACAGAGCTACCCAGGTGCCCCTTGCAAATTATTTTGTTTCCTCATCTGAAAATGGGAAATGATAATAATATTATCTACCTCTGACGATTGTTGCGTTAAATTAATTAGAACATGAATTAGTATTATGTCTATCCAAGTTAATGTTTAATGAACGTAGTTACTAACTGATATTTTAAGTATATATGTATATAGATACATATATAAAAAGGCTTTACGGAATATGTATATATTTGGTGTAGATATATATTTGGTAAAGCTTTTTTTATTGGAGTGCCATTTTTACCAGTAGAGAAAAAAATCGACCAAACAACATTAATTGAGAGTTTGGTTACTTTGACATTGATAACAATCCTTTTAATGTATTAATGGACTATATTCATGGAGATAATATACATATAATCATACTTGTGGGAAAAGATTGGTAAAACGCAACATACTTTATGATGAAAACCTCAGCAGTATGGAACCAAAGGGAATCTCCATTCATGCAGATAAAATGTATCTACCCAAACCTACTACGAACAATCATGAAGTGGGGACACTCGTTTACTGGTTCAATTCAGCATTGGGTTGGTGCTCCTAGAGCCCGCAGGAAGATAGGAAAAATACGTACAGATAAAGAGGTTAGAAAGAATCAAATCTGCTTTAGTTCAGAGATGCTACGGTTGCACAGAAAGTTTAAGATTTATACATTATTAGAACTACAGGAAAGGTTTAACAATTTCCTTATAGGATTAATTTAAAAATATTGTGTTCCTTTACTTCAGTCAAAAAGAATTGGAAAATGTAGTATAATTTTTTTTTTTTTACCCAGAATACCTAGAAATAAAAACAATGAAGTATATGCAGAGCTTTTAAGGAGGACATTTTTACATGTTCTCAAAATATATGAAAGAAGTCCTGAATAAATGGACAGATAGCTCATGTTCATGGAAACGGATTCAATTTTGTGAAGACGTTAATTGTGTCTCACTAACTTTGTTGTAGTTACTGTGAGTTTGATAAATGCAAGTTATTTTCCTGTACAGTATTTGAAAGCTGATTTTAAAATGCATACAGTTGACCAAGGGGCCAATGTTTTGCAAAAATGGTTTTTAAAAGAATGATCCAATTCTGAGGACTTGCTCTTCTAAATATAAAGTGACCATAAACTGGCATAATTAAGAAAATGTATTATTGACTCAGAAATGGACCCACAGACTAATGACACAGAAGAGGGAATTCAGAAATAGTCACATTATATATAATGTAGTCATATACAGCATATATGTAATATAGAGTCATATTATACATTATAAATAATTGGAGAGCTTTTACATATGTGCATGCAGAGACATGCATAAGAATATTCATTGTAATATTTTCTGCAGTAGTTTAGAAATGAGAAATAATATTAATGCTTATCAATAGGTTAGACCTACACTTATCATCAGAAGATTAGGGAAAAAGATGTGAGAAGATACATACAATAAAATACCATTTATAATCATATCAAAACCTGCAAAGCAATACTAAATTGTGTGTGTGTGTGTACTTTATACATATATATAAAATTATATATAATTATATATATATAAAATTTTGAGGACAGTATACAGAATATATAGTATATATAATATAAACATATATATATATATATATAGTATACAGGAATAAAAACACCTTGAGATTGATTGGTGGTTAACAGGGCTGAGAGGTAGTATTAGGGAGAATAAAGAGGAGAATGCAGTTAACAAAGGGGCACAGTACTGTTTCAATATTTTATTTTACATGTTGGATAATAGACATATAGGTATTTATTATTATGTAAAAATGTTATGTCTGAGTTAGGACTTTGTGCCAAGAGCCTTAGCTCATCTTAAATGCTCTTGGGTCTACTACTTATGTTAGCGTGGGCAGACATGGGTAGTTTGACGAACGGTCTTTGGAGTCAGAATGCCCATGTTATTTTGTATAAAGAATTGAACCTTTCTGTGCCTATTTCATTATCTGTAAAAATGGGGACACTAGTAACTACCTGATAGGGTTATTTGAAGATTAAGTGGAATAATCGTAAATGCCTTGAACTAGTACCCCCCCATGCTAAGGGCTGGGTACAATTTTGGTTATTATTATTCTGTGTTCCAAGCACTTGTTTCGTCCTGTCTGTCTTTGGGCTGAGCTGCGAGCTCTTCGAGAGCAGAGAACCACATCTGTCCTGATTGCCTGGTCCAGCTTTCGCTACATGGTAGTCAGTGGATCAATTCAAGTTGAATGTGTGATTGAGCTGTGCAGTTGATTCTCTGGTGAGCTCAATTTAAGTAACATTTCTGAGAAAATAAAGAACCAACTTGGGCCATTTTTTACTATCTCTTTCTAAGTTGGTAGCAGAGTTTGGATTTTGAGCTGCTAAGCACAGACCACTGCTGGCTACCCTGCTTTTGGGAAGCATGCTTTATCCATGCCCTCTCCCCCTCACCTTCCCCAGCGTTATGTTTCAAGGAGAACAAAATTAACGAAAAGGGTTTGGGTTTTCTCTCGTTTGCTAGCATTTTGGAGAGAGACAGAAACTATTTAGAAGTTTTAAGATTTTCAGCAATTTTTTGGTTTACAGTAAACATGATTATTCTTCTAAATGTGATCTGAGGAGTGTCACTCCTAGAAATTTACTGTCTCTCCTTATTATAATCAGTGCTTATGACAGTGTAGCTTTCCCTTAGTAAAGGAAACATGGCGCACTATTAATAATTTCCCACTTGCTTTTTTGTTTTACTGCTTGCTTTTTGAAATACCTCTTTATCATTCTGCCTTCAGCGCTTGAGGCGTGGTCTTTGTTGTGTATGAACATAACCTGTATCTCCTGGAACTATTGTAAATGGTGTTCACACTTTAAAACACTTTGTGGAAGCTGCTAAATATAAGAGAAAGTGTATTTTAAGCCATGAGTTCATTCATTCATTCATTCATTCATTATTATCATTTCATTTATTTATTTGTGAGTTTGACAAATATCTGATGAAAGCTTGCTTGTGGGAGGTGGATAGAGTCTCTGACCTCAGGGGGCTTGTGGGCTGCAGGCTAGTGGGGAAAATAAATGTAAAATGCCAACTTTGGGCAATAACTCTGTAATGATACATATTATCAGCACTACCAGAGGCCTGTTCTCTGGGTCAGGGAAGTTTTGCCAGGGGACAGTTCGTTTAAGATCTGGTACATGAGTAGTTCTAGCTCTTTAAGGGTGGAGGGGAAAGTGTTCTAGGTAGAAGGAACAACATTTAAAAATGGTTTGGGGAAATGTGAAGGAGGAGAGTGAGTGAGGAATGACTAGGGAAGTTAGGTTTCAGGGCCTGGCTCCCACCACGTCATGCCCCATCGCTCCCACCAAACTCGGTAGGTTGAACTTGTCCGAAGAACACTGGCAGACCACTGACCAGTTGTAAATAGGACCATGACATTGTCACAATAGCAGGCTTGGCCAACTCTGAAAAGACAGTATGAATAGATTCAAGGGGAAAGGTCTTAGTGTGACAGAGCCGGAGATAACTAAAGGTAATTTCTTGGGGTGACTAATAATGGGTTTCTCATCATCTCCCTTTTAAGACTCCAGTCTTGAAGGGCACGAGACTGGTCTCTGGAGTGTCTCCTTGCCTCTTCAGTAACTCTGGGGACCAAGACTCAGGACTGGATTTTCTTTCTTTTCTTTTCTTTTTTTTTTTTTTAAAGATTTTATTTATTTATTTGACAGACAGAGATCACAAGTAGGCAGAGAGGCAGGCAGAGAGAGAGGAGGAAGCAGGCTCCCGGCTGAGCAGAGAGCCCGATGCGGGGCTTGATCCCAGGACTCTGGGATCATGACCTGAGTCGAAGGCAGAGGCTTTAACCCACTGAGCCACCCAGGCGCCCCAGGACTGGATTTTCTAACACAAGACTCCTGAACACCTTGGGGATAAGATGTCCTATAAATAGTAAAAGAGGGGTTTTGCCCATGTGGCCAGATGTTAGTCCATTCCATGGGACCAGAAAAATACTTCTCTTTATGAGCTCTTGAGTATTCAGTTTTGACTGTCCAGAAGACCTTTCCTGCTCCCTTTCACACCCTTCTTTTTTTCCTGGAGAATATCACATCCTTTGGGTATCAGGTCAGACCAACCTAAACCTTCTAGGAAAGCAAGAAATCTTTCTCAACTCTCAAAACTTAAATAATAGATTAGGTATTCTTACTGTAAGCTCATGTAGAATCCTGTGCTTTTTTTTTTTTTTAATCCCAATTAGATGTCAGTTGTCTTGCCATGTCATGATTTGTGACTTGTCTTTGCTTATTAGACTGTGAACATCATTAGGGCTGGAGTTTTTTTGTTAGTGTCTCTGGCCTTCAACAAGTTCCTATGCGTATATAAGAATGCTGAATAAACATTTCTTACAATTAAATAATGAAAGGGTGGGGCGCCTGGGTGGCTCAGTGGGTTAAAGCCTCTGCCTTTGGCTCAGGTCATGATCCCAGGGTCCTGGGATCGAGCCCCGATCAGCCTCCTGGGATCGAGCCCCGATCAGCCTGGGATCGGGCTCTCTGCTCAGCAGGGAGCCTGCTTCCTCCTCTCTCTCTGCCTGCCTCTCTGCCTACTTGTGATCTCTGTCTGTCAAATAAATAAATAATAAATCTAAAAAAAAATAATAAAAGGGAGTAGGAATAATGGTATTTAAGTTTAGCAAGACCTGTAAAGACCGTGGTCATTTTGTGTATTGATAGCTTTATACAATTACAAAACTCCGAAGAATGTTATGCTACTTTTATAATACATTTAAAACATTCGAGTGTTTGTGGTGGTTTTAATTTTCTTTAGGAAAGTGTTGTGGAAATCAGTGTCTGACCGAGAGCTTAAACCAGCAGTCAAAAAGTTTTTTTTTTTATTGGCATGTAGAAAGAAACCAACTAAGACTTTTCCTCTGCAAGCTGATGTTGGATCTGTGTCTGAAACATCTGAGGAAATAAAACTGTTCTCAACAGCATTCATGCCTATACTAGGTTCGTGGTTTCACATACCTGTTTTGTTATCTGACTCAAAGACCTTAAACTTTTTTTTTTCCACTTCTTAATGTTGATGCTGCATTTGGAGCCATCAACCTGTTTCATCTGCAACCCTATTAACTTGACTGTATCTTGAATCTGTATCACCGTGATAACTGAATTATGTAAGAGAATAATATGTAGATATTTTCTTGGCTTATATAATGCAATGTTTATAAAGATAAGATGAGTGTTAAAGAAAGAGTCAGCTCCAAATTAAGGTCACGTAAGAGAAATGAGGACTGAATGGGCTTAGGTTTAGTGACTGATGTGTCTTCTAGCTTATGCAGGAAAAAATGTAACAAACATTATAAATATTTCTGAAACACTGTTTGAAAGAGAAATCATATCTAACATTCATTATCCTATTTTTAAATTACCCAGCGAACCCACACTACATATTTTAAATAAATGACTACAACAGAGGGGTAAATGGATTGTGGTATAATGGAAAGGATATGAGATTGAGGCATCTCATCATTTCATTTTCTAGATCTTAAAGGAAATCTAAAGTAACAGTGTTGCCAATCTTAAGGCTCATATTTTAGGATTCACACAGTTTACCTTCACATAGTTTAATTCCACTCATTTCTCTTTTCTAACTAGTGTTCAGATACTTGGTTGCTCACAATATTTTTAGTTCAAATGAGATCAAGATTTTAAAACAATCTTAAAAACAACAATCAGCCACAGCAACTCACCTGCCCTCAAATAGAGGGAGAAGGAAATGGGGATTTCATGGCGGGGATGGCTGCAGAAGATGTGACCATATTCAGTACCACTGCACTGTACACTTAAACATGATTAAAATGATACGTTTTATGTCACATATGTTTGACAATAAAAAAAATAATCTTTGCTCACTGACAAGGGATTTCCGTAAGGAAGCTGTGTGTGCGCGTGTTTCTGCTCATAAGAATCTGTTTAGCCTGGGTTTGGGATGGTTCTTCATATATTAAAAAAATCAGAATGAGTTGCTGTTGTCTTCTTTAGTTAACAATTTTTGTATGAAAATGTCCATTTTAGAGAAAAAGTCGATCATTAAAGGAATTTGTTGATCTGCCACAAAGCTTCCAGAAGGAAAATCTAGTTATTTTTCCATCCGTCTTTACCAGTGAATGGTTTTCATTTCCTTATCATTTCTTTTTCTTTCCTATGCATGGTGGAAACGAAAGGCTGAGGTGTGAAGATGCTGGAGAGGCTCATCATGGAACGGTGTAGGCAGGAAAACTGGCTTCCAGAGTCAGGGCAAGTCAGACAAGGATCACTAATGTGGGTTCTAAGACTTACTTGGTCCCTTACCAGGTCTCCTTGAGTCTCAGTTTTTGTCCAGCACGAAATGAGGGGGAAATAATACTTCTCCTGTTTGTTTTAGCAGTGGGGTTAATGCATGTGAATGTGTTTTGTAGATTGTAAAGTGCTTCAGAAATTTAAAGTGGCATAATTATTTCTGCCGCTATTACTATTAATGATTTTTCACTGACGATTTCTGTGGTGTAAAATGAGGAAAGAATATAAATGAGGAGTGATGCTCCATTCTGTTTTGACTACATGCCAGGTTATGTCAGCCTAGGGATAAGTTGGAGCAGAGATGCTGCTAGGATTTGGCTCTTTGATTTCCCTCATGGTTTCTTTCTCTCAGTCTGTGCCCTGAGCAAGCAGCTTGCCCACAAACCCTTGAATACAGATTGAAATATACTCAGAAGACATAGATTTTTTTTTTAATGTATTTGAATTATATTTACCTGTGGGTTAAATTCATTTGAATAGGGAAAGTAAATAGCAAGTGACTGTAGAAGTAAGAAGGCTAAACATTCTTTTAGGAGAAATCCTAGAAATAAAGGGGAATGTTGTACAAGATCTGTCTTGCCCCTACATAGTTGCTTTTGTAATGATCCCGAAGGTGGTGTGTTTGTAACGTGTTACTGGCCCACTTAAAAAAATGGGAAATATGTGCTCTGACATTGTACTGTGGAGAATTAGGATGTGAATTATTGTCCATTGATGGTAAGGAGTTAGTTTGTGTGTTGGGGTGTGTGTTTCTATGGGCTTGCTTATTTGGACATGGAGACAGAAACAGGGATTCTTCCTTTCTTTATACTTTATGCTCCAGTAAGGGCTTATGCCCCCTTGAAAGAGAAACTGTTTATTTTCTCACTATACCTTTTGTGAAGTACTGTCACTCAGTGGGCTGAAGTACAAATGCTAATTTATTGCCAGACTGCAGGGTTGTGATTTGCATTCCAAATCAGACTGCAGCTTTCCATTATAAATTGCTTGTCCCTGTTGTTCCTTATCTAGAATTGGTTCTTCTTCTGTTATCCTGCTCATTTCCCAATAATGACCCTTGAAACAATTCCCATTTAAAATCAGATTCCCATTTAAAATCAGCAGTTTTAGTGGACTAAAATAACAGTAAATTACCAAGATATCAATAGATCCCTTTTAAAAAAATTTCAGTGTTTTCCTCCCTTTCCTTTAAGAATCGTCAGGCACAGAAGTAAAATAATGACTTAAAATACGTCTTTCAGGCTTAAGGGTTTATACTCATTCTTTTGAAAACCATACTTCTATATCTTTTTAAATCTGAAATGTGTGAGCTTACAAAACCTCTGTTAATAATAACCTCGTACAGATAAACTCTGAGGTGGTTTAATTGCATCCTTTCTTGCCACTTCTAGATCAAATTAACTAGATACTCAGCAGAGCAAAGGAAAACGCTTTTTCGCAAGGTGTCTGACTGGTGAGAAGCTGGGCTGCGGCATAAAGAACCGGCAGGAATCCGGGCTTTCCCACTCTGGTGGCAAAGAGGGGGAATCATGGGTTGGTGGTCTGCTTCATGTTAGGAGGACACCCCTCCATCTGTTCACAGCTCAGCCTCTTTCCAATTTAAAGCCCAGATTTCCATACAAACCTCAATTTCTTTTCCCCATTTTAAATGCAAAGCAAAGCTTGTGAATCACAGAGTCTCGGCTACTGGGATTCAGACCAAATTTCCCCCCAAAATTCTCGGGCTATTTGCTTGAATACCTGCTTACAGTGGTACACAATGGGCAGCTTTGAGAAGAAAAATTGATAATCTTCACGGAAGAGTAATTTGAATGAAATTACACTTGACAGCCTGTCTCCAAGCAAACAAGAGGCGCGAGGGAGACTTAGCTAAGCTCCGAGGACTTGCCCAAGCCACTGCTGTGGGAGCTGCCCAGGGAAAAAAAATCACCAGTTTTTCCAACATCTAATTGAGCTTTTGATTAATTCCGTGTACCAGATTCTACTGAAGAAAGGTAGCCATGGAAGAGAATATGGAAGAGGGACAGACACAAAAAGGTACTGTGCTAAAAACGGTTTGTTTGTAACTAAGTAATTATTTTGCAGTTTCCTTGTTTGCTTTAGACACTTGCCAGTAAGGCTAATGAATGTTTCTCTCTTGGTAGGCATTTTTTTCCCCCTTTTAGTCTGTTCCTTACTTATAGTAATGTCTGGCTTGAATGTTGTCGTTATTTGCAAATCTTTCAGATCTAAGTATCGGGATGCATAGTTTGGTGATAAGAGCTTTGCAGTATTGTGAACTGTTTCTTAGACCAGTCTTTGTTAACGTTCCTTTATTTCATGTTTTCATGCTTGTTGAGCTGGGTCAGGGGACTCCTGGTGTGAGCCACAGACGCAGTATTTGGAGCTTGTTGTTGCTAAAAATTTGATGATGTAACCATTATCGATACCTTTGAATGGGCATCTGATAGAACAAAGAGCAAGCGTATATTTATTCCGTTTTGGTTGGTGCATCGTCTTAAGAAAATCTTTTTTTTTCTTTGCGTGGATACTATTTAGTTTTAATATAGATGGAGCAAAGGTTCATAAATTTTCAGAGTGCATAGTGATGTTAAGGTTTTCCTTTCTATGGAGTTGACCATAATCAACTTCTGAGTAATAAATGTGAAGGGTGTTTTCTGATTCATTTTTAAGCCTTTGGAGGTTTATCTGGCTGTAAATATTAAAGTGAAATTATCATTTTTAGGTTAGAAATGGCCAAATATTGACAATTTCAAATGATTTGGACACTCTAGAATGTGTGTGTGTCTGTGTGTGTGTGTGACAAGTGGTAGCTCTGGAGGGAACTGTAGGTCTCTCTCAGAATCCCCAGCATTTTCTCTCCTGCTTGTTCTCAGGCTTATGTAATGGTATACAAAATGCTCTTGTGTTCTTAGGCTGGAAAGAGAGACATAGGTAAGATTGAAGAGTAGTACTCGAAAGATTTAGCTATCAAATTTAATTTTGAATGTATGAAAATTCATGATTTTAAAAAAGTGTTTTACATGAAAAAATAGGTAGTTCGAAAGCTAGTACAGTTTTCATGATTTTGAGCTTTGCTGAGACTCTTAACACACATACACACGCACACACGGCACACTGTCAACACATCTATATAATCAAAGACTATTGACATTAAATATTTAAGTGTTTTATAAAAGCAATAGAGAAAGTTAATAGATAAGGTAATGCCCAAATTTTAGTCACTAGCACACTTGTTAATGATACTCTGTAAAGAAACACAATAATCTACATAGAGATCATGTGATCTGTTTTTTCAATAAAAAATCCCCCATTATCTTTATTGTGTGAACAAATAGCTGAAGTATTCAACAATGATTTGAAATGGCAAATTTTCATGGCAATTTTCATCCTTGAAAGGCATCTCTATTGACTCTTTTACTTTAGGAATAAAATATCTTATTTTAATATTTTTTATAGCACATAAGGAGATTGCTTCTTGGCCAAGGAAAGATAAACTGGTAATTTTCACATAGAGGAGTGATATTCATTGCACTAAATAAAATTTTGATATAAATCGTGGATTGTGGTAACAGGTTGAAATGTCTGAGCAAGCCTGGTAGAGGCAGGAACCGAGAAGAATGATGTAATTAGTTATGATGTTTTTCTCAGGTAACACTGAAAATCTTTCCTTCATGGGGGTGGGAGCAGCAGCGATGTGATGCGAGAACTTCCTGTTGTGGGATTTTTGGTTTTTATGGTTTTTTTTTAAATCATTAAGGTGTTCATATTTAAATTATATTAAATCATAAACAGTGGTGGAAAACAATTTTTTGTAAAGGGAAAGTTGTAAGTACATAAAGTACATAAAGATATGTAAGTAAAGTTATCTATGATTAAGCTTTTTTTAAAAATTAATTGAGAAGATTTAACTCTCGCCATTCCTGGTCTGTTCCTTTCAACTCTGCCAATGAAACCTTTTCTATATATAAGCTTGTTTTTAGAAAGTTATATTTGCACATAAATGCTCTCTGTGTATGTGCAGGGGTAGAGGAAACAATGCAATTTAGAGGATCTAAGTTGGAAACCTACTTGACAAGCAGGTTAATCATAAGAGATTTTTTAAGAGTTTAGGTGGACCGGCTTAATGACCCATCTGCTTTAAAGGACAACAGCACTTTGCGTTAACTTTTATCCTGTTTCTCTTAATTGCATAGGATTTTCTTAAGTAATAGTTCAGATATACCAGAATTCTCTTCCATTTGAAAAATGCTTTCCTGTCCCTTCTTACAATTTAAATCTACTTTTCTCTGTTCCAAATTAGAAAGACGTGAATTCTCATACTTATCCATGTCGGCTTCCAAATTCAATTACAATATAAAATGGAAGCCCGTGGCTTCTTAAACATATCTGAAAAAATACATAGTTGATACCTAAAGACTTAAAAAGATCTCCCATAAGAAATACAGTTTTCTTCATCATAATGAGATCTTCCTTCCCCATTTGATCTGTAAAAGGCAATTGAAAGCAGTCCGAATATTTACCCTAATTTAACTATATATGTTCGTCCTGGGAGAGAGGATAATTTAGAAGTGTGGGTGACCTCACTGGTCACTCTGCTCCACGGCTTGGTGTGAAACTGAAATGGGGTCATTAATCTGTTGCTACATCCATTTCTGCTACTGTCCCAAAAGGTGAGTATCTCATTGTGCCGAGTGGGAAGCTAGTGTTTTAAGAAACGGTGTGTTTTTTTTGTAAAACATGCCCTCTAAGTGAAAGCCGGTCCTTTGATCTTAGTCCCACCAAAGCAACAGTGTGCTGATACTGGAGAAAAAAGGGGGAAAAGGAAAGAAGCTATTTTGAACCTTGGCCCTGAAGTTCAGCCGTAATAGACCAAGCATCCCTGTTGTCAGAAATTGAAGTACATGGTCATCCAGTCATGGCAACAAGGGTTTCAGTTACTGCAGCGGGATTGAGCAAAGTGCATGAAGAGATTTTTACAAAGATTTAAAAGGTATACACTTAAGACTTGGAGGCACGCAACTATGTCCAAACACTTTGCCCGGTCCTTTGGGAAAATACGTAAATGATTTAAGTAAGTCTGATCACTAGTGAATTAGTGAATGTGTGTTCAGGTGGCTGGGCAGGTGGGTAACCACTACTTTATAGACAACCTCAGTGAATGAGTTACTGAATTAGGAGAGGGTCAGAGCTGCTGAATTAATGGTTAGAAGAAGTGACAACATTATACAGAGATAGAAAGGAAATAGTAAGAAAAGGAAGAACTAGCAAGTTGGAATCTTCGTAAGTTAGCTGAAATATTCAAATAGCCAAAAACTGACTGACTTCATTTCTGAACATGAACATCATAGGAAACAAAGACTCAAAATAACATGTAATATGCCAGAAATGTTTCATGGACTGAAAAGATAATGGCTAAAACGTTACCATGGTTTTCTCCTGTAATTAGCAACAGTGTGTGAATCTGTGTGTCAGCTTTTCTTTTTTAAGAGATTTTATTCCTTTTTTTTTTTTTTAAGATTTTATTTATTTATTTGACACACAGAGAAAGATCACAAGTAGGCAGAGAGGCAGGCAGAGAGAGAGGGGGAAGCAGGCTCCCTGTTGAGCAGAGAGCCCGACTCGGAACTCGATGCCAGGACCCAGATCATGACCTGAGCTGAAGGCAGAGGCTTAACCCACGCGAGCCACCCAGGTGCCCTGTGTGTCAGCTTCTTGAGCTATGCACAGAGGCAACCACTGCCTCCCTTCCAACACTGATGCCTGGTTTACCCTCTCCTCAGGAGAAATCAACGCTTGGTGACCCTTGAGGACTATGTCACTAGAGGAAGTAGAAGTTTAAGCTCATGTGACCAGGCATTGTTTCATCATCTCAACACTGATCACGTAACTGCCGTTTAATGGCCGTCATTCATTCGTCCTTAGTCCAGCAAGCATGTGTCATGTCAGCATATCCTTAGCTTGTTAAAACCAACAAGGATATGTGGATGAACGGACAGTACACAGGTTTATTTTTTCTCTCTTTCAATCTTAATGTTTATCTCATAATTAATACTGAACAATTATGTTTGACATGCCTGCTCATAGTTATGTACCTTTCCTTTTATATTATACATTTCTACAAGCATCACCATAAAGAAGTCGACACACAAAAGCGTGTGTATCATATTTATGGGCTGACTGAAGTTCTTCTTGAAAATTTTTTTGATTCATGTTAGTTTTGCCTTGAAAGATGACTTTGCAGCCTAACCCTTCTTCAGACAGACATCATCCCTAAAGAAAAGACACCACTGTAATAAGTGAAAAGAGAGGTAGCTTTGACTTTCTGACAGAAGAGGATATTGGGCAACTTAAATTGCTCAGTGATTTCCCTGCCAGATAGTGGCCTAAGGACTTTACATAAATTAACTCATTGACTCCTCACAATGACCTTAAATGCTGCTAATATTGAGGAAACTAAAAATCAGATAGGTTAATTAACTTGACCAAGTCACAAAGTAGCAATGAGGAGAGCCAGTCAGATTGAGGCCACACCCTGCACTGTAATCCATGTCAACAACAACCTACCTACCACAACTTTATTTAAGTGGCTCCGCTTCAACCACACACTTCTGCTGCACTAATCAGCCGTGCTCTGTAATTTATGGGTGTGTTCATTATCACCAATTGTGGCTTTTTTGGCCAGATGTGGACAGCTTTGCCAAGGGTAGCCAATCCCTACATGAGCCCGCCAGCAGTCTATCACCTGTGATTCTTTATTCCAAAAAGATGGCCTGGCTCAGTAGGACTCCCCCTTGAGAACTGAGAAAAGATGATTCTCGATGTGCCCCGAGGGTCTCTCGATTCCTCCAAATACCATTATAGTGATGGAACTGCCCAGGCCTCAGCTAGTCTGAGTGAATCTCTGTTCTTTACAATCAAAAGAGCTCTAAATGAAACAAATGTCCAGATCCTTTTAGGAGTCTTATGTAAAGAGGCTTAATGTTAAGAACTTTTCCCCAACTTTAACCTGCTGTGCGGCAGCTGAACCAAATGTATACTTACTATATACTTAAATCTCAACTTGACACTACTCTTTATCCTAGGTAATTCTGAGTTTTCCCCTCACCTGTCATTTTTTATAATTGAATGATTAGTTCAACCTAAAACCACTACCTACCAGTAAGCAAGTACTAGTAGTAAAATATTTTGAGAACCATTGCAAAGAAGTCAAAGAACCAGATGCATTAAAGTGTTTGCTCTATTAATAGAATTGGAATCTTTAATGGTATACCATTGAAATCAATCGAACAGTGGCTAGGAAAATAGCAACCACAACATCAAAAACCTTTAAGAAGTCGTTTAAACAGAAGAATTAATTAGCCTCCTTATGCATCTTGGATGTTGGCTACTTGCAGACTCATGAACAAGGGAATGGACTTCATCTCAACAACTATTGTTAGTTGCCTTCTCAATATTTGAATAACAAAGCTAGAGGAAACACAGAGATTCAGATTTTATAAAGTGTGTAGGAGAAATCTGTCCTGTGATTTGGCACCTCTGCTTTTACTAGCAGTTAATATTGGAGTCTAAGAAATTATCATCATGTGGTTATCAAATGTAGCCCTAAGACACTTGCCAGTGGGAAACATTAAGATTTTTCATAAGACTCAGTAGATATTCCCTGAACTTCTACATTGCTTTGATTATTATGACTTCTGCAGTTTAGATATAATATTTTAGGATTTTGTCATCTTCCTTTCTTTTTTTTTTTTTTTTGATCAGTTGCTTAATTATGTTTTTTATAACTGTGGTGCCGTTTGTCTCAGAGTTCCAAAATGCTCATAACACATGTTCCACCATCTTGGTAGGATAAAGGATACACAATAGGTTTTGTTTTAGGTTTTGTTTTACAGTATCATTAGAATGAGTATAGTAACCTTTAAAAATGAAAGTGCTTGCTTGATACAGTGACTTCGTTTTTTTCCCCTGAATTGAAACTTAATCTTAAACATTTAAGGAGACTAAGTGAGAAGTCCATTGTAGTGGATTGAGATACTGATACAGAATGTACTTAGAGTGATAACTTCAAAATGGTTCTAGAAATTACTTATTCCTTAATTAGTCCAGAAGGCAAACGGCTCATGTGTGATTCATAGAATATGGAAGATAACTGCTAGTTTGTCAATTTTGGCCTCCATTTTCCTTTGAGCGTAAACCGCTCCCCGCCATGCAAACTGTTTGACAGTTTCCTTTTTCATACGTTGAAGACAGACTGCCTGGCTTGTTTTCAAAATCCTTTTGGATATCATCCATACTAACAGGTGGCACAGCTGTGGATTAGCTGACGTTATGAAAATAATTCATGTTTTTCCATGTGTTCTCTATTCAAGTTGTGACCATTGTCTTGGATAGTCTTAATTTGAACGAAATCTCCTTTGCTCTGTGAAAATAAAAGGGGAGAAAAACACAAAAAACACAAGATAACTGACTTGTTTCTTTCAAATTGTGAGTGGGGAATTTAACTTTTTAGTTCTAGGTAAAAGTCAGGAGCTAACTGGGAGGTGTTGTAGAGTGCAGTGGGGAATTAAGTTACAATATGAGCAAATCTGAGGTCAGAGGGAAAAGGGAAGAGATGACTCTTAGCTTTTAAATGATGTGTGTTCCTCAAGTATTAAGGTAAATCAACATGTCGGAACATTACTGCTGTGCACAACAGAATAATTTCCAAAAGAAAGACATTTTGGCACATAATTTAAATCAATTAATGTTTTTGGACCTAAATTTCTATCATATGAGAAATAATCTTTCATTATACCTACCTCTACAAAAGAGAGCAATTTGATAGAATCTTTCTCTGAGAATGATGCTAGAAACATAAAACACACATTTTCTCCTATTATGGAGCATGCATGCTTTTTATTTATTCTCAAATAAAAGTGAGTCAGTTGAAAAATTTTGCTAATTATCACTTTCCACTCTAATAATAGAAATTTCAACGTTTTGGCAAATGCTTTCTCTTTCTTTTAATGCAGTTTACTTCTTCCATTAGAAAGGTTCTTTGAATGATGAATTAGATATTTTTCAAATAATATAACATTTTCTTTATAATTGCTTATATTCTATGGTTATTTGATGAGAAGAAGTTCTAGTAAATAAATCAAATAAAGAAATGATACATGGCCAAATCCCTTTCATCAAAAATGGAGCCTCCTTTTTTTTCAGTTTTTGAGATGCCTCTCCACACTTCCTACATTACTATGTATTTTCATTTATTTATTTTTATTTTTTAAAAGATTTTATTTATTTGTCAGAATGAGAGAGAGTGAGGGCGAGCACAGGCAGAGGGAGTAGCAGGCAGAAGCAGAGGGAGCAGCAGGCTCCCTGCCGAGCAAGGAGCCGATGTGGGACTCCATCCCAGGACGCTGGGATCATGACCTGAGCCGAAGGCAGACGCTCAACCAACTGAGCCACCCAGGTGCCCCAATATTTTCATTTTTAATAGACTTTATACCAATTCAATTTTGCACTTCAAGTTAGTGATTGAGCATCTGAAACATAGCTAACTGCCTTTATTAAAACAAAAATATATTTTTAAAAGATTTATTTATTTGACAGAGAGAGAGATCATAGGAAGGCAGAGAGGCAGGCAGAGAGAGAGGGGGAAGCAGGCTCCCTGCTGAGTAGAGAGCCCGATGCAGGACTCGATCCCAGGACCCTGAGTCCATGATCTGAGCTGAAAGCAGAGGCTTCACCCTCTGAGCCACCCAGGCGCCCCAGCTTGGAGAAGTTCTGATGCTCTTCGGTACAGCCCACACCTAACCAAACCCAGATTCATTTAATGGTTTGCTTATACTTCAGAGATTCCAAAGTATAGATTTTCATCAAATTTTTTAAAAATCTCATCTTTTTGTGGTAGAAGTTGACTGTGAATGCTACTTAGAGAATAGCTCAAAATTCAAAACATTTTAAATTTCTTTAGTCAACCATCCACAATAGAAAATTATAATTAAATTGTAAGATCTAGAATTCAGAAATAATACACTCAGATTCTCTCTATAAACCTCAGACATGCGAAAAGCCAGCAGTTTTTGTAGTCAGCTCTCATACTGATTGGCCAGCTAACTCTTGGGTTCCCGGATCAGATGACTTGCTACAGCCCTGACTCTTTCTTCCAACTGAATCTCACTTTCTCTGTAACTTAATCTGTATTAGTCAGTCTTGGTTTTTTGGGAGTGGGTTTTTTGAGAAGTATGGGAAAACCCATATTTGGGGGGGGGATTAATTTCCTCTACCATTATCTTTGGGCTTGGTGGTTTTAATGTGAGTTTTAGATGAAAGTGACTTGGTGAATAGGCCTCTCATCATATTTGCAGCATTGTAAGAGTCTGCTAAATTTAGATCTCTCTCCATATCTCCTTTCCTGTGTTCTATAACACATGGTGACCAATTAAAACATAACTGAGCAAACTTCCTTGAGGCACACAGTTTCAAAAATTAAAGGATGCTAAAGGGTTAACCACTTTTTTGAATTGTTGGAACAATTATTTACAATTATATATATAAACAATTGTTTAGCATTTAATGAAGGGTTTCTCTTATCATAAAGTACAAATCCCTTAAGGGGATGGATTTTAGCTTTTGCTCTTGATCCCAACCTGCAGGGTGCTCTGAATACAACCCCATTCATACGGGATGATGATGGTGAGGATGATGATGGTGGTGGTGATGGTAGTGGTCTTAGTGGTCCTGGTGATGGTGATGGAGACTCGGAGAAGAGGAAAAGAAAGTATAGAGAGGGAAGAAAGATGTGGAAGAGGAGGAAGAAGAAAAAGATGATGTCAACTATTCAGTCTAAAGGAAGGAGGACTCCTTTTCTAAACAAGAACAGATCTCACTGCATTTTGACCCTTTTCTAAACAAGAACAGATCTAAACCAAGCTTGGAAAAATGCTGCCACAACTCCATTTTGTGTCCTTAGATTTGAATTAAAAGAAGTCTTTGATTCTTTGAGCTAAAATACAGTTTGCTAGCAGCCTTCATGAAAATGAATAGATATTCAATTTTATTATTAAAGAGCCTACATAGATAATACATTAAATTCCAGCAATTAAGTGAAATACATTGAACCCTCAAGTTCAGCAGATGGTTCCTGAAACCTGGGAGGTTCGTCTCAGAACATTTTGTAAGATGTGAATAAAGAAAATGGCTCACCGTGTTCATTAGTAAGTGTTGGTCGAAGAAAACAAAATTGCTGAAGAAATACCAGTTTAAAATCATAGAGGACAATTTAGTAAGATAAGGTCTTTCTAAAGCTCTGTCCAGTTAGTTCATTTTCAGGATCATAAATTTAAAAGCTAGCCTGTCAATGATTAACAATTCCTTTGCCATCTTTTATGCTTTCGGTTTTCATATTTTTATCAGTATGCAACCTTGAACTGTTGCCTGAGAGTGTGGTTGTGACCCAGGCATAGTCTGAGAGCTCAAATCAACGGTATGTGAGAAGGATTACACGCAGTATTTGAAGGATCATCTCTTCCTCCCTGCAGTTTTAGTGTACGAGTATTTTGGCATACTAACCTCTAATTTATGCTTTGGGATAAACATGTGATATCCTTGTTGGGGAAAATTGAGAGTGAGTCCCTCCTGAACATGTAGAATTGTGTCGTGTTTTATATGCCAGGTATATACAGTCAGGCCAAAAAGTGTAATCTTGAGAAAAGACTGTTTATTTATATATTTATAAATATGTGAATTTAATCATCGAAGAGGTGGTGAGCACTTCCTTCTGGCCTTGATCTCTACAACATGAAAGACTTGGGAGTTGCTCATAAATGAGATAGATGGTTCTTTCATAATGATGTGTGGTTGTATCATCTGTATATCAAGGGATGCTGCCATTATTAAGTGATTATTAAATAGGTTTTACTCATTGTTTCAGGCAAGCTGGAGAGGAGAGTTTGTACACACTCCCAGGTCTGTCATCATCATGCTATCTGGCCTACGCTCTAGTGCTTAATGCTCTTTCAAATTCTGCAGTGGTGCAAAAGCAACACCGTTATTACCTACTAGTGTTGAGGTCTCTTCAGGCAGCTGGATTCCACATGCCTCTCTCCCACCACGCACTGAATAATTTTTAGAAATATTAAAAATACGGAGTCTGTATTGAAGTCTAATATCCTCTGTTTAATAAGAAAAATCGATTTCGCTACCAGTCCATTCCATCTGTATCAGATTCCCAGCACATCTCCTCCTGTTTTTTTTTTTTTTTTTTAAGATTTTATTCATTTATTTGACAGACAGAGATCACAAGTAGGCAGAGAGACAGGTAGACAGAGATGGGGGAAGCAGGCTCCCCGCCGAGCAGAGAGCCCGACGCGGGGCTCGATCCCAGGACCCTGAGATCATGACCTGAGCTGAAGGCAGAGGCCTAACCCACTGAGCCACCCAGGTGCCCCCTCCTCCTGTTTTTGACATAACCTCTTTGCTTCAGCCTTAGGTATTCAAAGACATTTATCTTTAAATGTACTGGGTAAATTGTGGCTTAACTTAACTATATTGTAGATGTATTAGGTTGAACCATGCCACATTGCTAATCTTAGACAATTTTCATCTGCCAAAAAGTGGTATTTCAGTATAGCTATACTGTTAGTGTCTGCATTTATGAAACTTTTTAAATATGTTCATCATTTCTCTTTAGAAAATAGAAAATAATACATGATGGGGTATAATTAAGATTTGCATATTATATTTACATGGAGTATGGAAAGCTCATCAAACTTTCTATAAATTCTTTGTGAGCTCATTAACTTGCTGTGTCCCTTTTAACAAAAATTGGCAAAATGTTTGGAGATATTATTGTTTGGTGCATTCATGTATGATGGCGCAAGCTAGCATTTTTCTCATTTTTGAGGTCATGTGACCTCAACGTTTGTTATTTTAGGGACTTCTTAAACATAGTGCTAAATTAAGATGTATGGTTTATTTTGTCTGCCTCAGAGAAGACAGCATGTCCTTTCATCTAGAGAGTGAAATATCTGCTTTGTTTTTCCCTGGATAAAATAACACCCCCAAATTATTTTATATCTGTATGCCATCATTCAATGGAATCTCATCTCCCACAAGCTGAGAATGCAATTCTGCCATGGGTGGTTCTTATTTATATCACCTAAGATAAGTTTACAAGGCTGTTTGTGATCCTTCAGGGACAAAAAATTACATACCATTTTAATAAGGAATGTAACCCAGACATTAACTTAAACTATTAACTTTTTGGTTATTTTCATGTTTTGTTGTGCAAGGAAGAGAAGCCGTCAATGAAAGAGTCTTATCATCTATGTTTTAGAAATAGTATGAAGCCATAATTTAGGCTTTGGAGTAGATAATAATTAAGGACAGCACTGAAGAACACTGAAATGCCCATTACTTAATGTAGATATATATAATTTTCCTCGTAAATTTTTTATCTGTGGGTGTGAGAAAAAAAATGGGAATGGATAAGAAAGAATGAAGTGCACCTGACCTTGCTATAAAATGGACTGACTTGTTTTATTTTTATTTTTATTTTTTTTTATTTTTGGACTAGATTGTTTTAGATCAGTTTTGTCCCAGAGGGTGGAGAGTCCCACCCCTAATTTAGATGATTTCCATTCAGTACAATTGATATGACGCTAATATTACAAAAAAAAATTGACTTACATACATTTGGTTGGCATGCATTGATTAAGTAAAGCAATTTATTTCTCCAGCCAAGATTTTGGGTTAGCTTTGGTACATGTGTGATTTTATTTTTGTTTTATTTTATATATTCAGTTTAGCTATTTATGTTCCATTTTGTCAAGTCTCAAGGAAGATTCCTCTTCAATTTCTGTGTCAATGTTTAATCATCTACCACAAATTACAGTTCTTGGGATCATTTGATGACTTCTTGACCACATAGAAGTCTATGTAATTTTTTTTGTAATTGTATTCTTAGGGTCATCTTATTTGAAACAAAGAATTTTCATATTTCTTTTAAATTAATTATTAAAAATCCGTGCTGCTTAAGAAACCATAATAAGGTGAATGAAAAAAAGAACAAAATCTGAAAAATACCTGAATCATGTTCTTATCAAAAGTATTCTGCTTATACATTTTGACTAAGGGAATTTTGTTTGTTTTTGGAAAATATGTCCTATTTCAAGGAGAAGTCTTTTGAAGGTGTCTGTTGTACCTCAGCCCTCTCCCTCACTACAATATTAAAATTTTTACTTTTGTATATAAAAGTATCAATATCTTGGGGCACCTGGGTGGCTCAGTGGGTTAAGCCTCTGCCTTTGGCTCAGATCATGATCCCCGGGTCCTGGGATCGAGCCCCACACTGGGCTCTCTGCTCAGCGGGGGGGAGCCTGCTTCCTCCTCTCTCTCTGCCTGCCTCTGCCTACTTGTGATCTCTGTCTGTCAAATAAATAAATAAAATCTTAAAAAAAAAAAGTATCAATATCTCTCTTCCCTATATGTTTTTACTTTGTGGCACTCAGATCAGTCTTTTTTTTTTTTCTTTTTTTAAGATTTTATTTATTTATTTGACAGAGAGAGTGTATAAGTAGGAGGTGCAACAAGCAGAGGGAGAAGCAGACTCCCCACTGAGCAGGGAGCCCAATGTGGGACTCGATCCCAGGACCCTGAGATCATGAACTGAGCCGAAGATAGCCGCTTAACTGACTGAGCCACCCCGGCACCCCAGATCAGTCCTTTTTATAAGTTGAGGTTCCAAAGCTGTTTTCAATTGATTCTTTGCTTCATGGAAATGTCTAGTGGTTTATGGGGTGAGAGGGAGCATGAAAGACCATCGGCTTAAGGAAAAGGTCATTGAATGATGCTACCCAGAAATGGCACTGGCTCACAGTCAGAAACCCCAAAAATGAATGTGTGTTTTGGCCAAAACAGAAATGACTTTTATTTCAAAAGAGGGTCGATGGCTAGAAGAGTCTAGAAGGGAGAAGGGCTGAAGCTCACTGAAACAGCAGAGGAGAGAAAAGCCTGGGCTTACCCTGAGATACTGAGGGGCAGGAAACCAGACAGAGCTAGAACGCCGGGCTGGGAAGGAATAATGTTGTTCCCCATTTTGCAAAATGAAAAAAAAAAAAAAAGGGAAGAAAAGAAAGAAGATGTTACTACGTATCAGGCCACTGAAATCTTTGAACTCTCTGCTGATAACTAGCCTCTGGCAAGGATTTCCAATTTCCTTCGTTTTCTTTTATGTGAAATTCAGCTGAGGATTTGCCAGACAAAAATTGAATACCTCTTTTGGAGCCGTGTAAAAAAATGCATTTTATATTTCCCTTGGTAAAATTACTTTCCTGAGGAAATTCACTATTTTCTAAGGAGAAAATGTAGGCCACAAAGAGGAAGGAAAAAAAAAAAAAACAAAAAAACCCTTACATTTCAACTCTGTGCTACATTTGCTCTGTTAAGGAATGGGCTCCAGTTTAAGAGCTTAATAGAAATGACACATTAGAAAAGAGTAGCAAAAAATCAAACCTATCTGTGTCAGTGAAAGAGTTAAGTTGCCTCCACACCCCGTCCCCCACCAAAAAATAATTTTGAAGAGTTTTTGTGGTGTTTGTAAATTTTTGGTAAGGCAATGTTCAGTGAATTTGCAAGGAAGATGGCGGACACTCACCAATTTGTTTATAATGAAACCAAGATGTCCTCCTCCAGTGTTCTGCATCCCATAACCAAGGATGGTTCTTAGATGCTATTTGGATGCAGCAGGACTACAAAGGGGGTGTTCATCCACCCTGGTTAATCAGATTGTAAGTGTGAATTGGGTGCTATTATAACATCTAGTTTAAAGGTAATCTTACTGTTGAGTTTAAACAACCGAGTTCCCCCAAAAGTTATTAAATAATAAACAAACAACCTTTGTGAGAGGTGAGGTGATGACTTTGGCTGAAAGTGTTGGAAATAAATAACTTAGAAGAATGATTATTAACTGTACTTTGCGACGGACATGCTGCTTTGGTGCCTTTGGGGTTTCTGTATCGTCATAAGTTATACAAGTTGTGGTAGTACCCTAGTCTAATAGAGAAGTTTTTCAACTCGGGTTTGTTTGAATAGCACCTGTTTTAGGTGTGTTAAAACATAGATTTCTGTCCCTCCCTCTGCTTCTGATCTCAGTTTCTGATTCAGTAGGTCTGGTGTGGGGCTCAAGAATCTGCATTTCAAACACTTTCCCAAGTTTTCTGTAGCTGCCAATCCTGGGACCACAGATAGAGAACCACTGGTCTAGTAGATCATTGCCACTGTGTAACACTCATGGTGAATTTCCCAACTGAGATTTACAATTTATATATCAAAATATGGATATTATGGATTTGAAATCCCAAAGCCTGAGAGGAAAACATAGTCAGAGATGGCAGTCATTTAAAATGAGAACTTTCTGGATAATAACCCCCCAATTTTGCTTTTGAAAATCAAAAGGATTTTTGAAATCTATGATCATGTGCATAAGCTCTTGATTACTTCAAAAAGTGATGTGAAATGTGGAATGAGACACAGCCTTCCATCTGGATGATTCAGTAGATCTGGGAGGAAATTATAATCATGGGATGAAGGGGGAAATTGGCTGCGATAGGAAACTTAGAGTTACTGAAAATGCTAACGCATGAAACAATGAAACCGTTCTCATGTATTCAGTGTACGTGGGAGCTCAGTTGCTGAGGGGGAGGGTCTAAACACTGATTTTTTGTCACCCCTGGACTGTCTTGAACTGTTGCTGCTATTAATACCAAAGTTAGTCTCACTAGCTATTTAACAGACATCATAAATAAATTTTATGTCAGAGGTCATGAAAGATCCAATAAAGGCCAGCTCTAAACATAGTGAAATGGTTATAAACATTGTAACTAGGGTGACAAGGCATTTTTAATTCACAAATTAAATTAAATGAATATTAAAATGTTACTGTTGAGATTCCAGTTACTACCATGTGTTATACAGTTATCCGTTTTGCATTCCTCTGTTCAAATATATATATATATATTTTTAGAAGAAATAACTGAACATTTTTCACACATTGGAATGGAATATGATGTCGGGCTAGTTAATTTTTCTAGAGAAGAGAACTCTTAATAATCTGTACTGTGAAAAAAATGAAGACACAGACTTAACACATACAAAACACAGCTTGGGACTTGATAGGAATTGGTGAAATTACTGTTTTGGATTAGGACGACTTTCAAAGTGAGTTCATTATGTACTGGGGAAGGAAATGCCTGTGGGAACTTATTATATAGTTCATTAGCTCAAAAGTAAACAAGCAAACAGTTTGCACCATGTAAGACCTTAAAGACGATGCCTTCCATTTAGTACTGCCCCTAAGAATTACACCTCGTTACCTACTGCAGGATTCCCAGATGTGAATGTCACAGTGGAATTATGATCTGTTTTCAGGAAACACAATGTAAAAGGTTTGTGAATGCAACAGAAGGGCTAATGGCTTGTATTCTGGCTTCTACATAGTCACAGTGAATATCATCAACGGCCAGAGGGAAGGTAGTAGAAACAACCAGAACCTTCAACTGTGGCTTCCAGTCCCAACTCTGTCACATGCTGGCCATGTTTCTTGGTCACACAACTAAATTCTGATCAACAGGCTTAATTATATCATCTATAAAATAAGAAGAATAATGTCTATATGTTGGGATTGATACGTTATTAAAGGGATAACTTTATAAATTATCTACATGATTGGCACGGCTTGGTAAATTGTAGACAAGTGGGTTTTTATTAATCTTTTAGAATGTGTTATTATTTTCATTTATTATGTTATATTGCCTCCCTGTCCATGCTAAAATCCATCTCAAATCTGCAAGTTTTTGTGATTACACATAGATAATTATTTCAGAATGACTATGTGTCGCTGAACAAGGCAGACTAAATAATGGGTCTTTTGATGTGGAAGTGGAGACGTTGCAACCTAGACAATATCCAGATGTAAATAAATAGATAAGTAAGAAGCTAACAATGATACACTTAAGAGAAAATCAGAGTAATATGTTAGGAAGTGGCTGATTGCAACCAAGCTGTTGACTAGCCACGGTCTCGTCTGAAGGCTCTGGCATGGGAGTGTTTTTGCTCCGCTGCTTAGTCACATGCCATCTGTGGGCAGGCTGCAAGTTCTTAAACATGGACCTCACCACAAGGCTGCCTCATGACATGGTAGCTGGCTTCTCCTGGATAGAAGAGACATTGGAAGAGAACATGCAAGATGAAAGCCACAGTGCTTTTGTAATGTAGCTTGGAAACAACATTCCAGCACTCTGACAGAGTCTGTACATTAGAAGCAAATCAATAAAGGTAGCCCTTATTCAAGTGGAAGAGATTGGGAAAAGCTTGAATGCCATAGGCAGGGCTCACCGAGGACCATCTCAGAGGCTGTCTGCCACAGATACCCGTAAGTGCCTCAAAAGCAACATGTCCAGAATGGAATTTATCCATTTACAGCAGAATCCTCTCTCCATACTTTGTTCTCAACTTCTGTCACTTCTGTCACCATTTATATATACTGTCTGAAAACCTGAAAGCCCAGGTGGTCACTACTAATACCTTCCACATTCTCATCTACATCCGATTGGTCATGATTTGCTTGTCCTCAGAAATGTCTCCTAATGCTGGCTTCCCGTCTTCATGTTCAGTTGCAGCCTTAAGACTCTTGATTAATTCTTACCATAAGCTATTGTGAACAATTTGATTGAAAAAACATGCTTCCCATAAAGATGTTGATATACGGAAATGTTTTGAAAGGTGTTGGGGACGGACAATATTTCAATTTTCAGAAAGATAATAAAAACCACAAAACATTTGGAAAATAATTTGCTCTTACTATGGAAGCACGTGTGTATGTGTGTGTGAGAGAGAGAGAGACTAAGAAAAAGACAGAGACAGAGAAATATGAATGGCCCTATTTTGTGGTAAATATTTCTCTTGTGTGTTTTAGACTGGTGTTTCCATTTTACTATTATTATTCTGAGTAGTCTCCATTAGGCAAGAGATCATTGATGCTCTTTTCCCTTACCTAGATTAAGATGATTATAATCAAGTCTTGAGTTCAATTTTAACTTGTAAAGCTAGTGTCTCATAAATAAGTCTTCCTTTACATATGAGAACATTTATACAGCATATCCAAGAACTTTGTAAATTCATAACTGGGAATAATGAAGGGAGTTCCAAATTCTGTGGCTGCCACTGGTTGGCTGGGTGGCATATGGCAAACCACTTAACTTCCATGACCTTCGTGTTCCTATTTGCAATGTTAAGAAAATTCCCTAGAGTTCCTTATCTATGTTTCTATTAATTTTAGACATGTTTTTTGAACCCAGTATTTTCAAAGGTAATGTAAGAACATTATTACATTCTTGTTATCTTACTAGAACTAGAATATCTTTTCTATTCATTCATTTCATTTATATGTACTTTTTTTTCATAAAATAACCTTACCTGTCATCCGATGTTATTTACAAAATAAAGTCATCTCAGCCTCAATATTCTGTTGGCCAGCAAATAGAGATTATACGTGGAATGATTATATTAAAATGGAATCTCTAATCCAAAAACACATCTCTCACCCTCAGACATGCACGTGTGCATTCACACACACACTTACACAACAAAAGCAAATTATTATAAATATAATAAAAGAAATGGTCAAGTGAGAGTAAAATGTTTTTATGTTATGTATCTAGAGAATTAGTCCACACATAATTTCACTGCAGTGCTGGGATTTATGCTGGCCTTGATTTTCTTTATAAGAAGGAACAATCTATCTTTTTTTCAATTAAGAGGTGACTTCATCATGTCACAAAATCGTCCAATCCATAGCTTTTGTTGTTCTTGCTTTGGAAGAAAATAAAGACTTCCTTAAACGGTAGTTAACAGGATTATACAGTTTAACCTATGCCTTCATAAACTTCTATTCTATTGTATAGAATTGAGATAATTTCTCTATTTGGTAATTTCCAGTTTGGAGAATATGGGCCTTTATACCAGACATAAGTAAATGCCCCAGTGGCATTTGCTTTTGTAGTAAAAGTGAAGCTAAATACTTCATAAAATAAACTCGTAAGGGCAGTAACCAAGGCAAAAGAGTATAAGCACCATACTTATAGTATAATAAGTGATACTTACAGCATTCTGATCATTTAAAAAATTGATGGGACTTTTAACGCTTGTAAACGTCTCTATAGTGCAGTTTCAGGAAATAAATCTCATTAATGTATCAGTCCCGTTATTTTGTTGGCGAATTTGTTGACAAATAGTAATTGGGTCACTGTATTGAAATGCCCCGTGTAAGCTCAGAATTCTCTGTGTAGGTTGGCATGACAACCATAGTGGTCGATTAAACATGCTCAGAAATTGAGAAACTGTGCTTCTCAGAAGATGGTAACTAGATGAGGAATAGAAAACTGTCCAGAGAATGGCAAAATGGACAGAAATTTCTAAGAATTGCTTTGAATGTGCCATTCTGTATTGATTTATGTCATATTAATAGGATAAACATAATACATACAAAGACCTAGATGTTTAAAAATCACTTAGATGATTGCCAAATATATCATTGATTTTGCTTGGATTTTTAAAAGAATAGGTTGGGACATCCCTAAAATATTAAGTACTCTTTCAGAGAAAATGCGAATATTACTCAGAACAAATGGAATTGCTATAAATGGTAATTTCTATTCAACTCTTTCCCTTTTAAGCCCTTCCGTGAAGCACATGGCAGATGACATACGCAGGTGGCAGAGATTGGCATCCTGGCACAGAGACGCTGCCTTTGCCGGCCAGCACTGCCATGGATTTATGGACGAGAAAGACGGTGAAAGGATAAGTCATTAGCAAGACAGGCAGAGCTGGAGCAAGACTGATGACACGGCTCACTAACAATTAGCCTAAGACAAAATGTTTAGGTAACAAATAGAAGCAAGTCTTTATAATCATAGAACCCTTCCTATTTTTTGCCATTCATTTCTTTTTTTATGACCATTACCTCGGACAACTCTTAGAGTAGGAGGAGAAGGTATCAACAAGCCAGCAAGTTTTGTTTTGGTTTTTTTTTTTTAATTAGCTGGATGCTGTTTGGGGACTAAAGTAATAAAGACAAGATAAAACGGACATAACAGATTTACTGTATCCATAATTCAGTTTCGATGCCAAGACAATCAATATGTGAAGTCAATGAAGGTGGCATATTTTAATTGGATTCTTCATTATTAGTATGCCTGTATAGAAATTCAAATATGGATGTTTTGATTAGGCAGTGAACAGAATATAAATATCAACTATAAAATACATAATTTTGCCTAGGCTATTATCATTTCAAAAGTCTCCTATTGAAAGGAATTTTAAAAATCAGGATCCCTTTTAACATTTTTGAGAGGAGGAGATATTACAGATCATCTTCATTCTACAAAAGGAAATTAACTGTGTAGGATTAAGGAGCTAATTAGTGACAGAACTAAGCCTAAAACCCTGCTGGCCTCATTCAAATGCAGGCTCTTTTTATAGCACTGTGGTGCCTTCTAATCCCGCTCCCATCCATACTGTGGTCAAACACGATAATGCCCTAGTTCCATGAGCTGTCCATTTAGTGCCAATGAAACCAATACTGTTGGCCTGATGAATTTTATTTCGATATTCCTCATTTTCTTTCTTTGTCAGAGTTCCTTATCTGAAGCTATGGGCTCTAATTAATTACTTTGTGTGTTAGTTTTCATTTATGTTTAATTTTGAATAGCCGTATTAATATTTTCTCTACATCTACAGGTCTGATTTGTTCATCAAGAATGATCCAAGGATGGGTAGGGTTAAGTATTTCCTCATCATTGGTTAGCATTTAAAAATCAACCCTGAGAAAACAAAATCAACTTTTGAAATTACCCTGTAATGTTAAAGATAGACATTTCTGTAACATTCTTATTTCTGCCTATGCCAGTAATTAACAGTAATAAAATCTGGCTTCGGTTTGTTTTAGAACTGTTTCCCTCATTAAATTTCTAGTTTGGGGGGCAACGGCTTTGTCTTTCTTATATTATCCTCCTAACGTTTTGGTTGAAGCTTTACAAGTCTTGGGACTCAAGATGTTACATTTAAAAAATCTGTGTGCTGCATGTTTTTATTTTATGTTTGTTATTTCTGTTAATGGCTATGAACCAAATATATCTTACCAATTTGAAGACAATTCTTTGAGGAAAAAACCATGTTTTCCTTGATATCCAGATTGAAAACACCCCTCTCCTGCCCTCTCTTTGTTTTTTTCTGTCATATCAGTAAAGCATCTTTGTTTTTATTCTTTGGTTCTTCTTTTCAGTCTGTCCTCCGACCTTTCTCATTTTCCTTTCTTTTTCAAGTCTCTTCTCTGTCTTGTCCTTCCCTATTCAGATCCAGCCCCACTCTCCCAGTCTTCAGTGGCTCGGTTAGATTAACAGACATTAGTGAAAATCCATAAAAGGAGAAGAGAGTGGGGGGAGGGGCAGGGTGGGCCGGAGGCGAGATGTGCTAGAAAGTAAAAGCTGAAATGAAAAATGGGAAGAGTGTAGATAGGAAAAAAAAAAAAAAATAGGGCAAAAGGGTTAGAGCAATGGACAGGAATGCAGTTTTTGTTGGTTAACACTTCACAGCATGTATCTATAAAGTATTTTTTCATTCTTTATTGGATTCCTTCACTCCTTCATTCATCACTTCATAAATACACAATGGGCACCCACTTTGTGCCAGCCGTAGATGAACTGCTCAGGACGCAGCAGGTACGGACACACACGAAAACACAGACACAAAGTCCTAGCCTTCCTGGAGCCTATATTCTAGTAGATAAAAACTTAGTTTAAAAATGGTGCTTTGTATGGTGTATGACTATCCTTATTTCAGAAGTAAAAGCAAAAAGAAAAGATTTTTCAGAGAATTATGTCTTGCATAGATTAAATTTGTTTAAGGATGAAGAGCGATGTCCAGTAGGCAGTTCAATGCGTGGATTCAGGATTTAGGAGAGAAATCTGCATTGGAATTTTGCATTTTTAAGTTTTCAGTAATTATGTGATCGTGCATGATATTGGTCTTGAGCAAATCAACCCGGAGGTATTTGTAGACCTGTAAGGGGCCCCGAACAGAGATTCATAGCAAACATTATTGAAGGAAGCTGAGTATAAGAAGGAGAATGTTAAGATGCCAGAAGGGATGTGTTGTGTCCTTGAAGGAAAGCATGACAGAGATCACAAAGGAAGAAGAGACCGGAGGTGTCACACTTCCATGACGTCCAGCAAGAGAAAGTCAAGGGTAACTTTGGTGAGGGCGGTGTCAGCTAAACCTTCGAGTGAATCTTTTCTGTGGTATTTCTGTGAGGCCCATCCTACCTTATATTATCACACTTTTAAGATATATACTAATACTTGATATGTCCCATCCTGTGAGATGAATTTTTTTTTCACGTTTTTTCCTGTCTTGTGTGGTCTTTGATATGGTAGGGAATTGAATATAGATTTATGTCAAGGGCAAAGAATGAGAGTAGCGGAGAAACAGAAACAAAAGAAAATAGCCCTCCATTCTAGGCCAGTGGGAAGCTGGTAGAGAGAGAGGTCAGTTGTAGGAGGTGCTGAAATCTTTGTGTGGTTGGAAAGGTTAATAAACACTTTTCAAGATAAACCAACCATAGATCTTTTTTTCTGTCCCTATTTAAAGAGTAAAGCTTAGATTTGTTTCTTGAACACAAAGAAGGAAGATTTTTCTAAGTCTCATGTTTTGTGTGTTTGACCTTATATTCTCTGTCAGAGAAATCACAGTTGTGGTGAAATTAGTCCAGCGGTTTCGGGCAGGATGGATTGGAGGATCAGAGTCAGAAGGTTGGTGGTTGTGTCAGCTAACCCCAGATAAAGGCTATACATTGAAAGGATTCGATTGATTCAAGGAAATATGGTGACAAAAATAGATGAGAAACATGGTGTCTCCAGGCCAAAAGAAATACTTGCACTTTTATCTGTTAAGTAGTTAGTAACAGCAGCCCGACAGTGCCTGACAGATGTCACTATGTTTTCTGTTGAAAGTTAAAAATATCTAGCGGTCCCCTGTGAGTTCCCTGCAGCTCTGTGAGGTGACTTGGGTCACACGTTGGAAACCATAGGTTAATGCTGTGTGTTCTCATATCTTCTTCTTTTGGTATCAGAACAAATACTGCTCTCTGTTGTAATTGCTTGGTGATTTTCAGCCGTTTTGCTGGACTGAGTCTGCAGACTATACAAGAAGAGGGCCACATCCTTTTTGCCTCTCATTGTATCCCCTGAGCCCAGCATGGTGACTGGCTTATGGCAGGGCATCAATAACAAGTTGTTGAATTCATCCAAACTGTGAGTAGGTTAATCTCGTTAGTGTTTATATAAAATGCTAATTTATCTGTGTGTATTTTTGAAGCCATAAATGAATTTCTGGCAGTTTTTTTTATTGGATTCATTGTTACGGTCTCTGTGAGATCTGTTGACAACGTATGAGTAGAATGAATGCAAGTGCTAAAAAGGAGTTTTCCTGGGTCTGCATAAGAGAAGGTGAATTAGATGAATAACCAGTTTGGGTACACTTTTGAGGGAATTGTGGTAGACAGGAGAATAATAACTGTAACAATAGTAAAAATTCACATAATACACTTAACTCATCTTATTCTCCAAACAGCTGTAGGAAGGATGATGCTTAATAAAGAAACCCCAGAGTTAGTGATTGAAAACAATAGTTATTTTTTTCTCTCACAGTTGTGTGGATTGTCTGATTCATTCTTCCCCTCCGTGTGGCACTGGCTACCAGATACTGGGACACCTGCAGTCATCTAGGGTCTCGACTGGTCTGAAATGTCCAAGAGGACTCAGTTGATGCTGGCTGTTGGCTGACACTCTGTCCGCAGAGACTTCTGCACCAGTGCACCTATGTGTGGCCTCTGTGTGTGACTTGGATGTCTCACAGCATGGCGGCTGGGTTCTGAGAGGGAGTCTCGGAAGAGCAAGTGCCCTCAGAGACCGAGGCAGTAGTCACGAGGATTGTTGCAGTCTAGCCCCAGAAATCTGAGAATTCTTCTTCTGCCACGTTGCATTTATAAAGGCAAGTCACCAAAGCTAACCCGGATTCAAGGGGAGGGGCATTAGAGCCCACTTCTCAGTGAAAGAGGCAGCATGCATAAGAAGAGAGGAAATGAATTAAAAGTGGCCGTCTTTGACTCTCTGTTACATGCAGTTACTATTATTGTTCTTAGTTTAGAAATGAGGTCATGGAGTCATGGAGAGGTTGGTGACTTAGTTTCACAGCTGAGAAATGCAGCAGCCAGGACTCAAATTCACAGAATCTGCTCCAGAGTCTATGCTCTGCCTCACAACCTCTACTGCCTCACCTCTGGCAATCCTGTTCACTGTCATGCAGGATTACACACACGCGCGCGCACACACACACACACACACACACTCAGTATATGTAGAGTTCATGATGGCAGTAATAATGGCTATGATACTTAGGATTTGCATCATTTATTAAAGTTCACATTGATTATTTCATTTACTCATAGAATGAATTTTTCTTCAGTAGTTTTAATTTTGAAATAATTTTAAATTTAGAAAGCATTGCAAGGATAGTACAGAAAGTTCCCGTGTCATGTCACCCGGCTTCCCCTAATTCTTACAGAAACATGGTACATTTATTAAAACTTAGAAATTGACATCAACACACTACAGACTTTTTTGGATTTCTAATGCCGTTTAATGTTCTCAGATCTAACCTAGGACATGAACTTGCATTCAGTCCTATCTCCCTAGTTTCCTCCTATGTGTGATGGTTTTTCCATCTCTCCTTGTTCTGTGTGATCTTGACATTTTTGAACAGTACTGGTCAAGTGTTTCGAAGAATATCCCTTATTTTGTGTTTGCGTGATGTTTTCTCACGGGTGTCATGGGTTTTGGATTTTGAGGGTGAGTACCACAGGGATAATATTAACATTGATTCCTTGGTTCTGGGTCTGTCTACCAAGTCGCTTCCCTGTAAACTTACTGTTCGTCCCTTCTCTACTGTATTCATAAGATGCGGATCATTAAGTCCCCCCTATACTTTAGGAACTCCGCCGGCTGGAGGAAGTGATATTTAAAAATTTGTGAACATGTTAAAATGACCATCTCTGTTCATAAATATTTCAGAGACAGCCTCTGAAGCTATGCAAATACGATGCCACTCATAGAAAGAATTTGAACTTCTCTAGATTAATCCTGATTTTTCTCCTCAGATTTGAACTTGTAGCAATAAAATTTATTTTTATAATTATTTAAATATTTTGTCTGTAAATGCTGTGGTATAATGTCACAAAATGAAGGACCAAACCATAATCCAAGTAATTCTTATCAACCTATGTATTTCCTCATATAATCTATTTACTAAGGTATAAAACATATTTAAAGTATATCGTTCATAAAATTTTACCCACGTGTTTTGTTTACTAGCTCTTCCTTAATGAATCACATCAAAATATGCATTCATCTTATATGCTTATATCAAAGCATGTAATTCTACACAAGTATTAGGCTTTAATGTTGTGCTTGAATAAATTGTGGATTGTTTTAAGTCATTAAGTTTTCTTTCTGTATTATAAAATTGGTTTTCTACAAATACCAATTTTCTTAAAGAATTTAATTTATGGAACATTGAAGTCAGAAAAAGTTTTTAAATTTCTGATGAAAACAGAGAAATATACCACACCTATCATGAATAAGTCACAATTGTTCAGTTCTTTTCTCAGTCCTTAAAAAACTATCCTAATCGTAGGATTCATATGACTTAATCTAATATTCTATTTTAAATTAGTTTTTTTCTATACAGATGAAAGTGAGGATGTTGAGGCAGTGTATGAATATTTAATAATCTGTTTTTATGCTTAGAACCACTACTGTTATAGCAGAGGAAGGAAACAAAAACATTATTTTGTCAGGTAACAGTTAATTCAAAGTAGTTCTCATTTAAAAAGCAAAACAAGAGCATAAGGAAGTACAATTATTATTAAAGTAGGAAAGTTTTGAAAATAATTTAGCATGAGTATTACCTTTTTTGAGTTTTCTTTCATTGTTGCTGATAATTTAGGACAATGTATTTTTTCAAATGTATATTGGAGACATTGGTTTTACCAGTTATGCATTGATTTTACTTAATATATTCAGAACAAAACAAATGTATATTTTAAAATGTTAGTCACTGAATCATCATTTCTGTTTGTAAATAATTTTTAGCAGTTCCAACAATAACATATACTAAGAGAAGAAATGAAAATAATTGTTTTCACTACTTAATTTTGCAAGTTATTTGTTAGCTCTGTCCTTAAGGCATATGCAAATAATGCAATTTATGCTATTATGGAATATAAATTATTAAAATATATAATGTAATTTATACAACTTGTCTATAATTTCCATAATTGCAGATATTCTGGGATAATAAAGTGCTATTTCTTACTTGGTTTATTCTACTGGTTAATCAAATGTGATGAATTTGTATAGACTGGAGAGTTTTACTCATTTACCAAATTGTTTATCAGAGAACCATCAAACATATAATGATATTATTTCTGTCTTCCAATAACAAATGACTAAGTAGGAGAGAGACAGAAATGTGAACTCCTACCTTATAAGATTTGATATGGTTTTCTTAGTTTTCTTTCCATTGGGATTTCAGAGAGTTTCCACACAAATGCGATTCTTTTTTTGTGAACGTTTAAGGGTAGTTAAGATTTCGAAAGGTAGAGATTGGTGAGATGATAATCCACCACTCTTCCACTGCTAAGAGGAACAGTCTTAGCAAAAGCCCACCGTGGGTAAGGAAAAAGAATTTTGAGAAACTTGGAAGGTCCTTTGGTAGAACCAGGGTATATGGAAGAGTAGTTCGTGAAATAAAATTGGGGCCAGATGATTGGAAGCTTTTGGCCTAACCTTTTTTTTTTTTAAACAGCAGAATTCGGTAATTAAGTGATGATGCTTGTTATGGTTGGCACCGATTCAGCCTTCCTACATTCTAGAGCTTGCAACAATCCAATTAGATAGATGCCATGAGGATTTCTACATATTGTAGTTGAGAAACTTGAGGCTTGGACAGGTTTCATTACTTGTCCCTCTGCTCAAAACCATTCACTATATAACATGACTTTTGGATCTTTATGAAAGTAGAAGTTGTAAAAGCCATGCATTAGGAGAGAAGGATTCAGAAATGCACACTGGAGAAGAGATTTGTGGTCAGTAAAAAAGTGCTTCCGGCCATCTACATACCTGTTTTGGAATCATAATGTTAATGGAATAATAGGGATGTGGGGAGATTGGGCAGACAGTGTCTCGTGGCACTGGCAGAACTTGATAGATGACCGATTGGATGTCTAGGGAATAAGGAAGGAAAGGACCAGAATCATGATATGATTTTGATTTGATAGTGGTGGACCTCTCACTATGAAATAAAAGGTGAATTTAATTTTAGACAGGGACTTTGCCCTGGGGAGTCATCCAGATGGCCGTGTTAGGCTGTGTGTATAGGCCCCAAAGCATTTAGAAATGTGAACATGAACCTCAAGTGAAAGGTGGAAGATTGGGAAGAAATTCAAATAATCTGCATAGAGACAATAATGAAAGGTTTGGGTTGGAGAGTATCAGAGACAGAGACGGGGACTGAGGAAGGGATAGAAATTCAGTGGATGTTCATGATCAGAAAACAAAAGGAGTTCAGAAAGGAAGGAGTTTTCGGAAGCTGGACAGGGCTGAGGACGAGCCCACAGTAATTTCAGATGCAGAAATTATGATGTCATTAACGATATCTGAAATGTGTTTCCTCTTCCGGCTTCATAATTTTTACAACACAGTGGAGGAGCCATGGATCCCCTGCCCTCCCCCCACTTCCCTTCATGTCCTCAGGGCATCCAAACAGACCACTCAGGTTTCTTTTTGCAGTTTGAGTCTCCAGTGGAAAAATATATGTGCTTCTGTGGTCTTATTTCCCCACTCTGGGTGTTATTTGAGTGGTGGTATGAAAACTAAATAAGTGAATGTAATGGTTGTCTTGTTTTATTTTTGATTTTTATTACTGTGCCTGAGGCCCGTTGCTTCATTTTTAAGCTGTTTTTATACAACTCTGAGTCATTTGGTGCTGCTGGTGATGAGCTGTGTATTTCATTTTCCTGCGTCTCCAAACACCTTGTCCTTCCGGCTGAGACTGAGTGTATACGCCTGATGTCCCTGAATTCCTCGACCGCAGGCTAGTCTTTTGCGCCTGTGTTGTCATTTCACCTGACTCATCTGAGTATTTGGAACTGAAACATTGGCTCAGAACCACCCCAGAAAGGTATATTGTAGGTGCGGGACGACAGACTCACTGATTTGGGAGGCAGGGGACACTTTGGGAACAGACTGTGAAACTGGTTTCCTCGTTTCTCTAGGGCTTCACAGTATCCAGATAGTCTAGGTATTATTCAGAAAACATTAGCTAATGTGTGTTAAGGAAATTCAAATTGTCATACACTTCAAGGTAATTTCTAAAATTTTTTTTTCTTTTTGAAAAATACTAAATGGTTAAGCAAAAACAGTGAAGATAAGGAAACAAACACAGGCGTGAGTGTGCATGTGTTGGAGGTGGCGTTTTTGTACACACACCCATCCATCTGATGCTCACCGCACCTGCCTGAGAGCTGTATGTTTACTGAGCTACTCTTGTTGACCTGCTCTGTGCCAGACACTTGGGATCAACAAGAGTGACAGAAAGCTCTGGTCTTGCACATACATGCTTCCTTTTGCAGACTGAGAACCCAAACCTCAGACAGGCAGTCGATTTATGAGAAGTTAGAGCATGCGCTAAGACGGTGTTTCTTCTGACTACGAAAATGTTCTTTCCACTGAGTGTGCCCCCATTCTAAGTTGTCATGTGTGACTACAGTTTCATTTTGTTTTCCAAAATGAATACAAATGTATTGTCTCCTTTGAAAGAAGCCACTCTTTTCACAAAGCATATTAGTTTTGAACTCCTTGTTTCTCCCTTATTTCCTTTTAACCATTTCACTCTCCTATTTCCTTCCTAAGAATGTAGTGGAGACTAGCCTGTTTGGTAACATCACACCACTGCCCGAGCGGTTTCTTTGTTGCCAAAGTGGAGAAATAGCCACAGAGATGCTAATTTTTATTCCGTTTAACAGAAAAGTCTTTTCAGATGTCTTAATTGATCTTCCGTGACCTCTGCTTCCAGAGCCGTATGGAGCAGGTTGGCCCCGGTCTAGCGCGTGATGGTGGTTTGTATTCTGGAGGGTCACGAGGCCTGAGAAGCTGTGTAAGAACAGTGCCTCACGGCAAACACGCATTCCTGTTGCCCGCGTGTGCCCGCCAACTACCTGGGAAGCGCTGGAGTGCCATCCCGTCTCCGAAGCCCTACCATGTGCTGGACGAAAGAATGAGGTCGCTCTGCAGAGAGCGACCTGGGAGCATGGTCCCTGTGCATCCTCAGACCAAAACAAAATAGAAATCGCTCTCCATGTGCACGTTACTTTAAACATATTTTTATCGGTAAAGGTATATCTACAGAGCCTTAAAGATCAAATGGTTAGCAGTGATTCTGTCAAGCTGGGTAAGATTAAAAGGCGGTATCTTGAGAAACAGCAGTGTTCCCAGGGCTAGATTGAGAACCAGAGCTGGTGAGGACATGTGCAGAGTGTGAAACCGTTCTGCCATCGTTTTCACAAACACGTTGTGAACTTGATGGCGTTATTTCTGCTGGAATATAATTTTATAATTTTATAGGACGGATTTTACCTCAGTTACCAGCAGATTTGTAAATAATTAGTGAATTTTATTTTAGTTGTATAATAAATGTAATAATATTTGTTATTTGCATAATTATTTGCATAATTATTTGCATAATTAGAAATGTATATGCTATTAATATTTGATTATACTATTGATACATCTACATAATTAGTTAATAGATGATGTATTTTATATATAATAATGTTGCTATTTTTTATATATTATGGATCTATATTATTAATGAAGAAAGGATTACTAGGTGATCACAATCACAAATGTCATATTAAGTGGAAAGCAAATTGAGGAATTTTAATAAGCAGATCTCTGTGCTGTTTGGTTTTTTCTTACCCTACAGTTTTCTTTGTCCTCATCTTAAATATATAGCTGGACGAACACAGTAGAACCGGACTATCGGAAAAATGTCAGCGACTGGTTTTAAGGATTATCCAGGCTTCCTATGATCAGGGTACTAGTTACAGCTTAGATTAAATGCCGCACATTACTGTAGGATAATTCTAACCGTGGGAAACCTTGATGCTGTAAGAAAATAGTTCTGGTGGGCCTGCCCTACTGATCTTCTAGTTATGCCCTGACATCTGTGACTGAGGGTTAGAGCTGAACTGGGGCTGGAAGGAGAGATAAGTAAGCAGTGGATGCAAAGCTTTGTGGTAAAAGCAGTAAGAAGTAAGTAAGTAGGTGCTAAGGAAAGTAGTTGACGGGATTACTGCTCTATAAATACCAAGTGGATTCATCAAAGACCTTCTTTTAAATGTCAAATGGCTCTTCAAAGAGAATGAGATGTTGTCATTTGCAATGACGGTGATGGAGCTAGAGTGTATTACGCTCAACAAAGTAAGTCAGTCAGAGAAAGGCAAATACCGTATGATTTCACGCATATGTGGAATTTAAGAAATAAAACAGATGAACATAAGGGAAAGGGAGAAAAAAAGAGAGAAAAGCAAACCATAAACCACTCTTAACTCTAGAGAACAAACTGAAGGTTGATGGAGGGAGGTGGGTGGGGAATGGGCTGAGTAGGTGATGGGTATTAAGGAGGGCACTCGGGTTGGGCACAGGGTGTTACATGTAAGTGATGAATCACTAAATTCTACTCCTGAAACCGACATTATACTAGATGTGAACTAACTAGAATTTGAATAAAAATTTGGAAAAAAAAATGTCAAATTTTTCTTTCTGGTTTAGTTCTATTAGGTTAGTAAAGTGTATAAAGCAAAGACAGTTACTGTGATATAATATGAAGAACCTAAGGGGCATCTGGGTGACTCAGTCACTTGAATGTCCAACTTGTTTCTGCTCAGCTTATGATCTTGGGGTTGTGGGATCGAGGAACCTTGAGTCGGGCTCCATCTCAGTGAGAGTCCAGTTGAGAATCTCTCTCTCACCCTCTGCCCCTCACCCCAAATGGATGGATAAATCTTAAAAAAAAAAAAAAAAAAAAACTAAAAAATGTTTCATTACTTATTTTTCAGTTTTCCCACAACAGAATGAGATCTCCTTTTTTCTAAGAAAATTGAATAATTTCTGTGGTCTTCATCATCTGTAGATAATATATTGGACACATTATTGAATTCTAATAACATTGGAGTAAAGGCTTAAGACTGTATGTTTAATATATTCATTTATGCGAATTTAATATACTGTTAGGAAGTTAATTCTATTTAAAATTTGCAATGTTTTGATATTTTCTAATTAAAAATTGACTGTTACTAATTACAAAATAAGTCTAACCCTGTAACTTACAAGACAAGTAGACATAACACACTTTAGGAGTCTTGAAGAGAAAATTTATATTCTAATTTTTGTACAAATTTAGTAAAGAGGAGAATGTTCCCTCTCTGATAACTTCATGTTATGTAGAGAAATAACTTAATGGGTGAGATTATATCAATAAAAAATATGTTCCTTATAGAATTTACTGAGCATCTACTATATGTTAGGGACTAAGATATGTAATTTTATTTATTAAAATTCCAGATTAGGTAATGTTGAACCCATTAGCAAAGACTCTGAAAGACTGAGTGCTGTTTTGTTTATAAAGACAATTAAGCAAAACCTAGGATCATCATCTCTAGCTAATAGAGTAGACCACTTATTGAATCTAGTCTCACAGCTAATAATGGCCAGAACTATTCAGTCCCAAGCCTGTCTCTCTGCAAAGACTCCATTGCCATAATGGCAGTGCACTGTCTCACTGTCTTGTATCTACTTATCCTCTTCTCTACCACTGTCTTCCCCCACTCATCAATCCATAGCTATGAGGAAGGTCTAAAATAAAATTGGGAGTTTATAAATGTTGTCATTAAAAATATATATTATCTTTGTTTCTTTGCTTTGGGGCAAGAATTTCTCAATACAGAGCTTGCTGTCAGAATTGGAGCTGGTGGATAAGCCTTGACAAGGATGTGATTTAAAGACGTACATCCCTACTGGGTCCACCATTTCAGTTCATACACTTTTATTTTCCCTTTGTTCCCAAGACTGCCACTTATTTTACATACCTAATCCTTTGTATATATTAAAATATATTAGCAGTTTTAAAAATCACAGTGGGAGATGGATATGTAAGTGTGAACTTGAATGGTGACCTTCTGTAGGGAAAATGCAACTTTGTTAGGAAACTAAATATACAATGAAACTAAGTATTATTGAGGTGAGGATTCTTACTCTTCCCATTCATGAAATTGATTTCCCAGGGCAGCTTCTCAGTCATTGCTAACTCTTGTCATGCTTCCAAGATCAATGTTGGAATATATTAGAGACTGAATAAGTTAAAAGATGCTCAGAGATCCCTTACACACCTGACTTTTTTGGCAGCAGCTCAAGTTTTGACATCATGAACCAGCACAGTTTGCTCTTTCAGACACTGAGTTTCTGTTATTCCTTCCAGATTGCCTTCCTCACATCAAGGTTGGCTAGGTCTTTGTTTGGAGGCCAAGTGGGAAGATACATTTGCTCTTACTGTCAGTTACATGAAAAAGGCACATTAACCTAATTCTCCGTAGAATTTACATATAAATTGGCTTAACACAGGGGGTAAGTCAGTTCAGAATAGGACACTTTTAGGATAGATGCTTAGATAATATTGAATTGAAATTTTTATCTAAGAAAGTTTTATTAGGGTTCTTGCTGTTTAAAAAGTTCAGCTGGGTACATTTAAAGATCAAATTGGCTTTATTCAGTGACTCATGAATTGGACAGCTTCTCATCTAACAAGTAGAAAGGAGCTCCAAAGAGCCGTACAAAATGGGATACTTTTATAGTCAGAAGGGGCAGGGACAAGGAAGAAGTGGCTTACTTTATCTTTCTTTCAGGGATGGGAAGGGGTCTCTCGGGTCACTTACTACGGCTGACAGGGAATTTTGGACTGACAGGTTGAGATTCATTCCTGGAGGAGGATAAAACTGAAGTTAAATTAGTTTTGGTTTGGTGACATGGTGTTAGCACAAGTGACTCCATTTTGAGTACACACACACACACACACACACACACACACACACACATACACACTATATATATATACATATATATATATATATGTTGTATATGGGCCCTATATATTTTTTTTTTAACATTGCTTTAGATCTCTTTGAAAAAAAGTTTTCTCATCAGAGTGTTACCTCTTTTATTTTCCCTTTTAAAAAATCCTTTGTTTCAACTTCTTACAATTTTGATGGTAATTCTCACACTACAAATTCTTATTGATATCACGTTTATTGTGCTCTTGACTTTTTGTAATCTGAAAATTTCCTTGAACTCAGTGTCAATCGATTAGTGTCTTTTGACATTTTTACTTTTTTCCTCAAGCTTTTCTTTTTAGTGTTCTAGTCCAGTGTCAGTCTATACAGAGTAAAATACAACCTCTCTTTTTGTGCTTTCATCCCAATGGCCTGATTTATAGATCTATAACTTGGGTTTTCACAGCACGTTAACCCAAGGTGGTAGAAAAAAAAATCACTCTTTTTATAAACCTTTAATTAGCTTTTCTAAAGAAAGTAGATTATGTTTTGGAGTGTATTTCACACATGACTTGCTTTATAATAATTTATATATTTTTTATATCATCAGAAATTTTCCCAATTTCTCTTTAGATTGTTTTGAAATTCGGTAGATAGAACTTTGCATGCCCTTTCACAGAATATGAAAAACAAGGTGTTTGGGAATGAAGCTGTCATTTCTTTTCTGTCATTTCATTTCTTCTCTGCTGTGTGAATTTTTTTCATGATATTTTAAAATGCAAAATATTTGGTAGTAATAGGAGAGGACTAAAAATTACCACCAAGTACATGTATATCCAATGCCAGAATGAAATCTTGCCATTTGCAATGATGTGGTTGGAGCTGGAGTATATGGTGCTAAGCAAAATAATTCAGACAAATACCATATGATTTCACTCATACGTGGAATTTAAGAAACAAAACAGTTGAACATAGGGGGAAAAGAGAGAGAGAGAGAGAGACACCATCAAGCAGACTCTTAAGTATAGAAAACTAACCGAGAGTTGCTGGAGGGGAGATGGGCGGAGTGGGGGGGTGGTGTTGGGTTAAACAGGCTTAAGGAGAGCATTTGTGATGAGCACTGGGTGTTATATTAAGTGATGAATCACTAAATTCTAGTCCTGAAACTACTATTACACTATATGTTAGCTAACTGGAATTTAAATAAAAACTTGGAAGGAAAAAAAATACACGGAGACCGACAGAATTCCATTGTGTATATTCCAGTATTTATTAGAGAATGAAATGATTGCTTATAGAATTATGGTAACCAAAAAAGATGGTACATTTTATTGTATTGTTCTTGAAAATATTGTGACTACATTTACACACTGGTTGCATAGTTTATAGATAAACATTGACCTTGGACACAACAATGGGTTGGGTGTGAGATAAGGGAGGTATAACCATAATCCCTACCGGGAATGCATTCAGAACCTCTGATTGTGTATTAAAGGAACTGTGTTATGGATGAAAAAAATTGATCTCAAGCTGAAACAATGTTTAAGTTAATGGAAAAATCTGGAGATTTAGTAAAATAATATTTATGTTAAACATCAGAGTCCTCACTTTCCATTTTTTTGGCCACAACTTGTTCTTTGTTTTACATTGATTTTTAAGTAGGATTTTAGAGACAGACTTTTTCTTCTTCCGTTTGTGTCTTTCGGTGGCTACGGAATATCTAGGGTCCTCCTCAGATGTGTGTTTTATATCTGATTGGGTCTGCATTCCTCAACTTTTTGAAATTTCGTGAGGTTAGTATTGTTTATTTGACACAAAGATGTTTTTCTTTACTGCAAATATTTTTTTAACTGCAAACATTTTGACAATATTCAGAATTGCAGAGCTGTAGACCAACTATCAATACATCCAAAGATTTCGGCCTAACATGAGAACTAGTAAGGGTATAAACCTCAGCCATGGTACATCTTACACATTCACACAGACAGAAAGTAAGAATATTAGTACTACATAATTCTGCTCGCCTTATATCCCAATTTTAGTTTATATCCACGTGGAAATATAGTCTGGTCACAATTTGGGGATTATCAGATAACTTAAAAACTATTTTATGGGCATTTTTAGTTGAAACAATGAAGGAACAAATTTAACCTATTGATGAGTGTTTGAGAATGTATTTTTTAATATATATTAACTTAATAAATTCAAAGATAGAAAATAACTATTTTTACCTATCTTTTTAAGTGATTTGTCAGCTGTTTCCTCTTAAAAATATCTTTATTTACAGTCATGACTATAACATAAGATTTTTCTAACCAATTGATTGTAGTATAATGATCAAATCTTGCCAATGATAATTATTCTTTGCTGTATGGTTCAGTTGTTACAAGGGTCTTATCTTTATTTTATGATACTGTTCCCTGTATAAAATACTCATGAAATTCACTCATGACCTAAGTTATTTTATCTAAAAAGCTCAGTACTCAATTGTCTTCAGTTTCTCTTTGGAACTTATGTATTGTTGAATTCTATGACAAAATACAGTACCAAAGTTGGGTTCTTTTAGTTACTTAGATTGATTTTATTATTTGACTGTGTTAATGTCTGTTTGTCAACATGTATTTTGAATAATATATGTCACTATTAGTGTATTAGTACACTAATAATGTCATTAGTGTACTATAGATTGGGTGGGGAAGGGATTTTAATGACATGCTACTTGAAGGATTTATATTTTGTATGAAAAAATGAATAAGCTAATTGATACTTTGAAGTAATTACCAGGTCAAGTTATATTAGACACTGTATTATTAACCCAGTGGTTAATAGCTGACCTTTTGGGAGACTTTTGGTACAGTAAGAGGGAGAAACAAGATAAACTCCAGTGCAGTTTCCTCCTCACTTGGCTTCATACACACAAACTGGGTGGTCATACTTTTATTAGAGAAATCTCTAAGTTGAGAACAGTGATATTGACAGAACTCTGGTCTACAGACCTTGATTATCCTTAGTGGACATTAGATACTGGGGTTTTCAGTTTTGCTGATGAACTTCAAGCTTTGTTGGGCAACAAAGTTGGTAGAATTGGGTTTCATTACTTTGATACGTAGATTAAAGAAATAATTAAGGTAATTTTGTTTACTTCGTTTCAGTTCATTTTGATTGAGTGATTTATTTTCAAAAGTATTTATGAAATGGTGGAACATTTTGGTTTTGACATTTAGCTTATTGAAAAATTTCATTTCTGTTTGTGGAGATAAAGGCTTTTTTATTCAGGTTTTGGTGTACTGAAATGAAAGCTCAGGCAAGCCTTTTGTCTGGAGAGAACTATTGCTTTTACATTAGCTAGTGCTGTGTTTCTATGGAAACTGCAGGACTCTGAGGTATAGAGGTTTTGGTCCAACAATGCACAGCGATAGCCAATCAGGATTTCTCTTGCTGTCCAACCCATTAACATATAACTGATTTCACTTGCTCTCTGAGGAATGCAGATGCAATTCCATTAATTTTCCCCACATAGTGTGCATATGGCATTTTGTACCAAATTAGTATTTAATATTAGTTAACACAAACCATCATTTTAAGAGATAATTTTATAGATACAAAATCAGTGTATACCGTGAGCGTTCTCCTTTTCTGTATCAGATAAAAATATTTACTTAAATTTGAATATTGAGATTTTGTTTCTTTTTTTTGTTTGCTACCAGTTCATGTCAATAAGCTCTCCTCTTTTTTATATTTACTGTGAAGATGCAGTATGGCATCTGTTGTTAATTTCAGTGCAAGCTATTTATTATGTTTAAGGCTGTGAGCACAAAAGAAAAGACATTTTTTTCTCCTGAATACTTCATAGCTAATGCTGATCTTACTCCTTGACGTGGCATAAAGATGGTAGTGATTAATAAGCTTTGAATGTAGAAAATTGATTTCCTGCACAGTCTTCCAACTTTTTCAATATTAAGACAGCCGGTAAACATTTGCTTATATGAGCTGGTGGAGAATGTCCCTTGGCATGTGTGGTATCTTCACCAATGTGTCATTGGACAGGGCTTTTTGAATGAAGATATACACTTCCAGATATCACTTCCAAATATGGAAGTGTTTTGGTTAATTAAGTAATCATAAGGGACTTTCAGTATGCTGATTTATTCCAGTGCCCTAATGAAGACCGAGGCTGAATTATTGACCGAGAAGGTTCCGAGGAAATTCGAGATGCCTTGATGTGTAAGCACATTACTTTGTATTTTTGGACTTTGCCGGCTTCCATTTCACTTCTGAATACTAGGTAGTTATTTTTAGTTCTGTACGATGAATATCTTTCTCTCTGTACCTCACTTGTTCTTTTTCAGTGTGTAACAAGTAGGTAGGTAGAGAAACGATGGAAATCTTTGAATGACTTCATGGAGAATAAGAAGATAGATGCTAACCCCAGAGGATGTGAAACCTGAGACCAGAATCTGTCCTGAGATTTCTCTTCCCTTTGTTTTTACTTTTGTTTTTCTTAGTTCCTCTTTCCCCCAGAACAAGTGGATAGAAGACAGGAGGGCCTGAGGCTCAAAACTGAGTACAATGGTAGGAAGGCAAATTAGTTTGTTTCCGGGAGGGCGATGTGGATTGGGATGGGCTGAAGCTTCTTCCCCTGCCATCAGCTTGTGACATTTCTGGATGAAACATGGTGACATAGGCCAGGACAGAATTCTGCCAGTGATGCACCATTCTAAGCACACAACATACTTCTTTTCTCATATTGCTCTTCCTTCTTTATACCCTCTTGGCCTTTAGCCTTTCCTGATGCTTTTATTCCAACTAAAGCCTCTTTCAAAGTGGTTTTTGCTCAGCATTCATCCCTTTCCTTCCAATTAAAAACTGGCATTTACCGAGGGTGACTACAGGAGCGGTACTTGAAGTGATAATAAGTTTGATTGACAGATATGCTGACCCCAGGAAGGGGCTCGTGTCAGTAGCCCCAAGAGGGTGTGTGGGAAATATTCATGAGTAAGATATCCTTTTTCTTCCTCTTGTGGTGGACTGGGAAGATCAATAAACGTGTACCGAACAGAAGAATAAGAGAAAAGGCAATTTCTAGTAATGCAAGGAGAACAGGATAGAAGCAAGAACCTGAAATCAATCTGGTGACCTCTCACATCAGTCAAAATTAATTCAGTTTAATGGCAATAAACAAAATTAATTTAAAATTTTAGAGAAGGAGTGTAAGGTTTTCACTGAGATTTTGAATCAGTGGACTTGATTAGACTGTGATGAGGTAAAACCATTCCATTTATTCAAAAGAATAAGGGCAGAGATGTTGTCTGTCTTGTGTACTATTGTATATCTTGCTCCTAGCTCCGTGACTACTGCATGATAGCAATAATAAATATCCTTGAATTAAGGAATAAACAAATGATTTATTTATTTGTACAGTTGCAGTGTAATCACTGGCACTCTGTTTTCTTTTTATTTGAATTTTCATTTGCTTTCTCCATGCTTTCATTGTTTTATGTCTTATAACTATCACCCACGGTGTTTGTAGACAATTTATGAAACTGAACGCAAAAGCATTTAAGTCACTGAAAGATCTTAATCAATGAGAATGACAAAATCTGGTTTGAATTTGTTGAATTCCGTGTATTGGCTGCTGGGTTGGGAATAAACAGGAATAAAAGAAGCAGAAGTTGGGGGACTATAGTCACAGTCAAGGTGAGAAAGATTAGAATAGAAAATATGGTTCTTAAAATACATACCCACAGCCTTCAGCAAACAAAGAGACATTACAGATTTTAGAGAGGTAACTGCTGGATATATATTCAGGTAGACATCTAGATTTTTTTCAAGAAGTATTTTTTTCTTTCTTTCTTTTTTTTTTTTTTTAAAGTTTCCTTGCCACTTGCTTCTTTCTTCAGAAGGTAGAGGAAACTGTTCTCAGTACTGGTGAATAAGAGTTGTGCCCTGGATGAAGTCGTTTCAGGAGAAATCAGGTTATTATGGTTAGCTTTGAGGAAGGCTAGGGAGAGAGAGTGAAAGCAGGGTAATACCTGAACATGTGTGGATATGAAGGCTAAGGAACAGACTGGAAGAGAGTGAGTAAATCTGCAGCAGGGGGATTATGGAATGATATGGGAAGGATCTTAGGGGTGGACAGGACCCCATAAGAAAATTGTGTAGGGGAAGCTTGTCCTAGCACAAATATAGCACGTGTGAAATCCCGAAGAAAGACAACTTAAAGCAAATCAAGGTTAGGAGAGCCTGGAGTGCAACGAGGAGAGCTGGGGGATGAGGCCGGATGCTAAGCAGGTGCCCTGCGTGGAATTTATAAGCCATTCTAAGAAGCTTGAAATTCATCGGAGGCGGGGAAAACCTCTTAGAAAATGTTTTAATAACATAAATGGCATGTTAAAGTTGGCATTTTGGAAATACCACTGACTGCAGCAAGATGAGATTAAGAGCTAGAAGATTATAGGTTGGTAAGACTGGTGGCCATAGGGCTTGTAAAAGGATCTTGGTGCTTCTTTTACAACGCTGAAAGTCAAGATGGCAGGCCAGAGGGGCTGGAGGAACTATAGCATCCATCATGCTACTCTTTTAGAAATCATTCTAGTGGGATGTCACTTAGAAATAAAACTTAGCCATTTGAGGAGACTGCTAATCTATTGAGACTATGTAGTTTTTTTCTTAACTCTTAATATATGAGTTTAGTATTTTCTGGACATTAATTTTCCACTGGAAGAAAAACTAAAAATATGAAATATAACAGAATGAAAATAGCAGGCAAGTTTAGCGTTTACGATAAGCACGGTGGTCCATCGCCAGGCCTTCTTTGGTCCCATGACAAATTAAGAAAAAGGATGTGGGGATATAGAATTTATTTGGTAAGTGGTGGCTCATCTTACAACCTAATGGTCTAAAAGTTGGCCAGCATGCAGCCCTGGGCTTCCTGGGCCTGACCAAGACCTCCCTCTGGGCTGTCTGGATCGCCTACCATGGGGTGAACCACCAGGAATCACAGAGAGGCACTGGGGAGAAGTTTGCATTCACTTGTAACTGTGAACTCATCTTCATTGTTGCCACAGTTGATTTCCTGTCCGTTCGATCATTTCTCTCATCATCATCTCTCTCTCAACTCTCTTCTCTTCCAGGCTTGTCTTTGTGTTAAATTCAGTGAAATACTCCAAGAAGTGTTTTTTGTTGTTTTTGTTGTTTTGTTTCTGCATTATCTTATTTATTTTTATAGGGGAAGGGAAGTTATCCCTATTTTGTAGATGAAGCTTACAAAGATGATGTGGTTTATCCAAATTCATGTCACTACTTGTTTGAATACTTTCACTGGAAGTCAAGATTTAAACCCGAGATTGTTTGAAAATAAGGTAATACACAATCCTGGTTAAGTAAACTGTCTTTAAGTGAACCATCTATTATTTAGGAATATAATGGGTATTTCTAAAAACTCCCTATCAAATAGTACTTCATTTTCTTCTTTTGCATGTTTATATTTACCTGTGAATATTTTTATTCTGAATGATAAATGGTGCTCAGATATTTAGACTCAACTTCTGTAATAAGTGTTTGGTATATTATACAATAAAAAATTTAAAATGCACAAACTACTTTTATTAGATCACAAACTGAGTTTGTAGGCAAATGGACCTTTTTTTTTTTTGGTTTGGCTTTACCTTCACTATATCTTTTTTGTTTTTGAGTTCAGTCACTGTATAGAAATAGATGTTTTAGTTTCTTTTCTCTTTGTTTGTTCCTAAATCCCCGGGAAATGTAATAGCCACTTGAAATTCCCCAACAGACAATCTCTTTATCCTGTGTTTGCAATATACGGTGTGTAAGACATTTTCTACAGAGTTTATATGTTCTTCCAGTGGAAGAAATCCGGAAGGCACAACCTGCCTCATCAGTGACATAGAACTGGTATGATTCTTTTTTTCTAGACTGCTCTGTACCCTTTATGTAATGTTCACAGGCTAAAAATAGAGTCTGTTCTTAAAGCACTTTCGAGCGTTTCATATCGCTCCCTATGTTCATCAGGTGAAAGCTCTTTCTTAGAATTATACTTGTCAAACTGAGCACCATCATGTTGTAATCAAGTAGTAATTCAAAATCAGATGATAATTAGAATAGAAATTCTTCCACTTTCTAGATAAACATGAAACATATTGTTTTTAATGGAAATTCTGATTTAGCTGTGTTTTTAACCTCAGCTGTAGGCTTGAGTATGAAAATTCTGTCCATTTTGGAAAATGGTAAACTAAATGTTTAACCCTTAAACTGAAAAATGTGATTCCCGCCTTGAATCTCCCAGGCAGACTGGCTGGTTTTCCTGTATCTGGCATATATGGCATTGTGGGCATCTCCTGCACAAAGGGTTTCTATTTTCCTCCAGTGGTAGGGACCTGGAGGCCTTTGAATGTTCCGGAGTGAACCATCCACTCTATACCAGTATTACAAGTCTAAATTCATGGGTGCCAAGCCTGTGTCTGATGAGTATACTGCACCAAACCCCAAATTTCTGGCTAGCCCATGTAATGAACAAAACAGAGAGGAAATGACAAAACCCCTCCGATGTGTTACTCTTCACGACTGGAAGCCTCACAACAGTCACATATTTGATATGACAGCGACCCATAGAAATATAGTTGATTTCATAAAATATCTGCTACAAAAAGAGAAATAAAATGTGAAAACTATTCCCTCTGAGAACACGTTATTTTCTAAATATGTTTGTTTTCTGGTTGTAAGGCTAGTGAGTGAATTCGTGAAGGATCTTTGGAGGTTTTGATGGTGACGCAGCCCAGTCAGGGGTTTCTGGGTTTGGCAGAGGTCTACTGTATGTAGTGCAAACACATTTTCCTTGGCCAGGCTACAAGCACCTTTCATGTATAGAGAAGTCATCTTCCTGTCCCCCACAGGAGTGTCACCTCACCACAACATATGTAGCTCTATTCTGCCAAAAAGGGGGCAGATTTTTAATCTTGGCTTTCAAAAAGCTATTCCATCTGTAGCTCTTGATGTCCTCTATAAATTCTCTAGTTTCTTTTAAAAGAATGGTATGTGCCTTCAGGAGAACTCACGTGCCTGCTGAATGTTTAAACAGTTCTGATAGATTTTATTTCAAGAAACTGTGTCAGACTCCTTAATTATAAAAAGAAAGAAAAGGAGAGAGTTGTCATCTTCACCTCTCACTGCGTATTCTCTTCGTGCCCAGAAAGGCAATGGTGGAAAGCCAACCAGTTGGTCCATTAATCACTGAAAGGTCATGATTACGGCAGCAAACTCAGGAGTAAAGAGTGGGCGGACACACCGATACTCCAACACACCCCTGGAAAATGTGATGCATGGTTAGAGCTCTATCAACGATAAGTATATTAGATGAATTTAAGTCCATTTCACTTATAAATTGATATTTTAAAGACAATCAAGGACAACTGAGTTAAGGGGAAAAAGCAAAATGAAGCTAGTGAACAAAACTCAGCTGATTAGTGTAAATTGAAATTGCTTTAATTAAAAATCACTCATGTAATTTGGACCGACATCCTTCCAGGTTGGATTTGTTTGCTTTTTCCCCCAGACAGAGGTTTATTTTACTGAGTGCTGTTTTCCTACCAAAATTTGATCGGCTGCTCTTCAGAATCTGTTACCTTAGCAACCCTGTTATTTTCCTCATCTACAAAATTCAAGAGGTAAAATAAAGTTAACAAAAACACTATCCCTAATTTCTAATGTTTTTGAAACATCTTAATTAAATGAACTATTTGAGAGACCAAAATATAATATTTACTTAATTGATATATGACTGTTTTGCTTAAAAGAGGAATGTCTGTTTCTTACTATAAAAAACCCTCAAGAGTTTACATTCTACTGTGGGAATGGAAGATTAAACAAAAGCAGCCCAATAAATACATAATAATAAGCCAATTAAGTACTAAGAACAATATTAATTGGGTGTATTTCAAAAGAGAAGTATCAGGACACTCTAATTTTGATGGGGGGATTAGAGACTGGTTTGGAGAACCTGACATAGGAGTAGAAGCCTGAAAGATGGTTTCAGAACTTGTTCAGATGAAGACTTATTAGTTGATAGTGGGGGAATTAAAACAGCATTGGAAGAGGTTCTAGAACAGTGTGGTGCAAGGAAGGATGCTGGCAAAAGGCTGGTGTTGACAGGGTATAATGAGGAAGGGAGATAGTGCTGTGAGACATACCGTGGAGCAGGTCAGGGTCCAGGCAATCCAAGGATGGGTTGTACTAGGGCTGGGATTTTATTTTAGAGGGAACAGAATGACTTCAGATGGTTTAAGGCAAAGGAGATACATAATTAAACTCTGAAGAGATTTCCTCCAGTCTTTAGGGGGAAGAGTAAAATTGAGATGGTCGAGACAAGAGGGAACGGTCCAGGTAAAAGGTGATAGCTACTTCTTCTAGGGTGATGGCAGTGGAAATTTTAGAAACTGGAAGAATTCAAGCCATTTTGCACATTGAATGCACAGAACTAGAAGATGGAATTTACATGGTAACCAGAGAGAATGTGCTAACAAATGGTTGCCGGACTTTGGGCATGAATCACAGATGAATGGAGTTGCCATTTTACAGAAATGGGGAAATGGAGAAAGCCAAAGAATTTCAAATGAAGATGGAGATATTTAGTTCAGACAAAAGCTTGAGACATATATATGATATCCTATTTGGTATTTCAAGTAGGTTCGTGGCTATCAATCATGGTGTTTTGTCACAGTCTTGAAATTCGGCAAGTTTCGTGCTTCATTGAAGATACACATTTTATCTTTGGTATGTGACTGATGAGCTCTTTTTTTTTTTTTTAGTGTTGGTAACTAGTTTATTTCAAGGAATGTGTACACTTCATCACAGTTGTCAACTTAATCACTACAAAGTTATTAATAATATATTTTTTTAATTTTTTATTTCTTTTCAGTAACAGTATTCATTGTTTATGCACCACACCCAGTGCTCCATGTAATCCGTGCCCTCCCTAATACCCACCACTTGGGTCCCCCAACCTCCCACCCCCTACCCTTCAAAACCCTCAGGTTGTTTTTCAGAGTCCATAGTCTCTCATGGTTCACCTCCCCTTCCAATTTCCCTCAACTCCCTTCTCCTCTCCATCTCCCCTTGTCCTCCATGTTATTTGTTATGCTCCACAAATAAGTGAAACCATATGATAATTGACTCTCTCTGCTTAACTTATTACTGATGAGCTCTTTAATGGGAAAAAAAAATTGTTTCCTGTGTAAGGAGAAAAAAAATTTTCCCCCAAATCTTATATTCTTGTTTTCTTAATTTGCACTTGCAAAAGAAACATATCATGTGGCATCTATATTTTCTATAAAAGCAAGCAAAGTGAACTGTTAAAATAATATCCAAATGTCCAAAGACTGATGAATGGACAAACAAAAGGTGGTATATCCACACAGTGGAGTAATACGCAGCCAGAAAAAGTACAGACACATGCTACATTGATCTTGAAACAAATACACTAAGTGAAAGAAGCCAGACACAAAAGGACACATTTATATGAAATTTCCAGAATGGGCAAATCCATAGAGACAGAAATCAGATGAGCCATTGCCAAATACGGGGGGGCGGGAAGGGAAAATAAGGATCAACTGGTCAGTGGATACGCAGTGTTCTTTAGGAGTGACGAAATGTTCTGGGACTAGACGGTGGTGATGGTCGCACAACATTGTGAAAGTACTAAATACATAGAAGCATGTCCTTTAAAATATTTAAAATGCTGGATTTTATACTTGTGTATTTTACCACAATAACAAAGGGATTAAATAAAATATTTATTGACTAAATAGCATTTCCTAAATCATGTTGCATAAGGAAGCGTGCAACGAAGTGTTTGTTAGAGGGTAAGTCTAACGACGTCTAACGATGCTGATGGCAGAACTTCCCACGGATATTACGTTCTATTAAAATCAACAGCAGTTTAGGATACTTAAAATTGAAAACTTCCTACTGGAGAAGAAAAATTCAAAGGAAATTATTTTCTTTGGATATATGGAAGACTGTACAGAAAAAAAAAGCTGCCTGTTTTCTGAAAATGAAAGATCTATTTCCATTAAAAAAACACCAACATTATTACTTAAAGTTTATCATTGAGACATGTAGAATATTCTGTTTCACCCTGTTAGGTAAAGAATTTGTAACTAAATAGTCTGGGGTTATTTTACATCATTGCAGTTTATTCCCTAGATAAAGTACATTTAATGAGGCCGCAATGGAAATGTTAAGAATTTGACATACCATTAAGAGGAAAGTAAAATTACTTTTCATCGATCATTAAGTAAGTCATGCTGTTTTTCAGAGCTCAAAATCTTAGTAATATTAATCGAAATAATGTGATTACTAAAAATAGCCTATCTTTAAAAGAAAAAAAGTACTTGGTGGCAGTCAAGGGAAGAAAGTGTTTTCATTTGAGTCAATTTTGACGATCATCCAGAAGGAAAGATTACTTTTTAATTTACTTTACTTAATTTAAGTAAATTTACATTACTTAATTTAAATTACTTTTTTGGAAGTAGAAATCACTTTAAAATACCTTCCAGGAGTATTGCAAAATATATTGAAAGGCATTGGATTATTTATGAAACAATTCTGGCAGGATCTTTTTTAAATGAATTTATTGAGATACAATTCACATGTCATAACATTCACCAACTTAAAGTTCACAGTTCAGTGGCTTTTAGTAGACAGGCAGTTTGAAACCATCACTACAACTTAATTTTAGAATCTTTCAGTCACCACAGAAAGGAGCCTCCTACCTGTCAGCAGTCACTCCCCATTTTGCCTTCTTTCTCCTTTAAAGTGGTAATCCAGTGTCTTTTTTTTTTTTTTTTTTTTAAATTTCTGGAGGGCTTAGTATTTGAATTAAGGTCTCACCCTGGAGGTAGTGGGGAAAGTAAAAAGCAGTCATCTGCACTGGACCTTGAGACAGTCATATTTATTTCTGGCCCAACTGCAGGATTTCACATTTCTCGTTTCGTTTCCCCCAGCTGGAATTCCTCCCTCACAATTCTTCATTTTGTGATCTAGTGGCTCCTTAGAAATGTGCATGAGTAGCATTTCATCTGCCCAGGAATGTATACTTAGATCTGGACATTTCAGTTCTTCATTACGTTATCGTCTGACCAACTCCTGTGTTGATTTCCAGGTTTAAATATGTTGCCTAATAAATATAGAAATAATCAATGAAAGAGTGGCACATGGGTATAAACACAGTGGACCTATTGCCATGACTTTAATACTTGATATAATGTGAATGTTGGTGGTACTGCAAATGTTCTTGAGTGAGCGAATGAATGGTAAATGAATGCATGAACGAAGATATGGCCAGCTAATGGTAGGTGGACAATATATCATATGTTATTAATACCAACCACAGATGCTCAGGGCTGTACTTCTTTTGTGGTGTTCATAGTATTAAATGGCATCTATGCACTCAATTAAGAATTTGGCTCTAACAAAATGCATACTAGCTGTCAGGTGACTAGAGTGCATGAGGGATCTCAAAGCACACTGAGAGGACACTTTACTTGAGTGGCCTGCGACCTTTTACTTAAAGCTTGTTTTTTGACAAATGAGAAATTATTGATGTTACTCACCATGTTAATAGACTACAAATGTTAAATTAATTTAGATTTCATAATTCTTGTCTTTAATTTTCTGTGGGGAGGGAGAGATGTATCATTTGGGTGAGTTGTATTCATTTTTAATTTCTTGTATCAATATGTTATTAATGGTTAAATTACAAATTTCCAGTCATTTTTCCCCAAGTTTGGAAATTTATTACCATTATTTCATTATGGCAAAATAGATACAAAAATATTGAATAAAAGTATGTAGTTTTGTGGATCAGTGTTTAGCTGAAATACTGGTAAGAGGACCTTGTTGTATTTTAAGAGAAGTGCAGTGTTAAATTATCGTAACAGTCATCATCATTCCCTGCATCCAGCACGAGTGTGTGGAGCTCATAATGTGTGCGGCAGCATGTTTAAAGTGATGGACTCTAAAGTGAGGCTACCTGAGTTTCTAGTTCTGCGAAGGACATAGCTGTTGACCTTAAGATCCTGTCTTTATTTCCCTGCATGAAATTCTGTGTCAGTAATTTCAGGGTAGTAATAGCACCTTCCCCAGAGTTTTTATGAGGATGAAAATAAATAAGTAAATAAAAAGGCCTTAATACAGGACCTGGTATAAAATAAGCTTTTGATAACTGTTAGTTCTTATTCTTATGTCCTAATCACTCTGAAATAATTGTCTTTTTTTTTTTTTTAACATGCAATGTATTATTTGCCCCAGGGGTACATTCTGCGATTCATCAGTCTTACACAATTTACAGCACTCACCATAGCACATAGCCTCCCCAATGTCATCACCCAGTCACCCCATCCCCACCCCCCCTCCAGCAACCCTCAGTTTCTTTCCTGAGATTAAAAGTCTCTTATGGTTTGTCTCCTCCCGATTCCATCTTGTTTCATTTTTCCCTCCCTTCCCCTTAGGAACCCCGTCCCTGCCTCTCAAATTCCTCATATCAGAGAGATCATGTGATAATTATCTTTCTCTGATTGACTTATTGCACTTAGTATAATACCCTCTAGTTCCATCCACATCATTGCAAAGGGCAAGAGTTCATTTTTTTATGGCTGCATAGTTTTCCATTATATATATATGTGTACATTCACCACATCTCCTTTATCCATTCATCTGTTGATGGACATCTAGGCTCTTTCCATAGTTTGGCTATTGTGGACATTGCTGCTATGAACATTCAGGTGCACGTGCCCCTTCAGATCCCTACATTTGTATCTTTAGGGTAAATACCCAGTAGTGCGATTGCCGGGTCATTGGGTGGCTCTATGAAATAGTTGTCTTTTGATCTCCTATTACTACAGTTTACATTTCACACTCCCAAATGGGCATTCCTCAATCCAGCAGTGCTGTTTTTCTGTATTTTATTTTTAATTCTTCACAGAAAGATCTTGATGTATATCTCTATTGCTATATTTATCATTCTCTCTCTCTCTCTGTACTTTGGTTAATGGCTGAATAATTCACTACTACTGTAGCTATAGTTTTAGAAATACTCCCTAAATTGTCAACTCATATGAATTGTCAAATGTTTATTCTTTTCCTGTAATTTTTCTCTAATTTATAATCTGTATTTGAATTTTGATTTCAGTCTTGAAGCATTTAATATATTTCATCCATTTTAGAGTCTTTGGAATATATTTTTGTAAAATACCCTAGAGCTCTATAATGTGAAAAGATAGGAGAGTAAAATAGTCCCCCAAGACATGTTGTACTTCTTGTTTGTGCATCTTTACTCAGATGTCTTCTTATAGATCTTTGCATTTTGAGTGTCACTAATGTGTCATTGAGAATTACTTGGGAACTGTCAAAAGTTAAAAAATATACACATGGATCAATTTGGTTTGAGGAGAAAGTGGTTTAGATTTGGGTGAAAAACAGCATTCTTATATTCATTTCAGTAATATTCCAAAGAATAAAATCCCTTCCTTCTGAAAACTGGTAACTTCCCTCATTAAAATAAAATTCCTCATATTTTAGTAATAATAAATTTTTTATGACAAAGTGATGTACAATCCTGGTAAAACATCAAACGCTATGGGATGATATAAGACAAAAATTAACAGCCCCATTTCACCCTCCCCAAGCCCCAGTATTCATTTCTGGACAACCATCATTAATAAGTAATAGATTTATATACATCTATAAATTTTCAATTCAAAGGCTAGATAGCAGTTTCTACTCAGAGACTGCCAAGGAGATAGTTTTGGAAGTCATTTTCAAGAAAGGAGGAGACTTAGATTTGCTTCTAAATGAAAGAGATGCACTGTCTGTGAAAATTGACATGGATTTGGAAATAAAACCGATGTCGTGGCAGTTTAACGGGGCTGTATGGAAAGCCGATGGCCTCCTGGACACGGGAGGTGAACGGCCTGGCTTGTGTGTGGAGATTCTGCATATCCTGATCAGCCCCGTGGACGACAGCGGGATGTGCTCATTATCTTGTATTTATATATATGGACCAGCACTTTCCTACTGTTACAACCTCAGGAGCAGTCACCAAAGAACACTCCTTGTTTTTGTAAGTTTTTCCAGTGTTCCTATTAGCACCCGCAAAAATAGTCATTTTTATATTTGTATTATTTGTTTATTTAAAAGATTTTATTTGACAGAGAGAGAGAGCACAAGTAGGCAGAGCAGCAGGCAGAGGGAGAGGGAGAAACAGGCTCTCCACTGAGCAGGAAGCCCTGTGAGGGACTCGATCCCAAGACTTTGGGATCATGAATCTGATCCGCAGGCAGGTGCTTAACCCGATGAGCCACCCAGGCGCCCCCAAAATGGTCATTTTTATTTATTTATTTTATTTTATTTTTATTTTTTAAAGATTTTATTCGTTTATTTCACAGACAGAGGTCACAAGTAGGCAGAGAGGCAGGCACAGAGAGAGGGGGGAGGAAGCAGGCTCCCTGCTGAGCAGAGAGCCCGATGCGGGGCTCAATCCCAGGACCCTGAGATCATGACCTCAGCCGAAGGCAGAGGCTTAACCCACTGAGCCACCCAGGCGCCCCAAAATGGTCATTTTTAGATTTAATTTGCTGTTTACTCCCTCAGCTGATGCCCTCTGCGAGCATCTCCTAAATACAACTTCACGATTCTGCAGAAAGTAATTGTGCTAGAAAGAGACTTCACATGTGCAGTCACATGCACGGAGCTAAACCGGTGAAGCTCGCAGATTTGATTGATTTCCAGCCACATTTTGAGACTTTCCTCAAGTTACTTGCTACTCCGTATTGATTTTCATAAAGATGTTACTGATGAGAAAGCAAAATGTCTCTTTTCTCTTATGTCATTTCTTAGGTTTTTTTCCCCAGTTTTTAAGCAAGAAATGAGGTAAGCAAGAGAAAATATTATTTTTTGTGCATTTTGGTTTTATATCTCAGGCCTGGGCTGGGTCCCTTAAAGTAAATAATCCGTATTATTTAAAACACACAGTAGCTCTTGGAATTCTCCTGGTCTAACAGTTGAGGAAAACAGGTGTGTGGGCAGGTGAGATAGTGAGATGTGTCGCCTCATTCACTCCACTGCTGGGAGGTAGGGGGCCACCACCAGGCTGAGGCCTTCCTCCCATGAACATCACTCCTTCATTGACAGCTGCACTGTGAATTTTTCCGTTCTTTGGCTGTGGTTTAAAATGGAAGATTAGATAATGTGTTTGCAATTACATAATAGAAATTATATTTTATTTTGTTTATTTTATTATATTATCAGGCTTTTAATCTACTTTTTATTCTGTTCCTTGCTAATCTGTTCAAACATCTATAATCTGCAGATTTTCGTATTTATTTTGGTTTTATGAATGGTTCTCTGTTCAGTCAACCGAGTCTTACCTTGCTTCCTTTTTGGATACAGGGTTGCTCGCTCTCTTTGTTTCCGTAGCACTGCTTTCCTATGAGCCTGTATCGTTCTCTCAGATGATTTTTCTTATTTCATCTGTTTTTCGTGAACTTTAAAGTGATGGCATATAAACCAATTTACCCAGTCTCTAGTTGTGTACAGGTAGACATTTTGCTTCCTTGCTAAGAAATAGCCTAGATGGTGGGGATCTGGCATCATGAACATTCATTTTGGACCTGACCCTTACTACAAGCACCCGAAGAACACGGCGCATTGCCTGCTTGTATAATTGATCTGCACAGTGCGTCCTATGTTATTTATCCCTGAATAACAAATTTTAGTGCATAAAACAACAATAAACCTTGTTTTCAAATCCTGTAGTTCCTGCGGGCCAAGCGTGCGGGTGTTGGTTGACCAGACACTTCTGAATCAGGTTCTTTGGTGAGACCGAAGTTGTATGTCAGTCTATGGTCACATGCAAGAATGACAGGACTAGGACTCACTTCTGAGGTGATTCACACAGGCTGGTGCTGCCAAGTTGGTGCTGGCTGTTGGCGGGAAGCCTCCGTTCCTCCCTGAGTGCCTCTTTCTCCTGGACTGCGTGTGTGCCCTCATGGCTCGGCAGATGGCTCCTCTCTTGGTGCCTAGAGCTGCAGTGTCCTATATAAACCAGCCGCACAAGTGACACGCTGTCATGCCCTTCTAGTAACACAGCTAAGACCTGACAGAGTGTTGGGGGAAAGCTGTGTAAGGGCATGAATGCCAGAAACGTCACTGGGAGCCATCTTGGAGGCTGACTCGCACACACCCCAGAGTAAGGCTCCATTATACTTCCCCAAACCTATTGATTGCCCCATATTTGCCTTTATTATTTTGCTGTTGTTTCTTCACCAAATAAATAATATTCTTTTTATTCTCAGTGTTGTTCTCTATGCTATAATCTCAATTTCCTTTAGGAGGCCAGTATCTTATCATAGGAGCAATTTATTTTACTTTTTCTTTTAGTACTTATCACCCAGGGCATATATCCATATCATTTCCACAATGATGTGAATAATTACATTATTATATAGGATATTTCTGCCACACTCGACAGATGTTCCACAAATTCATAAACCTAGCTCTGAGGTTTTTTTCTAGATTACATATTCTTTGCCTATTATGTATCTAATGCTTTGGTATCCCAGAAACAATTCGAATTTATTTTTTCCCGCCTTTTGGTTCTACAAGCTATCCTGTCAAATTCAGTGAATGATTTCAACATATCCTATTCTCATAAGCAAAGAATTGTCATTTATTTGCAATTCTTGTCCTCATATAGAACATGAAACCAGTTACAATGCTTTATGGAGTTTACCTTCTTAATACCTTTCGAGATTGCCATATGTTTCCCATCCCTGTAGCGGTGGCCAAAACTGAAATCTTGTCACCTCTTACCTGGACTATGTCATTAATCTCCTAAATGTTCAGCCTTTTTCCATCTCCATCACAAATCCTCCCTGCAGTGCTCCTGCAGACCGCCCTTCAATGGCTCCTCATGAACTGGCAGCATAAACCCTACGCTCTGTTCTTCTTTAACTCTTACTGCCCCCTTCATCCCATCTCTATCTCCCATACCTTCCAAAACATCCTGGACCCCCATCATCTGAATAACTTGAAATCACCAGGGCACCAGACCTCAGCTCCTGTGATAACACGCTCAATCCTGAAGCTTTTCTCTTCTTAATAACCTTCCCTCATCTACAGAACACCAAGAGCTTACCTCTTCCAGGAAAGCTTTCCTTAACTCACCTTAAAATGGACACCTTCCTTGTTTGTTTTGTTTCTTAAATTCCACATACGAGCAAAATCATATGCTATTTGTCTTTATCTGACTGACTTATTTTGCTTAGCATTGTACTCACTAGCTCCATCCGCTTGGTTGCAAAGGGCAAGATTTCATTTCTTTTTTTATGGCTGAGTAATATTCTGTTGTGTATGTATAGACCTCATCTTCTTTATCCATTCATCAGTCAGTGGATACTTGGGCTGTTGAAACAAAACACATGCACAGAGGGGGAAAAAAAGAGAGAGGGAGGCAAACCAAGAAACAGATCCTAACTATCACGAAACACTGATGGTGACCAGGAGGAAGGTGAGTAGGGGAATAGATTGAACAGACGGTGGGAATGAAGGAGTGCATTTGTTGCGATGAGCCCTGGGTGATGTATGGAAGCGTTGAACCACGATATTATATCCCTGAAACTAATATTATATTGTCTGTTAACTACCTGGAATTTAAATAGCAAGTTAATTTTTTTTTTTAAATTGACACCTTCCTGTCCTTAGTTTTCTCTCACGATAGCCTGAAAACCCATTGAAGTCAAGGATTATGACTAGATTTTTCCAGATCTTCTGAGCTTGCAGTAGTGACTGATAAGAGAGAACTCATCAAGTAAAATGGTAATGAATGGAAAGAGAAATTCATTCCTTTGACCTAGGTAGATGGATTACTAGTCTGTGACTCATTCAGGAGCACTCCATAATTATCTACAATACAGTAGGTTGTGTGTTAATGGTAATTTCAAGAAATTGTTTATTGGGTTTGCAGAGAAGTAAGTACCACTAACATTTGATTGGAAAACACCTATATATACAATTTTGAATTAGTTTCTTTATTACTACATTGAACTTAAGGAAAAAATAAATAAACCTTTTTAGTCCCCTGAACCTCGCTAATTGAAAATGTTAACTATTGGTTATATGGGTCCAAAATTTCATTTTCAAACTGAACATTCTCTTTTGTTTCTTGAAAGCTATAACAGAAATTTTTTGTCTAGTCTTCCTGACTGCATCTGAAACCCCAAATTTTGATTATGTGGCATTCGTGTAATTAGAGGGAAGAAAATAAGAATTTATTTTAGCTAAGAATGCCATATTTGCTTTTTACATTTAAAATATTTTCAGTGCATTTATCACACTGCCCACCAGAAAGCCACATTGTTTTCTGTAGTATCATTATTCTTTTCCCCCCATAACTAGAACAAATTGTATTTTTCTGAATCTTTATGTTGTTACAGAATGAGAGAACTTTGAATTTAAAAAATGTTAAATGTTTTATTTTGCTCTTACAATACTGTAACGTTCTTTTACACAAAAATTTCTTTTTAAGACTTTCTTCCTATGTCTCTATTTCTTGAGACACTATTAAAAGTGCCTAAAAGACAAAAATATGTGTGTACCTGTGTGTGCATGATATATACACCTTATCCTCATCCTTGTTATCCTTATCCTTAGATTTTTTTTTAAATCTTTTATCCTTAGATTGTTTTTTCCCCTTTAGATTCTTATCCTTAGATTTGTTAAATCTTTTCTGCTTAGAAATTACTTTGGTGATTTGAATGGATTGCACTTTCCATGGGACACTTTTCATGGGGGCTAACCTATGCTTTTTAATACCTTGTACCTTCTTCTAAACCAAAGGACCCTGTAATTGTTGTTGCTATTGTCATTTTAACCAACTAACTTGAGCACGTCAAGGAGATTTTGCTTCGCCCACTTTGATTCAGGCACGTATCTATGCCTCTAACCAAACATAGTATTGTTCAGCTGCAGGGCACTGAGTGTTCTGCTTGGAATTAGCAGTGGGTGGGAAAGCTTAGGACAGAAAGAAGTAGTTGAAATATCTGCTTAGTAAGAGATATGGAGAAGTTGTGAGTTGCTAGTAGTTTTAATAGAGAGATTGGATATAGAGCCTTCTAGGGGAAGGAATTGGTGTAAGCAAAACCCCAAGAGGAAAACACACTTGTCTCTTAATAAAAGTGGACCTAACTGGTATTTGGGTATGTGTTGGGGTATAATTGCACAGCTTAGGGAACAATGGGTGATGGGTTACCTAAAAGGTACTTGATGCAAAAGGCAAAACATGACCAGACTGTTGGACATAACATAGGTCCTTGCAAAGTAATATGTGTTTTAGTTGAATCATACACCAAAATAGAAGTAGAATTTTCAGACAGATAGGCACAGTGCATAGGAAAGTAGAGAAAGCAGAATTTGGAAGACCATTTAAGAGCCTGTTAGTTTAGACATGAGAGGGCAAAGAGTTTGCTGTAACATAATGAAGAATTAAGATTTAATTTCCTAAGAGTAAAATTCCTTATTTAGTGAAGGGAATAGGATAATTTGGCCCTTGAATAAGATAATGTATGAAGGCAAAACAAATTGTTTCAGAGTTTATTTGTTCAGGTAAAACTATACACTGGTCAGATTTTCCTTTAAGATGACATTCCTATTTTGGGGCGTCTGGGTGACTCAGTGGGTTAAAGCCTCTGCCTTCCGCTTAGGTCACGATCCCAGAGTCCTGGGATCGAGCCCCACATTGGGCTCTCTGCTCAGCAGGGGGCCTGCTTCCTCCTCTCTCTCTGCCCGCCTCTCTTCCTACTTGTGATCTCTGTCTGTCAAATAAATAAAATCTTAAAAACAAATAAAAAAACCCCTAATCTTACTCCCCAACTTCCCTTTGTTCCTCAGTCCTGATGACAAGTTGTCTGGGAAATAGGAAAATTCTGTAAAACAGGGAATCATTAAAAAAAAAAAAGGCATTCCTATTTCAAAATAAAATAAAAGAAAATGGCATTCCTGCTTTTATCTGTGAAGCATAATTATCTCTAGTCCATTTCACTTTGATATTTTCCATTTGAAATCTGAGATAAAACTATATTGTATCTCTCCAGATACAAATTTTAAGAGCCTGACTGTTATTTTGTTCAAAATCCCTTTCTAATCATTTAGAACAACTTTCTCCTAATAAATGTAAAACATTGCTGGATATTATTTTTAGCATATATAAATATACTTCATGTTAAAATTAATCCCTTTTTATGGTTAGGAATAGCTAGAAGATTCTGAGCATGGAATATCAGGTATTAATGATGTTGAAACTCTCTGGGATTGTTTCATTTAGGAGGATGAAGCCGTGGATGGTAAGTCTGGAAATGAGTTCGTGTCTATGGGTTTTAACTTTGTGTCCCGTGTGAGAAATGCGGACACTACGTTTTAGTCCATGGAAATGCTAATGGAATTGATTAAATGATACTTTCCAAAACTGTCTGTAGTTGTTAGCGCATGGCCAGGCATGATTCTTGCCTTTCTAACCGCTGGTCTGACATGTGCAGATGGACATGTGACATGTGACATGTGTGCGGATGGACCCTTCATACAGCTTCATGAAGTAAGCTGTTGCCTTATCTCATTGTCCAGATGAGGACCTAAATCCATCTGAAGAAAAGAAATATAACCAAGCAGGAAAGGCTGCAGAATACAGTTTATAAAACCAGAAGAGATCTTTGTCCTTTAGGCTTTATTTTCATGTGAGAAATATATAAGCAGGTAGAGGGAGATAGATTTAAGGGCTGTTTTCCTTAATTATAATGTGTCAAAAGTAAATACTCCTGGGAGTTGAGGACTTGAAACCAAACCTCGAATTCTCTCTCTCTCTCTCTTTTTTTTTTTTAAGATTTTATTTATTTGAGAAAGAGAGGGCACAAGCTGGGGGCGGGAGGAGGGCCGAGGGAGAGGGAGAGGCAGACTCCTCAATGAGCAAGGAGCCCAACACAGGCCTCAATCCCAGGACCCTGAGATCTGAGCCAAAGGCAGACACTTAACCGACTGAACCACCTAGGCGCCCCAACTTTCAAACTCTTGGAAAACATCTTTTCTGCCAGGCTGTTTCTTTGGCCTAATCCTTCTTTGTTGGAGCAGACTTTATTAGAGCCTACAGGAAGGATCACTGTATTCTGCTTGAGGAAGCCAGGAGGGCCAAGTGTGACTCATTTTGAAAGACAGGTGGACGTCAATCACACAAGCGTGGGAGAACTCCAGGTAGGGAGGCCGTGTGTGTGAAGGCACAGGCTTGGAAGTAGGCTTATCCAAATCAGGGAACTGTTCAGTATTCTGTCCACTGAATAGTTTAGACTCTGCCCTCGGGATAGCAGGAAGGTCAAGGAGGACACTAAAGAATTTCACAAAGGACATTTGGTATTTGATAATATTTGCCTTTTAAGTCATCATCCTATACTGGTTAGAAGGTAGTTACAACCTGCCTAAGAAATGAGGAGTAAAGAAATGCTCTTCTTCAGCAAGAAATGATCTACACAAATGGCAATGGGGTGGAGAAGCAGGGACAAATCAGGAAGGGTTTCTAGGTAGAACATTGAATGTGGCATGTGGGAGCATCAAAATGAAGGAAAAAAAAAAAAGATGACTACATAGGTTTTAGCAGCTGAGTACTCCCTGGTGCCATTAAGACTGAACCCAGGATAAAATATGCCAGGGAAAGGGCGCGAACATCATAGTGACTCCTGTACCTCTTTATAAATACCTCTCCCCCGTCCTTTCCAAGGCTAACATTTGCTCTTGCCTTTTATTTCTGACATTGGCTAAGTTTAAGAACTTATTCCCCAATTCTGTCTCCTTTCTCCAGTGTTTCTAAATTTTCTCCTTTCCCCCATCTTATAAAATATGAATTCATGGGATGCCTGGGTGGCTCGGTTGGTTGAGTGACTGCCTTCGGCACAGGTCATGATCCCGGAGTCCCGGGATCGAGTTCCATGTCAGGCTCAGCGGGCAGTCTGCTTCTCCCTCTGACCCTCTCCCCTCTCATGCTCTCTCTCTCTCAAGTAAATAAATAAAATCTTAAAAAAAAAATGTGAATCCATTTTCCCTGAAGTGTAAAAAGTAAATGCATTGCCATTTGTAACCGTGGGTCATTGTCCATAGTATAACTATAGGTAAGATTATGTCAGTTCTATTTTCTCCATAAAGATCTCCCTAATTAATACAAATGTTTTTACTATGAACAATACCACTCAACTCTGCAGAGTTTGAAAAATTTGCTGAAGGTAAAGCTGTTCATATTCAGTATAATATTGTTAGCTCATATGGTTAGATTATATGATTGGTGACTGAAAAGAAAGAGGACATTTTTTCTACAGTTTGCTTGGACAATAAAATGCCATTTCCAGGTTTTAAGGGCGAAATTTGAAAACTTAACATTATGTTATTGATTGGCTCTAATTTCCATATGATTCTTATTCCATATTTTCTAAAATGTAATGATTTTATATAATCACTTTATTTGTCATGATAGTGCATCTTCCATGTGCCCTTTGATGCTATATTCTGTCATACTCTCATATTCGTCTCTGACTCATCACAAATTTTTTTCTTATTTTCCTGAATTTAAATTCTGTTAATGTATTCAAGCATTGGAATCAAAATTGTTTGCAAGACAATAGAAAAAGTCTTTTCTTACTCCCCCTGCCAGTCACATCATCTCAAGCCTCCCATTTCCATTTCGTTACAATGTAATCTACTGCTGCTACTCCCAAGAGTGCAATACGTCTATTTCATTTGTGGATCATTGATGAATTTCCCTGAAGATTCTAATCACTATGATATTCCATTCTAGATTTCATTCGAAACCATTTAAAGAGCTTTAATTAAGAAGCTGAACTAGAGAAACACAAGCTCTTAAAATAGTATACGTATGATTTTACAACCTCCTGTATGTTATCATGTTGATTTTGATGCTAGCATTTCTCAAGATCTCCCTTTTTCAATCTAAGAGTGCACCTGTACACATAAAAGTCAGGGCTTCTGGGAGCCATAACTCACATGAAATTTGAGGACCAAGCTTTGGTGTAGAAATAGGCACACCTTTGGATAAAAGTCAGGAGAAGAGTGTTAAGAGGAGTGTAGTTTTAGAATCTGGCCTTTATGCAGACTGAAATGGCCAAGGCTTTGAGAATTCAGTCCATTGGCCAGGTTTCCAGTGGCTCATCCTAGAGAATTTAGTGAGATCAGGAGAAGGCAGAGGGCGTAACAGATATTAGAGCAACTCTTTCATTCTCTGACCACACATGCTGGCATGTTCGTTGCAGGGAAGTGGTCATCAGAACTGTCTCCGATTCTTGCTGCCCTTTCTTCTGCCCCAGCAAGAAGGGTTGTTCCTCTCCAATTGGGGCTATTCAAATTGACACCTGATTTCTTTGCCACAGGTCTTGTCCCAACTTAAATCCATCATCTGCATGGTGGTGTGGGCTCTCTAAACTATAAGTCTGCTGCTGTCACTCTCAGAATAAATAAAACTCAAGCCAGTTAACATGAGGAACCCCTCTGCCACCCCACCTTTGAGTCCCTATCCCCAGCCTTTGATTCCATCTTTGCTCCCTTTGCAGTATGCACCCTGGTCATACGGGAGGTGACGGTATTTCTCTCCATGTAACATGATGTTTCTGGAATGCTTCGTCTTTTTAGTCATTGTGTACTCTCTGCCAATCTCATCTTCCTTCACTTGAAGGAAGTGAAGTGAGTGATAGGAGTAATAATAATGCAGGCATCCCCCCTTTTTTGGTGAATTTTGTGAACTGCACATCCGTGTCATCTTAGAAGGAAGACTGCAGTCTCCCCACCAACTGCACTGAAACTCTTGAGGCAGGGCTTGGTCTTACTCATCATGGTACTTCTAGCTCCCACCCCAGGGCTTGGCACATAGTGTGGGCAACAAATGTTTGTCGAACACAATCAAGGAAAGCTCATGTTTTTGTTTGTTTCCACTTGCTAGTGTGCAAATTAAGCACCCTCAGTACAATGGGAGCTGCAGCTGTTTCATTTATGGAGGAATCAACCCAACAAAACACCCTTCACCTGCTTCATTTTTCAGTAAAATTCCCCAGCTGACTGATGACTAGTAGCCTTGGGTCTCTAAAATGAACCCATTGCCCGTACTCTCAAGCCATGCTGTTTCAGAGGCAAACAATGTATGTCAGAATGGCGGACTGAGCCCCCAGATACTTCGTGTACATTGTAAAGAACCTGGCCTTTCATGTCTTTTCTTATTTTTCATCAAAATACTCTCATGGATGATATCTTTCCTGTCTTCGTCTTTGTGGCTTGGGCAGTAGGTCACACAGAAGGGAAAAGCTCTTTGTGCTTTACTTTCAGAGAAAGGGAATATGGAAAGAATAACTGAAGTCCTGGGAAAAATGCTTATTTTCCTGTCTTTTTCTCTTATGCTGAACAATTCAGAGTTCTCTACAATAAGAATACACAAATTGTTTCAGTTCCTCCTCTTCACTCCCCCTCCCATGCTCAAATGAAAAACTCTGACCAGATCCTTAGACCAAGAAGCAGAGTATATATTCAATTTCAAGGAGAAAGAATTTTCCCCTGAAATGTTTTGTGTTTATGGACAACTTCCCTTCAAGGCTTTGATTCTGTTTTTTAGAGAAAAGTGAATGGGAGAGAAACTACCATCTTTCTAGCACATAGGATGAGCCAGGAACTGTTGATCTCATCTAATAATCAAGGGCTTTTAAAAATAGTACTAGATTTTTCAAAGTTTCTGTTACATTGATTGTGCTTTTTATTATTTCTTTCCTTCTAATTTCTTGGGGTTTCATTTTACATTCTTGTTGTTGGTTTTTAAGCTTCTTGAGATGAATGCTTAGCTCATGGGCCTTCAGTTTTTCTTACATATTTATGACCATAAATTCTCTATGACAGAGATTTCATGCATACTGAAGGTTTTGAGATATGCCCTCTTTCATGATTGTTTATTTCAAAATATATTCCAGTTTCCTTTTTTGTATCTCTTTTGGTACATGGGTGATTTGGAAATATATTGCTTAAATATAACATATTTTGGAACCCACCCCCCCAGTTTTAACACAATCATTTGTAATTTAATCCCACATTGGTTAGAGAACATGTTACATTTCAATTTTTTTGACATTTGATGTAACTTACGTTAGTGCTTACTTTATAGCCTATGGTAGCAAATATTCTGTGTATATTTGATAAGAATGTATCTTCTACAACTTGCGGTTATATTACTAAATATATGTGAAGTTGGTCAATTTGTTAATCATTTTTATATATCCTTCTTAATTTTTTGCCCTTTGGTTCATTCAGTTACAAACATAGGTCTGCTGAACTCTTCAACTATTATTCTATATTTGTTTGTTTTTCCTTTAAGTTCTGTTAGTTATTACATTACCTGTTTGATGCTATTTAATTTGGTGCCTAGAAATTTAGAATTATTTTGTCTTCCTCTTGAATCAAATCTTTATCATGGGGACTTCTGGGTGGCTCAGTCAGTTAAGCGTCTGCCTTCAGCTCAGGTCATGATCTCCAGTTCCACGGGGGCTCCTTGCTCAGCAGGGAGCCTTCCTCTCCCCCGACCTGCCACCCGCAGTTTGTATGCCTTCTCTCTCTCTCTCTATCTGACAAATAAATAAGTGAAATCTTAAAAAAAAAATCTTTATCATGTGAAATGTCCCTCTTTATCTCTAGCAATAACTGTTGCCTTAATATTTACTTTGTCTAACACCAGAATTTCATACAGCTTTCTTTTGTTCAGTACTTTCATGCTATACTTTTTTTCTGCTCTTTTATTTTTCATCTTCTGTGTCCTTATACTTAAAGGATTTTTTAAATTGTAAGCAGCATATCATTTTTTTTCCTGACCTTTGTCTTTAAATCAAAGTATTTAGTCCATTTACATTTATTTTAATTAATAATATATTTAGGTCCAGATTTACCATTTTACTTTTTACTTTCATTTGGCTTTACTTCTCATTCTTTTCTCCTTTTATCTAATTTTATATTAATTATGTTTTTTTAAAAATGTCTTTCATATTAGTTTAATTTTAATTCCTTTTAAAAATTATTTTAGTGGTTCCCTAGAGAGCATAACATGCTTTCTCAAGCTATTTGTGTCTACCTTAGATAAACCTTATACAGATTTTCAGACTTTGTACTATAACTTGTATTACTTTTATTTATTTCACTTCCTTTGTGCTATTGACATTTAATTTAAATGTACTTATATTTTAAATGGCATAAGTTGTTATTTATCTTTAATCAGTCAGTATTCATTTAGATTTATCCACATATGTAGCCTTCCTTCTGCTTGTCCTGCTTCTATCTGGCATCATTTTCCTTCTGTGTTTTTATGTCTTTAAAAAGAAAAAAAAAAACCTCTAGTTTGTTCTCTTTTTTCTGCTTTTGTTCCTGACAAAATTTTCTTTTCTGTTGGCACTTTAATCCCTTAAACAGCTCATGTCTTTGGCTTCCATCACTTATATTGTGAAAACAGCATATTTAGGGCTTTCCTTGATTCCCCTTTCTCTACGATCTTGGATGCCCCCCCCCAACCATGATTGCTTTGATTACTCTTAGAAGCTTTCCCACATATGCTTTCATGTTAGTTTTTATATTTATGTAGCTTTCATGTTGTTTTCTGCAGGTCAGTTATCCTAAGAGCAGTTTTTGTAACTGGAAACTAACATCCAGTTACTCAGTCTTTAATATACATTATCTTACTTGTCTATTTCCTAATGTCCACTTTCATATTCCTTCCTCAATAATGGATTTTGTGAACATAACTTCAATACAAAGAGAACTAAATAATGTAGAGAAAAATAGATAGCATAATCCAGTAGCTTGGAAACAAATATTTTAAAAGTCATTGATAAATCAGTGTATTATTGATGTACATTGCATATCTGTATCTCAGTTTCATTAGTGATTCTGGGTATTTAATTTAAATCTTCAGAAAGTGAGACATGGTGCAAATAGATCTAATCCATGATACAGCAGAGCATTTGCAATCACTCTGGAACAGACAACTCTCCTTGAAGGAGTAGAAAGAATTATTTTATATTGTGGACGTACATGGTTTGACATCAGAAAAACTTCCTATCCACTTCATAGAATGAGGAAAGTGCAACACTAGGATATTATGAGTATTTGGGTACTTATTTGTATAAATACTCTTCCAGTTAAGTCTACTTCAGAGGATAAGTTTTATACATGTGTTGCCCCCACATATTTTATTTTTAAAAACTCTCCAGAATATTTTTAATAAATGATAACTGTAAAATATTTTATCAGTTTCATGAACACATGATGACTATAATTAGAAAAACCTACTGCTTGCCTCTAACTCTCTCTTATTTTTACTGTTTCTTCCATAAATGCTGCAACCCTTATCATCAATTGCCAAGACTTATCACAAATTTACTAATGACTTTTCAGGAAAAAAAATGAAGACTTCTTGCTTTGTTTTATACAATCATTATAAGACAGATATGAGAAACATTAAAATGTGAGATAAATTGTCCATTATAAAATTGACAAGTTATGAAATGTATTAAGTGTCAGCTAAATGCTGGTTAGCATGCTAAGCACTGAAGACAAGCAGATGAATGAGACATACATCCTAACCTGAAAGAGTCTATGGCCTACGTTAGGCATCAGCAGTCAAGCCTATAAATATAGCAATATGATAAGTGCACTGGTTTGGTATGTCTGAAATTCATGGGAGCCTGGTAAAAGATGATGCTGTTAGTGATGAAAGGTCATGCACTCCATATGGAGAAAGTTAGGGATGTCTTCAGTTAGCTGCATCCTCAGATATGTACTTTAAAAGCTAAGAGTGGTGGCACTGTGGAAAATGGATTGGAAGTGAGCCATCAGTTTTATGTTTGAAAGTCATGTAGAGATGCCTGGGTGACTCAGTTAGTTGAGTGTCTGACTCTTGATTTTGGTTCAGGTCATGATCTTGGGGTCTGGTGATCAAGCCCTATATCAGGCTCCATGCTCAGTGGGGAATCTGCTTGAGATTTTCTGCCACTCAGTCTACCCACCCATGGTCTGTCTCTCTCTCTCTCTCTCTCTCTTTCATAAATAAATAAAGAAATCTTTAAAAGTCATGCAGGAGATTCTTTGTAGTCTGAAAAAAGGCTTGTATGAGGAAGAGACAAAACAGACATGGTTTTAAAGGGATTTAGGAAATTCAAATAGAACCTGATGACCGTAGAGATAGGAGATGTAAAAGGACAAAGGGAAAGTTTTTATCTTTTTTAACTTGTGTTTTTGTGTTTGTAAACTGAGTGGTTTTGAGTCCTATCAGTTCTTACAAGGAAGAGCAAAAATAATATGGTTTTGATTATGTTGAATTTAAGGTGCCTGCGGATATGTTGGAGAAGTAGTCCTACAGTCATGATTGTTAGGAGACCACTTAACACTACAGGGCGAAATTTGGGAAGTTAGAGCAAGTGATTTACAAAATTGTGACAGTGGCTGAGGTTGTAGAGGAAAAAGCTGCCCCTGGGACCATGATAAAACATGAGAACCAGCAACTTATGTAATAGAGGAGCAGAAGGGGACATGAGGAAGTGGGGGGGGGGGGATGGAGAACTGGGAAGGAATGGTGCCAGTGAGGAAGGGTGAAGAGAGACCCTCAAGGAAGCATGGTCAGTATGTCTGTATGGTAGGGAATGTCAAGTAAGAGAACTGGAAGGCTTTGTTTAGATCTGGAATGTGAGTGACTATGAGTGACCTCACTGAGAGCCATTTCCACAGAATGACCAGGTGACTGCAGATCTTTTTTTTTTTTTTTTTTTTTGAGATTATTTATTTATTTATTTGGCAAGCAGAGATCACAAGTAGGCAGATAGGCAGGCAGAGAGGGAAGGGGAAGCAGGCTTCCCGCCAAACAGAGAGCCCAATGCAAGGCTCCATCCCAGGACCCTGAGATCATGACCTGAGCTGAAGGCAGAGGCTTAACCCACTGAAACCCACTGAGCCACCCAGGCGCCCCGACTGCAGATCTTGCAGCATCAGATTTGAGAACTGGGACAAGAACGGGAGTAGAAGCAATGAGTGATCTTTCAATAACGTTTATTAAGCAGTTGCATTCCTGACCATGGAGTGAGGATAAACACAGAGTCTGGGCCTTCATGCGTGAATCTGCCCATACTTTTATGCTCTCATACTGTCACATTTGCTAGTGACATTTAGTGGCCTGCTTCTACAGCGCCTTTCACCGTTTCTTTAGTACCACTTAAAATGCTACCCTTCCAGCTTATTTTGGAAGTCCTTCACATTTGACGCCATTTGAAGGAAACACGAGCATGAAGTAAACTCTTCTAAAAGCTAAAACCATAAAATCAGTTATCGTAAAACAACAGAACAAAAATCTTTTCTTCTCTAATAGCTGTTATCTCTCTGCATGGATGTATACATGAAGCAAAATTCAGTCACCTCCGGAATGTTTCTAGGGTTCCAGATATGTCACTTCCAAGTAATATATTAATGTAGTTTTTTCTTCCTATTTAGAGGCATTCATGAGGAATAAATTACAAGGAAACAAAGAATGAGAGATTTTTTTTTCTCCTGGAGATGTTCAGAATGGCACTTAACTTACTGGTCTTTAACACTAGGATCTTCAAAGGAATCCCTTTTAGTGGTTCTAACTAAAAATGCTAAGTTATTTAAATTCTATCCATAATTTGCAGGAAGTGCTGATTCTGCACATATTTAAATAGATATAAGATACCATAAAAATGTGTAGTGGCAGAATCTTATCTATACATTACTTTTGTACATTACTTTTATTACTCAACTAGCAATTTCAGTTTTTCTATTTTAAGTTAAATATATTACTTAATAGAGTGTGGTTCCACTGGCCATTTTTGTAATATTTGAGTATTTGATTACATCAGGTGCATCAAAATATGTTTGACATGGTAACCTAAAATTATTAATGTTCCTTCTTACTTCCCTATTAATGTTCCTTCTTACCTCCTTAAAATTTAACTAACTTAACTAAAAACAAACAAAACTTGTGTTCTAGAGGCAAGATGCTCTATATATTTATCTTAGCACACTATAGATCAAATACTATTTACAATTTTTTAGGCTGTTTTTGAAGTTCTTCACTTTATATCATCAATTTTCTAGCACATTTTTAGGTAATTCTCAGATTCGTTTAAGGAAATAATCAGTAACAAAACTTTTTTATTTTTATGAAAGGAAAATACAAATAATTTAATAATTTCTACAAGTTCAATTCTTCATACACAGAGGGGAATTAACATGTTAAAAGGAAAGGCTTAAGAAACCATGGTGGCCCTAAACTACTAGAACTCATACAGCAATTCAGTAACACGGCAGGATACAAAGTCAATGTACAGAAATCAGTGGCTTTCTTATACACTAACAATGAAAATACAGAAAGGGAAATTAGAGAATCGATTCCATTTACTATAGCACCAAGAACCATAAGATACCTGGGAATAAACCTAACCAAAGAGGTAAAGGATCTGTACTCGAGGAACTACAGAACACTCATGAAAGAAATTGAAGAAGACACAAAAAGATGGAAGACCATTCCATGCTCTTGGATCGGAAGAATAAACATTGTTAAAATGTCTATACTGCCTAGAGCAATCTATACTTTTAATGCCATTCCGATCAAAATTCCACCGGTATTTTTCAAAGAGCTGGAGCAAATAATCCTAAAATTTGTATAGAATCAGAAGAGACCCTGAATTGCTAAGGAAATGTTGAAAAACAAAAATAAAACTGGCAGCATCACGTTACATGATTTCAGGCTTTACTACAAAGCTGTGACCACCAAGACAGCATGGTACTGGCATAAAAACAGACACACAGACCAGTGGAACAGAGTAGAGAGCCCAGATATGGACCCTCAAGTCTATGGTCAAATAATCTTCGACAAAGCAGGAAAAAATATACAGTGGAAAAAAGACAGTCTCTTCAATAGATGGTGCTGGGAAAATTGGACAGCTATATGTAGAAGAATGAAACTCAACCATTCTCTTACACCGTACACAAAGATAAACTCGAAATGGATAAAAGACCTCAACGTGAGATAGGAATCCATCAGAATCCTAGAGGAGAACATAGGCAGTAACCTCTTCGATATCAGCCACAGCAACTTCTTTCAAGATACGTCTCCAAAGCCAAAGGAAACAAAAGCGAAAATGAACTTTTGGGACTTCATTAAGATCAAAAGCTTCTGCACAGCAAAGGAAACAGTCAACAAAACAAAGAGGCAACCCACGGAATGGGAGAAGATATTTGAAAATGACAGTACAGACAAAAGGTTGATATCCAGGATCTATAAAGAACTTCTCAAGCTCAACACACACAAAACAGATAATCATATCAAAAAATGGGCAGAAGACATGAACAGACACTTCTCCAGTGAAGATATACAAATGACTACCAGACACATGAAAAAATGTTCATCATCACTAGCCATTAGGGAGACTCAAATTAAAACCACATTGAGATACCACTTTACACCAGTTAGAATGGCCAAAATTAGCAAGATAGGAAACAACGTGTGTTGGAGAGGATGTGGAGAAAGGGGAACCCTCTTACACTGCTGGTGGGAATGCGAGTTGGTGCAGCCACTTTGGAGAACAGTGTGGAGATTCCTCAAGAAATTAAAAATAGAGCTTCCCTATGACCCTGCAATTGCAGTACTGGGTATTTACCCCAAAGATACAGATGTAGTGAAAAGAAGGGCCATCTGTACCCCAATGTTTATAGCAGCAATGGCCACGGTCGCCAAACTGTGGAAAGAACCAAGATGCCATTGAAGAATGGACGAATGGATAAGGAAGATGTGGTCCATATACACTATGGAGTATTATGCCTCCATCAGAAAGGACGAATACCCAACTTTTGTAGCAACATGGACAGGACTGGAAGAGATTATGCTGAGTGAAATAAGTCAAGCAGAGAGAGTCAATTATCATATGGTTTCACTTATTTGTGGAGCATAACAAATAACATGGAGGACATGGGGAGAAGGAGAGGAGAAGAGAGTTGAGGGAAACTGGAAGGGGAGGTGAACCATAAGAGACTATGGACTCTGAAGAACAACCTGAGGGTTTTGAAGGGGCGGGGGGTGGGAGGTTGGGGGAGCCAGGTGGTAGGTATTAAGGAGGGCACGTATTGCATGGAGCACTGCGTGTGGTGCAAAAACAATGAATACTGTTACGCTGAAAAGAAATAGAAAAGAAAAAGAAAAAAACCATGGTGGCTTCTCACACTGGAAGAAACCCAATGACTCAGGCTTCCAATGGTTCATAAAAGCAGTTTTTAAATACAAATATATTTTAATAGTTTAAATCTTTTTCTACTACCTTAAGAATTAACATGTGATATTAGAGGATTATTTACTTATAAAGAATACAACTCATAAATTGCATTAGCTAAGAAAAAATTTTCTTTATGTTTTCAGAACAGTTGAGCTGTTCTATCAATCTTTGTTTTTCATATATAAAAAATTTCCCCAGTGCATGTAATTAGTACCTTTCAGTAGCACTTGATTCTTAATTATTATTAGTTCTCAAATTGGAAATTGCCAGAATTAAACTTCAGGCATTAGTGATATGCAAGCTTAGAGAGAACATTTGTTTCTAGGAATAGACTGTACTTTTGTGTGTTTATAGAAAATATGGCAAATTTTTATGCCTGAATCATTCTATCTGCCCATAGATATTTGAAAAACTACATCTAATTTGTTATCATTTATAATTGAATATGTATTTTCTTGGCAGAAATACATAGTCCAGATGACTAAATGACATGACATGAAATTTCGGGAGAAAAATGAGGTAAATGAGAAAAACAGCTATACAAATTTTTAAATTCAGGCAAAGAACTTGGAATAATTAGGGATGTATGCTGTCAGATGAAAACTAAAATAAAATATCTTCTATTCAGCACCTTGTCAGCCACAGCTGTACTTTTCTGGAATGCTCGCTTTAGACTTACACCAAATGCTCTTTAGTTTCTTAGAACAAGATATGACCACCTCCACAAATTATGTCAGTGTTGTAGTTAAATGTTTTTTTCACGAACGCCAAGGCTACTAGGCTTCAAAAATAAGCCGTGAGTTTTTAAAACTAAGGTTTTCAAAATCAGTCTGATACCCAATCCACCTATAACTTTGTGTATCCAAAACAAATAGCAGATGGTGTGTGGGGACGGTAGGAGGGTAGAACACATCTGAAATGAAAATTCATGGAATTTCTCGGACTTAATCAAATTATCTGCACATTAAATTATTTACAGTATGCACACACTGCTCCATTTTAAATTGAGAATTGCATTTTTAACAAATTATCTTTGCATTTTATTTATTTACCGAAGGCTACTTGTCTAGCGCAGAAGAAGCTTTTAAAAATTCTTGGATTATTCTCAGAGCCCTCTGTCTTCCCATCCCTTTTGGCTCTGTCTTGCTCTTTTCACTGTCTCCTCCAAACACCTCCAGAGACCCTGTAGGGTAGAGGAGAGCTGAGCCCTTTTTGGCGGGATCGGTGTCTGTATTTTGCTCGTTTGGGATGTTTCAAGGAACGATGTGGAGGAGATTTTCTATGAACAATAAGACGTATTGACAGTTTCAGAAGAGCTGTCAGTGGTTGCCAAAAAGGAGCAATGAACAAAGCAGCTGGGGTTTGAAGTTAGGTGGGCACAGGTACTTCGGCATTTGAAAGCACCACACCAGTGAGCACCTCCTGCCTCATGCCAGGTTCCTGAAATGCTGGGTGCCCAAGGGAGCTCTAGCACTCATACTACTGGCCTACAGTCCTTTAAAACTCTGAAGGATGGTTTCTGACCTTCTGATTAGTGTGCTGTCTCATTTAAGTAGAAACAGAAATACCAGCCTTCTAGAAGTCCTACCAGCTATCCCTGAGAGATCATCATAATCAAATCATGTATTTGCACTATTAAGATTCTTTTATTATATTTAATTGGCTTTAAGATTTCTCTAATATATAATTTAAAAGGGCTTGCATTAAATGTCTCCTCTTTTGGAATTCTTTATGGAATGACTTCTTAATCATATTTGAAAATGAATTTTTCCTTTCTATGGTAGAATTTTCACAAAACAAGAAAGCTGGCACTAAAGAAACAGTGTGTTATTTGTTGTGCAGATTTTAAAATAAAAGGTTTGAAAATTTGTGGTTAAAATAATTGAATAGTAAGTGAACTGTGAGTGTAGCATATCGACCCCCTTAGCCACACTGCTTGAAAATTGCTTTGTAGATCTTGTTATTAAGAAACGGAAATTGACAGCATCTATTTTTAATATTTTCCTAGAAGCAGCATATGCCAATCTTAGAGGCTAAAAGTGAATTTATTTTGTGTTTTGTGCTGTTTTTTTCCCCACCTCAGAAAAAAAAAATCAAAGCAGTTTGGGTTCGTTTATTTCCTAAGTAATATTATATGGGGAATTTGGATTTCAGTGCTCATCCTCCCATGGATGAATTCTAGTTTGCTTATATATGTGTTATTTGCATAATAGTTGAATAAAAGACTACTTTCTGTTGTTTTTCTCATGATGATGGAAAGTCATGAAACTGTAATTTGTCTTAAAACATCAATGCCTCACTTCTCAAAGAGGTACTGTACTGATTTATTTTAAAATAAAATATGTAGAATGATACTTAAACTTAAATATTGAGAATTTGCCAAGATTAAATTCTCACTCATTCGTTCATTAAACATCTGAGATAAAAACATAAATATTTAAAAATATTTAAGAAGGACTGATGTTTGCCCTCAAGCAGTTAAGATTCCATGAATATGAGGGACCAGGGGGAGTATGGGTTCCAGTCCCTGCCGTGCACCCCACTGGGGCTCTGAGACCACAGAAAAGCTACCTAAGTTTTTTGCGGTCCATTACAGTCTGTTCCCCTGATAAAAAACAAGGGGGAGGTAGATGGAGTAGGAGTGAACTTGATCATCTGTACCAGTGTTTCTGACACTGGGAGTTCAGTTTTCATAAGCACAGTTCGATGACCCCTCCTAGTGGAACATACGTTATGGGTAATGATGTGTCTGGAGAACTCTGTGCTCACAAGCTACTTTCATGTTCAGATGGCTTTTAGGAATCGCAGCTGAATTATCTGAAGATTGAGTTGAAAATAGCTTTGGCATGTTTTCCATAGAGCATTTCTTGAATCTTGTCGCTTGGAGCCAAAGTTATTGTTTTGAGCAGCCATTTTGCAGCTGTGAGGGGAAATATGATGGAATAATGAGTATTCCTTGTTTGCATTTGGCCTGATGCAAATTTCAGGTAATGCATATTAATAATACAAGTGTACAAATTGGGGAAATCAGTATCAATGCCAAAGGAGGAGAATAAATTATTTTCTCAATGAGTGGCTGTTGTCAGTTCTTCCTGGCTGGTTTACCTTGTGGAAAGCTGATTGCTTATTTTATTGAATTGCAGTCTTTTATTTTTATGGGGTTTTTTTATATTAAGATGGCTAGTGCTAGCATGAAATATTCATCATAAACAAATAACCTTTTTACAAATGGTACATGAAGATACAGAAATGTCAATAAAAATAAGACAGCACTAAGGTAATACTTAGAAGTAGTAAAATTTAGTAACTTGATTGCTAAAGATGTAGAAGTTAGAGAGTCAGTTACTTCATGATATAATAGAAATTCAGTATAATTTTAAATGAGATGATAAACAGATTCAAATGTATTAAAATTTTACTAACCAATCAGAAATGAATGTCCTAATATTCACAATTTTATTTTCTGTTTCCTCTCACTGTTAGATTTTTCAGAGGCTAATTATTCACACTAACAATTAAAGTGGCTGATCTCACTAACAAATAATGTTGCTTTCTTTGTAGACATTACTTTTGCTTAAAATGATGCTGGTTAACACAAAGTATTGAAGTGCATATGTAAAACTGAAATTAGAAGTCTGCATTATAATGGGAGCTGGAAAACTTTTGCAGACAAGGTTTTATTTCAATTTTAGATATGCTTTTCAAGCTCTCGGTCAACTCTAATGGAGTCTTTTCAGCATTTCCAACTGCTATGAACTCCTGTAAGCCTGTTCTGATCTCTTATATATAAAACATAAATAATGATCACATTTGTTGACTGTTTCCTATATGCCAAGTTCAGGGATAAGGACTTTCATTTATCACATTATTCCCTCATGTAACAACTTCTAAGTTACGTAGCCTTTCATCATACACCCAGTATTTGAAAGACCTGGTTACGTAGCATAGGTCAAAAAGTTGAGGGTCGTATGGTTATATGGTTCTCTTTTTCCACCACCTCTAGGGGGGCAGAAGGGATCTTTCCATTTTAATATAGCCCGGCTAAAATGTCATCGTTGACTTTGTAGGGACAGACTTCCAAATTATTTTTGAAGTGTATCAAAATAGGATGTTTCTCCAAACAAAATTTTTGATAGGGGAGCTTCGTAGGAAAAGAATGTTCTTCTTTTCGTGACCATCAGTGATTACCTACTTCTAGCTAGTCTTGTCAGTTACTGTAGAGTTTAACACCAATGACCAAGGGCAGAGGCTTATAAACTGGTTAGTTCTAAAAGACTGACGTAGTGAGGAACATGACGGTAAAAACATTACCTGGTTGTGTGGTTGTGAGATTGCTAAAGAGACAAGCAGGTCAGATTTCCAAATCTCCAGCATTATATAGCCTCCCGTGTTTTTCCACACTGATTCTCTCTCCCCAGCTCCCGAATCATTGCTGTGTAATGACCTACCTGATACCTCACACGGTTCTCTTATCAATAACACAAATGCAAACATGTCCAAAAAGGGATTCACTCTTTTCTAAAACCTGTCCTGTGCACTGATTTCCCATCTCAGCTGACGGCAAATGCACTCTTCTGTTTGCCCTGGTTAAAACTTTTGGGGGTCACCTTGGAATTTCTTTTTCTTTGTCCTTTCATCTATTCCATAGTGAAATCCTGTAACTCTGCCTTCAGAATGCATCCAGAGGTGACGTCTTCATGCCACCACCAGTTGCCACCACCAGTTGCCACCACCCTGGTCTGATCCACTCTCGTTCTCAACAGCACAGCCAGAGCAATCCTTGTCAAAATTCCGTCAGACGATGTCCCCTCCTGCTCTGTACCTTCCGTTCTCTCCCCTGTTCATGCAAAGTCAATGTCAAGGCTCCTGCAGTGGCTTCAGGGTCACTTGTAATCGGGCGTCCTAACTCCCGGGGCCTCATCTCCTGCTGCTCTCCTAGTCCTGCTCTAGCAACAGCGGCTGGATTGCTCTTCCTTGAATAAGGATTCAGGGCTTGCTGGAACCGCCTCTTCGGCCTGGGGCATTGAATCCTCCAGGGACGCACAGGGCTTAATGACCCGGTCAAGGGTCCAGGTCTGTTCAGCTCTTACGCTCCTTTGGGACCAAAGCTGAGCTCCTGCCCTGGCCACACTGTTTTGTCCTGGGTCCTGCACCTGCCTCACTCTTAGGACCCCACCCTCATGCCACTCTCCTTTGAATTTCTGTCATTGCTCTTGTCACATGTCAACCCGCTTACTGGTTTTTCTTAATTATGTTTTCTTCGTTATCGTTTATCATGTCTTTGCTCCGAGGTAAGATCCATGGATCAGGGATCTCTGTGATATTCAGCAATGGAATCCCAGTGATTAAGATGAGGCCACCGATAAACATTTGCTAAAGGAGTGCAAGAATGTTAGAATGATTTTTTTTTAATATACTTTTGCAGCAGAATCCCACACTCAAATTTTTCAGGAAGCAATGTCAGTAATAATCTGAGAATATTTAGTTGATGTGGTTAAAAATAGTCAATTGGAGGGTTTTCTAGATTGCTTTAGGCAGTCTCAGGGGTAGCAAAGTAGGCTAAATCCCACGTTGTTTGCTCCCTAGAAAACACTATCTCAGGCTACCTGCCAGCATCCTTTCCTCAGAAGCTCCGTTAAAATGTGACCTTCTGTAAAGAGCTCTCCTTTGCCTCCCATCCTGTTAGACCTAACTGTTCCGTGTTGTGCACCAGCTAATGCTAGGGGATAGCAGTGACCAAAAGGAACAAAAATCTGGGCTTCGCTCAAGTTACATGGTGGAGGTAGGAGACAGACAATTAAACAAAGGTCTCTGGAAAGTTAAAAAATTAATCGGAATGGAAGGAGGCGAGATTGTTCCCCAAAGCCAGAAGATACACAGTTTTAATGGGGGGAGGTGTCAGGGCCACTCCCACTGGGAAATCACATTTGCAGGGGACTCGAAGAGCAGGCAGAAATTGGGGTGTTGAAATCCAGGTAGAGGACCTCAAGTGAAAGGGCAAAGGTCCAGTGGGATCGGGTGCCCTGGGCTCAGGCTGGCTCGAGCTGAGGGAGGTGGGGAGCAGATCAGCGCTGCGGGAGCAGGCGGAATGACGGTTTGTTGTGCGTATGTGTGTCTTGCTGAATTAGGAGCACCTTGAAGATAGAATCAAAGGTGGAGAGCTGAGTATTCAGTAAACACTAGGTACTCAGTAAATGCTGTTAAATATTGACTAAAACTTTTCTCTCGTGCTTTCCTTTTCTTGTTTGAAAATTTAAAAATCAAGACAGCATTTGCAATAAATAAGTGTGTAACAGGCACACATCAGTCGTAAAATATTGTCCTTAAAACCATACTTTTTCCTCATTTCACATTCATACCAAAAAAATGCAAAAAAGAATTAACATGACTTTGTGTAAATATAAACAGTAGTGAACATTCAAATTTCTTGAAGTCCATTTTTAGGTAATGTCATTTTGATGAATATTTATAACCATTTTTTGTCATGGAGCCAGGCGCTTGATAATTTTCATTAAGGAAAAATCATTTTCATTTGATGGGCATCACACCTGTAACATTGTTTGACTCTAAAACCCACAAATGTCAGAATTCTCTCCTAACAAAAGAGACTTGCACATTTATCTTGATATTAACGCAACTTGCATATTTATTCTTGTTTTATCTTATTACTACTGGTTGATCGCTCTGTCTTTTTAAAAAGTGATGCTGGGGCACCTGGGTGGCTCAGTCTGCTAAGCGTCCACCTTTGGCTCAGGTCATGATCCCAGGGTCCTGGGATCAAGTCCCACATCGGGCTCCCTGCTCAGTGGGAAGCCTGCTTCTCTGTCTCCCTCTCTTGTTCCCTCTCTGTCTGCTAGTCCCCCTGCTTATTATGCTCTCTGGCTCTCTCTCTCTATATATATAAAATAAATAAATAAAATCTTGTAAAAAGGTGATACCAGTAAAGCTTATTTGTTAAAATAAATCTGAAGACTGCATTTTGCTGGAATCTTTCACTTGGTAAATTTAGCTGTTTAAAGGATATTCAAGATTTGTTTTTATTTCAACAGCAGAAAGCCTGTTTTATAAAGAAAAAAATATCCTATATTAGAGTATTTTAATTATTTTTAAAGAGATTTTTTTTAAAAAGCCTGGTATTATTTTCCCTGTTTGGTGCACCAGGAGACAATCATTTGGTGGAATAACAGTCATTCTGGGAAAATAAGCAAGATGGAGCCTCATAGGTCAAGACTCTCGTTTATTTACGTCTTACAGATGCTTTCTTCTAGAGACCTTTCTGGAGACAACATTCTTTTAGTCTCAAAGAACCTGTGGGTGAAATCCACCAGACTGAAGCTAGAAAGAGATGTGACTGCCCTGATGTTTTTATGCTGATCTATTTTTGAATGATTCTCTGTACACTTGTTTATCTTTCAGACCCATTTGTGTGCTCAGACTCATAAATAGTTCCGATGGCTATTTGGAATATAGGCTCCTAATTTGTATTCCACTTTTGGTTAATGATTTTTATTTGTGAAAAGGCTTACAGTTGGTATCATATATGCATTCATTAGATTCACAGCTTGATTCGTGTATTTGTCCTTCTCGGGGACTAAGAATGGGCCACTTAATAACAATAATTAGGACTAACAACGCCTTCTTCTTGCTTCCCAAATTAGATAGAGTTTAGGACCGAATCTGAATATAGCTACAGTCGATTCTCCCTTTGTATGACCTCTAAGATTTTAAACTCCTAAGATACAGGCCCATCTGTTTTTTCGTTTTCCTGTTTAGCCCACATTCACTTTCACACTGTAAGTGGTTGGAAGATATTTTTTCCAGAAAGACTAAGCATTGCTATTAATTCTAGAAATTCAAAATAGGCTGAAGGAATGGAAAAATCCAAAAGGTTGTACTTTGAAAAATAATTAATTACAAGTTATGCTAAGTGACCCATATAAATATAAAATAGAAACAGTGTTCTGAACAAAGATAAATATTGTTTCATGACATTTATGAAGTAAGTATTCAATAATTGCTTATTGTCTTACTGGAAGGCATATGTAATATGAAAAAGTCCTTATAAAGAAATCATTCTTAAAGATAGAGGTAATGGGGTACCTGGGTGACTCAATTGGTTAAGCGTCTGACTTTGGCTCAGGTCATGATCCCAGGGTCCTGGGATCCAGCCCTGTGGTCATAGGGCTCCCTGCTCAGCAGGGAATCTGCTTCTCCCTCTTCTTCTGTCCCTGCTCTCCCACCCCGCCCTGCTCCTGCCTTTGTTCTCTCTCTCTCTCTCTCTCTCAAATAAATAAATGAAATATTTTTATAAAAAGATAGAAGTTGTAAAGTAAGAAATAGTCTACCCACTGTAAATATTACCACAGTTTTTAAAAGCAAGGGACCAACTACATTTGAAATAATTTAATGTAAATTGAGGAACCTTGAAAACTAGCAAAGAAGATTGACAATCATATGTAAAACCAAAGACCGCTGCACGTTCGTGCATAGGGCAATGACCAATAGAAGGCCATGAAGGGTATCAGTGGATGACTTTGATGTGTATCCGAAAAAGAACAACTAGATGCAAGGGAACAGAATTTGATTCTGAGCCATAAAGCCAAGTAAGAATTCAAGAGTTACAAAGTTAAAATGGAAATGGCAAGGAAATGTTGAATTATAGAAAAAAGATTTGGCAGAAATTAGTAAGATGACCTGGTTTCAGATTGAATATGGACAACAAAAGAGGGATTTAATCAAAATACACTTTACTATTTTTTGCTTGAGATAATGGAAATCAGTTTGAAGGAGATAGTAAAAGTTCGGTGCTGCAAATTTGAGTATGAGAACATCAAACCTGGCACGTCCTATAGGAATTTAGATATTTGGGATGAAGGATTAAGTAGGATTTCCATTAATAGTATTTTGATGAATGACAACATTTTAATCTTCTAAACTTAACACATTCTCAAACTGGAATTAAAATACCATTCTAGAGATAGTTTAAGTTACTTTTTAAGCAAAAATAAGTGCCTGTGCCTTGTCCCCACTACATTCTCAAACATGCAATCAGGCTAAAAAACTATGCAGATCCAAGATTTAGTCTTTAACCTGGATCTTTCTATCCTATTTAGTTCATGGTTACTTTTAAAAATAACTTCAACTGTTTAAATAGCTTGGCTTCTCAGTGTTTTTGTGCCTTTTACAAGCAGCATTTTTTTCATAAAGAGGAGACGTTATACGGTGAAACACCATTTTGCCACTGGGCGGTACGCTTGGAGAGGGAAGTCGCACGTCGGTTTCACTCATCAGTCTCTTGCCTGACCCTGCGTGGGTCTGCCACTTGGTAGATCTGGTTTGTGTTTTAGCTCTGCTAATGTAATCTGTGTGGCCTTAGGCAACTGAGTGCCTCCCTCTGTGGCTCCGTTTCCTCGGGTTACAAAATACAGATAGGAACATTCTCATGTAACAGCTGGCTTCATAGATGGGAAGTCGCTTCAAAATTCAAGCCCATATATATATGTAAATCCTAGCATTACTGCATAGTATTTCTCTGAGAAAGTGACAAATTAATGATGACTTCCAGTTACCAGAGGTTATATTATAGAGAAACCGCAGCAAGCTCTCTGGGTATCTGCTCGTGCAAGGCAACGTTAAATTGCAGCATTAAACGTTTGAGTTAATTACGTAAGGCTAATGTTTTCATGTCAAAGGATTCTCTTTGTGTACGCTTTTAAAACACAGGGTGGAATATTTCTTAACTGAAGTAATATTCGTGCATTCCTTCCTTGAAACTAAAGTAAATTCTCCCAATCTCTTGCCATTTCAGATTCTATAGTTAAGCTTAATGGAAAAATATGCATGTATACACATACCTACGCGTGCACACATGCTCAGGGAAGAATCTGGTCCCCTCTTTTAAAAGGTATGGGCATTATAACATTTGAAAATTCAGGGACGCCTGGGTGGCTCAGTTGGTTAAGCAGCTGCCTTCGGCTCGGGTCATGATCCCGGCGTCCTGGGATCGAGTCCCACATCGGGCTCCTTGCTCCGCGGGGAGCCTGCTTCTCCCTCTGCCACTCTGTCTGCCTGTGCTCTCTCTCTCTGACAAATAAATAAATAAAATCTTTAAAAAAAAAAAAAATAACATTTGAAAATTCAGTGACTAACTCAAGTTTAAATGGTTAATTTCTATCAATTGAAGGAGGAAATTTGAGTCTTTTAAAGAATATTTACTTTATTTATTTATTTGTCAGAGAGAGAGAGGTAGGCAGAAGGAGAACCAGGATCCCTGCTGAGCAGGGAGCCCAATGTGGGACTTGATATCAGGACCCTGGAATCATGACCTGAGCTGAAGGCAGACACTTAGCTGACTGAGCCACCCAGTCTCCCTTGAGTCTTTTTAAAAACAAGTGTTTGTTGAACACATGATCGATACCAGATTTTTCTAGATGCATAGTCTCATTTAATTGGGATCATCATATACCCCAGCTTCTTGGGACAGTCCCCGTTTATCCAGCATAATTTCAGTTACTTCTTGTTGTCCAGAACTAGTTACTAAGAGCAACTTCTCCCCTTTTATTCTCAAGTGTTCTGAGTAGGAAGATATATTTTATTGTCTCTTACATTTCATTCTAATACAAAAACTCTGACATGGGTATTTCATGTAAAGAGAAAATAACAGTGTCAGAAAGGGCAGGTAGCAGGTATAAATTCACATTCCTGGTAAGCAATCTTAATCTCAGAGCACATCCAGGCATTCCCACTCCTCTCTGCTTTAACATTTCTTTCTTTTTTTTTTTTTAAATTCGTAGAAATGTTTATTTTAGTATCATTTATCATAATGAAAAATTAGAAATAACAGTGATCAGTGGTAAAGAATTTGTAAAATAAATTTTGCTTTATCTATATACTGATGCAGCCATTAGAAATGGTGAACTATTTAATGACATAAAAGACCATTTAAATTATAAATAATTTTATCATTTTATTTTACTTTTTTTCATCACAGTAAGTGTACTCTGCTTTAACATTTCTGATGCCTAATGCAGTCCTATCCAGCATTCAGCATGGTATTTTATTGTATATGAAAGTAAAACTAAGTCTGAGGTGCACATTCTAGGATTTGCATTATGGAAGCATAAGAGATTAAATTAAAGAGAGTTTAGTTTTTCATGCCTTCAATATGCACATTCCACTTTAGCTCTCCATGTATCTTGTTTGTCCTACAAATGTGCATGTTGATTCTCATGTCTGCACTTTCTTATGTTTGTATGCAAATCTGTGCCATGTGTAAGTAAAGTCTTGGTTCTTTTTTCCTTTGTTCTTGTTTTTGTTTCTTATTGTTATGAAGAACAGATAAACATTTGATTTTACAGATCTTAGTATAATCATAGGCTTACAATGACTATCAATCAAAATAAATTGGTGTTATTTATAAAAAATATGTATTTCACTTGCATGACCTTTATTGGTTAAGACCCTTATCCTCACTTTAGTAGCTAAGAAAAGAGAGATTATTCTGATAGTAATGGTTTTTAAAATTTGATCAGTGTGTTGGTATGTAATACATGCCAGGCACTGTCCCAGGTGCTGGACATACAGCAATGAACAGAGCCGACAAGAAGTCCTTATGAATCTTACATTCTAGAATCATACAAATATGGAATTTAAGGAGGACATGTGTGGTGATGAGCACTGGGTGTTATACACAACTAATGAATCATTGAACACTACATGTGAAAATAATGATGTACTATATGCTGGCTAACTGAATAAAAAATACATAAATAAAATAAAATAAATAGTATGCTACAGGTAAACTAGAAGGCAATAATCACTGTAGGAAAAAAGAGACTGAGAAATGGGGAATATCCGAGTTTGGATAAGATTAGAAAAGATGGGCCCTACTGTAAAAATAACAGTTGAGCAGATCCTTGAGGAGATTAGATATCTCGGGAAAGAGCAGTATAGGCATGGGGAACAGTGGTGCAGAATTTCTGAAATAAGAGCATGCCTGTCATGTTTGAGGAGCAATCCACAAGGCCAATGGGGCTGGAGCTGAGGGAGTGAGTATTACCTCAGTCAAAGAGAAGGTCAGAGAGTAACAGATGTTGAACTTACGAGGGCTTTGGACCTTAGCAATTAGAGTTACCCTGAGTCTACGGGAGAGCCAGTGAAGGGTTTTAAGAAGAGGGATTGTGTGGTCCAGCCTGTCCACAGACTCCTCAGGCTGCTCTCTTGAAAACAGAGATAAGTTGTAATAAGTAATTGTAAGAAATAAATTGTAATAAGTAGTAAGTAATTGGCCCTCCTCAGAGTGCTTTTAGTATTCTTCAGTTGTTCACTCAACAAATATTTATTGAGCATTTGATTTGTGTTGGGCCTTGTGCCAGACACCAAATACACAACATTGAGCAAAAACCTGTTGTGCTTTCCCTTTGTGCAAAGTGACGTGACTTACAGGGTCAAGCACATGCTTGGGACCACATTCCAGAGGAGTGGAGAAGACCTTGTCAGGAAGGTAAGGGGATGTTGTCTCATGAAGTAACCATTCAGTGGAGAGATCACAGAGGTGTAGAAGTGAAGTTGGTGCAAGTGAAGGTGCTGTGTGTGTAGAGAGAGAACATTCCAGACACAGAGTGGTCAGTATACGGACAGGCCCTGGGTCAGAGATGAACTCAGAGTCCAGTGTTGGCTACATCAAAAGACAAAAATCCAACTAAGTAGGAGTCAGAGAGTGAAGACTTTTGAAAGTCAGGCTAAGGATTCATCTTTATCCAAAGTTCAAGAACATTGTAAGTTCCTCTAAGATAAAAGTCATTAATGGGTTATAAAGCCAAGAAGAGGCATAACAATTATATTGAAACAGATTATTTTTGTAAGGTTTTTATTTATTTATTTATTTGACAGAGAGAGAGGTCACAAGTAGGCAGAGAGGCAGACAGAGAAAGGGGGAAGCAAGCTTCCCACTGAGCAGAGAGCCTGATTTGGGGCTCAATTCCAGGACCCTGGGATCATGACCTGAGCTGTAGGCAGAGGCTTAACCCACTGAGCCACCCAGGTGCCCCGAAACAGATTATTTTGATTGAAGGGTGTCAGGATGGCTGAATGGTCTAAGGTGCCGGACTCAAGCTCTGCTTCCCTGAGCTGGGATTTCTGGAGTCCAGATGGAGTCATGAGTTTGAATCCCACTTCTGACCCATCATTTTTCTCCTCCCCCTAATTTTCTACACGAGGATATCGATCTGAGCAGTCTGCATTTAAAAAAATTATTTTGAGGGAGATGTGCCAGTGGGGATGTAGCAAGACCCATTAAGGGTGCTTTCGGTCTGAAAGAGAGAGGATGGCAGAAGGGACTGTCAGAATTTAGAACCTCTGCAGAAAAAGATAAAGGTGAAGGCATAGAGGAAGAGAAGCCAGAGAGGCAGGGAGCACACCAAGAAACCAGACAACTCTTGGGTCTCCCAGCTCAAGTGAAAGAAGTGTCGAGAAGGAGGGAGTGGTAGTCGGTGGTCTACCAGGGGAATTGCAATGTGGAGAGAACACCAGCAGCTTCCAGGACCCTAACCCAAGTCAAGTGCACGACGAGGCAAACTTCTGAGGGCTAGGAGATGGGTGGGAGGTCAGAAGGAACTAAATCATAGAGGAAATACAAACAATGATATGTGGAAACATGATCATTTGTAGGTATTGAAGGTCTCTACAGCACAGCTAGCAAAATTCTAGTGGCAGTTGAGATGGTAGTGGTGGCTGCCATCTTTACCTGCATTCGACAAGCAGGAACTGACACCACGGAGATGTAAATATACAAAGTCCCAAGAACGGTAAATAAAAAGGCTGAAAAACAATAAAATGGTAAACAACAAAAAGAATAAAAAGGCTGGACTCTGGCTTCAGATGCTCTATATTCTGTTCAAAATAGTACCTGCCAAAGAGCTTTTTGGTGAAGTTGTTGAATAATTCTTGTTTGGTTTGGTTTGGTTAATGGTGGATCACTTTTAATTTGTGTTTTTAATGGGAAAGACTTCATTGTTCTATTAGATTCTCATGGAAGAATAATTGCGGTCCATTGGCATGGGGTTCCCGGGTTTTATGCTTTAACTCTACCCAATAGTATTTCTAAGTACCTACCTATACTTTAACACCCGACTCTTATTTGTGATGATTTATAGTAATAAATCAACTGAGTAAATGCATTAGTTGCTCCAATACTATGGGAAGTATGAAAGAAGTGAGATTATCCTGAAATTGTTTTAAATATTTTCTAGACAACCCCTGTTAGAAGTTTTCATAATTGTATGATGAAATTAATAGATGAAATGAGTGGATAATTGGTAGATCACAGCATGATGGTTTTCTAATCATTTAATTATTAGACACAAATCCATAACAAACCAGTCCACACTAGTTTATCCATTTTCCCCAAAGACCTACTCATGATACTCTGGCAAATGAGTTCTTTAATTAAAAAGACTGAAATTGTCCTATTTCTTATCTCTGTCATGGATTTGTCTCCAAAAGTTTATGATATTGAATGAGTAACCGACAAAGCAACTGTGTTTTTCCTTGTGTTTCTTTCTACATTAAATTTAATGATTTTTTTTCATTTGCAACATTAGAAGATTATTGACTGTTCTTCGTCTCTTATAAGACTTCTCAGTACAAGGAACCTGTCTTGGTAGCACCTTATTTTTACATCTGCCAGATTGCTTGTTTGAAGCCTAGTACTGTTTCCCATTTTGTAAATAAATCATTCTTGAAAATATGTGTCATAGGTTTCAAGCAAGTTATCTGTCAATGATATTGATAGCATAATGTCATTCGGTACTGTTTTCATTTCCTTCAGTAAAATGTAGTTTAGAATTTCTGCAGTTTGTCCACTTTTGATTTCAGCATTTTGTGGGGGAGATACTAGAAGTTGGGAGGCAATGGGGAGATTATTTTTTCTTACAGAATATTAAGGTAGCATTTTTGCATTTTTATTTGTGTGCCTTCTTCCTCCTCTTGTTGTAAATTATATTAATTCTTTGGGATTTTATATACAGGAGCAAAATTCTAAAGAAGTGCTAGAATATAGGTAACCAACATAGAATGAAGATTAAAAATATGAAACTTTAGGATAGCTGCCTTACTAAATTAGCTCTTTAGATAGCATGACCTGCTTTTAAAAATCTGCCTCAAGCCACTTACAAAAATATTTATTAGGATACATTTAGTTTGTGTCTTCTACAATATGGAACAATACTTCTGGGGAAAGGAAAGACAGTCCTTAGGAGTTTTTGATAAGAGACTTTCAGCAGCATTTTTCCTTAGGGACAGATATATAAAATGATTCAACTAAATACACACTCTGTTGCTTTAGCACTCAACTGTGCACTAGGTACATTAGGAGAAAAAAACAGGCTATTTGGAAATCATGATATGACCCATGAAGATAAAATTGGCAATATCCCTATGACATATTTTACTATAAAAGCTAATGGTTTTTAATTATGTTTTTTGTGTTGACAAACTAAATTATGATTTTGAGGTGTACATCTAATGAATTGTTAAGCATTCATTTCATTAAAGTTATAAAGATGGAAAGTAGCTATTTGTTTTGCAGACTGTCCTGTATGGCAGGCAGCAAATTTATATTTTATAATATTATATTCTTCTATGTGCTTTTATTATGTTTTTGAATTATGGACTGTGTCATTTAAATTTGCATAAAAGTGCAATAGGGACCAAAAATACACTAATAAAACACTCTTCATTTGGATAATATAAAAATGACAATGGCACATTAAAAAAAATAATACAGCACCAGTGTTTTCAGGCTAATAATGATAAAAATAGCTTATATTGGGGTACCTGGGTTGCACAGTCGATTAAGCTTCTGACTCCTGGTTTTAGCTCAGGTCGTGATCTCAGGATTCAGAGACTCTGAAGATTCCCTCTGCCCCTTCCCCCACTTGTGCTCTCTCTCTCCCTTTCTCTCTGAAATAAACAAATCTTCAGAAAACTAGCTCACATTTATTAAGTTCTCATCATGTGCCAGACCCTCTTCTAAATATTGCTCATGTCTTTTAATACTAAGTGCTAAATTAAAAGCAAAATAAAAATATTTTCAAAGCCTCTTCCATGATACAAACCTTGTTAAGGTACAATTAAATACACTGTAAAATAAGATTTAATATTTAGGTAGGTTATTCACTTTATAAATCATCATGTGTTTCTTCTATAAATTTAGATAATTCCATCCTACATCATGGAAATGTTCTGTAAACAGAGCAATGCTAAAAGAGAATGCTAAGCAGGATGTCTTATTATTCATGTTAATGTAAATTATCTTATTTTTATGTATGCCTTTTTGAGAAAACCTTTATATTTTCTAGAAGCTTCCATCAGTCACAACTTTTTTAGACAGGAGTCACAAAGAACTCAGACCTCAGAAACAGCTGGCAGTAAGGGGGTGGAGGGGGAAAAAGTCCAGGCAAATGATGAGAACACGCCATGTCCAAGGGTTTCACAGTCTGACTAAAAACAACAGGCTAAGGCAGGGGATGCCTGGGTGGCTCAGTTGGGTAAGCGTCTGCCTTCAACTCAGGTCATGATCCCAGGATCCTGGGATGGAGCCCCATATTGGGCTCCTTCCTCAACATGGAGTCTGCTTCTCCCTTCGCCTGCTGCTCCCCCTGCTTGTGCTCTCTGTCTCTAACAAATAAATAATTAAAATCTTAAAAAAAAACAAAAAACAAAAAACCAACCAGTAAGCTAAGGCTGGCCAACAAAACACTTTTAGAACCAATGCCAATTCAAATTCAATAACAAGGGGTCACTTTTTGAATTCTGCATATGAAAAATACATTATGAAGTTAGGGAAAAGAGGTAATGCTGAAAAACAGCATTGATCAAAGCTCAGTACCCTTCACACAATCACCTGCTTTCCTTGTTTTCATGCATTTTCTCTTTCTGTCGATTTTGCTACCATTTTCCCACAAATGAAATCTGGGAGTCAACTCCAAATCCTTCGTTTTTCAGGCTGATGCTGTGTCCCTCAATTTTCCCCTTCGTTACTCACCTTGAACACATCCTTTCATTTCTTCTTCTGTAGCTGCCACTTCACAAGAAACCTTCATTCCTTGGTGGTATGTGCTCTGTAATTTATATGCTTAGTAATACTAATTAGTAGTAATATTCTAACAATTTTACCTTTACTCCAATTCTTTCTTCTCCAGTACTTTTTGCACCAACAAACTGAATGATTAGCCTCATTTATTAAACCAACCCAATAACCTGCAAGGTCTCCCAGGTGCCCATTTGATAGCTCTTGATGCACTAAACTCGTGCTCCATTTGTGGTCAAGTCTCTCTTCCCTTAAGGTGTAAACAAGTATCCGTTTCCTCATTCTCTGCCTCCACTCCTTACCCAGCATCCTCTGCTTGCATTGCTTGTCATGTTACTCTTGCCCAGAATGTCCCTGTGGTCATTCTCTTCCCTGACTCAAATTCCATTCATGCCTCAAACCCATATTTAATCCTAACTCCTATACTTAACATTTTCCCAATATTTATATATTAAACACATATAACATATCTTGCAATTACCTCACAGGGTCTTGAAAGGAAGGTATATAATCTTTTTCGGATTACATGGGTGTCTGTGTATGTGTGTTATTTTTCCCGTTATATGCATTAGGTATTCTGCGCACATTATCTGTGTTTTCTTCTATTCAATCTACCAAAATCATATAATCTACCAAGGACAGGGAGAGATGGGTTAAAATCTTCCACTATCAATGTCTTTTTTCTATGTTATTTCATATTTTTATCATGCTCACTTTCCTAATGTTGGTTATTTCTTTTGAAGCATAGAATATTCCTCTTACATCTTCACTGTGGGCGTGACTCACACAGCGTTACAAAGTACACTTTTTCCAGTTGCACCTAATGTTTCCCTTCACTCTTTCCCCTTGAATTCAACCAGCTTGTTCGTTGTGATACCTGGTTCCCCCTTGGCTGCACTGAGGGAAGTGTGAGAATTTGTGTAGAACGTAGATACCGCTGGGGAACTACACGAGCCGTCAGAAGAAAGCATTCATTTCGAATATGATTAGATTTGAAAATACACATTACAGACAAGTGTTATTGTTGTGTATAGATTATTTTTGGGTGGAATGATTAGAGCAGTATGTTTTGTTCCTCTAAAATTTTTTTCATTCTTGTCAGATTTGGAAATTCAGGAAAAAGCGACGACTTTTCCTTCCTTGGAAAGGTAGCGAGCAAGCAGCAAACTGCTTACCAGGCAGGTGGCACTCGGGATCCCAGGCTTGACAAGGGTTTCATGATTTTCGATTTCATTTTTTTTTAAAAGATTTATTTATTTGACAGACAGAGATCACAAGTAGGCAGAGAGGCAGGCAGAGAGAGAGAGGGGGAAGCAGGCTCCCCACTGAGCAGAGAGCCCGATGTGGGGCTTGATCCCGGGACCCCAGGACCATGACCTGCACCGAAGGCAGAGGCTTTAACCCACTGGGCCACCCAGGTGCCCCTTTCGATTTCATTTTTGCTTTAAAGTAATTTTTCCGTATTTTGAGGGAGTGTGCTAAAAATCTAATGAAACCAAGATGTAACTATTTGAATGAAGTTATTAATAGCTTTTTAAAGATTTATTTACTTATTTTAGAGAAAAAGCGAATACACTTGGGGGTAGGGGAGGGGCAGAGAGAGAGGGAGACTCTCAAGCAGACTCCCTGCCTGACACTGAACTCAGTGACTCTGAGTTTGTGACCTGAGCCGAAATCAAGAGTGGGACACCCAAACGACTGAGCCATCCAGGGGCCCCTTTATTAATAACTTTTAAGAAAAAAAAACAATTATTTCAAGTTTTTGCTAATCTATTAGGATCTCTTTGTCAGAACCATTCACTGCATTATACATAAATACCAGAATTCATTATAATAATCTGAGTGGATCTTCCCCAGGGGCAGAACTTGTAGAGCTAGAAGTTGAAACAGTATTCTGTTTTAGAGTTTCCTCTCCCATTATCAAATAATGTTACATTTTATAATGCTTTTCAATAAAATAATACACTAGATTATTTCTTGTATTTTTAAGCATGATATCAAATATTTGAAAACTAAGAAAATTTAATACTATAATACAACTTCAAACCCTGCTCCTTGAAAGTCCTCTAAAATTCAAAGCTTTATACTCAACCAAAATGTTACCCATTGCCTTTATAGAGGCAGATAGGTGAACAAGTGACAAAAATGGACCGGAGTGACCTCATCAAACCCCTTCATCCTCCCAGAAGCTTCCCAGAGAAGGGTAATTCGAGAAGCCATGGATGCTTCTGTAAGAGAGGTCATGAGTAGATGTGAAGGGCAGGCCAGTATCCTGGGCTCCAGAGGCATTTTCCCCCCGTCCCCCTGCATGTGGCTGTGGGCCTGCCAAAACCCTTCTTGTCACTGGATACTGGGTCATAAGGGGGTTAAAACCTTCCAGAGTAATCAAAATACTCCCTTTTCTTTCCATGTCCAAAATACATGGTTAAAGATTTACTGAGCATTGGAAAAAGAAAATCAAACCTACTGAATTTTTTAAAAAGATTTTTAAAAAAACATTTTATAACCAGAAAAGAGCCTTAGAGACCCATTCAGTCCCATGGCTTGTTCACAATGTGGGAAGGTTAAGAGGTCTGCCCTGTGACCTGCAGCAGAACTCGCTTAGCAGCTGGTCTCTAGTTCCCTGCTCGGAGCTCTTTGCCGTTGAATATTTTTTTATTAATTATTTTTATTAATATATAATGTATTATTAGCCTCAGGGGTAAGTTCTGTGAATTATCAGTCTTACACACCTCACAGCCCTCACCATAGCACATACCCTCCCCAATGTCCATAACCCACCACCCTCTCCATCCCTCACCCCAGCAACCCTCAGTCTGTTTTGTAAGATTAAGGGTCTCTTATGGTTTGTCTCCCTCCCCATCCCATCTTCTTAAGTCGTGTTGCTGCTCTGGCCTACCACAGAGTAATTTAGAATGTATGTTTGAAATTCATTGTTCTAAACAGTAAATGTATCTGCACCACTTTCTGCCGACAAATACAGTGTTTATGGTGACAAGGAGACTTTTTGTGTCTTTTTCCCTAAACGATCAGAAGGAATATTCCATACTGTGGGGCTGAGTATCTCGGCCTTATGCTTACTTCTGTTTGTTGAAATACCTGCCACGTTGATCAGATTGGTGGCCGAAGTAGTTGGAGAATGGAATTGCTGTGGATGAACTGTATTGCTAAATTTGTTAAAATCTCTAAATAATATCATAGCTTTACAAACGGCTGTGCCTTCTTTTCTTTGTGGTTGTGGACTATAAATGCAGTTTTTAAGATGAAGCTATTTATGTTTATGGCTCTGGATTTGATCTTGAGCTTTTGAATTTTACATTTGACTAAAAATATACATATTGAATATAGTTTTTATTGCTAATAAGAAAAAGTAATCACTTCCAAATACACTGGAATGTGGAGTACTGGATATAAGCTCTGCATATTTTTAGCAACTTCTTCCCTGTTGACTGTGAATTCTAGGCTTTTACTTTGTCGTGGTCAGCACAGGCTTTTATGAGTACGTAAGAGGATATTCATTTAACAGCTGTTAACGGAGCAGCTATTGGGGATGAATTTACACTCCAAACGGAAGAGACAGACAAAAACAATAGATAATACAGACAAGTGCATTTTATACGATGTTCAAAGTTCATATGTGATACAGAAACACAGAGCCGGGTAAAGGGAATCTGAAGTCCACATTTATGAACATGGGGAAGACAGGATACAGTTGGTCACGCGGAGAGTCGGCGTAAAATGGGAGCAAAAACTTGAAGGACTTGAAGTCAGTTCAGGTGGTATCTGAGCAAAGCGTGTTGGCGGCAGAGAGCATAGCCACGAGGAATGCCCAAGGCTGAGAGGACGCGGGGCCTTAATTCCCCGGCAGAGGCAGGGAGGAGCAAAGGAGAAGGGGAGGTCAGAGGGACGATGGAGAACATCAGGCAGGGTTTTTAAAACCTTTGTAAGGATTTGGGTTTTAGTCCGAAAGCAATGAAGAGCTATAGCGGGTCTTGAGCAGAGCACCCGACCCCAGGGCTTGTCTGGTTCTGTTCCCATCTGACCCTCAAGCCCGCTCAATTCTACTGTCAGTGCATATGGACTGTTAATAAGTGGCATATAGAATGCACAGTACATTTTTAATATGATTTTCTTTTTCAGTATTAGAGTTCCAAATTGTTAGTGTTGATGTCTGGACTCATAGGTAGACATTCGGTTAGTTTATTTTTTTATTTTACTTTAAATAGGTACTACATGTGTGACTCTTATTTGACCAGTAATAATCAACATTTAGTAACTTCATAAATAGTTTAAATGACAAGAATAGCTCCCTCTTGTTATTTTACATTTCAAAAGCAACCCGACTACTAGATGAACGTTCCATATTTTCTCTCTCTCTTTTTTTTAAGTTTTCATTTTAATTCCAGTAGGTTAATCTAGAGTGATATATTAGTTTCAGGGGTATAATAGTGATTCAGCCATTCCATACATCACCCGGTGTATATACCCCACATTCCAGTGTATTTGGAAGTGATATACTTTTTCTTACTAGGATAATAAGAACCTCATCATATTTTCTCTTCATTTAGGTCATAAGTGATTAAAATACAATAAGTCTACCAATTCAAATTCTGGAACTCTTTGGTAAAAATCAGTATTCTGGCCAGACTCCTCCAGAAACATCTTTTTTTGCTTTCCCTTTAGTATTTCAGCATATATTAAATTTTCCAGGAGGTAGACCTCCTGATTGGGCAGCTACATCTAACTTAGTTTAAAAGTCAAATATGTGATTGAAATGGGAGTCACAGTAATGCTGAGAAAAGAGGAGGAAGCAGATGATGACTTTATTTCCATGAAGCGTTTGTCTGAATCAAACATAAATAGAGTCCAAGTCCCCCCAGACCCTTGCTTCCCAGTCATGAGATATCTGGTCAAGGCCACTTTTGTACTATATTTCACCGGGATAGTCTTCATTCCATTCCATACTTCTGGTCCTGTGGTTTCTTAAATGAAAAGAAAATAATCTTAGAGTTATATGTCATCTTTGTGTAACTCAACAGCAGCAGCGCTAGTTCTTGTTTAGAATCTCATTATAAGAATAAACTATTAGAGTTACCGTAAGCATCTTCTCCCAGAATATTATCTGCAAACAATGATAGGATTTTTAAAATATTGCTATTGTAATAGGAGAAAGCAATTTTTATGTATTATACATCATGCATAATATAATTTTATAAATTATTGTATGCAACTTGGCCGCATTGCTAAAGAAAATAGAAAAAAAATCATACCACTGGAATATATTGTTCACTGTCATTAATTAAAACAATTTTGAATGCCTCACCCTAATTACTTTCTCTCACTTCCAAGTTCAGTCTTAGCATGAACATTGTTAGACACGTTAGAAAGAAATAATCCTTTCAGTTATCTAAATTTGATCATATATTACCTTCGCTGCCTGAAGTGTCAACAGTTTTCATCATGAATATAAAATACTGTCTTGCATGTCTAAATCCCAAATACTGTGTTTATTTAGCAAGCAGTGTCTTTAAGGATATCTAACCTAGGACTTTCCAATGACTTAAGAAAACCATTAAGCTAATGAGTTTGCACAGCAGCTTTAAGGATAATAAAACCAATCCTGTACCCTGTAAGACCTCTTCATGGAGTTTCTTAAGTTCAATTTTACCTTTTTTTTTTAAGTTGAGAGGGGACAGGAAGAGCAGAGGGGAGGGAGAGGGAGAGAGAGAGAATTTTTTTTTTTTAAGATTTTATTTATTTATTTGACAGAGAGAGATCACAAGTAGGCAGAGAGGCAAGCAGAGAGAGAGGAGGAAGCGGGCTCTCTGCTGAGCCCAGAGCCCGACACGGGGCTCGATCCCAGGACCCCCGGGCTCATGACCTGAGCCGAAGGCAGAGGCTTACCCTACTGAGCCACCCAGGCGCCCAGGAGAGAGAATCTTAAGCAGACTCCACGCCCAGCATGGAGCCATATGCGCCCTTCAGTCTCGTGACCCTGCGATCAGGACCTGAGCCAAAATCAAGATCTGAACACTTAACTGACTGAGCCACCCAGGCGCCCTTTAAAACAATTAAAAAAAAAAAAAAACAGACACTAGAAAAGTTTAAGGAACTGCTACTTGTTGGGAAAAAAAGGCCAGAAATGTAACACGGTTCTGTTATGACTTTCTGCAGGGTCTTTTCATCACACCTCAGTGATGACCGGTCATGACCAAAGACAGAAATTACTCTTCTTTCTTTGTATTGTGAGCTATATTCCTAAGGTTTCCTCGGGTTTAGCTCCACCTTTTGATTCTACTGCTATGACTCCAGTATATTTTTTTTCCGATGTAGTTTGAGTTGACAAGATGTTGAAGTTGAAGGATAAAAATTTTGATGGGTGAAGTTGACTCACATGGGTCCCAACGCCTTGAGAAACAGCAGCAGATAGAGAAAGAATGTAGGTCCTTGGCTGTTCCATGCCCGCTGTGTTCATGAGCCAGACTCTGGGTGACATGCTGCACATATAAAACACATACATCCTAATCCCTCATCTCAGAGGCTTATTCTCAAGTCACAGACAGACCACAGGACAGGAGTCCTCATCCAAGAGTAGAGTCTGTACTCGAGATCATAAAAATCTACTGTTGTATTCAATGTAGCTGCCATTTCCGTTTTTGACGGGCATTCTGTTAATTTTGCAGCAATTCTTACTTTTACTTCACAGCCGCTAGAGGTGACTGGCAGGAATGGAAAATGAGCTTTGTGTGTATTCATAAAATTCTCGGGATTAGTAATGTGAAAGAAGAAGATTTATGTGAAGTGCAGGTTTTCCCACATGGGCTGAGCTCTCTTACAGATGCGCCCTGCGGCGAGCACAGGACAAAAACAGCTGAAATCTAACACGTTCACAGGCTGCTTTGTAGGCCTCTTATCTCTCTCTAAACCTGTATTTTTTAACCACCACTGTCTAAGAGTCACATGGGATATGATCAAAAGAAGCAAAGGACATTAAGTATTTGGGATATGGGACAAATTAGTAGGGAGTGAAAATCACTGTAATAAAAACACAGTGCATCTTTATTTGGTGATGTGGGAGCTCATTCCAATTGTAATAGAGGTCACAGAATGACAGGCTTAGGCATGGCTCAAATAAAATCAACATTGTCTGTACAACACGTAAAAAAGATTTATTAGAGACTTTGAACTAATACGTGCCTGTCCTTTAGGGAGTGGAGCATGTCATAATAGCTCCTCTGGTGAGAAGGACAGGGACGGAAAGGAGGAATATTGTTCTATTGATTTAAAATATATTTTAGCTTTTAAAAGACTCTGGTGCTTGAGAAAAGATAGTGGTTACAGAAATGACATTTCTATTTTGAAATGCTACCATTTTGCCTATTTCCAAATATACATCACACAATTCAGATGCCCCTAACAGTACTCTCAGACCACAGAAGAGACTTTTCCTTCTAACATATTGTGACAATTTGTTTGTGACTCATTGTGAAGAAATAACTGTTATGTGCCCATTTTTGAAAATTCCGCTGATGTTCATGATAAAACAGCATAATGTGATTTTTTCTGGAGGCGATTTGTTTTGTGCTGTATTCCATATATATTTTGAAATAACATTTTGACTTAGGAAATGTTCTTCAAAATATTCTTATCATTTTGATGCTTCAGAACATGCCTTTACATTTGCCTCCTGCCAAATTTTTATTGATTGTAGTAACTATGAAACAGAAAATTTTCATATCTGCCTTTCTGAAAAAAAATCATCTTTAAATTGAGAATAAATGTGTAAATCCTAAAATGCCAGATTGCAGTAAAAACCTATCATCATGTTTAGAGAAATATGGTTTTATCCACAAATGTCATAGTGAATTTCCATGAACTGAATTAAACAAGTAAACTTTCAATAAGTAATTCATGCTGTCTTTTAAGAGAGAATTTATATTTTTTATTTTCCAAATTTTCTTTTACAACTTTAAGTTATAATTAGGAATTATTTTGCAATTCTTTTAGTCACTAGTTTTTATTTTTTTATTTTTATTTTTTTAAAGATTTTATTTATTTATTTGACAGACAGAGATCACAAGTGGGCAGAAAGGCAAACAGAGAGAGAGAGGGGGGAAGCAGGCTCCCCTCTGCGCAGAGAGCTCAATGCGGGGCTCGATCCCAGGACCCCGAGATCATGACCTGAGCCAAAGGCAGAGGCTTAATCCACTGAGCCACCCAAGCACCCCTAGTCACTAGTTTTTAAAGTTATATTTCTATTTTTTAAAATGTGTTCAAATTCCTTAATTTTATTTTAAATATACTTCAGTTCTATTTAAAGGATAGGCATTTGATCATGTCTATGAGTGTGCTAGTGGGTGATTCTTTCTTTGCTTTTTTTACTGGAATTTTGAAAACTGTGAACAGTACATATTTTTAGTGTCATATGGTTTAAATACTGACTAGTAGATTTTTCATTTTAATACTATAAATGTTATTCATTCTTCAATATTAGTTTTAAAAATTCATTTATTCTTTTATTTTTAAAGGAGCAATATAATAAAAGATCAAGACAATATGTGCTGATCACAATATCACAATAGGTGCTGATCATAGTTAAATTTTGCATGAAGTATTCAGAAATACTTCATTGTTCCCCCTTAAAAGCTAATAAATCCATTGACTTAAGAATTAACTTACATTACATATAAACTCTAATTTTATTTTGTAAAAATCCAGAGTATCTGGCATAATGGCATAAGCAAAATATTGCTGTTTTTTATGTTGTTAATGTGGTTATAAAAAATTTCTCAGTGATTACGAAGTTCAAAAGCATCTTAAAATTGCCGTGGTCTTAAGGTTCGAAGATAGCAGCATATCAAGACCCTTGATCTGGAATCCAAACTGTTATGTTTAATTGGCGCAGTTTTACAAGGTCTTATATGTTATTTAATGTTAAAAATATAACCTCATAATGCTATATTGCTTCCTATAAAACACATAATGCCTGTTTGAAAACAGAATGCCTTATTACACTGAAAATTCTTGGCAATCATTGCAGCTCCTTCGTGATGTGCAGGAGATAGTTAATTTTTTTTTTTTTTTTTTTTTTTTACAATATGTGGTTCAGCATATTAGCCAAGAACAAAACACACACCCAAACTGCGTAATTCACATGGGGATAACTTATATATTTTTATGTAAGCAGCATATCCCAGTGACCCTACAGGACCCATTTTATCACCAGTTTTTCCTTTCTTCTTAGTTTTCTTGGAAAAGATGTCTATCCTAAAGAGTGACACTTAATTTTTAAAATTTTATTGCCCATCTACATGTAATATACGGAAATGACAGTTAATAGCAGTGCTACTTTGCTATAGTATAAAATTCCACTGAATACAAGTGTTGACAGTCTGTGCAGTCTCATCATTAGGGACCATCAGTAAGTACTGATGCGGAAAAATGCACAATTAAGAATTAAATATTTGTTAATAAATGATGAGCTTTAAGTTATGCTATGGTTAAGGGATTCTGCCTTATCATTAATGAATACACAATTTCCACTAGACTTTTTTCTTATTGAAAATAAGATCGGGGCGCCTGGGTGGCTCAGTGGGTTAAGCCTCTGCCTTCAGCTCAGGTCATGATCCCAGGGTCCTGGGATCGAGCCCCGCATCAGGCTTTCTGCTCGGCAGGGAGCCTGCTTCCTCCTCTATCTGCCTGCCTCTCTGCCTACTTGTGATCTCTGTCTGTCAAATAAATAAATAAAATCCTTAAAAAAAAAAAAAAGAAAATAGGATCCTCTTTCATGAGCTACAAAAAGGATTCTCTGGAAGGAAGCAATGTCGACTGTGAGGAGGAGGAGCCTCAGATCAGTCAAGTGCAAAGTCTCATCTTCAGGAACTGAAAGCCGGCAAGTGTGGCTGGTGTGGGGGGGCCACGTGGCGAGTGGGGATAAGGATGCGGGAGAGATCTGGAGCAGAGCTCCAGCGTGTAAGGAAAGCATGAAAACTGTAATAATGGAGAAACACAATGGAAAGCCAAAGAAGGATTTTAAGGTAGAGAGTGACATACTTTCATTTATGTTTTGAAATATTTCCTCCAGCTTTCGAATTAGTGATACATGAGGCAAGATAAGGAATAGACCCATCTAGGGAAGCATAACTGCTTCTAAGAAAATATATCTTGGGGGGCAGGGAATGAATGTATCTTAGGCAGTGCATCATTTTGGAGCAAATATTTAAAAAGAGATTTCAAAATTGTATAAAATTTTATTGAACAGCAGTAAGTACTTTGTGATGAATAATTTAAAAAAAATACCATCCTCTTTTCCTAAATTTGTTTGCTTTTAGAGGTCGGTGACTTTTACTTTTATTGTCAATGTCGTCATCAGCTTTTTCTGCTGGGAATTTAATAGTTCTGAAGTTCTTGGGGTCTTCTGTGAACTCTTTCTCTACTGTTTTTGGTGTAGAAGTATGTGTTTTTGTTCTGTTTTTTGGAGAGTCATATTGATAATCCACAGTTTGGTGTGACTATCAGGGCAGAATTTTAGAGACAGACATATTAGTTCAAGTGCAGGCATTGCCAGGTATGGAGCTATGCTGTTAAATGATGAGCATCCTAATCCCAGTTTTTCCTTCTACAAAATGAAGATGATCCATTACAGGAGAGCTTTTGAATTATCTCCCCAGCCAACCTGCATAAACATTCTTTACATGTTATACAGAAAAATAAGCTGATAAAAACAAGAGATATGAGACCAAAAAAAAAAAAAAAAAGAAGAAGAAGAAGAAGACGTAAAAATAGTGTTGTAACCAATATCCATTCCCCAAATATGTCCCGTGGTAGGAAATTTTCATGATTCTGACATTTTGTCTGCAGGGTGGACATGGTGGAAAGTGTGAGGAAAATGACCTCTTTTTGACCTGCCCTAGTTGTTTGTTAAGACAGATTTTACAATTAATTTATTTGTTCAGCAAATAATTGAACACCTACCATGAGCAGGTATTACTGTAGGAATGGGGCATATAAAAATGAACAAAGCCGGGGAATCTTTGAACTTACGCTTTTCACATTTTGCTGTGGAGCGTCAATAAACAAAGTCAACAAGTGAGATAAAGGATAGGTTGGGAGCTGATGAGTCAGCGAGGAAAACAAAGCCATCCATGGGGTAGGGAGTTCCGTTTCAAACCTGCTAATCTTGTGGCCAATTAAAGATGGCTGCAGGCGTTTACCACTCCTTCCCTCCACGGTTGGAATCCACTTCTCAGCCTCCAAGAATCTGAGCTGTTGGTGATTTCTTTGAGAGTGAAATGTGGCAAAAATGATGCTCGGCCATTTCCAGTCTCAGCCTTTAAGAAGATTGGAAACGTCTGCTTTCTCTCTCTAGGAAAGTATGGCTTTGATAGAAGCCATCCATAATGTCCTCACCATGCTGTGAGACAGCCCTAAGCGCCACTGGGAGAGGCGACTTGAAATGAGATGTCCCCAGGGCGTCCTTGGCTGTTCCAGGCACGCTGGTGGGAGCACCAGACTTGCAGGCGGGGAAGCCATCTTGGATGTTACCTCACTCAAGCCTTCAGACGACCTCCAGCACCATCCACATTTTGGCCGCAATTGCCTAAATGATCCCCAATGAAAACTGTCCATTTGAGTCGAATAACTCCATGACAGATGTGAGAAATTATAACACACTGTTGTTTTAGGCTAATGAATTTGGGGGATGGCTCATTAGGCACCGATGGATAACCCAAAAAAACAAACAAATAAGCAACATTTGAACAAACTTGAAAGTTGTTGGGAAACCAGCCATGTCCACAGTTAGGATAATCGGTCGACTCGTTACGGGGAAGATAAGGGGTTTAACTGGGTCTCCAAGCATCATCTGAACAAGATTCTACAAGAACCTCCCAGGTGTCTGGAACTCGGAGCAGTTCGGCGCGCCACTTCTTTTTCCCTTGGGGACGGCTCTGATGGCACGTGAGAGAGCTGTCTCCACCTGACTGCGCTCACCCTCCGGGCCTTATTTATCACGGCGAGAGAGTATGGCTCTCGTCATTATTGAAGCAATTAACTTTTCTGCTTGGGGAAATATGCTTAATTAATCAAAACACTCTTGCTAAGTCATGTTGACCAGCACGGAATGTTCTGTAATCAGCAATATCGTTTTTGTTGGTTTTTTTTTTTAACTCTCTGAGTCATAAATGTTAATATTGTAAAAATTTCCATAATAAAATGATTTCAGAAAGAAAAATGTTATTATTCTTCTGGAAAGTCCACACTACATCGGCTTTCACGTGTTTTTCAGTATTGACCCACAATAATCTTTTGTAAAATTGCCTGCATGTCATCATACTTCCCGCATCGGGTTGCTGTGGCAATCACTCAGTCAGTCTCTTAAATTTTTTTTTAAATTTTTTTTTAAGATTTTATTTATTTATTTGACAGACAGAGATCGCAAGTAAGCAGAGAGGCAGGCAGAGAGAGAAGGGAGGAAGCAGGCTCCCCGCCGGGCAGAGAGCCCGATGTGGGGCTCGATCCCAGGACCCTGGGATCATGACCTGAGCCAAAGGCAGAGGCTTTAACCCACTGAGCCACCCAGGCACCCCACACTCAGTCAGTCTCTTAAAGGCGTGGCATATTTCTGATGCATTGGAACCTCTCAAAAAATGCTTATTGATGTCATTTAGTTATAAACTCCATCCTTTGTTTAATAATCTGTTCAGAATTCTTAGAATAAATCCTTCTTAATCCCTGTATTACATGTGTAGCCGTGCCACTATCAACTCATCTTAAAACACATTAGTCACGTCATATGACCTTTATACAATTCTGCTGGTTTCTATATCCTGCTACGTCTGTATAGTAGAACCAACTGAAGCACTGGATAAAAACAAAGTTTTCAAGGGAGGAAATCTCCAAAATCTGCATATTCTTTTCCTCTTTCAAGATATTCTTTTTAAGGGGCGCCTGGGTGGCTCAGTGGATTAAGCCTCTGCCTTCGGCTCAGGTCATGATCTCAGGGTCCTGAGATCAAGCCCCGCATCGGGCTCTCTGCTCAGCAGGGGGCCTGCTTCTCCCCTCACTCTCTGCCTGACTCTCTGCCTACTTGTGATCTCTCTCTGTCAAATAAATAAATAAAATCTTAAAAAAAAAAAAAAGATATTCTTTTTAAAATTGGAAACTGATTTAAGTACAGGTTTGTATCAATGACTATAATATCTAACTTCAAAACCTGTCATTTTAGTTTGATGTCTTGATAATTTGTCCTGAAGTATTCAAATGTTTAACTCTGTACTTTGTTTAACCCAGGAATATATTTAAATAAAATGTTAATTAAAATTTTAATAACATTTGGAGATTATGTGGGCTATATTCTAGAATGCTTTAAATATATAGATGATCATGTCATTAATTAAAGGGTTCACCAAAGTCTGTCTGCTACAAACTTTGCAGTGTAAAGCATACTCCAAGAGCATAATTTTGAGCTTTTATGTTATTAGATAAGATAGATAAGCCAGGCTGTGATCCTGGTTGCTCTGATTGGACACTTAAGATATCACAGTACTAGATCCTGAGAAAGAATATTTTTGGAAAAGTTTCTGAAAAGGTGCTAACAATTTCTAATTTTATTTCTCACTAGTATGGAGGCTCAAAAAGAGTAGAGACCATGGTTTTTTTGGTCACTCCTGCACACTCAATGTATATAACTAGTAGGTGCTCAAAAAACAATCACTGTGTTTGATAGAGTGATTCAGTGCCCATGCTGCTAATAAGCTCTCGGGGGAAAAAAAAGGTGTGAGTTAGTGAAATAAACTTAGTATAGGCAAGTCGTGATGTAATGGTGACTGTACTGTTTCTGTCCAAGGGACATACTTCCTTGCATAATAGGATAGGAGAAAGTCAGGTTGGCTCTGTGCCACCTACATCTCCACAGACACTTAAGGATCCTAAGGCTAAACTGAGTTGTTACACGTTTTCAGCACCCATCCTGTGAAAAGTCATTTGCTTTAACTTAGTGTGATAAGGTCACATTTCCCTTGCATGTTGATGACTTAGGTCTAAGACCCTTATTGGCCATGAACCCAGTAGCTGTAACTAGAAGAGCTGTCTTGGCCATACAACCCAACCTCAGCCTCTCTACTCTTTGGTATTGGCGTGGTTGTGGGGCAGGCAGTCGGTTGTGGGGAGGTAAGGACTCCACAAAGGGAGTTACCCAGAAAGGAAAGTCCTATCACTCTGGAGACTCATGTTCTTCAATTCTAGGAAACTGTTTTAGAGTGTCTGATAATTTGTTAATCTTCATTTTCTCTGTTTTTCACGGTGAACCACATATTTAGATGAGAATATTGGACTTCCTTATCTGATCTAAGTTGCCTACCAGCAGTATGGTAGACTAAATGACATGAAAAGCTTTGCTGTTGCAAAACAATTTTTAAGATGGTGGAATTAATATGTGTATGGATTTAAAATGGACATATTTAAAATATAGATGCAATCAGAATGTATTTATTCATATTTGTATGCATTGGTATTCTGGCAAGAGAGTAAGCAGAATCCTCAGAGGCCAGAAAAAAGTAAAAGCAGTTCAGGGGGATAAGCAAGATAGCTTTGAAGCCGCCAGGAAGTCTCTAGGGTCATTTTCATATTCCTGGTCTCCTTGGCTGTACATGTGGTTGCCGGGTAGCAGAGGTTAGGAAACAGAGCCTGAGTTTTACCCAAGGCGTGAAGTCAACTTGGAATACATAGTATAAAAAACCAGGACTCTAAAAGGCTTTAGTGGAAGACTGAACAAAAAACAAAACAAATAATAAACATAACAACAACAATGACAAATGTCCTATTTAGGACAGTAAAGAAAATTACCTTTTACCTTGCTTGGGTTGGGAGGGGGAAGTCCCCCCACAGTTTGATCCCACAAGCCAGCTTTCTTATACGTTTGTGACCTTAATTTCTGCTACCTTAGAGAGACTGGAAAAACCCAGGCTTCCTTTAAAGGAAGTCACCCGTAAGCTCCAAAAGATCTCTATCCTACAGCTCATGTTTTCTAACAATGATGCCATTAAGACACAAATAATAAACTAAAAAAACAGAAAAATCTCATATATTGGGGAATTAAAACAAAAGAATCAGAGGAAACAAGTACATAAATAAATTTTGTATCAGAAAGAATCACAGTACGCTTTAGAAAAGTCTTACAACTAAACAGTAATAAAAGGATCACATATTAGAACTTGTGAAATTCACTCAAGTAAAATTAGAAGGGACTTTATCTCCTTAAATACTTTTATTAGAAAAGGAAGACCAAAAATTAATGAACTCAGCAACCATCTCAAGACATTATGAAATGTATAGCAAAATATACCCCAGTAAAGTAAAATTAAAGAAATAATTTCAAAACAAATTAATGAAACATGAAACAATCAAGCAAAAAGGCTTGTTTGAAAAGAATAATAATATTGAAAAACCATTGGGGTTTTATTATGATAGTTATTAGTACTATTTGCTAAGTAGTCAGGGCCCTCTTTCTCTTGGGAACATGGTACTTTGTGTTCTTTGTGGTTGAGAGGGAGGCGTGTTGACTCTGTCTAGCCATTGGACTGGGAATAGAAGTGGCACCTGTCACTTGCAGCTCAAAATATTTAACTGGTGAGATTCCCTGATGTTTCTTACTCTGAGGTTCTGATGGGCAATGTTCCAGACGATGTCTCCTTTCTCAGCCTGAGTTTCTGAGTGGGCTCCAGCGGCCAGAGAGCCCCACTACTAACCTGGGTTAGAAATATTGTAGCCTGAATGGAAAAATAAAATGTTATGTTTAAAATTAATTGAATTTTTTTTGGTAGCAAACATGGAACATGCAACAGAGGCATCCTGACGATGCACTTTTCAGAATAGGGGAAGAGAGAAGCAGAAGAGAGACAAAGGTGGGGAGGCGGCAGGGGGAATGGAGGAGGGGAGGGGTGCAGAAATGAAGGAGGGGAGGACATTGAAATCATCAGAGGAGACAAAAGGAAATATGAGCAAGTGATGAATAAATCAAAAATACTGTAACATGAAATTACGTACAACTTGACTGTAAATTTTAAATCTTATATAAAATGTCCAAATGCCTATAAAATTGAACTTAGTAAACAGACTTAAAAAGAAATAGAAACCTTGATGAGTTCCATAACCATTAGCAAATTAGATCAGTAGTTAAAATTATTCCCACAAAGTACATACATATTCTGAATGGTTTTACTAACTAGTTCTACCAAATATTTATGGTGCAGCTAAAGCTGATGCAAACAGCCCCACAATCCTAGAGTATGGAAAAAGGAGGTCACTTTATAAGACTAGGATAAGCTTGCTTCCAAAACAAGAGAGCAAAAATTAGATGTCGGTCACATTCATTATATTCATTAACATAGATATCCCTATCCTCACCCACTACACTTTTAGCCTCATTTTATATTCCATTGTTTCACCTTCACTCTATTTTACCACCAGTGGCTTCTTAAAATTTCCTCAGATACTCTAGTCACACACCTGCCTCAGGACACTAGCATCTACTTTTTCTGTCTGAAACATTCTTCTTGGATGGCTCCTTTCTCTCCTGCAGGTCTTTTTTAAAATGTCGTCTTGGTTATTCCTTTCCTGAAAAAACTGAAATCATTATTCCCATGTTCCCTATGCTTTCTTCCCTGTTTTGGTTTTTTCTTTCTGCACTTTTCACGATCTCAAATATATTATTACTTCTGCATCTTGCTCATTGTCTGTCTCCTGCTTCTAGGAGGCGAGCAGAGCTTTTTGTTGACTTCCACAGCTCTGGCAGTTAGCATACTGCCGGGCACCCGGTGAAGACTCAGGAACTATTTGTGGAGTGAATTGATAAATGCAAAAGTATTGAACAAAATGTTAGCATGACGAGTTCAGCAGTGTATGAAAAATACAGTATGACTCAGTTGGATTTTTCTCAGGAACGCTAGTTTAAATTAGAAAAACTTAACTGAAATGGCAGATAAAAGGAAACAACAAAATTATTTCAACAGATGGGGAGAAGTGTGTTACCTCTTTAACCAATAAACCAGCAACAAACATCACACTTAATGGTAAAACATGGCAAGTCTTTTCTTTATTATGAGGAACAAGAAAAGGTACCCTTTTCTCATTGTTTCTACTCTCTGCATTGCATTTTATCTGACAGAATAAGCCAATAGAAGGATAAATGTAAGGTACAAATAATGAAAAGAAAGCAAGCTCAAAACTTTCACAGATGATCTGATTATCAACAAATTCAGAGTAATTCACAGAATCAAAATAATCCAGAAGACTATCAAAAGAATTTGGCAAAATTTCTAGATACAAAATCAGTTTATAAATACCAATCAGAATCCTAATTAGTTAAATTGTGGAATCAGACAAACTGTTTCTGAAATTTTCATGGCAATGTAGAAGAGCCATTAATAGCGTGATACACATGAAGAAGATGAGCAAATGGGGGAATTGTCTCCACCACAAGTGAAAACATATTGTAAGGCAGTGTGACATTGGCCCAGGGACAGACCAGGACACTGGTGGACCAAAACAGACAGCCCCTCAATACACCCAGACCTCTCGGAGTACTTGGTGATGACCAAGGTGTCGCTGTAGCTCAGTAGAGAAAGCATCAACTCATTGGTAAATGGTGCTAGGAAGTATTTATGAGTGAATAAATTGTCAGTCTCATTTGTCAGTCTCTTTTCCAGAATCCACCACTGTGTCGCTAGCCTCTCTTCTCAGTTGCTTATCTTCCAGGCTCTTTTTCCTTTACATTCTTTCCCCTTGACTTATCTTGGTGCACTTTGTGGAATGAGCGAAGGCAAAGGCTTGTGTTTACTTCACGATGTTTAAAGGGGAGTAAATTAATCACGTATCTCCTCTTTCTGAAGAATATGGAGTATGTCAAGAACTTCTGGGTTTTTTTTTTTTAATTTTTATATTAGGACAAGTCAGTGTGTAACCCCACTAAATATCAGATAAATGCTAATGTTTAGAGTGTATTGAAAAGAAAGTCTTGTAATTCCTTTGCTATTCTTTTCTTTTTTTAAAAAGATTTTATTTATTTATTTGATAGAGAGACAGTGAGAGAGAGCATGAGAGGAGAGAAGGTCAGAGGGAGAAGCAGACTCCCCGTGGAGCTGGGAGCCCGATGTGGGACTTGATTCCGGGACTTCAGGATCATGACTTGAGCTGAAGGCAGTTGCTTAACCAACTGAGCCACCCAGGCGCCCAACTTTTTTTTTTTTTTTTTAATAAGAAAGTAAAGGCATAGTGTTCATTCATTTGAGAAAATGTAACCCGGAACTAGTATGTATGAGACGTGCTTCTCTGTGTATACTGGTAGTGTCTCCTGGATAGCATGTCAAGTTCCATGTTCAGTGTTTGAACCAGCAGCTCTACCTGAGAATCGGTGGCCTATTCTCATCATATCTAGTCTTGAAAGTGTTTCCTGTGTACAGTAGTCTTTATTGTTTTTAATAGAGATTTTCTCAAGAAACGTATTTTCTCCAGTGCCAGCACTCCACTTACGGCGCTTTCACTGATAATCATTAAATGGAGTGGTTTCTCATCTCGAGGTGCAGTAGAAACGTGGTGGTGGGGGGCAGCCGAATCCTCAGCCTTAAAGGATGATTGTTGGGAGCATGTCCTGGGCCCCAGAGCCCGGTTGCCATGGTGATTCTGCTGCTCTGCCAAGGCTGTTTCTCACTGTGGGTGGAAAGAAGTTCCCCTGCCAGCAACTATGTGGGATTCTGGCAGCTGGAGAGAAGGCAGAAATGCTGCGCTACCTCCCCAGATGGGAGTTCTGAGTCTCCTTTTAAATGTAATAGGCAGCTCAGGCCCTGTGGAGGACGGGGAGGTAGTTAGGAACTAGCCCGTTACAAGTGCAAAATGTGCATGATAAGATTCTGCAAATTTTTTATTTTGAGTGGAAGCTTTGCAGAGAATCAGGACTCCAGCTGACAGGGTGTAGCCTGACTTGGCAGTGAGGGAGGGTTAGAGGAATTTGTATTCGTCAATAGGGTTAATATAATTCTGAGGGATTTAAATGGCAGCGTTTAAATAGGGAGTAAAAGAAATATTGCCGTTTAATTTGGAGATCTTGAACTCATTCGGAAACGCCGGTTAACTGGGGTTGTCAGTTTGGGTTTCCGTAGTATTGAGATCTCATGTTTTTCTAAAAATAAAAGGCATTACTATAACTAATCCTTTTGACTGTGACACTGATAACCACCACCCGCCTCCCTCCCCTGAGATATATGGGGTCTAGGTAACCAGGCTTGCTTCCATGGGGGTCCTAGTAATGGTCCATCTAAACCACAACAGAGAAAATGTGACATAAGTAGAACCTGACTCTCAATCAGAATTCAGACTGGCAGAATTAAGCAAAAGTCTTCAGCGGCATTTTGGTGATCATATATAGGCTTCACATTTCCTTTGCCCCTGGGCCTCATTCTGATTTTATTTTTGCTTTGTTAGAAGCTTTAATAAGACCCAGGAGAGGTAATTCTTATCTATGAATTTAATGTTTGGACTTTTTTCTTTATATTTAAACTTCTATTCTGAAGGCTTTGTTGATTACATTAATCTGGTTTTGACACCTCGGTGCCTGCAGAAGTCCCACGTACCTATATCGAATTCTTCCAGAATAGTAGAGGAGAGAAAGCACAAAGGAATTAGATTTGAAATCATCGGGCTGTTTGGGGGCACTTACCAAAATAAGGGTAACTCCTGTTTGTGTTGGTACCAATTCTGTTTCTTATTCTTTATTTTTAAATAATCAATAAGGTGAATTTTTTACAACATGGAAAGACAAAGAATAGTTCAAAGATTTTTCTGCTATCCTGTTAACCTCCACTCAAAACTGTGTTCAGTGATATTCAGAGACCGCACACTCTGGTCTCATCCATCTGCTAGCGAAATCTCTTCGTATCATATGAAGTGTCAAGCTGTTCTAACCTTTTCTACTTCCCCACATTGTGTGTGTGTGTATGTCAGGGAAGGAATGTTCAGGAAATGATTTCCTGTACTAACAATTGCTGTGGTAGTGAAGACATGTTCAGGTGTCTTTTTTTGCTTCTGGGGCAGATGAGGTGAACCGTAATTCTTTCACGAAGGCCAGTTCCAGGGGCGCCTGGGTGGCTCAGTGGGTTAAGCCTCTGCCTTTGGCTCAGGTCATGATCTCAGGGTCCTGGGATGGAGCCCCGCATCGGGCTCTCTGCTCCGCGGGGAGCCTGCTTCCTCCTCTCTCTGCCTGCTTCTCTGCCTACTTGTGATCTCCGTCTGCCAAATAAATAAGTAAAATCTTAAAAAAAAAAAAAAAAGAAGAAGAAGAAGAAGAAGAAGCAGCCCAGTTCCAAAGATCAGTATGAAAATTAGCAGGCTGGACCACTCTCTAAATATAAAATCACTTCACACAGGGACTTTACGGTGGTCGCATGCATTGTATGCCACTATAAACATATGCATTCTAGATAAAGTGCACACAGATCTTCCTGGGACTGACTGAAGTACAGTAAATAACAATCCGTTTTCCAATTTCCTTTCTTTGTTTCTGCAGAAAGGAAGAGCCAGGTAGGTAGAGAGCTTTTGAGAGGCTTTAGCATTACAAAAGGAGATTTGATCAAGAGTTTCCAAAAGGAGAGGAGTAGGAGGAAATCTCTGGAGTAGCATATGTAGAGTGGAGGGGGGGGCGGGGAGGACGACGACACAGACACACACAGGGGGACGGAGGGGACACTGAGATCATCTGAGAAGTTGCTCTGAGCCTCGCAGCCCCTTACTGAGGCTTCCTTTCTCCCCAGCAGCTGGTACAGAGTACCTCGTCAGTATGTCTTACTGCAAAACATACACACTTAAGCATCTCTAGTTAAGCTCATGGAAGATATCTAGCAAATTCTGACACTTATTTTTAATATGAACAACCATGCTTTTCTGATGTCGTAGACTAGAAAGCTGTCTTTCAAAAGATTAATGTGACAAAACTTTAAAAAGCAAAAGTGATTCCTGTAGTCAAAGTATTTTTGAAAACCATACTACAACACAATCATCGTTAATCTTAATGTAGTTAAAGGTGTGTCTAGTAGTGGTAGCCCGGACATTTATTGAGTGGTTAGTCCATGGCACGCACTGTTTTATGGATTAGCTCACTGTAATGTAATGTAATTTAAATGACATTTTAATTGTAATTTAATTGTAATTTAACTTACAAATTAAATTTATAATTTAACTTATCATGTTTAATACATGTAATAAATTTATTAAATGCAATAATAAATTTGTTACATTTATTAAATGTAATAAGTTTATTACATTTAATTTATTATATTTTATAACATACATTGTCATATCATACAGTCATAACATACAGTATGTCCTAACATAGTGTCATATTAAAAGTTTTGGTTGTACAATAGAGTAATTGAGCAGTTCTGTGCATTACTCAGTGCTCGTCATGACAAATGCACTCTTTCTTCCCCAGCACTTCTTCACCCATACCTACCCCCTCTCCCCTCTGGTAATCACCTGTTCTCTAGAGTAAAGAGTGTGTTTTAGTTTGTCTCTTTTTTTCCCTTTGTTCATTTGTTTTGTTTCTTAATTTCCACATATGAGTGAAATCATATTGTATCTGTCTTCCTCTGACAGACTTATTTCACTTAGCATAATACTGTCCAGCTCCCTCCATGTTGTTGCAAGTGGCAAGATTTCATTCTTTTTATGGCTGAGTAATATTCCATCGTATACATATGCCACATCTTCTTTACCCATTTATCTATCAGTGGGCACTTGGGTTTCTTTCATAATTTGGTTATTGTAGATAATGCACTATAAATGTTGAGGTGCATATATCTTTTTGAATTAGTGTTCTCATATTCTTTGGGTAAATACCCAGTAGTGTGATTACCTACTTAATGCTCACAAGAATTTTTTGAGGGGAATTCTTACCGTCACCCTTTTACAAATGATGAAATGAGAAGCATGAATTTGCCAAAAACCACACAGTGGTAGAACAAGGATTTTACCTGTCCTGGTCTCTCATTTTTCAGTATCCTTCTCATTTTTTTTTTCAATTATGTGCTATAGCAAGAAGTAGATTTCATATTTGAGTCACTACGAAGGTAACATAAATTAATATCTGAACTCAAAAGCCTCTCAAATGATTTGCTTTACTACATGCAATGTGCTTGGATATTTCCTAGTCTGTTCTCTTTCCCTCCTAAAAACTGCTGAGCAAAGTTCACTAAATTGGGTTCACAACAAACAGGTTTTGACCCACTATTTTTAAAACACTGCTAAAAGGAGATCCATAGAATAAATGTCATTGAAATAAAAACAGAAGCAGATGAAATTTGACAGCAATAAAGTCAAGACGGAATGCTGTGGGTGCACGTGGTGAAGATTATTACAGGAAGTCTGGGTCAGGACGGAAGGGCTTCTTTTCGTTTGTGGGTAGAAGAAGAAGAAGACTTCGAGGGAATTAAATATCCTCTTCTCTGTGGACAATGGGTTTATAATTAAGGAACTTGAATTTTCTACCCTCCAGGGCAGGCTGGTTGCGCGTGTTGACCTGATACCACCTACGAATGCAAATATGCTTTCCTATAAGGCTCACATTTTTCTAAGAATTAATTAGATGGAGAAACAGTATTCATTCCTAACTCTTTTCCATTGGTCTTCTGCAGGGTGTTTTGAGTGCTGTATTAAATGCCTGGGAGGCATTCCCTATGCCTCCCTGATCGCCACCATCCTGCTTTACGCTGGGGTTGCCCTGTTCTGTGGCTGCGGCCATGAAGCGCTCTCTGGAACGGTCAACATCCTGCAAACCTACTTCGAGATGGCGAGAACCGCTGGAGACACACTCGACGTCTTTACCATGTAAGTCCCTCTAGCACCGCTTCTCGTGTTGAGAGTATGTTCACGTTGCTGTGTGTCGAACAAATAGGGAGGCAGTGTTATAGATGAAGAAACAGATACCCTGTGGTTATATACACGCATCAAGAGAACATTGACCTTTACCATGAATCCAGGACACAGAGCAGAAGATCGAGAGGCAGCTGAATCTAGACTTAATTTATATTTTAGTTTGACTGTCAAGTTTTATCAGAACTTTAGTTACCCTTAGGTGGAATGCTTACATTCTGTCTGATCTTCCCATCTGAGCAGAGGCTGTTCTAGTAGAACAGAGCAGAGAATAGAGATCAGGGCCAGGTATAAATGTAGACTCTGCTGCCAATTCTAGAAAAATCACCAAAACTCTGTAGGTGCCCTCACCTTTTTTTTTTTTTAATATTTTATTTATTTATTTGACACAGAGAGAGAGATCACAAGTAGGCAGGGCAGCACACAGAGAGCGAGCAAGGGGGAAGCAGGCTCCCTGCTGAGCAGAGAGCCCGATGTGGGGCTCGATCCCAGGACTCTGGGATCATGACCTGAGCTGAAGCCAGAGGCTTAACCCACTGAGCCACCCAGGCGCCCCTGCCCTCACCTTTTTAAAAATGTTAATTCAACATTGGGTATAGTTTCATCTTTCTTTCCCTGCCTCCCAGAAGTCACGTGAACTTCCTAAGAGGTCTTGGTAAATGGTTCTTATTAGACTTCTGTTAACGACAAATCATCAGTAATATTGAGCAGGTTTGTGGAAGCCTAATTTATGCTTAAAAGGTACATTTCACTCATAAAATGCAAACTCCTGGGATCGCTAAACTTTAATATTTTTTAAAAAGTAACTCAAACATAGTCTGGAAGTAAAAGAGTTTTCTGCTCAAGTTTCAGTCCTTTATTTCTTAAGATCACAGAGAACTAATGTTTAGGATTGAATTTAGCCCCAAATAAAGTCCCAATTCAGTTAATTTATTCAGTGATGCAATGCCCACAGAAAGAAAATAGCTCATTTGTACACTGTATTTGATAATCCCAGCCAGTAGTCGACTTCCCATTTCATTGGCCACAGTAGCATTTATGGCCCCTACAACCTCTTGCATTTATTTCATGTTTCTTGATACTGTGCAATTTTGTAATATTTTTCATGTTGCTCTATTTTGTCATTCTAAGTAAATTCAGTGTCCTTCTTAATTTATATAGACTTTTCCTAGAGTATGATGGGTTTAGAGTTAACAAATCTCAGTAGTTAATATGGCTGGTGAGAGTGACTCTGCCCTTTACTCTCACAACTCCATCAAAAAGGTCAAGGACATGTGTTGTTTGCCCAGGGTCAGTTCCCACTGAGGTGGTGTAATTACAACCCAAGACGCTACTCTAAGACAACACTTGGTCAACCTGCACAACTTTCTAGATGGAAGATAACTTTTCTCCAATTCCAATACCAGAAAATACATCATATTGCTAAATTTTTAAATAACCCATCCCCTGCAGACAGATAATCTTGAATAAAATATTGCTCAAGATTATATTTATTATTTTATTAACTAAAGTTGCTTATTTCTTTTTTTTTAAAAGGATTTTTTTTATTATTTGAGAGAGAGACACACAGTGAGAGAGGAAACAAAAGCAGGGGCAGTGGGAGAGGCAGAAGTAGGCTTCTCACTGAGCAGGGAGCCTGATGTGGGGCTGGATCCCAGAACCCTAAGATCATGACCGGGAGCCAAAGGCAGACGCTTAATGCCTGAGCCACCCAGGCACCCCTAAAGTTGCTTATTTCTATGTAAAGAAAAGGGAAACATGGTACACATTTCTATGATGTAATAGAGCAAGAATTTCCTACTTTGCAGAGTGGATGGCCTGTACCCTTGGACAGAGTGCATAGTAAAATTTTGTGGAAAAGGAAATATTTATTTGAAATATTTATGTTTATCTAGAATACACTGGCACTTAAAATTTGGGAAAGATTGGCCATGAAGTAAGAAATATGACAAAGCAGGTGTGTGAGACAGAGAACCTCTCCCAACATGGTTATTGAGAGGAGAAAGGAGTTGATGACCCACTCGGTTAAGAACATATTATTCAGGGACTCCTGGGTGGCTCAGGCATTAAATGTCTGCCTTCAGCTCAGGTCATGATCCCAAGGTCCTGGGATCGAGCCCCACATAGGGATCCCTGCTCGGCGGGGAGCCTCCTTCTCCCTTTCCCACTCCCCCTGCTTAAGTTCCCTCTCTCTCTCTCTCAAATAAACAAATAAAATCTTAAAAAAAAAAAAAAAAAAAAAAGAACTGAGATTATTTCAAAACAGTCCCTAACTCTGAAGTACCAATTTAGAGTTTCAGAAATGTCAGTGACTAATGGAAATGAGTTAATGGCAAATTTTAAAAACTATAACCTAAAAAAGACAAAGGAATTATACCAGTTTCTTTGGATTTCCCAGTGTAATTTTATTTTAGAGATTATTTTGAAAAATTACCATCATTCATTAAATTAAATTCCTTAAACCCTTAGCAGACAGTTCGTCAATTTCCATTACATTAGCTCTATAACATGGATTGATCCTTGGAGGTTTGTAGGTGATAGTCGTCATTTGGAATATGATTGAACGATCTGAAAATGCTTTGAATTATTGCAGGTTAGTTTGCAGAGATCCCTAAGAAAATGATTGCAAGGATATATTTTAATGTGATAAAACTGACATTTTCTTTTTAGTTTTAGCTCAGCCTACACTGGACAAAATATGTTTTCACTGTGCATTATTTTAAGCTACCACAGATGTCCTTAAAATCTACAGATTCTCTATATTTAGGCTATATCCAAATTGCTAACTTTAGATATAGAATAGAAGTTTATAAGAAATCATGAGTCTAATAAATGACATGAGATGATTGTACACATCTATTAGAAACCAGTTGTCAAGATACTTATTTGACATTTAGACAGCAGACTTTAATAGATCACAGAATTCTACTAAAGCTCTGAAGGAGTAGTGTGTGGGGGAGTTCAGAAGAGAAATCAGAGATCATATGCTTAATTTGGTACTTTTACCTCTGCTCTGTCCCATTGGAAGGTAACTGTGAGATTAATAATGCATTTTTGGAATGGGGAGCATACCGTTTTGATTGGAATAAAAGCAAGTGCTCCAATTATTTTTATATTTCAAATAACTAAAATTCTTAAACAAGGCCTTGTGAAGCTACCAAAGGAATTCAGACTCTCTCCCTGTCAGCAAACGGTTCATGAAAACAGAGGGAAGATACGCACCATAAACTACTAGGTACCATTGGTGCCAACTGACTACATTCAAATATTTACGTACAGGTTTAGAGCAAGTAGAGATTATCCTAAGGGATGCTGCCTTTCAGGGATATCAGGGGACTAGGTAAGGTGAAGGGGAAACAGAGGGCATAAAATAAGGAAATACAGAATAGCGGAGGCTGAGAGATGAATTTGCAGACAATACAGCTTGCTTGGAAATGAGCTGAGGTAAGTTTGGAAAAGAGTGTGTAATAGAATGGAAAGAAAGCACTCACTGGCCAATTTTAGTCATTTATAATCTGTTTTTTTCTCTATAGTTCACATGCTTGGTTCAACCAAATTAGGCACTCCTGTCTCATTTCCTTATAAAGGAAAAGAAGCTTGTTTACTAGATACGTGAACTAAAAGATAAAACCAATTGCCCAAACCTCTACTTTTCTTCCTGTGGTCGTCAGAACCTGAGGATTCCTTCGTTCTTTATCTCAGCTTCTCTGTCTCTGTCTCTTTCCCATCTTCTGTCCCTTAAACACATACGCATATCTCAACATGGTCCACAGCTCCTTGTCCACAGGAAGAAACATGAATTCAGGCACAGTGAATGATGACGATTTCATTTCACTAAGCATCTGTCTGTATGCAAAACTGACTTCCCATAAATAAATCTGCATATAAGAAATAATATTATAAATACATGTAGGAATACTCTCCATTCTCATGCAACATGTGTTTTGGGCATAAAATTCTCAATACCTTTAGCCTTCTCCAGAGGAACGTGACCCAAGTGATGTCATCCATCAAACCGTTGTGTCATGTTCCATTTGAGAAGTGGACATCCCCATAGAGACTAGAGGGAATTTCTCAGATTTTTGTGACCCACCGATATACTTTTTAGTATCACTCTGTCCCTCCTCATTAACTTGGTTTCCAAAAGACTCTTCATCCCTTTCAAGTCTGTGGTCCTTTGTTGGCTCCAAAGTGTTATGACAATGAGAGTGTGGCCCAGCCCACTGCTTCCCTTACAGCATAGTCTTACACTCCGAATACAATTTTTTCTAGATTGACACCTCCTTTCAGGCCCACTCCACTCTGGTGAGAGTTCCCTGCCCCACCATTATCTGCTATATGGTGAGGAGATCATTTTCTGATCTGTGACTCAGCCTTTCTTACCTGAGAGCCCCTTGGCAAGGTATTATTATGTGATCTGTCAGTGTCTTTTGGCTGAGTGAACAAGAAGCAGGAGATGCATTTTACCTCTGCAGAGCAGATTCATAGAGGACAATGAAATATGGAAACTGGTTAGAAAATTAGGTCTCAAATGATCCAAACCACTAATTTTGCTAAGTGACTTGGCTTCTTGAGTAACTGTCTGGAAGACCGAGCAAGAGACAGTCTTATTCACAAATACTTCCCCCTGTAATTTATTAGACGGGGATTATGTTTGGGTTTTGACAAATTATAGTGAGGGTCTAGGATCTGGTACCCTTGATTTCTAGAGTGAATATATTTTATTTTCAAAGTTTAATACTGTTAATTGAACTTAATGCATCAAGAACTGAGGTTACTAGATAATGAATTCTTTGGTATTGAATGCACACATAAAAATTTATCTCTGTTTGCCTAAAGCAAAAGCAGGCAGTAAGTGCAGATAAAATAGACAAACTGATTTTGCTCTCAGCTTCCCTTATGTAAATCTCTAAATCTGCTTGGATACCCTCCCCAATGTCCATCACCAGCCATCCTATCCCTATCCCCCCCCCATTCCCAGCAACCCTCAGTTTGTTTCCTGAGATTAAGAGTCTCTCTTATCATTGTCTCCCTCCCTGGTTTCATCTTGTTTCATTTTTATAGGGAAATAGTTTTTGACTCAGTGTAAAGAACTTTCCAAAAGTCAAGAGTTTTCTGAAGAGTACTTGGTGTGCCTTGGAATGTACTGATTTGCCTGAGAACAAAGGCATTCAGACAAGGCTGGTAATGAACTTGCAGTTCTGAGATGCTTACAACCTCTAATTCTCTTGTTAAGCCTTAGTCTTTATTCAAGAGCAACTATCTTAGTGTTTTTGCCTGCTTTGCAAATTGGGTTATTGTGAATAGCAAGTATGGAAACATAGTCAAAACTTATATTTATTATATTTCTATGTTTTTGTTTTCAAATATGCAGATGTCATTTTTCAGGCTAATCTTTTGTCTAATTTGTTTTTTAATGAATTCACTTATTGAGCAAAAAATAGTGGGTCATATTATGTGCCAGTTACTATGCTAATCCTTAGGGATTGAATAGAACAAGACAGATTGATTTTCCTCAAACCCTGACATGGGAAAGATATGTTAGCAAAGTGCTGTCTACATCAGGCTAAACAGATAGGAATCCAAGAATGCTAGATTCAGTACTTAAGCTGATCTCCAGGATGCATCAGGTTGAGAAGTAGAGGGAATGGAGAAGCTACAATAATTAATACTGTAGAGCACGGGAATAAAAATATATATGTATCAAATAGACCAGAATAGAGGGAGTAAAAGAGAATTAAGTGTATATAAGTAGTTATAAGTACATTTAAAATTATGTCTCTATTCACATTTTTGCCAAGACTTTCAGATAAATTTAAAATTTAAAATTTAAGAATAAACTAATTTGTAGAAGCTAGAAGAAAAATATATTGGGTTTCATATATCGTGGGGCAAGAAGTAACTAAGAAATATCAGATATCACAAAGGAAAGTATATATGGATTTGATATAATATAAATTAAATTTTACTCATTGAAGGATTACTTTAAACAAAACCAAAGATACAGAGAACTGAGAAACATATTTACTACTTACATGACAAGAGGTCCTGATTTTAATAAAGACAGAGTTAATTCAACAGCAAAAGTATACAGTTTGCCATGGAAAAATAGTCAAAATATAAAAACATTTCATTGAAGAATACAAGTGGTTAACAGCTTGTATAAGTAGTAATACTAATACAACTACTACTAATTATTAAATGTTAAATATTAAATACTACTAAGTATTAAATACTAATACAACTAATAGTAGTAGTAGTAGTTCATCCACACTACTGAAAAAAGAAAATTAATTAAAAGGATGCTGTTGTCTTTACTGTCAAATTATCAGAAAAATTAAAATGATAATACCTGGTATCAGGAAACAGAGAATAAGCCCCCTAACTTGTTCTCAATGCGTTTTTTGGTGGTTTTGTTTTGTTTTTTTGGTTCGGACTTTCTGGATATCACATTGACCATACATTCCTTACAGAGATTTACCTGAAATGATCATTATTACCATGCTCTTTGTAAGGTGGTGCATTAGCTTCCTATTGCTGCTGTCACAAATTAAAACAAATTTAATGGATTAAAAAGGCACACATTTATTCTTTTTTTTTTAATAGCTCTGGATATCTGAAGTCTGAAATGGTTCTTACTGGGTTTATTGAAATAGGCTGAAATCAAGGTATTGGTAGGTTGTGTTCCATCTGGAGGCTCCAGGGGAGAATCTGTATTTTTACTTCTTCCAGCTTCTAGAGGCCACCTGCATACCTTGGCTCGTGGCCCCCCTTGCATCTTCGAAGCCAGCTCTGTAACACCCTCAGGTCTCGCTCTCTGAATCTGACTTTGAGGCTTCCACATCTTCCTTTCACTTGTTAGGACTTGCCATTATATTGTATAATATATATTGTATTGTACCCTGTTAAGACAGATGACCTCCAAATCTCAAATTATTAATTGAACCACGTTTTCCAAGTCTTATTGATGAAGATAACAGATTCACAGTTCTGGAGATAAGGTACAAACATCTTTGTGGGGAAGGGGCCTTTATCCTTCCTACCACTGGGTAAAAGTAGTAAAGAATTGGTAAAATATATTGTGATGCCTTCAAATGATAGAATGTGCCATAATCTTAAGAAAATATGTTGATAAAATCGCATAACATTTAAAATACTCATAGTATATTGGCCAAGAATGAAGTTTGTAAAACAGCATATAAAAATCACAACCGCTGGAATTAATTATAATTCATATTAATATTAATATATATTATTATATATAATTATATGGGAAGAAACTGGGAGGATAAGCAGTGAATAATCTGATTTTCTAGTTTTAATTTTATTTTTTTCTACAATGGACATATATTGATTTTAAATCAGTAAAACAGTTGTTATAGAAACATTGTCAAATTTTGAAGTTCGCATCCAGGGTGCACCTCAGTGGCTCAGTCGATTAAGCATTTGCATTTGGCTCAGGTCATGATCTCAGGGTCCTGGGATTGAGCCCCACATCAGGCTCCCTGCTTGGGGGGTAGATCCTGCTTCTCCCTCTCCCTCTGCTACTCCCCCTGCTTGTGCTCTCTCTCTGTCACATAAATAAATAATATAAAAAAATAAAAAATAATAAATAATAAAGTTCGTATTCAGAAAGAAGGTTAAGTGCTTTGGGTGTATGGACAGTTGTACCATCAATAACATAAAGTGTGTTAAGGGGAAAAGTAATTTTAGAGTATTTATTTGCAATTGTGATGAAGTTGTTATCAGCTTAAAATATATTAAGTATGAGATGTTTTATGTAAGACCCATCATAACCTCAAAGAAAATATTTTTAGAAAGTATACAAAAGAAGATAAGAAAGGAATAAAACCATGTCAGAAAAATCAACAAAATAGAAAGGAAGACAAGAGGTAGAGACAAAAAAAAGCTACACAACAGATAGAGGACAATTCAAAATGGCAATAATAAGTCCTTTCCTACCAATAATGACTTTAAAGATAAATGGGTTAAACTCCTCAGTCAAAAGACATAGAGTGACTGAATGAATAATAAATAAGATCCAAACATATGTGGTCTCCAAGACAATTGCTTTAGGTTTACAGACACACATAGGCTAAAAGTAAAGCGTGAAAAAAGATATTCCATGCAAATAATAACCGAGGGAAGGGAGGGATGCCCATACTTCTATCAGTCAAAACAGACTTTAAGTCAGAACCTGTCAAAAGAAACAAAGAAAGATATTATATAATGATAAGTGGGTCAGTTCCCCAACAATATATATGCATGCAACATCAGAGCACCCAAATATTTGAAGCAAATACTGACAGACCTGAAGGGAGAAATGGACAGCATCCCAGTAACAATAGGGGAATTCAGTATTCTACTTTCTGTACTGGACAGAACAAGCAGACAGAAGATGAATAAAGAAACAGAAGAGTTGAACAACACTGTAGAACAAATGGGTCTAACAGACTTATCTAGAACATTCTATCCAACAGTGGCAAAATACACATTCTTCTTGAGTGCTTGTGGAACATCATCCAAGATCAATCCCATGTTAGGTCACAAAACAAGTTTTAGCAAATTTAAGAGACCTATATCCATACTGATATCACCTCATTAACAATAGAATCAAGAATAAAATACTTAGGAATAAACTTAACCTACGTGATGAAATAATTTAAAGAAGCCACAAATAAATGTAATGATATCTCATCTTCATAGACTGGAAGATGTAATATTGTTAAACTGTCCATACTACCCAAAGTGATCCACAGATTAAGTGCAATCCCTATCAAAATCCAAATAGAATTTGTTACAGAAATAGAAAGGGTAATCCTAAAATTCAGAGAGAGTCACAAAGGACCCAAAATAACCAGAACAATCTTGAGAAAGATGAATAAAGCTAGAAGCTTCACACTTACAAGGCTACAGTAATCAAAACAGGGTGGTCGTCGGGCGCCTGGCTGGCTCCGTCGATTAAGTGACTGCCTTCGGCTTAGGTCGTGCGGAGTCCTGGAATCGAGTCCGTTGTTGGACTCCCTGCTCTGAGGGGAGCCTGCTTCTCCCTGTCCCTCTGCCTACCACTCCCCCTGCTTGTGCATACGTGCTCTTTGTCTTTCAAATAAATAAATAAAATCTTTAAAAAAAAAAGAAAATACTATAGTAGTGGCATAAGACACATATGGACTAATGGAATGGAATAGAGAGCACAGAAAGGAAACCTTGTACAGGCAAAATGGTTCGAACAAGGGTGCCAGCACGCAAAGGGGAAAGGGTAATCTCTTCAATAAAGAGTGCGGGGAAAACTGGATTTTCACTCGCACAGCAATGATACTGGGCCTTTACCTTACACTGTAGACAAAAATCAGTTCAGAGTAGATGAAAGAACTAAATGTAAGACCTAAAATTATAAAACTCCTAGAAGAAAATGGGGGGATACTTCATAATATTGACATTGGGAATGATTTCTTGGGTATGGCACCAAAGCACAAGCAACAAAAGCAAACATAAGCAAATGAGACTCTAACTTAAAAGCTTCTGTGCAGCAAAGGAAATAATAGGGTGAAAAGGCAACCCGCAGAATAGGAGAAAATATTTACAAGCCATACCTCCAATAAGGGGTTAATAGCAAACTATATAGGAACCCCTACAACTCAGTAGCAAAAAACAAATAACCTGACCTAAAATGGTCAAAGGACTTCAATCCATATTTCTCCAAAGAAGAGGTACAAATGGCCAACGGGTATATGAACAGATGCTCAACATTACTTGTCATCCAAGAAATGTCAGTCAAAACCACAAGGAGCTGTCTCCTCAAAACAGACAGGACGACCATTATGTAAAAAACAAACAAAACAAAGAATGATCCAGCAATCCCACGTCCTACTTATCCAAACGACTTGAAATCAAGATTTCAAAGAGAGATTTGCATTCCCATGTTGGCCGCAGCATTATTTGCGATAGCCAACGTGTGGATACTATCCAAATGTCCATCCACAGATGAATGGGTCAAGAAGAGGAGGTTTATACACAGAATGGAACATCATGAAGCCGTAAAAGAGAAAAAAAATTCCTTTATGTGCTCCAGCATGGATGAACTTGGAGGACATTATGCTGAATGATAAGTCCATCACAGAAGGACAAACATGGCATGATTCCACTTACATGAGGTACCTAAAGTAGTCACGCTCCTAGAAACAGAAAGTAGGATGGTGTTGGCCAAGGGCTGGCGGGGGGAGAAGAACGGAAGGCTGCTGTCCACGGGGTTGAGACTTTCGGTTACACAAGACGAACAGGTTCTGAGCACCTGCTGTGCGACACCATGCTGAGGGCTAATACTGTGTTGTACGCTTAACTGAAGAGGAGAGATCTTGTGTTATGTGTTTTTTGCCTCAACAACAACTAATAAAACATGGATATTCTTCATCACAACTCTGAAGATTCCAGAACAGCTTCAAGTAGTCTCTAAAAGTTCTGATTTTTTTTAACTGAAGTTGGATCGGATATGCATATCTGTCTAACTCTGAGCTGGGAAATCACTCACCTCCCACTCTGTAAGACACTGGTTTAGGTGTTTAGGAAGAAGCAGCCATTTCCTGACTCTGAGAAGAGGTGTCCTACGTACTAGCAACTTGTCTGCATTACTGTCAAACTGCCATATTCGAATAGTCTGTAACATTCTCGTGCATTAGACAATATCCACATCAGTTTAAAGGAGTCCTTACAGATGAGAAATATGAAAGAAGTAAAGAAATAAAGTGACTGTATGAGTTTCTTGGGTCTGCCGTAACAAGCTCGATGGCTTTAAACTACACAACGTTATTCTCTCACGGCTGGGGAGACCGGAAGTGTAAAGCCAAGGCTGAGCGGAGCTGTGCTCCCTCCTGAGGGAAGATGCTGTTCCTTGCCTCTCCCAGGCTCGCTGGTTGCAGGCGTTCCTTGATTTGAGGCCCCGTTGCTCAAATGTCTGCCTCCATCTTCGTGTACCTCCTCCTTTTCCGAGTGTCTCTCTCAAAACTCCCTCTGCCCCTCTCTCATAAAGATACCTGTGACGGGGACGCCAGGGTGACTCAGTCGTTAAGCCTTTGCCTTCAGCTCAGGTCCTGATCCCAGGGTCCTGGGATCGAGCCCTGCATTGGACTCCCTGCTCAGCAAGAAGCCTGCTTCTCCCTCTCCCACTCCCCCTGCTTGTGTTCCCTCTCTCGCTGTGTCCCTCTCTGTCAAATAAATAAATAAAATCTTAAAAAAAAAAAAAAAAGATACCTCTGACTGCCTTTAGGGCCCACCTGAGTATTCCAGGATAAGCTTCTCCTCCCAAGGTCTTTAACTTCTCACCATGCACACCAGAGAAGGTAAAATTCACGCTTTGCCATAGGAAGTAATATTCAGAGGCTTCAGGGATTAGGAAGTGAATATATTTGGAGGGAAGCACTTTTTCATGTTTTCTTATTTTTTTAAAAGATTTTATTTATTTATCTGACAGACAGATCGTAAGCAGGCAGAGAGGCAGGCAGAGAGAAAGGAAGGGAAGCAGGCTCCCTGCCGAGCAGAGCGGCCCGATCATGGGATCATGACCTGAGCCGAAGGCAGAGGCTTTAACCCACTGAGCCACCCAGGCACCCCGGGAAACATTTTTTTAACCTACCACAGTCACCAATGTTCTTTTTTGCTCTTGCAACAGTTGCTACCTTTAAAAGCTTCTTCTAAGTATGAAAATATTAAAAAGGTCTAGCAATACATGAGCACAGTAAATATGCCTATATTGTTCTTTCTGGAGGCACACTTTTTTTTTACATTTGCTTAGCACTTTATTTCTTTTTAAGTTTTTATTTAAATTCCAGTTCATTGACATACAGTGTAATATTAATTTCAGGTGTACAATATAGTGATTCAACTCTTCCTTACAATACCCAGTGCTCACCACGATATGTACTCTTAATCCCTCCGAAGGTGGACTTTTCGATAAATGATGTTAGGACAACTGGATAACCTTTTCTTTTTTCTTTTTCTTTTTTACTTTTTATTGCTTTTACTTTTGAACTTCTTATCTTTGTAAGTAATATATGAATACCTTGAGTTTTAGCCAAGCAAATCCCTGACATCATATTATGTCACCCCAAAATACCCCAATATATGTCTCCAGAAGAGGACTTTTAGGAATTAGTATACAAATAATGCTATTATAACACTGGACAAAATTGACAACACCATTTCGCTCTTTGATATCTTAATTAATATGAACCTATGTACATGGCTGCTGCTAACCTCCCCATCCCCTGGAGAGTCATCCGCATCTGAGAGTTTTTCAGTATTATAGCCATTTTGAAAAAGATAAAATTAGATCCAATTCTTGCACTACCTAAAGAATAAACAGCAACTTGATCAGAAGTCTAAGTAATAAAATGCTAGGATATATGTGCCAGAAGAAAACATAGTTCCAATATAACCTGGGTATAAATAAAGGCTTACAACTATGACTGAAGTCCCAGTGTACCCAAAGAGAAGACAGGTAACTCTGACAACATTGAAGTTTCTGTTTTTTAAGTGACATAGCAAAATGGCACAGGCGAAGTCAAAAGACAGATGGCAAACTAGGAGGAAATATTAGCAGCATGTGTTATAGATAAAAGCCAAATATCCCTAATATGCAAATCTTATAGATAAGAGGGCACGAATCTTATAGATAAGTGGGCAAAAGACATGACAATTCACAAAAAGATAAATGTTGTCTATGATCATAGAAAAAGATGTTCCATTTCACTCTTACTAAGATAAATACAGCAAAACTCTACCATACCAGTTATTACCCATCGGTTCGCAATAACTCAAAAGCTTGACAGTAGAGTCTTTTGTTGAGACTCTGGAGAAAGAGCCTCATACATCGCCGTTTGGGACGCAGAAACGGTACAACCCTTACAGGGAGGAATTGGGCCGTTTCTGGCAAAGCCACATGCCTTCACTTTTCAACTCTTCAGTCCTTCTACCCTAAGTATACACTATCAGCTATTTTAATGCATTTGTGCAAGCTTATTCGTTGCAGTGTTATTTGTAATTGCGAAATATTGATAACTACATATGTGTGCATAGAATGTGGGGTAAATAAATACATAGATACACTAGGACTACCATGAAGCCATTGAAAAGAATGAGGAAGGTCTCTGTGAACTGATACGGAGTGATTTTCAAGGATATTATTGATTGATAAAAGCTAAGTGCAAAAGAGCCTGTGTATATGCTACCTTCCATGTAAAAGCAAAAGGAAAATGAATACGTACACACACATACACACATGCTTGACTTCACATTAAAAAAACACACAGGAAGGATAGCAAGGGAGCAGTGAACAAAGAACAGGGTAGAAGGGGTAGGGGAGGTCATGACCCTTCTCTGGGGTATCTTTTTATACAGATTGGACTCTTGGCAGCCTGTTAATGATATCTTATATGTTCAAAAGTGAGATTAAGTCGATGTGGATGGGATGGAGAACCTAACAGTGAAACAAGTAGATCCCCACTGCATTTCAGTGAATCCCATAAGCACAATGAAGGGAAGAAAGAAGAATGAATTAATCCAAGTAATTTGGAGACTTAATATTTCACTACATACTTTTAGTTTTGAGTGAAGGGGTAGGGGGTTGGAAATATCCTAAATTCTTTTTAAGTAGGTTTGATTCTTTTAATACTTTGGATGAAATAATTGGTATACATTTATTATGAATCGAACCAAAGAATGTGTTATTCTTCAGAATTAGAATTTTCACTAGGGAAGAAGGTCATACAAATACACAGTGGGGGAAGGCAACAAAAAAACCCCGTGGGAGGGGCACCTGGGTGGCTCAGTGGGTTAAGCCTCGGCCTTCAGCCCAGGTCATGATCTCAGGGTCCTGGGATCAAGCCCCATATCGGGCTCTCTGCTCAGCGGGGAGCCTGCTTCCCCCTCTCTCTCTGCCTGCTGCTCTGCCTACTTGTGATCTCTCTCCCTCTGTCAAAAAAATAAATAAAATCTTTTTAAAAAAAAACCCGTGGGAATCAGTTGGATTTGGAAATATCACTATGAACTCGAGATTTCTAAAATTCGTATGTGTCTGGTATGCAGATGTGTGTGTATATATACATAGATACATGAATGTACATGTTTATGTCACTGTATATATGAATGTGTGTGTATAAATGCATGTATTTCCTTTTTTTAAGATTTTATTTATTTATTTGATAGAGAGAGAGAGATCATAAGTAGGCAGAGAAGCAGGCAGAGAGAGAGGGGGAAGCAGGCTCCCCGCTGAGCAGAGAGCCCGATGCGGGGCTTGATCCCAAGAACCTGGGATCACGACCTGAGCCAAAGGCAGGGGCTTTGACCCACTGAGCCACCCAGGCATCCTAAATGCATGTATCTCCTGTCTTGGTATGCTGAAAAGACCGAGAGGCAAAGATACCGCAGCAGCAATGAGTATCCCTGTCTTGTCTCCAATACTACCGCTCATTAAAAGAACCCAGGCTTCAGATGTCCATCGACAGATGAATAGATAAAGAAAATTTGGCACATTTATACAATGGAATATTATGCAGCCATCAAAAAATGAAATCTTGCCATTTGCAACGACTTGGATAGAACTAGAGGGTATTATGCTAAGCAACATAAGTCAATCAGAGAAAGATAATTATCATATGATCTCACCATATGTGGAATTTAAGAAACAAAACAGAGAATCATAGGGGAAGAGCGGGGAAAAAATGAAGCAAGATGAAACCAGAGAGGGAGACAAATCATAAGAGACTTTTAATCATAGCAAACTGAGGGTTGCTAGAGGGGAGAGGAGTGCGGGGGATAGGGTGGCTGGGGGATGGACACTGGGGAGGGTTATGTGTTATAATGAGCACTGGGTATTATATAAGACTGATGAATCACAGACCTGTACCCCTGAAACAAATAATACTTTATATGTTATTTAATTGAATTTGAATTAAAAAATAAAAAACAAAAATAAATATATACACGTTAAAAAAAGGAACCAAGGCTTGTCAAAGAGATGCCTAATTTGAGGGTGGAGGGAGGTATGTACAAAGGGAGGCTCGGTCCTCTTGCTCTGTGAGAAAGTAAGGAATACGTTTCAAAAAATGATGGGCGCATATCCCAAGGACATGGGAGCCGCTTTGGAGATGCCCACTGGCCAAGGCTGGAACAATTTGAGCACCAAAATAATTAAGTAGAATAGTGGCTTATACACTTTCAGAGAAAAAAGCAGACCTCTTTAGTCCATATCATGAATAAATAGACAAATAAACAAAAAAATAATAAAAGGGGGGAAAGGGAGGGCTCTTGCTTACGTCAGAATATCTACTGCCAACTGGTAAACGTGAACGAGTCCTGCAGTTAGATAATGAGCCTTTTGTTAATGTGGTAGGAAGATTGGATTAGTCAAGACCCATCAAGGACTGCTCACACTGGCAGGAAGTTTTAATGAAGAACAGAATGTTTGCGTGGTCCGTAAGTGTCTCCTCACAGATCACTTGTTAGTTACAAGGGAAGCAGTAGCACTTGCACAGTACAGAAATTGGACGTCATCTGGGCGAGATGATCCAAATCAGCATCACCACTGAGGGGCAGATGCACAGAAAATCACCTTTATTATATTCTAGCCATGAATGAGTCATCTGAATCTAATCATAAGGAAACATCAGACAAACTCAAAATGAAGAACATTCTATCTAATAAGGAGAGAGCGGAATTATACTCCTCAACAGGGTCGGTTTCATAAAGACAGAGAGGCTGTGGATGTGTTCCCGGTTAAAAGAAAGTAAAGACAGGTGGCCAGAAAGGCAGTGCTTACCCCAGACTGGATCCCACATTGGGACACAAGATGCCATAAAGTTCATCACTGGGTTGACCCAGTTGGTAAAACTGGACTGCAATAGTGGATTTGACACAAGTATTATATCGATGTTAGACTCCCTGAAGTCAAAAACTATACTGTGGAGAATTTCTCTATGTTCAGATGTAATTCTCCAGAGACAGGGAGAAACACAAGAAAACAATGAAGTAAATGAGGTAAAATATTACAAAATAGATAAAGGATGTATGGTTTTTCTTCCCACTGTTTATTTTCTGCAACTTCTTTTATAGAAAGAAATTATTTCTAGATAAAAATGTAAATATATTTGAAAACATGTCATGTTAACCTGAAAGTTTTATGGAGAAGCCCATTGAACCAAATTCTTCAAATTCCCACCTGTAAGTTGAAATCCTTCATATGCCTGATAAGCTTACATGTTCACATCATCAACCTCATTGCCCTCAACAAGTAAAGTTGTACAATATTTGGATTTTCAGACGGTGAGAATCAGTCACTAAACAATTGCCCTGGTACAGTGAATGTTAACAGGCTCTTTTTACTCTTTTTACATGCAGCAGATTCACTTATGCTAGTCCCTGTAGTCTCTTAAAAATATTGTCATAGCATCAAGAGTTTCTAAATCTCCATCAGCGTGATCAAGCTTTCTATTGTCTCATTTGCCCCCTTGTAAACAGTCAGCAGGATATCTCCGTCATTTGCCTCCACCGTATGTACTCCATTCATACTCTATTAATGAGAGGAAAGAGAAAAAAATAAACTTGACAATAAGAAATACAGAGCAGTTTTCTTACTCAGGGATGTCAAGACTGTGAAGACAGAATGTTAGCTGACATATATGCCTCTCCACATAGCATGGCTACACAAGTAGCTTTCTTTCTAGAAGTAGGAAGATGGTTAATTTATGGTTTTTCATTCCAAAGGGCTTTGGGGTTCCCATTTAATAGGTAAAATAACAGAAACATCCGTCTGCAATTTATAGATGATACATGTGTCTCTCCCTCCGCCACCTTTAAATATATGGACACTGAATTGTGAGAAAGGAAAGCATACCTTCCCATTCCTCCATGGTATTATGCCCAAACTGGGCTCAGGCCCAATTCCATATCCGAATTCTGAATCCATTAGTGGTTCTGCCTAAAAGGCTCCATTTTTCAAAATTATAACTTTTCTTTAAAACATAATGTTTTCATTATTGACATTGTTATCAGCAGAAAATATTAGCGATTGTTTACAGTAAGTGTGGAATAAAACACAATTACAGTGTGCTCTAAGAAGAAAAATATGAGGTGGTCATTTTATTGAAAATGGCTTCATTATTAACCATGAAGCTTTCTTCCCCTTTTGTTATCAAAACTCACTAGTAGATACGTAAATCTTTTATTTCACACTTTGTCAGAATTGGAGAAGTTATCTGATGATGACCCTATTTCAGCAGCCTCCTTTAGCAGTGGGACTCGGTGCTTACCAGGACTGCCTTGGCATGAACCAGGGAAGGGGAGGCTGGAAGGGAAGAGGGGGAAACGAAGGTGGGAAGCGCTGTCAGCAAATACTAGTAGATGCAGAACAAAACATATATACAAACATTAGGCCCATAGAGCAAAAATGTTTTTAAACCCAGCCTCCCTCATGGACATAAATATTCTGTAGCTGTCATTCTGAAGGAGCCCTGGGCACGTGAGAATCAATTGCTGCCAGTCAGGCGGGAAGAGTTATTGAACTAAATCCCTTTGTCTCTTCTCCCCCAGGATTGACATCTTCAAGTACGTGATCTACGGCATCGCAGCTGCCTTCTTTGTGTACGGCATTCTGCTGATGGTGGAAGGTTTCTTCACCACCGGTGCCATCAAAGATCTCTATGGGGATTTCAAAATCACCACTTGCGGCAGATGCGTGAGCGCCTGGGTATGTTATTTGTCGGTGTTCAGGGTTGAATGTGGGTTTGTGTCAATAGCACACAGGTGTTTGTATTCATCTGCCAAGAACGAAAGTATTTTTTTTTTTTATCACAGTAACATTCCCTCTTGTGACGGCGATCTAAAATCTTAAAAATGTTATTTTCTAAATTAAGATTATTCCGTGTGAAAATTCAGCTGCAAATTCTCAAATCATATGCAACATAACTGGTTTTTGTTTTAGAGGCAGCAAAACAAAGGAGATTGATTCGTGACTTTTTTTTCCCCCAAAGGGCTTTGGGGTTCCCATACAATATTTAGAATAACAGAAAAAAATCCATCTGCAATTAGGGACAATATATGTGTCTCTTCTCCTTAAATATATGCCTTTGCATTTTACTGTAAATTTGAGAGAACTGTACTATGTAATTTCTGTTTAATATGACATAAGGTAAAAATTATACCGTTATATTAAATTATCTTTTTTTTTCTTTTTTTTTTTAAAGATTTTATTTAATTTTTTGACAGACAGAGATCACAAGTAGGCAGAGAGGCAGGCAGAGAGAGAGGAGGAAGCAGGCTCCCCGCTGAGCAGAGAGCCTGATGCGGGTCTCGATCCCAGGGTCCTAGGATCATGACCTGAGCTGAAGGCAGAGGCTTTAAACCACTGAGCCACCCAGGCGCCCCATTAAATTATCTTTTAAATCCTTACTGATACGATATTTAATGGTAAATCAAACTTCCAACCCTATTCTAGAGCTAATGCAACGCAGACAATGCATGTATAGCTGTTAAGCACAAAAGCAGTTTAAAAATTAAGGGTAATATAGTTGAAAGTACTTTTGCATTTTTATGCAGAATGATTTCCCTATAAAGAAATGTTGGAACTCCCATCATTGACTAACAGGTTTCTCTTTCTTTTTCAATGTTCTATAGGAACGTCTACTTACCTTTCATATTAAGTGAGAGGTCTCTAATAAGGAATGAGATAGTTTATTTCAGTCTTACAGGAAAGTTTGAAAATAGCTATTACCCACCAAACTTCTGTTGGTAAAACCAAAGTTTTACCAGCTCGTAGCAAGTTCTGTCATGGTGCTTAGTATCAGAGGTGATAATCATCTGAAAATACTTGGCCCAGTGTTACGGGAACCTGGAGTTGTCTCTGGAATCATTGCTTGTAAGACTCATTTCTTTCCCGGAGTGATGCTTACTGTAATAATTAAGTCTTTAGGACTAGTAATATCAAATTACAGATCTGGAGGAAGGTAAGTTAAAGGTCTTTGATTCATTTCAAAAATAAAATATGACTATTCTGTGAGCCAGTTGTCAGTGATACCTCAGCAATTTCTCTATTAAGAAAGCAAGTTGTGAGGGGCACCTGGGTGGCTCAGTGGTTAAGCATCTGGCTTCGGCTCAGGTCATGATCTCGGGGTCCCTGCATCGGGCTCCCTGCTCAGCAGTGTGGCTTCTCTCCCTCTACCTCTGCCATTCCCTCCACTTGTGCTCTCTCTCTCTCTCTAGCTCTCTGTCATATAAATAAATAAAATCTTGATTTGAGGTTCATTTATATTCTGCCAAGAGAGTACAGTGATTTCAACTAACCATAGGCTTTCCCTCCGGTTGGGTCAGTACTGTTATAACACCGTGTGTGTGTCTGAGCATGCCCCTAACTCCTCTGGATCAGTTTACTCATTTACAGCATGAGGTACTAGATCATCCCTAAAGCTCCTTCCAGCTTAGAGAGTCCATGATTCTAAAACACGATTCAAACAGTAGAGAAAAAGGACTATGCAAGCACGTTTTTACCCCTGGGGAGCAATACTGTGCAGGAAGAGTGCGGTTGCTTCTGCTGCTGCACTGAGAATTTTAAACTCAACGCTGTGGGATTGGATGCCGAAGTCAAATATGGCAGAAGAAAACGGACCTCTACGCAGTTAGTAATTGTCTGCTTACCCTTCAGACATCCCAAGGATATTTCAAATAAGAAGGTTTAAAGCTCAAACCCGAGCCCCCTTCCTTTCTGTAACAGTAACAAGTGTTCGTCAGTCCCGCCCAGCAGACCAGAGGGCCGGCAGCAGCTGCTTGGGGTCCTCCAGAGGCCATACAGGAGGGAGTCAGGCTCCTGAGACACCCCAGCCACTCCTTGAGCACCCCCTTTGCCGCCTGGGAATGAGCGGACCCCCGCAGAGCGCTGGCGTAGCGAGGGCCCAGCTCCACTGCCTGGAAGCACAGGGGGGTGGGACCTGTGACCCTCTCTCCCCACAGCACACCCACCTCGCTGGACCCGCTGGACTGGCGGTCACAGGGAACGGGGAGGCAGTCCAGTCACCCTCTCCAGCTACCCATCTTCCCTGTTCTCTATTTCCACTCTGCTGCTTTCTTTTCATTTGTAGGTCGATTACACCTTACAGTCTACTCTGTGTTCTATGAGTCACCTGTTAGCCTGCATTATCGATCTTCCTTCACGTTAAAAATGTCCTGTTGATGCCGCATCAATGCATTTCTTGGAATACTGGATAGTATTAAAGGATGGAATACTTGTGGATGTTTGTTTGGTTTGGTTTGGTTTCGTTTCGTTTGGTTTGCTTTTTTTTGCAACAAGCATATGAAGTGAAAAGCTTCCAGAATTAGTAGTAAAAGAAACTTGTTATTCCAGCCCTGTTTCTCTACGTTTTCTAAAAAGTAAAATGGTTACTAACTGAATCTACATCAGCACAAATGTAGTTAATGTTAAAGCAGCATTTTATCACTGAAGAGAGGATACTAATCAATAATCTCTTTTTTTCCCCATTTTATTTTATTTTATTTCTTATCAGTGTTCCAGCATTCATTGTTTATGCACCACACCCAGTGCTCCATGCAATCCGCGCCCTCCATAATACCCACCACCAGGCTCACCTATCCTCCCATCCCCTCCCCTCTAAAACCCTCAGTTTGTTTCTCAGAGTCCACAGTCTCTCATGGTTTGCCTCCCCCTCCGATTTCCCCCAACTCCCTTCTCCTCTCCATCTCCCCATGTCCTCCGTGTTATTTGTTATGCTCCACAAGTAAGTGAAACCATATGATAACTGACTCTCTCTGCTTGACTTATTTCACGTAGCGTAATCTTCTCCAGTCCCGTCCATGTTGATACAAAAGTTGGGTATTCATCCTTTCTGATGGAGGCATAATACTCCATTGTATATATGGACCACATCTTCTTTATCCATTCATCCATTGAAGGACATCTTGGCTCTTCCCACAGTTTGGCGACTTGGCCATGGCTCCCATGAACATTGGGGTACAGATGGCCCTTCCTTTCAATACATCAGTATTTGGGGGGTAAATACCCAGTAGTGTAATTGCAGGGTCATAGGGAAGCTCTATTTTTAATTTCTTAAGGAATCTCCACACTGTTTTCTTAATGAATGCTCTTGAAAGCACAACTTGATCTGCATTATGGGTTTCCTCTCACACAATATCAAGACCAATTCAAGTTCATTTCAAAATTTTAAATGCGATCCTTCGAAACCCTGAATGTGAGGCACATAAAACATAAAAGCACAGTATTAACCTTTGTATTAGGGTAGCACGTGAAAAGTTATTAAATACTTGAAGTAACAAAATTTACTTAAATTAAATATTAAATGGCACCAGGCTGAGTATGAGTCAACACATGTTATTTGATACATTAAACCTGAACTAAATAAGTTTAGTGAATATAGAAATATTTCTTTTTTTTTTAATCTTTTTTTCTTTAAGATTGTATTTATTTATTTGACAGACAGCGATCACAAGTAGGCAGAGAGGCCGGCAGAGAGAGAGAGGAGAAAGCAGGCTTCCCAGTGAGCAGAGAGCCTGATGTGGGGCTTGATCCCAGGACTCTGGGATCATGACCTGAGCCGAAGGCAGAGGCTTTAACCCAGTGAGCCACCCAGGCGCCCCATAGAAATATTTATTTTCTTTGAATTTCCTCTCCATTAAATATTAAGCCAAAAATATATTTATTCAGTTGCAACTGGGGAGGCATTCAGTGTCTCACATTTTGAAATGTGGGCGTATGTATTGTGTCATCACTAAGTGTTCTCATTTCCCAGAATTTCCTAATTACCATTATGACACCAACATGGATCTCAGAATCTGTCTATGCTTGTTCCGACACTTTAGATTTTTTTTTAAAAAGATTTTATTTATTTATCTGACAGAGAGAGAGAGAGATCACAAGTAGCCAGAAAGGCAGGCAGAGAGAGAGGGGGGAGAGGCAGGCTCCCCGCTGAGCAGAGAGCCCGATGTGGGGCTCGACCCAGGACCCTGAGATCATGACCTGAGCTGAAGGCAGAGGCTTAACCCACTGAGCCACCCAGGTGCCCCGACACTTTAGATTTTTAAGCCCAACAGTTTTGAAGTAATAGAATTCTTAAATGTACTATTCTCTGTGGAAATTCCTATATTTGTTTTTCATAAATCTACCAGCTCTAGACTCAAATAAAACAAGAAAAACTTTAGAAAATATGTGTATTCATTTGCGAGGGCTTGCCGTGACAGAGGTACCACAATGAATGGCTTCAACAGTGGAAATTTATTGTCTCACATTTCTGGAAGCCAGAAGTCCCAGGTCAGGGTGTTGGGAGGGTTGGTCCCTTCTGAGGCCACATGGGAGAATGTGGTATGTTGCTGTCATCTCTGGTGTCCCAGGCTTCTAGAAGCCTCACCCCCAAAATTGCCCTCGTCTTCTCATGGTGTCCTCCCTGAATGCTTGTCTGCGCTCAGCCTTCCCTGTCTCCGGGACTCCTGTTGTATTGGATTAGGGCCCTCATTTTTAAATTTTCTTATCTCCTGTAAAAACCCTGTGTCCAAATAAACTCACATTATGAGGTACTGGGGGTTGGGACTTCATCACATGAATTTTGAAGAAAAATAACATTCAGCTCACAACAGCATGCTGCATACAATGTTTAAAGCAGCAAAATTAAGCAGTAACTATTGTTAATCTCATTGTACAGGTGACAAAATGTTTTCTGTTTATTTACTTTTAAACACCTTTCCCGTTAGCCTCCGATGCGTCTATATTTTTGGCCACAGCATTTCAGACACGTGTCTGTAAGACATACTCTCTGTAATTACTTTTAAATCTATTCAGTATGTCATGACTCATCGTTCATTTTCATGGTTTATAGTCCAGTTTTAATAATAAGTGCAGTAATAATCATGGAAAGTGTTTGCTTGGTGCTGTCCGCGCCGGTTGCTGTAGAATGCGCTTTGTGAAATACTAGACATGTCGGGCCGCAGACAACTGTGTGAAGTGGAAGCTTGTATCACTCGCATTTCCCAGCTGTGGGAACCACCACTTGAAGACCAGTGACTTACCTGGCACGCAGCCCTGTCCTTAACCTCCTGGTCCCTCCTGATCAGGATTTGCCTCGTCATTTTATGGTGCATTTGGGCTAATTTCATGGAATAATTACCTGTTTGGGAGGGTCTTTTGTAACTCATCAGCCCGCTCTCTGTTCTACGTTTGGGAAGATCATTCACCGATGATTAGAAGTCCTTCCTTGCAGCGATGCCCTCATTTTGACCTTTGCTTTTATCCGTGGTTGTGAATTATCTCTTTTTAACAATACAAGGATGCTTCGTGGAACACAGAGGAGCTCCACACTGTGAGATACTTTTCTGTTTTGATGACTGCCTGTCAGGAGTCTTAAGGTAACTTTCTAAGTGAAATTGTCATCAAGGAACTCTTCATTCTAGTCTCTATCTAAAATGCAGTGTCTTTTGAAATTAAATTTAAGAAAAAAATAACATTTTTGATCCAAGACTTGCCAAGCCAGAGTTCCTACAGTAAGGCCCGTGTTCTCTAGGCTATAGCTAACCAGGAGAAGGCAAGGTCTTTTTTTTTTTTTTTTAGATTGTAACAGTACACTGTCACACTGGTTTCTCAGTATGAGGGAAAACAAAACACCTTGGGCATAGTGGTAATATCTGGAAATAATGTGCTAAAAAGCACCGCATTGTGGAGGAAGGAACCAGGGTTTTATTTGCCACATGTGTCCGAAGCAGCTCCCATGCAGGGTTTCAGACCCAAACTGTAAATAGTGGGACAGGAGACGAATCCCAGCCTTTTCACATACTAATGATAGTATCACATCAATTATGGGGAAAAAGAAGATAAACCTCATTCTTTTCAGATGTTGAGCATACAAGTTGACAGAAAATTTCAGTTAGCCTCATAAAATGACAGTGACAAAACGAGAGTACCTGTTGTGAAATGTAAGAGCTTCTCATGTTAGATTTTTAAATGCAAGACACTTCTGGCCACCGGAAATGAAATTATTTTTTAAATGGGTTCCATTGATGTTAATGTGCCAGGTATTTCCATACACGTAATAGTTATTTAAATAGGCCACTAGGCTAGGGATGAAATAACCATCATGAATTACAATTGGTCTTTTAAAGTATTGTTTGGGTAGTGGACCCCTCTCTTTTCCAACAAGAACTTTGTGCCCGCAATGCTGGAATAATCTGGATGCAAAAGATACTTGTTTTTATATTTGTTTTTAGGATAAAAGCAAGAGCTATATATTTTATGACTTTGCCCTTAAATCAGTAATATTATTCAGACAAAACATGCTTCATCACATTTTTTGAGACTTTAGTTTCTTTCCCTGTTTTTCTCATTTTGAGATTAACTTCTGTAGTTTATGTTGCTTTGTGGGGAAACTAAGTACCTTAAGGATATAAAAATGTAAATGTTCACTGAGGAATTACGACACTTAGCTTTATTATATGGGGATCCTTGGTCAAAAAAACCATTTCTCACACATTGGCTATATACTTGATATTAAAACAGCATTCACTAAAAGAAAGTGTCCTCTGCAGTAATATTTGCGGGAAAATAATGTATTCAACTAGTCCAGTGATGCTTTTATTTTTAAAATTATTTGATTTTACTTGAATTCTGTTTTGGCTTGAAAAAGGAAAATCTTGGGGCATCTGGGGGGCACACTCGGTTAAGCGTCTGACTCTTGATTTCAGCTCAGGTCATGCTCTCAGGGTGGTGAGATGCAGCCCCACATGGGGCTCCTTCCTCATTGGGGAGTCTGCTTACGATTCTCTCTCTCCCTCTCCCTCTGCCAAAAAAAATGAAAAAATCAAAAATAAAAGTAAAGTCTCTTTCACTGACTATTTTGAGGATTTCTTACATAGACTGAGGTGCCATGCTGGGCGCTGCTAATGGGAGAAGCTACAGAACATGCCCCTGCCTCTGGGGATTTTCCAGTCTAGTTAGAATAATCAGGCGACTTGTACACATGCGAAGCATAATGATGAACAGGGACACTTACTGTGTTTGCACAGAGAAAAGGGGATTAATTAAACTGTGTTGTTGACCAGTATGTACCTGAGGCCTTGTACAGTGCACATCCTTGACACACGGGAAATTTCAATTACTAATGAACTGATGAGTAAAAGTGGCCCTTAATTTGGGTTTGGAAGGATAGAAGGACATTCTACAGGCAACCTGGAGGCTGAAAATTAGAACAAAATGTTTAGGATACTGCAGTTACCAAGGTGTTATATCCGGCAGGTGCAAAATCCTAATAGATTGTATATTAAGTTCTGAAGGGTTTACATTTGATTTGTTCAATGAATGAGACCAATGCAAGTTATTAAAGAAGAAAACATTACTGTTAGCATATTTTAAAATAGATGTTGGTGTTTAGAGCAGTTTTAGGTTCACATCAAAATTAAGTGGGAAGTGCAGAGATTTCCTATATCTCCCTGGTTCCCACATATGCACCACTATGAAAATCCCAGAGTGACCCATTTGCCACAACCAATGAACCTGAAGATCGCAATTGACATTAGTTCACTCTTGGTGTTGCACATTCTGTGGGTCTGGACAAATGTATCCACCACTATAGCACCCACAGACTAGTCTCACTAAAAACCCTCTGCACTGCACTGTTCATCCCCCATCCCCCCAACTCCCAGCAACCGCTGATCATTTTCCTGTTTCAATAGATTTACCTTTTCCAGAATGTCATACAGTAGGTAGCCTTATCTGAGTGGCTTTTTTCACTTAGTAATATGCAGTTTTAAGGTTCTCTGTACATCTTTGCATGACCTGATGGTTCATTTCCCTTTGGTACCGAGTGGTGGTTCATTGTCCGGATGGACCACAGTCTGTTTATCCATTCACTGACTCAAGGACATCTGCATTGCTTCTAGGTTTTGGCAATGATGAACGCAGCTGCTATACACGTAGCCAATCATTTTCAGAACAATTTTCTGATCACTGCTTGTGCCTAGGTAGTTTGGGGCCATAATGATGACAAAGAAGATGATGATGATTGCATATTTTCAAGCTAGTTTACATAATAAGTGACATAAGTTTTTTCTGCAGCAAACTTTATAGGGCGTGCTTTCTGGAGCCTTCTGAGTTCAGTATTGTTAGTGTTGCTCCATTTTGCATGTGTGGTGATAGCATGTCCTGGTATCGATCTGCTTTTCTTCTACTCGGTATCGTTTTGTTTTGGATTGTCGTTCTCGACCAGGGGCTGTTTTCCTCACTGAGCATGTCGAGAAGCAGTGGCTGGTCACCGGCTTCTGGTGGCCTGCAGTCGTGCGCAGAACAGGCCCATAACAAGGAATTTGCCGGCTTTCCATGGTGCTGAATTTGAGAAGCCCTGGTTTAGAAATTTGGTTCATATCCAACGCCTCGTGCCTCCATGCGTTTGGCTGACACTGGCATAAATTTCTGGCAAATCATCCCGACTTCACCTTTTCTTACTTCAGGCGCGGTCCCCTGAGGAGCCTAAAGATGACTGTCAGCGAAGTCCTGACGCCCTGTGTACCCCCGAGAGCTTTACTGATCCCAGGAGCGCAGTGGTTCTTCACACTGGATGCCCGTTAGAATTGCCTGCAGAGGTTTTTAAAACTAGAGGTAGACTCAGGGGCACCTGGGTGGCTCAGCTGCTTAAGCATCCAGCTCTTGATTTCAGCTCACATCGTGATCTCCTGGGTTGTGGGATCAAGCCCCGCATCAGGCTCTGTGCTCAGCGGGGAGTCTGCTGGAAGCTTCTCTCCCTCGGCCCCTCCCCACACTTGCTTTCTCTCCCTTTCTCTGTCTCTTAAATACATAAATAAGCATTTAAAAATACATAGATGTAGATGCAGTGTGCATGGGCAGACCTGAGTATCGCTCTCTCTCACAGCTGCCAGATGCTCCCCCTGTGTGGCCAGGGTTGAAAAACACTATCAGAGGCTGTGCTCTCAACTAATGTCTACTGGTCTGCCGTTTCGTCACGGTGCATCTGGGCTCTGAGCTATTTCTGTCTGCCTGGTGACTATAGCTCAGGACATGGGATTGCATATTTTAAAGTTGCTAAGAGAGTAGGTCTTAAAAGTTCTCATCACAAGAAGAAAATTTTGTGACGTGTTACGGTGACATGTTACCCAGACTTACTGATTGTGGTGATCATTTCACAGTGTAGGTAAATATCGAATCACTAGGTCATACACCTGAAACTAATGTACTGTTATCTGTCCATTATTCCTCAGTTAAAAAGAAAAGTAACTTATTATTATTAACTACTTATTATTACATATTATTTATAACAATTATAATTATATATTATTTATTATGAATGCTCAGATGACAGAATATGTATCTGTCACAGTACCAGCAATGAAAAGCTAGATATAAACATGATAATTATGAAATATTTTATTACATACTTTTTTTTGTTACCTAGTATTACGCTTGATCTTTTTTCTTCTTCTTCTTTTTTTTTTTTTTTTAGTTTATTTGAGACAGAGAGAGAGAGAGCACAAGCGGGTAAGAGGGTCAGAGAGAGAGAGAGAAGCAGACTTTCTGCTGAGCAGGGAGCCTAGTTCAGGGCCGCTCCCAGGACCCCGAGATCATGACCTGAGCTGAAGGCAGATGCTTAACCGATTGAGCCACCCAGGCACCCCTACACTTGATCATTTGGAATAATTCTTCAATTTGAGTAATTATCAGATCCCAGGATAAAACATTACATAGGAAGAGAGAATTGTATTTATAGCTTGTTTAATTTGGATACTTTCGTGACCACGAACTTCTGTTCCCTGAAATGTAACAGGTTTGCGCTCAAAATTCAAAAGTAAGGTCTTTTGTGCCTTTTTTTAGAATAAAACATATAAATTAATAGTCATGAAAATACTTTCTCGCAGCAAAGAGTTCCTCTGTTAGCACTGAGCTCTGTTAATTGGCTCGGGCACTGCAGCTTGCCGAGGAAAGCAAGTGTGAGTCCCTGCAGTGGTTTCCAAAGTTGCGCCTTCTGTCGCCCCATAAAGTAGCAGCAGTCACAGAGTCCAAAGTGTTCAGTCTACTTTGAATCTAAACCTATTGAATTATAGGTCCCATTCGACAGTGAACAGCACCTTCAAAAGAAGCTTTTGAGAAATCCCCCGGGACAGAAAGAAAACCAAGATAGAGAGGATGTAGCCAAAGGCATGCTGATTGCCCTCCCAGGGACTTCCGAGTGGCTTTTAGCCGTCCAAAGCAGTGTGCTTCAAGCTGCCGTATCATGTTCGTTGTTCTTGAGACTATAAATTAGCCTTGGATCTACAATTGCAAATAATGAAAATGTTAATAAAGAGGGCTTTTTTTTTTCCTCCAAGGAGTTCCAGTAACAAGATTTCTTCAGTTTTGGGGTGGTTTCCAAACTTTCTAGAGCCTTTCTCCTCTTGAGTGGGAGCCTGCCTTGAATAACTTTCCCAGACTCAAGAACTTCTTTTTACTTTCTCCACACGTGAAATGAAATCTAATTCCCTTATTCTGTATAGTCCTATCATTCAGCCAAAGCATATATTTTTATAGGCGTGGCGGTAATCACAATACTGCTGTCTTGCATAAAAATAGCTAATATTTTGTCTGTGCTTCTTACTAGCCCAGTTCTGTGCTAAATGACTTTTATGTGCTACTTCCTTCCAGCCTCACTAAATCACATAAGAGCAATTTAGCAGGTATTCTCATCTTACAAAGGCAGACACAGCAGCATAACGAGCAGCCAGACTCCATCCAGCTCCAAAGCCTGGGCCTTTAATCAATGTGCTATAAATCCCCCTTTATTGCTAAATAAATGTGACATTTAGGTTAGGGACACTGTGAGTGGCATGTTGGTGCTTGATTATCAAGTGGTCAGTCTCTACCCACTTACAGAATAGAGGCGAAGGCTGGGAAGTGGCCAAGAATGGAAAATGAGTTTCATCAGCTCCTACAGATGAGCAGTGTTAGAAGTGAGTGGGCGCTGGTGCGGGGAGCATGCTAATCGATGCCTGGAGGTTTAGCAGACCTCTCTCACCTAGGGTGGGTGCATCAGGCCATGACAGCAGAGGATTTCCGAGCCGGCAGCCACACTGCCCAGGGAGCTTCCTCTGCTGACTTGCTTCATTCCAATTCCAGAAAAGAGGAGAATAAAGGTTACCCAAGAAATACTTCCCTTTCTCTCTGGTAGAGTCACACAAAATGTTTACCATCGGCAATCAAGTGTGTTTTAAGACCAGATACTGTCTAGATTTCCACATGGAATATTTGTACTTTCTCTAATGAGAAAAACAAGGGGGACGTGTTTCTTGCTTTCTCTGAATGAAATCCTCAGACATACCTTTACACATCTTAGGCCCTCATGAAGTATTTGTTGAGCAAGACAAAAAAAAATTCTAAAAGTGATATAAACTTTGATAGTTCTATTAAAAGAGTAAATGGCCATTAAAGGACATTTCCTTGGGGGAACCTAGATAGCTCAGTTGTTGGACACCTGCCTTCGGCTCAGGTCATTATTCCAGGGTCCTGGGATCGAGCCCCGCATCAGGCTCCCTGCTCAGTGGGAGGCCTGCTTCTCCCTTTCCCATGCTCCCTGCTTGTGTTCCCTCTCACTATGTCTTTCTCTGTCAAATAAATAAATAAAATCTTAAAAAAAAAAAAGACATTTCCTCCAGTTCCTTCGGTGATTTAAAGAAGTTAATATTTAACAGGTTTTATTTTCCTACATTTTTAGACCAGGCTTTGTTTCATCTTGGACAAAAATTTGTAAATATGTCTGCCAGATCTCAGTTTAAGGACATTGCCAGGACAGATGCTGGCTCTCCAGACTCTCCAACCAGTAGTGGTGAAGAGTAGAGACTCACAGGAAGTCAGATTTGGGAGGAGATGAAGCAGTGTTATTAAAAAGTGTGTGTTTAATTATGTTCTGTGTATCTGAAATCCTATGACACTTGCCAGATTATAGGAGACAGGCTTGATCTCAAGTCTCATTGACTTTATCTTGGCCCTTTTCTTCTTTGTTTTATAAATTCCCTACTACCCTTACTTCCAGTAATTTTCTGTATTAATCAGAACACAACTTTAATAAAGATGCACAAGCTCTAACATCACATTGACACCAAGTTTGTCATCTTTCTAAAGTGTGAGAATTACTGAGTTTCACTTGTTGGAGATTTCACTGAAACCATAAAGTCTCTCTGTAACGCATCACCAAAGGAATTAATTGAGTTGAATAAGAGATTTAGTTTATTTGAGTTGAATAAGAGATTTAGTTTCATTCCGTGTATTTATTTTATTCTGTATTATCCTTTTGAAAATGTGACCTGAGGTGTTCAAGTTAAGCCTGAATATACTCCTCTGTTTCTCTTCCAAAGTCTTCTTCTAGAAGGTACCTTTGAAACCCAGAAGGGAACTAGGTGTCTGTAGAAACTTAGCTTTTGGTGTACAAAGACTACGATTCAGACACTTTCAAAAAGAATCCTACTGCTGTATGAGCTAATAGACTATGTTCAAAGGATTAAAAATACAATTTCAGGGGCACCTGGGTGGCCCAGTCGGTTGAGCATCCAACTCTTGGTTTCAGCTCAGGTCATGATCTTGCAGTCGTGGGATTGAACCACATGTTGGGCTCCATGCTGACCGTGGAGTCTGCTTCAGATTCTCTCTCCCTCCTCCCCGGCCCCTCTGACCACTAGCTCACATGCGTGCTTTCTCTCTCTCTCAAATAAATAAATAAATCTTAAAAAATACAATTTCACCCTTATACTTATGTTCACGTGTGCTGGTCATCCCATGGTCTGAGTCTGATTATGTAAATACAGCACAATCAATAGGAAATCTTTCAGAAGATGCCACTTTTAAAACAAGTCATACTGTAATGTGCACAAACTCAAAATGCGCTGTGTACAAAGATAAAGAGGGAAGGAGGAGTTATAAAATTTGGAGTGGATCTCTCTCAGGACGCAAATTCAGATCATTGTCGGGGACACGCAGAAAAGCATATGCCAACAGAACGCATCTCTTTCCAACTTCCAGTTTTGATCTGCAGATACAGTTAAGGGTAGTTGGGTTGGGAGAAAGGGAAGTAAAATTGTGTCCGTTTGGGGGACATGTACAAATATAATCATGAACAACGAGGCTGAAGGTGAGACAGCATACTGCTACATGAGTTACCTGGGAGGGTGACTCGCTGTAGGAGTATGAGGCCCACCAAGCGGGGAGTTCCTTGCAGTCCGAAAACTGAGTTCCCCACCCATGCAGCACCAGGCATAGAGCACGAACTAATGCACGCTGGTGGCTAACCTAGTATTTGTGGATTGAAAGAACAAATCAACATCTGAATCAACCATTGAAGAGTGGGTAAGAATGTAGTTCTAAAAACTCTCTCCTGGCTTTTTTCTTCTTTCATGTTTTCTGTGATTTGCTGGAAGATGACTTGCTAATCCTGCAGGAAGGGACGTGAGTGATGGCCAAGAAGGCTGTAGTCTCCCTCACAGATGCAGGATTCAAATGACAAGAACCAGATATTGTAGCAGAACAATTCCTACAGTAGTGACTTTCTTCTTTAGCTACTTTTCAGGGATTATCTTGATTTTGGTCTGTGATATATGAGTATGATTCGTTAATGCCATGTGACATAGGGTAAGGGAAGGAAAAATAAGATGAAAACAGAGAGGGGGACAAACTGTAAGAGACTCTTAACTCTAGGAAACAAACTGAGGGTTGCTGGAGGTGAGGCGGGTGCAAGGATGGGGCATTAGGAAGGCACGTGTTGTAATGAGCACTGGGTGTTGTACACACTGATGAATCACTAATTCTACCTCTGTAACTAGTAATACATTATATATTAATTAAATTGAATTTAAATTAAAAATTACATTAAATTAAAAAATGCCATGGTACAGAATAGTGGGGCAATTCCCGTGAGGCTCTCTGCCTATCATTCTGTTTCCGGTTGGTGTTTACCTATGAGGACACTTCATATAATAAATTATTCCTATGATCGTGGGAAATATGCTAATGAATCCAGTGACACATTACTTGCATTGAGAAATATAATCATCTTGCATCAACAGGTGCATTCAAGCCTGCACTTAAACCTCAGGGCATTGTGACTACACCTGTTCTTTCTCAGTTACCTCTAAAATACAGTTGTTAGTGCAAGTGTTAGCTTAGGCCATTCAAGGTGTGTATTTATGGAGACAATTTTATATGTAGATGACATGGATTATATGTAGATGACATGTTGATAAGGAATGCGAAGCGACATGAATACATCCGTGTTTTACCAGCTCTTCATCTCTCTACCAATGCATGCATCTGTCTTTTTATTCAGCATCTAAGTCATGCTTGAGCTAAAAATCCGCTCAACCTATGCTGAAACGAAGTCTCTTATTCAGTTGTAGCTGGACACATAAACAGCCTTTTTCTTCATTTTATAAATACTAAAAATATCTCTGAAACAAGCAAAAAAAAAACCACCTTTATTTTCAAACTTAAAATTACATTTAACTATGTTTCTATAGCAAAAATAAAATCAATCTTCTTGAAAGAAGACTTCAGAGTTAAAAGTTTATAGAAATCACTGAAAAGGAGAAGTACACACTTTTATCATTAATACTAAACTGACTTGAGAATTACCACCCTTACAATATTACCTGTAAACCTGACTGCGTAGCTTCCATGTTTATGGTACGAACGGGGTTCATTTAGTTGTAACATAAATTTATTGACAAAATTCGACCTTTGCAGAATCCCCTGTAAATATACCAGTTACTGTTTTCTAAAGTCTAAAGAAAGAAGAAGGAGGAGAAGAAGTGAGGTGAGATTTTTGAGACAAATACGTGAGTGAAACGGACATTACGATGCCAGTGGGTTCTTTCTTCCTTTGTTGCCGGCGCCTCTGCCGCGAGGAGGGTTTCCAGCAGCTTCTTCCTGCTGGAATAACCCATGTTCATAAGCATCTCCCAGCCTCCCGGTGTACTTCCCGCAGTGTCACGATCACGTGCTGAGCACGAGGACACTTAACACCTCAAACTGGATTTTGTGATTTAGTCGCAAAATTCTTCCTATCCAATAGATGACGTGTTTTCTCTCTCAACTTTTTCTCTGTTGCAGTTTATTATGCTGACGTACCTTTTCATGCTGGCCTGGCTGGGGGTCACGGCTTTCACCTCTCTGCCCGTCTACATGTATTTCAATCTGTGGACCATTTGCCGAAATACCACCTTAGTGGAGGGAGCCAATCTCTGCTTGGACCTTCGTCAGTTTGGTAGGTAGACCTCGAACTAAAGCAAGGCCTCGTGCTGTTTGACCTCAGTGACTGCCTCTGAAATACTGCCGGTGGCGTTGGAACCATCATGACTTGATGAGAAATGGATACTTGAGAAACGTATCAGAGTTTTCACCTTTAAGACATGCTTTTTAAGATTTAAATACGTAGGAATTGAAGAATGACTGGAGGTTGGTCTCACAGCAAGAATCTGTGCACGTGTGTGTTTGAACAGACTATCAGGTTGGATTTCCCGGAATCGGCAATATGAAATTGTGATGTCTGTGTCCCCACTCCTTTGTGCTTGTCCAGACTTGCTATGATGCTCGTATCTACTCTATTCTCCCATGACAAGCTATACGATTTGTGAAGTCTGGCGTGAAGATCGCCTAAGAAGTATGTACTTCACTGACTTCCAAAATAAGGCAGAAAAGCTTAGCATTTTATAAGAATGGAATCCGAGAATATTAAACCAATCGATAGCCCTCTTTGGTTACTTTTGTTTAGGGCTCACTGTGGGCTTGTGATACACCAACCCGATTCTGATTGTCTTGTCCATGTTGACTTGTTTGATGCTTACAACGGTTCTGTATGGTGGACACTATTATTATCCTCTTTGGTGAGGATGAAGTTCTTGGTGAGAGGACCACAGAGGGAATATGGGCAGCTGTTCCCCTGGAGAGGTTTCAGTACTGGAATCATGTCCCCCATACGCACAGGAAGGGAAGGCGTCGGCAACAGCTGTTGGAGGTCATGAGGGAACAGCAGTTTGGAAAACATGGCTCTGACTTCAGTCCCTCCCCCTCTCCGTGTCTTCCTCCTGTTCCGCTGATCTGAAAAGTGGGAATTGGAAGAGAGGTGACTGGTCTCTCAGACATGGTTGTCAGCTAAAATACAGGTCACCTAGTGAAGTTCCAATTTCAGATAAACAAGCACTTTTTTAGTACAGCCTGTCCCCATATTGTATGGGACACACTTATAATAGGTATAAACGATGACTGGGATTAAAGACGCCCATTGAACCTTAGCACCGTTTACAACATAGTTACCCAGATTTATTCTCATTTAACTTTTCTCCGTGATGTGGACAAGAGGGCACTTTTCAGACGTCATGCAACACTTTACATCACATACTAATTTTTTCTGTTTGCCCTTGATACGAATCTACTGCCTGCATGACATTTATTTGCCTTCCAGATTATATGTCCCCAATAAGAATCCTGGACGTACAGGCACAGTCAATTTATCGAGGGGCATGGGCGTAGAAAAGGACACTCCCCCCCAGGTCTGGATAATGATCAATACAAACGTTTACTAACATCATCAAAACAGTGATTGGGTAGAGAAGAACATGCTATAAAGTGATTTCCCTTATTTTGCAAAGTTGCCTCATTACATCTAGATGGTGTCTTTGCTCTTAGGCGATCAAGGTCTTTGAACTGCATCATGGGAACTCTGGTCACATAACAGCTGGGATGTCTGCTTCGTCCCTGCTTGCATGTCCCTGTTCATTCCCCTGCATGTGATAAATCCGTCCACGTCCTACCGATCTGATGGCGAGCACAGCCGTTATGCAGCTCACACAGTCGGGGAACGTGAAGATGCTTTGTCCCATTATGGTTTGCCATATTTCAAAATGAGTCATGAAATAATTTGACTAGCAATTTTAATTTTTTAATGCTTTCTAAATTATTTCTGTTGTCCTTCGATGATAGGCACAGCAATTTAATGACATTGAATGTATGAAGGGTTTGTCTTAGTAAATTTTTGTCAGAAAATGTTAAAACTGATCCTCCCCACCACACACACCAATAATATCATCTAGATCCAGAATTTAAAACTGTGCTTTGTTAAAACCCAGTGATTCAGCGAAACTCCCTCAACCATAGGGAGAGACTGGTCCAGAGCAGGTGGACTCTGGGTGGGGCTCCTTTAGCCTTCTAACCAGCCCTCCCTCTCGTCCAGCGTATCCACACATTGTAGCAGGAGCAGCCTGCTTTTATCTGATTTCCATACAGCCCTTCTCAGTAAAATTTCATTTAAACAAATATTTATTTAGCTTCCGTTATGTGTCAGCACTGCTCAATTTTGAAAGACAAAAATCTCCATGTCAAAAAAGTAAGATAAATGAAAATTTGACAAACACTTAGATCATGGATCTGGCCCATCAAGCTTTTTCTAGAGAAGACACCTGTGACGTAGGAACATTGCATTGTTTGCACAAGATGGAACAGAGGACAGCGTTGAAGCTATCAGTCAACGGCGTTTTTGACTTTAGTCTACTCTGTTCAAAAGGACATTCTATGTTAATATAGAAACTAGATATGTATGCTATAAATAGGAAGGCTTTTGTGTGTTTAGCCACGTGTCATTGCTAATCAGTGAACCATATTCACTTCTGTTAAATAATTCAAGAATTTATTTGGTCAAATCTTGGCTACATTTTTCTTGTCTAGTCCATTCCCCTGCATAGGCATTCCTACGTTAGGCTACCTGTCCAAGGGGAATTAGGTTACCAATGGAATTAAGGTTACTAATCAACTGATGTAAAAATGGGGCAATTACCCTGGATGATCCAGGTGGGCCTCGTGTAATCACAGGGGCCCTGAAGAGTGGAAGAGGCAGAAGAGAAGAGGCCAGAGAGAGGTGACCTCAGAAGAAATGCACATTTTACTCAGAGAGATGCCTCACTTTGAGGACAGACAAAATGGGCAAGGAGCCTAGGACAGTGTAGAATAGAGGAGCTGGAAAAGGATGCTTCAGGGATTCTCTCATCTTTAAGATTAGTCATGTAAATGGCAAATTATTTGGAAATTCAGCATTTATATTTCCAAGTAGGGAGTTAATTTCCTAACACCCTATAAGGGTTCGTAGTGTCATTACACTTCCTCCTTCTGCCTACGTCCACCTCTGGCTTGCAGTTTCCTCCCTAAGGGTTTATGCCCCGAGCAGTGGTGCTTCGACCACCCAGAAACCTCCAAGAGGCTTTTTATTGCCTTGACGAGGAAAGTAATAGGAACTGTGCACAGGGTGCAAGTTTTTCCTAGTTCGGACACAACCAATTCTTAGAAAGCCAGAAATATATTACTTCAGTTTAACCAGCTTAAGGGACATTAAAAAGCAATCGCAACAAGCTATAGAGAAAGCTCACGGCTGCACCTCTGACACATGAAATTCGTACAGTTTGCCCTCCTTGCCGTGCATTCCTGCTGCTTCCCTTGTACGATCCTAACTTGTTGCTTGTTTTTAAGAAAGCGGAAATGTCATTGTGTATATTTCAGTGGAGGACTCTTCTACACTGAGTGCAATAAATATGCGTAAATATACTCACTATTTAGAAAAATGAGTAAATCTGAAAGTTTGCTTCTTGGGGGTTAGGCCAGTTTGGCCCTTCATTGACAGAGACCCACGAATCCAAATAATCAAGGTTTGGGGTTTGCATGGCAACATAGCTTATGGACACCTTCTCATGTTCATAGTTTCCTGTGATGCAGACGTGGATTGACAGACGATAATTAACTTGCAGTATGTCTGTTTGTGATATATGGTATCTGTATCACCGATGTCTTATATACAGATGCGTTTTATGTCAGGATTACTGGAGGCTGAGTGGAAGGGCTGGGTTACAGTATTTTAAAGGTGGTGGAGGAAGATTTAACTGAAGAGCCATTATTGGATGGATATGAGGGTCACGGGAATATTCATAGTGGAGGGAAGATCCAGGCAAAGTTACCAAAGCAGCTCCATGCCTGGCATCTTCAGAAAACCCCAGAGAGGCCAGTGTGGCCGAAGCAGAATGAGCAAACATGAGGGATGGATTGGGATGGAGTCTGAGAGTCATGGAACGTCGTGCTGAGTGCGTGGTAGGACGTCATCCATTTAGAGACTTTTATTCTGAAGGGAGTAGAGGATATTTGCGGGTTTGGGCCAAAGAGAAGCAGTATCTCCCTTACCTTGTGGAAGAATCGCTCTGGCTGCCATATAGAGAAGGGATTGTCCCAAGAGGAGAAGGAGGGAAACCAGTTAGCACTCTTGTCATAGCCCTGAGGCGACAGAGGGAGGCTCAGGTGGGTTAGTGGCCAGAGAAGTGGAGAGAAGTGGTCTGGTGCTGACTGTACTTTGAAGATTGGGGCTGCAGAAGGTCTAGATAGATGGGCATGTGGGTTTGAGAGAAAAAGAGGATTGAAGGAGGAATGTAGTTGTCACCAGGACCACTGGGAAGACTGACTTGCTGTCACATGAGCCGGGAAGCCTACAAGAGCTTGCTTGGGAGGGAGGCAGGCAAAGGAGACCAGAGTTCACTTTTGAAGATGTTGTAGAGACTTATTAGGAATCTAAACAGAGTTGTCAAGGGTAAGAAATAGGGTCTATGAGTCTTGATTTCGGGAGGGAGGCACACGGCTGGCTGAACGGATTGAGGGGCTGTTGATAATTTGTAGTGAGCTCTGAGACTCAGTGAGATCCGCAGGGGACAAAGATGACAGGTGTGCACACTGGGAGCTCCCGTGAACGAGGTCCTGGAGAGGGGACCTGTGAGAATCAAAACCTAAAAACAAGAATCTGTAGGGGTGCCTCGGTGGCTCAGTGGGTTAAAGCCTCTGCCTTCTGCCCAGGTCATGATCCCAGGGTCCTGGGATCGAGCCCCACATCGGGCTCTCTGCTCGGCATGGAGCCTGCTTCCTCCTCCCTCTCTGCCTGCCTCTCTGCCTACTTGTGATCTCTCTGTCAAATAAATAAATAAAATCTTTAAAAACAAAAACAAACCAAGAATCTATAGATTTGGGGATGTAATGAAGACGAGCATGAAGGAGAGGGAATCAGCCGCTGCCTCCAGCCCTGCCAGTCACTCAGGAGAAGAGCGGAGAGTTTATCTTTGATTTTATTTATGTGGTGGTCATGGCTGATTTCCATGGAGGGTTGAGGCAGAATCTGACTGGAAAGGTGGAAAAAGTTTAAGTAGAAAGGAAAAGAAGGGAATGGCAGACAGCGTACGTAGTTAATGCTTTGGAGTTTGGCTGCAAAGGTCAGCAAAGACATAGGTGGGGAGGTGTGTGCACAGCGCGACGTACGAATGACGTCTGTAGTGGAGCAGCCTGCAGAAGCATGGCCTTTACTGGGAAACTCTCTCGATGATGATGGTTTATGAGACGCATCTTAAGGGCGTCTTATCCTCCCCCACCCCATGTCATCTTGGCAGAAAAGAAAGGTCCCAGAGAAGCATGTCTGCATTCGATGGACCGCAAGTAGATTACGTTTTGAAACAGAAATAATTGCACAGACTGTGGTAAGGGCAGAATGGCAGCATCTCCATCGAGAGTGAGAGCTGACCGTGTACCCCAAAGCCAGAAGATGTGAAGAGATACACATATTAACATTAAATAAAGAGACAGTAGTGCTAAAAGCTTAGGGAATAGTTCATCCTGAACTTGTGGGGTTTTTTTCCCCTTTATGTGTATATGTTTAATGCTTCAGTAGTTCTCAAAACAAAATTCAAGGCCCCTTCAAGGCTAACCCGTATCGCTTTTCTGTAAAATGAGATCCGTGGCAATGTAGCACCGATGTGCTTGTTAAGGATGCAGTTCTCCTGGTAAACACTCTGGTTTCTGATTTCACAGTGCTGTGGTGGGGTACAGAAATGCACATTTTTGAACATTCCCCAGGTGATTCTGATGCCGTTGGTCTGTAAGCCAACTGGAAGAAGGGAGAATGTGAGCGAAATTACAGGGTTTTTTAACATTTTTTTCCTACTGATAACACTCTTTTCAATATTAGCAGAGAGAAATCACTCCTTTGGGTGATATGCTTTTATAGACTAACAGAAGCTTTGTACCAGCGGAATGAATTTGGACCCACACTTCAGCATAGTCTGGGACATAGTTATCAGAGTAATTGTGATGGCTGCACCATTGCATTAACGGACCAAGCCACCCAGCTGGCTGCGATCGAATCCGGAGGTTCCCGTGGCTGGGTCCGGTTGAATTCAGATCGAAAATGTTGTAAATTGCTTGAGGGCTAAATGGTTTTTTTTTTTTTAAGATTTTATTTATTTATTTGATAGACAGAGATCACAAGTAGGCAGAGAGGCAGGCAGAGAGAGAAGGGGGGAAGCAGGCTCCCCACTGAGCAGAGAGCCCGATGCGGGGCTCGATCCCAGGACCCTGAGATCATGACCTGAGCCGAAGGCAGAGGCTTTAACCCACTGAGCCACCCAGGCGCCCTGAGGGCTAAATAGTTTTGATCTTCCATTCATAATCCTGGTTATACTTATTATCTAGCTATAAAAGCTGAGAATGTTTTCATTATACTGTCGCATAAAATGGAACTTGCTTAGTTTTTATCAGTATAAGATTCTTTTTCTCCCTCTGGGCTCTTGAAAACACTTATAAACTAAGCTATAATTTTCTACATGTAGGGATTGTGACAATTGGAGAGGAAAAGAAAATTTGCACCGTCTCTGAGAATTTCCTGAGGATGTGTGAGTCCACTGAGGTAAATGTTTTTAAAGCTGTTTCTGTTGTCCGAATTTTAGCTTCATTTTGGTAGTTGAAAAAGACGTAATTAAATCTCTATTGAATTTTCCCCTTTTCACCTAAGGAGCAATTTTACTTACAGTGATGTTATGCAGGGGGACTGGAGAATAAATACGAATGAGATGCTCTATTTCAATAAAAATTATGACAAATACATACTTTCTAGAAACTATCATGTTCACAAAAGTTGAACATGTTACCATTATGTTTTAAAAAGATAATGTAGCCTTAAATAGTTAAAATATTACTGAAGACCATCGTTACTAATGACGATCTCATCTTTGTAGTAAAAGTATAGTAAAATGATGCAGTTGCAAAGACTTAAATAATTTGCAGGAGAAAAGATACTGTAACATTTTCAGATTGAGCTAAGGATGTATCCTAAGTGCACTTTTGTTAAAGATGTACGTAGTTCTTATGCATGAGGCGGCAGCGGTCCGGATCTCTCTTCTGCTTGTAACTCGATGCCTGTTTTGATTCTCTGTGGTTTCCTTTGCAGCTGAACATGACTTTCCACTTGTTCATTGTGGCACTTGCCGGGGCTGGGGCCGCGGTTATTGCTATGGTAAGACCTTGCGCTCTGGGGCTTGGTTTTTTGATTTGAAGGACAAAGCGATTTATTTGTTGAGATGAGCTTTTATCTCCAATCCTGAAGTCCATAGGAATTCTATTTATTTTAATATCAGTAAAAAAAGGGGTGGTAGGGGGACCAGGGAACAGTGGGCAAATAAGTAAGTGAAAAACAAAGCTTAACCTGAAAAAGTATTATTGTACATTAGAGGTAATATTTGGGAAGCAGTTTAAGGATTAGAATACTCAGTCATATCAGTAACATTAACAGAAATAAGTCTATTCATCTGTGTCGCAGATATTAGGTCCCTGTTAACATAACAGATCGTCTCTGGACCATATAGGTCTGTATCAGTGTAATATTCTAGGTAATCTAATCAGTCCCTTAACTTCCTTTTCTCCTCCTGATTTAAGGACATAAAAAAGCCATATGGAGTCACTTACGGAAAAGAGATTGATTTATTCTTCTTAACACAGATATCAATAGTTTCCTGTTATTTCTTTGATATCTACATTTGTTCAGAAATGCTAAGAGCACGTTTTTTAAGTCAGGCTTTTACTGAGTTTTGAGAATCTACAGTGTTCCAGATTCTGTCTCTTCCTTGGTACAGTTTGCTCCTGGACGTCCAGAGACCAACAGCGGACAAACACTCAGAGCATCAGTAATAGTTTTCGCAGCCAAGCGTCTGCCGGTCCTTATTTTTGCATCGTAGTATACAAAGTAATGATACAAAAGTAAAGTAGTAGAGAGCTCTAGAATGTTCCCAGTAACCTCACAAATACAGCCAATTCAGTATGCAAAGATGATGAATTAATTTGGGTTTATTTAATTCCTTCCCTTATGGTGCCAATACACTGTCTGAGTTTTCAGATATTTTGTTAATTTAGTATCATGCTCATTGCTCAGCATTTCAGATACAGCATATAAGCCTCTACATAGGAATTTTATTTCAGAATGAGGAGCTTAATAAGATCATGGTGGCTAATTAATTGGAGGGGTCACAATTAAGACAATAAGCAAGGGCTTTATAGTCTCAGCCTAAAATCAGGTGCTAAGATTCACCCTGGAGAAGCAGGACATGTTCTGGGCACTGATAGTCCAAGCTCTCGTGGTCCCAAGCAGGATCCAGTCCGGCCGTGAGACAAGAGGAAACATCTGTTCATACACACATTCCCGTGCGATGGGTAATTGTTAGGGACTTGTGTGTGTTTGTTCGGGCAACAGACTATTGTGTATAAGAGGTCTATCAAAGCACTTTTTGTGAAGAGAGAGGTGTGTGATAAAGCATGTGTTCGCATTCGCTACGTGTGTGTGTGTGTAAAGCTATAAAAATGCGTACCGTTAGGCATACATTAGTAAAAAGTACTTGTGTAAATGAATAATATACCTAAATGTCCCCAGAAATGCTTACTCTGAAATGATTCTATTATCAAAAAGATCTTAAGATAATAGAAATTCAGATGCTCTGTATTTCTTAAGGAATCTGTGCTTTGCATAAACTCAGATACTAAGTTACAAATAAATTTTATTTCAAGCTATAAGAGTTTAGAATATTATTCTTAAGTACGAGCATCCTTTTGGCTATCTAAATAAATGCATAGCATAAATTCCTTAAGAAATAAATAACATCTAACTACTGATATACATTGGTATTTCCCACTCATTAGCTCTGACAGTGGTTACGATTTTAGGAGACAGGGCGAATATAACAATAGTTATTGCTTCTGCTCCTGGTACTAATATTAGTTCCAGTAGTACTGTTATTTGCTCATAATTTCTTTAAGCCTTGCTCTGTTGAAAGCACACAAATACATTCAACAGTCATAATATAGCCACTGTCATTAACCTCATCCCCAACTCCTTCAGCACTCGAAGTACACTACCATCATTACTTCCGTATTAGAGATGAGAAAATTGAGATGAATCCTTCTCTACCAAAATATTTAAAACGTCATCTGCAATTTAAGGCAAAGATGGTAAGAATTTGTGCTAAGACTAATGTAATCTACTCCATTCGATTTTTCGAAGGCGTTAGAAAGTTCTGTAGACGCTGACAAAAGGGGTCTTCTTGGCTTTGTGCCAGGTTCTGGGGACCGCTGTCCACCTGCCGAGAGACAGTCAGAGCCTGGCAGCTGGTGTCCCCTAAGGCCAGAGGAAATGTCAGCACTACTGGAAAGTGCCTATTTCTGAACTAGAAAGACGCTGAAGCTCTTTTCAGTGTTTCACTCAGACATATTTAGTAATAATTTAGGGGTTATATATTTTCAGGCTTTAAAAGGAAGGTTTTTATACATCTCAAAATATATTCATTCGTGTGAAACGTATTTTGAGTATCCACTACTTGCCAAACACTCTCCACAGCACTTGATATCTTCCGAGCAATGCAGTACGGTCCCATGTGAACTTGGTCATGTCTGTAGCCTCTGTTCAGTCCTCATGGATGTGGTGATGAAGCCTTCACCATGGAAGTGACAGACAACAAGAGTACAGCTCACAGCTCTTGCTTGCCTGTGGCTTACGATTTCCACTACACAAAATGCAGAATTTCAGAGGAAACAGAACATTCTGAAAGTTCTTACTGGTATTCTTATTGGTCTGCATCTTTTCCCATATTGCCGTGTCAAAATTGTCTTTTTTTTTCTTACTGCCTGTTGACTACCTTAACATATCACAGCAGTCTCCATTTAGAATTGACTTTGTGTTCATGATGTCTATCTGTCCTTTTCTAAAACCATTCCACCTCCTGTCTTGCAGTGTACTCTTGGCTAATCAAGTTGTTAGTGTTCTATTTTACTAAATTATGGACAAAAATATTGCCCACCCTTTAAAACTCAGATCAAGTAAATAATTAACAATGTAGTTTCCCTTTCATATTCACCCATCAAAAGCCATCATTTGGAAAACTGCTTTATCTCTCTCTATGGACTAGGAATGAGGTAAAGGGAGAAAAACAAACAAGTGATCTCATAGCTGAGTGCTTTCAAGTCCAAACAGGAACTTCATTACTTGAGTAACTATGTTACTCGAGATAGATCAGAAGCTTCCTTGTAAGCATGCACTCTTCTGGCTGTTGTGAATGTATGCAAACCTACAGAATCCATATGGCACAATATTTGCTCTCCTGTGGTTTGCAGTCTAAAGGAAACTGCAAAATTCAGCTCATGGAAAATTAACTTGACAATTAAATCTGCAGATTTATTTTGAGGTCTTCATGATCCCTCTTTCTGCTGCACTCCAGGCAATAACATAACCTCCCATTAATTCTAAGTTGTTTAGACTCAAACAGTGTAAGAGACCATTTTCTGTTATGGACGGAAAAGCACAAATACACGATCATGAGGTGTATAGTATGTTGGTGTGGGTAAGTGAGGGCAAAATGAACAGGGAACATCACATAAAGATTAAGAATCAATCTTGGCTACTCCAGACGTGAAAAAGAAGGAGAGAGCGAGGTTCTGAAAGAAAGGGAGCTGAGAAGCCACTGTCATGTAGTCGGAGACGTGAGAAGGAATAACAGATTTTTATTGTTCCTGTTCCCGCAGAAGTTCTGATTCCGTCTTATGAGTGCACACATCCTATAAGCATATAACGTGAACATTTCTTTCCTGATAGCAAGGTGTAATGAAGACGCTGAACAGCCTTCCAGTGTAAATTATTTCTGTCTTTGATCAGGTTCACTACCTTATGGTTCTGTCTGCCAACTGGGCTTACGTGAAAGACGCCTGCCGGATGCAGAAATACGAGGACATCAAGTCGAAGGAGGAACAGGAGCTTCACGACATCCACTCCACTCGCTCCAAAGAGCGGCTCAACGCATACACATAAATAAGTCCTTCCTGCCCCTCCCGCCATTCAGATGCATTGGTGTTTGACGAAGGGCCATCCAACCACCCAACCTTTGGAGAACTAAAATGGAAGTGCTTCTCATCAACGATGATGCGTAGGGTGACTTAGGAATCACCCGAACACCATTCCTTGCTGTTTAGCACTTCATTTCCTAATTGGTTAAATTGGTGTGATCAGATCTCTTCTACAAGCTCCTATCCAGCCTTTTCCTTTTTTAAAATTTCTCAAACTCATTAATAGTGCTGTCAGATTGGAGATACTAACATTGTCAGATGCAGACATTTATTTGATTTTTTTAACCGCTTCCCATGTGTTAATACAGAACACCTTTTGCATTATTTCTTATGTTTTGAAAAGAAAAATAGCTTTTTATACTTTTTAGTTTTGATTTCGGTAACTAGTTTAACTACAGGTAACCTTCAAAGGGACCATTGTACATTATGAACAAGAGACAGAGATGGTATCGTTAACGACTCTTCTCAAAATCTGGAAATCCCGTCTGGAGATCAGCGGCCACGTTAGTACGGGCCCTGGTTCATGTTTTCATCGATCTAAGGTGCAATTTCTAAATTTGTAAGAGTAGGTTAAAAAAAAAAAAAAGAAGTGCTTCTTATCTTTGTTAACATTGTATTTTTTTTCTTGATGTACTTAAAAGGTATTTCTCTCTGATTACTCATGTTTATGTTGTGAGCACGTAGAAACAGTGATGCTAATGCATGGCTAGTAGCCTTCTTAAGATTGTGACACCAGACTTACCTTTTAAAGCTTAGTATAGAGACAATGTTAATGGAAATACTGTGAACTCTTGAAGAGTGATCTCTTTGTGATTTAAGCAGCGGCTGGATTGGAACTTTTAATATGCTAATGTGGAATATTAATTACCTTTGCGAAGGTGGTATATTAAGAAATAAGCACAGTAAACCCTCAGAAGTTGTTTTACCTACTTTAAAAGATTTTAACGGATTGCACCTCTGTAAACTATCCCTCCAATGTGTATGATATATTTGAAAAGGCTTCCATTAATATAATAGCTTTGCTTGCAGCCTTCCAATCTATGTTGGTTTACCTGTAGTGTTTTTTAAAGTGTGGTCAGAGGCCACTCTAGAATGTATCCCTTCCAAGTGTAGTGAGATATCTGTGTTTTTATTTGAAGTAAGTCATTTTAACCAAATGTTCATTCATAATCATTTATAAGAAGTACCTATATCAAAGGAATAAAAAAAAAAAGCAATCAGTATTACTGGACCAAAATTGGTGTTTGTTTTAACCTTGACTCTTCTTTTGATTCTTTCTAATGCTACAAGAATGCTGTAAAGTGTCTTTTAAAATGATGTAGCCTGACAAGACATTTTTGTCAGTGTATAAAAATTAGGTAGTATTGTGCACTGATTTGACCATTGTGAAATCTTTTCTCAGTGTAAGTGCATTTCTAATAAAATTTATGAGTGAAACAATCTTTGTACAACGACTAGTCATGCATCATCCGTAATTTTACAAGTTCTTGTAGTAGGTAGCGGGGTATTACTAGGGTTATCTGTGGCATGATTATGCATTCTGTAGTATAATTTAATTAATTTGGAGTTTTGCTTCCTTTTTTTTACACGTAGATGATCTTACTGGTTCAACCTTTTTCTGATATATGCAGTATTACAGATATTGAGCAAAAGTATTAATGGGCTTCTTTAAATTCTATATTATAGTGTTTCAGTTCTGTGTCTTAACAGTTTGTGATGATTTTTAAAACTGTCTTTTAAACTTATGTAATGATGTTGATGCTTTCGGCTTTTTTTTTTCCTGGTATTAGAGTTTGTATTTTCACAAAGAGTGCTTTGTAGCAGGCATTACAATTAATCTGTTTTGTACATAAATGTGCCAACAGCTTGATGGTGGCGTTTTTGAAATGTAGAACAAAGTGCTTGCAAAATGTAATAAATACACTTGTGTACTTTGTGTACTTATTATTAGTTTCTGCAGTGTTTTTTTGTGGTTTTTTTTTTTTTGGTTTTGTTTTGTTTATTCCTCTTTCCTATGTGTGTGCACTCTTTCCAGACGCACTAGACGCTGTCTTTTTAGGATGCTTCTTAGCTCAGTTGAGCTGCCCTCATACTGAACTCAGAATTCTGTGTATGACACACAGCATAGGGAGGCCAGGGAGCTGGGGAGAGGGCAAAAGTGTGAAGGTTTGGAGGTTATTTAATTTAGCAGAATGATAACAATTCCCGACTTAATGCGATTCCCTTGCCTAATTTCTGTTGTTTTGTGTTTTCTTTAGAGCTTCCTAAACTAGTAGAGAAACAAAAAAGACTAATTCAATTCAGAAAGAAAAATGATTTCTTGGTTCGCTTCGAAATTTCAAGGTGAGAACACTTACATGAAAAATATATATATTTTCCAGACTCTTTGTTTATTTGGGTTGTAATTTCTTCTGGCCAAACTAGAAGTGATGGCGGTTTAAAAATAATAAAACAGTGATAAATAAAAATCTTAATTTTCACTAGGCCTAAGTAACTGTATTAGTCTTCAATTATTTATGTATTATTTTAAGTAATTATTATAAGTGCCTGAAAATGTCAGGCACTTAGGTTACAAATTTCTACAGTTATTATAAGCAGATCTGGACAAAATATCTTAGGTTTTAAGAAGTCACTTTTAAGAGAATCCCATTATTAAATAAGAATTTAATTATTATTAATAGCTTAATAATTATTAGTAAATGACAATTTTATTCTTTTTAGTGTTTATGAAATTCTTCACATAGCAACAAGAAAATAAAGAATTATATGTTGAAGATTATCAATGTGAACAAAAATTTCACAAGAGAATATTTTTCAAAGAAGCTGATCATTGTAAGATAATTATATTTTTAGAAAACTTAAAAGTCCATTTCTGTTTGTAAAAATACACATTTATCTTTAAAGCAAGTAATTTCCCTTTGGGAATTTTTTCTCTCCTAGCTTTGTGGAGAAATAAATTGACACATAAGCCTTTTGGGAACTATAAAGCTAATGTGAAGACTGAGGAAATTACTCACTTTGAGAAGAAATTGTGTGTCGGCCAGCTCTGACGTGGGTGTAATCAGTTTACTTCCTCATGTAAAAACGTAGAAATAGCAGATTCTGGTTTATTCACTCAAAGATCAAGTAAACTTGACTTTTGTGTTATTTTTGCCTTTTAGACAAAAGAGAAAGATATCATTTAAAAGTATATTTCACTTAAGTCGTGCTTCACTTAAGTTTACATACGCTGAGCATGATGGGACTTGAATTAAGCTATCATACCTTGAGAACACTCTGGTCGTTTCCTGCGAGGTTTTCAGGTATCGAATCATCTGAAGTTCCTGAAGGCAAGTCTATAAAAACATTGCTAGCGAGCTCACATGTGAACCTCTTCCTACTGGCTTACATAAGCCGCGGACCTTGAGTTTCTTCTCGCGAAAGTAAATTTACCTCTTGGATCATTTAGATTCTTTTGCCCTTTCCCACAAAAATCTGACATTGAAAGTAATTGAAACGAATGTAGAAAATTGAAAAGAATGTAGAAAATGCGGTAAGTTGAAACAATGCAATAAATTGATAAAATTTATAAATTGATAAAATAAAAACGCAATAAATTGAAAAGAATGTAGAAAATGCAATAAGTTGAAGTGTTAAGTTCAGTATTAAATGAATCACTGAAATACATAAAATATTAAATGAAAAAATACCAAAATGAAATAAAATTTACCTCAGCTGCTGTATTTCTAACCTGTGGAAACCCTCATAGAAGGAAACACCAAGCAAAAGAAAACAAACAATAGGGGGATACAAAATAGGAAAAAGAAGAGATCCAAGTAATCCTGCTATGAGACTTGGAATAAGAGGGAGAAAGAAAAGTCCGGAGTTAATGGAAGATATAAATTGCGGTGGGGAGGGGGCATTTAAAAAAAGAAGTAAAAATTACAAAAACCAAAGATGACAGACACCAAGAAGAAACAGCCTGCAAAATTTTTTTAAAAAGTTTTTTAAGTGAAAAAACAGCTGAGACCACAGCTTTTCTTCAGCATTGTCTGCCCTCCACTCCATGTACTTGAGCAAACACTCTGGCCTCCAGGCCTTGCAGGATAGAACACACTTCCCACCCCCAACAGCCCAGGACCCGGCGCTAGAGGTGCTGGTCCCACGAGGTTGCCCAACATCGCTGATCTGATTAGAAAATGGGAAAGATGTCTGGGTTTTTTTAAAGTGGTGTAATTATTTGCTTCTTTCTTGTTTCAACAATTATTTTTGTCTCCTGGGGGCCACCCTGATGGGGACAGTGGTGTCCCACGACAGATCCAACTCTGAGTCAACCCCTCTGAACCGTTTCATGTAGATTGCAAGGTGCCGTGATCCAAGAAGTGCCTGGAAGGCTGGAGCTGGGTGCATCTGTGTTTGTCACATAGGATGCTGATTGGGTGTAGGTAAGCCCCAGATTTCTTTGATGGACTTTTTTGGCATATCTAGAAAGTATTGATACTCTATTCTCAGAAGGATTTACAGAGTTTCACAAAGAACATTCTCATTTCAACATTCCTTTGTTAGTTGATAGGGCAGAGAAGGTTAATTTACGGCATCCGGTAAAAATACACATGACTTACTTCTGGGCTTTCAATTAAGGAGCATTTAGAATTGGCAAGTTCCTTGGTTTTTTAAGATCTTTTTTTTTAATTTTTTTATCACTGTCATTGATTAATCTCTATAAGAAATCTGTTAATCCCTTGAAACCTTATGTATCACACATATTACAATCTCATCAATTAAACTGTGAAAGATACAATGGCAGCCTAGCCCTTCACCAGATAGAAGGAGAGGATTTGCAGAAACAAGAAATGGATTTTAAGGAATTATGACATCATTTAAAGGAAAGATTTAATAATCCAGCAGATTACTTTAACACAAACTGGAAGTACTGCCCCTTCCGAACCTCCCATTCACCTTCCCACCGAACGATAGTACACCACTACCACACAATACAGCACAAAGCTCTCCAGCCTTTGAGAGAATAAGCTACCCTCGCTTTTCTCTCCGTAGACCGTATTCACAACGATTCCTGTGTTCATCATCTTTCTTAGTAGTTGTGAGTAGCATGGGGTCAGGTCTTCAAGAGACGGAGCAATGTCCTGCCTGAGAACGGAATGATAACAAGCCAGTAGTCTTCCTGAATTATGCCTTCCTGGTCTTAAAATAGTTACACATTCCAAGCCCCCTGAATCATAACCTAGTCAGTAATACACCTGGTAGATAGGAGACAACAATGTAACAAATGCAAATGATATAAAAGTCGTGTTGTAAACATAGAGTTACGGTATTTATACAAGTCAACACAACTAATTTTAAGATTTTTTTCCCCTTAACTTCTTAATTTCCACTACCTAACATCCAAGATCATCAGGTAATTCTACATTTCCACAAATAAAGTATCTAATGATTTATATAAAAAGTATAAACTTAGTGCTTGAAGTAACAACAACAAGTGTGCACTAAGCCAAGCGGAGACTTCAGATGTTAACGTAACACCTTGATGAAGCACTTACAGGGTCGGTACTTATTTTCTGCGCGCCCTCTGCCCCGCTCCATGCACTCAATTTCTAAAACTCATAATTTCCAATAACTGCACACCATGTATATCTTAAATTTTATGCATTCCACTTCTGGCTTCTGTTTGCTGCTTTTCCTGCTCACGCACCCCACTGGGACCATGTATCCATTGATCTTGTTGTTTTTATAGCCCTCATTCCCCTTATGTCATCGGGCTTCTTGATAACTAGCTTATATGACGCGATCCCTCATTGCAGTCACTCCCTTGGCAAGTCCTCATCCCCTCTGACCCTGTGTTTTCCTTAAACTCTCACAGTAAAGTGCCAGCGCTGGTTTAATTCATCTATCTGTCCACCTTTGAACCCGTGTCCCTAACATGGCTGAAGAGAACCACAGCCCGCCCAATTTCACCCATGTTAAGATGCGCCCTCAGGGCTGTCAGTAAATCGACTCCATTTTTCCTAGAACAAGGGTTGGCAACTTTTTTAGTAAAAGACCACATAGTGAATCTTATAGGTTTTAGGGGCCATTTGGTCTTGGTTTTGTTGCAGCTTCTTATCTCTGACATTGTGGCGTGAGAACAGCAATTGAAGTATGTAAGTAAGTGGTCATAGCTGTGCTCCAGAACAACTTTGTTTCCAGAAACAGATGGTTGCCCATAGTTAGCCCGAGGGCCAAAGTTCGCTGATCCTGCTCTCTGAGCATTATTCCGTTTCCCCAGATGGTTACTGTAACATAGCTTTCTCGTACCAGACTTCTCGTCAAACACTTTATTTCCATCCAGACTTAGAAATTGCTTCCTATATCAGAGGGAGAAGTGAGAGATGCCCAGAAGAACATCTCTGTAATTTCCCATCACTAGTAATCTGTATTAATATGTACAATGTCTGCTTTTTCTCTTTTTAATGTGGACGAATTACTCATTGCTCAGGCCAAACACACTTGATATATTCAAGATCCCATCTCATCTGCCTACTTCAGGGGAGGCATCACTCCAGCAAATTTTCCCTCTCTTCAGCCTCTCCCGAATCACCCATTTTTCACTCTCTCAGGCTCACCCCAGTCATGAGGCAAGCAAACAACAATAACAGAAACCAAGCCCCCTCTCTTGATTCCTCTTCTTCCAGCCTATTTCTCTGTTCTCCTTTGTGGCTTATCTCTATGAAAGAGATGTGCAATCCCCTCCAATTACTCCCCTGTTGTTTCCTCTTAACCCCCTTACCACGTGTCCCTTGAACTCAACACCCTGTGGAAATTAGTCTTGTCAGAGGAACACATGTCATCCGATTGTGAAATCAATTCCAGTGCTCCGTTCTCAAGTATCCATTCACTTTCTCTACAGCCACTGGGATGTAGCAGTGGATTAAATGTAAAAAATCTTTGTCCTTTTGTGATTTATCCTCCGATTCAGGGAAACAGACACTAATAAAAGTAAATCATCCCGATATAAAGTATTCTTGAGATGAGAGACGCTATGGAGAATAATAAACCAGGTAACATACTCAGGGGGGGGTTATAGGGTTGGGCTGGGGTAGAGAATCTTCACAAGTTTTATTAGAAAGATAGCATTTGAGGAGCGCCTGGGTGGCTCAGTGGGTTAAGCCTCTGCCTTCGGCTCAGGTCATGATCTCAGGGTCCTGGGATCGAGCCCCACATCAGGCTCTCTGCTCTGCGGGGAGCCTGCTTCCCTTCCTCTCTCTCTCTCTGCCTACTTGTGATCTCTCTGTCAAATAAATAAATAAAATCTTTAAAAAGAAAAAAAAGATAGCATTTGAGTTAAGACATGAAAGAGTTGAGAGAGTAAGTTGTGTAGCTGTCTGGGAAGGAACATTCTGAGCAAATGGAATAGTTGGGAAGAAATTGTTACTGGAGGTAGAAATGAAACCAGGGAGGATGAACAAAGGGAAAATAATTAAGTGAGGGGATGAGGGAACAAATTGCTTAGGGCCTTGCAAGACCCTGGCTACTTCTTACTGAACTTGGAAGCAGTATTTGACACAGTTGGTCATTCCCTCCAACTTGATGTGCATTCTTCAGATGGATTTCAGGAGGCTCATGCTCATGGTTTTCCTACCAGCTCCCTGGCTCTGCCTTTTTAATGTTCTTTGTCATTCTTCCTCAGGTATATAATCTTCTAATATTGTAATCCTGTTCCCACGTCTCAGTAAACACCCTCTAATCTCATGATGGGAAATACCTTCTATAAACTGATGGCTTAAAATTTATCTTCTCAGTCCAGAATCTTCCTCTGAAATCCAGACTCATTCATCCTAGGGTATCGACATGTTCCCCAGGCTATCTAACAGACCCCTCAGATTTAACAGGTGCCCAGTTGCAGGGCTGATCTTGTCTCAAGAAGCTGTACCTTCTCCGCTTCAGGAAAAAAGGCCATACTTCGGTTTCCTTAGACCCAAATGCTAGACTCCATTCTTGACTCTCTCTCTCTCATGCTCCCTAGGAGTTACACCTTCCAAATGTATCCAGAAGACGACCTTCCTGACTTCCACTAATCAAGAGACTGTTGTTTTTTTGCCCTGATTATTCAAAGACATTACTGACTGGTACCCTTGCTTCCATCCCGTTCCTTCCCTTTCCAACCATCTCTGCTCATCCCAGCAGTGCAAAGAATCCCCTTAAAAATGAAGGCAAATCAGGTCACGACCTTGCATCCATCCCTTGAAAGCTCTGGGTACCTTAGGAGACTGCCGTCGATTCAGGGCTTCCCGGGGTGGGGTCCCCTTCATGCTTCCTCCCTCTAGCTGTTCTTGGCGGGATTCGGTTCTCAGTAGGCTGTGCTCTGACACCTCACCTCTGCACAGGAGGCTGAGGGAACTTCCAAGGTGTTGGAAGCCCCCTGGTCTTTGTTGGGATGGTACGTTTGGTTTGTCAAAATGCATGAACCTGTACACTCACATCCGTGAGCTTCCTTTGATGTACATTGTGAATCCTGATGATGCTTCAATTAACAATCAGATTAAGCAAAATTAAAATCAGAAGAAGAAACAGAGAGAAAGTTGAGAGCAGCTTTCTGCGTTCAGATCTTGTTTCTGTCATCGTGATCTTGGAGAAGGTAGCAGTCTCTTTTTGTTTGTTTCCACATCTGTAAAACTGAAATAGGATAAAAAGGGTACCTACTTCATCAGTTTTGCAAAATAATCCATGTGAGGTCACTGACAGATGGTGAGATCATTACCTTACTCTGTGTCTTCAATAGCAAATTATGTCAACGTGATCATTGGATTTGGGGGCTGAGAAGGACCACATCGGTCATTTGTTAATTTCTTATTTATAAATAAACAGACTCAGAGACATTGGATGACTTGCCCTAGAACATACAATAATTTATCTAACCACCTCATACTGTATCTCGGGCTTTCTGTTATGATTCAACTGAGTGAAGCGTAGCAGAAGTGGGAGGCACCATGCTTTGTGTCCGGGATTTCTGCAGGACTTTGGGCTGTGTGTGTCACCGTGAACATGAAGCCCCCCTTAAGAAAATTAAAGGCACAGTATAACTAAGTATATTAAACTGATAACAGCTTGTTTCATATTATAACTATTTTCATCGACATCTGCCCAAATGACAGTTTTAGCAATTTACCATTTTCCCATCTTGTTCATGAAAAAAGGGGAATCTATGTTTATAATCTTATGCTAAAAAGCAAAACAGTTGGCCTTCTATCATAGGCTTTTTTATAAAACCAGTGTTTTAAAATTAGTCATAGTTAAAATGGCAAAATTTTGACCAAAAAACCAGAATATCTGTATTTGAAGGAAAGATTTCCTTCATTATGTGGTACTTTCAATAATAATATTCTGTGAAGGAGTTTGCTGATGATTACAGCCAGTTGTGGCTAATTAATTCACAAGTGATTATGTACCCGAGGGATATCTTTTTAACTGTTTATAAATAGTATTTCGTATTTCAGCCCTTAGATTAAAAAATATCACAGAGGCCTAGGAAGAGTCTTGTGTCTTGGACCAAAACCCTTGTATAGTTAGGGGTCTCATAATTTCAGATTTTTCTTATTAGAGTAATAGCTTAAACCTCAAACATTTCCAGTGATGAGCACATTGAGATAAAAATATGAGTTAGTGTGTAATCTGATGTGAATGTAACATAATTTTAAATGGGAGCTTCCTTTTTTAACCTTTTTTTATTCTTCATACTTCAACATATCGCTGAAGAACCACTCTCAGAGACACAGTGGGCGTGTGACTACTCTGTATGCTGAGATAAGCTCATGCTCTCTCCTGGGCATTGTAGTACAGTAGCTCAACCTCTGTGATCAGTTATACATAGGTATATGTATTTCCATACTGTCATCATATCTACATCTTTAATAACCCTTTCAAATGTCCTGAGACATTTTTATCACTTTTTTGTAATTATCTTCTAGAATTTATATCCTAGGAAACTGACACTAGTGTCTTTCAATGACCTGCCTTAGGGTAACTTTATAACTGATTTGAGAATACAAACCTTAGTCAGCAGGTTAATATACTATTTTATTGTATTTCTGTGTGTATCTCATTATTTTCAATTCAAATTGTGCTTGAAAGAAAGTTTACGGTGGCTGGTGAAGTTTCTTTGGTGTACTTTATAGCTGCTACTTGAAGAATGAAAACCAACCCAAATGGTGTGCTTTTGGGGCAAGCTCACCATTTGACATAAAATATTTTCCCTGAGTAACAGTAAATAAATTACCTCGGGAAGGGGTTAGGTCTATGGTTCATAACACCAGAGCTACTTGGACGTATGTTTTATTTGGTAGAACTTTGCCTTGGCCAAGGACAATAGGTCATGAAGGAATATTTGCCTACAAGCTTTCTGAAAGTATGTTGGCTTGCCTGTTTTGCTTTTAAATATGTTTACTTATTTACTTATTTAATGAGAAATGTGGCCCATCAAACGGTTCAGTTTGTGTACATCTTGATTTTTGTTTTATAGCTTTAGAGAAACCTCTGTATTTGAAGAATTCTATGACAAATTTCATCTTCAATTATATTAAAGAAAATCTCTAGGAAGAGGAGAGGGTCCCCAGATACCAGAGGGTCCCCAGATGTAAAAAAAAAAAAAAATATATATATATATATATATAAAATACAATATATATATTATATATATGTAGTAAATATGTATCTATGGCTTTCCATTGCCTATCTGGCTTTGTAAAATGATACTGTAAAAATTCTGTCAATTTTCTCCCAACAGTTGAGTTTATTCCCAATTGTGATGAGGAAAATGGACACAGCGGTCCTTGGATGCAGTTAATCTAATCTCTTAAGCTGTGAGAGTCTCTGAGAGATTCAGGATAGGCCATCAGTCATGTTAGATTTTGTACTGAATAGGTAAGAGATGACTGGACGTCAAAGGTTAGCTCGCCAATCTGGTTTGACCATATGAGTTGGGGTGAACAAGGGAAAAGAAACTCAAATCTTTGTCCATGTTGCTTTATCTGTAAGACAGGAGAGATAACAATACCAACCTCGTAAAGTTTTAGGGAGTAACAAATTTTGCGTATATGTATACACACACAAACATACACACACGCATCTAGCAATCCACCAGTCCATTGATCCATCCATCCAACAGTGCATCTATTAGAACTTGGCTTAATGTAGGCAAAATGTATTTTAGCTATGAAATTATGTATTGGCTATCATTCATCATTCACAAAATATTTATTGAACACTTTCTATGAACCAAACACTGTTTTCAGGCTTGTATATACCATTGTAGAAAAGACAGAGAGTCTAGCCTTTTTGTAAATTTTATTCTAGCAGTGGATACAGATTCTTAGGTTAATTTAGGCAAGGAATGATGATACTTCTGATCATTGCAACAGCAATAAAAGTAATGTGAAGTAGCCAGATTTGGGAAATATTGCCAAGGTAGAGCCAGGAAGATTTCTTCAAAAAATGAGAAGTGTTTGAAAGAAAAAGAGAAAAGACAAAGTTGATCTTATATTTAAGTTTTACTTATAATTGCCAAAACTTGGAAGCAACCAAGATACATGGAGGATTGAGATGTCTTTCAGTAGGTGAGTAAATGAACAGACTGTGGCCCATCCAGACAATGGGATATTACTCAGCACCAAGATGAGATGAGCCGTGAAGCTCGGCGCTTGCCAGGGCCAGGGATGGGAACGTTACCTGTAAAGAGTACTTGGAGCTTTTCTGCCTTTCTTCATTCCTTTGGTCACTGTTCACAAATTTTCATAAGGGGACACGTGTCATAGTGCCTGGTTGATGGGTCGATTGAAGAACGGGCACTTGAATTCATTTCTTAAAGCTGTATTAACACATTGTCATAACTTCGGTGCCTTGAAACAATAGAAATTTATTTTCTCATACTTCTGGATGCCTTAAGTCTGAAGACAAGGTATCAGCAGGGTCGGTTCCTCCTAGAGACCGAGGAAGAAGCCGTTCCATGTCCTCTCCTGGCTTCTGGTGGCTGCCACCATTCTTGTGGTCACCGGCCTGTGGATATGTCACTCTGATTCCTGTGTCCCCTTCACATCAGCTCCTCCTCTGTGTCTTCCACCCTTCTTTTTTCTCATAAGGACACTTATCATTGGATTTAGGACCCACTCTAATCCAGAGTAATCTCCTTTTGTGATCCTGAATTACGTTTGTCAAGGCCCTTTTTCCAAATAAGATCCCATTCACAGAGTCTGGGTAGACCTATTCTGGGTGCTGGATTAGCTCAGGTTGCCATGACCAAATACCATAGACTAGAGGCTTACCAGGAGTTAGTTCTCTTGCCGTTCTGGAGGCTGGACGTCCTCGACCAGTGTACCAACAGGGTCAGATTCTGGTGTGGGCTCTTCCTGCAAACGGCCCTAGATCCTCGTGTCTTCACGTGACAGAGAGAATACTCTGGTGCCTCTTCTTATAAAGATACTAATCCTATTGGACCAGAGCTATACTCTTAGGACCTCACTTAGCCTTAATTATTTCCTTAAAGGCCTCATTGCCAATACAGTTGTATGGGGCCTTAGGGCTAAAATATGAATTTGGGGAGGGATGCAATTTAATCTATAGCAAGGAGCCACTGTTCAGCCTGGCACAGAACTGGTCCTTCCTTCCTCCTGTGCTGACCAGTGCTGACCGAGGCAGCCGGGACAGTCCCCTGCAGGCATCGACAACACGGACACGATTACCCCCCTTCCCCACTATGTGTCATCCCTACAATTTCCCTTAGACGTAACACGCTGATCACTGGGTGCAAATTATAAAGATGAAATACAGTGGTTTTGGAAACCTTGGGGCGGGGTTTGCTTATTTGCTTTACACTCTGGAAAAGTCCATCTGTGATACAACCTTACAGTCATCGTCATTACCCACGGTAGGAGGGTTGGCTTACTCCTTTGAAGTGCCACGCCCTGGTTCTGTGGGGCCCTCCCGGCACCGTCAAACCAGACATCCGTGAGTTAAACTGGTATAGGACATGTTTTTACTTCTAGCGGAAAAGCAATTTTAAGACTTCATAGCTGTACATCTCAAAGCATTTTTTTCCTACAATACAGGCCGTCAGTTCTTCCTATAAATATCTTTTCTTCCAATTGTCTGAGAGTATTTGAAGCAGAGATGAAATGAGCAGCAGGACGGGCCCTACCATCTTCAAATGAAGCCCTGCTCGAGATGGCTCGTTACCCCTGCTCCCTAACTAACTGGTTAGTTGTCTTCAGGCCAATAGCTGGTTATCTTCCCAAATATTTTCTTTTGCTTATTCTTACTAGTCTTTCATCTCTACTTTACTAACCAGCAGACACCCCCCCCCCATCATTACATTAGCACTAATGAGACTAGGCAACATCCTGTCGATATTATGTTCAAAAATACGTACAAATAAAGAATAAAATGCACGGACAAGAGTCCATTTTTTGGGCTTTCGCATCCAAGCCCTGGGAGTCTGAACTGTTTTTCTTATGGTGCTCGAAGAGCGTTCTCTGATTGGGATGGAAGTTGGTGAAGTAATCCCGTTCAGCATTCGGCTAAAGAAACCAGACATTTTTCACAAAATCACGAATACGACGTGAAGGCAGATTGAGAACTAAACGACTGCTGAATATGTTCCCTGCCCGGCTCCTCGGGGCTGTCTGCATGCGGGGATTTTTCTCACTCCATCTGCTGCCTGGCTCGGTGACAGTCCGTGGCCGCCAGCGCTGGGCTCACCAGCAAGGGGGCGAGAACGCTCCAGGCGCACGTGCACACACCTGATCTCCTTCTCCACCAGCCCTTGATCGGGTTACTAAGAAGTGAATAGATTCAGAGGAAATAGCTAATGGTGGGGAGATTTGAGGTAAATAGAGTTGAAGGAAAAGGAAAGGCAAATCCTACGTACTCCTCTGGGTTAAACTGAAATAAATCCACCCCCCCCCCCCCCCAGTATTTGGTGCCCAGGAGCCATCCTACAGCGTTATCCCACTAAGAGTGATGCCGAACGTAGACCTACTCCAGAATTCGCTTTTTCTGTTGCATCTCTTCTTTAACAAATTGTCTTCGGTATGATTCTACGGGAGTAACAGGACAGATTACCAGCTTGCCAGTGAGGGTGATTATGTCATCTCAGCCCACTCCAGAGCCTGCGGCAAGCCATCTTATCTAAAAGTTTCAATTACTTTGTGTAAAAAAGTCAGCTGGTAAGATCTGATCTCTCTGTATGTTAAATGCACTAATGAGAATTTTTTCCAAGGGGATTCAATGTCCTCTGCCTCGTTCTATGTGAGTTTCAAGTCTTAATAAATTACGGAACGTTAAGACTTTTAATAGGTTGTCATTTAGTCAGCTGTTTTGTTTTAAACTCCTTGGAACAGGGACTCTTTTGACTATATCTTTGTACCCCACCCAGCCCCACCCCAGAACTTAGCACAGTGCCTCCCAGAGTTCAGCTGAATCGGTATGAATGAATAGGTTTTACGATCTCAGTCTGTAGCTACAGTTTCTCAGGGGAAAGGAGGGACCTTGTTTCAAAATTGGGATTGAATCAATGATGTCACCCAATGGACTAAAGGAAATCCACCCAAACTGTAACCACAAGAGGAAACCATTGCTAAGTAATCCTCAGGACCCTTGCAAGTGCCAAAATTCCCCAGTTCTACCTGTGCCCTTCTTCCTAAAACAGACACCCATACAAGGATTTTGTGTAACACTCCATTGTCAGCTGTAGGCGGAGGGCTCTGGAAGGTGCCACTTGAATTGTATCCTTTATAGTTGGGATGGAGACAGAAACTCCCTCTCTCCCTGGCACTCCTCTCTCCAAAGTTAGGTGTGAGGACGAAGTAATACTCTTGGGCAACTGTAATTGCTTAGTTCTTGTTTGAAGATGTCTAATCTTCAAATCTTCAAATCTGCAGTCCAAGGAAATGTAATGACAAGTATTCTTCACGTGCCCTCTCCAAAGTGTATGGTCTAGCTTAAGAGACATGATGACTTGCCTTCAAAATTATTTCCTTGCGATGAATTAATTAATCCATACGTTAATTCATTCATACATGTTCGCTGATTTTGTCCTGCACCTAGGATGGGCAGGAGACGCTCCTAGCCCTCAAACAAATGGTAGATCTGCAAAAGGGTTAAGAAAGCCAAACAGCAACACAAAATACAGAAAGGGCTAAATCTACAACAGAGTAAAAGCAGGAAAGAAATGATCAGCTGTTTTCATTTTTCCCATGACACAGCCCATGAAATACCACTGAAGAGAGAGGGGATATTTGTGGAGAGATTAAGGAGGTAAGAATATACTTTAATCAATTTCTTCTCAAATCATGGCAATGTGTGTTATCTGCCTGTAGAGATCTGTATATTCACACACACACATATGTGTATATACACATAAAGATATTTGTATTAGTATCTCCGCTTAACAGATCGTAAAACCTGTGTTTGGAAAAAAAAAATAGTTACATCGAATGAATTGCTGATCTTTTCTCAGATGTGATATGATTATTTTCAATGGTGTACAGTTTCCCATTCCCTCTTTTTGGGGACAGAGAAAATGGCTGAACAGAAAGTCTGTCGCAGAGAGAATACAAGGCAGACTGAGTCCTTTTGAGAGGATTATCAGATGCTGACATCTAGTGGCTCTCGGGGCCCATCGCCCTGGAGCACTTTTAAGGACACCGCATACTTCGCAAGCACAAGTGCGCGTCCCGTGCCCCCAGGATAAATGCAGACCGAGGCCCCAAGGAGATGGTTAGGTGCCTACCGTGTAATATCTGTGTTAAGCTGCTGCTGATATCTAGACAGAATGACGAACTGATGAGAAACGGACATTTTGGGAGCAGTTTTACCCACCCCCTGTCTTGCATAAATCAGGAGAGAGCCTCCCCCCCATTTTTCTTGATTATGTCATTTATTGTGTAGGAGAATGTCTTTATAAATAGCTCTGCCACTTCCTGGGTTGGGCCTTTTGTAATCCGAAATAAGCCTCTCGTGGAAAAAATTCTTTTGACATTTTTTAACGCATCCCTAAATTTCCCATCTCTGCCTTGCTTTACCATAGGAGTTGGTGTTACATGTGCAAAAGTCAGGCTCTGTCATAGCTGGCATTGCCTTTTTGCTTGGTGTACTCGGCATTTTCTATACATTCTACAGTTTGTATTTTTAAGGATATGTGTTACGTGTAGGGCTATTCCGTCTGCAATTAACTTGATTTTTTTTTTCTTTCCTTCCTCCCTCCCTCCCTTCCCTCCTTCTCTGCACCTTATACTTCTAGTTCAATACTTACTGCTAGTACATTTCGCTAAGGCTTATCTAATTTGTTTTCCATTGATCAACATACATAGTAAAAACCTTATTCTAGAAAGCAGATTACAGTGAAGGCTTTCTCCACTCCCCCCCCACCCCCAATCTTGGCTTCTCTCCTCGATCCCTCTCCAAAAGCCATCAATTTAATGAGTTTGCAAAAAGCCTCCTGAGCAGGAACCCCCTCCTTTGCGGAATTACTCATTTTTTTTTCCCCAGGAGACTGCACAGACAACAGTTGGGTGACAAGAAAATGCAAAGTAATCCGCTTGCTGTTCTTATTCATGAGTTCTGTCGAGTCAAGCTGTCAGAAACCCAGAGATGGAGCGGCGGGGAGGAAAAAAGTACCAAGACAGATCGCCCCGCCCGTGGAGAGTGAGGCGCTGCCTCCGAGCTCCGCCTGCGCGGATCTGCAAGGACGGGCGTAGAGGCTCACCTGGTCGGCTGAAACGGGCTCCCAGGTGCGGCAGAGACCCCGTAAGGCGAGAGACGCCGAGAACCACGGCGCTCGTCTGCGGCCGCTGCCCTGACCCGCCTCGCTCCCGCCTCCAGACCTGCTCCGGCCCGGCACTCACCCGCCCACCACACCCCGGCACCCCCTGGAGGCCGATCTGGGGGTGGGGCCCGAAGGGACGCGCCTTCGGATCCCGGAACGGACGCTCCGAGGGGAGAGAACTCGGTGAAGTCAACCAGGATTCTGTTGGCTAGAATCCTCTCAAGACGGACTTTTCCCGAAGTTTATCCAAGCCTTTTAGGGGACCGTTTCGACTCCGTTGTGCCTAGAGAGCCCACAGGCGGGAGCACCTTTGTATCTTTCCCCAAATACCTTTACTATATTTAAACTATTTTTCAAAGAAAGTTGCTTCTATTACGTTTCTGTGTTGTCAGTAAAACTCTTTTGGCTTTTATAGAATGTGGAATCCAGCAGAAATCAAGAGAACGTTTTCTCTGCGTGCTGGTTAGGCAGAGTTCTACCCCCAAGCCTGGAACCTAGCTTTGCTGGGGACAAGGACATTGTCCTCTCTCAACAACTGATAACAGCTACTTCCTGGAAACCGAAAAGTCAAGTATCATCCCGGTCAGCCGTGCTTCTCTCTCTTCCTCAGTAGAGGATTTCACTTTGGGGTGTCCCGCACGCTGTGGCTTCTCCGGGGCCACCCATGGCCTATCATAATGCACGGGACAGGTGTGTCATGCCAGTCCACATGGCCGCCTGGTCTCTTGCTTTGTCCTCCTCTACCACTCCCTCTCCTCTTAGAGCCTGGGGATCTGGTGCCACCGGAGCCCAAGCTCCTGGGGCTCCTCTCAAGGGCACCCATGAGTGCTCTTCCAACTCTTCCGGAAGGGTGCCCGGAAAACAGTGTGCCGCCATCATTCCCACACATTCCTCGGTTTAATTTGGATGACAACTCAAATCGGGTCTTCCCTGGGAGTGACATTATTTTCCATTTTCAGAGTTATTATTTTGATTCTGTATATTATGTTTATTTTTATGTACATTAAAATAAAGAGAGAAATATAATGAACTATATGAAACACACATGCCCTCAGGGGCGCTGGCGGCTCAGTCCATACAGCGTGGGGTGCTCAATCTCGGGATCATGAGTTCAAGCTGCACGTTGGGCCTAGAGCTTACTTATTTTTTTTTTTTAAGATTTTATTTATTTGAGAGAGAGAGAGAGGGAGGGAGTGAGCAGGGAGAGTGGCAGAGGGGGAAGGAGAAGCAGACTCCCCACTGAGCAGGTAGCCCAATGCAGGCCTGGATCCCAGGACACTGGGAACATGACTTGAGCCCAAGGCAGAGAATCCCAGGTGCCCCCTAGCGCTTACTTTAGACCCACACACACAGGCCCTCATCATCCAGATTTGGGAAAGCATAATATGTCATATTTATCATTTAAAAAATAAATTAACACACCAGTTGAGGCAATCTCTTTGTTTTTCTTAATCAGAATGAACCCCTCCCCCCCTTTCTCTCCTCAGAATTAACTGCTACCATAAATAGAACTGCATCATTCCTATATAATTAATTTTTAATAGATATTTAAGACAATACAATTTTATTAATTTTATTATTATTAAATATCTAACAGCTATTTAATACAATATGTGTGTTTTTAACACAGAACCTAAGTTTGTATAGGTTGCTTTTTTCTTTCAACATAGTTTTAAAGTTATAGCCATGTTAACACCTAGCTTTAAGCAATTTACCATAAATGTTATTAGGTTGTTGTAGAGCTTTGGTTCATCCTATTAATTGGTACATAAAGTACCATGGTTAGAATACTACATATAATATTCTAACATTTATAACATAAGACCAATATAAGTATATTGTGATATATGTTTCCATTCTCCTGTTAATAAAGGTTTAGGTTTCCGATTTTTTCTCCTATGAACAATGTTACAGTGAATGCTAGTGTACACATCTCCTTGAGCAGAGCCAAGAGCTAAATCTCCTGTGACTGGGTGCTGAGACTATCCCAATTTACTAGCTATTTTATTATTAAAAGTCCCAACAGCAGAAGAGAAGAATTATCTTTTCTCCACATTCTTGGGTTGTCAGAATTTTTAACGTTTGCCAGTTAGACAGAGATCAGACAGAGATAAGGTGTTTCGCTGGTGACTCTGCGGATTAGACAGTTTTCAGGTGCTTATTGGCCCTTTGGGATTCTCCTTCCATGAACTTTCGGAGGTAACACCACACGGAAGCTCACCGGAGACCTGAATAGAGAAGCGGACCCGAAACCTGCGCTCCTCTATGAAGCCAGACGTGGAAGAGATTTGCTCGAATACACAAGCAGTTCAGCAGGTCTGAAGAGTGCGGTCGCGGGACCGCCGGGACCCGGTCTGCTGCGGCGGGAGGAGCTTCTCACTCTCCAAAACGCGGGGAAAGCTGCGTGGAGACCAGGACGCCGTCACCGTCACCAACGCGACAGGCCTGGGAAGGCAGGGGTTGCACCGAGGAACCTTCTGGAGCCGTAGGTCCTGACGTCTCTCTAGAGCTGCCTCATTTCGTGAGCTCAAACCAAGACGCTAAAATTGTCACTCCTATGAGGTCGGGCTTGTGAGACCAAGGGGAAAACGCACCGGAAAACCGGCGATTTCTCAGTGACAGTCGACCGCAACGTACACAACAATGGCCTGCGGGTCGCTCGTGTGCGTATTCCAGCAGGTATGACAAAACGAGACAAAGAAAACGTCAGTTTTGCCTCTGCCGCTGAAGGAATCGTACAGCAAGACTGTTTCCAAACGCCTCACTCTGCTGCCCTGGTCTTGCCAACGTCCCGAAGAAGTGTCGGATGGGAATTTTGGAAACAGGTTCTTGCTACTTTTAAATGATATTTATTCACTCACAGACATGTCTTCTAATCTATCCTCTGTCATAAGATACTATACTAGGAAAGAGGAATCACTTATTTTAGATAATTCAAGACTGGTGGTGGGGATTTGTTTTCTTCTAAAGTACTGCGGAGTGAAGAAGACACACAGCGCCGTCACCCCACGCAGCTGTAACCCGAGTGGCGACGGGAGAGACAGAGATGGGACAGAGAACTGCAAAGAAGGCAGCATGAATTTTCACAAAATTATTGCCCCAGTTATGAGAGTTTCCCAAGATTTCCCCCAAATTCCCAAAGCACACAGGTCGAAGGACTTCGGCCCACTCTTGGTAGGATAAAAACAAAGAAAAGACATCCAGGCATATGACAGTCAAACTGCGGAAAACCGAAGAGGATGAAACCTTAAAGCCAAGCGGATTTGGGGTGCGGGGACGTGGTAAAGTCAGGGGAGCGACACCGAGACCCTCAGCTGCATTTGCACAAAGCCGTGGAAACTGGGGAACGATAGTTTACTGGCCTGGGACAACTGCTCAACCTGGAATTCTTTACTCAGCAGGATAGCTTCCAAAAATAAGAGTGAAATGAAGATTATCTCTCCAGATGAACAGAAGTGGAGACTTCGTTTCTATTAGAACCGCAGTGTGTGAAATACTAACATAAACTATTTAGGTAGAAGTGAAATGATTCTAAACAGACAAAGTGCAAACTGCAGGCCTGGGCGAGGAATGCTGGGAAGGGAAGATAAGGGAGAAAATATGAAAAAAGTGACCACTTAGAAAAAACAGTCTTTACTGGGCTTAAAAACTCTGCTTCCGGTTTTGCAAGATGTAGAGTTAAATACTCAACAATAACAAAGGAAAGGGCAGGAGAATAAACAAAGTTAAATGCGGTAAGATTTTATGTTTTGTGGAAGGTGATGAAATTCTAACTTTAGGTAGACTCGAATAAGTCATGGTGCATAATCACTAAAGTAAGAACACATATATTATAATAAAGAGCTAATGGAGCATATTAAATGGGACAACAAAGAAAATACTCGAGTAATGTAAAAGGAGGCAAGAAAGGAGAATAAAAGCACAAAGATGACACAAATAGAGAACAAAGAAGATGGTAGAATTAAATCCAATTATATCAGAAATTAAATTGAACACAGAGTATATACTAAATAAAAGGATAGGTTTTCGGGCTGGATTTTTAAAAAAAAGAGTAGCAAGACCCAATTATATATCTTTTTTAAAGACACACTTAAACTATAAGGACACAGTTAAACTGAAAGTAAAATGATCAAGCATAATATAGCACAGAAACCTAAACAAAAGAAACCAGGGTGACCATTTCAACACCAGAGTCATTTTTTTTAAAGATTTTATTTATTTATTTGACAGAGATCACAAGTAGGCAGAGAGGCAGGCAGAGAGAGGGGGAAGCAGGCTCCCTGCTCAACAGAGAGCCCGATGCGATGCGGGGCTTGATGCGGGGCTTGATGCGGGGCTCGGTCCCAGGACCCTGGGATCACAACCTGAGCCAAAGGCAGAGGCTTTAACCCACTGAGCCACCCAGGTGCCCCCACCAGAGTCAGTTTTAGGCAAATAGTTTTATGACGGAGAAACAAGGACATTTTATAATAGTAAAAAATGAATTCAACAGCAAGGCCCATCAATCTTAAATGTACCTCATAACATAGCTTCTGTTCTCAGACTTAAAACTCTCCACTTCTGACACTCAGAAAATTCCCTTTTCTTTTACCTAGAACACATATTAAGCTTACGTCTGATTTTTTTTCCCATTATTTCTACCTTCGCATATGGTGGGGAGGGGTGTTCGCTCAGTAAGCCAGGCTTTTATAGTTTTACACACAACTGGTGTTTCAAACATTGGTACAGGATGCTTTGTGAGTGCCCATATTCTAGGAGGAGAGTAGGGCAGGGTCAAGAATCAAGTGACAATGAGTAATTTTACAGCTCAGTTATGCAAGAAATAGGATAGAGTTTTATGAACGTTGCTAATAATTAATTACACGTATATACAGGTAGAGATTGACAGGAGTCTTTATGTTTTAGGAAAGCTGGGAATGAGAATGATTCAGGTAAAAAGGAAGCAGGAGACAGAGTTCTTAGTGGTAGATGGGTAAAGCGAGGCACGAGCCAGAGCCACCAGGAAAGCAGAGCACAAGCCTGAAGGGGTCTCACGCTAGGGCGCAAACTCAAAAATGCAGCATTCTGCGGGGGCTTTTTGAATACAGCTACTGAGATAATTAAACTACCATTAATTTACCAGTTACCTTGTGTCTGGGAAGATGCTTGGTCACCAGACAGAGTTTCAAGATAGATTACTTATAGAGAAACTAAGTATCACCTTCACCGGATATACTAAATGGTTTGATTCAAACTGCGCAGTGATCACTGCAAGTTACGGCTCAGCCTGAATTACCCTCGTACCTACGTGGGAATTTTGGAGTGCCCTCACAATACTGCTCATGTTCAGATAGTCATCACCACCCTTGGACTAAAAATAACTCACACAATACAATATATTGATCATCATAAAATACAGCTTTGATAAATTTTGACAAGCCTGGTTTAAAAAAAAAGAACTACTGAAGTATAGAAATTAGTATTATTTTTTTTTTTTATAAATGAAGCCAGAAAACCTGCTATACTCTTCTCTATCTTCTGCCACCACTTAAAATGGTAGGTTTTACATCAGAAAGTAATCAGGTTACCTCTCAACTGATAAACATAGGCTATATCCTTACAACATATCAACTGCATTATTATCAGACCGAGTCTGGCTTTAGCTTGTGTTCGAAAGCAAGATAAAAATTACAGAAAACAGGTGCACCTGGGTGGCACAGTAGGTTCAGCGTCTGCCTTCGTTCGGCTCAGGTCATGATCTCTGGGTCCTGGGATCAAGCCCCACATCAGGCTCCCTGCTCAGTGGGGAGTCTGCTTTTCTCTCTCTCTCAAATAAACTCTGCCCCTCCCTACTACTCGTTCTCTCTCTCTAATAAACAACTAGAATCTATTTTAAAAATCCTGAAAATAGTTTCTCTGCTGTCAGTGATAGATGTGGCTTAGTTAAATGAGATACCAGTAAATACTGCTTGGAAAATGTGCCTTACTTCAGTCCATAGCGTTGAGAGGGTTATTTGGTCTTACTTATTTCATTCTTTTAAATTCACGGCCAAGTTAGCTAGAGCTCAGAGCTACTGTCCTCTTTTGGTCATATCTCTAAGAGTGATAGTATTTCCTATGTAGATGTGTAATTTCTATTAGATCTAGTAAGTCATAATTGGTGTTAAGATATAAATATCTTAGGTACTTAAAAAAGAGGGGGCTGCTGGGTGGGTCAGTCAGTGGAGGGTGCAACTCTTGATCTCAGGTCTTGATCTCAGGGTTGTGAGTTCAAGCCCCATGTTGGGCATGGAGCCTACTTAAAAAATAAACAACCTGGGTGCCTGGGTGGCTCAGTGGGTTAAAGCCTCTGCCTTCGGCTAGGGTCATGGGTTCAGGGTCCTGGGATCGAACCCTGCATTGGGCTCTACTCAACAGGGAGCCTGTTTCCCCCCCTCTCTCTGCCTGCCTCTGTGCCTACTTGTGATCTCTGTCTGTCAAATAAATAAATAAAATCTTTAAAAAAAAAACAAACAACCAAATGCTTATGTAATAAAAAGCATGTTCCTCAAACATGTCAGATAAGCAAATGTATTCTTTGGCAAATATCTGTCAAAGATCTGTCCAGTCTGAATGTCACTGAATTCCTAAGAAATTCGTAAGACCACATGGCTCATCACTAAGTAACCATTTGTGTAAAATAAAGTTAGTCTTCTTTCTATTGGATTTGTCAGCCAGATAATGCATACTTCTACTTAGAAAAAAACCCCCACATGAAAATGGTATTACGTCTCAGTTATGCTTGTCATTTTTGATACCTACAGTTTGTACTCTTATATCTGGGGTACGAAGATAGCTCACACGACTTAATAGAGCTCAGGCACAGAAATAAAAAGAAACATCTTTTCCAGAGCTTCGTTAGTGTAGCGAAAGCAAATGCCAGATTTCAAGGGAGAGGAAGACACATAGAGGCAGCCCTGGCAAAGCAGGCTTCGTTCAGTTCTTGTCTGGGCGACCCAACCATGCCTTAAAAAACATCTCTGCGGCTGCTCTTGGAGTCATGGGGCAAATGCATCACTTCCGTGCTTGCATTTTGTTATCACAAAATGTCTTGAAATGCCAGTTTAAGCTTTTTATTACATCTTGAAAGCTGCCTTCAGATGCCATGGGCACTCTTTACTCCTAAAGGTCATCGATAATCTCCGCAAATGCAGTGGCCAGCCCACCCTCCCGGACTCTAGCCCGGGGGGCTCCGTCGGACGCGTCCCCCCACCCCCTCCGCCCGCGGTGAAACCCCAGATCACCGGGGACGCGGCGCCCTCTGACCTCGTCCTTCCTCCTCGCGATGCCCCAACACAGACGTTCACAGGATTCTTCCTCCGGTTACACACCCGTGGTTGGGGCCCCTCCCCCCATTACTGTACTGAAGTAGAATCCCCGATGCCATGGTCTTGGGAGGTGGGGGCTTCGGCCGGTGATTAGGTCGTGAGGGTGGAGCCCGCAGGAAGGGTCGGGGCTTTTCCGGGAGGCGGGAGAGGGCGGGAGAGGGCGGGAGAGCTCGCTCCTCTCCACCGCGGGAGGGACTCCGCCCGGAGATGCCCACGACCCCGGAGCGCGGCTCTCGCCGACTGCCCGAATTCCGGAACTGAGTAAGTTGCTGTGGTTTAAGACACCCAGTCTTGTCTGTCTGCCTTCCCTCCTCTTTCTCCCCTTTTCTCTCTTTCTCTCTCTCTCTTTCTCACCTCTCTCTTTCTCTCTTCCTTCCTTTCCTTCTCTCTCCTTCCTTCCTTCCTTCCTTCCTTCCTTCCTTCCTTCCTTCCTTCCTTCCTTCCTTCCTTCCTTCCTTCCTTCCTTCCTTCCCTTTCTTCCTTTTTTGAACAGGTGCTGTGGGTTTAGCTGCTACTGTTCCTGCTCAGTTGGGCCGCGTGAAGGCGGTTCCAGCTGGAGGGTCCCCGACGCCAAGAGCGGTCGGCGCAGCCCCGGGAGCCGCCGCGAGGTGGCGCTGCCGCAAAGCTGCTCCGAGGTGCGGGCGCCGGGCCGCAGGGGGCGGCTTCCGGGGTCCCCAGGACCAGCCCGGGACCCCCCCTCAGGCCTCAGAGCGGCATTCCTCCGTCCGGGAGCCCGCCGCGAGGCTGCGGCCATGCGAGGGGCAGGGCGGTGGCCACCGCCGGGGCTCGGGTCCAGCCCGCCCGCCCGGCCGAGGTCAGCCCGAGGTCGACCCGAGGTCAGCCCGAGGTCGGCCCGAGGTCAGCCTGAGGTCAGCGCCCAGCCACTTCCGGCGCTGAGGAGGCCCCGGCCGCCCGGGAGGCCCGAGGACGCCCGGCGGGGACGTGGCGTGGAGCCTCCCGCCCTCCAGGTGGGCCGTCGCCGCCGGTGCCCCCGCGCCCCGGCGCCCCTGCCCTGGGCCCCAGCTCGCGCCCTGCGACCTGCCCGCGCCGGTCAGCCCCGCGGCTCTTGAGGACCCGGCGCCCTCTCTGCGGCGGAGTCGCACCTCGGGGACCCGGGTAGGTGCTGTCGGAGCTGTGGGTGCCGCGGGGCGGAGGGCAGGGCGTCGCGTCAGGTAGGCGGGTGCCCTGGGTGTCCCAGGGTGCGGGTGCGCAGCGGGGGGTGCGGGTGCGCAGCGGGGCCTGCGGGTGCAGGGGGGCGGGGGGCGCCCTGGCCGGGCGGGGGCAGCTCTGGGGAGGGTCCCATCCGCGGGGACCCTGTGCAGCTGCCAGGACCACCTGGTGGCGCCTCCTTGGCCGGGAGTCCGGGATACAGGGTGGGTGTCAGCGGGAGGCACGTACCTAGATACACGTGTGCGGTATCCTGGTGTCCAGCCTACTTGGGCGCAGTATGTGCAATGTTATATATATGCGCGCGCACACTTATATACACACCTCGTACAAACATTGTATATATCAATACATACATGTCCAAAAGATAGTGAAGTATAACGACGTAACTAGGTAATGTACACCCATATAAAATTATATAATATATAATTCTGCATATACAAAATACAGTATTATCATTAAATCATATATAAATTTATAATTTATAAAATGAGCACATAATATATACGTTATAGTGTATAATGTGTGTAGTGTATTATGTGTACATTAGTGTATTTTATATTTGGTATCTAACATCCATCACCATACACATGGATATATTTATATATGCTGTCTGTATGTATCACATATTTGTATACATTGTACATGTAAATTGTATATGAACAACATATATTTATAATTTTTAATATTTGATTTTACTTATTTTAAACAAATATATATTAAAATATAAATTTGATATATTTCTACTAAATTTTATTGAATAAATTGCATATAACTATGAATATTTTATATAGTTTATAAAAGTTTTATAATGGTACTAACGTCACTTTATACATATTATTTATTCATTTGAATAGTGTTATACATTACACAGACATCCTTAGACCTATTCTTCATGTATGACTTATAGTTTTGTGAAGGTGTTTCAGAGAAGTAACCCATGAGGTTTAAAGCAGGAAGAGGGACCACCCGTTGTCCAGCAGGTCTGTGATTAAGACGGGGGATCTCATGGGGTTTCCATCTGTTTACCTTCTTCCCACCGGACACCGTGGGGCGCAGTGGGAAGGACCTGGGTCGGGGCAGCCTATTGGTCATACATCCCTGCTGAGCCTTTTCAAAGCAAGTCCGCACGGGCAGCCCAGCAGCTTGGGGCTTCCCTGCTCCCAGCACCTGGGATTGTGGATTCTGCCCCCTCGTCTCTTGAAAGCAGCGACGGCTCAAGAAACTGCAGGATCCTGGGCCCAGAACCAGGATGAAACACCCCCAACATTCTGGCAGTCGGCAGACCTCACCGTGTGTCCATCCCCACGGGCTTTGTCTGGGGCTCGGTCAGAAAGTGAAGGCCGCCTCTAGACTTGTCTCGTAAAATAAGATCACCTTTACTCGCTTGTGGCATTTTACTTGCTCTTAATGGGGTCACCTCCTGAGTCGGCTAGATGGGTGTTCACTGCCCGGCATGGGCCCCCCCACCGCTGGGGCTCCTCCTCCACGCTCTGCCTCCATCCAGTTGCGGCTCCGTGAGGAAGTAAAACATGGTTAACGAGACACACGGGAAGCTGCCCGAGCAAGCACGGCACTTCTTTTAGAGAGTTTGGGTCTATCCTGTGTTCGAAGGCCAGATTTAACTATTCTGTAAAATGATCCAAGAGCTGGTTCTTCCCACCAGTAAAACTCGCTGAGAGCCGGTGCATTTTGGCAAAGGCTCCACCTCGTGTGGAAGTTGGGCGATGACATCGGGGCCCTCGGCGTCGACTCCCGCGGCTGTCCCCGGGAGGGCCGCTCTTCGCGCAGTCGTACTCGCGGCTCCTGGTCCCCGGGGGGGAAGCGACGACAGGAGGGGGTGTTCGTGGGTCCCAACGCGTTCGTGTTCATGCGCTCAGTGCGCGTGCCCAGACTTGCAAGGGTTCACATCAAGATGCCCAGTTTTCCTTTAGCTTCAGCAGGGGCCTCCAGGGGCTCTAACTTTGGAGAAAGCTGGAGCTTTCAGAAGGCTACCGAAAAGGAGCTCCAGGAAGGGCGAGCAGCTTGTCAGGAAGAGACGGTAACTGAGCTGGTCAAATCTCAAAGGAAGTTTTTCAGGCACCGAAATGTAATGAAGGACGTGATTAAGGCTCTGTGCTTCCTGAAGCTTCTCTGATGTTTGACACACTCTCTTCCTTCCTCTCTGCTTCCGTCTGTCCCTCCCAGCTGAGCTTCTGGGGATGGTGTAGGCATACTGTCAGGTTAGTCTTTTGGAAGGCGCCCCAAGAGACGGTGCCTTCAGACTCCCTTTAGGCTGGTGTGGAAAGGCGCATCAGGAACACTGTGTTGGCCTGAGCCCACAGCTTGGGTGCTCACGCGCCCCACCATGTGGGAGGGCTTCGGGACTAGCTCATGCTCTCTGCTCTCCCTGGAATTCTCCCTCTGTACTCGTACTCATGTGGTCTTTGGCCAACTTACTTGCGTGTGGTCAACCATAGCGTCTCGGTGCCGACCCATGATGAGAGAGGATGGTGCCCTTTGATGGGTTTCAAGCAGGGGGTTCCACGCTGCCCACAGTAGTGGGGAAGACTGGTGGGGCTGTCGTCTCCCAGAAGAAACCACGGGACGGTGTGCAGATGGCATTTGAGGATGGTGCCGGGGTGGGGGGCAGGCACGGTGTTTGAACTGTTCACCCAAGGATGGGGCTGCTGAGTCCTGCTGCAGCTCTGGCTCCCCTGGGGCCCCTTCTTAGATAGCCTCTGTCTGGGTGGTGGCCGCCCAGTCCGAGAGGGCTGCTTGAAGGAAGGGAGGGAGGGAAGAAGCGGGAAAAAAGGAATCTTTTCCCTGAACGCAAGTTTGCTCTGATAACTTACTTCCAAGCCTTAGCCAGCCCTCTAGTCAGAGGGAGCCTGATTTAGTGAAACGCTTCCTCAACGCTGTGGGGTTTTTTATGCTCTCTCTCAAATCTTCACATTACACCAAACAATTGGTACATGTCTTTGTGCATGTACCTTTATGTCTATTTTTATCTTTTTTTTTTTTAAGATTTATTTATTTATTTATTTGACAGACAGAGATCACAAGTAGGCAGAGAGGCAGGCAGAGAGAGAAGGAAACAGGCTCCCTGCGGAGCAGAGAGCCTGATGTGGGGCTCGATCCCAGGATGCTGGGATCATGACCTGAGCCAAAGGCAGAGGCTTTAACCCATTGAGCCACCCAGGCGCCCCTATTTTTATCGTTTCCTTGGAATAATTATTATGAATTTCAGAACCTTTTGTAGTGTACTGCCTAGGTGAAATTAAGAAAAGCATTTAACTACCTTGAGACATAGTCTCCTCATTTCTCAAGAGAGTTATGTCTAATTCATAGGGTTGTTTCAAGGATTAAAGGAGACAGTGCAGGACACATTGCATAGTGCCTGATGTACAGGAAGAGAGAACATGTAGCTCTGCATAGTAGAGTATGTGTGATGTAAATTATCAGTGCTCTTTTGGCAAAATGGAAGCAATTTATACTTCTAGCAGTGGTGTTTTGTTTTGTTTTGTTTTTTTCGCTATTTCCATTGGAAGAGACCTAATCAGAGTGCTTCGTATTACATGTATCCTTTATCATCGAAGGCAACCATTAAGGGATGCCCTCACCATGCTTCCGTGCAGGTCTCATTGGCCACACTCATTGGTGACATTCCACGCCTAAACCCGTGGGGCAGGGAATGGGGCCATTGTGATAACCTGCTGGAGTCCCTCCTGTCTGTCTCTTCTTGTGCAGATGAGGTCCAGGTTCTGGGATGTCTGTGTGGGGACATACGATTGCCTGGGACGTGGGGGGGGGGGGCGCGCTACAGTGGTTGAATTTATAAGCCGAGAGGGCTGTTTTGCAGCTGTTTTCGGGGTCCAGAGGAGAAAGAAAATGAGGTAGTGCCAGCAGAAGTAGTCAGTGAAGAATCCCGAGAGAGCGTGAGCGTGGAGCCCTCACTTGGGACAGGCCACAAGGGGAGGAAGAAGCCGAGGCCAGACTTCCGGCTGGATGCGTGTGATGCTCATGGTGGGGTGCCGCGGTATGAAGGGGAAACCTTTTGGGGAGAAGGGGACTAGCTTCGTTTGGGCCGTATAAGACCCGAATGGTCTCTCGGATGTCCAGATGGGATAGTCACCCTCATCCTTGCGGATACTTCTCAAGACCTCCAGTGGATGCCTGGAACCGTGGATGGAACAGAACCATGTGTGGATACATTGGTTCGTCCTCTGCCTGTGAGTTAAGTGCAGCCAGAGATGAACAACCACTAGTAATAAAACAGGACAATTATAACAGTACACTGTAATAAAGCCACGCGGGTATGTCTCTCTCCCTCACGGTATCTTACTGCCCCCCACCCTGCCTTCCTCCTGTGCTGAGGCGAGAGGATTAAACGCCTGCCTGGTGATTTGCTTGAGGGGGGGACACGGGTGTCGTGATGCAGACTTAGGGCTACGGTGGCTTGTGATGTTGTGTCAGAGGAGGATCAGCTGCTTCCAGACCAGACCGCGGGCTGGTACCTGAGACCGGGTGGGGAAGGGGACAGCTGTATGCAGGACGGGACTGTCCACACGAGCCAACGGCTCAGAGGGACGTCCGGGCTTCGGAAGGTGGACGTTCGGTAGGTACTGGGTGCAGAAAGTAGCCGAGAGCACCCAAGTGCAAGTTTAGTAAAGTGTTGCCTGGGAAGGAGTTAATATGATGATAGAAATTGTGGCAACACAGATAAAATGGAGATTTTTTTTTTAAGAAGTCTGGACATTTTTAGAGATTTGATCGATGAAGTCGGTTAAGAATTATGTATCCATCTCAAAATGTTCAAAATTCTACCTTTCTATAAAATGCTAGGTTTCACTCTTTCGCTCATCTGTTTTCCTGCATGGAGCTTGTCATGGTCTTGGAGCAAAGAGTGTCCTATTTCATCTGCTTTTCTGCAGCTACTTTCTTTCACTCAAGTTTTCATTTATTTTAACTAAATAATAACATACTTTAGGGCCTTCTTGTTGTTTCCAGAACATGCCAGTCTTATCCTGTCTTAGAGATTTCAAACCCACCTCTGATTTAGACACTCGTCCTCTGGATATTTGCATGGTTAATTCTCTTCTCGCCTTCAAGTCCTTGCTCAGAGGACTCCTTGCCAATCAGGCTCTCTCTTGATTACCTTTTAAAACTGCAACCCTGGTGTGCCTGGGTGGCCCAGTTGGTTAGGTGTCCACCCCTTGATTTTGGCTCAGGTCGCTGTCTCAGGGTTGTGAGATCGAGCCCTGCCCCGGGCTCCTCGTTCAGTGTGGAGTCTGCTTGGGATTTTCTCTCCCCTCTCCCTCCACCCCTCTCCTCTCTCTCTCTCAAAATAAAGAAATAAAATCTTAAAAACAAGCAAACAAACCTGCCTATGATTTCCAAATAACTTTTACCCAGCTGTGGTATTTTCTTTTTCCCAAAAACAAGCATCACCTTGTATTAAATGGGCCCATTTACTTCCATTATTATTATTATTTCCAATCTCATCCTCCTACATTATGAGCTCTATGAGGGCAGGGAGTTTGTCTGTTTTATTAACTGATGTGTCCCAAGGACTGTCCATCCCCTGACATATATCAGATACTGAATAAATAATTATATAATTACATGAATGAATATATAATTACATAATTACATGAATGAATTAATAAAATATGGGCCGATGTGCCGCATATCATCTGGAACCAAAGTGGCTTATAGGAAACATTTGTCCAAAGGCCCAGAACCAAGCACTGGTGGAAATCGTTTACGAGACCATCTGGTGGAAAGAGACTTGTGGTCTGACAGCGTGTTCGATGGTGTTAAGAAATGACCATCAAGTGTTTCAGTATGATAGCAGAATTGCAGTGGTGTTTAATCAAAGAGTTCTTGGCTTTCAGAAATATATACTGAAATTTTATGCTTAATGTCATCTCCAAGGTTGGCTTTGCAGTGATTACGTTGGGGACAGGTTGTAGGTAGAATTGTGGCAGAGGCCAGCGCGGCCCACGGTGGCTCACTGGATAGTCGTCACTCAGGGATGGATATGTGGGACTTCAAGGTCCTGTTCCCTCTGCTTCTGTAGATATTTGAAGCTTTTCAGAATGAAAAAAGATGATAAAAGACTGTAGGTATTAAATCGCCTACCTTCTGGTAGGATGAAGGAAAGGGATGTTCTTAAGAATGTAAAATTTATAGTCTATTTTTGACTATTCAGAAACTTCATACATCACCATGACCATGAACACGGCTCCTTTTTACTCTGTGTTTACAGAATGCAAATCAACAGAGTTCTCCTTGGCACAGAGCAGAGCCAGAAAAACTACACGAAACAGCAAAGGAAAACTCTACCTTATGCGAGACATGCTGATTTTTTTTATTTCAACTGGTGAATTGACCCTGGGGAGAAACCCTGTCTTTCTAAGTATTTAATTTTTGCATTTAAAATTGCTTACTTAGGAAAAAAATAAGTAAACACTTTATTTACATTTTGTAGTGCAGTGACTTCCCACTGGATTCCGCTCAGGCCAGGATCTATGGTATACAGATGTTCAGGCTGTGGGTGTGGTGGTGCAGGACACCCTTTCTTTCTTTTTTCTTTTTTCAAAAAAATATTTTATTTATTTATTTGACACAGAGAGAGAGACAGCAAGAGAGGGAACACAAGCAGGGGGAGTGGGAGAGGGAGAAGCAGGCTTCCCGCTGAGCAGGGAGCCCGATGCAGAGCTTGGTCCCAGGACTCTGGGATCATGTCTGGAGCCGAAGGCAGACGCTTAAGGGCTGAGCCACCCACGCGCCCCTAGAGGACCCCGGAGCAGCTTTGAGGAAGCCAGAGAAAGTGGCTTCACACACCTTTATGTGCTGCTACCAGCCCAGCCTTACTTTTCCCAAAAACGCTCTGCTTACTAGAACCTAATGAGAACGTTTGCCACATTGCAATGGCTTTTCATAGGTATCTATGCACAAAATTGAGACTGGCATGTCAGCCCAGATCTTTCTGTCTCTACTAAAGCTGGGGCGGTATTCTTTGATTCATTCATCAGAAACAATTAACCTCTAATTATATTGTATACTTGGAATTCATCCCCTCAGAGCTCTCAGTTTAGATGAATATTTAAATATTTATAATATTTAATATTAATATTTTCCCAAAGAATTGCATGGTTCCTTTTGGTGGGTTCTTATATTACATTAAATTTTCAAATATTTTTAGAAAACAGATAATAAAGTCACCCTGAGTCATAATCACAGGGACTTGGTCTTCCACCCCACGGAAGGACGGAAGAAAATGAAGGCGTCACGGGGAATCCACAGTCTCCTCGTGCGGGGAAGAACGGGAACCCAGCATCTCCACACAGGAAGGTGGGAAGTCAGTAGATCTGGGTGTTGGATCAGGTTCTTATCTGGAGTTTGTGAGATGTTCTGGCTGTGTGTTATGTGGTGTCTCGTTACGACGAACCCAGGCAGGAATTCGTGACTGTTACCAACAGTGTTATCTTCATGCTGTCACAGTTCAGACCCCCGTTTCTCCCGCATCCTTTAGGATTCTCTTGCTGTACAATTTGCATCGTTTCTAGTTCTGTTTTGTATTTCATCACCTGCCTTAGTCCTTACGCAGGATCTTTATCTTTTTAGGGTCTTGGTTTCTTTACTATAAAGTAACTTTGAGAAGCATCATGTCTTCAAGAGGTGTATTTTATATGATAATACCTGAACTGCCACCATTCGCTTGCTCAAAAGGAAATGATAGTAAGGATTCTAATTGTGGTGCGTAATGGTACTTTCTACATGGGTGATATCGTGAAACATTATACTTGTGTTGAATGGAAATTCTGTCCAGATTTGTATGTATTCTTCCCCAAATCTCTAACAAGGCAACAAAACTGGTTATCAGTCAAGACTTCACTGAACAGAAATGGGCATTATTCATAATTGGGAACATAAATTTTTAAAAAATAGTTTCATTACAAATGATAAGGCTACCTGAAGAATCTATATTAAAAATCTTTTATCATTAAAAAATACAGTTCTTGGAATGAACCCCAAGTACATTAATGGGGAAGATATAACTTTCACATAAATTTACAATTATACCCCTAAATCTTATCTAGAATTGACATCCTACCTTCCTCACTTTACCCTGCTGAATGAGGAACAAATTATGCCAGCCCATAAGGACAGTACTAGGAAAATAGAAGCTCACCCACTTGTAGTTGTTGGGCATGCTCCACGAGATCCTTTCTGACTTACAGAGTCAAATGCTCTTTTCTTGCCCGTTCACGGGCAATGCGAGAACCCATGGAAAGGAACCATGTAATTCTTTTGGAAAATATTAAACTAGTAAGTGTCCATTTATGCCTGAGTCCTGATTTCCACAAATGTGAGCTAACAGCCCACTGATTTGCTCACATTTAGTGGCATAACTACACAGTCCACTGGCCATCTGCTGTGGAAATGAGGTTGTTTAAAGCAAGCAGAGGGAATACACGTATGCCCAGGGTCAGAGCCTGAAGATCGCTCCCTAAGGAGGGCTTGGAGAGTCACCATGGCATTTTGGCAGAGGAGAAATGACAGTTGGATGAAATCCAAGGAGGAAGCGCCAGATGATTAGAGGATGGATGGTCACGTTTAGCAAAAATGCCCTGACCTTTATTTGCAGTGCATGACATTACTACCATGTCTAGAGATGGACACCAGGCCACCCTGTCATCATAGAGAAAGACAGGCAGCGCATGATAAATGAGACCCCGAATCTAGGGGGAGAATGCTTCGGAAGTGGGTTTCAGCATGGTTGGCGGGGAGCCGTTCTGTTGAGCAGAGGTGTTTCCCAGAACATCCCTGGATGTGGTTTAGAGGTAGGTTGCCAGATTTAGCGAATAAAAAGGACACTCAGTTAAATTTGAATTTCAGATATGATGAATAATTTTTCATAAAAGCATATGCCAAATATGGCACATTCTTTTTTTTAAAGGTTTTATTTATTTGACACAGAAAGAGAGATGGATCACAAACAGGGGGAGGGGCAGAGGCAGAGGGAGAAGCAGGCTTCCTGCTGGGCAGGGAGCCTGATGCAGGGCTGGATCCCAGGACCCCGAGATCATGACCTGAGCTGAAGGGAGACGCTTAACCGACTGACGCACCCAGGTGCCCCAATATTGCACATTCGTATACTAAAACATGTTCATTGTGTATCTGAAATTTATATTTAACCGGACATCCTATATTTTACCTGCTAACCCTAATCAGAAATGGATAATCACTGATGGGCTCGGACAAACTGGATTGGGTCTCCCCATCTCTAGGCTTCACCTCCGTGTATCCGAGCTTCTCAGTTAATATTTGTGTTGGTTTTCTATTGCTCCCATAATAGTTTGCCACAAATGTAGTGGCTTACAGCAACATGAATTTATTATCTAAGAGTTCTACACGTTAGAAGTCCAACTTGGGTCCTACTGGCTCCAATCGAGGCATCAACATGGCTGCGTTTCCTCGGGAAGCCCTGAGGAATGTCTGTTTCCTCACCTTTTCCGCTTTCTAGAGGTCACCCACGGTCCTTGGCTCAGGGCTCTCTTTCTCTGTCTTCTAAGCTGGTGATGCCAGGTCAAGTCCTCCCACTGGATCTTTCTGACCTTCCGGAGTCACATTTCCCTTGACTCCCTTCTTCTGCCTCCTTCTCCCACTCAGAAGGGCTGTTGCCATTACATGGGGCACACTTGGCTAATCCAAGATGCTCTCTTTATTTTCAGGTCATCTGATTCAGCAACTTTAACCCCATCTGCAACTTTCATTCCCTTCCCTTGTAACCTAACATATGTGCAGGTTCTGGGGATGAGAGCATGGATATCTCTGGGGGGAGGGCATTGTTCTGCGTACCACGATATTTAGAACACGTTTGTCTTGAATTAGGCAAAAATCTTCAAGCTGCTTTATCCCAAGTGAGTCTTTTAATTAGCTCTTCTCATTTTCTAATAGGCAAAGAAGGCAGATTGTACTTGGACCCATGTATCAACCATTCTACCTGAGTGTGTGTAGAATAGGGCAGTGCAGAATGTCCGTGGGCTAAAGCTCCAGCAGACCCACACCAAGCAACTTCATTCATTCTTTTAACACCATTTTTTAAAACAGTGAACTATGAAATCCTTGCACTGCACAAATTTCTGAGGACTAGCATATGAAATATAAGCAACAGTTCAACAAACATGAACCTTCAAGAAGAAAAAGCTAAAGCAAATTAACAGTGGGGACAAAATTCGCATTTTCTCTTGAAAAACTCATTACTAAACCTTTTTTTTTTTTTTTTTACAAGAGAACAGATTTGCACCTTTATTTATTTACTTTTCAATAAGTTTAAGTCCTGGAGCGCATGGCTCTTGTGGCCAGTGGCTTTAGCAGGACGTGGCTTCAGAATGCTGCAGGAACCTGCCACTCTTCCCAGGATTACGACGTCCTGTCCCCCACGTTTTTCTCTGGTTTTGTTTGGTTTGCCGCCAGGAGTCGCCGTGTTGTTCTTTGCTTTGGACACGGAAGCACATCTCTTGCCTGGAATGAATTCAGTTTCATCTCGAGCAGAAACACCTTCAATTTTATTTTATTTGATGATGATGATGATGATGATGATGATGATGATGATGATGTTGTTGTTGATGTTATGTTAGTTACCACACAGTATGTCACTAGTTTTTGATGCGGTGTTCCAAGATTCATTGTTTATGTACAACACCCAGTGCTCCATGCAGCCCGTGCCCTCCTTAATACCCACCACCAGGCCTTCAATTTTAAAAAGAGCTGTGTGTTCCCTCTGTTCTGGGAGACCCTGCATATAGTCAGCAAAGATGGCCTAGGATCACAGCCTTCCAGATGTATCTGTCATTGTAGGAGTCCTGGTCCCAGCCCAGCAGGCTCCAAGATGGCCAAAACTTTATTTATTCATTTATTTTTTAGGAGAGAGAGAGCATGTGCATGGAAGGGAGAGGCCAAGGGTGAGAGAGACAGAATCCGACTCTGGGCTTAATCCTGTGACCCTGAAATCATGACCTGAGTCATGATGACTAAATCGGATGCTTAACCCTCTGAGCCACCCAGGTGCCCCAGAAAACTCAATTTCTCGGTAGGCACAAATACATACATAGTCTCTGGTGTCAGAGGTGAGGTTGGTTGTATGTTCATGTGGGAAATGACTTGGAGAAGGTCCATTTTTAGCACTCTCTTCTATTAGTGTGATTTGCTCGCTCAGGCCATTCTCTGTGCCAGCGTGCTCTCCGTCAGCATCTAGACAGATCCTCTTCTCCTTGATAAAATTATTTTTATTATTTTCTTTTGTGATCATATGGACTTCAGGGGAAAACTCAGTTCTTATTTCCAGAGTCTTTAACCTAATTGATGTAAATCTAATTGATTTCAGGCTATTAAATTCTCAGCTATGTTCTCTGTACACAAGTGAATTTAGGTTATCAAGACATTTTAAAACTTATTCACTCCCCTCTTATACTTTTTTTTTTAATAATGTAAGTTTGGTGATAAGTTTCCTTGGCATATAATCTTCCTTAAATTACAACTTTTTTTTTTTTAATTTTATTTATTTATTTATTTATTTATTTATTTATTTGACAGAGAGAGAGATCACAAGTAGACAGAGAGGCAGGCAGAGAGAGAGAAAGGGAAGCAGGCTCCCTGCCGAACAGAGAGCCCGACGCGGGACTCGATCCCAGGACCCCGAGATCATGACCTGAGCCGAAGGCAGCGGCTTAACCCACTGAGCCACCCAGGCGCCCTTAAATTACAACTTTTAATGATAATAATTACTGCAATTATTAGACACTAGGAGCCACATTATATTCTAAGCTTTATAAGTACTCATCATGCAAAACCTATTGAAATAGGTATTGTTCATATTTTATTGAAGAGGAAACAGACTTTTATGTAACTACGTGATTTTACAACCACTTGATTTCAAAGCCTTCATCCAAATTTGAAAGGAGCCCTAAGGCCTGAATGCATTGCTCTCAATAATGACATAATACATGCCTCCAAAATGTATCACTGTGCTTTATTTATATAGTTATAATTTGGTAGTTTGCTCTTATACTGTTAATGATGATACTAATGGTTGCATTTTATTCTCTCCCACTTGGTTGCCAGGTGAAGATTTGAGAAATGTTCTTTGGCTTCAAACTCCCGCCTTCGTATACCTGCTCCGTGCTTCATGAACGCACAGCTGGTAAGTCCTCCTATTTTGTAGTCCGACAACACCCACCACGATAGGAGATTAATGGAATGCTAATGAAGATATATTAATTAATGAGTTAGAGATCAAAGACCTTCATGTTAACTACGTGTGTCATTAGTGCATCCAATCACCCTGGACCACTGCGTCTTTTATAAAGTGAGGGTGTAAGTCAGAGCTCTGGTGACAGGCAGAATAGTGGGCCCCCAAAGCTATCCCCCCATGCCTACTCTCTGGGAGTCGTGAACACATTAGGTTACAAGGAAAGAAGAATTAAAGTTTCAGATGGATTTACAGTTGCTAATTAGATGACCTTAAAGTAGGGAGATTATCCTAGATTATCCAGATGGGGGCGATGTAATGACAAGGGTCCTTTTGAGTGGGAAATGGAACGGAAGCAGAGGAGAGTCAGGGAGATGTAACTATGGAGGAAAATCAGAAAGTTGCAATGGAAGAAGGACTTGATCTTCCGTTGCTGGCTACAGAGCTATAAGAAGAGAGCCACAGACCAGTGATGCTGGTGGCGTTTGAAGCTAGAGATGGCAAGGACACAGATTGTCCCCTTCACCCAAAGCAACATAGCTCTTGATTTTAGTCCAGTGAGACCCGTGGTGGACTTCTAACCTATAGAAGTCTAAGGTGTGCCTCTTGTTTTAAACCATGTTCATGGTAATGTGGTATAGCGCCATGATGAAATGAATATAGCTCGTAAATTATAACCTTGAATTCTAACCATGATTACGTTCTTTGCCTTCTGAATCTGGTCACGGAGCTATATGAGCTCGCCATACATTCTGAATGGAGTTCAGGGAGACCGTGTACTTGAAGAAGCACAAACTTACTATAAATACTAGATACATAATTTCAAGTGGGCCCCTTTTTTGTTGATGAGGATGATGTTACACCTTTTTTTTAAAGACTTGTTTGAAAAACAGAACCAACTCCGATTAATACAACTGAAAATTACAGGCTTTGAAAAAATGAGAGGACATCTATTTCTATTTTGATCAATATTGTGTACTGAGTAGTCTGAAAAACCTTCTTCTGAAACCCTTAGAATCCTTTCTTATTGATTATATGATTAATTGTCCACATTTCCTTCAAGTAATTTCAGAGTTCTAATTTTGTGGTTTAACTTTGCCTTTAAGTGTAATTTATTGGACTTTGTTTTAATACATTGTAGGTGGTTAGCTAGTTGTTCCAATATCGCTCAATGAATAATTTCTTAACTGATTTCAAAATACAACTTTAACTTAGTATATAATTTACTTACTATTTTGACCATTTTTGAATTTTTAAAATTCCATTACTTTGTTATCTCTTTATGTTCTAACACAAATTCCACAGCATTCTAATTATTTTGGTTTTAAAATATATCAAATTCATTGTTAAATGGTACAGTTTTACTCAATTCAGTTTGAATGAAGCAAGTAGTAATCAGCAGATCAACAGTAAAGTTGCAAAGTAAGGATACAAAATCAAAATATAAAGTAAAGGTACAACATCAAAATACAAACGTCATTTGCATTTCTACACACTAACAATGAACTATCTGAAAGGGAAGTTGAGAAAACAATCCCATTTACGGTAGCATGGAAAAGAGCAGGATACCTAGTCATAAATTTAACCAAAAGTGCTGGAAACTAGGGGACATCAGTGAAAGAAACTAAAGACTCAAGTCAACGGGGAGATACTCCGCGGCCCGGGACTGTTGACGTGTTCGCGCCACCGAGGACAGCTGTGGATCAGCGCGGTCCGGATCCAGATGCCAGTGGGATTTCTCGCAGAAGTAGAAGAGACAACCTTAAAATTTGTGTGGAGCCGTGAAAGACTCATGTTTCTAACGAGCACCCCGGGGCTGCTGGCGGGGCTGGTCCAGGGACCACCGCCCGGAGGCGCGTGCTGCAGGCGGGCGAGCTGCTTGACTGCGCGCATTTCTGGAGGAAGGAAGGTGCGTGCGGAGGCCCGCGTGCCGTGCGCAGTCCCGCGTGCCGTGCGCAGTCCCGCGTGCCGTGCGCAGGCCCGCGTGCCGTGCGCAGGTCCGCGTGCCGTGCGCGTTTGCAGCTGAGCCGTTTCGAGGACTCGCAGCCCCAGCAGCGACAGCAGCCGAGCGGCTTGTCGTGTCTGTGTGGGGAGCTGAGAAGCCCTGAGAGACACCCCCTCTTTCCCAGATCAAGCACAAGACACACAGTTAAGTTTGAATTTCGGGTTTGAATTACTCTGCACCTCAGTTTTCTCGTTTGTGAAATGAGCGTAGTATATACCACGTATAATCTTTGGAAGGAAAAAAGAAAAAATCAAATCATAGAAGCAGTTCGGTTTTTTGTTTGCTAGTTTTTATTATGTCATGTTAGTCACCATACAGTATATTGTTAGTTTTTGATGTCATGTTCCATGATTCATTGTTTGTGTATAACACCCAGTGCTCCATGCAATCCGTGCCCTCCTTAAAACCCATCACTGGGCCAACCCATCCCCCCACCTCCCTCCCCTCTGAAAACCTCAGGTTGTTTCCCAGAGTCCATAGTCTTTCATGGTTCCTCTCCCCTCTAGTTCCCCGCCCTTCATTTTTCCCTTCTTTCTCCTAATGTCCTCCGTGCTATTCCTTATGCACAAGTAAGTGAAACCATATGATAATTGACTCTCTCTGCTTGACTTATTTCACTCAGCATAATCCCCTCCAGTTGCAGTCATGTTGTTGGAAAAGTTGGGTATTCATCCTTTCTGATGGCTGAGTAATACTTCATTGTATATATGGACCACATCTTCTTTATCCATTCGTCTGTTGAAGGGCTTCTTAGGCCTTTCCACAATTTGGCAACTGTGGCCATTGCTACTATGGACGTTGGGGTACAGGTGCCCCTTCTTTTCACTACAACTGTATCTTTGGGGTAAATACCCAGTAGTGAAATTGCTGGGCCATGGGACAGCTCTATATTTAACTTTTTTTTCTTTTTTTTTTTTAGCTTTATTTTTAATTTTTGAGGAACCTCCACATTGCTTTCCGAAGTGGCTGCACCAACTTGCATTTCCACCAACAGTGTAAGAGGCTTCCCCTTTCTCCACAATCTCTCCAACATTTGTGGTTCCTTGCCTTGTCAATTTTTGCCATTCTGACTGGTGTAAGGTTGTATCTCAGTGTGATTTTGATCTGAATTTCCCCAATGGCTAATGATGATGAACATTTTTTTCAGGTATCTGTTAACCATGCATATGTCTTCTTTGGAGAAGTGTCTATTCATGTCTTCTACCCATTTTTTTGACTTGATTATCTGTTTTTTTGGTATTAGGTTTGAGAAGTCCTTTATAGGTCTTGGATACCAGCCCTTTGTTATGTCATTTGCGAATATCTTCTCCCATTCTGTGGGTTGCCTCTTTGTTTTGTTGACTGTTTCCTTTGCTGTGCAGAAGTTTTTAATCTTGATGAAGTCCCAAAAGTTCATTTTCACTTTTATTTGCCTTGCCTTTGGAGATGTGTCTTGAAAGAAGTTGCTGTGGCTAATGTCAAAGAGGTTACTGCCTATGTTCTCCTCCAGGATTTTGATGGATTCCTGTCTCACGTTGAGGTCTTTCATCTATTCTGAGTTTATCTTTGTGTATGGTGTGAGGGAATGGTCGAGTTTCATTTTTCTATACATAGTTGTCCAATTTTCCCTCCCCATTTATTGAAGAGACTGTCTTTTTTCCATTGGATATTTTTTCCTGCTTTGTTGAAGATTATTTGACCATAGAGTTGAGGGTCCACATCTGGGCTCTCTACTCTGTTCCACTGGTCTATGTGTCTGTTTTTATGCCAGTAACATGCTGTCTTGGTGATCACAGCTTTGTGATATAGCTTGAAATCAGGCAGCATGATGCCCCTAGTTTTGTTTTTCTTTTTCAACATTTCCTTAGCAATCCAGGGTCTTTTCTGGTTCCGTACAAATTTTAGGATTGTTTGATCCAGCTCTTTGAAAAATGCCATTGGTATTTTGATCGGAATGGCATTGAAAGTATAGGTTGCTCTAGGCAGTATAGACATTTTAACAATGTTTATTCTTCCGATACATGAGCATGGGATGCTTTTCCATCTTTTTGTGTCTACTTCCATTTCTTTCATAAGTGTTCTATAGTTCCTTGAGTACAGATCCTTTACCTCTTTGGTTAGGTTTATTTCAAGGTTTCTTATGGTTCTTGGTGCTATAGTAAATGGAATCAGTTCCCTAATTTCTCTTTCTTCTGTCTCAGTGTTAGTGTATAAGAAAGGAACTGATTTCTGTGCATTGATTTTGTATCCTGCCACATGGCTGAATTGCTGTATGACAGAGGAAACACTTTGAACACTGCCTTCCACACAGTGGGCTTTCCATCGTGGTTAGCTGGAATTAGTCATCTCATCCTTTGTTTTTTATGTTTTTCCCCCTAATCTGTTTACTCCACCAATGACTTCAGGTGATTTTCGATAAAATCACAGATGTGATGGACTAAGAGACAATTTAGGTAGAAATGGGGTGAGAGGTTTTTTGCAGTTGGGTCCTGGGAAGAGCTCTTGTGATTTTAACCAAAAGCATTCTCAGGAGAATGAACCTGGATCCAGGTAAGCATGGGATAAGTAGCACGATTCTCTTTGGCCCCTCAAATCCATCTGTCTACAACATACAATAAGTATTTTTGAAACTTCCTATTTCTTTCAATACTTGTTATAAGAAAATGATGGCCTTGAATAGGCTCTAAATAATGTGTTGTGAGGTAAAATTATTTTCATCCAGGCTTCGTGAGAAGCTCATGAGGAGGCCATGGGAGAAATCTTTTTTTTTTTTTTTTTTAGAGATTTTATTTATGTGAGAGAGAGAGAGCAAGTGTGTGCACAAGCAGGGGAGAGACAGACAGAGAGGAAGAAGCAGGCTCCCCGCCAAGCAGGGAGCCAGATGCAGGGCTCATCCTAGGACCTGGGATCACGACCTGAGCCAAAGGCAGATGCTTAACCAACCGAGCCACCCAGGTGCCCCCTTGTTTTTGAATCTTGACCAAAGAACTATGACTTAAAGATGATTCTTTGGGCTGCTTTGCATAATAGGGACGTTGTGCACGTGGCTTCCAGTAACTGAGTCTTGAGGCTGTAGGAAGTACTTGGGGATGTCAGTTACTGTGTTTATCGATGTTAAATTATATACATGATTGGACTTTAAAATACCCATTCCTAATTTATTTTCATTATTTTACTTTGGATGGTCAGTTTAGAATCACCTTAAATGCTAGTTTTCTGGGAAGAGGAAACTGGAACTGTCTCCATCAGTCTTCTGTTTCACTCTCCCAGGTGCATTAGCATGCCCCGGCTCCTGTATTTTCAATATTATGATAGATTTCTGATTCTTTTCTGTAATGCTGTGCCTCCTGTGAAAACAGCCACAACTTTTAGCTGTCTTGGAAACTCAGAATTGTCGAGAGTGGAAAAAGTGTCGTAGCCACACAATGTCTTTGTCCCTTCTCGAGTGCAGGCGCTGTGACCGTCTTGAGTTCCAACAGAGCCTGCAGGAATAAGGAGCCGTCCGCTTTGCTGAGCTCAGCTGCACAATCGGGCTGCTTCATTCCCACAGTCTGATTTCCCCTGTTCTATGTCTGATACAATTTCCCAGACTATGTGTCAGCTCTGGGTGTCATAAGCATAAGAATTTTAAGTAATACACTTTCTTCCATGGCAATGGTGTCATATTTACAAGGTTTTTTAAAATTTTAGATTTTTCTTGAAAAGTTAGTAAAATGACAGAGTATTAATTAAATTCAAAAGAACAGATTGGTTTGAATTATTCAAATCTAAGAGGGCCTGCATTAGCCAGATTTGTTCTTTATTGAATCCTTGTTTTGTTTCAAGTGCATTTGATTTGCAAGGGAAAGAAAGAGATGATAAAAACTGGGTAGACATGAAGTATTCATTTCAAAATGCCATTTCTAGAGATGGGTCTAAGAGCCAACTTGTCTTTTCAACCTTTGACATGTATCTCTAGTCCCCCCCAGCACATAGCTCCTACTCAGCATGATAGATATGAAGTCGCTCGGGTATCAGGAGTGTCTTCACAATTATGCATGGTCACAGTTTTATCAAAGCATTTACACTCATGAGAAAAACAATCCCAGAATGTTCTAGATAATTTATTATTGTTAGTATCTGATAGTTTATGTCAGAAAATGTCAGTGTAACTGAATTCAACCAAACTTGACTTAAACGAAAAAAGATTGGGCATTCAGTCAAAATTCCAAAACTCAACTTATCATTATCCTCGATTAACAAAGAAAATGGGACATCAATATCTAGATACATTTTATAGTTATATATAAATTATAATACCATGGCAGACATTTTTAATCCTATGTTTCCCACGCGTTGGCTTTATTAAGTACATAAAAACCAGCTGTTCCCAAAGCATATTACACGCAGAAGCGGTGTTATGGGTTGAATAGTATCTTTCTGAAATTCGTATGTGCAAGTGCTTACCCCCAGTACTTCAGAACGTGATTTGATTTAGAAATAGGGTCTCTGCAGCTGGATTTTGCTAACAAGGGGTCACACTGGGGTAGGGCGGTACCCTTCTCCAGTGTGACTGGATAGAGAGAGGACATTTGGACACACACACACACACACACACACACACCCCCGATAACAGGAAGGCAGAGATGGGCTAATGCTGCCACAAACAAGAACACCAGAGATGCCAGCAAGTTCCAGGAGTACGTTCTCCCTCGTGGCGTCAGAGGGCAGCGGCCCCGCAGACCCTGCATCTCGGACCTCTAGGCGCCAGGGCTGGGAGATGGTTCGGCTGAGCCGTCGAGCCCCGCGCACCCGCGTGCGGTCCCGTGTCCCAGCGGCCCCCGTGAGCCAGCGCAGCCAGTAGCGCGGGCGTGACAGGTGTTTCCTAGGGAAATCAAAGAAGGAAATGCTGGAGTCACGGCCTCTGTCTCGGCTTCCGGCACACTCTGGTTTTCTTTTTCTCCGTCGGCTCGTGGAGTGCTCTCTCTCCCTGACCCTTCGGCTCGCGCCTCCGCGCCCGGGCGGCACCACCCGGAGGTCACGGCGGTCAGGGCCCTTTCAATTCCGTCGCGTCCCGCGTTCGCGTCTCGGGCTGAGCTCCCGCTCGCGAACCCGTGCGGAACCGATCCTCCCGCGGGTGCACGAGGCCCCTGGAGCGACTCCTCTCGCCCGGGCTGCTGGCCTGCGGGCGCTCCCGGCGTCGTCTCCGTCCCCCGAAGGCGGGTTGCTCTGGCCACCAGACTGGACGGGCGGCCTCCGCGATTCCTACAGCCGTTTCCTATTAATTGGAAGATCTTGTTCCTCTAGTTTCAGAATATATGATAAATCCAACCCAGTCTACTTGCTTTCCACCCCCGTTCCGCCGCCGCCAGCTCCGACGGCGTCTCTCGGCCGGTTCCTGCCCCGCGCGTCCGCTCTTCGCCTCGCGGTGGGGCCGCTCTTTCTAGAACTCGGTCAGGTGAGCGGGTCCCTGCTGCCCAGACCACCCACGGGTTCCCGGGATGGCAGTAAAATGCAGAGCTTTGTATTCTGCGAAGCCTTCCCTCTGCCGAGCTGTGTTTCCCACGCAGCCTCTTGCCTGCTCTGCGCCGGCCGCGTCGGCTTCTACACGCCGCGGGACGCTCGTGCTCTTCCCCTTCCCCAGACGGCCCGGCTCCAGCCTTCCCAGCCTGCAGGGCGCGCGCCAGGCCCGCTTCTTGGAACCCCTTCCCTGCGGGGTCTGTGAAGTCACACCCCTGTGTACATGTGTATGTGTGTATATACACACACGTATATACACACAAAATATATATATATACATATAAAATATGTAAATATTGGTACACACATATAAAGTAGGACTTATATTTATCTTAAAAGCTAAGTTGGTCATTAATCATCTTTCTCTCCCACAAGAATGTAAGAAAGTCCCATGTAAGTAGAAAATTGTTATTTTTTGTTGCTAGATTTTCTCAGGAAGCAAAAATCTATTTTAAACCTGGGAGCTTTAAGAATTTGTTTTTACATTTTCAAGTGGCTATAAGTCAAACAAATGAGCAAACAAAAACCAAAGCTATACAAAGACTGTATGTGGCTGGCAAATCCTAAAATATTTACTGTTTGATCTTTTACAGAAACAGTATTCCAAATGTGGCACCTATTAAGCATTCAATAATAATTATTATAATAATAATTGTATTATAAATAAATTTAATATATAAAAAATATATCGACAACTTTGAGAAATCCTGAACTTAATTCACTTTGAATCTTTTAATAGGCTGATTTTTTAAAATTTAAATTCAGTTAGCTAACATATCATTAGTTTCAGATGTAGAGTTCAGTAATTCATCGGTTGCATTTAACACCCAGTGCTTATCACATCACATGCCCTCCTTAATGCCCATCACCCGGTTACCACATCCCCTCACCTGCCTCCCCTCCAGTAACCCTCAGTTTGTTTCCTAGAGTTAAAAGTCTCTCATGGTTTTCTCCCTCACTGATGACTTCCCATTCAGTTTCCCCTCCCTTCCCCCATGATCCTCTGGGCAGTTTCTTATATTGCACATTATGAGTGAAACCCTATGATAATTGTCTTTCTCTGATTGCCTTATTTCACTTAGCATAATCCCCTCCAGTTCCATCCACATCAGTGTAAATGGTAAGATTTCATCCTTTCTGATGGCTGAGTAATATTCCATTGTGTGTGTGTGTGTGTGTGTGTGTGTGTGTGTGTGTGTGCTTGTGTGTGTATACATATGGATGCACCAGCTTGCATTCCCACCAACAATGTAAGAGGGGTTCCCCTTTCTCTGTATCCTCACCAACGTTTGTTGTTTCTTGTCTTGTTAATTATAGCCATTCTGACTGGTGTGAGGTGGTATCTCCTGGTGGTTTTGATTTGTATTTCCCTGATGCGGAGTGCCGCAGAGCCCTTTTTCATGTGTCTGTTGGCCATCTGGATGTCGTCTTTGCAGAAGTGTCTGTTCCTGTCTTCTGCCTATTTCTTGACTGGATTCTTTGTTTTTTGGGCGTTGAGTTTGAGAAGTGCTTTACAGATCCTGGATTCTAGCCCCTTATCTGATGTCATTTGCAGCTGTCTTCTCCCATGCCTTTGAGGAATGGGAGGTTGCCCTTTAGTTTTGTTGACTATTTCCTTTGTGTTGCAGAAGCTTTTTATCTTGATGAAGTCCCAGTAGTTCATTTTTGCTTTCGTTACCTTACCTTTGGAGACAGTCTTGGAAGAAGTGCTGCAGCTGAGGTCTAAGAAGTTGCTGCCCATGTTCTTCTTTAGGATTTTGATGGATTCCTGTCTCACCAATAGGTCTTTCATCCATTTTGAGTCTGTATTTGTGTGTGGTATAAGAATATGGTCCAGTTTCATTTCTCTGCTTGTGACTGTCCAATTTTCCAAACCCCATTTGTTGAAGAGACTGTATTTTTTCCATTGGACATTCTTTCCTGCTTTGTTGAAGATTAGTTGACCATAGAGTTGAGGGTCCATATCTGGACTCTCTATTCTGTTCCATTGATCTATGTGTCTCTTTTTGTGCCAGTACCATGCCGTCTTAATGGTTGCAGCTTTGAAATATAGCTTGAAGTCAGGCATTGTGATGCCACCAGCTTTGGTTTTCTTTTTCAACATTCTTTTGGCTATTTGGGGTCTTTTCTGGTTCCACACAAACTTTAGAATTATTTGTTCCAGCTCTGTGAGAAATGTCAATGGTGTTTTGATAGGTATTATGTCAAAAGTGTAGATTGCTTTGGGTAACATAGACAATATTTCTTCTTCCAGTCCATGAGCGTGGAATATTTTTCCATTTCTTTGTGTCTTCTTCAATTTCTTTCATAAGTTTTCTGTAGTTTTTAGAGTACAGATCCTTTACCTCTTCGGTTAGGTTTATTCCAAGGTATTATGGTTTTTGGATCCCATTGTAAATGGTATCGGTTCCTTAATTTCTCTTTCTTCTGTCTCATTGTTAATGTACAGAATTGCAACTGATTCCTGTGCATTAATTTTACAGCCTGCCAGATAGCTGAATCCCTGTATGAGTTCTAGCATTTTTGGGGTGGTCTTTTGGGTTTTCCACATAAAGTATCATGTCATCTGTGAAGATGAGAGTTTGACTTTTTCTTTGTAATACGCTGATTTTTACTGTGACTCTCCCGAGGGCAGGATTTTGGTGTCATGCAGCTCTCAGATGTGTATAACCATAAGCTGTGTATCATGGCATGTTTATTAACATCTACTAGAACAGTAATGTTTCTCAGAAAATACCTTAGGAAATGGTATTTAAAACATTAGTGTGGGGCACCGGGGTGGCTCGGTTGGTTGAGCATGAGACTTTTGGTTTCTGCTCAGGCTGGGATTTCAGGGTCCTGGGATCGAGCCCCTTGTTGGGCTCTACACTCAGTGGGGAGTCAGTGGAAATTCTCTCCTTTTCCCTCTGCCCCTACCCCCCACGCACACTCTCTTCCTCTAAAATAAATAATAATAAATCTTTAAAAAATAATAAAACATTGGGGCACCTGGTTGGCTCAGTCATTAAGCATCTGCCTTTGGCTCAGGTCATGATCTCAGGGTCCTGGGATCGAGCCCCACATTGGGCTCTCTGCTCAGCGGGGAGCCTGCTTCCCCCTCTCTGCCTGCCTCTCTACCTACTTGTGATCTCTGTCAAATAAATAAATAAAATATTTTTAAAAAATAAATAAAAATAATAAAACATTAACAAGTGTTGAGTAGTAGACTAAAAGTGATAAGCCATGAAGATAGTTCTCCAGAACCCTCCCAGCATCTAGCAAGAAACTGGTCAATGAGGGACCCCAGCCATGTCCCACTCAGCGTTCAGAGGAGAGGGCCAATCCGTGCAGAACGTTGGAGTTGCTGGTGAAATCTTTTCTGCCACTGAGTGTACAATACTTACAGGGTTAATGAAAGTACTCTTGCTGTCCTGGCCACGTCCGGCAGGAAGTAACTGTAAGGTCCTGTCTCCAGTGCCTGTTGTCGCCTCTCTGGCCAGGCACTGAGAACCTCCCTCCGCTGGCTTGAACCACTGACCTCACATGTCAGTTTTCAGGCTTCTTGTTCCGCACACAGTCAGTGACAGCCTGCTCTGGGTCATTCGTGAGATGCAAGAGGTAAGTTCTCGGGGCACCTGGGTGGCTCAGTGGGTTAAAGCCTCTGCCTTCGGCTCAGGTCATGATCCCAGGGTCCTGGGATCCAGCCCCGCATCGGGCTCTCTGCTCAGCAGGGAGCCTGCTTCCCCCTCTCTCTTTGCCTGCCTCTCTGCCTACTTGTGACTTCTCTCTCTCTCTCTCTCAGATAAATAAAAAAAAAATCTTAAAAAAAAAAAAAAAAGGTAAGTTCTCACGGGTCATCTGCTGCAGCAGTAAAGCCTGAAAATCACGGCCAGTGTCTGCTCATCTCGTATCACCCATGGTTTCAATAATACTTACTAACTCACCATGTGGCAAGCTGCATGTCCAAGCTGCAGATAAGACACAGTCCCTTTCCTCAAGCTGCTCATCATTTGGGACAAAGGGTTGATGTTGTTTTTTTTTTTTTTTTTTTTTAAGATTTTATTTATTTATTTGACAGATCACAAGTAAAGAGGCAGACAGAGAGAGAGGGGAAATCGGGCTCCCTACTGAGCAGAGAGCCCGATGTGGGGCTCGATCCCAGGACCCTGGGATCATAACCTGAGCCAAAGGCAGAGGCTTAATCCACTGAGCCACCCGGGCACCCCAGGGTGGATGTTTTAAAGAAACACCTGCAGTAGTGGTTCATAGACCCCGGGACGAGGCGTCCCTGCGCTCCCCAGCCGGTTCCAAGGTTATCATGAAAATACTGCAAAAATTCAAGGGAAAGGTAGAAGTTGAGTATTTGTTAGACCCTGCAAGAATGACTAGCTCAGAGCACTTCGCAGTGTGAGCGTCAGACCCTGCTGACAGTCGTGTCAGTGACTCGAGACTTTATCCAAGTGGGTTTGCGCTGTGTGCTGCTGTAAAAAAGTAAGAGCCACACGGGAAACCGACGGGGAGCAGGCAGTAGGGACAGAGTCTCCTCTGTGTCCAAGACTTGAGAAGCTGCTCACTGCCCCGTGGCACACACGTACATTTAGTCAGTAGGTTGCTTTTTTTTTTTTTTTTTTTAAGATTTATGTTTTTATTTGCAAGAGAGAGCGAGTGTGCACAGGCATGCGGCAGGTGGTGGCGGAGGGAGAGAAAGAAGCTCCAAGCAGACTGAGCGCGGAGTGCACAGCCTGACAGGCTTGACCTCAAGACCCCGGGATCAGGACCTGAGCTGAAACCACGATAGGTCACTTGACGGACTGAGCCACCCGGGTGCCCCAGTAGGTTGCTTATTTGAAAGTTATATTTGAATATTACTTTTTCTTTCAATTTGTGTGCATTGTTTTTTCAAACGGTTACTATGTTGTCAGAACACAGATACTTATTAAGTAATTTGGGGCTAATTTCTTAATAGCAGAATGTTAGGTATTTCTTTCGGTCCAGGGTGCTGTGGGAATAATAATGCGACATTAACGACTCCTAAAGTTGAGAAACTCCTGAACCAAATTGAAGTTGGTGCAAACCTCAGTGGAACTATGTGCAGTGTGTTTAGAAGCATAAGGAGAGAGAGTGACTGGGCTTTCAGGAAGGACTGAAGTGCGCCGGGGGAAGGCTAAGCCGTGGGCTGCCAGTTGGACTATCCCTGAAGGGATGTGTGGGATTTACCAGGTGAAAAATAAGGAGTGGTAAGAAAAGCAACACATTGCATTGTTATTGCCAATTATTCTAGTATTTCCCCTAAGTCGTACTTCGCTCTCAGCCTTGAGCTGACCTGACCAAAGCATCCTTTTCTCATTGATTGCAAGTGACTAAGCCTTCCCAGACTCACCTTTCTCCCTTTATCTCAGATGCCCAGGCACCAGCACCGAGATGCACAGGAGCCTTCACTCCCCTAAAAGACACCCCTCATCCGAAGTATTTTTGAGTCTTTTCTTTGGTTCCCTCCAAATCTCTATCTTCTGAGGGGCTCGGTCACAGGTCAGGCTGGGAGGAAAACAATGTCCTGAAACTGACTCATGGTGGAAGAAGGAAGATTTAAAGGTCCTTGCCTTCCCCGAGGCTGCTCAGATTTTAGAACAGGAATCTGGTCAGTGCAACTGAGTTTCCAATCTATAGCATTTCATTCTCTGTGGAGAATGCCAGGCTGAGAGGAAGGGCTCATTTCAGCCAGAGATTTCCCAGTTTGCTACCACATAGGATGGAGTCTGCCTGTGGGATTGGGTCCTTTCAGCCAACTCAGGATCCTTTCTTTGGTGCATTCCCTTCTTGTTTCAAGGAAGCTCCTGAAAGTTCCGACAGGTATGAGTCACACAGGCAGCTTAGGGATACATGTCTCCAGATGATTCACAAGGGAGCTGACAAATTTTGGCTTGTGATTCTTTTAATTCTAAAACGTTTCCTCAGTGTATGGGGAACAGATGTATCCAGTGTAACTTTAGTTGCAGAAAACCAGGTCCTAAGTTGTGAGTCCCAGTACCTTCCAGATAGAGCTCTTTGAACTCATAAGAAAACTAATCTAACAGTTTCAAGGACAGGAAGGTGACTTCTAGGATGAAACTAGGAAGGAACTAGAACCGCTTGCCCAGGGTCTCAGATGGCCCTCCCCTTCTCTTAGCTCACCACCCCCAGAGAACCCCGGATGAGAGAGCATTGCCCTCAGGAAAAATGCAAAAACTTGTCTCAGGGATTTTAATATGCAGATGCATGTGTCCCTCATGACAGTTAATGAAGAAAAAGCTAGGGTTGTCCTCATGTTTCCAGAATTGGATACTGAGGCACAAAAGGGTCACCTAACCTATGCCAGGTCACACAGCTGGTAGGTCTGGAGTTGAGATTTGAGCGCCGGCAGACATCCTCCTGCCCCAGAGCCCAGGTCCTTCATCACTGGGTCACCACAGCGGCTCAGGGCTCAAAAGCTCTGCTGTGTGACATGAGTCACTAGCCACGTGGCTAGTGACATTAAGATTAATTAAAATAAAATAAAAAGTCATTCTCTCAGTCACTGGCCACATTTCAGATGCTCTGTCACCACATGCGGCTGGTGGACACGGCAGAAACAGAGAGTTCCCATCATTGTCAAAAGTTCTACCGGACATTGTTGCCCTAGAGTCTAGAGGCTGATTCCAGTTCACTGATATTCTTGAGTATTTTACTGATGGTCTTCAATACTGTTTCCAACACTTCTGAAATAGTGCAGTCGCTAACCGCTAGCTTAAACTATGTGAGCATATTAGCAAAGGAAAACTGTTTATTATTATCACCGTCTTCCAGAAAACACATTTGAATTATAATGAGATGTTTACTCTCTCACCTCTGAAATAACTAGTGGAGGGTGCAGCCTACTCTGCTTGTGTAGGCCTGTCAGTGGGACCCGGCTGCAATGTTATGGGACTGCTCACTCGGGCAGTCGGACATTTCAGCTGATGTCCCAGCCAGGTGTAACCTCTACAAAGAGCATAGGCTGTTCACGTCAGTCCTTCTGAACCGAAAGAGAGGAGACACTCGGAAGTATCATTAATGTTCCAGTCAATGCATTGTTGACAACATACACTGGCTTTGATTACGGCTTATTGTGTTTTCCTGCAGCTGAGACTTCCAGTTGCATTCTCTGTGTTTCTGGTTTGAAACCAAGAGTTACCCTGTGCATTGTTGAGTATGTACCTAGCAGTATTCTAAGTAATAATACAGAGTCCAAAGGGAAGCTTTGATGTCTTCATGGGATCTCAAGGTCAGGAAGAACAGAGAAGAGCCGAGGCTCTGGGAGAAATGATTTCTCAGAGATGCTAACCATCCAGCACACCATTGCTAAAATAAAATTCTAGCTTCCTTTGTCATGTCACTCCCTCCCCTTGATATTGTTACTTATTTTAATCTATTATGTCATGAGAAAGGATTACCTAATGCTACTGAAATGTCAGCTTTATTATCAATAAAAACTGTCTTTTAATTTTTTTTCTAACTTGCTTACTTAATATTGGTTTTCATAGGAGTAATTGGATGTATTTATTAAACAGATACAGTTTGGGATATCAGAAGGAAATGGTAATTATAATACAAACTCTAACTTTTCACAGTGGTTTCCTCTGGAATATCAAAGAAATAGTTGTTTCCCATATGTTCTTTCAATCTTAAATATACTTTGTGGCATTATGTTAAACTGGTAAACTATGCCTCATCTGATAATAAAATAACAAGACTGTGAAGTACGACGATTTCTTTCCCCTCTAGGGTTTCAGTGACAAGAGAAAAGGGACACGACTGTCGGCTGACTTCCCCGGGGTCTTACCTTGCCCACTCTAAGTGCTTTATGTACTTGATCTCCTTTAATCTGTAACAACAAGCCCAGAAGTTAAATTGTTTATTTCACTCATTTATTGAAGAAGAATTTTAAGGCAAAGGAAGGTTAAATAAATAGTTCAGAGTCAGGTGACTGGTAAGCAAGGGAACTACAGTCTTAACTTAAATATGACTGATTTCAGACCCTGTCCTCATCAACACAGGGCGTCAGGAGACTGCGGTGTGGTTCTGGGCCACACAGATAGGCAGGAGGGCAGCTTTTGTGTGCAAGACATTTATCTGGTCAAGAAACGAAAAGCCCTGGGGCGCCCGGGTGGCTCAGTCGGTTAAGCTTCCCATCTCAGTTTCAGCTCAGGTCCGGCTCTCACAGTGGTGGGTTGCGACCTTGCACTGGGCTCAGCACGGAGTCTGCCTCAGAGTCTCTCTCCCTCTCCGTCCCATTCGCTCACTGTCTCTTAAATAAACAAAACAGATACAATCTTTTAAAAAAAATCCTTGAATTTTGTTTGTGGGGTAATTGTTTCCATCTTTGTGGAACTCATGTCATGTAACATTCCTGGCCTCTTGCCCTTGAATTTGCTTAGCCATAAAATAGAAATGAATCCAGAATTGTAACGATGACGGTGGGAATTATTCCAGCCAGCAGGTGGGATTATCTGATGGTGAATCCGGAAAGGACTTACTGGGCATGCTGGGTTCTCCGCTGCTCAGCCATCCGGCTCCCCTGAGCAGACAGCCTCCTTGCCGGGCGGGGCGGTCCCATTTCGCTCTGGCAGGGCTGTCTGCCGAGGAGGGGCGGCCAGCCTCGGGCCTGCGTGGCTGAGACCGGTGCAGTGTGCCTCGTTCCCGGGGGCGGTGCCTGCAAGACCACGTGGCTGGGAGACCTTCATCCCCGTCACTCCTGGAGGTCTCTAGTGTTTGTCCAGAGTCAGGTGGTGTGGGAGGTTGATAATCCACTTGAGGTGGTCAGACACAACCTACTGCTGGTCTATATCCCTCAGTTTTTACCCATTTAAAGTTTCTGTCTTTATCCTTTTCCAGAAATGTTCTCTAAGTACCCTGAGGGTCCGAGATTCCTCTGTCCTGTAGTTGCCTCTTGTAGCTCTTATGAGGCTCGTACGCACATCAAGAAGAAACTCCCCGGGGACAAGAATGTGCGGATTTGGGACATTTATTTCCAGTCAAGGGAGACACACAAGGCGGGTTCAAAAGGGCTCTGCAAAGTGTATCCAGGTGTTCTGGAGTTCGAAGGGCTTCCAGCTTGTTCCCACTGAGGATATTTTGCTCTGGGAGCTGGTGTTGGGTGGGGAAAGAGCACCCAGCACTTCTGCAACACTTTTTCTCATCGTCAATTCACCAGTGGTATTGTCCGTGGTGGTGCAGCCTCCGTCCTTGCACACCCCTTTCAAAAGGACACACTGTTTCTGCCCCGAAATAACACCAGGCCTTGCTGCACAGAAAGAGAGTTGACATCGTTAAATCACTAGCAGATTAAGTGACCATGAAATTATCAGTCACGCACCCAGAGCACTAAATGTATGGAAGGATGGCCTTGGGATAGAAGGGATGGTGTTTCCTCTAGGAAAAGATCAGGTGTTTCAGCAAAAGGGGTGCCTTTCGTGGGGAGGAGGGCTAAGAGCGCAGGAGTGCAAGAGTGCAGGGCAGGCTGATTTCGAGAAGCTTGGAGAGAGTTGTCCTCACCCGGGGCATTCGCATTTTGTGAAATGTTGGCTCGATTTGTTGTTGCCACCAGGACTGGGGAGGCATCCTTGGTATTTAGGGGGTAAAGCACGAGGTTCCTGGATTTCCCACTTCATGACCTGTCCTGCCCCAAATGCCAATACCTTCACTGAGAAGCACTGTTTTGAAGGAAGGATCCGTCCTCCCATGTCCCTGTCTGTGCCGATCGCCCATCCATGCTGACGACATCTCGGTCCCATGGAACGTGTCTGGCACCTCTTACAGAGACTTTCCCGATCCTGTAGCGTCCGCCTTACCTAACGTCCCCATCACAGGACTAGGCAAACAACACATTTTCCGTGTTGTCCAATGAAACTTATCTGTCGATACAGGAAAAGAATTTCTCTCAAAAGCTGAAAAGCATTTTTCCTTAAATGTGGCTGTTTTGCTAATTGATTTGGCCACTGAGAAGCACAGAACTAAGTGTGCGCCCCAAGGGGGTAGCTTCCTTTAGTCTTGGGGTCCTGCCAGTAGCCTTTCAGGCATAACGAGGCTTCCTCCTTTCCCCTGTGGATCTTGGCGGATGTCGCATAAGAGACATGCTCTCTTTTTTTTTTTTTTTAAAGATTTTATTTATTTATTTGACAGACAGAGACCACAAGTAGGCAGAGAGGCAGAGAGAGAGGAGGAAGCAGGCTCCCCGCTGAGCAGAGAGCCCGATGTGGGGCTTGATCCCAGGACCCTGAGATCATGACCCGAGCGGAAGGCAGAGGCTTAACCCACTGAGCCACCCAGGCACCCCGAGACACGCTCTCTTCATGTTCGTTAATAGAGGTTAGTCCCCTAACCGTCCTGTTAGTCCACCCGCGTCTCCTGCTGTCTTTGCTTCCCCATAACATACCGGGCCTGGCTTCTTTGTTGCCTGACTTCTATGTCTTAACTCCTAGTTTAACCCCCTTTGTGCCTCTGAACCTACTTGGCGGGGGGGGGGGCGCTATATAAATCAGCCTGTTATAATTGTTTCTGCATTCTGTAGAAAAATAACAGCCAAATAAACCAACACAGCCTTTTGTAACCGAGTTTTCAGAACGTGTGTGAGACTGCTCTAGCCTTGCTAGAGAATCCAGCCCAGTGCCGGCTGGGGTCCCCCCACCCCCAGGCCGCAGGCTGGCCTTCCATAAACTCCAGGTCTCCAGGCAGCAAGAGAATGTTCTCAGGCAAGGCCTTGTGGCGGTGTCTCTGCTGGGCCACTTCTGAAGGATAAATTGTCCTCCGGGGAGAGAACTGAAGTTCTCACTAGACAGCTGTGTGAGGCCCGGGCTCGGCCGCCCCGTCTCCCCAGAGCACAGGCTCATGGTCCGCTGCATGGTGGTCCTGTTGGTGCCTTAGTCTCCCCCGGGGGTAACTTTGCCCAGGCGCTCCGTGTAACACATGGGGACATTTTCAGGTGTCCTAACGACACTAAAATCAAAAGTTCTTGGTACGGGGAAAGACGTAGTGAGAGGCAGCAGGGTAGTCTTGTCACGCGTTGTACTGAAATGTTTAACTTCCTGATACGGTCCATGGTCTAGGGCAGCACCACTCTCTCTTCTTGGCAGATGCCCCTCTCTTGAATCAGCAGGCTCAGAGCAATTCATCCTTCCAGAAATGTGCTCTCTACTGAATCCAAAGCTTGATTTAAGGAGGTGTTACTTGAACCAAAGCCCAAGAGTTCTACCCTCCCTTCTAACAATGAGTGGGACGTATGTTTGTGCGCAGGCACTACTTTAAGTCGAGAAGGTAATATGAAATTATGTGGTTCCTAAGAAAGGGCATTTCTTCCCAGATACTGACACTTGTTTTCACTCACCGGCATAATGTAAGATGTACATTAAGATGCAACTGAAGGGACGCCTGGGTGGCTCAGTTGGTTAAGCAGCTGCCTTCGGCTCAGGTCATGATCCCAGCGTCCTGGGATCGAGTCCCACATCAGGCTCCTTGCTCCGCGGGGAGCCTGCTTCTCCCTCTGCCTCTGCCTGCCACTCTGTCTGCCTGTGCTCGCTCGCTCTCTCTCTAACAAATAAATAAAAAATTAAAAAAAAAAAAAAAGATGCAACTGAAGAGAATGATCTAATAGATTTCAGAATTGATAGGATATTAATGTGTTCTAATGGTTGTATCACATGCAGTAGGAGAAGGGATACATGTTTAATCTTTGCTGTTGGGAAAAGAAGATGTAGACGCTTACTTTATACGGCATCACAACATAAATTTCCATAGATGAAATGGGGAAAACATAGGATCACACTAAAAGAAGAGAAGTACATCCAACCTCAAAAAGGATATGATTTTCTCAGCATAAGAACTTACTGAGTTATTAGCTATTCTATTTCTTCTGGTGGAGGGGGTAGGGAACAGGGTTTGGATGGGGTGGGCTCTTCCTGGACCTTTATCAGCTAAGAAATAGATTGGCAATTTTCTTTTCTGTAGGTAACATAGAGTTCAAGCTGTCTTCTGCTCCCGTCCAATATGGTCTGTTTAAATATTATGTTATTCTCTGGAGTCAGTATACAAAGAATGCTATAATTGTCTTATTTCTCAGGGGGCTAATCAATCAATTTAAGAGTTCCGCCATTCTGGGGCACCTGGGCTATCCAGTCAGTTGAGCGTCCAGCTGGTGGTTTTGGCTCAGGTCGTGGTCTTATGGGTCGTGGGATGGAGCCCCGGGGCAAGCTCCACACTCAAGCATCTACTTGAGAGTCTCTGTATCCCTCTCTCTTACCCCTTCCCTCCACTCTCTCTCTTTCTCAAATAAATAAGTCTTTTAAAGAAAAGCATTATGCCATTCTAACCTCTTTATGCCCCTGCTCTCAGGCAGGTGTGTGTGTGTGTGTGTGTGTATAATTATATGTGCAAAGTACACGTGTATATTCTTTCCTAAGATGTCACGGATTCTTTTTGAGAGACACATGATGATATATGCTCAGGTAGTGATCACGTAACATTCCTTGGACTGTAGGTTGATAAACCAACATTTTCCTGTTTGGATTATGTAGTTTCTTTGGAGAAATTTTCTCCATGAAAACAGTGACCTTTTTTATTTGATTTTTTTGAAAGTATTTTATTTATCTGACAGAGAGAGCACAGTCTGAGCCTGATCCTGACTTAAAGAATGGACAGAGAGCTAGTCCAGGCTTATTTACCATTAGATCACCAGAATTATAAGATGGAAAAGTTGGGAATTTTCACTTCCTAATTCTTAACATTTGTTCTTTATACATTTTCTCTATTTTCACACAGTTGCTGGTGGTTTCTCAGGCTTAATTCCATGTGTTTATCTCAAAAGATGATTCTCCCAAGGTTACAAAAGAAGGAAGCTTCTGTAAATTTCAAACCCCTTCTGCAGTGGAACCAGGAAGAGAGAGAAGAGAGACTCTGAGGACAGGACAGTTGAAATGGTGAAACAAAGGCCAGATGTGTTAAGGGACCTGTCAAGTTTGCAGCCTGTCAGGAATCCATAGAAAAGCCTAGTTTGTGTGCATAAATCAAGAGCCCCTGTGTGATTTAGGTACTAGTAATTTCTGTTACCCATATGTAAAGTCTGATTGCCTTGTCCTCCTTGTTCTTAAAATGCCCACCCCCCACCCCTACAGACTTAGCTTTGGTTCCAACTTCTACCTTCACATAATTCCATGAAGTGCCTGGCACAGTTTCTAGTATGAACTACTGCTAGTTTGTACCCAGCTAGCATGGCGGCCTCCTTGCAGCTCCTTGGCACCCTGTGCTCTCTTCTCCAACAGCGACACTGCACCGGCATCGTCCTTTGCCAGCAGTGTTGACTGCTTCTCGAAAGGAATTCATCAGCTAACACATATCTTTGTGTTCGGGGCTGGAAAGGCAAGCCTCAAGAAGGCTCTGACAGTGCAGACAAGACAATGACCACATGTTAGGGGCACTCGTAGTACTCTGTTCCTGTCCATTGTGCTTATTAACTTTATAATTATACATTAATTTGCATAATCATTTGACCAGTGTCTGTCTTTCCTTTGTTTCCCACCGTATTCCAGGTGTTTGTGAAAGACCCAGTGTGAGAATAACAAGAGGGGCTCAGTCAGTCTTTGTTGCCATTGAACACAGTAAGGTACTCTGACACCACACACACACTCTCTCCTGGCTTCAGTCTGTTTTAGACTGTCTAGTATCCCCCACTATATTACTTTGGATGCACTATTATATTTGTTAGTATCGAGTCTTGTCATTATTGTGTTAACTTCTCTAAATGTCAGGCCTAGGTTTCCTAGAATCCTATTTTACCAGAAATCATTTCTGGCCTTTGCTTTAGGACAGCCTTTTTCTCAGTGTGCTTCCCTCACTACAACTGAACCATTGCCGTGTCCATTTTCCCACTAGACCGGTGGGTTTTGGCTAAAATCTAATTCAAGGAGATCCGTTTCTTGTCAACCTTTTTTTAAAAAGACCCGGCTGGTAACATGGGCTGTGACTTGGGGGAGCAGACAGTGATTTATGTTGAGCTGACTTTAGCTCAGACGGTGGAGGGCTAGCATGAGCAAAACCTATTCACTCATCAACTCTGCAGCCATAATTCTCTTGTGGCAAATGCTTTCAGAATGGATAGCAGTTTATCTGATTTTAAGGAACACAGATCAGGAGAATCTAAAGATTGGATTAATAGTCCAAAAATAATGGCAGAACATTTAGCCCATTTGACATGCTTACCTCAAACAGTGAAGGAAAGAATTTGGAGGTTAGTGAAAGAAAATGTTTCATAAACACTGTATCTTCCAAAAGAGGAAACATAGGGATCTGCTTAGATTCCTCAATATTTAGTTAGGAGATTTTGAGGTAAAAACTCTGAGAGAAATCAGGGTTACCATTTTATGGGCATATCCACACCTGTACATTGATGGAACCAAAACTGATCCAGATTAAAGATGGTTCTAGCTGCCTTGTTGCCATTACCTGTGTGACCTCAGCAAAATCATATTCTTTATGTAGACCTGGATTCTCTTATCTGTAAAATTACAGAATTGGCCATTATATTGCCTTCCAATTTTAAGGCATGATGGTTGTATGATTTTACATTAGATGTCACTACAAGTGTGTCTCCCTGCAACTGTGTCTTCTTGTGACAGAACTGAGAATCAAATGAGAATTATGTAAACTCCTTCAGTTGGAGATAACTGTATGTCAGGTAGATTCCAAGATATCCACAGAGTAGGCAAAGATCAAACAAGTGAGTATTGTTGATTATATTTAAAAGAATCTTCGAGATGGACCAACAAAGCAAGAGAGTTATCCAGACCTCATCTGTGTTCAGTGACCACAGACATTATTTCGAGAGATCCGAACATCCCATCATTAACAGTGGGGAGAGGAATTATCAGTTCTTATGAGGATCTGGTTGAACCAGCCTGAAGAGGACCACGTTCCCCTTTCCTTTGAGTCTACATTGTCATATTCAAAGTTCTGAATCATGGTTCCTAAAAATATAATTCATATTCTTAAAATGCTTTCTTTGTATTTTTTCCCATGCTTAAAATTTTGCCACTGATGCTTTATTCCACTGTTTATGCTTTTTCCGAATTCCCCTGCTCCCTGTTGCTTCTTTATGACTTAATGCAATCCTTTCTTGCGGAGCTCTGTCTTAAGGACCTAACTTCTGCCCTTCACCAATACTCCTCACCAACAGAGTCTACATCACTTCCATTCACTAGCCAAGCTTGAACCAAGAGCTGCCATTTGCATATTCCTTTTTCTTTTTGGAGATTGGGGCCTGGTAAAGGCTACTTGATTTGTTTGCTAAGCCTTAAGTCATATGTCACAGCTTCTCTACCTCTATCTTTATTTGAGCCCCACTTTCTAAGCATTGAGCTCTTGGATCTCATTTTCCGTTGATGGACATCTGTGGTTTTGCAGTTTTGGCCTCATCAGTTCTAAGGGAGAGGATCATGATGGACTTCTGATTCCCTAAGGCTGAACATTAGGGTGTGAGTTAAAATGGGCACAGTATCATTGAGCATCCCAGTAGACCTCCTAAGAAACCCACAGTTGTTCACCATCTTACCTTTTGGGATTATAGTCACAAAGAGGAAGAGCACAGAAAGAAGGGAATGGAGTCTCATGGTGGAATGCCCAGTACAAAGGCGAGTGATCGGGGGTAGTGGAACACAGGCCCTTTTGTTTACTTCTGGGGAACTGAGGTTCCTTTTGGTCAGTGAAGCTTAACAAGTAAGAAAATAAAACAACCTTCATTGGAATATTTCCAAACCCTGGAGTCTCTAAATTTGGTGACTAACCTAATTTACAGGAAACTAGATGGTTAACCCTTTACTTTTCCTTTGGGACCTCAAATTCCCCAGAGGCCAGTGCCCTTGGCCAATCGTCTTTTGAAGGAGGCCAAGAAGTATGGTCAGGTGAGTGTAAAGCCTTTATTACCCAAAGTACTCTGACTTGCAAGGGAACTCTTCCATAAATACTCTTGTCCACAATAAGGTTAAAACAATTGCCTAAGGACTGTTTTAAAAATAGAAGAAGTAGTTGCATTTTCAAGTTATTCCTGAAAAAAGAGACTAGTGTCATATGTGTACGATGCTCTTTTTTTTTTTTTTTTTAAGATTTTATGTATTTATTTGACAGAGAGATCACAAGTAGGCAGAGAGGCAGGCAGAGAGAGAAGAGGAAGCAGGAAGAAGACTTCCTGCTGAGCAGAGAGCCCGATGCGGGGCTTGATCCTAGGACCCTGAGATCATGACCCAAGCCAAAGGCAGAGGCTTTAACCCACTGAGCCACCCAGGTGACCCACGTGTATGATGTTCTTAATAGTACCTGGAAGGTAAATAGGCTTAGGTCACACTGAAAAGTAACATTTTCTCATCTATTACTAATCCTTTGTTTAACAGTCCCACATGACAAGGATGGTGAGATCAGGAGAGTTAAAAGATCAAAGATCAAGAGCACACTGTTCCTTCAGTAATTTATTGTCCAAAGATTGTATGCACACAGTTTCAGGAGACTTCTCCCAACCTCTCACCCTGCCCCTCCATATAGAATCAGTGTTTTGAAAATTTAAGAATATGCCTTTGGCCAAGAATCAGTTGACCTAAAACCAGATCTTCTAAAGCTAATTTACCTACTGATCAATGGCTTAATGATACATTTATCTAAATTATTTTTTCATTTATAAACTTTCATATGTGATACCAGCTTTTGGGGGGGGATATTTTATATATGTCTTCTATTTTGGCTACTTTTGATCATTTTCATGTTTGTTAATGTGTAATTATTTAATTTCTTTTTAATAACTGACCTATAACATGCCAAGGTTGAAGATGTACAGTGAGTGATTTGATGCCGATATGTGTGGCAGTGTGATTACCACTATAGTGTTAGTTAACATCTCTATCAGGTCACACAGTCATCTTTTCTTTCTTGTGGTAAGAACAGTTAAGATCGAGTCTCTTCATAACTTTGAAGTTCAAAATACATTGTTACTGACTGTAACCACTATGCTCCGCATTAGATCTCCAGAACATACTTGCTAGATGTAAGTTTGTACCCTTAAATAACATCTCCCCAATTTCCCCAGCCTCCAGCCCCGGGTATCCACCATTTAGTCTGTTGTTGGTTTTTTTTTTTTTTTTTTTTGTTCAACTATTTTAGATTGCACGTGTAAGTGATATCATATAATATTTGCCTTTCTCTGACTTAGCTCACTTGGCACAATGCCTTCAAAGTCTATCCATGTTATTGCAAATGGTAGGATTTAATTTTTTCTCATGACTGAATAATACTTCATTGTGTATATATACCACATTTTCTTTATCTGTGTACCATTGATGGATACTTAGGTTGCTTCTGTTATCTTGGCGATTGTGAATAATACTGCAGTAAACATGGGAGTGCACACATCTCTTCAAATTCCTGTTTTTATTTCTTTGGCTAGATACCCAGAAGTGGGACTGCTGGATCGTATGGTCTTTCTGTTCTTAATCTTTTGAGCAACTCCACTCTCTTTCCATAGTGGCTAAGCAATTTTGCATCCTGCCAGCAGTGCTCAGGGGTTCCCTTTCCCCCATATCTTCCCAACACTAGTTATCTCTTGTCTTCTTGATGACAGCCATTGTCACAGGTGTCACAGGTATCACAAATAAACTCTCATTGTGGTTTTGATTTGCATTTCCTGATGATTAGTGATGCTGGGAACTTTTCAGGTAGTTCCTGGCCATTTATATGTCTTCTTCGGAAAAATGTCTGTTCACTTTCTCTGCTCATTTTTTCATTTCAGTTCGATTGCTTATTATTTTTTTTGAGTTGAGTGAGTTCTTTATATATTTATATGCATATGCATATTAATCCCTTATCTGATACATGGTTTGCAAATATTTTCTCCCATTCCATAAGTTGCCTTTTCATTTTCTTGATTATTTCTTTTGCTGTGCAGAGCTCTATAGTTTAATGTGGTCCTGCTTGTTGATTTTTGCTTTTGCTGCTTGTGTTTTTGGTGTCATATCCAAAAAAGTCACTGCCAAGGCAAATGTCAAGGAACTTTTCCCTTGTGTTTTCTTTTAAAAATTTTACAGTAACTGGTCTTATTTTTAAGTCCAGTCCATTCTGAGTTAATTTTTGAGTGCTGTAGGATAAGAGTTCAATTTCATTGTTCTCCATGTGGCTGTCCAATTTTCCCAATACCATTTGTTGAAGAGACTGTCCTTTCCCGTTGAATGTTCTTGGCTTCCTTCTCAGGTACTGGTTGACTGTATTTGCAGGAGTTTATTTCTGAACTCTCTATTCTTTTCCATTGGTCTATGTGTCTGTTTTTCTGCCAAAAGTACTTTATTATTTTTTTGGTTTTGACGCTGTTATAAATAGAATCATTTTCTTTTTCATATTTTTGTTGGTGGTGCGTGGAAATGGTACTGATTTTTTTAATGATTTTGTACAACTTTACTGAATTTGCTAACTAGATCTGACAGTTTTTTGGTGGAGTCCTCAGGATTTTCTGTATATAAAATTATGTTATCTGCAAATAGAAATAATTTTACTTGTTCCTTTCCAATTCTGACTGCCTTTTGTTTTTTCTTACCTAATTGCTCTGGCTAGGGCTTCTAGTGTGTGTTGAGTATGAGTGGAGAAAGTGGGCATCCTTGTCTTGTTCCTGATCTTAGGGGAAAGCTTGCAACCTTTCATCAGTATGATGTTGTCTGTGGTTTTGTCACATGTAGCCTTTATTATGTGTGAGGTACTTTCTGCCTATACTTAATTTGTTAAGGGATTTTTTTTTCATGGACGGATATAAAATTTTGACAAATGCTCTTTCTGCGACTGTTGAGATGAGCATATGATTTTTATCTTTCATTCTACTAATTTGATATGTCATATATATTAATTTGCATGTCATGAATCATGCTTGCATCCCAGAGAAAACTCCCATGTGACCATGGTGAATGATCTTTTAATGTATTGCTGAATTCAATTTGCTAGTATTTTATTGAAAAATTTTGTAGCTATCTTCATTGGGGATATTGGCCTATTGACTTCTTTTATTGTAAGGTTATTTTCTGGCTTTGGTATGAGGGTAATGCTGACCTCATCAAATGAGTTGGGGACAGTTCCTTCTTCTTTGATTTTTTTGGAAGAGTTCAGGAGGATTGTCATTAATTCTTCTTTAAATATTTGTTAAAGTCCACCGTTGAAACCATCTGGTTATGGGTTTTCTTCATTTGTTTACTGATTCAGTGTCCTTACAAGTAATTGGTTTGTTAAGATTTTCTATTTCTTCCTGAGTTAGTCTTGGCAGGTTGCATGTTTCTAAGAATTTATCCATTTCTTCTAAGTTGTCCAGTTTTTTAGAGTTGTCATAGTAGACTCTTATGATCCTCTTTATTTCTGTGTTTCCAGTTGCAATGTCTCCTCTCATTTATAATTTTGCTGGAAGGTTCTCTCCCTTTTTCCCTTGTTTAGTCTAGTTAAAGCTTTGTCAATTTTATCTTTTCAAAGAAGCAGCTCTCAGTTTGGGTTATCTTTTCTATTATTTTCCTGTTCTCTGTTTCATTTATTTATGCCCTAATCTTCATTATGTCCTTCCTTCTGCTAACTTTGGGCTCAGTTTGTTCTTCTTTTTTTAATTCTTTGAGGTATGAAGTTAGATTGTTTATTTCAGTTCTTCCTTGTGTCTTAATATAGAAGTTTATTGCTATGAACTTCCTTCTTAGAACTGCTTTTGCCACATTCCAGAAGTTTTCTTGTATTGTGTCTTCATTTTCTTTCTCTCAAAATAATTTCTAATCTCCTCTTTAATTTCTTCTTCAATCAGACTATTCAGGAGAGTGTTGTTTAGTTTTTCCGTATTCATCAGTTTTCCTCCTGCTACCCATTTCGAGTTTTATACCATTGTGGTCAGAGAAGATACTTGGCACGTTTTCAAACTTCTTGAAATTACTCATACTTTCTTTTTTTATGGGCTAACATATGGTATGTCGGTAAATGTTCCATGTGCACCTGAGAGAGTGTGTATCCTGCTGTTGTCAGATAAAATGTTCTGTGTATGTCTGTGAGATCCATGTGGTCTGTAGCATTGTTCAAATCCAGTATTTCCATGTTGATTCTCTGTGTGGATAATCTATCTGTTGTTAAGAGTGGGGTATTAAAGCCCCAAACTTACTGTCTTACTGTTTATTTCTCCTTTTAGTCCTGTTAATTCTTGCGATATATATTTTGGTATTCTGATGATGAGTGCTTAAATATTTATATCTTTTTGATGGACTGGCCTATTTATCATTATATAATGACTTTCTTTGTCTCTTTAAACCATTTTTAGTTTAAAGTCTATTATACATTAGTACCTGTTTCACTAACCAAAAAAAAGTGAAGAGGATTTTCACTTTTGCAAAAAAGGCCATTCCCGTACTACTATAGGTCTTTCATAAAAAGAAAGTAGTGTAATGTGACCCTTCAAAAAGAAGGGATTGTTATTCATTATTTTATGCCATTTTAGCTTATGAAAGTTTTTATAGGAATATTCTGTTTTTAGAGAGTGGGGAAAACCTGTAACTTATTTAAAATAGACAAATTTCTTGAAAAACCCAAACTACCAAAGCTTACTTAAGAAGTTATAGGTAGGGGTGCCTGGGTGGCTCAGTGGGTTAAAGCCTCTGCCTTCGGCTCAGGTCATGATCTCAGGGTCCTGGGATCGAGCCCCGTATCGGGCTCTCTGCTCCACAGGGAGCCTGCTCCCTCCTCTCTCTCTGCCTGCCTCTCTGCCTAGTTGTGATTTCTCTCTGTCAAATAAATAAAATATTAAAAAAAAATTAAAAAAAAAGAAGTTATAGGTAACATGAGCAATCCTATATTTATTAAAGAAATCTAACATGCAATTTAAAGCATTTCAGCAAAGAAAATTCAATACCAGATAGCATCATTGTTAAATGTATTCTTTCAAGCTTTTAAAGAACAAATAATACCAATTTTTCAAAAATCTTTCATAAATTAGAATATGAGAAAAGACTTCCCAACTAATTTTGTTTTTTTTGTTTTATTTTTTTTAGACCAATTGTATATTAATCCAAAACTGGGCAAAGTCTTTCCAAGAAAATAAAATTTAAAGCAGAATACTATCTCTCATAAATGCAAGTGTCATTTATAAAATCTTAGCAAATTAACCCATCATTGTATCCAGAGGACAATATATTATAATCAAATGGAGTATTTTCTAGGAATACAAGATTGTTACAACATTCAAAAATCTATATATTTCAGCCTGTCAGCAGACCGAGAAAAGATAAAACATTTGATCATCTCCCACACATACAACACTAACAGATGACAACACCAAGATCCATTTATGATTTAAAAACTCAGCAAACTAGTAAATAAAAAAGGATTTACTAACCTGTTCACAATATCTGTCAAAAATTTTAGGGGTGCCTGGGTAGCTTGGTCCTTAAGCATTTGCTTTTGGCTAGGTCATGATCCCAGGGTCCTGGGATTGAGCCTGAATCGGGTAGGCTCCCTGCTCAGTGGGAAGTCTGCTACTCCCTTTCCCAACCCCCCTGCTGTGTTCCTGCTCTCACTGTGTATCTCTCAAATAAATAAATAAATAAATAAATAAAATCTTTAGAAAAAATTTTAAGCAACAATCTTATGTCTGGAGGTTTTATGCAGTGTAGTGAATCTGGCAAAATAAAAAACATTTATACAGAGCAGAAGCAAAGAAATAAACTGTCTTTATTCACAGATGATGGTGTCATTTTCTATGTACAAAATCTCAAAGTGCACCAAAGAACTACTAGAATAATGAGTGGGTTTAGAAGGTTTGCAGGAAACAGTGTATAAGTCAATTGTATTTACCTATGCAAGCAATGGACAACTGAAAACTGAAAGAAAGAAAAAAAACCTTCATAATTTACAATAGTTTCAAAAAACATGAAATAATTAGGGATAAATCTAACAATATATATGCAAAATTAGCTTCCTGGAAAATACAAAACACTAAAGTAAGGAATTGTAGAAGACCTAAATGAATGGTGGGACATAAAGTATTCACAGAATAGAAGACTGGTTATTGCCCAGATCTCAGTTCTCCCCAGATTGCTCTATATATCCAATATAATGCCAACCAAGTCCCAGCACAATTTTTTTTTAAATTGATAACTAGATTGTAAAAATTTTTACTGAAATGCAAAGGTATACAATAGCCAAAACTTTAAAAAAGAAAAAGAATATTGGAACACTTACGGTATCTGTTTTTTTAAAGATTTTATTCATTTATTTGACAGAGATCATAAGTAGGCAGAGAGGCAGGCAGAGAGAGAGGGAGAAGCAGGCTCCCTGCTGAGCAGAGAGCCTGATGCGGGGCTCGATCCCAGGACCCTGAGATCATGACCTGAGCCGAAGGCAGAGGCTTTAACCCACTGAGCCACCCAGGCACCCCTATAGTATCTATTTTTAAAGCTTACTATAAATGTGTAGTATCAAGACTATACTTTTGATGTAAGGATAAACATGTAGATTAATGGGATAGAACAGAGTAAAGAAATAGACCTACAGAAATATGACAGTGATACTGCGATTGTCTGAATGTTTGTGTTACCGCCCCCAATTCATATGTTGAAATCCTACCCTCCCCCCCCCTCAAGTGATGGTATTAGGACCTTTGGGGGGTGATCAGGTCACGAGGCAGGAGCAATTACAGGATTCGTTCCATCCCAGAGAGCATGCTTGTCCCTTCTATCATGTCAGGATCCAGCGAGACGCAGACAGGCTGCAGTCCAGAGAGGGGATCACACCAGAGCTCTCGACCATGCTGGCAAATCCATCGTGGATTTCTGTCTCCTGAACTGTGAAAAATAAATTTCTGTTATTTATAGGGCACCCAGTCAGTGGTATTTTGTCATGACAACCCAAGCAGACTAGGACAGAAAATGGGTACCAAGACAAGGAAATGCTACTGTGACAAACACCTGGAAATAAGCAACTGGCTTTGGAACTGGTCCCAGGCTGGAGGAGTTTTGAGAAAGCCCACACTGCCCGAACAGGACCTTTAAAAGTGAGGCAGATGGAAACTCAGGGAAAAAAGTGCAGGGAAAGCCTCAGTCTTCCTAGAGAACACGAGTAACCCTGAACAGGATGCTACTAGAAACAGACAGCAGAGGTTGTTCTTTGAGGTCTCAGCCGGAAATGAGAAATGTGCTGGAGAAAGAAGGAAAAGCCGTTCTTGTTACAAAACGTGGCACAGAACAAGGCAGGGTCATGTCCATGTCCCCACGCTCTGCTGGGGGACAGCAGGCCGGGCCGTGGATTTGGCCACCTGGCTGAGGAACTGCCTAGGCCAAGTGTTGCGGGTGTGGCCTGGTTTCTCTCCACTGCTTCTGTGAAATGCAACAAGAGAGAAATGTCTTAAAGACAGAATTGTCAACCAGAGAGGAAGCACAACATAAAAATTTAGAAACTCTCAGCCTACCCTGTTGAACGGAGGAGAAAGCCTGTTTGGGAGAGAACACAAAGCTTGTGGCCACGTCGGAGAAGGAGATGAGCGAGGACCGGGGTACCTTGGCAAAAGCTGGGAGCTGTTTCTCAGGACAGTGGCTGATGAGTCAACATCCCCGTGGAAGGCGGGATGCACTGTCCTGTGGAAAAATGGCTCCTGAAGGCATTTCAGAGATCATAGCGGCTGTGCCTCCCATCACCAGCCTGGAGTGGAGTGATTTCAAAGGAGGAGCCATCTGCTGCCTGGGGCCACCTCACCCTGCAGGCTCTGTCCCTGCCCTCCTGCAGCCCTAGCCCAGCTCCAGTAGGTGTCAGAGTGCTGTGTGCTCTGCCTAGCAAAGCTTGGGGGCATGGCTGCCTCCGCCTAGATTCAGAGATGCTCCGGAGAGCTGTGGGCCCCAGACAGAGAGTTACTGCTGCTCTGGAACCGACCCAGAGAGCCCCCATGAGCGCAATGCCTAGTGGAGCCATGCGGGCACAGAGGTCCCTATGACTCCAAACCAGTAGAGGAAGTAGTGTGCATTATAGCCCAGGGGGGTCCTGGGCCTATGACACCAGTGCATGAGAACCCTGGCATGGGCCGTGCCCCCCCAGAGACGTAATGATAGGGACATCCCAAGAGGTTAGGGGCAGGGATGCTTGAAGTCTTGGAAGCCCAAACCCTGCCCTCGTGGGTCTGGAAGTTGGGAAGTGGGGGGTTTGCAGACTGGTTGTTGAGATCGTGTGTTGGTGGCTGTGAGTCCTGCAACTTCTCTTAATTCTCATCTGCTCTCCAGCCGATGTGCAGATCCCCTCAGCATTCCGGGTGGGTTGAGACAGAAATGGGCCTCTTGGGCAGTGCCCCAAAGCAAGGGGAAGCGGTCACTTACCGCACTCTCAAGAAATCATAGGCTGAGGGCATCTCCCTCTGTGCTGAGCTCTGCCACCGTGAGGCAGGGGGTGACAGGTGACAGGTAAAGTGGAGGTCTTCTTACCCTTTTCCATATGGCTGTTGTCAGATTTTGTTCAAGAGTGGCATGCCGTCATCTCTCAAAGTGACGCCAGAGCTCTTGGAAAGGTCTTTTTTTTTTTTTTTAAGATTTTATTTATTTATTTGACAGACAGAGATCACAAGTAGGCAGAGAGGCAGGCAGAGAGAGAGGAGGAAGCAGGCTCCCTGCTGAGCAGAGAGCCCGATGTGGGGCTCGATTCCAGGACCCTGGGATCATGACCTGAACTGAAGGCAGAGGCTTTAACCCACTGAGCCACCCAAGCGCCCCACGGAAAGGTCTTTTCATCATGGCTGGGGGTTCAATCAGTGTTTCCGTGGAAAGAAAGATCTGGGACCTCCCATTCTGTCACTTACCATGACCCCTGTAATTTAGATGCCCCTAGTCTAGTACTTAGAGTCTGAACGTAAGTGGGAACTTACAGCACACACACACACACACACACACACACACACACACACAGTCTCATCGAACTTAGTCACCATACTGGCTCACTAAATGAAGTGTGGCATGCCCAACAATCAGAAGGATTTAGACAGCATGTTAAGGCCTGGTGTCAATTAAATATTAGAAGAGTGTTTTGATTAAAATGGCTTAAAACATGCCAAGAGACAGAAGATGTTATTGCTGTACAGGACTAATTAAAAGATATTTATAGGGAGATACTCGTGAGTAAGGAGATTATTCTATTACAGTCAGCAGGAGAGAACACGATAAAAAGTGAGCAGAGCAGCTTTCTGGAACCTGCCACTGGTTCCTTTCCCTCAGGGACTGCAGAGAGTCTGCCCATCTCTGATGGCAGTTGGGATGCAGCCAGAGCCTTTTTTTCTTTCAAGGTTGTGCAGTCTTTCCCGCGTGTCTGTAAAGGTTTTGTCTTTCTCGTTTAATCCTCCTCCCTCCCAAATTATGATTGCATCTCATTCCATCTCATTCCGTCTCGGGTTTTTTCCTGAGTTATATGAGACATGATGATTTTAGGATAAATCAAGAAAACAAGCTGTTTGGGTCATCTCTGGCGTGGCAGTTCCAAATTATAGAGAATGGATGCCACGCTGTTTTAACTGAACTGAGCCAGATTAAAGGTCTTTTCTGAACTCTTAGGCTCAAGAACACTCACAGGAAGTTAGTGTAGTTGAAGAACGAATATCGGGCAGTCAGGCTTACGAAGTCCGGGTACGGATGAGTAACACAGGGTTGTATTGACTTCGCAGAGAGGCTTGGTTTATCCTATCAACCAAAAGAGGCACAATCTTTGTGAAATAAATGCAACTCAGGTATGGTGCTTGTCCAGTTTATCCCCGGATAGTGGACAGAGGAGGAAAGGAAGAAGAAATGGCAAGCAGACCGTCATGATCTTTCATTGGTAGCGTACCGAGTTCATGACCTGCGGTACATCTCCCATGTTTTAAGGTCAGTTTTGCCCTAAAGTAAGTTAAGACTCTACCAGTTTAGGGATGCCTGGGTGGCTCCCTTGGTTAAGCATCTGCCTTTGGCTCAGGTCATGATCCTGGGGTCCTGGGATCAACTCCCACATTGGGCTGCCAGCTCAGTGGGGAGTCTGCTTCTCCCTCTGCCTCTGCACCTGCTTGTGAGCTCTCTGTCTCTCTCTTGCTCTTGCTCTCAAATAAATGAATCTTAAAAACAACAACAACAACAAAAAAAAAAAAAACCTCAACCAAATTATTGTGAAAAACGTCCGTGGTCTGAGAATTTAAAATGAAATCAAAAAGAATTCATAAATTTTGCATTATAGAAGAAAGAAGAGGAATCCTCACTACCAAACCACATCATTTTAAACATCAAAATTCTCCACATGAGTGAAATCTAAAACTTTTTCTGACAGTCTGCTTTGAGGTATGTTGTTGAGCTGATGTCTCCCAACACTCGGGACAGGAAAATGAGACCTCATGACGCTAGAGAGAAGAGGAACTTGCAGTCAGGAGTTCTATAGGCGTAGGAAGTCTATTTAGAGAGGGATATTAACGGCATGCTTTGAAAGGCGGTACTGTATTTTTACAGTAAAATGTTTAGGTCCTATGAAAGGGGATTATTTGTCTCAAGGAGTAAAAGATTGAGAATCTCTAACTGATCACAATGTTCCTTCATCAGAGGGAAATATAAAAATCTCTTTGCTGGTTGAGGTTTTACCTTTTAGATTATGTAATATACATTTCTGTTGACCTTCAAGCTCTCATTCTCTGTCCTTTCTTGTTTTCATCTCCTTCCAGTTATCTGCCGCACAGTGAAAACCGTTATGTATTATCCCAAATGATTTCCTCCTGCCCTATCCCAATTTTCTTCCTTTCCCCAACCTACAGCTCTTCCCACTTTCCCCTCTACTTTGCATTTCCTTTGTACCATGTGTGTATGTTATACAAAACGTAGTTTTGTCTTCATTTGCAATTTTTTTTTGCTAATCTTTTGGTCTTTTTGTGACAAATTAAAAAACCATTGTTGTTCCATAAATGTGCTTTTTCATTTTTAAAGAGATTGTTTGAATCTGGAGATGAGTCACAAAGAAGTAGTATCTGGATATTTGAAATCCATATTTATTTATTTTTATTGACAAGGGGTAATGGGAATTGGCAGTAAAGCTGGAATTGTTTGCCATATACATTCCAGTGATTTTAGATGCCAAGAACTTTCCTTTTGATGCTCTCCCTACTTTCATTTCAACCTGTGCTTAGGGGGTGCTTGATAATCTGAGTAGACGAGCGGGGTGGGGATTGGTAGAAGGATCCACCACGCTCTGCAGCATCTCCACCTTCTTTTGCAGATTCCAATCTGGTCCTCTGTTAACTTGCAGATGTCTCTTCTGCAAATGCCAGACAGATTTAAACAATGGTTTTCGGCAGAAGGCAAACCACTTCTTACTGTAGAAGAAAAGAGGTAGTGAAATAATTAGCTCATGAGTGGAATGTGAGACGTGAGACACTGTTAAGTGTGAGGCCAGAGGGTTCCGGTATGAGCACTTCCGTATGGAGAGAAGAAGCTGGACAAAAGATCTGTTCAGTTGTTCCATCACTTTCACTGTCCTTTTTTACCCAACAGCCCAAGTGTGAACAGACTCCTCACGCCCTTTTCTACAGGTTCCTGGCATTCCTAACTGATGCTTCAAAAAGAACTTTGGTAAATGTCACAGTGGCTCAATGAACAAATACGTGTCCACATAAAATTGTGGGGGGGCACCATTCAGCAATAGTGCTGGGGCGGATCAAAGAATTGCGATCTGAGGACAGAGATTGGGTAGCAACCCGGGTAGTGTCCTGGTAGGGAGCACAAGTCAGAGGTTTTTAAAGCAAAAAGGGAATGCATTGTATACATCGTTCACAAAGAATTTTTGAGCGGTGTTGGCAGCAGAAAGCTACTTCTGGCTGAATCTGATTGGTCGCCAATGATCTCACTAAGCAAAAATCTCTTACTGTAGCAGGTTTCAGGTGTTTGGGCTGAGTCCTTGGAATATTCGCAGTTTGGCCCCTGTCAAAAGTTCATGGCTCCACGAGTGAAGACGCGCATAAGGCCCACCTCCTAAATGGCCTCTCAGCTCCGTTTTAAAACCCCTTGACATACTTGACCCCATATCATTTTCCTTTCACATCTGTGTTCTAAGTATACCAGTTTCTTAACTGTTTCACTCCTTTATGTGGATCTGCAACAAGTATTTGCTGAGCAGGCATTTTTCTATTCAGCAGGCATTTTTCTTTGCACTAATAATAGAACAGTGAAAATGGGAAAAATGTTCATTATTCTCACAGGACGTATCTTCTGGGAATCAATCTGACCATACAAAAACAGGTGGCTAGGATTATTTCAGAAAGTGGCGTTGGGAACAAAATCATACAGTCCTCGACCAGTAGAATCTGCAGGATGCGGCTGACGAAGGGAGAGAGAAAGGCTTTCTGAGGCTGTAGTGTTTGAACGGAGGCCTGAATGATGGGCATGAAAGAGACAAGCAAATAGCCCTTTGAGGGTATTCCAGGCACACGGAACAGCAAGAGCAAGGTCCCTTGCTTCGTTAAGTGGAAGAACAGAAAGATCTGTATAGGTTGAGCGTTACGGAGAAAAGTAAGTTTGGTAAGACACGAGAGGAGGTAAGACAGAGAAGGAGGATCCCATGTTCCTCGTAGGCCATGGTGAGTTTTCAGGTCCCTGGACCTGATGCTGCTGTCCTCTTGCTCCAGCTCCCTGAACAACTGACAGGCTCATTCTTCTGCTACAGCGTTCAGTTTCACAGCCCCTGGGTGGCTCAGTCGGTTAAGCGTCTGCCTCCCGCTCAGGCTGTGATCCTGGAGTTCAGGGATCGAGCCCCTCATCTGGCTTCTTGCTCAGCAGGGGGTCTGCTTCTCCCTCTCCCTCTGCCATTCCCCCCCCACCCCCACATACTCCCGCTCACTCTCGCGCAAATAAATTAAAATGTTCAGGTTTTTTACCTTTCCTATCTCCTTTTTCCCTCCAGTCATGTACCTGAGGGGTCAGGTGAAGTTTCAGGAAATCAGATCGTGTGGTACTAGTTGTGGTGCTCGTCTGTTCTACAGACACATAAGTCCCTTTTGTCACATTTCAGGCAGCTCAGAAACAAGCAGAAGTTATTTTTTTCTCTCTATATCTAGGTATGATCTACTTAACTCAATGTACCTTAGTCACTGCGTGTAGCAGAAAAAATAATAAATTTGTAGACATTCTGGACAATCCTTTCCCAGTTGTATTTAAAAAGCTGAAAATTTGTCATCACATCCAGACCCTTATTTTCTCCAGATGACTCACCGTTTAGCCAAGTTAATTTAGTAGGAAACTCTCTAATGGCAGAGCTGATGACCTGGCACTACCATCCTCAAAATCAAGTGACTGCCCAGGGGAAAAGCCACTTAAGAAAGAGGTAGAAGGAAGACAGTTAAGCTTCAGTCCGTGTCACCTCTGTATTGAGAGTTTGCATAGTGCCAAGGATTTCCCACCCGTGAGGTCACCGAAGGTCCACTCAGTAATGGATGGGATCCTAACAAATGAGAATTTTTCAGTCATCGCGTTACTTTTGTTTATATTTGCCTGTGAGGCCATTCCTGGCTAAGAGTGGTGAGACAATATTTTTAGGTTAAAATTTGGTGATAATGTTCCTCTTTGCCATAGCAGAATGACATCTGCAATATACCCAGCTGGTCAAGTAATTTGAATATATATTTGGAAGGAGAGAATTAAAAAGGAAATCAATATGATCAATGATTTCTGATAAATGTTATTTTAAAAATAGGAAGAGTATTACCTTAACCAAATTAAAACTCATCTGAACACAAAAATCCATATAGCATTTCATAGTGAAATACTAGCCTTAGTCCCATTAAAATGAGAAGGGAAAAAAGAATGTCCACTGTTGATATATATTAATATAGTTCTGAAATTTCTGGACAGCACTAGGAGTCATGAGAAGAAAAGTCAGGGGTGACTTGAGCCTACTGCTTTTCCTCTTCTTCTGTTCCTCCTCAAATGTCATTCGAATTAGGTCAGTTGCATTTTGAAAGAGTCTGTAGGAGTGCCCCAAGCACAGGGTACCAGCAGTACATCAGAAACGGAAATTCCTGGAAGATACAAAACAAATATGATCAGATTGAAAGATTTAGGCTTTTGGCCACCATTGCAAGTCAGATACTCTCAAGTGCCTGCCATTATAGAATGAATGGGTCATAGAGAATATCTCTGAAATATTGCTCTTCTTGAAAGTGGTGGGGTAGTTTCCGAGACTACTCACTCCCTAGAGGACAAGTCTGTGAACTGAAGCTTAAGCAGCGAGCCCTCTAGATTGGTTGGCTGGCTGGGCTAGGGTACGGACATAAACACGGAGGCGGTTTCACAATGGAAGCTTTGGATGGTAACTGACACCATCTCAGTTTAGACACCTAGGAGACTGGCAGACTAAGGATAAGCCGTGACTTCACTGTGACAAGTCATCAGGAAGATAAGGCACCATGAGCTAAAGTTAATGTAATAAACAACGTATTGGTACCCTCAAGGACTAAAGGTTTTGGCATTGCCAGTGTGACAATTAAACATCTGTGTATCAAATTGTTTAAAGAAATAAAACCTATTATCACAAAGCTGCACAAACAAGGAAACAATATAGATAAGAGAATTAGTGGGCAGGTTTAGACATGAAAAAATTTTTTCATTTCATTTCATTTTTTCAAAAAAAATTTTTGAAAAATATAAATACAAGGTATTAAAGACCAATTATTAGACAAGAAAATTAGCAAACAAAGAGATACATCTGAATTATTTACCCAGAACTTTGCACAAAGACACAAGGTCTCAAATTTATTCCAGGACAAGAGAGGAATGAGAGGAGGCAGTGCTTAAAGAGATTCTCCAGAAATGATGGAAAAAATACAGATCCACAGAATCAAGATAAAAAAGCATTCCTAACAGATAATATAAAAGAAATTCACATTAAGTGATAAAACAAATGCTAGATCATAAAAACATTAAAAAAGGACAATAACTCAAAATACTAATTTAAAAGTAATAATAATAATAAATAATAAATCTAAAAATTTAATAATTAAACTATGGCAGAAGAGTGAAAGCCAAAAAGAATGACTTGTGAGAGAAAATTACTGCTGGTGTAGAATTGGGTTCTCAGTAATGCTTTCTTTCCAGAATAAGGATAACATTTACAAATGACTGAAATGATTTACCACTAAGATTTCTACAGCAAAGGAAATCCTAGAGGACACACACCATGAGGAAAGAATGTAACACAGAAAGGTGGCCTGAGAATCAAAGTGGAATTCTAGTAAATACCAGTAAGTGGATGATAGTAATAATAATGCTCTCCAGTGGATGAGGTTTGAAAAAGAACAGACCGAACATGACAGATGCGCAGCTAACATCGTTCTCAGTGGTGGAGTTTGAAGCTTTCCCTCTAGGTCAGAAAAAAAGCAAGTGTTTTCCACTGTCAGTGCTCCTGTTCAACGTAGGACTGGAAATCCTAGCTAGAGCAGTCAGGCAAGAAAAAAACAATAACAACAAAGGTGTAGTTGGAAATGAAGAAGTCAAATTGCCTCTGTTTGCAGATGACATGATTAACTCAAAATGGATTAAAGACTTAAGTGTAAGACCCAGAGCTACGAGAGTCCTAGAATAGGAAAAAAATTGCCTTGACATCAGTCTTGGCAGTGATTATTTGAATGACACCAAAAGCACAGGCCACAAAAGCAAAAATAAGTGAGTGGGACTTTAGCCAACTGAAAAGCTCCTGCATAGCTAAAGAAGTGATCACCAAGATGAAGAGGGAGTCTACAGAATGTGAGAAAATATTTACAAACCATGTATTTGTTAAGGGGTTAATGTCCAAAATATATAAGGAATCCTTACAACTCAAAAGTAAAAAAAAAAAAAAACAAAAAAAAAAACCCTCTAACAATCCAATTAAAATATGGGTAGAGGACTTGACTAGATCCTTCTCAGAGTAGACTGGCCAGTAGCCGGCAAGTACGTGAAAGTCCCACATGACTCAGCATCAGGGACAGGCAAATCAAAACCACAGTGAGACAGGACCTCACACCCGTCAGAACGGCTGCCAACACCAAGACGGATAAGAAGTCCTACAGGGATGCGGAGAAAGGGGAGCTCTGATGTGCTGTTGGTGGGAATGTAAACTGGAGAGTAAATATGGAAAGTCCTCAAATAATTAAAAATTAAAGCCATAATTAAAAATAGAACTACCGTGTGACCCAGCAATCCCTCTTTTGAGTGTATATCTGGAGGAGCTGAAGTCACTATCTAGAAGAGACACCTGCATTCTCCTGTCACTGCAGCCTTAGTCATGATAGCAGGACATGGGAACCATCCAAGAGTCCATCAACAGAGGACGGATGAGCAAACTGTGATGTCTGTAACAATGGACCATAATTCAGCCGTGCAGAAAAGAAATCCTGCCGTCCGCGACCACATGGGTGGACTGCGATGGGCTTGTGCTGTGTAATTAGAGAAGGACAAACACTGTACAATTTCACTTATATGTAGAGTCCACTAATATCGAACTCATAGAAACAGAAAATGGAATGGTGGCTGCAAGGGGCTTAGAGGTCAGGAAATGGGGAAATGTTGGCCCAAGTGTACAAACCAAATTACGAGATGAGTAAGTTCTGCGGAGGTGGCATACAGCATGGTGACTCCAGGTGACGATTCTGTGTTGTGTCCTTGGACATTGTTAGGAGAGTAGAGATGCAGTGTTCTCACCGTAACAACAACAAAATGGTAACCATGTGGGGTAAAGGACGCATTAGCCTATCTTGTGTTTCCTAATATATACGTGTATCAATCATCACCTTGTTTGTCTTAAACTTACACAATGCTATATGTCAGTGGCATCTCAATAAATGTGGAAAATAAAAACAATAAAAGGCGGGAGACCCACAGGGGCCTGTCTGTGTGGACAGCCGGAGGAATCAGCTGCTGCTGGAGCCAAGAGGCAAACAGCCGAACCCCAGACGAACTTTTAAGATCTGAGTGTGGGCTTTGGTAGCACAAATCCTAGCAGCGCTGGGTCCCAGACACGCCGGACTCAGTCTTCTTTCCTGCCCTTCCACTAAAGGTTTTCAAGAGAGATTGGGTAAAGAGCAAGAAGAATCACCTATGACCTGTTTGAGGGACAGGCAGGAAGGGGCTCCTGAAGTCTGAACCTGGGCGGGGGACGCCGGGGGACGCCGGGGGACGGACTTGCCGTCTCGCCCTGTCCCAGGCAGCAGTGGAGGTGCGCGGGGCGGGGGAGCTGGGAAAGTCCACTCGACCTCCAGCCGCAGGTGCACCGGCGAGAGGCCCCACGAAGGCGGACACAGGCCGGGGCAGGGGAGCCGAGGGAGACTCTGCAGCTACTCTAGCCTTTCACTGAGGAGAGCAGCTGCCAGCTGAGGCCGACATGGGCGGCCCGACGACATGGGCGGCCCGAGCAATACTAACGAAGGTCAGAAGAGCCCAGAGCGGCTCCCCAGGGTGCAGGCGCGGCACACTGTGAAGGGGGCAGCTGTGTGGGCGGAAATCAGGAGTTCGGATTTGGATATTTTACCTTGAACTTAAATACCCAAACAGAGACATAAATTGTCACTGGATGCTCGTTACAAGTCCAGAGCTGAGAAGAGGCCCGGGGGAGTGTTTAAAAGGGCGCGGCTGGCCCCGGGGAACACGTGGAGAGAAGGAAGAGGAGAAGTCCCGGGAATGAGCCCTGGGGCTCCCCAGTATGGAGAACATTGGGGGGGAGGGGGCAAGTAGCCAAAGAGAGGAGGGGGGCACCTCTGGGGGAGGGGCGGAGGGTCCGGTGAGCGCGCTCCCCCGGAAGCTGGGTGAAGAGCGCACTTGAGGAGGAGGAGGGCGGCCAGCTGCGTGGGTCTGGTGCTGAGCCGGCCAAGGTCGCAGTGGTCCGTGACCCTTGGATCCAGCCCTGTGGAGATCCTTGGTGACTGAAACCACAGCTTCGGTAGCAGGGAGAGGGGTCGGGAGAGTGCCTGCTCGGGACATTGTTAAGGGTTCCAGGAGAAGAACCAGAGTAAAAAATATGGGATGATTTTGAGGTGTTTCACTGCCAGACGAAGCAAAGAAGGGGGATAGCACTGGAAGAAGAGCAAAAGAAAAGAAAAAGCTTTTCCTTAAAATCAAAGAAACAGCAGCATGTCTGTAAGCTAGTGGTGATAATCCAGTAGAAAGAAAAGGATGATAGGATGAAGAGGGAAGAATTGTCACTAAGAAATTCCTAGATGTGGTGTGAAAATTTTTAACACCCTTTATTTTCTCTGAGTCTCTGCAACATCTGTTGTGATTTCAAACCTGTTCCTTCCTGAGATGGTTATTTTAAGTGTGTCTCATTTTTTCTTGATCGGTGTCCCCCGGATTATTATAAAATATATTACTCTTTAAAATACCAACCTTTTTCTTGTCTTTTATATATTTGTGTCTCTTTCATTTGTTTCTCTAACTTCTAACTTACCTTCATCTCTCAGTTTTGACCTGTAGCTTATTTTAGTATGATTCATTTGCTAATTTTCATTTTGATGTTTCCTTTGATGTGTGCCTATTGCATAAGTATATTTCTACGTTTCCAAAAATTTATAATTTTGTTAATAATTTCTGACTTAAATGAATTAGGTTCAAAGACTTTTTTCTCCAATTTTGCAAAATTTTATTTTTTTTCTGGCTTTATTGAGATAGAATTGTGTGAGTTTGAAGTGTGCAACATGTTGATTTAATACACTAATAATTTTGATCTTCTGAAATTTTGGTAGCTGCTTTATGATTGTGTATGGCCATTTTTATAAATGCTTTGGCTGTACTTAGAAATTTGCATTCCGTATTTGGATGTAGTGCATTAAGGTTCTTTCTGAGAGATCCGAGAGAAAGATCAGTTCCATCTTCTTGGTTTATAGATGGCCATCTTCTCATGTCTCCACACTGTGTTCCCTCCTTATATGCCTGTGTCCAAATTTCCTCCTCTTAGAAAGACACCAGTCCTATTAGGTTGGGTCCCACCCTAATGACTCCATTTTAACTTAGTCCCCACTGTCAAACCCCAGTGTACAAATATGGTCACTTCTGATGTACTGAGTCTTGGAATTTGATATATGCATTTTGGGGATGACACAATTTAGCCCATAACACCTTTCTTTTCCTTCAAACCTTTCTGACTGCTTTCATTTTAGATGGTTTTTGGTTTTGTTGTTGTTGTTGTTGTTTAGGTTTGGTTTGGTTTTGATTTTGGGTTTGTTTTTTTTTTTTAAATACCATACAGTTGAGTTTAGTTGTTTCATTTTTTTAAGTGCTAATTATTCTTGCTTTGAAGTAGAAAATTAACCTACTTGCATTTTAATGTTGTCACTAATATAGTTGGGTTTAATTCTACCATCTTACTTTGCTTTCTGTTTGCCAAGTCTCTACTACTTTTTTCTCTCTCAGTTTCTCTCTTCTACTGGATTATTTTTAATCATCTCATTTTTTCCTACTAGTTGGGAAATTAAAGCTTTGTTCCCATTCTTTTTTTAAAAATTTATTTATTTGACAGAGTGAGAGAGGGAACACAAGCAGGGGGAGTGGGAATGGGAGAAGCAGGCTTCCCAATGAGAAGGCAGCCCGATGCCGGGCTCAATCCCAGGATCCTGGGATCATGACCCGAGCTGAAGGCAGACACTTAACCAACTGAGCCACCCAGGTGCCCCCTTTGTTCCCATTCTTGTAGTAGTTCTCATAGAATTAAAACATATGTTCTTAATACAGCAAAGTCTAAAATTAATCAAAATGTTTATCCTTATATAATACAATGACCTTACATCTTTGTCATCATCATTTAACGCCTCCCAGTTATTTGCTTTTTTTGCCAGGTATTTTAATTCTACATCTATTTTTAATCCCTACCACTTTCAGATGCTTGATGGGTTTCTAAATTGGTTTATCCAAGTTTGAGAAGAGTGTATTTTTACCTAGTAAAGTTGAAGATTCATATTTTAAGACTCCATTCTATCCCTAAGATGGCACTCCAGGGAAACTCAGACATATGTGAGAGAAGTTTTATAGTAAGATTATTTATAATAGCCAGCAACCAGAAAAACATGAAATTTCCACCATCATTACAATAGTTAAATGTGTCATTACTGTTGTATCAACTGCAAATAAGAATAGTCAAATACTTTTCATTTCTGGTTCTTCTACATCATTCATTGTCTTATTGACTTGTCATTCTACTTTATAATAATTCAGAATAATTCAGAACATTTTTATATATAAACAGGCCATTATTTATTTAACTGTGCTTTGATTGATGGAAATCAGTTAGGTAATGTACAGTCTTTTGTCTTTACATATACTACAGGGATGATTAACATTATACACATGCTACTTAGAATATGAATGAAGTAGGTCTATAAGATATATTCCCATGGGAATGGAATGGTGGGTCTAGGAATTAAAAATTTTTTTTGTTGCCTGTTTATCTTTCATGATATAAAAAAAATATTTGTTTAGATTCTAGTGCTATTAACTTTTCATTACTCCTGTTTATGAGATGATTTTTTTCCTGGACCAAAAGCCTTGTGTAGGGTATGTTGCAGGAGTTACTTTTAATAACCAATATCTTATATTATTCATGTTAACTTTTACTTTTATTCAGACCATGGAGATAAGCCAGATATATGGCTATTCACAAGATAATGTCTCTGTCCCCCTTCCAGACTCACCATGGCTATTCACAAGATAATGTCTCTGTCCCCCTTCCAGACTCACCAATAGATTATGTGTTGCATCTATAACTTGTTTACACCATTCTTGGTTTGGTCTGAATTATCTGTCAAGTCCACTACTGACCTCTGGGATGCTCCCATGAATTACCCAGGAATTCTGTTCTTATTTTGCAAAGGGTCGTTTTCGAGTTTGTTTTTAGGGTGTGCCCCTTATCTTCCAGAAGTATTCTCTTCTAGAACCTCCTAAACTGTGATGTCATGTGCCTCTGTTTTTCACATTCCATCTATATGCTGGTTTACTTGAAGATGGTATTTTCAGTTCTTTTTCTCATTCATGTTGCTTTTGGATGATTTCTAAACGAAAATGGTAGAAATGCTGAAAGTCCTCTTACAGGCTCCTTTCATTAGAATGTTTGTCTTACAGTCTCTCAGGAAACCGTAGTTTCCAGGCTATCTTCAATTTCTTCTTTTGTTTTATAGATACTGTCTTTAAAGGACTGGAAAATGACAAGATGGGTCACAACTCTTGTTAGCCTCACATGGAATAACACAACACAAAACAAAACAAACACTATCCATACTCTCTTTCTTGCTACACATTATTTATTGGGCTTGTATGTTTGACCAGACACTACGTAGTTCATTCCTGATTGAACTAGTAGCATGAACCACATTTTCTTCCAAATAAGATTTCATTTTCTCACTGATAAACTTGGCATTCAAAATCATGGTCTTTGGGTTACCCATAAGGACTTGAGAAATGTTGGCAAAGGGAAGGCAGGAGACTGATTCACTGTCACAGGTAGGGGACTGTGACATAGAATTGTCACAATTGCCGCATTTGGCTGCGGGCAGTGAGGCAGTCCAGCTTCCACATCGGTTTATTTCCATGAAAACTTACGACCTCCCCATCTCCTTCATCTCCAGCTCTTGGTGACCACTATTCACCCCAATGCTTACTGAGTCACATGTAAGTGGGCTCATGCAGCATTTCTCTTTCCGTGTAGGACTTACGTCATTTAGCGTCTTGTCCTCAGGTTCTTCCACGTTGTTATGAATATGTTTGTAAATCAAATCTCGTGTTATATAACCTTAAATATACCCAATTTTGATTTGTCAATCATACCCAGTAAAGCTGGGGAAAACTTCTGAAAATAACCTCTGACCTTATTTTAGTTCCAGCTTTATTGAATCTTTGGGTGGCATGTGATGTCTCGAAAGTCTTGCTACTGTTACTTGACTTGATTTGATGTTCATCAACTCAATGTTTTTCTTAAATCACTGACAGACTCCTAGCAGCTTTTCTGCATTTGCTCAGTGTGTGTGGCACTTTTTCCTGGTTCTGTCGATGGTATTTTCTTCCTTTCTCTTCTCCAGTTCCCTCTTATGCTCTCACCTCCTTACTTCCATTTTCTCATCTTCTCTATTTTGCTTTCTCTTTTCATGCTGCTGGCTTCCCGTAAGCGTTCCCTGGAACTCCTGAAGCTTTAGACACTCATTACTGAACAATGATATGACCCTGCAGTGATTTCTTATCTGAGTATCGGGCCCATATTTTCAGTGCTACACACTTCACCTGAAAGATGCACAGGTCCCTAAAACTCAAGATCTTGAAACTGGCCCTGATTTTGTCCTTGTCTGAAATCTCAAAAATAAAAAAAAAAACATAAAAATAAGAACAAACATTCTCCTTACTGTATTTTCTTTCTGGGTTAATGCCCTTTGACTTTATTCAGGAACCCACGCATTGCCATCCCAGTGCATTCATTTGTTCATTAACTGTAATGTCACAGCTCAAACATGTGCCTTTCAGGTGTCCCTCTCTTCACTGAGTTACTGGTTAGTCGTACTCTCTTGTAGGCGAAGTCCCGTGATCATTCCCTTTCAGGCTTCCCCGTCTTCTTCGTTGCTTCAAGAGATGTTTCTAAATGCAGAAGACTTTGTCCGTTCCATTTTCAGAGCCAGCCAGTACATGGCGAGCTCCTCCTCCCGCAGCGTGTGCCCTCGGGACCCTCTGTGGGCTGCCTCTGAGTCTCTCTGCCAGCCCCAGGCATGAGCCCCCACCTCAGCGTGCTGCATGCGGAACCTGTAATTCCCCGTGACTGTCACACCTTGGTGTCTTTACTCATGTCCATTCACGTGTCTGAAGCCCCTTCCAATTCTCAGGTTCATCTTTCATTTACAAGCGATACAGTCATGATTTCTTTTATAAAATCAGTGTTATGTGGGCTTTTTTGTACCTTGAGTAATCTCACAGAAAGAATTTGATCTCTTCCTCTATAACCCCAATCCCCCAAGCATCCATGCTTTAACTTCTCTTATTTTGATATAATCGTTCAGTTCTCTGTCTCCTCCCATAAAACTTTCAAATCCTTACGCGTGGTAATATGGCTTATTTGTCTTTTAGGTCTAAAGCTCAGAAAAGTGCCTGGAAGATAATATATGTTGAATATAATATGACAGACTAATAACTACTGAAACTGAATAAAATGATATTTTGGGGTTGAGAAGTTAGGGGCAAAACTACAAGGTGGGGGGGCGCCTGGGTGGCCTCTGCCTTTGGCTCAGGTCATGATCCCAGGGTCCTGGGATCGAGCCCCGCGTCGGGCTCTCTGCTCAGCAGGGATCCTGCTTCCCCCTCTCTCTCTGCCTGCCTCTCTGCCTGCTTGTGATCTTTGTCAAATAAATAAATAAAATCTTAAAAAAAAAAACAAAACTACAAGATGGCAGTCTTTTCCACAGGGGACCTAGAAGGAGGGACGAAAGTGAAAGAAGAGGATATGGAAGCAAGAGGAATAGGTGGGAGAGCTGAGAGCACTAGAGAAAGAGCAAGAAGGCAGCATCTGGACTGCTCGGGTCTCAGAGCTCGTCCCTGGTTAGGGGCTCAGAGACTGGAGAAGCCTGTGCTCGTCGGACTGATGGGCTGTTCTCAGCATGAGGACATGAACGCGCTCTTCTTGATTCAGCCTATCCTTCAAGTTATCCAAAATTTGTCAAAGGATAAAAACAGCAGCATGTGAACGACATGGAAGGTTAACGTTGGAAGCTCCATTAAAAGAGGAAATCCTTCTCTATTTTAGTCATGACCAAAGCCATAATCAGGGCATGAGATAGTCTTAGTGGACCTTACCTCCCAATATGAAGTTTAGGACAGTGCCCGGCAGTTAGTATGTTCTACACAAATCCTCCTTTAGTGACGAAAGAAAATATTTCCGAGTGCAAACATAAAGATTATTTCATCTAGTAAGTGTTTTCGTAACATGGTCCAGATGACACCAGCGCTTCTTGTGTGACCCACAAACTGTTTTACCTCCTTCCCCATAGCTGATTACCAAATACTCATGCAGGCCCCTTGCCCCGTGCAAAGCCTGCCACGGCGCTCGATCTCATAACCCTGAGCCCAAACTGAGAGTCAGACACTTAGCTGACTGAGCCACCCAGGTGCCCCGAACCTGGTACCTCTGAATCACCCGTCTTAGCTCTGAGAATTTGTGATCACAGAGCGTCACCTTCGTGCTACTGTCCCCGTTTCCCTGCTCAACCACTTTCTTCCTACGTGGCTCACCCACGAGTATTGCAAAGCATGTGTTCCTCCTACTTGCTTCATTATTCAAGACTATTTATGCTTTGGTACCTATTCTGTGTGATTGTCATTTGTCATAAGAATCCCTTCCTAGAATATGGAGCAGCCCGTGGTCTTCTCAGTAATCCCTCCCTGGGGACTGTAACGCTCTTTCTGAAACCCCGTGCTGTGTCTGTGCCGTTTATACAGGGTGAGCTTGTGGCCAGTTTTTCTGGGGCAGTTCTGACTTACGCCTGCTGTTGTGGTGGTTACAACAGTGCTCCGTTTACCTACTTTCCTGAAGCATCTATTTGGGGTGGAAAAAAAAAAGCCATTTGTTCATCCTACTTTTACAACTATGGACACACCTGTCCCATAATGAGAGCTGTGTGTCATTACGCAGTACTGCTCTCTGAATTCCTCTGGGAGCCGAATACTTCTATGGCAGCTTCCCTAAGACATGCCCTTCGCGCTAGCCCCTGTTGGTGGGATTCCATCCGTCTGGCCCCTGACCTGGTGAGGAGGTACCGTGGTGGATGCGGCCGCGACCCAGTCCTTTCAGACCTGCCTGTCCGCAAGCCCGTCGCCACGCCTTACCAGTCACCCCAGGGCACAAGGTAAGGACAAAGCAGAAGAGACCGCATCAGGCAGAGGGTATAATGGCAAAGGAACGACCTCTTCCCTATTTTACCCTCTTGTGACCCTCATGAAGCTGCCGAGTTCGGGTTGATGAATCCAGGCTCTTGTCTGACCTGCCAGGTAGGCTTCGGATGGCAGACCCTGGCAGCCAGCCAGCGCCTTACCTGGTGGTAAGAGGGGCATGGAGAGGAGCAGGAAGAGAAGTCCGCGGAGTCTCATGGCTGAGCTGCCGGCAAAGACGAGAGGCATCGGCTGTTTGGAGCCTGGGGTTTCCGAGCGTGGCGGCCCCCGGCCTATTTATGGCGCTCCCGGGCCTGCGGTTTGCTCTTGGTTAGTCGAGCCTAGCGAGGAGGGGAGAAGCCGGTCTCCACAGGAAATGTCCAGGGCCAAAGTACACGGAGGCGGTGGTAACTCACGGATGAGGAGGCAGGAGTAACGCTGTCCGTGCCCCAGGCCGTCCTCGCTGTCCGCCGCGCTCCTCCCTTGGGCGCGCGCGGGGCCGCGGCTCGTGGCCGTGTATCTGCCGCGCGTCGCGGGACCGATGGCGGTCGGGGAGCGGGGGATGGAGACTTAAGCGAGTGTGGGCAGCAGGCCGTGTAGTGGACACAACCGGAAGACATAGTGGTTATTTTCCGGGTTGTTTCTGCCGAGGCGTGGGCGTGGGAGGGGTCGTGAGAATGTCGGGGGAGGCTTCACGACAAGGACGACGCCGAGCGTGCCGCGGGAGACTGCGGTGTTTTGTCTTTACAGCGACACTGTTCCATGGACAGCACCCCCTTTTTTTAGATTTTGTGGTCTTTTTAATAGATTTTTATTATTTCTTTAAATGTTTATGTTATCATTAAAATCTGGCATGATAGGGAATCTAGAAACACTGAAAAGTATGAAAAAATTAAATTGCTTGGAATCCTGCGACTGAAATTCAATCATAGCTAAAGACTTGGGGAAGTTTTTCCCAGAATGGTTGTCCTTTGCCATCTCGGCAGAATAAACATTATGATAATTGTACTTTGTTTTAACCTAAATTGCACTCTCTGGCTGAAAGTCTGCTCTGTTGGGTGTGATCATCAGCTTCTGTCACGGTCCCAGTTGATCCCCGAGTCCTTTTGTGTTCATGCCTTTGTGCAACTCCTTTCCTTAGGCGAGACTGGACGTGTGAATAGGTGACAGCAGGTGGGGGAGATGTTACTTCCTAGATTGGGTTATAAAAAGACCATTTTTTTCCCATCTTGGGCACCCTCCAAAGCCCTTTCACTGGCTTATTCAGTTACTCTGAGTAAAGCCAGCTGCCTTGTTCTGAGCTGCCTTATGGAAAGGGACTGGTGACTAGCAATTAGCTAATGAAGACCTGAGGCCGGTCAACAGTGACATGGGTGAGCTCAGGTGTGCATTCCCCCCTCCACCCACAGTCCAACCTTCAGAGGAGCCTCTAATCCAGGCCAGAAGCTGCACAGCAACCTCCTCAGAGCCCCCGAGCCCGAGGCACTGACCTGCGCCTCACCATACAAATTGTTTAGATAGTAAATGCTCATCAGTTTAGGTTGGTAAGTTTCGGGTAATATGTCCTGCAACAGTAGATAGCCAGTAATACAAGTACACAGCTGCCCTCTAGCAAAACTGCTTCCTCGGGGCATGAGTTCAGGTGTGAGGACACCCGCGGTGGCAGAGCTGCGTTTCAGGGCTCTTCCAGCCACGGGCTAAAGAGGCGAAGGTATACATGTACATAAAATCACCGAACGAATGATCCTGTACTCCTTGCACACACTTACGCATCTGAGTTTGTATGTGCACGTGTGTGCATGAGAGAGAGATGGGGTGGGGGAGAGAGAAAGAGAGAGAGAAAGAATAAAGAAATACCATGAAAAAAATCATTGGTTCAGCAGTATTCCCAAAAGTTATAAACAAACACTTGATGTTTCTTTTTTCAACTTCACGCTCATTGTTGATTGAAGGAAGATCAATGAATACTTCCTGATAAAGCTGTAAGAGACACTGTAGATCCTTCTGGAAAATAATCAGTGCTCTTGGCAGTAACCATAACGAGGAAGTGAGCACAAACCATTACAATGCTCCGTTACAAATTCCATCTCTAGTCATCAGGAGCTATCAAATGACAGTGAAAGACAGCAAACAAGTGTCCACCTAGAGCTTTGTTTTGTTTCCTCTCTTCGCTTCACCCTGAGCTTCAGACAGATCACAGTTCATGGCCGTCGTGATTCTGAGCTCTGAGTACCAGAAAGAAAAGGCTGTCCACCACATCCTTTGGATTTGAGCCTAGGTGAATCTCTCGCATTTTCTGATTCATTCCCAGTGTGGCCGTTTCTCTTCTGCTCAACTCCCCCTGCCCCAACCCAGCGATGATCACTGTCTCATCTCCCTCCTCCCACCACCAAACCTCATTCAATTAACCGTGCCACTGCCTATTTAAAAATACTGTCTGCTTGTTTTTTGTTATTTTGCTAAATGTTAGTTTACTCATTCTTTACCTTTGCTATATCACTTTATTTATACTCCAACACTGCTGATTGGACTGTAGAAGGAAACATAATTCCTGTAAGATTTTGTTGTGTACTGTTATATATATGGACCTACTGTGTGTTACATGTTAAATAATGAGGAAACTGACATTTTAAGTGCTTTTTTAAATACTAAAATACTTGGTGGGTATTTAAATAGACATCTAAGAGTTTTTTAGTGATGGTCTTTTGTGAGCGGAGTAGTGCGAAACATGAAAATTATGTTTCTGTGGGTACACTAGGGAACGTAGTTATTGCCAGATTTATCCTTCCATTTAGTTGAATAGAATTGTACATTTTACATTATTTTTCATAATAATCCTATATACTATGTGGGAATGTTAGCTTCTCTGCTAGGTAAACCAGTATAAGGAGGACCTTCATTACTATTTCCTTTCCGGTTATTAAGGACACTTTTGAATTATTTTATGCTTTCTTATCTTAGTTTTCATTTTGTTACTGAATTCCAGTTACATTCCAGTTACATTGATCAGCAAACATACTTGTCTCTGTTGTTTGCACTTAGGATGACTGAGGATCTTGGATCAGTTCTACTTTGTGTCCCGCAGAAAAGAGAAATTGAATTGTATCTCCCCTTTATGATGCTTCAAGTGGGACATAGGTCTTCCAGATTTTACTTTACAAATTGTTGTTTTAGATCCTCTAGAGTCTGAATGTGTTTTTCACCCACTTGCTCTGTCAGTTGTGAGTGACGAAGTGTAGTCTTCATTACGCCTTGTCACCACATCCATTAGGTAACGGGGCCTGTCTGTCTTGCAGGTTTATAGGATGACAGCGCGGTAGCCGAAGCCACGAAGGTAGAGTCATATCAGTCGGGACTCAGTAGACTAGGATATACTAGTATTTCGAACAAATTTAAAACCGGATTTGACACATAGATAATGAAGGGCTCAAGGGTGTGCTGGGTTACCCAGAAATAATTGCCAGCAGCAGGTGCCACCTCTCAGGAGGCAATGAAATGGAAGAGACCAGAAGCCTGCAGAGGGGTCCCCCGGTTGTCAGGCCTCTGAGGAGGGGCATGCTTCTCAGCTAGTGTGGGCACCCCCGGAGCTCCGAGGAGAGACTTTTTCAGCGTCAGTCCTCAGACGTATGCAGAAGGGGCAGGAACTAGTCGCCGATGTCTTTGTGAGGCCATGATGACATTGGTTCTAGTAGTGCCCTAGGAAGGGGGACGCTGCGGCTGGCCACTGCTGCGGTGGCAATGGTGACGGGGGCAGAAGTGAGGAAGGAAGCCCTTTCTGCTCTTTTCCAAACTCCAAATGCCAGCACCTAAGGTTTGTGGTGACCTAATTGGAAGCAGGTCAGCGAAGGAGTCTGGGAAGTGTAGTTTGCCCAGTCCCTGTCCCACCCAGCGTTGCCCGGAGGAGAGGGACATAGGAACAAAGTGGCCACAATGGTCTACATTTAGAACAGTCAGAATTTTCTTGGACGTGCAGATGCTTTATGTGATTGTTATAAATCCGTTTATAGTTTCTTTGACAGATTTTAAGTCATTTAGGGAAACTAAGTTCCATGGCAATATACAAAGACTCCGTATGGAACTGGGAATGAATTCATCAGATTTGTTTGGAAAATCAGACCTCGTTCTAATCGGGCCAGGAACTTGTCAGGCATAGGGAAAGATGGAGAAGCAAAAACAAGAGAGAAATGGTCCGTAAGAATAAAAAATGTCAGTAATTATGCTGAGGGCCCCAAAGTTACTTTCATGTGCTGTGTGTCCACGAATTAAAGACACCACGTCGAGGAGAGCAGGGGTGGCAGTGGGGGGTGCCTCATGCCTATTTACAGGCGCTCTGGGCTCCCCTCGGGAGGCTGCAGCATGTTCTTGCGGCAGAACATTTATCCACTCCTGTTCTTCTGGTTCTTAGCCCCGTGTCAAAGCCTAGAGCAGTCTTTAAACCAGCGCTGCCGACATTGGCAGCAGACAGTTCTCTGTTTTCAAGGTCGTTCCCGTCCACTGCAGGGTGCTGCTACCATCCCCGGCCCCTGGCCATTAGACGGCGGGGGCACATTCTCGTGGCCGGAACTAAAGCGTCTCCAGACATTGCCAGTTATGTGCCAGGGGCAAAACCTCCTCCCATTAAGAACTTCGGGTTATGGATTCACCTGGGTGGCTCAGTCAGTTACGTGTCTGCCTTCCGCTCGGGTCATGATCCCAGGGTCCTGGGATCAAGTCCCGCATCGGGCTCCCTGCTCAGCGGGGAGCCTGCTTCCCCCTCTGCTCTTCACCCTGCTCTTGTGCTCTCTCACGCTCCTTCTCTCTCTCAAATAAATAAAATCTTAAAAAAACAAAACCCAAAAAAACTCTGGTTAATGGCATCTAAATCCTGACTCACGGTCTGCTTTCCTCTGGCTTTTTGGACCAGTTCTTAGGCTGAGGTTTGACTCTAGGATTACGAGGTTGCAACTGACTTTGAATGAACCCGGGAAGAAATTAAGGTTCTGTGACTGTATCGGAGCAGGGCCAGATGGGATTCTGTCTCTGCCGCCCAGTGTCAGCACTCAGGGCTTTTTACGTTGGGCCGTGAGAGAGGAAGAGGTAGGTTTTCTGCATGACTGGCCCTCCTCCAGGTTTTTATCTGCCCCTGCCGTTGTGCCGGGCCTCAAAGGTACAGGGAGGTTATGGGGGTGGAAGCTACGGTTAGTCGGGAAGGCCATGTTCTGGTGGAGAAATACAGCAGATTCTTAATAAATGAATTCCATCATGTCATGCTTGCTCAGTGAAAAAAAGGCACAGTTATTAGAAGTTAGATAAAGGGAGCACCAAAACCCTAAGACAAGAACAGAGATAATATTTGTTTTAAGTTGGAATTATTCAGCTACACCTTACACACAGTGAAATTTTATTCATTAAAATTTAGTGTACAATTCTTCCTTTCTTCCTTCCTTCCTCCCTTGCTTCCTCCCTTCTTTCTTTCCTTTTCCAGTTTATTTCTTTTAGTAATCGCTACACCCAACATGGGGCTTGAACTCATGACCCTGAGATCAAGAGATATACACTCTTCCAACTGAGCCAGCCAGGCGCCCCCGGATTTTAGTGTACATTTCTGTGAGTCTTGAAAAATGCATGTATTTGTGTAGCCAACATCACAGACATGCACAGAACAGCTCCCTTACCTCCAGAAGTTTCCTCACGTCCTTGTGCTCTGGTTCCCAGCCACCGACAGCCACTTACCCATTTAGTTTTGCCTTTTTTTATTTCTTAGGTGAATTTTGATAGTTTGTTTCTTTTAAGGAGTTTACCCTTTTTCATCAGAGTTGTTGAATATAATGACATAAAGCTGTGCCTTAGAAGACCTGCTAATTGACCTGAGATCTGCAGGATCTGGTTCCTTTCCTTTATTACTGATACTGGTCGTTCGTGTGCGGTTCCTCCACTGACTCTGTCTCTCATACCAGCCTGTAAGGGGTTTGTACATTTCATTCCTCTTTCCAAAGAACCAACTTTTGATCTCATCTTTCCTCCCTATTGATCTTCTGTTTAATTAATTTCTCTTATTATCTTTATTAATCTCCTGCTTTTCTTTTTTTTAAGATTTTATTTATTTGAGATAGAGAAAGCATGAGAGAGAGAGCACAGGTGAGGGTCAAAGAGAGAGGAAGAAGTAGGCTCCCCGCTGAGCAGGGAGCCTGATGTGGGGCTCGATCCCCAGACCCTGGGATCATGACCTGAGCTGAAGGCAGACGCTTAACCGACTGAGCCACCCAGGCGCCCCAATCTCCTGACTCTCTTGTTTTAGATTTAATTTGCTCTTCTTTGACAATATTAGCATATAGAGACTATAAATTTATTTCAGAATGCTAATTTGGCTTTATTCCATACATTCTGATATGATGTTTTCTCTTTTTTATTCGATTCCAAATGCTCATTCACTTATTTTTTTTTTTTTAAGATTTTTATTTATTTATTTGACAGAGATCACAAGTAGGCAGAGAGGCAGGCAGAGAGAGGAGGGGAAGCAGGCTCCCCACCGAGCAGAGAGCCCGACGCTGGGCTCGATCCCAGGACCCTGAGACCATGACCTGAGCCGAAGGCAGAGGCTTTAACCCACTGAGCCACTCAGGGACCCCTGCTCACTCACTTTTATTCAATGTATTGTTTAATATCCAAATATATGAGAATTTTCCAAATACCAAATATTAGTTTCTACTCTACTTCTATTAGGGTCACAGGACACAACTTGTATGATTTGGATACTTTTGTTTATCAAGCCTTGTTTTGTGGTTTATATGGGTAAATGCACACTTAAAAAGAATGTTTTTTCTGCTGTAGTCCTGTGAAGTTTTTAAATAATATCAATTAGATTAAGTTAGTTGAAGTATTATTCAGATCTTTTATATGCTTACTGAGTATCCTCTTGTGTTACTGATAACTGAAAAAGACATTTTTTATTGAGATATAATGGACACATAACATTGTACTAGTTTCAGGTGTACAGCACAATGATTCATTGTATGTGTGTTGTGACGTGATGGCCGCACCAAGTCTCAGGAACTTCTGTCACCACACGGAGTTACAAATTTTGTTTCCTCGTGATGAGAACTTTTAAGATTTACTCAAATGTACTGAGTATTATTATTACAGTATAATTATTGCATAATTATTACATATACGATATATACGCACACATACAATGTAAAATATTGTGTAATTATACAGTGTTATTAACTGTAGACATGGTGCCGTACATTACATCCCAAGGGCTTATTTATTTCATAACTGGGAGTTTGTACCTTTTGACCCCCTTCGCCCATTTCACCCCCACACAACCGCCACCCCTGCCTCTGGCAACTTCCAGTCTTTCTCTGTATCATCGAGTTCAGGGTTGTTGTTTTTTTTTCTTTTGGGTCCCACATATAAGTGAAATCAGACGGTTTTTGTCTTGCTCTTTCTCACTTATTTCACTTAGTATAACGTCATCAACATCCATCCATATTGTCGTAAATGGCAGGATTCCCTTACTTTTGTGCCTGAATGATATTCGCGTGCGCGCGTGTATGTGTGTGTGCATATATCACATTTTCTTCATCCATCCCTGGAACATGTTTCCATGTCACCTCACATGGCAATTGACATTGGGGTGGAAGGTGGAAATGAGGAGGCTAATCCGCTGATCTTAAAATAGGAGAGGATCTGGACTTACCCGGCGGGGCCGATATAATGACAAAGCCCCGACAAGAATGGAAGAGGGTGGAGGCGAAAGGTAAGTTTTGAGGGTTAGGATGTGAGAAGGACCAAGCCTGTTGCCGGGTTTAGAGGTGGGCGAAGAAGCCTGGTTGCCTATGACGCACGGGGCCGCCCACCGCTGCTGTCCCAGCCACGGGGAGAGGGAGCCATAGAGCTTCCAGAAGGGAGTTCAGCCCTGCGGACACCTTCATTTTGACCCATTGAGATCCATGTCATTGGGTCTTTGGTTAAATTCGGACCTACAGAGCTGTCAGATAATGAGTTGTAGCCTACTAAGTCTGTGGCAATTCGTTAGGGCAGGCCCAGGAGGCAATGCTGTGGATGGATGGAAGGAAGAGCCGAGTGGCTGTGCCCGGTGAAAGGTGACCGAATGAGAAATTCCATGGATCTCAGCCAGGAATACAGGGACAGGCCAGAGCCCTGCCTCGGGAGAGCATGTAGAAGGATCGTCTTGGATCTGGTGGGTGTTGCTCTGCCCGTGATTCGGATTTCCCGTGAGGTCTGACTGATGTGGGGGAATCTGACTGTGCAAGTTTCCTGTATGTTGCCCCTTTGTCAGGGAGGGAGACCCACTAGGCTGCATGGTATGAGGTAGCACATCTTCCCAGTGGAAGGGGGAACAGTGTCCTCAGATGAAGGGTTGGGGGAGCTCGTCCACACCCGATAGAAAGATGGGAACCAAACAGTAATGGGCTGAAAATGAACAATATGAATTTTTTTTTAATTTTTTAAAGGTTTTATTTAGGGGCGCCTGGGTGGCTCAGTCAGTTAAGCCTCTGCCTTTGGCTCAGGTCATGATCCCAGGGTCCTGGGATCTAGTCCCACATTGGGCTCCCTGCTCGGCAGGAAGCCTGTTTCTCCCTCTCCCACTCTCCCTGCTTGTGTTCCGGCTCTCGTTATCTTTCTCTCTGTCAAATAAATAAACAGTCTTTTTTTTTTTAAAGGGGGTGTTATTTATTTGTTTGATAGAAAGAGAGAGAGCATGACCGGGGAGTGGCAGGCAGAGGGAGAAGCAGACTCCCCGATGGGCAGGGAGCCTGATGCAGAACTCGATCCCAGGACCCTGGGATGATGCTCTGAGCCAAAGGCAGACGCTTAGTGACTGAGCCACCTGGGTACCTCCAATATGAATTTTTAAAATAGGTCTTATGTTTGCTAGTTTTGCTTTATTATTTATTTTGGACTGAAAAGAATCCCTGGGAGAAGACAGAAATAAGAGACCGAGAGAGAGTGCACAAAATAGAGAATAAAACATCTGCAGAAACTTGGAGCTTCAAAAAGAGTTCATCATTCCTTGGGTGTAGTCGGCTCGATGATGGGCTCGTTCCCCGTGGGCAGGCAGCATGACTGGCCGTTTAAACATCTCCCCGCCTGGCGTTCGGATTCAATGCAAAATTCCTGGCAGGAGCCGTTTGGACGCTCACAGACCTCCTTGAATCTGCCCCCGGCTGCACAGGAGAGAGGGTTATTGTAGCTATTTAAGTCTCCCTGAAATTTTATGGAATTACCTGCTACGAGGAGTGTCTGGAAACAATCTTGGGCGGATTGTTGTTATTTAATTTCTTAAACCAGTGCTTAAAAAATCTGCTTTCACTCAAAGTTTGGATTTGGGGCATTCTTGAAAAGCAGGAGCTGTTGGCTGCATCTGAGTAACGAGAGCCTAGCCCTGGGCCACCCCGTCTCCTCAGAAGGTCTGTGGGGCATGCGCAGATGCCAGTCTTTCCTCCTCCCCATCTCCCGTCACTGACGGCCGATACCGTCAGCGGAGCAGCAGTCTTGTGCTGCTGACCTTGTTATAGGAATCTCTGTGCGCGCGCATCTTTCAGAAGTGGACCTAGAACATACATCTGGAAGGAGCAGATACTTCAGGGAAATGTCAGTGAGGAGGTTTTCCCGGGGCGGGGGGACAGCATGCCCACGTCCCTAGTGGTAGAGAGTGTCCCTGTGGGGTCACGAATACGTTTGTTAAAAACATCGAATAGTATTGGGCTTGTATTCTCTTACTGTTGTGGGGCTGAGCCACACGGTGAGGTGTTCGGGCTCAGAAGGGGAGCCCCTCTGAGTCGTCTAGTCATTTCTGTAACAAAGGGCGCCTTTTCTGGGACAACTTCTTAAGCTCTTGGCTGACATTAAGAGAGGTGCCCACACAGGCCACTTGTAGGTGTCTGTCCCTTGAACCACAAAGGCTAGTCCTTGAAAAGCTCAGATCAGTAGAGGGCATTCATATACACTCAGTAAATCCCTGTGGAAGGAATTGAGCTGAAATTCAAGTGCATTCGGTTGAGTTTAACTCTTGAGTATTCCAAGGCTGTGAGCTAATTAATGGGTGGGAAGATCAACACGGGATTTTTACTGAAAATGTGAACTGGGAAGTAATTATAAGAGTATTTTTTTCATTTTGGGTTTTTTTTTAAAAGGTTTTATTTATTATTTATTTAGATCATGCGTGAGTGTGCGCGTGAGTGTGCGCATGAGTGGTGGGCGGGGCAGGGGCAAAGGGAGAGAGAAAATCTCTAGCAGACTCTGTAGTGAGTGCAGAGCCCAGTGTGGGGCTCGATCCCACAACCCTGAGATCATGACCTGAGCTGAAATCGAGTCAGACGCTCAACCGACTCAGCCACCCAGGTGCCCAGTTTTCTGTTTTAAATCCATCATCACACTGAGTGCTGAGCACGATGTAGAAACAAGCTGCAGTCTCAGCTTTTCATTCCCTAGACCGTGCCTCTCTCCCTTTTACCTATAACTCAGCTGCTGTCCATAGACAGGCCCCATTTCCCGTGGGCTAAAACCGGCCCCTCGCCACTGGGATCAGGGGGAGGAGGATATTGCAGCGGGCGAAGCAGCGACAGGAGCTGTCTCGTGAGATGCATCAGTCATTCCTGGACTTCTTCCTTCTCTGACGGGCGGTGTCCCCCGAGGAGGAGTCCTTTGGGCACAGCAGCCTGTCCCCGCCTGTCCCCACCGGAACCCGGCCGAAGGCTTGGCGTCCCACGGGTGTTCAGTCAGTGAGGGGGGTCACGGATCAGAGCCGCCGCCCCTCCGGGAACACGCCGGCCTGGAAGCTGGTTGTTCCCATGTCTTGGCGCTACGTGTGCGATCTTGCTGAGGTTGACTCCTGAGCATCACATTTTTAAACCGCAAGGAGCTTTGTAAAAGATGGCATACTGTCACTTGTGTAAGGATCCAAGTCCCATTAAGGGCATTTCTCTTACTTGTTGTTTTACTCTTTGCTAGTGAATCGTGTGTATCGCGTGTCTTTGCTATGGTGTCTTTGCTGCGGAGACAGAAGCTAGAGTCACAGGGAACACAAGAGATGATCTGGTCTCATGAGTTTTCTCACAGACGAGGAAATGACGCCCAGGGAAAGGGAGCGACTAGTCCAAGCTCACCTAATGCTGTGGTGGCGGGGGGTAGCTGGCCGGACGTAAAACTTCTGTGGCCTCAGCCCCATCATACTCCCCCTCTTGCTTCCACTCTGTATCCCCCTCTCCTCTCCCGCTTCCAGAAGAAAAGCTTCAGTCCCGGGCAAATGACACCTGAGGGCAGCAGGGGAGACCCACCCCCCCCACCCCCGCGCCGACCTGTCCCGTAGCTCCTGCCTCCCAGCACGGGTGGCGGAAATGTCTCTGCCTCCGCTTTTCTCACCATCATGCTACTCGCCTTTTTTTGGTTCAGTGACAGTGAAAACAGCAGCAACCCAGAATGAATTCGTTTTCAAAGTTCGGAAGACTCGGGTGAAAGCCGTGAGGCTGGGTGAACGGGATTCATCTCCGGAGCAGGGACTTTCTTCCACCCAGCCACGTGGTTGCTCATCGTGACAAGGATAAATGTTCTTTCGCTTTGTTTTAAAAAGCACTTCTGCATTTGTGTAAGAACTACTTATGCTTCCCTTTAAACAAGAGAAAAATTTTCCAGTTAATTCATCATGTGATCCGCGAGGCTCTTACGTAGTAGCTCTTCCCAGCGGGCTGGGGTAGCTTAGCCCCAGCCCCGGGGGTATAGACCCTGACTGTTGTTCACCCAGAACCCTCGTGAGGGTGGGTCCGTGGGTAGACGGCCCACACATGCGCACACACAATATTCCTAGAGGAAAGATCCGGATGAAAGCCTCGGACAGCCTCCGGCCCTCTCAGTACCGAATGCTTCCGTGACTTGCCTTCGGCAGCCTGCCTCCAGTCAGACCTTCCCAGGCTCACGGCCTGCAGCACCAAACCTTGTGTTGCTTTGGGCTTTTGTCTTTCTTTTGGCCATGTCTAGTCCTCACTTGGGAAATCTCTCCTACTTCCGTGCCAGGGTTCTCTTCGGGGCTTGGTGGCCCTCCCTGGGGCAATACAGCCACCAAACTTCTCAGGAGTCAGGCGCCATCTTAGCTTCCTTGTATGCCTGCTTCTTAGAAGGGGCGTCCCCTACTGGGGGTGCCTAACAGGTATCTGATCACCTGAACTGGTTTCCCACCCCTGGTCTCTCCACACCGAAGCTCTCCCTGCCTTCCTCCAGACTAGCTCTCCTGAAGCCAAGTTGCATTTGCCTTATAAGTTGCGCCCTCCCCTCAAGCCTGAGGAGCCCCAGCCCGTTAGCAGCAAGCGATCCCTTAAGACGCAGAGCTAGCCAGAAAAGTTGGGGCTCACCAGGAATAGGCACACCTCCCATTACGTTTTCCGGCGGGAATTTTGGGGAGCATCTTTTTGCGAACGACGTAAAGCATAACCGTCAGCAGTCCCTTCAGCTATAACAGGACAGTCCACCTGCACACACCTATGCCCGTCTTCCTGTCCCTTCGTCATCCTTGAGGCCTGGAATTCTCAGGAACAGGGAGAGGAAGACATTCCAGTCCTCGTAGAGCAGGAAGTTGCTTCTTCCTCCCTGAATCTAATGCCTGAGTTCTAGGAAATGGAATGGCCCATTTGGGGTGTCCAGTGCCTTCTTCGGGTGAAAGTGAGGTCTGTGCAGGCCCCCTGACACCTGTGTGACACATGCCTGCAGGCTGAGTGAAGGGGGACACACTCCCCTGCTGTGTCATTGCTGATGCCTGTGGCTAAGTTCTGCTGCAGAAGACTGGACGTTAAAAAGGAGAAGAAAAACCAGGGTTTGGGATGGAGCCTCAAGGGCCAGAGTGAAGCGCGGGAGAAGAAAAACCAGGGGGTGGGATGGGATGGAGCCTCGAGGGCCAGAGTCAAAGGCGGGAGACCAACGGTACAGAGGAGCAAAGGGTTGGACATGTCTTAGTCTGGAGAAGGCCTTTCAGGAGACCCCCTTGCCCATGCCTCTGCCGGGCCCCCCGGCTTTGGCATGGGTTTTACGGTTCCTGACTTTGGCTGCAAGTAAGCGGAGGACTTTGGAAGCCAAGATTTACTAGAAGAATGCGCCATTTGGGGGGTCATCCAGATCTGGAAACTGCAGGTGAACTCGCCTAATTCAAATGCACTTCAGTGATGGAGCAAAGAGGGTTTCGAGGACTTGAGACACCCCTGACTTCCCGCCGTCTGACTGAGAGCTGCTGGGGGCGCCAGGAGACAGCGGCTGCAGGTCCCAGCCCCCGCCCCGGATTTCCTCGGAGCCCCCGCTCCGGGGGCAGGTGGCGGCGATTCTGCTCCTACGACTGGCGGCCCCCTAAGGTCTCAGGCCCTGGACTGTCAGCAAGGCTTCTGCGAAGTCCCTTTACCTGGCAGCACTCGGCTGGCGAGGAAGAGCGCGGTGACGAGGAGGGCGGCGGGCGGCGCGGCGGCGGGCGGGAGAAGGCTCGGCCGCATTTCCGAGAGGCAGCGAGCGCTTGCGTCCGCGGCTGTCTGGGGCGGCGGCGTGTGGCTGTCGGTCTGGGCGAGAAGCGCCCTTCCGTACCTCATTAGCCACACTCGTGGGCGGAGGGGTGCGGTGCACCCGCGGGGGCCTTCGTGAGAAAACCGGGGATCCTTGTCTTGTCGGACGCTCCGTTCCGAGGAGGCGGTGGCGCCGCGTTGGGACCGGGAGAGCTCGTCGAGCGGGAACGGAAGCTGCACACGCGTTGGCCGCAGATCAAAGGGCCCGAGCAGCCCGTCCGGGGTCAGTCACCGTGAGAAACCGGTCTCCGGGTCCGTGACCGACTGAAACCGGGGAGCCCGGCCCCGCTCGGGTGAACTCGCTCCTGGTCCGAGCGCCCTCGGGGCTCCGCCCCGCCGCCGCTCTCCGGCCCGCGCGCGCCCTGCCCGGAGCGCCCCCTACCGCCCCCACGAGGGTGCGCTCGTCCTCCTCGCCGGGACCACGCCTCGCTGCCCGAGCGGGCATCCTGCGGTCGCGGTCACTTACTTGCCAACCCTCCCGGAGGAGGGGAACAGGCAGCGCAGTGAAATGCCACGGACCGTGGAGGCACAAGGTCTGGGTGTAGGTGCCGCGTCCCCGGACCAGCGCTGTCTGGAGGCGGGGACCTCGGCAGGGGGACGGTCGTCCTTGGATGTCACCGGCGCCTACCCCGGCTCTGCTGAAGCCGGACAGGCGGCTCTTAATGGCGCTGGCGCGCGCAGCCGACACGCAGGGCGCCTTCCCGCGCGGACGCGTAGACCCACTCCCAGCGTGTTCAGTTTGGTGGGCGGCGCGGAGCCTGCGAGTCGGCTTTAACCAGTGCCCCGGTGATTATTCTGGAGCCTCCCTGCACTTCTCACCGGGAGGTACCAACGCAGATCATCCCTCAGATTCTTTCTAGTTCGATTATCAGAGAATCCGAGGTTCTCTTGTCTTAGTGTAGGTCTCGCGCTCGGCTCTGGTGGCCGAGAGCGACATGCGTGTGCCCGCGTGTGTGCAGTGCGGGAGGGCGAAGCCACATCTCAGGCCGCGCCAAAGGAAATGCCGGTTTTAGAAGAACACGCAGAACCCGGCCTGGGGGTTTCCTAGATGGCCGGGGGCGTCGGTTTGGAGGAGACGCCAGACCGAGGCAGCGTGAGTGTGCAGCGGGGAGGGACAGCAGTCCGGGAGGGCTTCCAGTCCCACAGGGACGTGTGTGAAGAAGCGGCGTACGGGAGGCATCGGCCTTTCCCCGGAGTGCCCGCGCGAAGGGCAGCGGCGTGGGCGGAGATCCGGAATGGCGAGTTGGCTGGACGCCAGCCGCCAGCCTGGCTCTCCCCGGGCTCCCCGCCAGCCTCCGCGCCCGCTCCGGCCTCCTTCCCGACCGAGGGCGCCGGTGTGCGCGAGCCGCGGGTGCTGCCCAGACCGCGGGCCGCGAGTTCTCACGGGTCGTGAGAGGGGTCGGAGCTGCGCGCCTGAGTGACTGGGACCCTCACTCTGGGTGGAACGAGCTTCCGTTCGCCAGAGACACCCGAGTCAGTGGAGGTGTCTGCGTGGTGAGCGAGTGAGGCCTCCTGTGAGCGAGCCGTCCGCAAGGCGGGGCCTGCAGACGCGGTGGGCCAGGCCCGCACATCCCAGGCTCCTTGCTTTCCAGCGCGGCGCCGGAGTCTCGGCGGCGGGCCGGAAGCACAGGACACTTCCAGAGGCTCGGGCAGGCTTTGGAAGCCAGCCCTGTGCATCTCGTTCAGAGATACGGGTCCTGCGGGCCCGAGGACAGAAAATTCTGGGAGGGCTCAGATGAGTGGGAAACTCTGTCCTGGCTTCTGGTCAAGAGCCCTTCCTCAGCCCCCAGGTTGACCTGGAACATACTCTCTCTACCAAAACTCCTGAAACTGGTTAAGCTTCCTGAGAGGTTTAAGTTTCTCTGCAGACAGGGACCTTAGAGAAAGCCTCCCTGTCCAACCTCCACCTCTGGGAACGTTGGTAAGAACCCTTGAGGGCCCAGAACCACGGATGCTGGTCTACAGGCGAAAGCAGGGCATCTCCGCCCTGTCAGAGCCAGTACAGTTTTCAGGCCGAGGAACCGTCCTGATTGCATGCACGGTGTAAGCAGCATCTGGGACCCTCCTGAGACTTGGGGGACTTTTCTAAATCACCGGAGAGAGGCCAGAACCACTGGTCCCTGCTTGGAGTGGCAGGGAGAGTGTTCCGAGCCCACCAGAGCGTCCTCAGAATGTTCTATCTAGGCCAGTTTGCATTCTGGAAGCTGCCATTCCTGACAGAGGAAGCACACACAGGGCGTCCTGTGATGCCGGAGTTTCTGGGGATGCTCTCTGTTTCCATAAATGTACAACGAAGGCTTTAGCTGTTCTGAAAGGTATTGGGGGGGCGGGCAGGCCACCAGAGCAATGACTGAATTTTCTAAATTTTCCAAGGACCATTCTTCTATACATAGCTGTCCAGTTTTCCCAGCACCATCTATTGAAGAGAATGTCTTTTTTCCACTGTATATTTTTTCCTGCTTTTTTGAAGATTATTTGACCATAGAGTTGAGGGCCCATATCTGGGCTCTCTCCTCTGTTCCACTGGTCTATGTGTCTGTTTTTGTGCCAGTAACATGCTGTCTTGGTGATCACAGCTTTGTAGTAAAGCTTGAAGTCAGGCAATGTGATGCCCCCAGTTTTGTTTTTCTTTTTCAACATTTCCTTAGCAATTCTGGGTCTTTTCTGGTGCCATACAAGTTTTAGGATTGTTTGTTCCAGCTCTTTGAAAAATGCCAATGGTATTTTGATCGCGATGGTGTTGAAAGCATAGGTTGCTCTGGGCAGTATAGACATTTTAACAATGTTTATTCTTCCGATCCATGAGCATGAGATGTTTCTTCCATCTTTTTGTGTCTTCTCCCATTTCTTTCATAAGTGTTCTGTGGTTTCTAGATCCTTTACCTCTTTGGTTAGGTTTATTCCAAGGTATCTTATGGTTTTTGGTGCTATTGTAAATGGAATCGACTCCTTAATTTCTCTTTCTTCTGTCTGAATGTTAGTGTATAAGAAAGGAACTGATTTCTGTGCATTGATTTTATATCCTGCCACATTACTGAATTGCTGTGTGAGTTCTAGTAAGTTGGGGGTGGAGTCTTTGGGATCATGTCATCTGCTAAGAGAGAGAGTTTGACTTCTTCTTTGCCAATATGAATACCTTTTATTTCTTTTTATTGTCTCTTTGCTGATGCTCAGACTTCTAGTACCATATCCAACAGTAAAGACGAGACTACTATGAGAAACAACATCAAAACTAACGATGTACTGTTTGGTGACTAACATAACATAACAATAATTTTAAAAAGCTGAAATTCAGACTTAAAAAAAAAATTTCCGAGGTCCTGGAGGAACCACAGCTGCCCATGTCACTCCACACCCCTGCTGGTGAGGAAACAAGAAGACCACTGCTCGGACAGACAGACCCAGGTGCAGAGAGGGGCCCTGTACGTCCTGACCACGAGGGGCCTGGAAAGAGCAGCCGGCAGAAGGGCACGAAGGCGGAAAGGGCTGAGGTAGTGCTGGGTCTGAAAGTTCCATGAGGACAGTCTTCTGCATGCGGTGGGGGACAGCCGTGGCCCAGAGCCCTGCCTTCCTGCTGGGGGGCCCTGCACAACCAGCCGCTGGCCCAGTCAGGGAAAGTAGCAAGTGTCCTGTGGCGGCCAGGACCAGAGTGCTTCAATTCTCCTCAATAGTCTCCTCCTTCAGACGTCCTCGCACAGGTCTCTGTGCTCCCCACGTCCCTGAGACCCCCACTCTTGTCCACCATGGCTCGCGTTCGCAATCACGGCGCGCAGGACACGGTGCGGTCTCCGGCCGCGATGCAGCGCGCCCCATCAGTGCCTCGACCTTCCCTCAGAGCAGTGTGTGCGCTAAGCTCCTCCCCCTTAGTTGAATGTTACTGTAATTACAAGGATCACGAGCATCTGTTATTTGGTTCATTAGCAGGATAGTTCCACTGGTTATTCATCGTCAATTCCTGTATTTAGCATTCTAGCCAGGGCTCGCCGTGGCGGTGGTTCTACAACACCGAGTAGAGGCTCACCGGTGGTCAAGGCTTCCTGAAGGGGGTTCCAGACGCGCAGTCACAAGCTGCTCCCTCTTCTCCCCCAACCGCCCCTGGCGTCCTTGTTCCTGGAGCCTCTGGGAAAGCGGAGCAGAGCTCTCGGGGCCCCAGGAGCCGTGTTCGCCGGCCTGGAAGCCCCAGCGAAGGTCTTCTTGGCACATCAGAGTCACCACAAAGTTCTCCGAGGTAACTCAGGGGCCCGGGGACTCTGGTCCTGCCCGGGAAGGCTCAGGGCTTGGGACCCTGCCGCTTGGGCAAGGGCAGTGTGGACAGGGGCAGGGTGTCCTTGAACCACTGGTGTGGGCCTGTCGCCCCTGCTGGTCCAGGAACAACCGTTGCGAACACTTTTCCGTAGCCCCTCTGCAGGGTCTCGCTGCTGCCCCCCGACAAGACCCCCAGGTTTCTATGGGGGAAGGCGGGTAGGAGGGCATCGAGGAGGCAAGAGGCGAAGGCTGAGGCAGTGCTGGGGCTGAACGTAGGTAGAGCTGGGGCTCCTGTGCAGGGGCTGTGGGTCTGGATCCCGCCCTCCCTGTGTGGAGCCCGGCCCGCCGTGTCATCCAGGGGCGTAACTTCTGACATGGTGGCTGTAGGTGATGGGCAGACTCAGGACCGAGGTGCCTTTCTCTCCCTTCTTACACCCCTCTGGGGTCTGTGCAAGAGTTCCCAAGTTCACCCTTGTCCTGCTCCTTCTCCTCTGCTGCTACTTTCTGCCTTAATATTTGTGTGTGTGTGTGTGTGTGTGCGCACCTTGGACCCTGGCATCCAGATGTCCTGTGAGGCTAGAAATGGGTCCCTTGCCATTCATACGGGGGGTCTGCACTCTAATCTCCCAGTAGCTGGTGTATGACTAGAATCATTGTGTTGATTATCATTTCATTGTCAGTCAGTCATTATTCTTGCGAATATTTTCTTAGTAATGGTCTCCATCTCTCTTCTTTTCTTATGGATTGTCAGTCTGTGGTGGACTTACACAACACTGAGGGCTTCCTGGAGGACTTGGAAAACCCTGTGGTTACTCAGGTCGGCTGGCGGACATTTCTGTACCTCTCAGCGCAGTAACAGAATTTCTGGGGCCACTGAAGGCTCTGGGAACATTTCCAGCAGCTCTGGTGACCTTGAGACCTTGTTATGCCTTGGTTTTTGTCCGTGTTGCCTCCTGGCTCTGAGCGGAGGGAAGTGGAAAATATTCAGACTGCTGGGGTAGGATGTCACTTAGAACATTTCTAGAAGCTCAGGCTGCCCCTGTGCCTCCATTTTGGGTGGTGGCAATCCCTGGCTCCCAAATTTTCCGAACACTCCATGAGAGACGGGCCGCTTGGCACCTTGTGTGGGCGGTCATCATGGGTCGCTGTGTCCTCACAGCATCACTGTAACATTTTTGGTCTCACCCCTGTCCTTCACCGGTGCTCCATGCAGCAAAAGGGGCTGCTGGGCCCCTCCGTCGCCTCAGAATATTTTCTAGTGGAGCTGACTGGCTGCAGATGTTCTTGTTGTAAATGTGCCCAACGTCTCAGGAGGGCAGAGGGCACTTTCCAGGTGTGCCCTGGCTCCCTCGGGTCAGCGTCTTTCAGGAGGTCCGCCTGTGAAAGACCACGAGTTGGGACCGCTGGATCCTCGGGGCAGCTGGGTGCTTGTGTGTCTGTTGGGGACCCTCGTAGTTGTCTTAGGTAACCAGACGCCCTTCATGAATGGAGACACGACATCCGTTGCCGTGGAGCAGAACCGCGGCTATAATCGGGCGTAACAGTGGCCGTGATACAAACCGATGAAGATCACAATAACGATGATCGTCGTCCCAGTCCTCACACTAGTAACTGTCGACGATGCTGACAATGACACTGAACCTACGGACTCAGGGCACAGAGAAGAGATTTCCTTCAGTGAGTACCAGGTACGGATATTGGGCCTCACGGGGTAGTTTTGAGTCCCAGACGGCAAAGATGAAGAGCCAGAAAGGAGAAAGTCAGCTTGGCGGCAGGCACGGGCAAACACAGGGACTCCTGGGTGAACCTCGGGTCACGAGGCCTACGGGGACCTTTTAACGTAGCTCAGGTCCCGGGCCTCGTGCCAGCCAGCAGCCGGCAGCCGGCAGGAGATGCGACAGCTGGCCGAGGCAGCAGGGCTCCCCCTGGAGAAGGCAGCCTCCAGACCCACATGTGGCGCCCAGAAGCCCAGACCGTGACAAACAGTGAGCCCCCCGCATTGTGTCATCCCAAACCGTCTGGCTGCCCTTCTGCTGTGTGTCCTCCCATGGCCCTTCGTGACTGATACGTTTGGGTACTTGTGTCTCCTCCAGGGGCTGCTGGAGGGAGTCATCCTTCGTTTTTCCCTGCCTTTGGGAGGGAAACAGCCAAAGTCCGGGTCCCTGTGTTTCCTAGAAGCTTCTGTGTTTGCTCCAACAGGCCAGTCACCCTCTCAGTGCCTTTCGTATTGCTCTAGCCTTTCCTGGACACCTGGGAGATTTAGAAAATTTCCAGAAGCTCAGGAATTCTGGAAGACTCTCTGTGTGCCTCTTCGGCTGCGGGCTCCTAAAGAGACCAGAAACATCCTGCAGGGTCTCCGGCGAGCAGGTGGGCCCTTTCCCACCATTCCTGTTACAGGCCCATGTTCCTGGGCCCTGAGTTGACTTACTAAGAAACCTGAAATCCCAGCTGGGTGAAAGAAGCCATTCATGATCCATTCCAGCCAGCGAGAGGAGTTTGTGGACTTGAGTTCGCTCGGAAGATCTTTAGGCGGCCCAGCTGGCGCAAGGAAACCTTCCCTAGGGGCTGCAGGTCTGCAGAGAGCCGCCGGCATGTGGCGGAGGGTCCGATATTTTCCAGAGCCTAAGACCAGACCAGAATGTCATTTCCAAGTCTCCCCTGCTGGTACGAGCAGGTCCTTGCATCCAGAGGGAACTTGGAATACTTGAGGGGGGGCCAGGCTTCGAACTAGCATCGGGAGCCTGGAGTCCTGGGTTTACGTATGTCTTCAGGTTCCCTGCATAGCACCTTCAGTAGACGGGACAGCCTTCGAGAACAGAGACACTTTAGACCATGTTGTATAACAACAATCACATCAAAAGATCCATGATAGGAGCTGTAATAACAAATGAGGAATCACAAGAGTTAACAGTTACGAGTTAACAGTTACAGTTAACAAGAGTTAACAGTTACGTCATGATGATCATGACGACACGAATGTTAATCAGTTTAATGAAGACAGTATTAAAGAGTTACGGTGGGAGAACGGATATATGATATATTTGAGTATATGATATATTGAGTATATGACATATATGATATATATATATATTGAGTATATGACATATATGATATATGATATATATATAGAGAGAGTATATGACATATATGATATATGATATATATATATATAGAGAGAGTATATGACATATATGATATATGATATATTTGAGTATATGACAATAGTAATCCCGGCCTCATGGTCTAGTTTAGAGACGAAGTCCTAGGACTGCACCGTGGAATGCGCTCTGTGATGGCAAAGAAGGGCAGTCGCAGGGAAAAGGAAACAAGCCACATGAGGCCGTGGGTGAAAGGGGGGCCCTGTGCACCAGCTCTGGGACACGTCGCTACCAGGCATTGGTCAGGGACCCTGGTCCCGGTTCTGTCAACCACAGACCGCTCAGAAGCTTTCTGTCGTTCTGCCACTTGGATGCCTCGGCAGGGCTCCCAAACAGAAAGGAGTGACCAGACCCACATGCCCCCTCCAGGTCTCAGACCGAGCCGCCGCTCTACATCAGGTCTCACGTCCTGTCTCCCCTTCTGCCATCCAGTTTCCCTGAGCTCCATTATGTTCGCCGTGTCTCCATACCATGATTTCACCAAAGCCTGCTGGAGGGCATTGTCCTTGGTACTTCCCCATTAGCAGGGGGGCAAAACCGGCCGGCCCCTGGGGCTCCAGGGCTTCTAGAGAGGACTTAGAAGATTCGGAGTTCACTCAGACTGGCAGAGAGCCCTCTACGGGACTTGTAGTCGAGCTCCAGCCTTGCACACAAGAGGTACCTAGGAAATTTTCAGAGGTTTATGCCATCCTACAACACAAATGCGTACATAGTCATGGTTCCCAGAGCTCAAAAATGAACTTGGAAAACTTGCAGAGTCTCTGGAAGAGGGTGAAGAACTCTGCTGCCAATCCAGAGAAAGGAGCAGTTCCACTGCCTGAAAGACAGTCCTGCGTGAAGTTCTTGTGTTGGAGGAGCACGTGGATAAAATGGAAACCAAACAAATATGCCTTAGACCAGTGGAAATTCCTCCAGACCAATACTGGCCAAAGCTTGAATCCAACCAGGGAAAACAGAATTGCCCCTGCCTTTCAGTGCTGTCGTGATTCACTAGTCAAAGTACAGAATGTGTCTGTAGAACCATTCAGGCAGGGACGTCCCCGCTCAGGCGGCAGTGCACGTTGGCAAAGCCCCGTGCCTGGAGAGTGCCGGGGTAGCAAGAGGAAGAGCAAGAAGGGTCAGAGGTCTCTCGGTGCATCCCAGTCAACAAGTGTTGACACACGAGCACGCGTGCACACACACACACAGTCACTCGCGGATGAAGAAATGAGGGCAGAAAGTTTGTGCCCACTGGTCCCAGTAGGTAGTGGAGACAACGTTCCAGACTGAATTCGTATGTAGAAGTATTTTGTGACATGGAGGGGTCTAGGCATGTGGGGAGACTGTCTTTCTGCATGTGTGCATGGGACATTGGACTCAGTGTGCATCTGTGTACATTGGGCTTTGGGGTGTAGGTTTCTACTGCAAGATTTCTGGAGAGGTTTGGGTCTGTCGCAAGGTCTGAGGACTTGCCAGTTGTGTTTGGAAAGTCAGCCGATGCTGGGCATGGGGTGTTTCCATTTTGCAATATGGGACTCATATTCAGTGACTTAGAAGAACTGAATGTGGAAGTGTTTGCATGATATGGGGGGTACGGGGGCTTGTTTTCACGTTTCCTGTGCTGGTATTGAGAGCTGTCAATGTAAGTTCAATCTTTGGCAGGTCGTCAAAGCAAGTTCAGTGGTGTGTTTTTAAGGGGCAGTGTGCTGGGCCATCTACATAGCTTTTGGTGCATTTATTATACATTTGGTGGCTCACCGCCGGGGGTTGTGTTTGTGCAGGGTAAGTGTGTGCAGCTGGGACTGCAGGCATGTGTGCACATTGCCTGACCTTGGTCAGATTTGGGATTTTGTATTTAGAGACAAGTTTGTTTAATGTGCATTCAGAAATGAGGGGAGAATGTCTTTGTGTTCTATATGAAGACGGTATTTGAATCCGTAGACTTTTGTGGTTAGAAAGAGTGGAGGTAAATGGTGTATTCAAAAATTAGGAGCAAGAGGCCCTCTCCTTTAATAATGGTTTTTATGGATATGTAAATGAGTCAGGAATAATTTTTTCCTGCGTTCTGAGCTACATAGTATTAAGATCTTATAAAGTTTTCCCAATTGCCACTAACAAAAAAGTTACCTGCCGCCTTTCACAAAATAGCAGAGATGATTACTGAGGGCTCCCCACTGACATACACAGCCAGCATCCCAGTCAGCGCTCGTGCTGTCATCAGGCCATCGGAGTGACCATCTTCAAAGTGCCATCCTGCAGCCATTATGATTATGTAGGGCTGTGTCAGCTCCTCAAAACAGGACTCATTCTTTAGTGAAGGCATTTTTATAAGGAATGCCTGGAAAATATTTTTTCATTGTAATAACAATATAATGAAAACATAGATAGAAGTAATTATACTTCAATGCGCTCCTTCTTTTCACTCCTCCGCTTTCATGGGACCTAATTCTCAGCCAGGGAGAGAGATTGAGAGATGTGGGCAGACTTTAGTAGACTTAGTAGTCTACTAAGACCCCCTCTTACGGGCTTGGCTTTTCATAGGGAACTTCCAAACAAGGCACATCCTGTGTGCACCCACGTCATCACTCCGGTCAACCTCCAGCCTCCCGCAGCATTCTGGTGTAAACCAGAGCACAGATTTGATGGAGAAGGTGGCTTGGAGGCGGAATAGTTCACACGGGCAGAACTGCACCACTTGACTTCTTTGTAGAGAGCGGGGGATGGAGGAGGACTGAATGGGGGAGAGGCTCAGGTAGTTGGATTCCCTGACCCCAAGTCACATACAGCCCTCCTTAATCTGGGTCCAGTCCCGCAGATCTGAGACCAGTGAGTGAGCTCAGGTGAAGTGATCTCTGCCCTGGTGACCTGGAGGTGCCGTGGGCAGGGCTCCCCTGACGCCCTCTATGAACCCCAGTGTTTACTGTTCCTCTAAGAGAATGTTATCCTTCCAGAACTTAAATCCATTGAGTCCAGAGACTTAATATATATATATTTTAATGTAAAAGGTGGAGAAATTTATGTTAGGTTTTGGGGAAACCAGAAGAGTTTTTCTTGGGCAGCGTCTTTGAGAAATTTCTGCAGCAAGAATAGCTCGGATTTAGTTTTGCCACATTCCCTCTGGCATGAACCTCAGAATTTGCAGAAATAGAAAAGGAGACTTTTCACTCACCTATTTCACAATTAATTTTTATTAAGGGTATAAATGAGGCAACTGAAATCTGAAAATCCAGTTTTACCATGCTTTTTAATGTTAGAGAACAGACATTTCAATAAGATGTATATGAAAACAGGGGCGTCTGGGCGGCTCAGTCCTTAAGCTCTGCCTTCAGCTCAGGTCATGACCCCGGGGGCCTGGGATGGAGCCCCGGGGAAGCCTGCTTCTCCTCCCACTCCCCCTGCCTGTGTTCCCTCTATCGCTGTGTCTCTGTCAAATAAATAAAATCTTTAAAAAAAAAAAAAGAATGAAAAACTAATACTTGTCCACACTTGACACAAAACATTTAGAAATAGAAAAAAACATAGATTAAAACATCTGCTTTTTCAAAATTAAAAATGCTCTTTTGAGTAACTCCGGAATGAAGATAAAAATGTGAAATGTAGTAACTCGGGCAACTTGCTGGATGTCACGCACATTTGTCTCAAAGGTAAGTGAGCTTTACACCTTCTCCAGACGTGGGCAGTCACACCCGTGCCTCGGCCGTCCGTGCTCGCTCACAGTCCCGGGCTCGCGAAGTCCTCCTGCCGCCCCGCGAGCCGGGAGGCCACAGGGAAGCCTCCTCCCGCGGCTGTCGCGGTGCAGGGTCACATTTCGCACGGGCGAGCTGGGCGTTCACACCCGTCCCACCGAAAAGAAACAGACACGTACCAGGTGGAGCTGCGGACGTCCCAGCCCCGCCACCGCCTGCGTCTCCGAGCACAGAGGCCCCCGCGCCCGGGCCGCCCTCCGAGCCCGCGGGAGCCGCGGGCACGCACGGTTTACTCACGCCGGTCTCAACCGGCTGAGAAGGAACTAGCGCCGCACTCCGCATGGCTGGCGCCAGCGCCAAGCTTCGCCTGCGAGAGCCTGACTCAATCACCTGAAGCAGAGCGGGGCACCGGCCCCACAGGAGGCTCTACCCGCTCGCCGCGGAGCAACCGCGCGGCCCGTGGGCGGAAGTACGCGCGGACCGGAAACGCGTTAGGGGCGGGGCGGAGGCACGCGCACGCCCCGCCCCGCCCGCGCCCGCCGTTTCCGGGCCACCCGGAAGCAGATTTCCCGCATGGAAGGGCGTCTTGGCTGGAGTGAGGTTCAGCGTTTCTGGTTGCAGCTCGCACGTTGATGCCCCCGGCGTTGCGTCCTTCACACCCCGAGCCCCGGGCCTCCCGAACCTCACAAGCCCCCACCTCTGCCCGCCTCGCCCGCGGGGAGCCCCGCCCGGTCGCGGGACGCGTGCTGCTGGTGTGGATCCGCGCCTTTTCCTCCCGGTAGGCTGGCTCCCGGGCCGTCTGCGCCGCAACTTTTCTACCTCTGTTCTTTTCACTGTCTCCCCTCCGCACCCCGCGCGTCAGGTCCCCACTCGCGACGTGGGTTCTCGCCCTTCGCGGCACCAGGGCGCTTCACTCTCCTGCGGCCGAACCCTGTGGACCCGGTCCTGAGTTCTCACCTTCCTCGCGTCGTCCCGAGGCCGGCCCGGCTGCTTCTCGGGTTCCACCACCGTCACCTCCTCGGGCCGACCCCGTGCTGGGGCGCTCATCCGCCCCGTCCGCTGACACCCCTTGTTCTGTCCCATCTGCTCCCACTGGCTGAGTCACCAGAAAGTGTGCTTTCCCTGGGCAGGGGCATCTTCATTCTGTTCCTGCGAATGTGGAGGTGGGGCAGGGGGATAAGGGGGAAAGAGAGAGAGCAGGGAGAACCAGGGAAACAGAGCCAAGGAGAGGGACGAGAAAAAGCGGGGGTAAAATTGAGGGTAGGGAAGTGGGTCCGATGGGCTTAGACCAAATAAGAGTAAGAGAGCGTGACTTGGGCTAGAAGCAGTGGAGTAAAAGAAGATAATGAAAAAGGAGGAGTGGAGATGTGACAAGAGTACGGAATGGGGGCGGGGGCGTCGAGCAACAGTAGCAGTGGAGGCAAAAGAAGGGTAGATCCCGAATTCGGTAGAGTTTTGTTTTTAATTTTTAACTTCTGTGTTTTTTGAAATGTGCTATGTCAGATCATATGATGAGATCTCTGGTTTTACAGTCTGTTACACTGAAAATATTCTTTGGTGCCTAGTTAGTGATTGTACACTATTTCAGTGTGGTCTTGGTAAAAATGTTGGTAATTTTTCATGTTAACAGTCAAACTTCAGTTTAACCAATTAGTCTAATATTCTACATCATCTTTCTCCCCTTAGGTTATCTTTTACTGTAGTGGGCTGTGAACTAGTTACTAGTTAAGTATGTTTGTTCCCTTTGCCCTTTTTCTGTAAATGATCAAGGCTGAGCTGAATTGTTGTGGAACTTTGTTGAAAGAGCGTCCATCTGTTCGTAATTGAATAAATTTCTCAGCTGTTTCCATTGCTGACCTTCTTTCATGTTTTCCAGTGCTACTAATTAGGTCTCCTTAATTTCATATATCTTAATAGTTTAATAGGATGTTTTGGAAAAGAGGAACTGAATATTCGAGATTGTGAGTAAAACCATGACAGAGAAGCGGCTCTTGCTTGGGAGTATGAGGTATATGATCTGAAATTTTGGGGGTAGGGGTGTGAAAGGCAAACCCTGCCACACTATCCCATCCAGGCCATGTTATTCCTGTGAGGACAGTGCTGTTCCTCTTCACCTGCCTCAGTACACATGCAGGGAGTCACAAGATAGGTTGACAGGAAAGGGTCCAGACTTTTTAAACCAAGCGTAGAACAAAAATCTCTCTCCAAGGAGGAGGGAGGCGGAAGCGCGTTGACTGTGTGAAGGGAGCCTGGAGGGGTAATAAGGGTGGTGTTTGGGGGTTAGGGATTCAGGAATGAGAGAGAGATGAGAAGCTCAGGAGCAGGAGAAATGGAAGTGTCTGCTCTGACCTTGAGCTTGGCAGGTACTAGCAGGGCCTAGGTTCTGTGTCTTCAAGGGAAAGTCAGCCCAGTGCATGTACTCACTGCTGCCACAAAATGTGTGGGCCTCTCTAGGACAGGAGAGTGTTCTGAAGAAATAGGTCGAAAAGCCCATCTGTTGATCTTCTATCGGAGCATCATGCTCCTGAGTCCCCAGTGTTCCAGTGAACACAGAGGACTGCCTTTGCCACAGAGCGAATTCCTCCTTGTGTGTGGCGGCGGGACAGTGGAGTGTTACGTTGACCGGAAGTCATCTCCACACTCAGGAGTGACTTCGTAAGACTCATCTTGCCTGAGAAAGAAACTTTTCTTGTGTCCTTTTTAATTTCTTAATTTGAAGTTAAAAACTGTTTAATTGATTTCTATCAGTTTCTCCTTGTTTCCTTTAATCTTTTAATCTTTTAACTTTTACTAATTATCTTGTTGCTTTGTAAAATTTGAAATGTCAGTTTACTCTTTTATTTTCTTTTAGTTTGTAAAGTTGAACAATTGGTTCATTCATTTTCAAGTCCTCTCTAGTAAGTATACTTAAAATTTATACATTTTTTCTTTTTGTAAGAAAAGACTTATTTATTTAAGAGGGCACGCACCCACTCCGGTTGCCAGGGTTGGGGGTAGCGGGCAGGGCAGAGGGAGAGAAGATCTCAAGCAGACTGCACTCTGAGTGCAGAGCCTGATGTCGGGCTCAATCTCGTGGCCCTGAAATCATGACCTTTGCTGAAATGAAGAGTCAGATGCTTAACTGACTGAGCCACCCTGGCAGGTGCCCCTAAAATTTATACATGTTTTCAATATAATAACCGTGACCTTATCCCATGGTTTGACGTTTTTCTGGAGGCTCAGACGGTCTTAGGACATCCTCACTGAGTCTCCCCTATCAGCACAGACCTGTGAGTACAGGACTTTTAACATTCAGGAGGTTCATCTATGAAATAATGTCAGCAGGAATGATGTCCATGAACTAATGAGGACCAAAAACAAACAAAAACTGGAGTGGGATGAGATAGTGTGAGATGAGGAGAAGTGCTTGATGAATGGGCCCCACTTCCTGGTGGATTCAAGGACACAGAGGGCAACAGCTGGACACAACAGCAGCCCAGAAACTTTTTAATTCAAATTTCAGATCGGAAGATACCTAACATTTAAGTGCTAAGAGAATTCTATCAAGTAGGGAGTAAAATTATTAGTTTATAAGCAATAACATAAAATTCATGATATGGCAGGAAATAACAGGACCCAAACATAAAGTTAGAGATAAAAAAACCTGAGATTAAAAGTAATTCTTTTAATGGTTCAAAGCATCTGCCTCTAAAATTACCTACGTCATTTGTGAAGTAAGTTACCAATCATCTGATGAATGAAAGAGGAAAGACAAGTCTATGGAAACTAATCTGTTGTAGCAAAAGTTTGAAATAGCATTTATTTTACATGGGAGTTGGAATTAACATGCAAGACCTAATAGGATTGCCAGATATTTTTGAGAAATGACCAAAATAATCTGAGATACAGTGGATATTTATTGTGCTCCTTACTGGAATTATTTTTTTGTAGATTTTTTTTTTTTAAGCCAGAAGATTTTATCTCTGCAGCAGTAGAAATGCCACTTAAATGTATAATTCAGTTGTGAATGAGATACTGAATAAACTATTAACTACACTGTGTTGTGTATTAACATTTCACTTCCTTTTAGCCAAAAAATAAAGTATAAGGTGGGTTTCTCATTTTAAAAATGAGCTAATAAATTTTTTAAATTTAAATTTTAGGTAGTTAATCTACTGTGCTATATTGGTTTCTGGAGTAGAATTCAGTGATTCATCACTTAAATAGAATATCCAGTGCTCATCATAGCCAGTGCCCTCCTTAACACCCATTACCCAGTTAGCCCATCCCCCACCCACCTGCCTCCATCAGCCCTGTTTGTTCTCTGTTGTTGAGTCTCATGGCTTGTTTCCCTCTGTCCTATTTTTCCTTTCTCCCTTCCCATATTTTCATCTCTTTACCTTCTTAACTTCCATACAGGAGTGAGATAATTTGGTATTTGTCTTTCTCTGACTGACTGATTTCACTTAGCTTAATACACTCTAGTTCCACCCACCTTGTTGCAAGTGGCAAGAGTTCAATTTTTTGATGGCTGAGCAGTATTCCACTGCATATTTATACCCACTACATCTTTATCCACTCACCAGGTGATGGACATTTGGGCTCTCTCCATAGTTTGTCTGTTGTTGATAACGCTGCTATAAAACACTGGGGTGCGTGTCCCCCTTTGAATCTGTGTTTTTGTATCCTTTGGGTAAATACCTAGTACTGCAGTTGCTGGACGGTGAGGTGGTTCTATTTTTAACTCTTTGAGGAAACTCCATGCTGATTGCAGAGCGGCTGGCTGTACCAGTTGGCATTGCTGCCAGCAGTGCAAGAGGGCTCCCCTTTTGCCACATCCCTGCCAACACCTGTTGTTTCTTGTCTTAATTTTAGCTATTCTGAACAGGTATGGGGTGGTATCTCATTGTGGTTTTGATTTGTATTTCCCTGATGGTGCGTGATGTTGAGCATCTTTTCATGTGTCTTTTAGCCATTTTGGATATCTTCTTTTGAAAAATGTCTATTCATGTTTTCTTCCCATTTCTTAACTTGGTTATTTGTTTTTTGGGTGTTTGATACAGTCTTTGTAGATTTTGGATACTACCCCTTATCCTATATGGCCTTTACAAATATCTTCTCCCATTCATAGGCTGCGTTTAGTTTTGTTGATTGTTTCCTTCACTCTCCAGAAGCTTTTTATCCCGATGAGGTCCCAATAGTTCATTTTTGCCTTTGTTTCTCTTGCCTTTGGAGACGTGTCTAGTAAGAAGTTGCGGTGGCCAAGATCGAGGAGGTTTCTGCTTGTGTTCTTCTCTAGCATTTTGATGGATCCCTATCTCACCATTAGGTCTTTCATCCATTTTGAGTTTATCTGTGTGTATGGTGTAAGAAAATGGTCCAGTTTCATTCTTCTACATTTAATTGACCTGAGTGTTGAGGGTCCATCTCTGGGTTTTCTATTCTGTTCCACTGATCTATGTGCCTGTTTCTGTGCTAGTACCATACTGTCTTGATGATTACAGCTTTGTAATAGAGCTTGAAGTCAGGCATTGTGATGCCACCAGCCTTGGTTTTCTTTTTCAACATTCCTCTGGCTGTTCGGGGCCTTTTTGGTTTCCATACAAGTTTTAGGATTAGTTAGCTCTGAGAAATGTCGATGGTATTTTTTTAAGATTTTATTTATTTATTTGACAGACAGAGATCGCAAGTAGGCAGAGAGGCAGGCAGAGAGAGAGGGGGAAGCAGGCTCCCTGCTGAGTAGAGAGCCCGATGTAGGGCTCAATTTCAGGACCCTGGGATCAGGACCTGAGCCAAAGGCAGAGGATTAACCCACTGAGCCACCCAGGCGCCCCCCCTCCCCCCCCCCCCATGGTATTTTGATAGGGACGGCATTGAGTGTGTAGATTGCTCTGGGTAGCATAGGCATTTTAACAAGTATTTGTTCTTCCAGTCCATGAGCCTGGAATGTTCTTCCATTTCCTTGTGTCTTCCTCAATTTCTTTCATAAGTCTCCTGTAGTTTTGGTTAGGTCTATTCCTAGTTACATTATGGTTTTCGGTGCTATTGTAAATGGTATCAATTCCTTAATTCCTCTTTCTTTTGTCTCATTGTTAGTGTATAGAAATCCAACTGATTTCTGTGCATTGATTTTATAGCCTGCCATGTTGCTGAATTGCTGTATGAGTTCTAGCATTTTGGGGGTGGAGTCTTTTGGGTTTTCCACATAAAGTATCATTTCATCTGCAAAGACAGAGTTTGACTTCTTTGGCAATCTGAATGCCTTTTATTCCTTTTTGTTTTTTGATTGCTGAAGCTAGGACTTCTAATGCTATGTTAAACAACAGTGGGGAGAATGGTGTTCTTGACCTTGGGGGAAAAGCTCTCAGCTTTTCTCCATTGAGAATGATATTCACATTCAATGATATTCATGGTGGGATATATGGCTTTTATGATATTGAGGTATGTTCCCTCACAGTTCTATTAGAACTGTGGACAGTTCCAATCAAGAAAGGATGCTGCACTCTGTCAGATGCTTTTTCTGTATCTATTGAGAGGATCATGTGGTTCTTGTCCTTTCTTATATTAACGTATTATTTCACATTGATTTGTGAATGTTGAACCCCCTTGCAGCCCAGGAATAAGTCGCACTTTGGTTGTGGTGAATAATCCTTTTAATGTACTGGTTGAATCCTACTGGTTAATGTCTTGGTTGATTTTTGACATCCATGTTCATCAGGGATATTAGTCTGTAAGTCTCCTTTTTGGTGGGGTCTTTTCTGGTTTGGGGATCCAGGTACTGCTGGCCTTATAGAACAAGTTTGGAAGTTTTCCTTCCATTTCTGTTTTTTGAAATAGCTTCAGAAGAATAGGTATTAGTTCTTTAAATGTTTGGTAGAATTCCTGTGGGAAGACACATGGCTTGGACACTTGGGGAGATTTTTGATTACTGCTCAATTTCCTGGCTTGTTACAGTTCTGTTCAGTTTTTCTGTTTCTATTTCAGTGCTTGGTAGTTTACATGTTTCTAGGAGTGTATCCATTTCTTCCAGATTGCCTAATATGTTGGCATATAGTTGCTCATAATATATTCTTATAATTGTTTGTATTTCTTCGGTGTCCGTTGTGATTTCTCCTCTTTCATTCATGATTTTATTAATTTGGGTCCTTTCTCTTTGCTTTTTGATTCAGCTCTGGGTTTGTTGATCTTATTAATTCTTTCAGAGAACCAGCTCCTAGTTTTGTTGATATGTTCTGCTGTTCTTTTGGTTTCTATTTCATTGACTTCTGATCTAATCTTAATAATTCTGGTCTCCAGTTTGGTTTAGGCTTTATTTGCTGTTCTTTCTCCAGCTCCTTTAAGTGTAAAGTTAGCTTGTGTATTTGAGACTTTTCTTCTTTCTTGTGAAAGGTTTGTATTGCTATTTCCTTTCCTCTTAGGACCGCATTTTCTGCATCCCAAAGGTTTTGAACAGTTGTGTTTTCATCGTTTCCATGAATTTTTAAAATTCTTTAATATCCTGGTTGACCCATTCATTCTGTGGTAGGATGTTAACCTCCCAAGTGTTTGACTTCCTTCCAAATTTCCTCTTGTGATTGAGTTCAACTTTCAAAGTATTGTAGTCTGAAAATATGCAGGGAATAATCCCAATCTTTGGTACTGGTTGACACCTGATTTGTGACCCAGTATGTGATCTATTCTGGAGAATGTTCCATGTGCACTTGAGAAGAATGTGTATTTTGTTGCTTTAGAGTGGAATGCTCTGTATATCTGTGAAGTCCATCTGGTCCAGTGTGTCAAAACCCTTGTTTCCTTGTTGATCTTCTGCTTAGATGATCTGTCCATTGCTGTGAATGGGGTGTTAAAGTCCCCTATGATTATCGTATTATTATCAATGTGTTTCTTTAATTTTATTATTAATTGGTTTGTATAATTGGCTGCTCTCAAGTTAGGATCATAGATATTTCTAATTGTTAGATCTCCTTGTTGGGTAGACCCTTTAACTATGATATAGTGTCCCTCTTTATCCCTTACTACAGTCTTTGACTTAAATTCTAATTTGTCTTGATAAAAGGACTGCTACACCAGCTTTCTTTTGATACCCTTAGCATGATAAATGGTTCTCCACTGCCTTATTTTCAATCTGCAGGTGTCATGGGTCTAAAATAAGTCTCTTGTAGGCAGCATATAGATGAGTCTTTTTTTTTTTAATTCATTCTGATACTCTGTGTCTTTTGATTGATTTAGTCCATTTACACTTAGAGTGGTTATTGAGAGAGATGAACTTAGAGCCATTGTGTGACCTGTAGAGTTGGTGTTTCTGTCAATGTTATGTGTCCTTTCTAGTCTTTGTTGCTTCTGGTTTTTTCTCCACTCAGAAAGTCCCCCTTAAAATTTTTTGCAGGGGTGGGTTAGTGGTCACAGACTTCTTTAGTTTTTGGCTGTCTGGAAATCTCTCTCTCTTCCTATTCTGAATGACAGCCTTGCTGGGTAAAGAATTCTTGGCTGCATATTTGTCCTATTCAGCATGTTGAATATATCCTTCCACTCCTTTCTGGCCTTCCAGTTCTCTGGACAGATCCACTGTGAACCTGAGCTGTCTTCCCTTGTAGGTTAAGGACCTTTTTTCTCTTACTTTAAGGATTTTCTTGTCTGTAGTTTGCGAATTTAACTATTATATGCTTTGGTGATGGCCAGCTTTTGAATTTAATGGGAGTTCTCTGTGCTTCTTGGATTTTGATGTCTCTGTCCTTCCCTAGATTAGGGAAGTTTTCAGCTGTGATTTGTTCAAATGAGCCTTCTGACTCTTTACTCGTTCCTTGTCTTCTGGGACTCCTATGATACACATGTTAATAAGTTTTACTAAGTCACTGAATTCTGTAAGTCTGCCTTCATGGTCCATTACCTTTCTTTCCCTCTTCTTTTCAGCTTATTTTCCATAATAACATCTTCTGTATCACTGATTGCTCCTCTGGTTCATCCTTCCTTTTTATGACCTGCATATGTGTTTGCATCTCTGTTAGAGCATTTTAAATTTTGGCCTGACTAGATTTTAGTTCTTTTGTCTCTGTATTTAAGGGATTCTCTGTTTTCTTCTTTGCATTCTTCAGGCCCAGCTTGTATCCTTATAATCATTGTTTTAAATTCTTGTTCAGACATCTTACTTATATTTATGTTGATTAAATCCCTGGCTGTGAGTTCTACCTCGTGTTCTTCCTTTTGGGGTTATTGTCATTTATTTCAGAAAAAAAATGAAGAAAGAGAAAAAAGAAGAAGAAAAACACAAAGCAAAAAAAAAAAAAAAAAGAAAGGAAAAAAACAAAAACAAAAACAAAAAAAGCAAAAGAAAATAACTAGATCCTCGGTCTGTTTTGTTTTGCTTGTTAAAAGAATCTAGAATCCAGAAGAAAAAAATAAAATGAAATCAAAGTATGCAAATATATACACACACAAATGCGCACACACACATATGGAGTATACAAATAATAATAAAAGGACTTGGAAAATAGGAAAAAATGAAAAAATAAAGAATAGAAGTAAAAAGGAAGCTCGATTCTGTTTCCGTTAGAGCTGAAGCTTTGCCGCACTCTCTGATCAATAAACTTGGTGAGACCTGGCTGTTTGTTCTAGTCCTCTGGGGGAGGGACCTGCTGTGCTGGTTCTCAGGCCATCTTGTTTCCGTGGAAATGCCTCTCCAGGATGCTGGGTGGGCAGGTCTCGGTGTACCAGGCTCCAGCCTCCACCATGTGTCCCTGTTTTGCTCCCTGAAGGCTTTTGGCACTCATGGGCCGGATGAAAATGGCTGCACCCTGCCCTCTAGCCTGGGAGCTAAAACTTCATGCTCTTCAGTGAACTTCTACAGAAGAGGAATCAAGTGACCTATTTGTGACCCTGGTTTCCATCTGAATCCTGCACTCACCCTGCCCATGTTCAAGCCTTTTTATCTCTGGCATGTGACTGAGTTTCAAAGGTCTGAATTTCAAAACAAAACAAAACAAATCCAAATTTTAGGGACTCCTGTGCTGTGGACCTGTGCTGTTCCTGGGCAGATTGGGGTTGTGGGGAGGTGTTAAAATTATGAAAGGTTGGATTTGAAAGGTTTTTCTATATAGTATTAATTTGAAAGATACATTTGTTTTGGTTTTGTACTGCCTTCATATTTAAAGCTTGTACTTTGTTCCTTTGCTTTCCAATTTGTGTATTGCTAGAAGGTAAGAGGCAAGAAAGGAGGACTGTTTTGGTTATGGTAACTTGTAAACTTTTATCTCCCTAGCACCTAGAATAGTCTAGCCCATCACTGGTGTTGGGATTCTAGGGAGCTCACTTAATAACATCATTTTTCCAGATTGTAGCTCTGAAAGGGAAGGAAAGACAGGTGAATGGGTATAGATATCAGTCATTTCATTGGCAGATTTGTTGGAGAACGTGATTTTGGTATGGAGAAAATAAATGTATTCAGAACTAAGCAGTTATGTCCAAATAATGCAGAAAGGGTTGGGAAATCTTAATGTTTAGCAGTGCTCTAAAAATATTTAGTGTGTGTCCCTTTTTTTCTCTTTGGCACAGTCTCCGTGCCACTAAATTATTGCTGATTGATCTGTGTATTATACTTACAAATCTTCTCTAAATCCATCTCGTGGGAGTTGAGGAAGAGTTCACTTGGTTATAAGATTAAGGGTCACAGTTGGTTTCCCCAAAGATTTTGTAGGCCTTCTTCATGGTCACATTTTGTTCACTGAATATCATCTCATATCTCACTTGAGTTTTTACAATGATCCTCAAATCATTCATGTTTGAATTATAGACTCTTGGGGCACTTTTATTTTGTATTGCTTTATATGTGATTTTCCAAACTGCATTTCCACAAACTCACAAATTCTTTGTATGCTTTAATATTTTGTTGAATTTATGAAATTATTTTTTGTCATATCATTTCCTTTGTGGTCTTTACCAGTAACATAGATTGCATAGGTTGCGGGTGGGCTTGTCTTTCACAGCTTTGAATGATTTTCACTTAATCCTTTTCTCTTTTGCTCATTTTAAGCCTGTCAGCAACATTAATGAGTGGTTTTGCAGCAGGGTCTCTCTTTCTTTTTTGTACCTCCCAGTGTATTCTCTTTTAAATGGTTTTTATTTTATTTTTGGAAGTTTGGGAGCTTTGCCAAGTCATTTTTCCTTCTTCCTTGTAATCTCTTTCATCCTTATAATTCTGCTTTGAAGTCCTATTTTTATTTATTTATTTATTTGACACATACACACACAGAGAGGGAGGGAGGGAGAGCAGCAGGCAGAGGGCGAAGGAAAAGGAGGCTCTCTACTGAGCAGGGAGCCCGACTCGGGGCTTGATCCCAGGATTCTGGGATCATGACCTAGCTGAAGGCAGATGTTTAATGGACTGAGCCACCCAGGCTTTCCTATTTTTAAGGTTTTTAATAGTTTGTTACTTATCCATTACTAAAATTATTGGATAATTCTTAAATGTTTTGCTCCAAGGCAAAGGATTCTTTGACTATTAATATTCATTCATTTTCTCTTTCCTTCCTCTTCCTTTTTTAATAGTTAACTGTGTTAGTTATTTTTTCCATGCCATTTTCATTGAGTTGAACTCTCCTTAAACCCTATGAATTCATGATTGTAGTTTGCAGAGAAATACATGTTAGGACCTCTTCCTGGCTCAAAATGATGACTGTTTAACACAGGACATTTCAAAAGTTTGTGCGATCTAGCTGCCATTTTCCATAATCTAAGAAATAATCAGCTACCGAGAAGCTGCTTTTTTATTTACGGTTTTCATCCACTCATGACCTTTGATGTGTACCACTTGGAAACATGGACAAAACACAGTGATACCTAGGTAAAGTCTTCCTTCCCACTCATAGGACTTTCCTGTTTCGTGTGTATAGGGATTCCCTACATATCCCTATATTTTCTTTGAAGAAAAATTCTAAACGTAGAAATTCTAAATGTAAATTCTAAATGTAGAAAAATTTCTAAAATGTAGAAAAATTCTAAATGTAGAATTTCTAAATTGAAATTTACATTTCAATCTAAATTTGCCTTGAAGGCAAAACCTAACATAATCCCCTGACCAGTGTGATACCGGCTTCTCTAGATTTTCCCTCTCTCCCCTTGGATTCTCCCGTATGTTCTGGATAACTCAGTTGGTAAACCATATTTTATAGAGTATATTTTAGGCATTGTTGAGTGTCCTGGATGTTGGTACCTTTCCCCGGTTGCCAGATCCTCGCATTAATATATGGTTTCTCTTTCAGATCTGAATCAAAGCCCTGTCTTCTCCACTGGGTGACTGAGAGGAAAATAAGAGGATCCGGTGCCCAGAATCCTGCTTTCACCTCTCCAGACATTTAAACAATTATCCCGTTCTCAGACCCTTCAGCTCACCCAAGAAGTCAAAAGATTCAATTTCTTCATCACAGTACATGCATACAGCCAGCAGAGAGCAAAGTTTGGTTATCACCTTGGCACTGCTTAGCTCTGTGATGCTGAAGACATTCTCATTTCTGTGCATTACAGAAGAGAGTCAGATTTCCAGGTATGGACCAGTGTCCAGGGGAGGGGTGTTGTCACTCTTCGGAAGGGCTAGTACCTCAAAGCTCAGGGAAAAGGCAGGTGTCGGAGGGGTATGGAGCCATAGGGCCCAGTCCAAGTGCCCTAAAAGGGAAGATACTGAGGGCACAGTTGGAACAGGGTATTCATGCATTTTCTGGCCTTGTAGCCATGGAGGAGGACAGCAAGGGGCCAGGTGTGAAACTGTGGGTGCTCTCATCAGCTTTGGAGATGAATGTCGGTTTTCTTCCTCTGCAGAGTTTGTAAGCTTTGGAAGATGCTAGTTGAGCATTCTGCACTATGGAGACATGTACCTGACACCTTACAGGGTATGTATGTATGTATGGACTCTTATTTGCGAAAATGCTTGAGGGTATCTGCTTTATATGGATGGCAGTTCTTACACAGAACCCATGCTGGCCTCCTCAGAGGGTTTATATATGGTGGCTCGTTGGAGCTTTGATACTGTTCAAGAGCCCTGAACATTAATCATTCCGCTGTCTGATTCAAGTTGAAGTCAGTAGATTGTAGTCCTTTGAGCATGATAATGTTTGGTTACTGCAGGTAAGACTTCTCTCCTGGCGATACATGGGACCAGGGTTCTTGTCACTGAGTGTGGGATGCTACACAGTGTGGGAGCTGAGGCATAAATCTGAAATCATTCCAGCTTTGATGAAAGGAGATTGGGAAGAGGTGCCCCCACCTGACTAAACTATAGTTGCATGTTGCACACTTGAGGAAACTCCCAGTCACCCAAACTCCCCCAATTCCTGACAAATCTGGAGCTGCACAGCTCTAAAATTTCAAAGTCATGGATCTTCGAGGAAAATGACTGCTCTTCTTCCAACACAACTGTGGCTTGGAAGCTGTTCCTGCCTTCAGTGACAGGCAGGTGGTGACCTTGTCCCGGCTGAAGGCTCTGTAGTTCCTGGAAGTGGTGGACATTTCCTTAAGTGTCAGATATGGGGCTTATGATGGACCCTCTGTGAAGTTGATAGATTCCAGAACCTAAAACTGGTGAACTCCTTCTCAGCAGATGAGTTCCTACAGGCAGTAGTCCAGCATCTTCAGAAGTTTTAGAAACTCAGTATGAGAGTGAACGGTCTCACTACCCAAGTATTGTCTCAACTAGAAAGGATGGATTCACTGCCGCCATTTGAGCCAAGTTCTCCAATGCTGACGATGTCCCTGCTACCCCTCACATCTTCTCTGTTTGCCTAAGATGCCCAGACCCCAAACCCTCAAGTTCCTGGAAGTCCATACCCCATGTCAGGAGAGAGAATGCCAAGGCTCTTCTGTAGAAAGTTCTGCTCCATTCTCTGGTCCCCTTTAATCCCGCCCAAGCTCATCTATTGAAGGGTGGACGTGAAGCCACGAAATGGCTCAGTCCCACTTCTCACCGCCCTTACTTACACACCCAGCATCCTTTTTTATCCTTTCCCTTCCTGCCAAATCGTTTATCCTCTGGAGTTGCTATTTTTCAGAGGCATTTGAAACCATGAGAAGACATAACTCATCATAAACTGTGGTCAGGGAACAGGTTTTTGAACCAGATAAATATGAGCCAATTAATGATATGCTCTCTGGGTTCTGTCAGGTCACGTGAATTCTGTCCAGACTGGTTTCCTGAGAGGGAAGGTGAAGATGATAAAGGGTTTTCTGAGTAAATGGCAAGACCATAAGTGAATACCTGTCACCTAATATGTGGTCAATATTGATGGCGTATTGGGGCAGATGGCTTCTTCGCCTGTGAGTCATCCACAGACTTCGTGCAGAGCGGGGTTGGAAGATGTGAGCGAGTTCAAGAGAGCCTTTAGGCTTACAGTCTGGGAATGGACACCTCTGCTGGAATGGGAGTTCTGGGCTAGGGACCACAGTGCTAACTTTTGCAGAAATGTGAAATACTTTTTAAACAAATGTGTTTGTTTTAGAAATCATAAAGCATGTTATTTTTAAGGTAATGTTCTCAATTTTAAGTCAGATATACAGGATTCCGTATGAATACTAAATGATGGAGGAAATTAGTGTTCTCTCAAGATAATGCTAATGGAGGCAAGAGTCCACATTCTGTGGTCCTGCTGGAAAGGGAAACATACAGGTCAGTGGCTTCTGGCAGTCTTGCAGTAGTTAACTGACTCTCTGAAACAAGTCTTGATTTATATCATTTGCTGATTTCCTTGTATACTGACAAAACTCAAGCTAACAAGGGCGTACCATCCAATTTACAAAACCCCTGAATATTTTATAAGCAACTCTTGGGAACCAGTGCATGCCAAGTCAAGCATAACTACCAGAGGGATTGAAGGAACATATTAAAAAATTAGTAACTCTCCTTTGTTGCTCCAGGATAGGAGTATAATGGTAGAACTGAGAAAGAACTGGGATGTTTTGTCTTACCTTTTAAGGAAGCCAGTTAGGGTAGCTCCTCCTACCTCTGCCTCGGTGACCTCTTGAGTGGACCCCACTTCTTATAGTTGGGAGGAATAGAGTCCAGAAACAGGAGCCTGTGCCTTCCGAAACCAGCTGTCACAGCTGTTCCATTTGCTTGAGAAGGGATGAACTACAAGGGTCTTCTCTGCTGCCCAAGGTAGATCTCAGCGATGGTGAATGAAGTTCCATGATTCTGCACAATCAGGACCTGGGGGAAAACCCTGGTTGTGGATGACTTTCTTGCGTCAGTATTAGCGTCATGCCTCTTTACTTAGGTGGCTCTAGCATTGATTCATTCTTGATGGAATTCTGCGATGCTGCCACGGCAGATCTCCACAGTTTAAGTGGTCCGGCCTCTTCAAGCCTTACATGTTTCTCTAAGTTATTTTCCCCCTTAGCCACTAGGTATGGATCATGTAGGCTTCTTTGGACGTATTCTACGTTCCACAGCTTAATGACTGGAAATTTCCCTGATGCATAATGAAGGTGCTTGAGAACGGGTGGACAGTAGTCCAAATCAGACTTTAAGTAGAAGTGAACGCTATGGTCAGTTTAAATTCAGCAAAGGAGAAGTTACTGGATGGCTGATCTAAGGAAGAATGATGCAGCTGTTTCTTTTCTTAATTACAAGTTATTTGTCTGAACAATAGGAAGAAAATATCCTAAACCCGGACAGTGCCATTACCTAGCTCAAACAAACAAAAGGTGGGCTCTAGTCCCATACCAGTATACACTCCAGACTCCAGGACTGTGAAAAGGAGGACCTGTCAGAGGGAAATGTAATACAAGTCCCAAATATGAAAACAGCTTACCTGGACACTTGAGCACCTCACAGCCTTTTCCAGTGCCGGCTTGGAAGCAGTGGCCTGGAAGTGAGGAACTGAATGGACAGTTGACATTTCTTGGATAGTTGGCTTCTCTCTGCCTCCTTTTACTGCATCTGGGCAGTAAGAATAACATGAAGCCCTCACTCATTTCAGTCTAAAGCTGCTGATTCTGTGGGACTCCCCAAGGAAGACTTTCACCACCAGTTTTGACTGTGACGGGCCTGACATGTGCTTTACGGAACGTGGGCCACAGTTCTTCATAATAATGGAAGTCATAACACGTTACTATTTTGTGAGGCTGACTGGGCACATTTAGAGTTCGCAGAATTTTACCTGGTGTCCATTAAACCTCCAGTTAAGATTTATTGATAAGTTTCCCAAGGCATCAAATAAAGGTCAGTTGCTCAGAAATTTTATTTAGTAAAGTATACATAGATTGATGAGAAATATAATAATTGATCTAGCAACCCAACAGATTGATCCAAGTGACTTGAATTACCTGGAATATGTAAGGGCAGTTGATCTTCTTAATACAATAGATCTTTTGGAACTCTGAAGGCATTACTACAGCAGTAATACTGGCACAGTAACATTTATTTATTGAATATAAGATAATAGCAAGAACAGAATTTGCATCTACCTAACTTGACCAAGGAAATTTCTTTTCATAGAAATAACAGCCATGGGGTGCCTGGGTGGCTCAGTCAGTTAAGCATCTGTTTTCAGCTCAGGTCATGATCCCAGGGTCCTGGGATTGAGTCCCGCATCGGGCTCCCTGCTCAGTGGGGAGCCTGCTTCTCCCTCTGCCTCGGCTGCTGCCACTCCCCCCTGCTTGTGCTCTGTCAAATAAAATCTTAAAAAAAAAAAAAAGCCACAAAAGAACAGTATAACATACTAATTTGTATGTTGTTGCTTTTTTTTTTAAAGATTTTATTTATTATTTGACAGAGACACAGTGAGAGAGGGGACACAAGCAGGGGGGTGGGAGAGGGAGAAGCAGGCTCCCGCCGAGCAGGGAGCCCGGTATGGAGCTTGACTGAGCCACCCAGGCGCCCCCTAATTTGTGTTTTTAAAAACAGTTTTACTAAAACCAGATTTAAAAGTTATACTTGTATTGAGCTCTCTAGAGAATGTTCAAGCATTTATATTTACTTGTCTGTAGAAAATGCTTTCTGGATGATAAGTCGTCCCTGTGTAATAGTAAATCCTTACTTAAATATTTCTCAATCTAAAAAAACAAAGCCCAAGAATTTCCATGGTAAAGCATTCAGGAGAATTTGCTCATGTTTATCCAGCATTCCCTCCCAGGTGGCACTGCGTCATCATATGTACAAGGCAGCCCCACAGAATATGGGGATAGATTCTCCAGTTATACTGTAGTGTGAAGGGGACCGTCTGTGCACATGGGCCGCAGAGACTTCATCGGCCTGTGCGGTAGTGAGATACCCCACCAGTCTCCCAACCACTTTCTGAGGATCACTTGATTGACAGCAGCTCTAAGACGGCTCTGTAGATCCTAGGAAGACCTCTGACCTAAGTCCATTCAGGTATTTCCTGTACTTAAACCAGTTTGCAAACTAAACCCAATTCCATTGAATTGGAGGAGGGAAAAAAACAAAATGAAACAAGAAAACCCTCACAAATTCTCAGAAGAGGACTTGTCACTAGCTCAGAAGCAGGCTAGTCTAGATAGCAAGACCCTGGATCCTGGGCCTGCACTCTGGAGGCCCTCATTGTTAAACTGTTGTAGTATAGAAAGTTGTAGTATAGAAAGTAGTTGCATCACTTTGTGTTTCAGTTAGAAGATTAAAATTCGCCTCTGGTAGAAGGCTGAGCAAGAATAGTGCCACCAGAGCACGAAGGTTTGGCCCTACATTTGATGGATCTAAAACAGAGGACTTTGTTTCAATGGTAAATTACTCTTACACTGCTTTTTTACATTCATCGAATCTCTGTATCCCATACAGTGTAAAGAGACTCTGGTACGTTGCTGAGCCCGAGACAGGTGTTATCCTTGCTCCCCTAAGTTCACACAGTCCAGAGGAGGAGACAGTCAAACTAGCTGTGTAGGGAAGTGTCCTGCGTGCCCTGCTAGGAAAACGGGGAGGTTTGGCCACCAACATTAGACTAAATGTTCAGGGAAAAGGATCATACCCTTCAAAGGAGGTATGATATGTAAGCAGCTTCTTATAGAGTAAGGAAGTTAAGACTGCCACATTGGGGATGGGAGAGCCGTTCTAGTAAAAGGGCTGTTCGTGGGTGAGACAGTGAGCTGGCACGTGGTGAGGGGGCACGTGGCCCATGAATGAGGCAAGCCCATGAGCCAGATGATTTCCGTGCAACCAAGGATGAGTGAGTGGCTCTGAGGAGGTGAATCTGGCCATGTCAGATTAGGGACCTGAGCCCATATTAAGAATTTGTCTCTAGCTTATTAGCCACTTCCTCACACTTTTCAGGGTTCCACTCCACACTCCACAGCACCATCCCTGGTGTACTTGCCAAAATGCAGACTCCTCATGTCCATCCTACTACATGGAAAGGAAGGACTGCTAGGTCATCTTTCGCATGTCCACATTCTCCAGGGGATTCTCACCCTGTGAGGATTGTGATTGTGATTGGTGTGAGTCAGGGGCCCCATAAGTTCATGTTAGGCTGCTGTCATCCTCACTATTGCACTGTGGCTACTTTATTTGTTTAATTGTGCCCAAAAGATCGTACCATGGAATTGTCAGCACTTTTAGTGTAGAATATAAGGTAAATTTTGTTTTGTTTTTATGCTGTTTCCTGTGTGTAAACAGTTCACTGTTACTTACTGGCTTATGGTTTTTTTTTTGTTTTTTTTTTTAAGATTTTATTTATTTATCTGACAGAGAGATCACAAGTAGGCAGAGAGGCAGGCAGAGAGAGAGGGGAAGGCAGGCTCTCGTCAGGAGAGCCCGACACGGGGCTCGATCCGAGGACCCTGGGATCATGACCTGAGCTGAAGGCAGCGGCCCAACCCACTGAGCCACCCAGGCGCCCCATGGCTTATATTTCTACAGAAGATCCATCTATCCAAGACTATGAAAGACAAACATACATGTAAGACAACAGATGTAAAAACATGAGCTGTGGAGAGTGGGTCACAGATGTAGCGCAAAGTCTCTGAGCCCTTGTACTTAGCTGGGTTTGCCTGTATTGCCCCAGACATAATTACAGCAGTGACTCATGTGCAGACTATACTCAGACTAGAGCCTTGGCCCTCTGGAGCATGTGGCCTCGGGAGCACCTGGTTCGACACTCTTTTGGCCTTAGTGCACCAGCATTTGATGGTGGTGGCAGTGATAATGGTAACAAGGATGCCAGTGACAACTTTTTCTAAATCAAATGCTTATATTTAAAATGTATACTGAATGATTTCTCTTCAAAAACAATTTGTTCTTTTATATCTCAATATATGTTAAGATACATATACTCAATATATGTTAAGATACATCCTAATTCTTTGAAACTTTTCTTTTCAAAAACAAAGCACATCCTATTTATAGAAAAACCAGTAATGAAGCTATATAATTTATTCTAGGAAGCCCTAATATTTTGAAGCTTAGGGTATTACAGTTCTTAGGCATGAGTCAGAGAAATCTGATGGAGACCTATGCTGAATTCTTTTTCTATTTCTTGGTAGTAAAATGTCACACTCTAGATACCTGCATGTATTTTAAGTGTAAGTATTTCTGTTATTTGGAGTCACCATAGTGCTCACAGTCAGAGTTGTCAGATTACAAGGCCTCCTAAAAATAAAGAGCAGGTGGGGCGCCTGGGAGGCTCAGTGGGTTAAGCCGCTGCCTTCCGCCCAGGTCATGATCTCAGGGTCCTGGGATCGAGCCCCGCATCAGGCTCTCTGCTCAGCGAGGAGCCTGCTCCCTCCTCTCTCTCTCTCTCTCTGTCAAATAAATAAACAGATAAATAGACAGACAGCTGGAGGGGTACCTGGATGGCTCACTCAGTTAAGCAACTGACTCTTGGTTTCAGCTCAGGTTATGAGATCAAGCCATGCCTTTGGCTCTGTGCATATAATGGGATCCCCTTGGGACTCCCTCCCTTTGCCCTTGCCCCTTGCTCATGCATGCTCTGTCTCGAAAATAAATAAAATCTAAATAAATAAAGAGCAGGATAGAGCTCTTGGCTTTAGCTTTTTTCCATTGTTTCCCAAAACTACCAAAGTCCACCAAATGGTGAGGCCTCTGGGAAAAGAGATGAAGGTTGCTTTTGAGATCTTTAGAAGGATGAAGAATTAAAGAATAAAATCTATTGGTGAAACAGACAGCTAGATCAATGAAACACAATAGGGAGCCGAGAAGTATACCCACACAAATACCGTAAACTGATACTTGACAAAGGGACAAAAATAATACAATGAAAGTATTATCAACAGTGAGGAAGCAGGTAACAACTGGAAATCAATACACAAAACAAAACTGAATCTAAACACAGACCTTAATACTCTTAAAAATTTAACTCAAAACACATAACAGATCTAAACTATCAAACTCCTAGAAGAGGGACACCTGGGTGGCTCAGTTGGTTAAGCGGCTGCCTTCGGCTCAGGTCATGATCCCGGTGTCCTGCGATTGAGTCCCACATCGGGCTCCTTGCTCCGCAGGGAGCCTGCTTCTCCCTCTGCCACTCTGTCTGCCTGTGCTCTCTCTCTCTGACAAATAAATAAATAAAATCTTAAAAAAAAAAAAAAACCACTCCTAGAAGAAAACACAGGAAAAAATCAAGGTGACCTTAAGTTTGGCAATGACTTTTTAACTATAACCTCAAAGGCAAGATCCATGGAAGAAGTAACTGATAAGTGAACTGGATTAAAATCCAAGACTTCTGCTTTGTGAAAAATGCTGTCAAAAAAGTGAGAAGACAAGCCACAAGCTGGGAGAAAATATTTGCAAAACAGATATCTGATAAAGGACTTATATAAAATATTTTAAAAATCAATAAGAAAATTATCAACTCCATTAAAAAATGGGCAAAAGATCTGAACCTTACCAAAGAAGATACAGATAGAAAACAAGCCCTTGAAATATGCTCACCGTCATGTCGTCAATGAAATGCACAAAAAAAAAAAAAACCCAAAAAACAAACAAAAAACCACTGTGCCATTAGAATGGGGAAAATTCAAAATACTGAGACCACCAAATGCTGGTATGGATGCAGAGCACCAGGAACTCTAATTCATTGCTGGTAGGAATGCAAACTGGTGCAGCCACTTCGGAAGATAGTTGGGAAGCTTTTTATAAAATTAAACTTATTACCACGTGATCCAGCAGTCATGCTTCTTTCTCGCTGTTTATCTAAATGAGTTGGAATACATATGTCCACACAGAAACTTCCACATGAATGCAGCTTTATTCATAATTGCCAAAACGTGGAAGCAACCCAAATGTCCTTCAGTGGGTGATGAATTAATAAACCTGGTATATCTAAATGCTAGAATATTATTCAGTGGTAAATAAACCTGGTATATCTAAATGCTAGAATATTATTCAGTGGTAAAAAAGAATATTATTCAGTGGTATATCTAAATGCTAGAATATTATTCAGTGGTAAAAAAAATATTATTCACTTCCTATCAAGCCAGTGAAAACACATGGAGGAGCCTTAAATGCCTGTTACTAAGTAAAAGAAGCTAGTCTGAAAAGTACATACTGTGTGATCCCAACTATGACATTCTAGAAAAGTGAAACTAGAAGACGGTAAAACATTCAGTGGTGGCCAGGGGTTGAGGTGGTGGGCAGGGATGAAGAGGCAGAGCACAGCATTTTTAGAGCAGTGAAAATACTCTGAGGATACTGTAAAGGTGCATATATGTCATCATACATTTTTCAAACCACCAGAAGATAGAGCACCAAGAGTGAACAGTACTGTAAACAAGGACTTGAGGTGACAATGATGTATCAGTGTAGGTTCATCAGTTCTAACAAATGTACCAGTCTGGAGTAGGATATGGATTGGGGGGGAGGCTGTTCTTTTGTGGGGATAGGAGGTGTATAGGAACTGTCTATATTTTCTGCTCGGTTTGTGATGAACATAAAACAACTCTAAAAAATATCATTAGACAAAAAGGGTATCATCTGTTTTCCCTAATTGCATCTATAGGATTTACCTAATTAGAAAAGATTTTGTTAGAAAGGCTTGGCTTAATTAGGTTTATATTGACTGGCATTCAGACTGACCAGGGTGTATCCTTTGATTTATGTCACTGATGAGGTTATCAACTGCTTATAAAGATAGATCACCATCAAAAGGGTGATTTATGTAGAGAAAGAAACTCTGAGGTCCTTTGTGTGGTAGCTACACATCAAAGAGTTGGCTTCATTCGCTTTTCCATCTGTTTGGGTTTGGGTAAGTACTGGATAGAATTTTTAAGAGGAAAGACAGACTCCTTTATTTCAGGGAGGAATTTATAATCAGGAAGTGATGGTTTATCTGACTGCAGGCACTTGGGGGCAGGTTTCTTATGGACATGGAATTTCTCTTAAAATTCAGATGTAGTGGTCACAGGGAAACTTGCCTAATTCTACCATTCGTAGGTAGATTTTTCTGCATTTAGGTCTTTAGAGGACAGCATAAATAAAAATAAATCTATAACAAATTACATGTGTGACCTGAAAAAATAGTAGTTCTATTTACGTCAAGGCAGAGGGCAAGGGAAACACTTACTTTGGTTGGAATTTAATGAAAATATCTGTGTAATGGAGATTTGAACTGAAACTGGAGTGGAAAGAGTATGGGGTAGGAAGTTTGTGGATGGGATTGGAAACAAAGAATGATAGTAGTGCCCAGGCTAGAAATAGTACTGGTGTGTTTGTTGGTTTGGTAAAGGCATTTAAAATGTCAGTACTCAGATGGAGCCAGCCACTAACTAAGATTCAGACAAAGGAGTAATTCCTATATTTGGTGGGCTAGAGTTATTGTCCCGAGAAGTACTTCATTTTAGGTGTAACTTTGCAAGCAGAGATGATCTCTCAGAAAAGGGAATCCAGATAAGAAATTGGTCACTTTCAATTTAGAGACAACAGTAGAAAAATGGGAACAACTGAAGAAATGTGCCTGCCAGGACATGGTATAAAAGAACAGGCACTCACATTAAGTCTTGAGACGTTCCAGTAGGGCTGAGGAATTCTTCACAGAGGACGTGGGAGAAGGACTGATTATAGAGGGGAAGAAGTTCTGAAAATGAGGTCAAGGTTTAACTCCTCTGTTTCCAGGTAAGGATTTATTGGAGAGACAGAGACAATCAGTGATGTTAATACGTATTTATAAAATAATCAGTGGTGGCCTTTTAAGTTAAAGGGAGAGAAGGATGTGAGCTGAAGGACAACACTTCCAGTTTGATTCTGAAGGGAGGACAGAAGGGCAGCAACTGGAGAGAGAATAGGTTCAGAGGACATTTTTGCTTTAAGTTATGAGATACAATGAATTTAAATGATGGGGGGATTGATTGTGGAGAGATGGACAGGTTTTTGGGAAAGGAAATTTAATTTATAAACAGGAATACAGTTCTCAACAAAACAGGAGAAAAAGGAATTCATTTGGAGACATTGGACCTAGAGGTAGCACGACTTCTATTTAATGGGAGAAAAAGAGTCAGCAATGGATATGAATGTAGGAATATTTGTAGATATTATGATGAAAAACTGAGTTAGTGTGTCACCTTAGATAATTCATCTCTCTTATAGACTGATTTTGTATTCCCAAAAGTCAAATGTTGAAGTCCCGACCCTCAGTGTGTATTTGGAGATTGGGCCTTAAAATTTGTCAATTAAGGTACAATGAGGGCATTAGGGTCGGCCCTAATCTAGTTTGACTAGTGTCTTTGCAAGAAGAGGGAATTATGTCACAGACATGTGCAGAGGGATGGCCATGTGGAGACAGAAGATGGCTGGCTGTGAGCTAAGTTGGGTGGGGATGGGAGGGTTAGAAGAAACCAATCCTGGTGACACCAGAATTGTGAGAAAATAATTTTCTATTGTTTAAGCCCCTCAGTGAGTGCTACTCTGTTACAGCAAGCACAGTATGTGTAGTAGGGAATAATCTTGCCTTTTCAAAGGCGAGAATGTGTAGCATCAGCAGGCATGGGGAAGATCTGAAATATTTATGGGAGCATGGAAGAATGACAGAGTTGGCAGACACATTTAAAAGCCCCTAGGAGAAGTAGTTCTGTTTTTAGACAGGGATCAACTTCTTAGCCATGTGTGTCAGCTGCAGTCACAGGAAAGGCGAGTACGTGGAATCACCTGCTGTTGATTGAGATCTTGAAGGGGAAATGTGGATAATAGTGGTTAATAGTGTAGGGAACATAGAAAGTGCTGGTCCTGGTAGGTGCCTGTTGAAATGAGTCGGTGTGGATTCAAGTGGGCAGGAAACATGAAGAGGGGGAAAGCCTGATGTTTGAGAAGTGGCCAGTCCACAGAGGTTCCCATGTACAGAGAACTGAGTGTGGGGTGTAATCTCTGTGAAAAAGTAAGGAGAAGAAATTGTAATGATGGTAGGGCTACTGATTTAAGTTAGAAGTGATGCCATATTCCAGGTAAAACCTAGGTGTGGTGTGTAATCCTTAAGGAATTTTTCATAGGAGACAGAGCAAAATTAAAATATGAGTAGGTCATTTCCTAGCTGTGTAACTTTGTTACATTATTGAAGTTTTTTGAACCTCTTCTGTTCATGTCATTTGTTAAACTGGTAAATAAAATCACCAGGTTTATTGTGAGGGTTAAATAAACGAATACATATAAATATCGAAGTGGGGTCACATTTGATACAAATTTCTTTTTTTTTTTCTTTTTCTGGACCTCAGGTACAAATGGGTGAGTTAATCCTACCTTGTTTATGACACATTATCATAACTTTCCCACGAAATACATCTAATTATTGGTGTCTTAGGGGAGAGTTGACAATTTATACATGCTTTCTCACTGTGTCTCACACATTTGTGTGTATATATGTAAATGTGTGTACATATACATACGTGTGTGTGTAATGAAATGTGGGCATAGTACAGCTACTGAAGATTAACACAGAACAGGATTTCAAGGACTTCAGTTACCACTTTATTAAAATAATCAGAGCAACTAGATTTTCTCCTGAACCACAGGCTTTCTGGATTATCTGGACGACCTTGAAATAAAGGATTTGGACAGTAAATGACAGGAACATTATGACTCATATTCCTCCTTTCTGATGCAGGGCATTTTTAAGGACTAGACTTGCAGAATGAGTGCCACTGATCCCTCCAAATGGAATAAGTCCTTGAATTGATGAACCCTATCATAAAATAGACTTTTTAGGTTTTTTGGCATCCAAGTCCATGGGCAGCAGATCTAAAAGTTAGAGTTGAGGGACAGCAGGAAGGGAGGATGGCTCCAGAAGGCTGCTGTGGATGCTGGGGAACCACTGCTTGGGTATGAGAATAATGAAATCTGAGAAATTCTGTGTTTACCTACAGATGGAGATAAAAATCAGTATGTGGCACGAGTCTAGGATCTCTAAGCTTTGGAATCAGGGAGGAATTAAATAACTCTGGATGCTGTGGGCTCATTAACATATATAACTCAATACTTTCGATGTTCTTACTCATAAAATCTCTGTATTTGTATTTGTATGTGTATGTTTTTTATTAGCACCTGTAGTCCTGGTCTTTTTTTTTTTTTTTGGTCTTCTTTCTTTTGAACATAGGAGAGGAAGCAAGTCCTCTTCATTTCTTATAGGCTGCACTGCATGTTTGTTGGTTAGGCTGGGGGTCACACCCAGGTAAGGTTTGGGGCTTCATGACAGGTGAGACTGGCAATCTTGGGCACAGGACTGGGATCTCATGGCTTCTTTCTCCATCCTTAGCTTTGCCTGCTTAGTGCTTGGACTGTCTGAGAGTGAAAACCCAGAGAAAGACACCTGGCAACTGAGTTACTGACAATGCAGCCACTGGTGAGTAGGGAAGCCTCTTTCTGCTGAAATAACACCCTGGGGCCGTCAGATGGGCGAATTTTATTGGCTTAAACGTTCACTTGCAGGTGGGAAATCCTCAGGGATCGGTGCTCCAGTGAAATTTCCCCAGGACTCTAGGATGGTTATAATGATTCAAAAACTCAATAACTAGTAACATAATAGCACACTGGTTTATCCCAGCCTCCATTAAACTTGTATATTTACAGAAAAGAAGAAAGAAGTTTGCTTTCTCTAACTCAGTCCATATCCTTATTGGGACATAATCCACCCATTGAGCATAGTGTTGGCTCTAAAGATCCTTTCACAAAGGGTTGTGGTTGAAGAGCTGAGCAAGGAGGAGAACACTGTGGTCTGATCAGGAGGTGCTTTCCACGAGTCCAGTGTTTCAGGTGCTGGGTGAGGGCTGTGGAGTGTTGAAGGGAGCACAGGAGAAGTTGAGGCCAGAAAGGGCATGAGGAATCATTCATATTTTTCCAATTTTAAAGTTTCAAGAGAATATATTTGCACTTCTGGAAACTTCTTAAAAAGATTACTAAATTTTCATTATCAAAATATGTTCACATATTTTACCTTTTTGTAATTAACCTTTTTCATATTTGATAACTACACTTAGTGTATAGGGAGTATTAACTCCGTAATTGTGGCTATATATTCAGGAGAAGGGCGTATAGTAGAGTAAATTTTAAGATCTTGCAGAAACTTTTTAAAAACTACATAAAGCAAAACCATTCAAGAGGCTTCTGTTCTTCTTTAGCAGAGGGACAAGACAGGAGACAGGTAATAACTGGTGTCGAAGGTCCAGAGAAAATTAGGAGTCCTCCTAACACAGGAATGGTCAGGCTAGGACTGCCCTTCAGTACAGCTGTCTCAGAGGTTCCTGGCTTGTGCTGCTGAACCTTCTGTTCTGACCTTACACCTTATTATGAACAACTGAGACTGCAGATTTGAGCAATACTGCACTGTGTATACCAAGTTCTCTATGAAACGTGTTCATTTCTGAAGAATGCTAGACATGGTTTCAAGGTTCTTGGATATTTTAATGACTAATGGCCTGTATTTAATACATGTTTACTTAGGAAGAACTTCATACATTAGTTCATTGGGTCTTTCAATACTCCCAACAGGTCATTAAAGGTTCATCTGTGGGAACAGTGTCATGGTTTAAAAGTGGCAAGTCATGGTTATTGTTTGCCTTTTACTGAGTCTGTAAAGTTACTTGAAGTTAATCAGAAAAGTGAATTTTAGTTATGAATTTTCAGGTGCCAGTTTATAATCATATGTCTGATATAATTACCAGTTTTTATTTTAGACTTTATGTGTTTATTTTAATAAGTAGGCTCTACACCCAACCTGGGACCTGAGCTCATGACCCAGAGATCAAGAGTTGCAAGCTCTACTGAATGAGCCAGCCAGGTGCCCCCATAATTACCAGTTGCTTAAAAAAAAAAAAAAAAAAAAAAAAAATCGAGGCTGTGTAATATCACACTTTGTGTGATATTCCTTTATAGTAAAGTTTTATTAATTCATTACTATATCTGTGTAATGTATCTGAAAGGCAGATGCCAGTTCTGCACCAAGAATGAACGACAGGGGCCCTAGACTTAGTTTGATCTCTCTACACACCCAGCTCCTCCACCCTCTTCTTCCTCAGTGCTGTCATCGCAACCCTCCTGCTCTGGACGCCGGTAGGGAATGCTCTAAAACAGAATATCCGTGATGTTTTAGGAATCAGTGACATTTGAAGATGTAGCTATAGACTTCACCAAGGAAGAGTGGGCCCTGCTGGACATATCCCAGCGAAAGCTGTTCAGGGATGTCATGCTGGAAAATATACGTCATCTCGTCTCCCTGGGTGAGTCTGCCAGCGCATACACTTCCATAGATGGGTGGGTAGGAAGGTAGTTGGTCGGGCAGCAAGTCACTGGAACAGCTTCTGCACACCCGTGTATCCCGCGTATCCACTCCACTCTCTACCCTGAATCTTTCATAGACCTTACTTCAAAGGAAGTCGTTTCTTTATATTTTACTACATCTGGTTTGTCACACCACTAGAATATACTTTTGACCACAGTTTAATGTCTTTGTTACTACTCAGTCTCTACCAACCAGAGCAGAACTGGGAATTCAGTATTTCTGAATGCATAAACAAACTATTTAAACATTTTCTAAATAATTACTCTGCCGTAGTCATTATTTCAAGGATTGAAACTAGACCAATGACAAAAATAGAACTTTGATTTCTCTTGTTGAGCTTATTTGGTGTCTGTTTGAAAGTAATAATCCAACCCACTGTGGAGACATTTAATTTCTCCATTTCTGAAAAGACTGAGGATTCTGCATTCTGTCTTTAAATTCGGGCACGGACATCACCATCCAGACGTCTTCACTATTTTCGACACATACTTGGATTTGTGTTTTTTTCCATTCAAGTTCTTGTTGTGTTCTCCTTATTCTTCCTCAGTTGCCTGTCCTGGACTTAATGAGGATTAGCCTTGGGGAAGGAGAGGACTTTTAGTAGTACAGAATTCAAAATCCACGTACCTTTTTTCAATGAACAGGATATCAGCATTGCAAATCAGATTTGATTTTCCAGTTGGAGCAAGGACAAGAGCTGTGGAGTGAAGAAACTGGATTTCTTCAAGGCCAGAGCCCAGGTGAGCTGCAGCGACCTGTGCTTCCGTATGAGGAGGTGCCTACTCACTGTATGTTATTGGAAATACCAACTGAAGATTTTGTCAAGTGAGTGATTTTCTAAAATGTGGAGAACAACACTGGGGCAAAATTCTTCAAATGTTGTCATTATTCCTTGCATTTGTCAATCACAATTCGTGTTTCCTCTTGCCGGTGTTTCTTTTGGCTTTGGGGAAAGCATATTCATATACTTAAATGAAGTTAAACTTTCACACAGTAACTCCTACTCTAATATTCCCCTTTGAAGGTTTCTCTTCTCTTTCCCTACCCAATCTGCCTTCATTAGAATATTTTCATAATTCAATCCTGAAAATCTTTGTGAATTAGTTAGTATTCCTAGAGTATTCCTTCATTTGACATATTTGCCCCATCAAAGTGCCAGTTTTTGAAAGATACTCACATGGGTCTTGGTGCTTTTCAACATTTTCATTACCCTAATGTCACTCTATTTGTTTTGTTTTGTTTTCAATTATTTCAGGCAGGGGAAGTGCCTTTAAAGAACAAGAAATGATAGCCACACAACATATCAGCAGGAAGGACACATCTGCAATCGTGCCAGTGGTAAGTTTCATGAGTAGTAACCCTGGTCATCCCAATGAAAGACCTAGAAATGGATGTTAATAATTGAGCACAATAGCCTAATTCATATTAAGTTGGGATTAAACTTTTTTTTTGAGCAAAAAGTTTTTACTAGTTTGAATTTAGTGAAGAAATTAATCTGAACCCCCAAACCATAACCTGAGATCGTAAAAAAAAAAAAAAAAGACAACTGTATAAACACTGATTGTATGCCCAGCCTTTGAAACATAATCTGTAAGCTCTGTAGTTGGGATGCTACAAAAGAAAAAATCTTTATGTAGGCAGGGGAGGAACAAACACATCATGTGTATGCAAGTAACACTGGCAAGATTTTAACTGGAGACTATCACTGAGTGGTTAATTGAGGATTTCTGTGTAGAAAAGTGAATGTATGGATATGTGGGCCAACTTTAACAACCTTCCATCTCTTTCCCCAAAACAGGCATCTCATACTCCAGAGGATCCCTTTGAATATAAAGATTTGGAAGAAGATTTCACTCATGGCTTCATGTTGACTCAGCATTTGTTAACTCACACAGAAAAGACACCCTGTATCAGTAAACAGTGTCCAAAATCCCTTAGTGACCAGTCATACCTTAATCAACATAAGCAAATTCACACCAGAGGTAAATCATGTGAGTGCCACCTGTGTGGAAAAGCCTTTAGTAATTGCTCAAGCCTTAGGAGACATGAGATGACTCACACTGGAGAGAAACCATACGAATGCCATATCTGTGGGAATGCCTTTATTCAAAGCTCAGACCTTAGAAAACACAATCTAACTCACACTGGAGAGAAACCATATGAATGTCATCTATGTGGGAAAGCCTTCAGTCAGTCCTCCAACCTCAGACAGCATGAGAGAACACACACTGGAGAGCAGCCATATGAATGTCACCTGTGCGGGAAAGCCTTCAGTAAGTGTTCTGCCCTTAGACGACATGAAAGAACTCACACTGGAGAAAAACCGTATGAATGTCATCTTTGTGGGAAATCCTTCAGTCAGTGTTCTGCTCTTAGACGACACGAGGGAACCCACAATGGGGAGAAAATTATGAATGCCTTCAGTAAATATTCTGACCTTAGATAACATCGTATTATAAATGTAATGAATGTGGGTGAGACTTCAACCATAGCGTTAACATTTAAACACACCTCTAGAGGACTTGCACATTGAAGAAACTGTCTGTAATCAATGTAGAAGATCCCTCATTCTTCCTCCTTTGACATACACCAGCTTAAATGGAAGAAATCCCTGTGTGTGACAACTGTGCAGCAAACCCATGAAGGATGTAAGAGAACTCACTCTGTAAATATAAGGGATGGCGAGGGGCGCCTGGGTGGCTCAGTGGGTTGGGGCCTCTGCCTTCGGCTCAGGTCATGATCCCAGGGTTCTGGGATCGAGCCCCGCATCGGGCTCTCTGCTGAGCAGGGAGCCTGCTTCCTCCTCTCTCTCTGCCTGCCTCTCTGTCTGCTTGTGATCTCTGTCAAATAAATAAATAAAATCTTTAAAAAAAAAAAAAATAAGGGATGGCGAGGTCTTAAGCAACAGCTGTCAACCTGAAACACACTATTGGGCCTGCACAAGGGAGCACCCCTAGCTCTGAGATCACTGAACGGCGTGCAGCCAGGCACCAGGTGTGGTGCACACAAGAAAACTCAGTGAAGTCTGAATAAACACTAACACAACATGTAAGAGGATGAATGCTCTTGAGGAATAACAACTAATTCATATTGCAGTGAGAAATGAGAGACCCTTTGTTCATAGAGAGGCATTTGGGGCACGTGTGAAGATTCGGACTGTGTACAGCACTCAGTGTCAGTGATCACTTATTTCTCAGCCAACATTAAGCTTCTTACCTGAGGAGATGGCAGTCAGGAAATCACAGTGGCGGGAACTTCAGGCAGACATACAATGTAACCAGTAATTCAGGATTTTGAGAAAAATAACTATTCATGGGGAAAATGTGGAATATAAATACAAAAAGGTAACGTTGATCTAAGCATATTGAATACAGAATTTTTTAAAAGGTAAAACTTTTTCAATACATTATTTCCTGTAAATATTTAATTAATAAACCCTGTTGCTGAAAAATCTGTTGTTGAGGTTCTGGTTTTCTCTATGCAGTTGTAAACACACGGGTTTGAGCCTACACTCCTTGGTATGTAGATTAGAGACTCAACAAGACAGTCTCCTCTTCCTCTAACAGCTCCTTCCACAGAGATCAGCTCCACTGTTCCAACTTCCCACCATCAGCTAGCTCCTTCTGCACCTGGTGGTGGCAAAGCAGGGACCTTCACCCCAACTGACAGTTTACTCATTGTGCTATGAGCCTGGTAGTAGAAGCACAAGCATAGTATCCCAGATACTAGTGTAAACCATGAGGCTGCTCCAGCCCTCCTATGCCCCTGGGAAACTCGGTCTTTCCAGACCAAGAATGTTCCTTAGAGTTTTTCCATGAAGCTTCTTTGACGGCAGGAGTTCATCCAGTGACCACATCTTAGATCTTACTCAAGTGAGTCCAGAATTATGTGCCTTCCTGTTCCCCTAACAGAGCCACTGCTATGTACCCCCACAATGGTCCTGCAAAGAAAACTCAAGAATGATAAAATCCCCTATCAGACATCACATTAAGCCCTTATAATTAACTTAATCTTCTCCAAACAAAATAAAAATTCTCACAAAGGCAGTCTCCCTGGCTTTGGTCCCAGGGCTCGGAAATGGATTGCCCTTCAACAAACCCCAATACTGGACCTAAACCACAAAGGGAGATGTTCTTTAGAGACAACCCAGCTGATCTGTTCTCTTCCCAAGCTGACACAGTCCCATAATCTTAGCCTGAGACCAATTAAATGAGCACATCTCTGGGTAGAACTGATACATCATTAAAAAAATACATATCCACAAGTGTTTCTACTGTGTAGCCAGGGTGAGTCAAAGTCATAGGTGAGGACAATGAGCAATCAATATCCAGCATCTTGGCACCTTTGCTGGAGAGGCAGGGTCCATGATCAGGTGGGGACACGGAGGTGTGAACAAGGGTTGAAGGGAACAAAAGAGGGATCAGAAGTTCAGACTCAGGGGGCGCCTGGGTGGCTCAGTGGGTTAAGCCTCTGCCTTCGGCTCAGGTCATGATCTCAGGGTCCTGGGATTGAGCCCCGCATCGGGCTCTCTGCTCAGCAGGGAGCCTGCTTCCCCCACCTCTCTCTACCTGCTGCTCTGCCTACTTGTGATCGATCTCTCTCTCAGTCAAATAAATAAATAAATAAATAAAATCTTTTTAAAAATTCAGACCCTGGAGACAAACATGGGTTGTAATTTCCACCATTACAGCCAATTAGATCTCGTTACTGAAACTTTCTGACTCATTTCCTCAATTCTAAAATGTAAATACGCTTAGTCCCTACATCTTAAGAGTTGCTGTGAAAACTTAAAAAAAAAAAACAAAAACGGTGTTGTGAAAACTAATGAGTTGGTACTGCATACACCAAGTTGTTATTACACATAACAGGTACTTTGTTTTTGCAAACATTTTACAAATTAACTTGAAATGTGAATATACCACTCTGCCTTATTATATTTGATCTACTTACAACAATATGTAATTTATCTCTATGCTATAGTTGTTTTTAAGTGTAATCCTGGGGCTTAACTAAATTTTGAGAACTATCTAGTGGCTCAGCCAGGACTCACATACCCTTTGCCCCAGTATGTCTCCAACAAGGGAGGAACTGGTCCTGGGGCCTGTTGGGGGTGGGGCCTGTGCTAGTATTGGGACCCCTAAGATCGATGCACACACACCCTTCTCAGAGGAGGCCATGTCATAGCAGGTTTTATCTTCACTGACCTAGGGCTGTAAGTGCATTGAGCAGTTGTACTAAGATCAAGGGACTTCATGGCAGATAAAAAAAATTTAGAGGACTACGAGGTGACAGACCCACACAACTAGCTTTGTTTGAGTGACACACTGAGCTTGCTGTAAAGGGAAGTCCCACACAAGCTCACTCCTTCCAGAGGCAACAGTGTGGGGCCCCCATCCAGAAGGGGAGGATGGAAAGGGAGTTCCTGGGGAAAAGGGGTCTTCACCGTCCAGATGGAAGTGTTAGTCACAGATGGGGAGTCTCTGGGTCAGAACTACGGGGGAGGGTGGTGGCTAGCAGCAGCTTAGAGACTTGCACAGTCCACAGTTTACCTTTATGGCTAGCAGATAATGGGTACGATGCCACAGTATGCACAAAATGTAAGCTCTGTATGGTTAAAAATATGCTAATTTCAGCTGTTTAAAACAATTCAGTGTAAAAATGTGAGTTTGGCACTGGTGGACTTAAAGCTCATGGGCCTCGTCTGCTGTGAAGATGTAAAATCTTTGGATCATTTATAAAGTACTTGATAATTTCAACATATTTTTCTTCCTACTCACCAGTTATTTCTTTTGCCTGCTCAAATCCAATGTTGCAACCTTTTATTTTTCATTTTGGTTATACTTTTCAGCTCCAGGATTTCTATTTGATTCCATTTTATAATTTCTATCTCTTTACTGAAGCTCTCCATTTAGTGAAACATTGTTTTCTTCAGTTCTTTGAGCATCACTGAACTACTAAGTTTAAAGCCTTTGTCTAGGAAGTCCAAGGTCAGTGCTTCTCAGAGACCATGTCTGTTCAATTTTCTTTTCCTGTGCGTGGGGTGTGAAGAAGTGTTTCTTCTTTCTTTATATGGCTCAATTTTTTTTGTTGTTGTTGAGTACTGGATATCTTAAATATTATAATGTATCTCGAAATCAGATTCTCCTGCTTTCCCCGCATCTGTTGCTGCTGTTATGAGGGTTGTACTTGTTTAATGACTTTTCTCAACTTTTTGTAAGAACTCTGTGCAGGTGGCCCTGAAGTCTGTTCTTTTAGCTTAGTGATCCCCTTGTGATTTGAGAGAGAGCTCCTACAGTGCCTGGAGCCAGAGCAAGCCTCTGCAAGTCACTGCAGACTGGCCCCTGCTGGCACTCTGCTCCAAGGCTTAGGCAAGGAGTTAACTCCCTCTTGTCTTCACTTGCTGTTGCTCTAGTGCTGAAGGCGAACTCACATGGTGCTCTCCAGTGTTTTTATGTCCAGCCGTGGGCATCAGCATGGCCTTTTGGCTGCCCAGCACACAGCAGATTTTCAATGCCCTTCGTCCCTCGGTTATGTCCCAGCATCTTCCTTCTCAGGCTTTTTGGTCTGCCTGTCTGACTCTGGCCCCTCTGGTTGATCCCTTCCCCAGACAGAAGCTACTAGTTTATTTCACTGAAATGCTCTTGACAGTGCCACCCAGGGGGCCCTTCAGCCCCTAGAAAGTTCTGAGGAAGTTGAAACAAAGGAAAGCTCCCGTCTGTCTGTCTTAGAGTTCCCAAAGAGGTCAGAACACACAACCACAATTCTTTGAGAACCTTTGTGTTACGCTGCACCAGGAGTGTGGGCCCACAGAGCTGGGCAGTGTGTCATAGTAGGTGGGTAAGCTAAAACACCACAATGCTGTTTACTGAAATTAAGTAAAACATTTTTCTTCATTAAGTATTCCCCCAATTATCTAAATTATCAATAGCTCATTCTCAACTTACTTTTGTAATTTTTGTTTGCCTAGTTCAGTTGTTTCTCCTGTCATTTCAAGATTTTGACTTACTTATACTCTCTAAAAAAATCTTACTAAAAATAGGTAAATATGTTGTTGCATCCAAACAAATTCTGGACAATTTTTCCTGAAACATTCATTTTCATTTTATTACTAACTGAAGTGTAAGGACCTATTTTATATTTCTATATTTTAGCCAGAGGCTTCCATTGAGGTTAAACAATAACATTGTTTTTTAACCCTTAAACTGTCCCTGCTTCCCCTCCCCCAGGGGACCTACTTAAAAACAAATCCTGGAAGCCAGCCTCAGGTAACAAAACACAGATACAAGGGTGGGTCAGACCAGGTGGAGACATCCATCCGATCAGTGGGGGGTTGCATACTGTCTCCCTAGCTACCAAGGAGTATGGGCCCCCGCCCTTTGGGACCCTTTTTGGCGCCAATCCTAATCAAGGTGTAATATGCAGATTCTAATGTCTACTAAGGTAAATTGTAATTCAATTGGTCACCTAGCATCACTGTGGAGTTTCCTGTGTGTTTTACAATTTCATTGGCCATCTGTGCCTGGCCAGGCCCGACCAAATGGCCTTTGCCCTTAAAAGCTAGTCTGTGAAACAGAGAAGGGTCGCCCTCTCTCTGTAAGAGGTGTGGCCCTGGCCGGCCAGTTTAATTCTTGAAGTCTGGTGAGAAATAAAGCTTTGCTTGACCTTTGCTTTGTATCAGTCTCGCTCCTTTAATCACAGACCCGTTATCTGGGCCTAACATGAAGCACCCAACTGTTTTTTGAAACAATACCCATTATCATGTATAGCATATTTAAATACCCCTACCTTTATTTTCTAGACAAACTACAATGTAGAAAGAATTAGCATGCATTTCTCTGGGATAAGCTTTAATCTGTGGTCTGTAAGAATGGGAAATACTCTGCTGCTGGGGTTTTGGTTTTGATTTGTTTTTGTTTTACCAGGACAAAAATTTAGTATGACCCTAAACCTAGTCTATATTTTAGTTACCTTCATTTCTAAAACTAGAATACAAACTCCCAGATGGACTTTCCAGTTTTCTCCTCTCTGTTGTATTTCACTAACACCCAGCATCAGAACTCAATTCGAGACTTGGAGCTTTGGCAAAGCTGTTTTCCATACCACAAATATTCTTGTGGCTAATAGGTTTCAAACACTGCTCACATGTCACTCCTTCATAATGATGAGGGACCAGGAGGCTGGCTGAGGACAAAGCAAAAGCTGGCACCTTGCACCCCCTCTCCACCCGCTCCCCTCCCCTCAGTAATATATGTGACATTCCTCAGGTACCCCTGACTGCCATAAACGAGAAACAAATAGTTAACTTGCAGAGATCACGATCCTGCAAGACAGGAATCTCCCAACTATCTTGATGTTAATGGCTTGCCAAAAGACAACATTGATCAAGCCTCCGGTATCCCAGCACCTTATAGGCCCTCTTTAGCATATGAAAGCTCCGTTGAAACCTCCCTTTCCCTCACCTTCCCCCAACCGCAGAGTAGGTAACCCCACATCCCTCACAACCCGGGGCAGCAGCTCTTCCTGCCCACGGGTCCTGCCCCCGTGCTTTAATAAACCACCATTTTGCACCAAAGATGTCTCAAGAATTCTTTCTTGGTCATCGGCTCTGGACCTCACCCCACCGAACCTCACCTAGGTTCTAGAACTTCATCATATGGCGCCCAACGTGGGGCTGTGAGTCTACATTTGGACTCTGAGCTTCGGTGCAAAATTGGTGAGTACTTTCTCTCTCCTTTTCCTTTACTCTCATTTCAGGGGTTTTTCAAGGAGTATGGTCTTATTGCAACACTTGCATGTCAATTGCTCAGGCTGTAATCCTCTAGCCCGGGGCTGCTCTACGGGGAGGAGAGCATCTGCCTTTTGGCTTTAAGTTAGTACCCTGGCCGGAATGGCAATAAGACCCAGAAACTTGATACCCTCTCTGTATTCCTGTTCTTTTATAAAGTTGTCTCTCTTGGGCACAGGACAGCCACCTAAGTCACCAGGATGGCTGCCAATCTTAAGACTCCTGTGTGAGGTTCCCTCCTGATTGATCTAATGTGATCCCCTCCACATCCCTGGTCTAGCCACTTCTGGCCGCAGGACCTCCACTGGGAGCAGGCCAAAACCAGTACCCAATTGAATTAAAATGCAACCAGGGACCGTTTCCTGGGGAAGTTGGTTGTAAGGGACACATGTGTTGGAATGTCGCATAGACCATGATGGATTTCAGTCTTTACTGTTTCTTGTCAGTGTCTTCTACAGACTACTTAAAGCTACAAAACTGGGTAATTTCCCCTTGTAAAAACCTTCCTAGTATTTCTATGAGTTAAAATGGCAAAACAGTATGCAGTTTTCAGTACAGACGATGGCATGGCATGGCACAGTATTTTGGTCCATTCACCAGGCACCCATCAGCAGCCTAGGATGTGATGGGGAAGAGGAGGGATGCAGCACCCCTCCTGGGCCTTTTATGGCAGGAATGCCTTCCCAGGGAAGGCAGGATGGTGATCAATAGCGATATCTTGAGGGACGTCTCTGGTCGCCTTTGACACATGGGAACCTCTGACATATCCTGCGTGGGACACCACCCAGGAGTCAGGGGGGATTTGGTAATGGACCTTCTTTATGTTTCTGGGAGCATGGCCTCAGTAGGCTTCTTCAGTTCCCAAGGACTCTACTTTGGGGTGTCTTTTAACCCACTGGAAATAATTTGCACTGCAAAACTTGGAAAAGGACTGAGCTCCTGTAACACTGCATGGCCTCAGTGGGATCTATCAGTTAGATCGCCTCTGCAGGAAACAGGGCAAATGGACCTAGGATACCTTCATTGCTCATACCTAGGCCTTCACTGCTCTGCACCAGGACCCCGAACTAAGGGGCTTTTGCAGAATGTGTTTGCCCAAATGAGTCAGCTAGTAAACTTAATCTTGACATACTGGATGATAATTATGTTAGTAGGACTTCAGATAAACCCAGGTTGCTGGGCCATCCCTAAGCAAAGGGTACTCTCTGACTTTATCTCTCTCTGTTTCTCCTAATAGATGTGGGGGCTTCTCCTTTACTCATTTCCCGTGTTAACAGCTATAACTGAAGCCAACTGGGGTTAGTCTTAACTCGAGACAGAGACCGTAAGGAATATTCCCAAGCAGCTGCCGAAACTCCCTTTGTTTCGGAGAAATTTCCCTGTCTTCTCTGGCCCGACTTGGACTGCTTAACCCCTCCCCCACTGCTGGTGGGAAAGCATGGCGTCTGCTCCACTGTTGGGGCTTATGAGCTCTAAAACTGGGAATCCCTCTTCTGCCTCCTGGCAGCACTTTATTTCCTCTGTTTCCCCCTTCTCGTGTTTCTGCACCAATGTGCGTGCAGCCTGCATGACTAGCCTCTAGATCATGCACCACGGCTCCTTCTTTCCTCACTGTCAAGGAGCAAGAAGAGCACCCCCTGGACCTAACACCCCCCACTCCAGATCTTCCCACCCGTGTCTCAGGTAAACATTCAAAATGGAGTGGGCCCAGGTGGAACGTAAATCAGTTTGGAACTAAGTTAAGTTTGTTGGTTTAATTAAGATAGACATGTCTTTGAAGTTAGAGCAGTAAATGTGAAGCTTTTATTCTATCAAAGTTTACTGAAGGTCAAATAAGCTCGCGTTATTTGTTAAAATTTGTTAGCAAAGAAATGACTAAACTGATGGTTAATTGTCTGTCTCAAATTTTTAATGGGTAATTGCTGAAGTAGCTTTCAAAGTCTTTGGTAACCTGAAACTTTAAAGTTTTGTTTGGATGACAAATGGAATTAATTATGGATATCTAGGTCTTAACCAAACAGGATAAAATGCTAAGTCATTAATTACTGGATGTAGGCTTGTGCTTTTGACTTCTTACTGCAAAGAAACAAAGAGTATTTAAATCTGTTGGTAAACATGTTTTGTGATTAACTGATTGATAAATTTGCCATCTAAAGAATTCTGTTTTAACAGTTCACAATTGGTTAATAACTGATTAAGGTGTTTCTAAGAGTAAAAAATGCTAAGTGTAACTAAGACTGATGGAAAATAAGGGAAACAACTCTGTGGAAAAGTAGATGATATGTAAGAAAGATTTAAGGAATGGAAATGCATTTTATTAAAAAGGTAAATTTGTCCTAAATAAGATGGTTGTTTGGAAGGAAATGACTTGGGACAAAACCTGAATGCAAAGGAAAGTTGTAGAAGGTTTGTGAAGGGAAATCTTCAGAAAAGGAATTTTAGCTATGGTCAGGATGGACTAAGATTGAAATGAATGGGTTTTAAAGGTACATTGGTGTAAGACTGAAATTCTCTCTCTTCAAAAGGACAAAGTTTTCTTAGATTAATTGATCTGCTGTTAAGAAAATGAAAATGGTTTTCTCTTTGCCTGCCCAGAAAACCCAGCTTCTATGTTTTGTCTTATCAGGTGTTTAACATCCCTAATTATATTTAGGCATGTGCTTTAAAACTTTATAAGATTTTAGCAAATGTTGACAAGACTTAAGTTGTAAATCTGTTTAACTCAGGCTTTTCCTTGGTATGCTAAGTTACTCATGAAGTACTGCTAAACCAATGATAAACCTTGGGTCACATTTGGGAAAATGCTATAACTATTCTAGAGATTCTATGCATTTCCTAAAGTTTTAATGTTTTGAGAGATCATCGCTTGATATTGTAATTATGGAAATGCTATGTGTCACAGAAATAACCTGATTTCCTTGCCAGCTAAAGTGTAAACTCTCCTCTCATCAGCTCTAACCATATCCATTCTGAGTTTTTCTCATTTATAATTAATTCTCTTGTAAAATGAGTTTTATCTTCAAGGAGATTCATATAAAGGACTCTCAGGACAAATACAGATATTTGATATACTTGAAAATCCTAAAACTGAAATGGGTAAGAATTTCCAAAACTAACTAAAGCTGCATTCACCAGATTTAGTAACATGAGACTAAATGAACTAAAAGATTATAGCGTTGTGTCTCTTAATGTTTTGTCTTGTTTTAGACATTGCTGTTTCTCTAATGTTTGCTCTTCCAGACTAAGGAAACTTTTTTCTTAAAATGACTGTGACTTACAGAAATGTAAAATTATTTATTTGCAAACAAATCAAGGCATTCAACTTTTCTATCTGAACCCTCTGAAACCAAAAGGTCTCAATAAGTATTCTTTCTTCCTTGGCAATCAGTCACATTTGCATAACTTCAATAAGAATCTGTTCTTGTAACAGGACAGCATTAGAAACATGGGTTATTTTACCAAGGCTTTGACTGGATTGTCATATCTGAAAAGACTCAGATATGACCAGACAGCTTAAAGGAACTAAGGTTGACTTTTTGAAACCTGGAGCCATAAAGCCCCTTGGAACTGTTGGCCTGATACCTTGCTTACAGAGTTCCCAGCAGCCTCACCAGGTGAGTAAAGAATGTCACTCCCTGGCAGGATACTTTGGGAACCTCAGAAGAGGCATTTGCCCAAATCGACAGGTATTGTAGGCATGTCTGATGGCAAGTACCTATGGCTTGGCTTCTGGCCAGGAGAGGCTACTAAAAGTTCAACCTAGAGATTCCTTATAAGAAGTTCCAGCAAAGCAGATTGTAAAAGATCTATATGATCACACTCACTGTTCTTGCTGAGCTTATGTAAATAATTAGGCCAAGTTTGTTAAAACTGGACTTGTTTCTCAAATAAATTAGTCCTGATTTGGCTATCTCTAGATATGAGGGTTATTTTAGAGGAAAAAAAAATGTTCAGTAACACACCTGTATAGATGTTAAATTCTAGATTTGATTGTCTTTTTTTTTTTTAAAGATTTTATTTATTTATTTGATAGAGATCACAAGTAGGCAGAGAAGCGGGCAGAAAGGAGGAGGGGGAGGCAGAGAAGGAGGGGGAAGCAGGCTCCCTGCAGAGAGCCCGATGCGGGGCTCGATCCCAGGACCCTGGGATCATGACCTAAGCCGAAGGCAGAGGCTTCAACCCACTGAGCCACCCAGGCGCCCCGACTTGATTGTCTTTAAATGTTTGTTTACCTAAGCTAAACAATTTGAGGTAAACTTCAGAGAATTTGCACAATAGCTTCTTTAGTCGATCTTATTATTTTGTGGAGATATTAGCAGAACCCCATGGCACATGATTAAACAACTAGAAAATGGGACTGATTCCCCTACAATTGTATAACTTAACTATCACCTGGTGTGTGGCTGGGATAATAAAATCGCCTGAAAGCCAGCATACCGCACTCCATGGGATTAATTATAGATGACCCCACTTTTCTTTATGATTGGATTGGATGATGCATAGGGAACTCCCCTTAGCGCTTGACAAGTTTTCTCCCACTTGCCAGTGATCCTTTGTAATTAGGATATTGTTAAGGCTGGACCACTCAAAGGGCTTCTTAATGGTTTCATCCCTTAGTCATATTTATCCTAGAAGCCACCTCTGTTGAGGTACAATCGCAAACAAATGTTTTAGCCAAGCATAGAACAGCCCTCCGCATAAAAAGAGCCTCAAAGCTCACTATGGGACTGTCTCTGACTGTAAGGACTTCACATCAGGTCCAGATTTGTCTTAGAAACCAAAGGCCACCAATGGATGATGGAGGCCGACTTATTAAATACTAGGCTACACTTTCAGATATGCCAGGAATAATACTTAAAACTTGTCAAACTTTAATCCTAGTCACCTGTATGACCATTGTACTTCTCTATAGAGCAAAACTGTTCAGAGGTTATTGATCTTGCTTACTCTAGTTGGCCAGATGTAAGATGCTCCTATTAAAAATACAAACGACAATTGGTTTACTGATGACAATACTTTTCATAGAAAGAATAAGAAAAGCTAGGTATGCCATAGTGCTCACTAGCACTTTGCAATTGCCAAAGCCTAGAAATAAATAACACTGACTCCAAATATGCCTTCCTGGTACTACAAGCCCATGGAGCTATTTGGAAGGAAAGGGGATTGCTGTCAAGCTATAACTCCCCAATCAAATATGGGCCTAAGTTACAAAACCCTCCTTATCGCTATACTAAGGATGGCATATATCAAATCTGGGATATGTCATTTGTGGCTCACACCCACTATTGGACAGCTCAGTCAAAAGGCAGTTTAATGCCGGGAATAAAGAAATCATACATATGATACTTGGGCAAATAACATGACATCTAGGATGGCTGTCATTAGAAATATGTTCCCAAATAATAGGACTCCAGGCTACTGACTGGTTTGCTACTGATTGGGCAAGCCGACCTGGCATTAGATGGTCAGCTCCAAACAGAACCCACTGGATATGTGGAACTAACCTGTGGCCCTGCCTTCCTCCAGGGTGGATATGTCACTGTACCTTAGGATTTGCCTGGATTCATGGGCACATTACTAAAACCATCACCACTCTAGCTAATCTCCCCAATTTAAAGCAAAGATGGACACGATCTGTTTTTAAATGGTATGATCACTTAACATCCATTTTTGTTCCATCTGTGGGACTAGAGGATGTCATTTGGCATGTAAAAGCCATTAATAAATATACTACAAAGGCACTCAATGATTCACTAAATAGCATCTCCTTACTTAATACAGAAATCTCACAGATAACACAAGGCAGTCCTACAAAATAGGATGGCCTTAGATGTCCTGACAGCAGCACAGGGTGGCACATGCGCAATTATCAAAACAGAATGTTGTGTATACATCCTAGACTATCACAAAAATGTCTCAGGACTAATAAAAGATATGAATAACCAGATTAAGGCTCTATAAGATCCTTCTCTCTCAGTGATTGGTTAAGTTCCTGGTTTGAAGGAGGACTATGGCCAACAATTAAAAATCTCCTTTTCGGGCTTCTCATTCTTATCTCTTTATTAATCTCAATATGTTGCTTTGTTCAGTGTTTCTCTACTTGGTGCCAAGACTCCATTGCTGCAATGACTTCACAGCGACAGATGATCCTGACCACGCACAGAGACACTTTTTCACTGTCAGCGCTGGATTCAGCAGCCTCCGCCTTTCGTTAACTCCCCTATACGTTCCTCAACTGATCAATGTTGACCCGAGTAGGTAGGGACAGCTCGAAACGCCCCTATTCAGCAGAAAGAAGTTACAGAAGAGGAGACCTTCCACCTCAACTACCTTAAAGATTTAAGGGTCAAAATTGTTCAGGGGGGAATAATGAGGGAGCAGGAGGCTGGCTGAGGACAAAGCAAAAGCTGGCACCTTGCACCCCCTCTCCACCCGCTCCCCTCCCCTCGGTAATATATGTGACATTCCTCAGGTACCCCTGACTGCCATAAACGAGAAACAAATAGTTAACTTGCAGAGATCACAATCCTGCAAGACAGGAATCTCCCAACTATCTTGATGTTAATGGCTTGCCAAAAGACAACATTGATCAAGCCTCCGGTATCCCAGCACCTTGTAGGCCCTCTTTAGCATATGAAAGCTCCGTTGAAACCTCCCTTTCCCTCACCTTCATAACCTGCAATCCCTCACAACCCGGGGCAGCAGCTCTTCCTGCCCACAGGTCCTGTCCTCGTGCTTTAATAAACCACCATTTTGCACCAAAGATGTCTCAAGAATTCTTTCTTGGTCATCAGCTCTGGACCTCACCCCACCGAACCCTCACCTAGGTTCTAGAACTTCATCAATAAAACCTGTCTTAATTCTTTCAGCCCAAGGTCCTGTCCTGAGACCTTTCACAATACTTGGTTTTCATATTTCTGTTACAGGTTTAATTTCACCACATCACTTCTCTAGAGAATTCTGGTTGAGTTTTCATTTTTTTCAATAAAAACTGTACATGAGGGGCGCCTGGGTGGCTCAGTGGGTTAAAGCCTCTGCCTTCGGCTCGGGTCATGATTCCAGGTCCTGGGATCGAGCCCTGCATTGGGCTCTCTGCTCAGCAGAGAGCCTGCTTCCTCCTCTCTCTCTGCCTGCCTTTCTGCCTACTTGTGATCTCTGTCAAATAAATAAATAAAATCTTAAAAAAACAAACAAACAAAAACCCCTCTATACATGAAATGTACCAGGCATTGGTCTCAGAGCTCAGGATGCAGTGATAAACAACAGAATTACCCTTGACCGCAGAGACTGGTGGGTGCTGTATCTAGATCTTATCTTGAGAAGCAGCAGTACGAAGCAGTAGTTATAGGAGCACACTCTGGAGCTAGACTACACTGAAGACTATCCCTATCACTGAGGAAATGTGTGACTTTGAGCAACTCATTTTTACCATTTGTTAATTGTGGGTAATATTTCATAGGTTTTTTTGTGAGAATGTGTTAAATCATGTACTGCATTTACAAACAAGGCTGGGATATAAGAACTCAATATTTGATATTTTAAAAAATCAAGATGTTTCCTTGGAAAGTTTTATTAAATATTTCCACAGTGCTCAAAATACCAAACTACAGTGATTAGTTGCAAAGAAATTTATAGTACCATAATGTGTTGCTTTATTACCTATGTAACTTATGATACATTTTTATATATGTATTAAAACATGCATTTGATAAATGCCACTAATTTGACTGATGTCATTAATTCACATGGGAAGTGCTGTGACTGCATTAGAATTGATGCCCAATGGGTATTCTCATATGTTTGTAAGTCTTTAGAAAAGACCTGAGAATATGCATCTCCTCACTGATTTGACACACAAAAAATGTGTACCTGTCACCTGTGCAATATTTAAGAAGACTATCCAACTTAAACACACAGAAAAATTTTGCACACAAATTATGACTTGAGCAAAGCACAGATCTTCCATAATCATGGGGGCAGGAGATAGACAGGGTAGATAATAGCTTCTACCCTTTTATACACCTGACAGAATTGTTCCATGGTCATGGCTTGGCCAGATACACTTATATCAAAATCATCTTTCAACAATTTATTAATATCTTAAGCTAGATCATGTCCAGTTTCATCTTCCATATAAGTCAATAAATAATTCATCTATTTTACGATTGTTTATATGAACTTAACTTATAATCTAACATTTGTTCACAAGCAGTGACTTCTACTGTACAATGGAAAAAGCATGTATTCATATATTCTTAATAGTATTTAGCTCTAATATGATTTCCTAATCAGAAATCTCATTTGAATTTTGCTACACATAACATGCAAATCTTTTGTGATCACTAACTCTATTAGCTATATCGATATTATGACTTGTAAGGCCAACTATATTTATAAGTATTCCTAGAGTTGGGCCTCCAATAATACTATGAGGCATACTTTTTCCCCCCAAAATAGCAACATCTGATAGCTCTTACAAAACAGTCTGGGACTTTTATGGCTTTATGAAAAGGCATCAAATCTTCATGGTGCTAAGCTCTGTTTACATTCTTACAAACTTTGGCAATTTTCTCTTAGTTCAATGTATTTGTGCTAAAACTGTATGGAAACAAATACAAATAAAAACACTCCAAAGATTCTTTGGAGTGAAGAAGCCAAAACGAGTTTTTGAAAATGCTGAGCCAAGATGTGACAGAGAAATTTAAAGTCTGAATACTGCCCCTCCTCAGAAAAGCTATTTTTATTTTTTTTATTTTTTTAAATTTGACAGGGAGAGAGAGAGAGAGAGAGAGAGATCACAAGTAGGTAGAGAGGCCGGCAGAGCAGGAGGGGGAAGCAGGTTCCCCACAGAGCAGAGAGCCCAATGCGGGGCTTGATCCCAGGACACTTCAGATCACGACCTGAGCTGAAGGCAGAGGCTTAACCCACTGAGCCACTCAGGCGCCCCAGAAAAGCTATTTTTAGAGGGTAGACATATAAACTCGACCATACAAAATCCAAATATATATATCATATGTAATACACAATTACATATCAGTCTGTATTATTTACTCATCTGTGTCAAAATGCTTCTAAATAAAAAAAAAGTATGACTGGTACACACTGTCAATTATGAGTAGTTAATAGTAGAAATAATCAAACATGTATGTGTTAGAAAATTATAATGTGTTTTTAATAAACTTTTAAATTTGGAACAGATTTTATTCAGATTAAATTTAAAGAAAATTTGGGAAAATACAGATATTTGCCATAATCCTGAGACCCAGTTTCCCCTCTTATTTCATCTTGCCATGTTTGATGTAATTTATAAATTAATATGTCATTAACTAATTCCATACTTTGGTCAGATTTCTGTGGGTTTATTGTCACTGTGCAGATTCCCATCCGGTATACCACATTTATTCATGTCTCCTTAGGCTCCTCTCGGCTATGACATTTTCTCAGATTTTCTTGTTTTGATGATTATGAGTCTTTAGAATTACCATAAAGGTATATTTGATTTTTTCCCCCATGATTAAAACGACTGTGGTCTTTTGGTTTTGAGAGGAAGATAACAGAGATAAATCACCATTTTCATGACTTTATAGCAAGGCTACATGCTCTCAAGATGACTTAGTGTTTGTCACATTTCTCCGCTGACTTTACTTGTGTACCACTCTCCGTACTGCTCATTGTCTTTGAAAGAACATCACTGTAGACAGCCCACATTTAAGAAGTGCAAAATTATGTTCCATCTTAAGATGATGATTATCTAAATCAATTATCTGGGGTCTTTTCCATATAAGTAATATCTGTTCTTTCCCATTCATGCATTCACATCAATATCAATCCGTGTATGTTTATTTTATACCTTGAATTAGAATTCAACTCTTCTTTATTTTGTTGTGTTCCAACTGTGGCATGAGGAGCTCTTTTATTTGGCTTGTGTTTTCCTTTGACATAATCCCATCCATATTTTATGTTTTGTTTTATTTTGTAACTTCCTTTTTGGAAACTCAACATTCTCCATGGTTGTCAAATATTTCCCGCCCAGTCCTAGTATCAGCCATTTCTGCAAGGAGCCCTGGTTCATCTTATTGGAGAATAGGATTAAAAACCCAGGTTCTAGAGCTAAATGTGCTCACTGCTACTGGGGTTTGCTTCTTGACCGTGCTGACACTGTAAGAAAGTATAAGTGTGTGTGCTTATTCCAATCTTTGTGTATACACCTAACCATAGATACAGCTTATGAAAACAGTATCTATACTAAGCTAAACACTAGTTCATAGTGATGTATCCAACATGGATTATTTTAACTTTCTTTCCTTGCTTATCTCTAAAATTTCCCACTCTAACAGTGAGATACCTGGCTCCTGCTATCTGCCATCCTTTTTTATTAATTGTTAAATTCCAGTTCACATGTATAATGGTTTCAGAATTGCTAACTAGTACCTCCCTGAAGAAGAACCTTATCAAATAAAGTATACTGTTTATGTAACAATTCCTTTTGATCTTAGCCTTACAATCCCAGTCATTCCAAGTTACTTAGGTCAGCCCTTTTTTTCCTCCACCTATAGTTTTTCTTTGTTTCATACTTTTTAATGATATTATTCTATAACATTATTTCATCTTGGGATTCATCTACCTCCCAAGTAATTATTTTCAAATTTAATTCATTAATATTTACTATTTTTGCTGTAAAAACTGTACAGCAGGAGGAGGGGCAAGGTGGCAGAGGAGTAGGAGACCCTATTTCAATCAGTCCCCTGAATTGAGCTGAATATCTACCAGAGCACTCTGAACACCCACGAAATCAGCCTGAGATGTAAGATTATACATTCTGGATCTCTTCAGGGGCAGAGGACATCAGTGGAGAGGTACAGAGGAGATGGGAGTGTGCAGATTGATACTGGAGAATAAATAGGAGGAAGAAGCTACCAGAAGTGACCCACTGGAAAGCAATACCCCAATGTGAAAGTGCCTTGTGCTTGGGGACCAACATTGGCTTGGAGATTGATTAATAGCACTCAAAAAGAACAAAGGGACTTAAGGGACAATTGCTGGGATTGGGCACGGACCTAAACCCATGGTCCCAGGATGGCCACAGCTGGAGCCCGCCCGCACCTTAAGAGAGTCATGCACAGGCTGCAGTCGGCGGTCCCTGGGTCCAAGGCCACCAAGGCTACCTCCGCTGCCTGCCCTTCCACCAAGGCTGAGTGCACCCAGTGTGGGCATGGGCTCTAGACAGTGGTCCTGGAAACACCAGCCACTGGGACCAGGCTAGTCCATACCATTATTGTTTGTGGTTTTGGTGGCACGGGGGTACGGAGACAAGTGGGAGCCTCGGGCGACCACTGAGACAGTGGCTGGGGGTGCAACCACCTGTGGGAGGTTGCGGTGTTCAATCAAATTTGCAAAGGGGGAGTCTGTGTGTTCTGGACCATTCAGAGGGGAGCAGACTGTGGTTTCCCTCTGAGGCAGAGCGCTGGGTGTGTAGTTACCCTGCTCTGATGCTCCAAAAAAGCGCAAAATGCCACCAAAGAACAAAACCTCCAGAGAACAAAAGCCTGAAAAACCAGTTTCCACAGAGCCCAGTCCCTTGATGGGGGGGGCAGAGCAACTCAGCCCAAGCAAGACTGACTGAAAAACAACAAGGCAGGCCCCTCCCCCAAGAGACAAGACAAAAGAACAAGAGGACAGCAACCACAGGGTCCCTGTAAAACTCTAAAACCCCAACATCAGGGGAAAACAATATATTAAGCTCTGGGTATTGCCCCCTCCCCCCAACAGCCTGTATATTTTGTCAATACAACTTTTCTTTCTCTTTTTTTTTCTCATGATTCTTGTTCTTTTCAACCTAATTACTATGTCAACTAGATGTTTAATACAACATATTCCATAGTAACCTTTCAACTTGAACTTCTTTCATACATATACCTTTGTTCCTTGTTCTTTTATAGATAGATAGATATAGATACAAGCTTCTAGGTAGTTCTTTTTCCCTATTCAATACTACCCCTATGTATATATACACCAGTTTTAATTTCCCTGTATCTCTGAAAAGTCAAGTCCTTTATCAAAAATAATAAGATACACCCAGGAATAACTGAAATAACCTTCCTCACCCACATCGAGGGTTTATAACCACCTTCCCATCTTATTCTTTTGTCAGTGTTTCTGTGTGTTTGTTTTTCTACTTTATAAATCTTATTCTTGGGGTTCATTTTGGCTTTTTTTTTTTCTTTTGTTGGTCTTTTTGTTTATTTTTGGTTTTGTACTTTATAAATCTTACTTTTGGGGCTCATTTCGGCAGGGTTTTTTCCTTGTTTTTCTTTTTCTCTCCTTTTTTTCCTTTTTCTTTCTTTTTGGTGGTGACTTCTGATTTCTCTGAAACTTTCCAGGGTGCACCTCGCCTTGATCGTGGTTGATATTTTCAGCTATACATCCCCTCAATCACCTCTCACCAGAATGACTAGCAGGAGGAACACCCAACAGAGGAAAAATTCAGAGACCGTGATCTCTGCCACAGAACTAATGGATGTGGACATAAACAATATGTTAGCAGGGTAACGGCTATCCAGACAATGACTTGGTTGGAGAAGACCATTAGTGGAAACATAGAATCTCTAAGGGAGGAAGTGAGAGCTGATCTGGCAGAACTTAAAAATGCTGTGTATGAGAATCAATCTAATCTAAATACTCTAACAGCTAGGGTAAATGAGGCAGAAGATCAAATTAGTGATCTAGAAGACAAACTGATAGAAAAGAAGGATCAGGAAGAGGCCTGGAAAAAACAGCTTAGAAGCCATGAAAACAGAATTAGAGAAATAAATGATGCCATGAAACATTATGATGTCAGAATTATTGAGATCCCTAAAGGGGTGGAGAGAAGGAGAGGACTAGAAAATATAGTTGAACAAGTCCTAGATGAGAACTTCCCTAATCTGGGGAATGGAACAAGTGTTCGTGTCCTAGAGGCAGAGAGGACACAACCCTAAGATCAACAAGGGTAGAAAGACCTCCAGACATGTAATTGTGAAATTTGTGAATTGTAAGTTCAGAGAAGATGTCTTAAGGGCAGCTAGGGGAAAGAGATTCCTTAGATATAGAGGGAAGAACATCAGAACATCGACCTGTCCACAGAAACTTGGCAAGCCAGAAAGGACTCGCAAGACATATTCAGGGCACTAAATGAGAAGAACATGCAGCCAAGAATACTTTATATGGCAAGGCTGACATTCAGAATGGAGAGATAAAGAGCTTCCAAGATCAGCAAAGTCTAAAAGATCATGTGACCACCAAGCTGGCACTACAAGAAATATTAAGGGGGGTTCTAAAGAAGAAAGACCCCGAGAGCGATATAGGACAGAAATTTACAGAGACAATCTATACAAACAAGAACTTCACAGGCAACATGACAATAAAAACTTGTATTTCAATAATCCCTCTCAATGTGAACAGCCTCAATGTTACTATAAAATGGTACAAGGTGCAGACTGGATAAAAAGACAGGACCCATCCATATGCTACAAGGAATGAATTTTGAACCTAACGATACATCCAGACTGAAAGTGAAGGGATGGAGAACCATCTTTCATGCCAACAGGCCTCAAAAGAAAGCTGGGATAGTGATTCTCACATCAGATAAATTAGAGTTTAAGCTAAAGACTGTAGTCAAAGATACAGATGGACACCATATCATTCTTAAAAGGTCTATCCAACAAGAAGATCTAACAATTGTAAATATTTATGCCCCCAACATGGGAGCAGCCAACTACATAAGCCAACTGTTAATCGAAATAAAGAGTCATAATGATAAGAATACGTTAACTGTAGGGGATCTTAACATGCCACTCTCAGCAACAGACAGATCATCTAAACAGAAAATCAACAAAGAAACAAGAGCTTTGAATGACACATTGGACCAGATGGACCTCATAGACATATACAGAACATTCCACCCTAAGACAATAGAATACTCATTCTTCTTGAATGCACATGGAACTTTCTTCAAAACAGACCACATACTGGGTCACAAATCAGGGCTCAACCAATACCAAAAGATTGAGATTATTCCCTGCGTATTCTCACACCACAATGCTTTGAAACTGGAACTCAATCACAAGAAAAAGTTTGGAAAGAATTCAAACACTTGGAAGCTAAAGACCATCCTGCTCAAGAATGTTGGATCAACCAGGAAATCAAAGAAGAACATAAACAATTCATGGAAAACAATGAGAATAAAAAACATCAGTCCAAAACCTATGGGATATGGCAAAGGCAGTCCTAAGGGGGAAATACATAGCCATCCAAGCCTCACTCAAACAACAACAACAACAACAACAACAACAAATCCAAACCCAGAAAAATCCCAAATATACAAACTTCACACTTTAAAGAACAGGAGAATCAACAACAAATTAAGCCAACCTCATGCACAAGAAGGGAAATAATTAAGATTAGAGCAGAGAGGGTGCCTGGGTGGCTCAGTGGGTTAAGCCGCTGCCTTCGGCTCAGGTCATGATCCCGGGGTCCTGAGATCAAGTCCAGCATCGGGCTCTCTGCTTTGGTGGGGAGGCTGCTTCTCCCTCTCTCTCTCTGCCTGCCTCTCTGCCTACTGGTGCTCTCTGTCTGTCAAATAAATTAAAAAAAAAAAAATCTTTAAAAAAAAAAAAGATTAGAGCAGAGATCAGTGAGTTAGAAACCAGAGATACAGCAGAATAATACCAATGAAACTAGAAGATGGTTCTTTTCAATAATTAATAAGATCAGGGCGCCTGGGGGCTCAGTGGATTAAAGCCTCTGCCTTCAGCTCAAGTCATGATCCCAGGGTCCTGGAATCGAGCCCCGCATTGGGCTCTCTGCTCAGCGGGGAGCCTGCTTCCCTTCCTCTCTCTCTGCCTGCCTCTCTGCCTACCTGTGATCTCTGTCAAATAAATAAATAGAATCTTAAAAAAAAAAAAAAAGAAATTACTTTAAAAAAAAAAAGATTTAATAAGATTGATAAACCACTGGCCAGACTTATCCAAAAGAAATGAGAAAGGACCCAAATTAATAACATCATGAATGACAAGGACAGATCACAACTAACACCAATGAAATAGAAACAATCATCAGAAATTATTATCAACAGTTATATGCCAATAAGTTAAGCACTCTAGAAGAAATGGATGCATTCCTGGAAACCCATAAATTTCCAAGACTGAAACAAGAAGAAATTGACAACCTGAATAGACCAACAACCAGTAACGAGATTAAAGCAGTGATCAAAAGCATCCCAAAAAACAGGACTCCAAGACCTAATGGATTCCCTGGGGGAATTCTACCAAACATTCAAAGAAGAAATAATACCTATTCTCCAGAAGCAGTTTCAAAAAACAGAGACAGAAGAAAGGTTCCAGACTCTATGAAGCCAACATTACTTTGATCCCCAAACCAGGCAAAGACCCCATCAAAAAGGAGAATTTCAGACCAACATCCCTGATGAATATTGATGCCAAGATTCTCCACAGGATCCTAGATAATAGAACCAAACAGTACATTAAAAAGATGATCTACCATGACCAGGTGGGATTTATCCCCAGGGTGCAAGGGTGGTTTAACATTCACAAATCAATCAATGTGGTAGAACAAATCAATAAGAGAAGAGAGAAGAACCACATGGTCCTCTCAATTGATGGAGAAAAAGCATTTGACAAAATACGGCATCCTTTCCTGATTAAAACTCTTCAAAGTATATGAATAGAGGGAACATTCTTCAACTTCATAAAATTCATCTATGAAAAACCCACAGGGCATATCCTTCTCAGTGGGGAAAAGTTGAGAGCCTTCCCACTGAGATAAGGAACACGACAAGGATGCCCACTCTTGCCACTGTTGTTCAACATAATACTAGAAGTCTTAGCAATAGCAATCAGACAACAACAACAACAACAACAACAAAAGAGGTATTCAAATTGGCAAATAAAAAGTCAAACTCACTCTCTCCATAGATGACATGACATTTTTTGTGCAAAACCCAAAAGACTCCACCCCCAAATTACTAGAACTCATACAGCAATTCAGAAATGTGGCAGGATACAAAATCAATGCACAGAAATCTCTTGCTTTCTTGTACTCTAACAATGAAACTGTAGAAAGAACAATTAGAGAACTGATTCCATTTATAATAGCACCAAAACCCACAGGATAACTTGGAATAAACCTAACCAAAGAGATAAAGAATCTATACTCTAGGAACTACAGAACACTCATGAAAGAAATTGAAAAAGACACAAAATGATGGAAAAATATTCATACTCATGGATCGGAAGAATAAACATTGTTAAAATGTCTATGCTGCCCAGAACAACCTATACTTTCAATGTCATCCTGATCAAAATATCAGCGGCATTTTTCAAAGTGCTGGAACAAAGAATCCTAAAACTTGTATGGAACCAGAAAAGATCCTGAATTACCAAGGAAATGCTGAAAAAGAAAAACAAAACTGGGGGCATCATGTTGCCTGATTTCAAGCTTTATTACAAAGCTGTGATCACCAAGACAGTGTGGTACTGGCACAAAAAACAGACACACAGACCAATGGAACAGAGTAGAGAGCCCAGATATGGCCCTCAACTCTATGGTCAAAAAATCTTTGACAAAGAAGGAAAATATATCCAGTGGAAAAAAGTCTCTTCAATAAATGGTGCTGGGAAAATTAGACAGCTATGTATGGAAGAATGAAACTCAACCATTCTCTTACACCATACACAAAGATAAAGTCAAAATAGATGAAAGACCTCAATGTGAGACAGGAATCCATCAAAATCCTGGAGGAGAACATAAGCAGTAAAGTCTTTGACATCGGCCACAGCAACTTCTTTCAAGACACGTCTCCAAAGGCAAGGCAAATAAAAGCGAAAATGAACTTCTGGGACTTCATCAAGATCAAAATCTTCTGTACAGCAAAGGAAACAGTCAACAAAACAAAGAGGCAACCCACGGAATGGGAGAAGATATTTGCAAATGACACTACAGACAAAGGGCTGGTAACCAAGATCTATCTATAAAGGACTTCTCAAATTCAACACCCAAAAACCAAATAATCAAGTCAAAAAATGGGTAGAAAACATGAACAGACACTTCTCCAAAGACGACATACATATAGCTAACAGACACATGAAAAAATGTTCATCATCATTAGCCATCAGGGAAATTCAGATCAAAACCACACTGAGATACCACTTTACACCAGTTAGAATCGCCAAAATTGACAAGGCAAGAAAGGACAAATGTTGGAGAGATTGTGGAGAAAGGGGAACCCTCTTACACTGTTGGTGGGAACTCAAGTTGGTGCAGCCACTTTGGAAAACAGATACAGATGTAGTGAAAAGAAGGGCCATATGCACCCGAGTGTTCATGGCAGCAATGTCCCCACAACATTTTCCAAACTGTGGAAAGAGCCAGCTCTTTATCCAGCAGACAACTGGATAAAGAAGATGTGGTCCATATATACGATGGAATATTACTCAGCCACTAGAAAGGATGAATACCCAGCTTCTGTATCAACCTGGACGGGACTGGAGGAGATTATGCTGAGTGAAATAAGTCAAGCAGAGGAAGTCAGTTATCATATGGTTTCACTTACTTGTGGAGCATAAGGAATAACATGGACGACATTAGGAGAAGGAAAGGAAAAGTGAATTGGTGGAAATTGGAGGGGAAGACAAACCATGAGAGACTGTGGACTCAGGAACAAACTGAGGGTTTTAGAGGAGAGGGTTTTGGGAGGATGGGTGAGCCTGGTGGTGGGTATTAAGGAGGTCATGTATTGCATGGACCACTGGGTATTGTACATAAACAATGAATCTTGGAACACTACATCAAAAACTAATAATGTATTTTATGGTGACTAACATAACACAATAAAAAAAACAACTGTATGGCATTTGAAAATGTACTGTGGCAGGTATCCCACCATTAAAGTATCACACAGAATGTTTCACTTATTCAATGTCCTCCTTTCACAGACCCCTGGTAACTATTGATCTATTCAGCATTTCTATAATTTTGCATCTTCTCCTAGATCACACATAAAGAAATAATATATTATGTATCATTTTCAGACTGGCTTCTTCTCAGAAATATGCATGTAACATTCATCCATGTCTTCATAGTTCACTGTTTTTTATTGCTGGACCAAATTCCATTTCACGGTTATAAACTTTGGTTTGGTTATATATTCACCTACTGAGGAACATCTTGGTTCCTTCCAGTTTGGGGCCATCATGATAAAGCTGATATAAATATTTGTGTGCTGCTTTTGGTGTGGGCATAAGTTTTTGGTCCAGATGGGTAAATATCCAGAAGTACGATTATTATGGGTACAATGAGACTATGTTTCCATAGTAAGAAACTGCCAGACTGCCTTCTAGAGTGTCTGTGCCATATTCATCCCTATTAGAGGTCCTTGTGGTTCTCCAGGCTAATTAGCAAAATGTTTTGCCAATTTTTCTAAATTTTAGCCCCCTCCTAACGTGTAGTATTAAGTGGTGTCTCATGTAATTTGCTTTTCCCTAATAGCAAGTGATGCTGAGGACCTTTTTGTATGTTAATCTGCTATTTTCTGTGTCTTTCTTCAGATCGTTACCCATTTTTACATTTTTTAAAACTTTGTTAGGTTTTATGATTCCTTACCATATTTTCCACACAAATCTTTTTTCTGATATATCTTCTGCAAAGATCCCCCTGTCTGCAGAAGTCTTTTTATTCTCTTAGCAGTATCTTCTGCAGAGTCACATTTTAATTGCGATAGAATTCACCATATCAATTTTTCTCTTTCATGGATCTTGCTCTTGGTTGTATATACAAAACTTACCTCTACACCCAAATTCAAGAAAATACTTTTCTTACTTTTTTTTCTAGAATTTTTAAAGTTTTGATGGGGGCAAGATGGAGGAGTAGGGGACCCTATTTCAACCGGTCCCCTGAACTGAGCTGCCTATCTACCAGACCACTCCAACACCCACAAAATTAGCCCAAGATGTAAGAAGATATATCCAGATCTCTACAAATAGAATTAAAATTTTGCATTTTACTTTTGAGTTTATGAAAATAAGTTTTGGTGTGTGGTGAAATCTGTGTGTTCAGTTTTCCACACGGTCAAACAGTCGTGCTGGTTACTGAACAGACTCTCCTCCACTGCACTGCCTCTGCTCCGATGGCAAAATTCAGCTATTTGAGTGGTTCTATTTTTCAGACCCTTAATTCGGCCCCATTTACCTCTGCGTCTAATTTATCGCCAATGTCATGCTCTAATCATGACAGAGCTTTAGGTTAATTTCTGGAATTAGGAAGGGGATGGAGGATCTTCGACGTGTTCTTCCTAACTGTGTAGGTTATTCTAACTTTAGCAACAGTTTAAAAAATCTACAACACACCTCGCTGGGACTATTTGATTCAGACGGCACTGAATCTGCTGATAAGTCGGGAAGACGTGCCGTCTTGACAACAGTGTAATATACTTAACCGCACTTGCTTACCATGGACAGGAAATAGCTCTGCACTGAGTAAGACTTTCTTCGATAACCTTCCACCAAGTTTGTTTTCCGCACGCAAATTTGTACCTATTTTGTTACATTTACTAAGGTTTTCACTTTCTTTGCCTGTAGTCAGAATAAATAACAATCAACGGATTTAAAATTCCTTGGCAAAATGAAAGCTGCCTCTGCCCGAAGACAATTGTCTGCCCTTCTCCCAGGAACCCAGAGGGCCGGCAAAACCCGCGTGGGGCGTCGTCCGTACCGAGCGCGCCGCCACCACTCCCAGGACCTCAGGACGTCACTCCGCCCCTCCAAACGCGAGCGAACCGCTGACAGGCGCCCTCTCATGAAGCTCACGAGCGCCTGGAGGTTAGGACTCACAGGCAGACCCTGCTTAGCGTGGCTCACGCTGGACCTCGGCAAGGAGCCCCCTCCAGTGAAGCCGATCACTCACAGCTTTTATCTCCAGTGGGCCCACGCTCCCCACGCGCTCTCACAGCACTCACACTTAACACAACGCCACGGCTCGTAACGCACCGACCGTGCGGCTTCTCGGCAGGTTTCCCGTCTGCGGGGGCGCGCGGGGGCACGCGGGCGGCCAGAACCGGACGAACCGCGCGCGCCCCCCGCAGCCCGCCCCTCCCGCCACCCCCGCACGTGTCCCTCCCGCCGCCTGCCTCAGGGCTCCCCCGGAAACACTCCCCAACCCGTGAAAATGACCACCGCAGGCCGCACTGTCGCCCCGAAGCCCCTCCGGGAGCGGGCGCGCGGGTAGAGCAAGTTCTGCTAAAACACCACACGGGAAAGCGTCAGGCGCGCGGGGCAGGGCGGAGAACGAGTTCCTTCCTCACCATTTGTGAAAAACCATCCCTCAGCGGCCAGGGGAAGCCCCCTCCCAGCAGTACGGGCCGCACATGGCTGTCACTCACGGAAGACGCGGGCCCTCGTCGTCCGCACCGTCGCCGCCTGCGTCCGTCACGAGGGAACGTCGCTCCCGCTCTCCTGCAGACGCGGCGTCCGGGGCAAGGGGCGCGACGCGCATGCGTTCCACGCGGGCCTAAGGCGCAGCGTCAGAAAAGACGGGTCGGCGCGCCCCCTGCCGGCCGCTAAGGCGCAGCGCAGGAAGCTTTGTGCTCATTTAAGGGACCGCGAAACCCCTGTGGTAGATTCTCCTAAATCACGGAAATTCAGTATCCAGGGTGAAGGGTATTAAAGAGGGCACGTGTTGTAATGAGCACTGGGTGTTAAACGTAACTAATGAATCATGGAACACTACATCAAAAACTAATGATGTAGGAACACCTGGGTGGCTCAGTGGGGTAACGCCTCTGCTTTCAGCTGAGGTCATGATCTCAGGGTCCTGGGATCGAGCCCCGCATCAGGCTCTCTGCTCAACGGGGAGCCTGCTTCCCTCTCTCTCTCTCTCTCTGCCTGCCTCTCTGCCTACTTGTGATCTCTGTCTGTCAAATAAATAAATTAAATTAAAAAAAAAACTAATGATGTACTATACAATGGCTAAATGAATTTAAAAAAAAGGAACTTAAAGCCTAAGTACCAAAAAAAAAAAAAAAAAGAGAGAGCGAGAGAGAATGTAAAATGTTTTATTACTTTTAAAAATTTTTACTTTTTACTTTTTAAAAAAATTTTATTTATTTATTTGACAGAGAGAGAGATCACAAGTAGGCAGAGAGGCGGGCAGAGAGAGAGGAGGAAGCGGACTCCCTGCTGAGCAGAGAGCCGACACAGGCCTCTTTCCCAGGACCCTGAGATCATGACCTGAGCCGAAGGCGCAGGCTTAACCCACTGAGCCACCCAGGCGCCCAATAATTTTTACTTTAATCACATGTTGGCATATATTTTATTTTATATATTTGGGTTAAATAAAATGTATCTTAAATTAAAAGAAATAAAATATGCTTAAAGAAAACATAAAAAAAAATTCAGTATCCTGATTAATCAGTGCCACAATTTTGGAAATTCTAAAGGTAGGACTTCCTTAAAAAAAAAAAAAATTGGAAATTCTAACTGAAATAGAGCTGACTCTCCCATATGTTGATGTAAAAGCATGGAGGTTATATATGAAGCAAAATATAACTTAACTATACAAAATCAACTGTTCACATATATAAAATCAGTGAATGATTGGAATTTAAAATATTAAAAACTTCATTTACAGTAGCACCAAAGAAGGGAAATCCTTAGATATTCAATCTAACAAAACATGTAGAAATGTGAATGTGGAAAAATATGAAACCCTGGAAAGATATCAAACAGAATCTTAGTAAATGTAGAGATAGTCCATATTCATAACAGGCAAATTCAATATCGTTAATATTGATATGCTGCTGGATGTTGGGGTGGAAATGAACGATGATACTCATGTTCAGTGTAGAGGTAAAAACAATGGTTGCTTGGGTTTGTGTGATTCTAGTCCCTGGGTATCTGGTGGAGCTATTATCTAAGATTGGAGACTGGAGGAAAAGGAAATTTTATTTGAGGGAGAAGTCAATGGCTTCAGTGTGGGATATATTTCATTTCAGGTGCCCGTACCACATGCAAGTAGAAATTACACCTCACAAAGGAAATCTACATAGGCGCTTTTGGACATTGCTATCATAGATGTTAACAATAGAAGAAATCAAAGAAATGCATGAGATTGCTAAAACAGTATATAGTGAAAAGGGAGAACAAAGGCTAGTCTTGAGATGCACCTCCTTGATGATGAGAGGAGGACCTCGTGAGAGACACTGGGAAGGAGTGACCATGGTAGTATGAGGACAGTCAGGAGGCAAAGGGTCAGAGAAGCCTAGGAAAATGAATAATCCATAAAGAGGTCATAGTCTAATTTTCTTTGATGCCACGTAAGATGAGACCTAGAAATGATAGGTTTAATTATGGGTAACCATGATCTTATTAAGGTTTATTAATAGGGAGACCATCATTTATATGGAGAGCTCTCTTATTAAGGAGGAAACCACTGGTGATCCTAATTAGGATGAGGGTGATGTCAGGAAACTGTTCTTTCAGTTTTGTTGTGAAGCGAAAGGAGGTGAGGCTGAACAGAAGAAAAGATGGGCAGAAGCGATTGCCTTTCAAGATGAAAGATACTTAATGCGTTTAAATGAGAAGACAGATGGAGCGGTGGCGGGGAGATTAATAATGGGGATTTAATTTATTATCGGTAACATAGAGTCTGAGAAAGTTAAAGAGAAAAAGAAACACATTGTAAAAAATCAGACTTAGCTGTGCTAAATATGACCATTCCGTTTAAATGAAAGGCGTAAACCATAAGATTAAATGGAGGCATGTTTGTAGATTTTATGGCAGTGAGCAAATATATTTTTTCAAATTACCCATTTCATCTGTGTGACAAAACATAAGGGGACCCTGAGAACTATGATATTCAAAATGCCTAGAAGTTCGAAATATTCATGGAGCATTAAAAAAAATGATTTTTCTTGTTGATATATTTGGGGTGCCAGATATATTTTAAAGTGAATTAGAGATTTGTGTCTCTATAATGAGGCCAGAACTGAGATCATAGTCCTGGACTGTGTCAGACGGAGTCATGGGGTCCGCAGCATTAGAGGGACAGGGATGTGGGAATCGATCAGCAGACACAGTGAAAGGTCAGAGGCGAGCGATCACACTGGTCTTGGTAATATAGGTCAAATGAGTAACTGGGGGGCACCTGAGTGGCTCCGTCGGATGAGCGTCTGCCTTCAGCTCAGGTCCTAGGATGGAGCCTCAAGTTGGGCTCCCTGCTGGGCGGGGAGTCTGCTTCTCCCTCTCCCTCTGCCCCTCCTCCCTGCTCCTGTTCTCTCTCTCTCTCTCTCTCTCTCAAATAAATAAAGCCTTAAAAAAAAAAAAAAAAGACTGTGGATTAAAATGAGCAGCGACTATGAGGAGAGGTAGGGGCTGGGCTGATAACTCGCAGAGGGAGTCCCTGCTCTGGGAGTTCCCTGGCGGTAAGGAGCTGACATGAGGAGGACTTGGGTTCGATGAGCTGAAAGGAGCTCACCTTAGGGCCAGGTTCCCTGAAAACGGATCTGAGAAGTTGCATCCCAGGTAGAACTTAGATCTACTAGATGCCTCTGAAGACAAACATGTTTTATTCTGTTTTCTTTGCATAACATGCAATAAAACATTGTTTTGCGAATCTTGTGTCTACTGCAAATGACAGGTCCTGTGTTTTGATTGAACCTCTATGCTGCAAGAAAACTTCAACTTGTTCTAGAAACGTTGTCGAATCATGTTCTGTATCCCAATTTTCACTGGAAAGATAATGCCAGTGTGCTTATGACCCCAGCCACCTGCCCCAGACACGTGTCCTTCCTTCTCTAAATAGGTAATATGTGTTTACACAAAGACATGGTTGAAATACCTCATCATTGCTGTAGTAATCACGTATGGAAAGAGCTACGGAAATCATAATCATATTATAGGGCTGCAATGAATATTAACAAAATACATATCCATTTAATTTGATCAATAAAGGACTGTAGTTTACTACGAGCATGTAAAACAAATAGACAAAAAGAAAAATACCTATGAGCCTAAGAGTAAATACATTTTCCAAGTCTAAAAGTAATTTCAAGTTAGAATATCCACCATCGAGAAATTAATTAATTAAATTCCGCTTCAGAGATGGGGAGGGAGTGTGGTGCTGCCCCCCCCCCGCCCCCAAGGGGCACACGGCCATGGCCTCTCAGAGTGGGGCTGCAGCTTTGGCTCCAGCTCCCCGCGGGGTCTTCTGAGGGGCCCCCAGGAGCCCCCCTCTCCACAGGGACAGCTCTGGGTGAGTGGACACCAGCAGGCGGGACCCCTGGAAATCCCGGCTGGGACCTGGAAGTCACATTTGAGTGCTCAGGTTGGGTGGCCGGTGGAAGCCCAGACACCAGGGGCTCTGCATGGCGGGGGGGGGGGGTTGAAGAAGGGGTGGGGGTGGGGTCTGTGGCTTGTAACGTCCTCCCCGAGGAGCTCCTCACCCCCCCGGAGCACCTCTACCAAATGGAGCGATGGGGTTTGAAGTCAGTGGGCGCAGACGACAGAGCCGGGGGGGCCAGCGTGCCGGCGGAGGGGACAGGGACTCCAGACAGGGTGCACAGGGCACCGCTGCCCTCGCCTCTACCTGAAGGCACCTGAGCCTGCAGGGGACACCTCTGCAGCCCTGCCCCGCTCCACCTCACTGGGAGGCATGCCCAGGAACAAACAACTGGTAGACCCTGTTTAATGACAGTTAATCCTAGTTTCCAACAACGAAGACATACCTCATCACATCCAAAATCAACTCTTGGCAGGCATTTAGTTTCATATGTAGTTTTGTTTTTTTCTTAAGATTTTATTTGTTTGATGGAGAGAGAGCACAAGCAAGGGGAGGGGCGGAGGGAGAGGTTGGAGCCCACTCCCTGCTGGACAGGGAACCGGGGGGGGACCCTAGGACGCTGGGATCATGACCTGAGCAGAAGGCAGATGCTTAAGGAGGGAGCCACCCAGGCGCCCCAGGTTTCATATGTAGTTTATATAAGGCATAATCAATTTTTAAGTTATTCAATGATGAATATTTAAATCAACACTTAAACTCATAGCCATGAATTTAATTATTATAACATAATACCTAAAAACCTGAAAATTGTTTCATTTTTCATATTATTCTCTTGCAAGATATTTTGTGAAAAGGATAGTATTGAGAGTTTTCCTGCTATTATCTCTGAATTGGTTCATAAATGGTAACAACAATAGCAAAGCCAAATCCCTCCCTGAATGCAGTGGTCCCTGTCTTCATTTTCCAAGGAGACTTCTAGAGTATGAGGGAATCTTTCCCATTGGAAGACTCCTCCAAAGGTCTCAGCCTCACGCGTCCGCACAAGGAGGACCAGACAGTCGTTAGAATTAAACACACCCCCTGAAAGCCCTTTTATTGCTCACTAGGTGTTTGTTTTACAAAGATATTTTTCTTTTAACCAAAAAGTACCTAATTAAAAAAAAAAAACATGGTTAGGTCTTCTAAACTTGCATAATGTCTTCCTTCAGAGAACAGACCAGCGTTTACCTCGCATGACACTGTCTCTCTCCACCCGTGTACCTCCTCACAGAACTGGGGAAGGCACAGGACACACTGAGAGGCAACTGATTCTAGAATATACACACTTACTTAAAGAGTCCTGCCAGTAAAGACCAATACAAATATCTCTTGACTCCATATATTGATATTATATCTATGTATTACTTTAATATACACACTACATAAATACATGACACATTCTTTTTCAATCTCTCTGCTTTATCACTGACAATGCAATGGTGTAGGCTTTAATTGAGTCTCTATAATTTATTATAAATCCTTTCCCCACTCCTACTCCTCTTGGTAAATATTCCTATACCCCCAGCCCAAGACAGCACGGACATGCCATTCCACTGGAAAGACTCACGCCCCTTCTCTGCCTTTCCTCACTCAACGTCACCTCACCGGAATGAGAAGCCCAGATCATGGGGTCTCTGAAAGGCACCAGCACCACCCCTGTCCTCTGTGGGGTCCTCGTTCATCCCAGGCACAGATGCCATGTCAAGGAGCAGATCAGACAAGCTGTCAAGACACAAAGTGCAGACCCCAAGCCCTACCTTCTGTCCATGGGGGATGAACCGGGTGTGAATGCTTCAGGGTCCTCCCATGATCATGGCGGTGGTCAACTTCCTTAAAGGAAAAAGAGAGAGAGACCAGAGTAAAAACTCACCAAGAGGACAATACCACCAGAGTCAAACGTCCAAAGCAGACTTCAGCAAATACGGACAGTGCAGGTGACCTGGTACATTCATGCTTGTGGCTCAAAAAATCATGAGCCAAACATGCACTTTTCCCCCAGGTTGACGTGAGGAAGCCAGAGGCCAATTCCCTGTCATTTATAAATAAGCAGATATTATAAACAATCACCGAGAAAAATGTGGTGCCTCCTTCACCGAGTCCCGGGGAGGGGCCAGCGGTTCCCTTGGGCTCTGCGGGGTCCTAGTTCCTCCCAGGACACCAGGTTCTAGGCTCTGACCTACAAAGGCTCAGCGCCCGGGCGTGGAAAACAAAGGGTTTTGGCGCCGCCTGCTGGCCACGGGGTATGCAACCGGCAGGAAGGCTTCGGAGTTCCTCATAATGATAATAACGAGGGTGGTATTAGTAAAGCCTGTTAAAATGCACAGCAAATGGAGAACAGTGTTGAAAACCAGGAGCAGCCAAATCCACTTAGTCAAGAATGGATAACTGAATGTAGCTAATTGTTAACGTGATTGTGACATTGTTATATCTTGTTTCTCCCTATGAAGTTCATAAGGAAAACAAACTTTTCTCCAAGTTGGCATGTGGTAATGAGTAACCAGCTCCTGACACTTATAAAAATATAGTATTATACTCTATCGCGAGGAATAATTAACAGCCAATGTCTTCCCACTATACAATATGCTTTAAAACAATAAACCCCTGTGCCTCATGCTTTGATGGAGTACTCTAAGGTCTCAAAGTAAATTTTAAGTTTGTGCGCAATGAACTCTTACTCTTTACTGTCAGTGATTCACTGGGTTTAGTTCTGTTATTCCTTCATTGTTCACACAGCTATATTTTATTGTATACACTGTTATATTAAAGGCATGTAACATAAAATTTTTTTATTACTCTCCCCTCTGTCTCCTGTTAAGATGCATTGATACTGGCAGTTATTTTACAGAGTCTCTGTGTTTTAATCTAAATCTGTTCCCCCTCTCCTCTCTGTGTTTATATTTATTCCTCTAGCCTTTAGCCCATGAGCTCATGAGATGCTATTTTACTCCAAAGCATGTAATTTTGTCACTTTCTTGCCTCAACTTCAGCCCCCCTACCCCCCAATGCGATGACTCCTTCAGTAAGTCCCTGGGAGGGGCCAGCATGTCCCCTGTGCCCTGGAGAGTCCTGGTTCCTCCTAGACCCTCAGGATCCTGACTGATCAGCTCCCTGGAGCCAAACCAAGGGGGTCTTCCTGCCACCTGCTGGCCATCGGGTGTTTAACAGGTGTGAATACTTTTGCGTCTCTTAATAAGAATAATCACGGTAGGAGTAGTCTGTTCAAGTCAAAAGCAGAGACCGGTGTTGGAAATTCCTGAGCAACAGCACCAGTTTAGTTAAATAAGCAAAGCTTATTTACCATATCTTCTAATGCCAACTGATCTTTTTCTGGTTCTGAAAGTTGTAAGGAAAACTTTAAGTGTTTCTCAAGGTTCGTATAAAGGAACCAGTCTCCAATTCCGTATCACTGAAGAAAGTTCTTATAACCAGTCACAGTGAAGAATAAACTGTCATTCTTCTCCCTGTGTATAAGCTGGTTTATAATAACATCCCTGAACTCATCCCATGTGCACAGTAAATTTTTATTATTTCTTAGTGATTTATTGGCTGTCCTTCTGTTATAGCTTAATTTTCACATATATTATTTTTACTATGTACTCTATTAAAGCTACATAACATGGTTCTTTTTATTACTTACTCCTTTGTTACTTGCTCAGCTGCATTGGTATATGGCATTATTTTTACAGTCTTTGTAGCTGATGATCAATCCTTTCCCACACTCTCCTTGTCCGGACTTTTAGTCCTTCACCACTAGTCCGTGAGCACATGGAAATGGTATTCGAGTCCAGAAAATCATGCTTCTTGGGCGCCTTTTGTATTCATACTCTTCCCCCACTCCCAGAATGTGGTGTCCTCCTCAGGGAGTCCGTGGGAGGGGCCAGCAACTCCCTGTCCTCGGTAGAGTCCTGGTTCCTCCCAGACCCTCAAGATCCTGACTCTGATCAGCAACCTGGAGCCAAAATCAAGGATTGTTATCGCCACCTGGTGGCCACGGGCGGTACATCAGGTGTGAAAGCATTTGCGTTCCTCTTCGTATGATCATAATGATAGCAATATTGAAGTCTGTTAAAATCCAAAAGAAATGGAAGCCAGCTTTGAAACTTCTCTGAGCAGGAAAAACCAATTTCACGAAAGAAGCAAATCTTAATTTTGGTTATTTCCGAGACTCACTGGTCCTGTGTCATATTTTGTGTATGCCTCGGTAAGCCGTAAGCAAAGCTTTAACTGTTTCCCAAGGTTGACACCAGGCAACCCGGAACCGATCCTTTATCATCAGAGACTTCTGATAGTATTACCAATCATTGTGAAGAATAAACTCTCACAGGTCTCCCAATATATAAGCTGCTTTATAACAATACAGTCCTGAATCTCATCCCGGATTTGATTTGAGTCTTCCTGGGTCATGCTCTGTGTGCTTAGGGGATGCACAATAAAGCTTTGCTGAGTACTCTTCGGTTTTGCATCGGCTTTACTTCTGTTATTGCTGAATTTTTGCCATCTTTACATATTATTTTATATTCTATTAAAGGTACATAATATGATTTTTAAAAGTAACTTTCTCTCATTTGTCACCTGCTATGATTCATTTTTATAAGTTATTTTACAGAACCTTTGCAATTTATGCTAGGTTCTCCCCCCACCCCTGTCCTGATTTTTATTCCCCCGCTAGCCCATAAGCCTGTGAAAATGCTATTCCACTCCAAAGAATCATGCTCCTTCTGTGCTTTTCCTCACTCATTCTCCCCTCCTCAGAATGTGCTGACTCCTTGGCTAAGTGCTTGTGAGGGGTCAGCAGCCTCTGTTATATTGTGGGGTCCAGTTCCTCCCAGACCCTCGGGTACCAGTGTCTGACCCCTGCTCTGATTGCTCAGCTCCTCGGAGCCCAAACCACGAGGCTATAGCGCCACCTGCTGGCCACAGGGGCGCAACGGCTTGGAATGCTTCCTTGTCCACTTGTGCACTTGTTCATTCTTTTATTATAATAATGATGGTAGTACTAAAGCCTGTTAAAGTCAGAACAAATGGAGACCAGCCTTAAAATTTCCCTGAGCAGGGGCGCCTGGGTGGCTCAGTGGGTTAAAGCCTCTGCCTTCAGCTCAGGTCATGATCTCAGGGTCCTGGGATCGAGCCCTGCATCCGGCTCTCTGCTCAGCAGGGAGCCTGCTTCCTTTCCTCTCTCCCTCTGCCTGCCTCTCTGCCTACTTGTGATCTCTGTCAAATAAATAAAATCTTAAAAAAAAATTTCCCTGAGCAGATACAGTTCAGTGGAATAAGCAAAACATCGTTTAGTGTAGTGTGTAAGACAATTCGAACTGAGTCATTTCTTTTTTGTGCTTCTGAAAATCAAAAACAAAACTACGACTGTTTCCCAAAGTTGATATGAGATGACCAGTTAGAAATTCCCTACCATGTAAGAAAACTCTCATAGTATAGCTTATCACTGCGAAGAATAAGCAGTCACTGCCTTCTCACTATATAACCTGGTTTACAATAATATACTCCCAAGATTCAATCCCTATATGGTTTCTGAGCTCCTCGGTCACAATATGTCTTTTTGGTGTGCATAGAATGAACTTCTCCTGATTACTACTTCACTGATCCATTGACTTTCCTTTTCCTTCCCTTATTGCTGAACATCTGATACAGTAATATTTTAGTAGTATTTTATTTAAGATACCTAAAAATGGCTTCTTCTTATCTTCTATGGTTTGTCACCTAAGAAGCATAGTTATAGGCTGTTCTTTTTTTTTTTTAAGGTTTTGTTTATTTGAGAGAGAAAGAGGGAGAGAGCAGAAAGCAGGAGAAGGAGCAGGGGGAAGGGCAGAGGAGAGGGAGAAGCAGACTCCCTGCTGAACGTGGAGCCAACAGGGGGCTCCATTCCAGGACCCTGGATCATGACCTGAGCCGAAGGCAGATGCTTAACAAACTGAGCCACCCAGGCGCCCCTGAAATTTTATTTTAATAACACCTAGTCATATTTTTATTTAATAATAAAAATTAAAATTTTAAAAAATTCTCATGATTCCTAGTTTGGTCACAGACGGGAAGTAGAATAAAACTAAGAACGCTTTCCATGAAGTCTTCAGTTGATTACGATAGTTTTCATGTCATTTTTTCCCTCACCCATGACAGCTGAGTATTTCATTATTAGTGTCTGATCATACTATGAGCTTGGCGTATACCTCAGCAGAAGTTTTATTTGGAGGGTTTCTGTGGAAGGAAGTGTTCAGTCTGGAGGAAGAAGAGGTGAGGAACCTCTCTAAATGTTCACAGTACAGAAGTCCCCTGATGGGAAATGGCATCTGGTCAGGGGGAAGGACATTAGGAAGCCCTGTCCCAGCCACCCGGAGGAGGAAAATCGAGATCTGATCAGTGAGGATTGTAGGGCAGTCCCTCGAGTCCCATCTCTGGGCCTCCACTGTCCCCTGGGCACTCCCACCCACTCCCACCCACAGTCCCTGCCTCAGGTTTGTGTAAGTGGCCCTGGCTAGGATGAGGAAGGGACCGTGAGGTTCCTACTCGACATTTCCTCCCTGCCCAGAAGTGGACCCATAGGTTGGGGGCGAGAGCAACAACCGCAGGTACCAGCCCAGTGAGTTGCTGCTGGGACACTAGGCGTTTGGGAAACTGCACCACTCAAGCGTCTGAGGACATGATTCACCACACCGATTCATCAAAAGCCCATCAGGCTCAACTCAGTGGAGGCGCAGCTGAAGGCAGATGGTTCCCCGGCTGAGCAGAGAGGAGCCTTGTCTACATCAGGATCAACTGAGGACTTGTCTGTGTTCAGTCCTCCTGGAGACCGGGGGGAGGTCATGTCCCCAAATTTGAAATTGGGTGGGGACCGGGACTGCTGAGAAGAGGAAGAAAGACTCATGTGTTTGTTTCCATCCCAGTAGTTAAGACACTGGTGTCTTCCACTTCCTTCTCCTGGAACATTCTTTTTGGGATCCCTGGGCCACCTATAAGAAGTCTGAGCACTCTGAGACTAGCACCAGGAAGACACTGTGTGCAGGAGTCAGGAGAGTGGCAGGATCACTGAAGTCGAGTCCCTCAGTCATCCCTCCCAAGCACCAAGGACAAATGAGTGATGGTACCTTGGACTCCTGAAAGCAGCCCAGGCGTCACCAGGGCACCACTGACTCTCCCCAGTTCAGACCACACAAAGCACAGTCAGCCAGGAGAACCTTTCTGTTCTTAGAAGTATTCTTGGTAAGATGCGTTACTGAACATGACCAACGTTCATAAAATACAACACAGAGACAGGTGTGCAAATTACATCCGGTAATTTGTGTCAAATAAGCATTTGTTCCACTGAAACTTTAGCATTGAATATAAATCACATTAAAAGATATGGAAGATGACCTAACACCAAGCTCCTAGCGAAATTTATATTCACGTAGACAGACGTGTGTGTGTGTGTCTGTATATATAATCTAGTTAGGACATTTCCATAAATTGTCAGGAGAATTGTTTGTCAATGATCATATCTTAGCAGTTGGAATGACAGGTCAAGTGGCATGAAGGATTTAATTTTGGCATTACAATCATTTCACTGTATGTTCCTGAAAAGTGAGCATCTTTGTTCTACTTACCGCCTGGAGCGGGACATAGGGAAGCTCCAAAGAGGAAATGAGGCCCCTGCAGGGCCACCTTCCCCTGGAAGGTGGTTCCCTGACTGCTGGCCGTGCTCTATCAGAGAATCAGATGGAACACCAAGGGCCCTTGCATGAAGCAAGACCCCTGCCCGGCTTGACAGGACTATCTCACACTAACCAAGGGACTAAATACATGACATAAGGCACAACTTGCACAGGCATCTTTCCTACATTGTGACAAAACCTCAGGACTGGTACCTTTACCCCTTATGTTTCTGACTATAGCATAACAGCCAGAAATCTGAGCCTCCACGGTCATTCATGGACATGCAGACTCAACTCCACAAAGATATGTGGCCCTAATCTGACCGACCTCCCATTCCTGCTGCCCCCCAGACTTCCTCTTTGCCTTGTCTCCTCCTATGAGCAATTGCTGAGGGCTTCTGTGTTAGAGATGTGACAATTACTGTCATTTCTCTTTAAAGTACTAGCAGAACTATATAATCTCAAGGATTTCCCGTCCCCATTGCAGTAGTCAGAAAATTATAATCTATTTAATGGAGCCATGAAATAAAATGAAACTGATCAACTAAACTTGACTAGAAAAGTTTAATTGGCCAAACTAGAATTTAAATAAAAACTTGAAACAAATAACATCTAATTATAAATTGACTTAAAATTCATTTGCAATTGCCAAAAAGTATGTTTGATAAGTCAGTGATATTGATGGATGTGGCAATCTTTTATATTTGGAATATTGAATTGTGGCAAATTTATTGAGGTGTCTTGCTTATAGACAATGTATCATGTTCAGTAGTTATAATAGTGGTGGTGTTCTAGAATCTGAGTAGATGCAACACACCTAGTTCTGTAGAATCAAGACGTTATGGGGAACTTCATTTATTCTTACTACGAAATTCAAATGTGCAGAAACTAGAAACAATAACACAAAGCTATCAGTGTGTGTGATTTCACTGGCCTAAAGGACCCTGTTTCCTAACACCTTTGGAAATCAAGGAAGCTTGTTTTACCTGGTTGCATTAAATTCTATTTCAGTATCATTTAGTGGTACTTTTTTTCTGGTACCAATTTTCTCCCAGAAGACTGGTTTCCATCATGTTAGTATTTATTATCAGTACAGGAAGACTCAGCTCTGGGCTATGTTTGCACTGTATTTTGTGCTTGGATCTGGGAATACAAACAACCTTTCTATGCTTTTGTTTCTTCAACTAAAAAGGGAGAAAAAGGGTGAGATCACTGGTCTTAAAACTTAAAGAGACCATTCTCTTTAAAGAAATAATGCCAATATTTGAAATTCACAACGGCTCTGGGTTTGGAGGTGAGCCTGTGTCCTGAGCCTGCAGCCACCACATCTACCTACCTGTGTGTTGGCCACCTACTGGAAGATGTTCTCTTTCTGCAGCCACGTTTTGTCACTTTTCAAGCTGTATCTTTTCAAAAATATTTTTAAAAAGATTAATTTATTTATTTTAGGGGGGAGGGGCAGAGGGAGAGGGAGAGGAAGTCTGGCGCGGACTCCCTGCTGAATGCAGAGGCAGATGCAAGGCTTGATCTCACGACCGGAACCGAAACCAAGAGTTGAGCACTGAACCGACTGCTCCGCCCAGGTGCCCCTAAACTGCATCTTTCTGTGCACACCGTGATGACACAAAAAGTGGGTCACAGACGTGTTTATCCATACATTATCTAAACCATCCTAAATTGATCAAATATGGTAAGAAGATTGCTTGGAGAAGTTAGCAAAAATCATCAATGCTTGTTTTTTTTTTTTTTAATAAAGATTTTATTTATTTATTTGACAGACAGAGATCACAAGTAGGCAGAGAGGCAGGCAGAGAGAGGAGGAAGCAGGCTCCCCGCTGAGCAGAGAGCCCGATGCGGGGTTCAATCCCAGGACCTTGAGATCATGACCTGAGCTGAAGGCAGAGGCTTTAACCCACTCAGCCACCCAGGTGCCCCTTGTTTGTTTTTTTTTTTTTTTAAATTCTATATATACTTATTTTTTTTCTAGTTGCTATTCCTGATTCTGGTTTGCCATCAGTAAGTGTTTAAATAACTGAGATACCTCCGTGCTGAACCTAAATAGTTCTTGCTTTTGTGATATGAAATAATAGGTAACATTTTCAAGGTGTGGAGTGACATGTGGTACCTCTAAATGTCACACCTCACTAGGTTATTTGCCATTAAAAAATCCATTCTAAACTATGTTTTAAACAAATTCTATTTTATTCAAATACTAAAAGAAGGTCTTGAAGATCTGCATAACTTGGAGGAGAACAGAAGAATAAATCTAAAGAGGATTAAAAATTATAAGAACAGGTAAGTTAGATTATGGATTTTTCCACTCTCAATAATTTCTTCCCATACAATTTTTCAAATATATTGTGAATATAAATAAAAGTATTTGGTTATTCATAGGGATCTTGGGTTATCACTTAAAACCCAGGAGTATGCAAAGAAGTTAGTTTATAATTATCTTATAAACTTATAAACTTAATTGGCTCCACCAATTACCACCTGTTTAATCAATGCACACAATCATGTGGTCTCAAAGTCCCCTTGCTAGTAATGTGGACATTATGACGAATGCCTGAGTCAAGAAATGCATTTTCTTGTGGAGCACTGCACAAACCTGACACAGGAAAAGGATTTCTTGGCTGAAGACATGATGATGTGCGTGAGAGAAAAGGGAGAGCAGAGACATAAGTCAAGTGTGGAAACTAGAAACAGAATAGGGAGACCCCGATCTCTCTCCCAGCAGTGTGGCAGGCTCTCCAGTTACCGAGAGACTACAGTTTCGTTGAGAAATTACTGAAAAAATTCAGACAAGTTCCTTATTTCAGGAAACCTAAATAAAACCAACAAAATAGAAGATACTAACCTTTTAAACATCAAAACCTTTAGAAATTGCTAAAATAATTTGATAATATTCTCAAATCGCTTAAAACTGCCTTTTACCAGGGTGGACTTTTATTCAACAAGAACAATTCCACAGCTCCCAGGTAGAAGAGGAGGCAGTCAGGGAAAGGAGCTTGGCTCACCTCTGGAGGCCCGTGTACGGGAGAAAAGTCATGGGTGAGTCTGCTTCAGTGCTTGACTATTTGTTCAAATGTATGAATCTGGAGCCACCGCGGCCTGATCTGTGGGTCTTCCTGCTGCTCTGACAATCGTTAATCATCACAATGATCATCTGGCTAGATCTGGTTTATGCCCAGAGACTCTATAGCCCTGTCTCCAACCTCGTGCCACAACTGAATTCTGTAGAGCATTCTGAAAACTTGTTTCCACTTTTTCAAAAATTTTTACTGATATTGAAACACTTGATGTATTTTCACAACCTGAATCCCTTGCAACTGGCAACCAGGTTAAGAAGCAGACAGGACCAGCACCTGCCACTCAACCCCTGGGCACCCTGTCGGTCTCTGTCACCCCAAAGGTAGCCCCTTCCCACCACTTCTGACAGCATGGATTCACCTTGTCCTTTAAATTTGAAATTTACAGATCACGTGCCCTTTTGCGTCTGGCTTCACATTTTGTCTGTTAAGTTTGTTCTAATCATTGGTTGATTTGAGGATCATGAATTCATACTGTTGTTTAATTCTCCCTTTGGTGACTATTCAACACTTGCATACCCACCTTTTGTTGACGGGCACAATGTGAGTATTGTAGCGAGCATTCTTGGGCATGTCTTTTGGAGACCATATGGAAGAATTTTTGTTGGAATTGAACCAGGAATAGATATCCTAATTCACAAAACACACTCACGTGTATCTTTAAACTTCCACACCACTTGTCCACACTTGCCCACACTGTCCCATGGCACACACTCTGTCTCTGATGAGAGTTCCAACACTTATGCCAAACACTGTGTTACCGAATTTAACTATGTTAATTTAACTATTTAACTATGTTACTGGAGTTAACAGGAGACACAACACCTCCCAGTTGTGTGGAGACGGACATAAACCATGACTTCTTTGCTGGGCTGTGAGTCAGGGCTGCAATAGTGGAGTCTCTGACATTGACCTCGGAAAGCACATCTCACACTTTCTCAGGGGGCCCCACCCCTTTGTCCTTCACAAACAACAGGCATCCTCCAACCATTTATCCTTCAGTTTGTAGATCAGTCTTTTCTCTCTCTTTTTTTAAAAATAACTGTGGTAAAATATGTATAACAGAACTTACCATTTTAATCATTTTTTAATCATCTAATTCAGTGGTATTAAGTACATTCACGTTTGTTGGGCAACCATCACCACTATGCAATTCCAGATTTTTTTCTTCATCCAAGACTCCCCATGGCTCCCTTCCCCTAGCCCCTGGTAACCTCTGTTCTACTTTGTCTATGAATTTGACTACTACAGGTCCCTCATGCAATCATACGGTATTTGTCCTGTGGTTGGTTGATTTCACTTAGTAAAATACTTTTAAGGTTTACCCATGTTGTAACATATGTCAGAATTTCATTTCTTTTTAGGGCTGCATACTATTCCATTGCATGTATATGCCACGTTTTGTTTCTCCATTCATGTGTTGTTGATGGACATTTGAATGGTTGCTACTTTTTGACTGCAAATGATGTTGCTATGAACATTGCTGTGTAAGTATCTGACTCCCTGCTTTCAATTATTTGGGACGTACACCTAGAAGTGGAATTGTTGGCTTATATGATAATTCTACATTTAACTTTTCAAGGACCTGCCAAAATTTTTCCACTGGAGAAATTTTATACCATTCACATCCCTATGGCCAATACACAAGGATTCTGGTTTCCCCATATCCTTACCAACATTTATTATTTTTTAAGTAAAAGCCATCCTAACAAGTGTCAAGTGCTCAATGGTCGTTTTAATTTGCATGTCCCTCATGAAGTGATTTTCTACACTTTTTCATGTTATTGGCTGTTTGTAGATCTTCTTTGGAGAAATGTCTGTTCAAGTCCTTTGTCCAATTTTTAACTGGGTCATTTGTTTCCATCAGTTACTTTTCAAAATCTGAGAAATACACCACAGTGACTTTCATGCAGGATTTTAAAAAATACATCTCTAGTGGTGTGTTTTCTCTGTGTCTGTACCTCACACTGCCTCTGGGGTAAAGTCCATGCTGCCCAAGCAGGGGCTCAGCAGGGGTGGTGGGGTCCCTCTGCAGCCTCCTACCTGGCCACTGTGCCTCACACTTGATACTACAGTCCCCCTCCTCACAGACACCATGCCTGTGTCCATGCTCCAACTTTTGCAGAGATCTCCTTCCCCTCTTCTCTTCCTTCTCACTGCTCATCTTCAACTAAATTCTAATCATGCTTAAAGATTCCGCTCAGGACCATTTTCTCAAATCATTCTTCCAAACCCTTCAAGCCGAGCTCTGGTCACATTCCTGCCTTCACCACATGTGGTGGGTGTCTCTGCCATCCGCCTCCTGATGTTCGTTACCTGTGTCTGTCTCCCACACAGGGCGTGCTCACTCACTGTAAGCATGGGCCTCTGTCACCTGCATACAGCAGTACCTCACACAGAAAAGCTCAGTATTTGCCTAACAGAACTGAACTCTTGATTTACAGGAACTGCTACCAGAAAGGCTTTCTATTTTGTCTATCCATAATGCATGGCAGTACCTGCTTCAGTGTGCCCTCGACTGCGCTGGCAATGACAGGCCAGGCCTGGGGGCAGGTGTCAGGGCAGTGGTAGCAGGGTCAAGGGTAGTGATAGTCCAAGTGTGATTTGGGAATTTGGGTGGGGAACGGAGCAGAGAAGGATGCTTTGCTGTCGGCGGGGCTCAGAACAGTGGCAGCTCCGCTACTGAGCATGGTAAGTCACATCCCAGTCCTGGGGGATGGGGCATAGCAGCAACTAGGGCTCCTATGGGCAGGTCTCACGGCCTTGGAGTCAGCTGTGAAGGAGACCATGGGAGAGTTCAGTAGCAAAGGCTACAAGTGGTAGCCCCACTACCCAGTGGTAAGGCTTGTTCTCCTTCCCTTTTCCACGTGGGGTGGAACTCCTCTGGTGGACCCCCTCTTGCTGCCAGAGCTGCTCTGGACTGGGGAAAAGGGCTACACTGCTAGAATGCTGCCTGAACTTTTCATCCTTGGGTTTTGAACTCTGCAAGGTTTTTGCTGCTTCTTTGTCATAGGCCACAGCTTTCTCAGAGCTACTTTTGCCAGTTTGTAGTTGTCTATTTGTTGTTTTTGTGGGAGAAATGGGCACTGGGACCTCCTAGCCTTCCATCTTGTAGATGTCACCACTCAGGGTTTTTCTTTCTATAGTTATTTTTTGTCACATTCAGAGAAGGGCACGGTCACACAAAAAGTTAAATCTAGCCATTTCACCTCCAGGAAAAAAAACATTTTCCCAATTTGCCATATACCATATTAAAAGTTTTAGAGGCAATTGCTCATGTAACAGCAATAAAACAGTCTCTCTCCCAGAGACTATCACACAATGAACTTGTATGAGGCGCCTGGTTTCTAGGTTTCTGCTTGTTACTGGGGAACTGTCCACAGGAAATGGAAACCACCCTTAAGAGTTGTTGCTGCTTTAAACATCTCTGTAAAATGTGATTAGTTTACTAAAAAAAGGTCCAAGCAGATTGACTAGTTTCAGGGTTGTGGCAACCTTCAGAACCCTACTGAGAGGTGCTCGTCCCCTCTTCCCAGCAGCCCGCCCAATCTTCCCTTAGCCTCTGTGCTAAGGCTGTGGGAGGACAGGCAGTGGGGCTCCCTCGAAGGCACTAACTGGTCTGTGAACTCAGCAATGATGGGTTAAGAATACTTATCTCACAGACTGTCTGTATTCTTATTGTAATTTCATAAGTGTGCATCTCTGTCACTAGCTCTGTGATGATGACGCACAGGAACCAACTTTTTTTTACTATCCCATTACCTCACACTATATAGTTGCACAGACAAAACCCCCACAGTAAGAAAACAGGTCCTCAGATCGTTTGAGGATCTCCTCTGCAAGACATGTGTAAGACCTGGAGATTTTTAAAATTTAAATGTGTAAGAGGCTGAATGGCATGCAGGGCTGTCTCCAAAACTGGTTCTGGTGTTACCGACTCAGAAAAAGCCATTCGAGTACATGACTTTCCATTACCCACTGCTCAGTGGCCCTCCCCATCACTGTACTCAGCCCAGTCCTAGTTTGAGTATGTCAGCCTGAACTACGGCAAGGAGCAAAATCACCGAGTTTCTAGTCTTTTCCATGGAGGAAAGCAATCTCTGGGTGATCGGTAACAGCACTACATTTAAAATGCAAACGCATCCCTTACTCAGGCTGTTAGTTCCTGAAGATCATTTGCACAGCTGTTCCTTTGGGAAAATGATAGCCCAGAGAAAGGCCACCATTTGGTTATTCGTGTATGGGAGAGTTCTGAAAATCATTTCTGGATTAAACAAGACCTGTAGTCAATCCATAGCGATTTGCATTGCATTTAGTGACAAGAATATTCTTAGGGATGTTCACACTTAAAAAACTGTTTTAATTAAAATATTAGAAATCAAATATGACTGAGGTGAAACAAAGTTACATTTCTTCCTGCAGCAGCCAGGCAGTGGGAACCCTCAGATTTCAGAACAGCAGGATTCAATGATAGGCTGACCACTATCATGTCTGAAATTCAAAAGAAAGACCAATGAGAAGATTTCGATAGACTTAAACTATGACAGAACATTTAATATTAAAATGGAAGGATGAATTGGAATAATAAATATAATCACAGCAATAGTAATGATCTAGCAATTACTGAAAGTATTATAATGAAATTTCTAATGGTAAACATATCTATTTCAATAACACTATATAATCTGTGCTTACACGATTTCTACTGAATTATTCAGCAATTACTAAAAATAATTGTACTCTATTAATGTAAAATTATGAAGTACTATTAATATATTCTACATTACTAATTTATGTTAGTGTAATATAACACACAATGACAATAAAACTTTAACAGAATGTTTTCTAAGTTTCTCAGAAATATTTATATAGAAGTTACGTGAGGTTTTGTTTGGCCAACAAAGAAAGTGATTTTTTTAAAGTGTTGGCATTTTCTGGTTCACTTTTTAAGTATTTGTTTAGAGCAGTTTCAGGTTTACAACAAAATTGATGGGAAGGAACAGAGACCTCCCATCTCCTGCCTGCCTGTGCACATGCACGCCCTCCCCCACTATTAGCATCTCTCACCAGAGGGGCAGGTGCACCTGCACTGACATGTCATTACCACCCACAGCCCACAGCTTACCTCAGGGTTCACTCTTGCTGTTGTACGTTCTGTGGGTCTGGACAAATATTTAATGACATAAATCCATCATTACAACACATCATTCAGATTATTTTAAGTGCCCTAAAAATCCTCTGTGCTGATTAACTTTTTAAAAAACTGTGTATTTTCAAAAAAATGGAATTATCTGGAAGTTATAAAGTCCTTTCATTTTCCACATAATAAAATCATTATGATTCACTTTATATTTATGAAGGATTCTTAATACTGGTGAATGTTCTCACTTGAAATGTTAAGTGGTCCACATTATGGCATACTGTAAATATATCATTTTCTGGTAAAGAGTACTTTATTTGAGTATTCAAGTTACTATCCACTAGACTATTTTAATCAACATCTGGCCTATGCTGTAAAAATATGTATTGTGTTTATACTACTGACTTCAAGTTTCATAATAATTGCAATCATTCAACTTTAATTGTTTTGGAAAAGTTTCCCTAAACATTCCCTAAACAGCTCTTCTGGGGCTGTGGCTCCTCTCACGGGTCTTCACTCCCCATCCTCAGTCCTCCGTTACATTTCCTGCCTAATCTCAAGTGAGGGGTTAATTCCAGCTGCACTCATGGAGTCTGGGATGGGGTCTCATAGAGCCAAAAAAAGGAACCTCGAAGCAGCTGCCCATGGTGGAGGTGACAGACGGATCAGTGAGTCACATTTCTGTGGAACTGTTAGACTCCGCTTGCATCCGTATTATATTTCTGCAGAAGTAGACGTGCACCTTCCACAAGAAAGCAGCCAAAAGGTGTGTCTGTCATGACTGCTTCTCTATTTGGTAGCAAATCACATAAAAGTACCACGGTTTTCAACATTTTCCACCCCGGTTCCACACATCATGGTATTACGAACTTCCTCTCTGGTACTGTGTTCCCTTCTGGCCAACAATGAAAGGAAATAGGCCAAGGAAAGTTGTTCGGAGTCACCACCTATTTTACGCATTTCTCTCATTTGTGAAGAGGAGCATCTAGAGGAAAGTCAGAAATAAAGATTTCAAGAATGAGAGAAGTAACTCTTCAGGGAACCCCTGAAACAAACTCCTAAAATTAGGAGGGCAAGGCTGGATGCAGAGGGGCCAACATTGCTGCCTCGATGTTCCTGGGCCCCAAATCCATGGGCAAGCTGAGGGAGCCGCTGCTTTTGTCTGTGGCCATGGGGACATTCTGTATCCTGTGGAGCTCTCCCAGCTCCGAGTTCATTTCTCCTTTGATCACAGGGCACATGTCACACCAGGAGTCTGGTTCTTTAGCTGGTGTCATCTTTTTCCATTGAGTTACAATTCACATTCCATAAAATTCACCCTTTAAACTGTGACTTTTTTTTTTTTTAGTATATTCACAAGGTTCTGTTAGCACCATCACTAATTACAGAACATTTTTATCATCCGCCAAGAAACCCTGTGCACATTCACAGTCATTCACTACTCCCTCCCTCCTCCCAGTCCCTGGCAGCCACTCCGTCTCTATGGACCTATCTGGACATTTCATATGAACTGAAGTACATGATATGTATGTTTTGTGTCTGGCCTCTTTCACTTAATATAATGTTTTCAATCTTTATCAGTATAGGAACACATACTCAGCATTTCATATTTTTTAAAATATTATTTGAGAGTGAGAGAGCACAAGCAGGGGTGCAGTAGGCAGAGGGAGAGAGAGAAGCAGGCTCCCCGCAGAGCAGGGAGCCTGACCCAGGGCTTGATCCCAGGACCCTGAGATCATGACCTGAGCTAGAGGTAGATGCTTAACCACGCAGGTGCCCCTCGACATTTCATTCTTGTTTTAATAACTGAGTAACATTCTTTTGTATGAATATGGCACATTTTGCTGATTCGTTCATCAATTTATGGACATTTAGGTTGTTTCCACTTTTTGGCTCTATGAACCTACTAAGAACACTTACATATATATTTTTGTGTGAATGTATTCTCAATTATGGATAGGTCAGTAGAAAATGAATTGCTGAGTATATGGTAACTTTTATCTTTTTGAGGGACTGCCAGGCTGCTTTCCAAATCAGCTACACCATTTTACACTCCTACCTGGAGTGCGTGAGAGCTCCAGTTTTTCCATGTTCTCTCATTCGCCTACCATCTGTCTTGTATCAGCCATCCCAGTGGCAGCATGAAGGTATCTCACTGTAGTTCTGATTTGCACTTCCCTAATGAATATCGATTCTGAGCATCTTTTTTGTATTCTTACTGGTCACTTTTAGATTGGAAAACGATCTGTGCAAGTTTTTTGCCTGTTTTTAAATTTGGATTATTATTTCAACAATTTTGAGTTGTAAGAATTCTTTATGCATTCCGGATACTATGCTCTCTTCAGATCTTTGATTTGCAATTATTCTCTCCCATTATGTAAGCAGTCTTTCAACCTTGTTAGTGGCCTTTGAAGCACAAACATTTCACTGTGATGAACCCAATTTATTAATTTTTTTCTTTGGTTGCATGTGCTATGGTATTGCCTAATCCAAGAACAAACAAATATCTGTATCTATCTATCTATCTATTTATTTTTTTTAAATTAATCTCTACACCCAACATGAAACTTGAACTCATGACACTGAGATCAAATCACACACCATTCTGACAGAGCCAGCCAGGCACCCTCAAGAACACAAATATTTGTGTCCTTGTTTTCTTCTAAGAGTTTTGTGATGTTAGCTTTTATATTTAGCTATTTTACCCATTTGAGGTTTGGTTTTTTTTAAGATTTTATTTATTTATTTGACACAGAGAGAGAGATCACAAGTAGGAAGAGCAGCAGGCAGAGAGAGGGGGGGAAGTAGGCTCCCTGCTGAGCAGAGCCAGATGCGGGTCTCAATCCCAGGACCCTGAGATCATGACCTGAGCTGAAGGCAGAGGCTTAATCCACTGAGCCACCCAGGTGCCCCACCCATTTAAGGGTTTTTAAAATATGTTGGATAGGGGTACAATTTCTTTTCTTCCTATGTGGATACCCAGTTGCTCCAGTACCATTTGTTAAAATAACTACTGTATCTCCTACTGAACATTCTTGGCACCCTTGTCAAAATTAAATTGACTATGAGGATTTATTTCTGCACTCTCAATTCTAGTTCATTTATCCAGAAGTCTATTCTTATTCCAGTACCGCAGTCATGATTGATGTACTTTGTGGTAAGATCTGAAAGTGAGACATGTTCGTACTCAATTTAATTTTTCCTTTCAAGGTTGTTTTGTTTATTCTGGGTCCTTGCACTTCCACATACATTTTATGGTCAGCTGGATTTGTTCGTTTTTGTTTTTTTTTTAAAAATTTATTTATTTGTTAGAGAGAGAGCGAGCGAGCGAGCACAGGCAGACAGAGTTGTAGGCAGAGGCAGACGGAGAAGCAGGCTCCCCGCCAAGCAAGGAGCCCGATGTGGGACTCGATCCCAGGACGCTGGGATCATGACCTGAGCTGAAGGCAGCCGCCTAACCAACTGAGCCACCCAGGCGTCCCGGTCAGCTGGATTTGTGATACAGATTACACTGAATCTGCTGGTCACACTGGGATTACTGCCATCTAATAAATTTTCAAATCCATAATCATTTTCATTTCACAAGTACTTTTTTATGGTATAGGTAATTTCTTTCAAAATATTTTGTTGTTTTCAGAGTACAGATCTACCTATGTTTAAATGTATTTTCAGTATTTTATTCTTTTTGATGCTATTAATTTTTTACTCTCTAGGATCCTATTCTGGATCATACATTGCTTTTAGCTGTCTTATCTTGATACTTTCTTGGGTTCTAGAACATGCTTCAGTTTTGTCTTCCATGAAATTGCCATTTTTGCAGAGTTTGAGTCAGTTGTTTACCACAATTCCCCTAAATGGTATTTCCTTCTGTTTTCTTATTGTGAGATTTAGTTCATGTATTAACATCATTCTTTTTTTTTTTTTTCCTCCACTTCCATTTTTCAGGAACACTACATAGTGATGTTTGGTCTTTCTCAGTAATTTACACCAGGAGCTGCAGGATGTCAATATTTTTTCCTTATGATGTTAATTTCTTCATGGAGGGTAAAAACTTCAATTAAATGCTTAAAGCATTTACCTAACATTAACCTTTCACTATGGTGGTTTCAAGTGGTGATGTTTTTCCTACCATTCCCTCTGCTTTTAGTTGATTTCTACTATAAAGAGTGTTTCATTTCTCTCCACATAAAGAGGCATGTATGTTTATGAATATATTAATCTTTTTATTTTTTATGTTTTATTTTATGTTAGTTACCATACAGCACATCATCAGTTTTTGATGTAGCATTCCATGATTCAATTTTTGGGTATAACATCTAATGTTCCATGCAATAGGTGTCCTCCTTAATACCCATCACCAGGCTAACACATCCCCCCACACCCCCGAAAAATCCTGTTTGCTTTTCAGAATCCACAGTATTTCATGGCTCATCTCCCCCCTCCGATTTCCCTCCCTTCATTTTTCACTTCCTTCTCCTAATGTCCTCCATGCTATTCCTTATGTTCCACAAATAAGTGAAACCATATGATAATTGACTCTCTCTGCTTGACTTATTTCACTTAGCATAATCTCCTCCATTCCCATCCATGTTGATGCAGAAGCTGGGTATTCATCCTTTCTGATGGCTGAGTGATATTCTATTGTATATATGGACCACCTCTTCTTTATCCAGTTGTCTGCTGAAGGGCATTTCAGCTCTTTCCATAGTTTGGCTGTTGTGGGGACATTGCTGCAATGAACACTGGGGTGCATGTGGCCCTTCTTTTCACTACATCTGTATGTTTTCCAAAGTGACTGTACCAACTTGAGTTCCCACCAACAGTGTAAGAGGGTTGGTTCCCCTTTCTCCACAGCCTAACACTTGTTGTTTCTTGTGTTGTCAATTTTGGCCATTCTAACTGCTGTAAGGTGGTATCTCAATGTGTTTTTTTTTTTGTTGTTGTTGTTCTCTAATTTTTTTTTTATAAACACGTTATGTATTATTAGCCCCAGGGGTACAGGTCTGTGAATCGCCAGGTTTACACACTTAACAGCACTCACCATAGCACATTCTCAATGTGGTTTTGATTTGAATTTCCCTGATGGCTAATGAAGATGGACATTTTTTCATGTGTTTGCTAGCCATTTGTATGTCTTCTTTGGGTAAGTGTCTGTTCATGTCTTCTGCCCATATTTTGACTTATTTGTTTTTGGGTGTTGAGTTTGAGAAGTCCTTTATAGATCTTGGATATCAGCCCTTTGTCTGTAGTGTCTTTTGCAAACATCTTCTCCCATTCCGCGGGTTGCCACTTAATTTTGCTGTTTCCTTTGCTGTGCAGAAGCTTTTTATCTTGATGATGTCCCAAAAGTTCATTTTTGCTTTTGTTTCCCTTGCCTTTGGAGACATGTCTTGAAAGAAGTTTCTGTGGCTGATATCAAAGAGGTTACTGCCTACATTCCCCTCTAGGATTTTGATGGGATTCCTGTCCACATTGAAGTCTTTCACCCATTTTGAGTTTATCTTTGTGTATGGTGTAATAGAACGGTCAAGCTTCATTCTTCTCTATGTAGCTGTCCAATTTTCCCAGCACCATTTATTGAAGAGACTGTCTTTTTCCCATTGGATATTTTTTCCTGTTGAGGGTCCATATCTAAGCTCTCTACTCTGTTCTAGTCCATGTGTCTGTTTTTGTGTTAGTACCATGCTGTCTTGTCGATTACAGCTTTGTGAGATAGCTTGAAATGAGGCAATGTTATACTCCCAGCTTTTTTTTTTTTTTTTCAACATTTCCTTGGTGATTTGGGGTCTTTTCTGGTTCCATACAAATTTTAGGATTGTTTGCTCCCAACTTTGAAAAATGTTATTGGTATTTTGATCAGGATGACCCTGAAAGTATAGATTGCTTTGGGCAATACAGACATTTTAACAATGTTTATTCTTTCAATCCATGAGCATAGAATGTTTTTCCATCATTTTGTGTCTTCTTCAATTTCTTTCATGAGTGTTCTGTAGTTCCTAGAGTATAGATCCTTTGTCTCTATGGTTAGGTTTATTCCAAGGTATCTTATGGTTTTTGGTGCTATTGTAAATGAAATCGATTCTCTAATTTCTCTTTCTACAGTTTCATTTTTAGTGTTTAGGAAAGCAACTGATTTCTGTGCATTGATTTTGTATCCTGCCACATTATTATATTGCTGTATGAGTTCTAGTAATTTGGGGATGGCGTCTTTTGGGTTTTCCACATCAAGTGTAATGTGAACTGCGAAGAGAAAGTGTTTGACCTCTTTGCCAATTTGAATACCTTTTATTTCTTCTTCTTGTCTGATTGCTAAGGCTACGACTTCCCGTACTATGTTGAACAATAGTGGCAAGAGTGGCATCCTTGTTGTGTTCCTGATCTTAAGGGAAAGGCTCTCAGATTTTCCCAATTGAGAATGATATTGGCTGTGAGTTTTTCAGAGATGGATTTTATGAAATTGAGGAATGTTCCCTCTATCCTTATACTCTGAAGAGTTTTAATCAGGGAAGGATGCTGTATTGTGTCAAATGCTTTTTCTCCATCAACTGAGAGGACCATGCAGTTCTCTCTTCTTAATGTGTTTTAACACATTGATTTGTAAGTGCCAAATCACCCTTGCATCCCCAGATGAATCCCACCTGGTCATGGTGGATAATCTTTTTAATGTACTATTGGATCCTATTGGCTAAGATCTTGTTGAGAATTTTGGCATCCATATTCCTCAGGGATATTGGTTTCATATTCTCCTTTTTGTTGGGGTCTTTGCCTGGTTCAGGGATCAAGGTAATGCTGGTTTCATATAAAGGGTCTGGATCCTTTCCTTCTGTTTCTATTTTTTGAAACCGCTTCAGCAGAATAGGTATTATTTCTTCTTCGAATGTTTGGTAGAATCCCCCAGGGAATCCATCAGGTCCTGGACTTCTGTTTTTTGGGAGGTTTTGATCATTGCTTCAATCTCGTTACTGGTTATTGGTCTATTCAGGTTGTCAATTTCATCCTATTTCAGTCTTGGAAGTTTATACGTTTATAGCTGCATCCATTTCTTCTAGTTTGCTCAACTTATTGGCATATAGCTGCTAATAATAATTTCTGATTATTGTTTCTATTTCCTAGGTGTTAGCCATGATCTCTCCTCTTTCTTTCATAATCTTATTAATTTGGGTCCTTTCTCTTTTCTTTTGGATAAGTCTGGCCAGTGGTTTATCGATCTTATTCTTTCAAAGAACCAGCTGTGTTCTACTGTATTTCTGGTTTCTGATTCATTGATCTCTGCTCTAATCATAATTATTTCCCTTCTTGTGCATGGGTTAGGCTTTATTCGTTGTTGATTCTCCAGTTCTTTAAGGTGTAAAGAGAGTTTGTGTATTCATGATTTTTCTATTTTTTTGAGTGAGGCTTGGATGGCTATGTATTTCCCCCTTAGGACTGCCTTTGCCATATCCCAGAAGTTTTGGGCCAATGTTTTTTCATTCTCACTGGTTTTCATGAATTGTTTAAGTTCTTCTTTGATTTCCTGGTTGACCCAAACATTCTTCAGCAGGATAGTCTTTAGCTTCCAAGCAGTAGAATTTCTTCCAAATCTTTTCTTGTGTTTGAGTTCCAGTTTCAAAGCACTGTGATCTGAGAATATGCAGGGAATAATTTCAATCTTTTGATATCAGTTGAGATTTGACTTGTGACCCAGTATGTGGTCTATTCTGGAGAAAGTTTCATGTGTGCTTGAGAAGAATGAGTATTCTATTGTATTAGAGTGGAATGTTCTGCATATATCTATGAGGTCCACCTGGTCCAGTGTGTCATTCAAAGCTCTTATTTGTTGATTTTCTGATTAGATATCTGTCTACTGCTGAGAGTAGAGTGTTAAGGTTTCCTACAAGTAATGTGTTATTATCAATACGTCTCTTTATTTTGGTTAACAGTTGGCTTATGTAGTTGGCTGTTCCCATGTTGGGATCATAGATATTTACAATTGTTAGATCTTCTTGTTGGATAGACTCTTCAATCTTTAGCTTAAAATCTAATTTATCTGATATGAGAATTGCTACCCCAGTTTTCTTTCGCAGTCTGTTGGCATGAAAGATGGTTCTCTAACTCTTCACTTTCAGTCTGGATGTATCTTTAGGTTCAAAATGAGTCTCTTGTAGACAGCATATGAATCAGTCCTTTTTATCCAATCTGCAACCCTGTGCCATTTTATGGGAGCATTTAGGCTGTTTGTGTTGACAGTGATTATTTAAAGATATGATTTTATTGTCATCATGTTGTCTGTGAGATCCTTGTTTCTATAGATTATCTCTAAATTTCTGTCCTATATCATTCTTGGGGTATTTCTCCTTTCATAGAATGCCCCTCCCTTAATATTTCCTGCAGGGTCAGCTTAGTGATCACATATTCTTTCAGTTTTTGCTGGTATTGGAAGCTCTGTATCTCTCCATCCATTCTAAATGACAGCCTTGCCAGGAAAAGTATTCTTCGCTGCATGTTATTCTCATGTAGTACCCTGATTCTGTCTTGCCAGCACTCTCTGGCTTGCCACGTGTCTGTGAACAGGTCTGCCATTACTCTGATGTTCCTCCCTCTGTAGGTAAGGCCTCTCTTCCCCCTAACTGTCCTCAACATGTTTTCCTTGGTTTTAGGATTTGCAAGTTTTACTATTACATGCCTGGGGATTTGTTTATTCTCCTTGATCTTGGGAGGCGTTCTGCCTCTAGGACATGAATGCTTGTTTCATCCCACATTAGGGAAGTTGTCAGCTAGAATTTACTCAAATATAACTTCTAGTCTTCTCTCTCTCTCTCCACCTTCTCAGGGATCCCAATAATTCTGACATTGGAAAGTTTTATGGCATCATTTATTTCTCTGTTTTCATGGATCCTGAGTTGTTTTTTCCAAGTCCTACTTGTTCCTTCTTTTCTATCAGTTTGTCTTCTAGATCACTAATTCATTCTTGTGCCTTGTGTACCCTAGCTGTTAAGAGTGTCTAGATTAGATTAGATCTCATTGATAGCATTTTTAAGTTCTGCCAGATTAGCTCTCAACCCTGCCCTCAGAGAATCTATGTTGCCATTAATGGTTTTCTCCAACCTAGCTATTGTCTGCATAAGTGTTACCCTGAAGTCTATTTCCAACCTTTTGCTTATATCCATACCCATTAGTTCTGTGGCAGAGGTCACAGTATTTAAATTTTTCCTGTGTTGGGTGTTCCTCCTCTTACTCATTCTGTTGAGGGGTGGTTGAGGGAATGTACAGAGCCCAGATTATTGACCACAGCCAAAGCAAGATGCACCTATTTTATAGGGACCTAAGGGTTGTTGGCCTCTTGATCTTTCTCCTGTCTTCTGGGGGAGGGGTCGGCTATCCTGTTACTCAGGTAACCCTGTTTGGGCAGAGTTGCCCTGCCCCCTGTGGGGGGCTGGGCTTAGTGAAAACCGGTTTTGGGGGGCTTTTGTTCTCTGGGGTCTTTCCCTGGTGGCTTTCTGTGTGTCTTCCAAGAGTCAGAGCAGAAGTGACATTAACCAAACTTTTGTCTCAGAACAGAGATCGCAGTCTGTTCTCCAATGAGTCCTCGAGGACACACTGCCTCTGTTTTTGTCTGTGCTGCTAAAAACCAGTGTCTTTGCTGTGTGACTCACAGCAGCATTCCCAGCCTCACTTCCAGGTCCAGGCACTTCTCTGTTCTCTGTTCTACTAAAACCTCCATCTGCCCCCATTTTGTACAGGTGCCCCCACAGATCCAGGTTTCAGTCTTGTGGGCTGCCCTAAAGTCCTTTTCCTGGCACTAACAGTCTGCAAGTCTGTGCCCAGTCTCAGTGAGGGAGGCTTTTGCACTCTGATGGTTCAGGATCCTGGAAGCTACCTCCCCCTTCTGTTTATCTTCCAATATCTGTCTGCAGAATCATGGCTCCCTGCTTCATACCATGAAACCAGCTGCCAGAGATATTCTGTTGGTATAGATCTGGATATATCTTCTTATATCTCAAGCTGATTTCATGGGTGTTCAGAGTGGCCTGGTAGATATCCAGCTTAATTCAGGGGACAAGTTGAAATAGGGTCCCCTAGTCCTCTGCCATCTTGCCCCGCCATTATTTTTATTCTTTATTTTGATGATATGGTTGTCCCAATTGGGCCATAGGGGTCCCTTTGATCTGCCCCATTTTCTTTTCACCTGTCTACCTCTCCTTTTGTGAATACTTCCTTACTTTCTAGCAAAAGATACCTTAGATACTTTCCCTACCCAAAACCAATGTTGTATTTTCTTGCCTCAATCAACCTTTCCTCCAAGAAAGTCTAGTTCCTATTATTGAGAATGAAATTTAGAATCCATTTGAGTGATATTTGTCATTGCAGTGAGGTGTCCCCGCTTCTAGGCCATTTCAGAGGACAGGACCAGGAAGCACAAGAACATACATCATTAATTCATATTAATTAAGTCTATTTCCAATCCAACGAGACTTATCTTCTCCTTCTTCCAGTATTTGTGTCTCCATTTTCCATTACTAGGTAAAATTTTGGCTGAACAAACTAAATATATTTAATCACATACTCAGTCATACAATACACAAAAAAAAACTTCAAAAACTGCTACACTCACACCACTTCAAAAAAAAAAATCAAGTAGGCATAAGGATAATTTGCAAGTATTTTTGTACTTCACTTAAGTGTATATAGTAAAAACAGTGTTAAGAATTACTAGAATTTATTTTACGGTTATGGTAGTTATTTGATATAAAGTTAGGCTCATTTGTTTTTCAATTTTTTCTTACTCATCCTTGTTGGCCTTAATTTTATTGTGGAGTGCACCAAGTGTTCCCAAACCAAAACCATACAAAGGGTAGTCTCAGAAAGCATCCTCCTCATATCACATCCTCAATACTGTGCTCCACCCTCTGGAGTTTATATTTATTGCTTATCCTCCCTTTGCTTTTTCAAGGTCAGCAGCAGACTGACTCTGGCTTCACATATCTCTCACATTCTCTGTTTCTGACCTGCAGATCCTCTTCAAAATGCCTCGCCTGATTAGGTTATGCTTATTCTGGAAAAACTCCCCTGTGATTATCTTACAATTAACCAATTAGAGACCTTAATGACATCTGCAAACCCCCTTCCCTATTGCCATATAATGAAGAGAATGATATTCCATCACATCCAAAGGTCCAAAACAGAAGCAAAGAGAGGAAATTATACAGGTGTAACCCCAGGGGACATAATCTTAGGGGCAAACTTAGAATATTGCCTAGCAAAATTACCCAGTCTGAGGTTCCAATTTATATGGAATAACTGTTTGGAGGTTTAAGGAAAGTGCTGGAAAGAAGAAAAAGACTTATTCCACCCACACCCTCTACCATTGTCCCAACCCCTTGCCTCAATCTGGACTCCTATGTCCCCTCAGTGTACCCCATATTCCCCTATCCTGTCCTTTAACATAAAATAACCCTCCCTACCTGGACCCTCTTCTTGAGGCCTGTGCACATCCTGGATCAGCAGTACCTGTCCCAAAGCCCTGTTCTTCCTCTGCTCAAGTTGCTTCTAGTAGTGTGGCCTCTCTATGATCTTGAGTCCACTTCCACATACCTCCTTCTGCATCCTCATTAAGTAACTTGTCTCCTATTCCTTTCCCTCCTTTCTGCTTTTGTCAGTCCCTAAGGTCACCAAATGCTCCCTTCAATCTATCCCTGCTCCAACTACCTGGTGTCTCATATGACAGTCATGTACTTGCTTCCTCCCCTACTTGCACTCACTTCACCCTCTGGCCCATTTTTTTCATACTCCAATGGGGTCCTGGTCTCCTGGCTTTCCATCCCCCCTCTTTTCCTCTCACCTGTTTAGACAGGAATGACTGTGGCTGTGTAAATAAGAAAATGTGGACAGGTTGGACATTTTAAAAAGAGGAGTATTATTTTAACATTGGACTTTATTTACAAACCAAATGTTTATTCTTCCATGTTTGTATTAATTTATACCACAGATTTATATATTTTAATACTGATATGATATTTAAATCACATTATTTTATATTATGGCCTTTCACTTTATTTAGGTTATTCTGTGATTGACTCAAGTCTCTGTAATTATGATTAAAGGTGCATAAAAATATACTGAACAACATTATTAGACTTTTGAGGAACAACCTGTACTGATTTCAAGTACTAATCTATTGAAATAATTTAATGTTTTAGCAATTGTTACAAATTCTTCACTAAATATTCTTGGATCACAGTGCAAATCTACAAATCTCTATTTTCATCTTACATTATTTATAATAGGTCATTTGGCAAAGTCCTGAAGACTCTGAAGTGTGAATTTCAGGAGTCTCAACAGAGTTTGTAATCTTTGCTGTAGAGTCTGCTCATGGTCCTTAAAGGGTAAATTATAAATGATGGCACTCTATGAAAGCATGGGACTGTACACATACAATTTCTCCCTATGTGAGCCCTTCGGTGTCTATTAGAGCAGATCATGAAGACCATAGGGGTCCCTTTGGTCCCTTTCTTCCTTATATTTATAATACGAGTTCTTTCATGCAAACTAAGGTTAGAGACTAATGAAGGCTTTTCCATTCTATGTGATTATTTTAAAAAGGATAGGATATTTATCTAGCATTCTAGACCCATTCATTTCATAAACAGGGTTCCTCTCTGGTGTAAAATTTCTCACACTTTAAAGCTGGAGTTTTGACTAAAAAATTCCTATGGTTTTTCTTCAGTGTGACTTCTTTTATGTTGACTACAGGAGGATGATCGAAACCTTTTCCATGTTTATCACAGATGTAGGATTTCTCTCCCTTGTGACTTCTTTTGTGTGAATGGAAGCTAGCATTTTGGCTGAAGTATTTCCCACATTCATTGCATTTACAGGGCTTCTCTCTGGTGTGCGTTCTTTGGTGCATATACAAGCTGAGTGCTCTGATGGAATCCCTTCCCACAATCATTACATTTATAGGGTTCCTCTGCTGCGTGAGTTCTTTGGTGTGAATTTAAGCTAGTTCTTTGTCTCAAGTGTTTCCCACATTCATTACATTTATAAGGTTTCTCTCCAGTGTGAGTTCTCTGGTGTATATAAAGCTGAGTACTCCAAAGGAATCCTTTCCCACAGTTCTTATATTTATAAGGGTTCTCTTCTGTGTGCAATCTTTGGTGTGAGTAAAAAATAGTTCTCTGGATGAAGCATTTCCCATATTCACATTTGTAGGGTTTTTCTCCAGTGTGTGTCCTTTTGTGTATAGAAAGCTTAGTGCTCTGGCGGAACTCCTTCCCACCTTCCTTACTTTTATAGGGTTCCCCCCATGTGAGTCAGCACATGTTGAATCACTGTGGATCTGTAAGTGAAAACCTCCCCATTTTCATTATATTCACAGGCATCCTATCCCATGTGAGATCTTAGCTGTTTAAAGGAGATGAAGAGGCTGTTAAAGAATTTCGCATATACATTAATTCATTTCTCTACTTGACTCGTACTTTGATCATGCAGTGAACATCTCCTGTTAACATCTTCCCTGTTATTTACACATGCCATGCATGTGATTTTTCTATAACACAAAGAGATTTCCTTTTTCATAACATCTCAACTGCAGAACTACCTGATTTACTTGAAAGATTTCAATAGTTTTAAAGACTAGATGCATGAGCCATGTTTATGTGGCTGTCCTTTTATAAGAAAGCAGGTGATGGTTTTGAGCAACATCTTGATTTTCTCCCTAAATTCAAACCATCCAAAGCTTTCTGCTGAGACAGAATTTATGCCCAAGTGAAATCACAGTCCTGTGCTGTGTTCTAAAATTTGTTGGCTCACATGTTTTTACTGTTGAGGAAGGGTTCACCCCCTGAAACCTACCATTGACATGCAGTTAGATGGGTCCTTTTTGCAGATGTCTTCTTGTCTCTTAAGGCTACTTTTCCTGTCTAAAATAATGTAAACAAAATGAACTGCTAGTGTGCATGAAAGGATGAAAACTGTTGAAAACATACAAAGCCTGTGTATGGTTCAAATACTGATCTTTACACAGGGGAAAATGTGAGAAGAAATGTATCAGTGAGTTGAAGTATATTTCAGGAAAGTGAAAATTATGAAGTGTTTTCAGGATTGAAATAAGATGTCTGCTGTGGACATTCCCCTGGTCCTGCTCTCCCCATAACAGGATCTTCCTGGTGCCGTGCACACAAAACCTGGAGCTCACCTGGATTCAGGCCCTGGAGAAATCCTCTTCCATCCCTCCACAGCTCCACTCCTTGTTCCAACTGGGAAATCACATCTGATTTGCAGAGATGATATCCTGTTTGCAGGAGTAAAAGGTTTATCAATTTTGGATTCTGTGCAGAGAAACATGAATAATCTTTAATTCCAAGGCATAATACCAAGAAAGAATAAGGTGAATAGTGGAGGAGAGCTCAGGGAAGAGTACCTTGAACACTGAAAATACCAAAGTCCTTCCTCAGAGCAGAAAGAACATCCTGACACTATGCCAACACAGGTAGATTTTCTTGTTGTTGATGTGCAGGGCCAAGGTCAAAAACAGAGTGAACAATCTTTAATGTTTTCAGCAGAGGAGAAATTATATGCTCCCACAGTAGGGTGATGTTAATTTTTTAAAATATTAAGTACACAGAAACTGTACCAGAACACTTAATTTCTCTTTGGAAATAGATAATAGGTATAATTTTCACAAATGGATATTTAATTACTGGTTGAGTATAGAGAACAAAGTAGTTATTTAGTAATATTTAGTGCTTTCATTCATATAAAATATTCATTGAATTCCCAGCACAGTCCTGGGCACGGGAGGTACAGAAGCAAGAAAGACATGAAAGAGGGGTCAGGAAAACTACATATTCTTTTGGGGTGACAAAATATGTGTAAGTAAGTAAGTAAATACATAAATTGAATTCAAGTAGTTTTAAGAACCATGAAAGAATTTGAATGAGGAATGAGAGGAGAGGGGGAATATGCGAAAGCTGGATACTTGCTGAATAAATAAATTAATTTTGACAGACTCACCAACAGAGACCAGATGACTGATGTTCTCCAGCATCACATCTCTGTACAGCTGTCTCTGGGATGTGTCCAGCAAGGCCCACTCTTCTTGGGTGAAATCTATAGCTATATCCTTGAAGGTCACTAATTCCTAAAACATCACAGACATTTTGATGCAGCCAGGCTCCTCCCTATCAAGAGTCATGGGAGTATACTAGACATGATGGTGCTGAGGATGGGTTGCTGTATACACAGAAAGCTTAAATTCTGTCTGGGGTCACAGTCAAATGTTTCTCTATGCTGCCTTGCCATGTGTCTTTCACACGGACTCACAGAAATAAACACACTTTGTAAACATAACTTCATTATAAATGATTATCTCATGAGCTGTGATAGAAATATCCAGGACACAGCACTGCCCAACTTCCTGCAGGACTGAATGGGGCTCCTACACAGCTTGGATAAGCAAGTGTGGCTTTGCATATCTCTACACAACGCACACGTTCATGATAAGACTTAAGACATACAGTCCAGAAGCAAAACCCCAGGGGCCCTAAGTACATAAGGAATGTCCTAGCCTGCCCCTCCATTTCAATTTTCTTAGGCACCTCTGAGCATTGCTTATCACTATCCCTCCTATAGCATCAACCTCTCAATTGAACCTGATCTTTTTAGTCCTGCAAAATATGCTACAGGACCCTAGGTTTTATTCCATTATAATCCTTCTCAATGCACAGCTCATGTTAGGAAAATAATACTTACCAGACATTTCTTAGTTTTCAAATTTGAATGAAGTTTAATTACAAAGAAGGAAATTGGATTGTTGGGAATAGGAGTGGTAAGGAGAATTTTTCTTTAAGTTAAAATTAAAATGCTCAAGCATATTGTATAAAAACTTTAGTAAGTTTAAAACTGGGAAAAATAAATTAATTATTCCTTACTGGTCTCTTGCTCCCTACCCCCAGTCTCAATGCTGCCCTGCAGCATCTGAAACACTGGATGGACTGAACTCACTTGAAGGAACCTCTACCTCACTACAGGACTGTAAGCTTCTGCTTGTTCCCATTTCTATTACCTGTGCTCACCACAGGCCTAAGCCCACTGCAGACACTAACCTGGTTAATGAGTGAGTCACTTAGCTGGGGCCATGGAATGGATTAGAAGAAATAACTATTCTGCAAGGATACCCTTAGGGGAATGGGGAATGGAACAGAGTAATACTGGATATCAGATTATTTCTCGATCAAACCCTGAACTCCCACAAGCCTCCCTGAATACTGGTGAAGTGTGACTGACACTAATATTTCATGGGGACACAAAGAAAATCCAGGCCATGAAGATAAATCTGCTCCTGCTCTAGAAAAACAGGTAACCATGAGAAAGAGCAAGTCCTACTCACCTGTGCTTGCATTGTCTAGAACTCAGTTGCCCCTTTCTTCCTGTGTATTCTCACCAAGGGACACTCCAATAACTAAGCAGACAAGGCTGAGGAAAGAGAAAGAACCCATGAGACTCATCTTTTCCAATATTCCTAGATATGCCTATCTTGAATCTGCAAATCTTCATATGGTAGTGACTACCTGCCGTAGTCCAACTCACATGTACTGGCAGAGTAAACAAGGACAAACAGGTAGGGGGGCTCCCCTCTCCCAGGATCAACAATAAGAAGTCTTTGGCTATTATGCTCATAAAGAAGATATTAATGTCCCTATTAAAGAGATAGCAAAAGCACAGAGGTATCATTTAATTAGATCTGGTATTCAGAGTTCCTACTTATTTACATCCCTGGCACCAAAATCTTAGGAAAACCTGACTCCTGGCACATGGATATTCTTGTAACAATAACTCAGGACACCATTTTGGAATTTCATAATTTATCACTCTTGGGTGAAGTCTGTTAGCATTGTTTTCCAACATCCATCCCAGTTCATGAATGACCCATGCTCTCCCTCAAGCAACACCTGCCCTCAGTCACACTGGCTCCTCCATATGTGGCATTCAGGCAGTGTTACTGCCTCAACCCAACTGTATACCTCATGGCCAAGCAACTATGGAATCTCTTTAAAGTTGGGTTGGAACATTTCGAAGACCCAACCCTTGCTCAAATGTTCAGTGGCTTTCATCATGTAAGTCTAGTACATACAATCCCTTGCACAGGAAAGGAGTACATATGTCATAATGCTATACATTAAGGATTGCTACACAATCCCCACAGAGCGGACAGGCTCATGAAATATAGAGCAAAGAGGTTCAGTTTTTAAGGTAATTTATTGATTTCTTGGAGTATGGAGTTCTAGTTATTTTAATCAACAAGATTATACCTGCATTTCATATTTTAAGCATATAAAAGAATTTGTTATCTCTACAGTAGTATCTCAGTGTTTATAAATAAATATACTGTAACATACACTGATAATGTGTCCAGAACAGGATGATTAAAACACACTAATTTTGAGGACCTGGAAAGAGGAAAAAAAACTACGGGTATTAACTGAGACTCTGTGAGTGGATGTACATATATGTGGACATACACACTGCACTTTATACTGAACAATAATCCTGCCTTTGTGGATTACTTACACATTTGAGTGATGTTAACTAGGTTCAGAAAACTATAGAACAAAACTACATGGCTAAAAATTGACAGCTAGAATTTGAAATTAGCTCTGCCTGTCTCTAAATGTCAAATAACTAACGAATTTCATCTTGAAGGACATTAGACACCAGAACCACTTTACCTGCATATCTCCAGTCACATCTATGACCAGAGACTCCTCCCTCAAAACCTCTTCCTTTCAGCCTGTTCACACAATTTCTCCCCATGTTCAGGATCTCCAGCTACATGGGAACCTACAGTTCAGTGACATCAATTTCCCAATTCAGCCCCCACATCTAATTTCTACTGATCAGTATAACATACACTTAACTCATTCCAAAACATACACACCAAGACCAACAGTTCTGATGCCCCTTAGTCCTTTCTAACATCTGCTAATCAAAACTCCAAAACTAGATGATGCCAATATCTCATTTTCCCATTGGCTGTATCTGTCACAGCTCAGAATGAAGTATTGAGCTGGTCTAATTACAGTGCCACAAATCTCCCAAAAGCTTTTGCTAAATATCTGGCATCTCACTATGACTTAACACTCACTCTGCTATGCTTAATTAATATGTTAATATTCCCTGTGCCTTTCTAATTTTCTAATCTCACAAATTCTCACCTTTTCCATTAGTTTTCTTTTTTTTTAAGATTTTATTTTTTTATTCCCTTCGTTTTCAAAAATAGCTTCACTTTTTACTGCAGAGATGGACCTGATGATTTGAAGAAATATTTCAGGTCACTAGCAAGAAAACTACAATTACTCCCGATTTCCAGTCCATCAGAGTATCTGCTCTTGTAAATACTGAAAAGTAATCTCTATTCCTAATTAAATCCTAAATTAAATCTGCTCTTGTAAACACTGAAAAGTAATCCCTATTCTTAATTAAATCCAACTTCTCCAATTGTATCTGTTTCTTTCCTCCTCCCTCAAATGTTTTGTTACTGATTATAAACCAAACTGCTTTTTACCAGTAACCCCTTCATCATTTCCCCATTCACCTCCTTAAATTCATTTAGTCTCTCCATTCCTCTAAGAAAAACCTCCTCTAAGCCAATTTATATCTAGCTGTTGACACATGACCTTTTCCCTTCAAAATGAACCTGAACAACAGTACATACCTAGTTTCTTCACATTCCCTCACTTTGACTTAGAAAAATCACTTATGATTTCCACGTTAACAAATCTTGTTAAGATCAGTTATTCCCCCATAATTAAATCCACTGAGAGTTTCTCAGCCTTTTACTTGGAACCAAAGCAGTACTGGCACATCATCTCCATTTGGGAACTTTCTTTCTTCTAGGCTTTTCTGACAGTTCAGGTTCCTAACTGCCTTTCAAACTGTCTAGCCACTTCTGAGTCCTCTGCAAGGTCCTCCTCACCTAAACACTGTCTCAAGGTTCAATTGTATCCCCTTTCTCTCCTCTTATAATAAACTATCCTGGAAATCTCAGTACACTCCCTTGCTTCCATTTCTTCCACTGGGATCTCTAAATCATAAAAATACACCTGCATTACATTTCTATGTTGTAATCTCCATCTTTGTATATTATAGGCACATAAAAGGAAATAGATTTCAAAACCAAGCCATTAACTCTTCCACAATAAAAAGTTCTTCTCTTCTAGTCTTTGAAGTCAGATAATGGTTCTACCAGATATCCAAGGATTAATCATGGACACTACTTTTAGAACCACACAAATAAGCACTGCTGTTATTTCTCCACTGAGCACTATTATCTTTCACTTCCACCCTGATGTCTACATAGATATGGCACTTCATACTCATTAGGTGTCAGTCTGAGATTAAATGCCATTTTTTAGAGATCCCTCCTCTGAACTACTAAGTTTTTCCTTCTCATCTCACTATTTTGAGTAGAACCTTACTTTTTTCTTGAGATTACTCTTCTAATTTCACTAAGCATTTATATCTTTGCTCCTTTCTTTACTGACAAGACTACCAGCAGAAAGACCACCTGCAGGATCTTAAGGCAAGGTTCTCTCTCTGATTTATGAATTATGGATTAACAGAAATTCCACATCCCCATCACCTAATCTACCCTTAGATGTGGTATTACAAATGGCCCCCATCATATTAAACAGTCATTTTAATAGTTAAAGTTCACTGGCAAAATAAAGGAGGTTGGATCTGACTGGGGAAATTTGTCTTCAGCACTTCCCGGAACCTAAGTAGATGGAAAACCTGTGAAACTTTGTGGTTATTGAGTGTGCCATCACCACAGTTCTGAGCTCAGAAGTTCATTTACTTTAAGAATAGACATATATTTGTTTTTGGACTCACTTTGACATAGTTAATAACTTCATCAGATTTACAATGCAATAGACAGACCCTATTTACATTGGATTCAGTCAAGATAAATATATACAAGGAATAACTAGTTAAACAAAAAAAAATTCCCCTCTAATTAATTAAATAATTTAGATACAATTATGGAAAACAAGAGTAATTCCCAAATCCTGTTGGGTGTTCTAAAAGCATTCAAAGGCCTCAATACTTTGTGGGTTTGGGCCTGTTCTGGAAAGCACTGCAGGGAATTTACAGCAAGTAAATTCAAGTGGGTTTAGCCTACAAAATATTCTCAGGCTGCAGTTTTCAATGTGGCAATTCTACTTCGGAATAATTTATGCAAAGGAAACAGAAACACTAACTCAAGAAGATATATGCACACTCATGTTCACTACAGCGTTTTTTAAAAAAAGATTTTATTTATTCATTTGAGAGACACAAAGAGAGCACAAACAGGGGGAGAGGCAGAGGGAGAGGGACAAGCAGAACCCCGCTGAGCTGGGAGCCCAAAATGGGGCTCAATCCCAGGATCTGGAGATTATGACCTGAGCCAAAGGCAGATGCTTAACCATCTGAGCCACCCCAGGCACCCCTATGGCATTATTTACACCAGCCAAACCATAGAGGCAAACTTAATGTCTATTGACAGATGCATGGATAAAGAAAATGCGATATGTATACACACAATGGAATACTATTCAGCTATAAAAATAAGGAAATCTTGTCATCTGTGATGATGCAGATGAACGTTATGGACATTATACTAAGTGAAGGTAGTCAGACAAAGAAAAATACTCTATGACTTCACTTTTACATAGAAGCTAGAAACAAAACAAAACACATACCCATACATAAAGAGAACAGACTGGTGGTTGCTAGGGAGGGGTAGGGGAGAGCAAAATGGGTGAAGGTTACCAAAGGCACAAACTTCCAGTTATAAAATAAATCAAGGGGATGAAATATACAGCATGGTGGCTAAAGTTAACAATATTGTATCATATACTTGGAAGTTACTAAGAGTACATCTTAAAAGTTCTTAAAAGTGCCTGGGTAGCTTGGTTGAATGCCCAACTCTTAATTTTGGCTCAGGTCATGATCTCAGGGTTTTGAGATTGAGCCCAGCATTGTCCTCTGCACTGGGGAGGTGGAGCCTGCTTAAGATATTCTCTCTCCCTCTGCCCCTCTCCACTAAAAAGTTCTCATTATAGAAAAAATTTGTAACTATGTAATTATTTTGCAATATAGACAAATATTAAATTATGTTGTACACCTGAAATTAATATATTGTTACTCTACTAAATAAAAAAGGTCTGAGAGGAAGGCAAAAAATGAGCTGGTTTTGGCTCAACTCAAACTACTTCTTTATCTTTGGTTAAACTCCTAAACTCAGACTGAATCCTTGTTTTCCCCTTACTAGTCAGAACAGGCTATTTTTGCAAGCCTGAGAAGTCCCCTTTTCATCTCAAAAGCTATTCTGAAGACCTTTCTTGGCTGCCACTGGCACCTGGGGGACAGTTCTTCTTTGTTCCCTGGGCTCAGCCTATCCATTCACTGTTGTGAGAAGCCTATCATTCACTAATTCAGGAAGCTGCTTTTGACTAAGACCTTCCCAGGAGTGACACCCCACATGAGGTGAAACAAGGTAAGATATACTTTTAAAAGGAGAGCAAAAATTTCTGTCTTTATAGAACACCTTTGAGCCTTTAGCTGGTCTCTTGTTGCCTGATTTGAACTTATTTTTTAAAAAAACTGAGATAGAAATACACTGGTGACACGTCCAAAATTAAAATGGGGCTGGGCATGAAAGAAGAAATGTTTTTTTCTCATACCTATGTATATCACAGGTCCGCGTGGGAGCCAGGTATGGAGAAGCCGGAGGCTAATGGCTTATATGGAAGCTGCCTGGCCTGAGGCCCCAGAGGGTGTGACAAGGGTCCACATGGCTGGGGTGGGGTTCTGACTGCACCCCTTGTGGGACTTCTAGGACTGATCCTCTCTGCCCACATCCTCCCTGGCTGCCCTCTGAGACACTCTCGGTGTCCAAAACGCAGGAGTGCCCTTCCCTCCCCACCATGCTCTTCCGGGTTTGCTCTCAACTGGCCAGCTCAGAGCCCACCTCTGCTACCCACCAGGTGACTCCCCCAGATTATGAAGCCCCAGTTTCTCAACTGAAGAGTGGGGCCCACGTCAAGAAGCAGAACACACTGAGGGTTCCGTGGTGTGCATGTATTAATACAAAAGAAGAGAAAGCCAAACCATCTTGCATCTGTCCAAGGACATTCAGGTATGTCCTAAGGGCTATAAATCAAGAAATTTAAAAATATTAGGACCTCTTGGGCTCCTGGTGGCTCAGCTGGTTAAGTGTAGGACTCTTGGTTTCGGCTCAGCTCCTGATGTTGGGGTCGTGAGATCCGGCTCTGCGCTCAGCATGGGGTCTGCTTGTCCCTCTCCTTCCGCTCCCCCCTCAAATAAAAATCTTAAAAATAATAAATTTTCTCAAAACATTATAAAAAAATTAGGACCTCTCAAGATAATTGAGGCACAATTAAGAAGTGATTTGAGTATAAGAATATGTTTTGACTGATTTTTTAAAAAGTAAAACTTAAAATTTAGATGTCTCAGGTTATTTCTGCAATAAAGTAGAATAAATGATTCTGAAGAAATGGGTATTCATTTCGAGCACAACCGTTCCTTCTGCAATCTGTACTCTCCTTCCCGGTCTTTTCAAGAACATTCTAGAAGTTCGGAACTGTTCTAGATTGGAGAATCCCTGTCACCGGGCGGTCCTACACAAGTCCTCCTCTCAGGAACCTGACCTTTACAATCACCCACGGCTGTCACCGCGTCACGAGACGAACGTCATCCTGCTAATACTTTGGTCTGAAGAGCAGACGCGCTGAGGGGCATCGTTTTTAACAGAGACACGACCACTGCCTTAAAAGCCCGGGAAGTGAAATTTAATACATTCTGATTTGGATGTAGACGAAATACGGCCGTGAGCTGTAATGCACCCACCTTCCTACTTCTTGGCACGTCCCGGGCCGCTTTCCCTTTCTGGGGCAAACCACCCACCGCCACGAAGACCAGCGGGTGCCGCAGCGGGGCGCGCACGGCCCCTTCCGGCCGCGGCCGGATGTGTCCTCCCGGGCCCTTCCCGCGCCCCGGCTTCGCCTCAGCACCCCGACATTTCGGCCCGTCCCTGCCTCACCGCGCACGCGGTTCCCTCTCACCGAGGCTGCAATGGGGTCCCCCCCACGAAAAACACTCCCCAACCCGTGAAAATGACCACCGCAGGCCGCACTGTCGCCCCGAAGCCCCTCCGGGAGCGGGCACGTGGGTAAAGCAAGTTCTGCTAAAACACCACACGGGAAAGGGTCAGGCACGCGGGGCAGGGCGGAGAACGAGTTCCTTCCTCACCATTTATGAAAAACCATCCCGCAGCGGCCGGGGGAAGCCCCCTCCCAGCAGTCCAGGCCGCACAGGGCTGTCACTCACCGAAGACGCGGGCCCTCGTCGTCCGCACCGTCGCCGCCTCCGTCTGTCACGAGGGAACGTCGCTCCCGCTCTCGTGCACACGCGGCGTCAAGCGCAAGGGGCGCGACGCGCATGCGTTCCACGCGGGCCTAAGGCACAGCGTGAGAAAAGACGGGTCGGCGCGCCCCCTGCCGGCGACTAGGGTGCAGCGCAGGACCCTGACAGGTGCCCTCACAGATGGGGTGGGAGGCAAGAGCCAAGTGAGGAGATGGCTAGGATGCCCACGTGTGATGGATCATAGATGGCAGTACTGGTATGAACTATTAATCTATGTTTCCCTTGATATGAGGACTATTCCTTCCCGAAATGCATCTCTGTCTGTGTGTATTGAGGAGTAGATGGGTAGACACTATGCACGTGTATGTACACAGGTTAGGATACACATAGTTTTCTTCACGCTGTCAGCAGAAAGGTCAAGAAACAAGCCTTCCCTGCAGCAGTGAGTACATGCACATCTACGGGGGTGTTTTGTCACGTTCATCAATAAAAAAGAAACCATGTTTCCCCTAGACACACACAACACCCTCGTCCATCCCTGACCTATTCTCTCAACCTAGGCTGTTCAGCCAGCGCTGGGGGTGAACAAGAGCAGGAATCTGATTCTAGGGGGTCGCTGTCAACTTTGTCATACTCCCTGAGCACTATGAACTGCGTGGGATCCCCTCTCCCGAAGAAACCCAAGCCAAAGTCCTAGATCTGGCATCCCAAACCTCCCTTCTTCTCTCTTCAGCCTCTTTACACCCTTGTGTATTTACAGAAGAGATAAGAGAAGTTTTCTTTCCCTCATTCAGCGCATGACCTTCTAAAAAAAATTTACTCATTAACCATGTCTTTGGATGCATTGGGTTTAGGATGGTGGTGACTGCAAGTGCTAGAGATGAGTGGGGACTATTATAGTCCAGTGGGGAAGATGTTTCAGCGTGTGAGTATAATTAATCTAGTGTTACAAGACCTGGTGTGAGCATTGCTCAGTGTTGAGAGGAACAGGGGGAAGGTTTAGAAGGAAGGAAGAATCATTTTAGGTTTTTCTCAATTTTAAACCCCATATAGTTATTAGAATTTTCACTTCCGAAAATTTCTAAAAAATACAACTGAAATTATCACTATCATGCTTGTCTCCAATCACATATATTACCTCTTGGTAATAAACCTTTAGTTCATACTCAATAACTGGAAGGAATGCATAGGGAGTAGTATTTGCTTAATTGCACTATACATAAAGGAGAAAGAGTATGGCAGGAAGAATAAGATTAGGTTCCCATGTAAATTATTGGAAAAACTAGATAGATTAAAACCAGTCTTGAGATCGCCTTTATCCTTTCACATGGAGACAAAATAAAGATACAAGAGAAACAGTAATAACTGGTGTCCAAGGTTCCAGAGAATATTGAGAATAGGAGTCCTCATAACACAGGAATGGTCAGGCTAGGGCTGTCCTTTAGTACAGCCATCTCAGAGGTCCCTGGGTTGTGCTGCTGAGTCATCTGACCTTATAGTTTGTTATGAACACCTGAGTCCTATAGCATTAAGAGAGATGTCTATGAATCTTGGTCAGTTCTGAGCAATGCTGGCAATTCAAGGTTCATTTTAATGATAATGTCTTGTATTTAAGATGTCTTTGCTAGACAGGAAACACTCCCTACATCAAGGCCTTGGATCTTTTGACCTTCACAACATATTATTAAACTAGTTCATAGATGAGGAACCAGAAGTTCATCTAAGGAATAATTTAAACCAATGATTATGATTTAAAAGCACTACACCATGGTTATTATTTGTCTCATGATGAATCTGTAGAATTTCTTGGAACTAATGGGGAAGAGAGTTTTAGTTATGAATTTTCAAACAAATATTTTATAATCACTTGTCTGGAAAGTTCTAATCACCAGGTTACTGAAACACATCTAGGTTGTTTTATGCCATAGTTCGTGTGATACTGCTTTACAATAACATATTATGAAGTCAGAGTGTGTAGATCTCTGTGGATGTATCCAAAGGCAGATACTATTCAGCACTGACAATGTACTGACAGGAATCTCCAAACACATATTGATCTTTCTACGACCCATCTCTCCTCTGCCCCCCTCCTCAGTGCTGTCATCTCGATGCTCCTACCTCTGGATGCTCTGTCTAAACCAGGATATCCATGATGTTTCAGGACATTTAGTCTTTCCTATTTTGAAAAGACCGAGGATTCTGCATTCTTTCTCTGAACTTGTGAAAAGGCATCAGCATCTAGCAGTCTTCTCTGTTTTGTCCTCCCGGCTGCATTTCCTCCTGGTCTGCTGAAGGACCATCAATGTGTTCTCTGTTGATGGTGCTCTTACATGGCCTGACCTTCAGATCACCTCTTTTTTTTTTTTTAAATTAAATTTTTTATTTATTTTCAGCGTAACAGTATTCATTGTTTTTTCACCACACCCAGTGCTCCATGCAATCTGTGCCCTCCCTAATACCCACCACCTGGTTCCCCCACCCTCCCACCCCGCCCCTTCAAAACCCTCAGGTTGTTTTTCAGAGTCCATAGTCTCTCATGGTTCACCTCCCCTTCCAATTTCCCTCAACTCCCTTCTCCTCTCCATCTACCCTTGTCCTCTATATTATTTGTTATGCTCCACCAATAAGTGAAACCATATGATACTTGACTTTCTCTGTTTGACTTATTTCACTCAGCATAATCTCTTTATTCATCCTTGGCAAAGCCCACCCTGGACTTGGGGATAGCAAAGGTTAATTTGCAGAGAACTCTAAGTCCGTACACTCTTTTTCCTCCACAAACAGGTAATAAAATTTGCAAAAGTTTCTTCCAGTTGGAGCAAGGAAAAGAGCTGTGGAGAGAAGGAACTGGATTTCTCCAAGGCCAGAGTTCAGGTAAGTAGCCGAGACCAGTGCTTTAGTACAAGGAGGTGCCTAGGCTGAGTGAGTATGTCCTTAGAAATAGCAACTGAAGATTTTGTCAGGTTAGTGATATTTTCTAAAATGTAAGTGAGGACATTGGGGCAAAATTCCTCATATTGTTATCATACCTTGCGTAAATCAATCACAACTCACGGGTCCTCCTGCTACTTTCTCTCCCTTTAGGGAAAAGGATATTTGTGTACTTACCACAGTTAAATGTTGACATAGTGATTCTTATCCTGATCCTCCCATTTAAAGATTTTCCAACTACTTTCTGACCCAACATCTTTCCACCATTTTGCATCTTCCCTTCACTTGCAGTTGCTCCCGTGCTGAAGGTGAACTCACATGATGCTCTCAGGTGTTTTCTAAGCACCCGTCCAGCCGTGGGCATCCGTGTGGCCTTTAGGCTGCCCAGCGCACAGAAGATTTTCAGTGCCCTTTGTCCCTCAGTTATGTCCCAGCATCTTCCCTCCTAGGTTCCTCAGTCTGCCTGCCTCAGGTTGATCTTTTTTTTTTTTTTAAGATTTTATTTATTTATTTGACAGAGCAAGATCACAAGTAGGCAGAGAGGCAGGCAGAGAGAGAGGAGGAAGCAGGCTCCCTGTCAAGCAGAGAGCCCGATGCGGGACTCGATCCCAGGACCCTGAGATCATGACCTGAGCCGAAGACAGAGGCTTAACCCACTGAGCCACCCAGGCACCCTCCTCAGGTTGATCTTTGCCCAGACAGGTGCTGCTAGAAGATTTCATTGAAATGCTCTTGAGAGTGCCACCCAGGAGCTCCTAAAAAGTTCTGAGGCAGTTGAAACAAAGGAAAGCCCCTGAGTCTGCCCCTCTTGGAGTCCCCAAAGAGGTTAGAACACACAACCACAATTCTTTGAGAACAATCAGTCTTGCTGGCCTGAGAACACTGTCTGTCATATTCCTAACCCATTGTATGAGGCCAGCAGTACCCTGATACCAAAGCCTAACAAAGATTCCACCAGAAAATAAAAGAAGGTGTAGACCAATATGCTTCATAAATATTGAAAGAAAAATCTTCAACAAAGTACTAGCACAATTAATCAACAGTATTATTGACCAAGCAGGATTCTATTACTGGAATGTAAGCGTTGTTCAACGTAGACAAAACAATTAATGTAATACAGAACATTAATAAAATAAAAATGAAGGAAGGGGGCACCTGGGTGGCTCAGTGGGTTGGACCTCTGCCTTCGGCTCAGGTCGTGATCTCAGGGTCCTGGGATCAAGCCCCGCATCGCTCTCTCTGCTCAGCGGGGAGCCTGCTTCCCTTTCTCTCTCTCTGCCTGCCTCTCTGCCTACTTGTGATCTCTCTCTGTCAAATAAACAAATAAAATCTCAAAAAAAAAATAAACGAAGACCTCAATTGATGCAGAAAAAGCATCTCTAAGATTCAATACCTTTCTTAACAGGCTTTCTTAAAGCCCTTCAAAAAATCACTAATGAAAGGAAACTTCTTCAGCATAATAACCATGTAGGTAAATCTACAACTAACTTCAGACTTAATGTTGAGAGACTGAAAGTTTTTCTTCTTTTTTCAGGTACAAGGCAAAGGTGTTAATGTTTCACATAGTAGTGGAACACCTAGCTTGAGCAATTCATCAAGAAAAGGCATCCAAATCGGAAAGGAATAAATAAAGTTATCTTTTTACACAAATTACTTAACCATATATATAGAAAACTCTAAAGGATACACACACACTGCTAGAGCTAACAAATACTTCCAAATTGCAAGATACAAAATTGACACACAAAAACCAGTTGCATTTCTATACACAAAGAATAAACAACTAGAAACATAAATCAAGAAAACAGTTCAATCCCTAGAGACAATGTTCAGTTGTACAGGACATAAAAAGAAAACAGTGATATACAGGGTCAGGTCAATTCATCTCCAAAATGATTGGCAATAGGCATTAAAGGGATTATTTAAGGAAGTGTTGGGCCTCAATAATCTTTTTCTTTTTCTTTTTGATACAAGACTCAGCTGAAAATTCTGTGGGAAATAAAAGAATATGTAATAGGATCATGAACTGCATTTTTATTAATGAACAACAGCCTAAATTTGACCAAATAAAATATAATTATCTGCTGCTAAAATAAAGGTTACAAACAGAATAGAAAAGTATCAAATGAAAACCTCACTGAAAATGAAGACTGACAAAGCATAAATCATGAGAAATATTTGTTACACTTATGGAAATTAAAGAGAATAGGAAAATAAATGGTTTACTTACCTTCCTCTTGGAAAGTCATGGTGTTTTGGGCTGGGTGTCAGAGGGACGGGTCTGAGGCACACCTTGGAGACAGGCATGATCACCATCAGGTTCGTCAGACCCCTGCCAGACTTCTGCCACTCCTGCTGCCCTCCAAACCCTGGGCTCCAACAAGGATTTAGGACATCTCTTCCAGCTGGCATGGGTATGTTGGAATAGTCATTGGAGCCTAAATAAATTCACCAGTCAACTGCGGACATCTGCAGATGGGACAATGGGCTGGAAGAGGGAAGGCTCTTGGTGGGCTGGCTCTCGGCTGCCTGAAGGCCAGGGCCAAAGGAGAAAGCATGCCCAGTGAAGTCACATGAATGAGTGTTGTGCAACACGATCGCTCCGTTGTGACATAGCAGAGCCTCAGCCTGAGACTGGCCAGTGGGGCAGGCACGAACACCCGTTCCAGGGCATGAGGCTGGACTGAGCCTCCCAAGCTCCCACGCTCTGGCTCTTCTGCTGCCCTCCTTCCAGATGCCCTCATGCCAACCCTACTGATGAGGTCGCCCCAACCTGGGCTCCTCTTCTGGGTCTCAGGACCAGGCTCATGTCATGACTTTCCAACCGTATCTTCCTTCTCCACTCTAAGGCAGGCAAAGAAGTGAAACACCAAGCTGAAACTTCTGGGTTTGGGAAGGGGATGCCCCAAAACAGGTGCTCAGGAAGAAGTGAGAATAGGATGCATCAGGAGCAGTATCATGAGGCCAGTGACCATAAAACATTATGGGGAATATCAGAGAGCCTTGGGATCTCTGGCTGACCAGGGGACTAAAGCGCAGTGTGAGAACGATGTGCCCCAGAACAGCACAATTCAAAGACAAACCCTTGAAAAACCATTTCTCAATAATTTTACAGTGTTGAAACAGATGCAGAATTTTTGCAATCCTAAATGGGAACAAGGTACAGGTGGGCAGAGGCTGGGTGAACAATTGTGGAAGCTGTGGAGAACAGTTCACTGCATCCTTCTCAGTATCCTATGTATGTTCCTGCTCTTAGCGGTTGCCCTCTCATCTGTGTAAGGAATACCTTCCCTGGTCCAGGAAGCTGATAGGACAGGGACACTAAGGGCAAGAGGTTTTCTGGTATTCCCTAAAGGCATCTGGAACCCTGGAGAATGATTCCTCATTGTTTGGTTCATTTTGTCAACAGCCTTCTCTTCTGAACATTCCAGCTACCCTGAACCTTCACTTCCCTTTGAATGGGGACCACAAAAACATTAAAGTGGGAAGGCCCTTATAAGGTTTATTCATCCCATATTTAATTAGGAAAATGTTCAAAACCAATGTAAATAGCAATGAATTTTGCATTTAACTCTCATATTCTGCTACTAACCCTTGGGTGTACTTGCCTTGTATGTGTCCGTTCATCTCTCCATGACCTCTCCACTAATCAATCTTACATTTTTATCCATTTCAAAAAAGTTATAGCCAACAGTAAATTTTCCTCAAATAATTCAGTTTATTATTAGAGTTCAGTATTATCACAACTAATTCATTTTACTTAAAATTTTAATTTCTTATGAAGTTTATATATAAAGTGATGAGTTTTAACCAATATTTGTGCTTATGTAACCCTGTCAAGTTGTAAAATATTAACCTTTACAATGTTCCATTATGCCCTTCCCAAGTCAACCCACATATACATTGATAAACACTACCACTGTTCTGATTTTTCCCCCATGGATAAATTTTGCCTGTCCTTGAACTTCATATTGATTAAATTATATAGTATGTACTCTGTTGGCTATGGTTTCTTTCAACCAGTGTAAGATGTTTTATGTACTCAGTTCATTCAATTCATTATTTAATTGACTGATCACCACAGAGACTATAAACATTCTACTGATAGAAACCTGGGTTGTTTTCAGTTTGGGATGATTATGAATAAAAATGCTATGAATATACTTGTTCATGTATTTCTGTGGAATTTGCATAGCATTTGGAGATATGTCCCATCACTTACTGGGAACCCAAGAACCAGATGGGAAACTTGCCCATAGTCACACCCACATCTTAGCAGATCCAGAAAATTTTCTGACAGCAGGGATCTGGGAACTGCTGTGGTCTTACCCTTGTCCATGACCTGGAGGGAGCCAGGTTTGTAGGGCTTTCTAAACTCATTTCCTCTGGCTCACCATATGCTTTTTACAACATAAAAATTTACTTCTAACTCAATATAGGGTGGAAAAAGTGGAAAATCTTCCAAACTGACATCTAGCCTGTGATTTGCATATGACCTATCCTGAGCCAGCTCTGCCAGAAGCCACCCCTGACCAGTGGGACTGGGTCCCCTGTCCAGCTTCCTGCCTGTTCCTCCACCAGAACCTGAGAGGGAGAACTCCTCAAGGGCTCCAGAAAGAGCATCAGAGAGGCCAAGCCAGCTGAAACGATATCAATGCATGTCGGGATAACTTCCTTTAGAAGATGTCACCGTTGAGGTTGGGGCAAAATGGTGGAAAAGTAGGGGACCTTGTTTCATCTGGTGCCTCGAGTTTAGCTGGAGAGCTATCAAACCATTCTGAACACCCATGAATTTAGCCTGAGGTGTAAGAAAATATATATGGAAACCTACAAGCAGAACAACAACTGCATATTGCAAGGTAGGAGGTGCAGAGTTGTGAATCTGGGGAAATATCAGAAGATAAATGGAAGGGGAAGGGGGCCTCCAGAAGCTGGCTACTGAAGAGTGATGTAGCACCGAAGTGCCAAATAGGACTCTCTGATGTGTGCTCCAGTGAGAGACATTCCTTTCTGGAAGGGGCTCAGGGGATAGAAATGGCAGAATTCTAGGGGAGTCACTATGGTCTCAGGATCTCAGGAGACACAGAAAAAACTAGGTGCCTGAGCTGATGGAGTTCCGAAAGAGTGGAGCAGGGAAACTGGTTATCGTCAGCGAGCCCAGGAGGGCCTCTCAGCTCGGGTTGCCATAAACTGGGAGCCGGGCTGGTAGGGACACTGCTCTGTGCCTGAGCACCTGGAAACAGACTGGAATGTGCTGGCTAGTTACCAACACCTGGGAGGGTTGAGACAGTGGCACTCATGACCAGGCAATAGCTCTCAGGGTGGCAGTGCCCCCAAAAGGACAGTAGGGCAGCACCCAGCCATGACCTGGGAGAAGCTGAGCTGGGTGCAGGCACAGTCTACAAATGCTTGCAGTCCCAAAGACACACAGCACAGAGATGCTCATGGGTCCCTGGGAATCCCCCAAGGAGGATTGCAGTGGACACAATCCATGGATTTCTGTGGAGCTTCATGCACAGGGAAGTAAAGAACATTTGACCCAGAGAGTTTATTGAAGAGGGGGGATCATGATCTTGTGGCTCTGGCCTAGAGATCTAGTTAGGGGCATTTTTGCTCTGATCCTCTGAAGAAGTGCAGAAAGCCACAGAGAGGACCAGCTCACCTTGAGCCCATCCATGGACAAGGGGTGGAGCCACTCAGCTCAGGCAAAGAAACCTGAGGAGAAGCACAACAGGCACCTCCCCCAGAAGACAGAGTGGAAGAACAGGTGAACAACAAGCTTATGAATCCCGGAGACTATATAAAACTCCAGCACCAGGGGAGACACTGTATTGAGCTCCAGGTGTTTCTTCACAACTCGTTTATCCTTCAGTCTAAAATTTTACACTTTTTTTTTTTACCTCTTTCCTATTTTAAGTAGACTCTTATTTTATCAAATTATGTTTTTTTAAAAAGATTTTATTTATTTATTTGACAGACAGAGATCACAAGTAGGCAGAGAGGCAGGCAGAGAGAGAGGAGGAAGCAGGCTCCCTGCTGAGCAGAGAGCCCGATGCGGGTCTTGATCCCAGGACCCTGGGATCATGACCTGAGCTGAAGGCAGAGGCTTTAACCCACTGAGCCACCCTGACACCCTCAAATTATGTTTTTAAGTCACTTTTTAACCCTTTTTTTCTCACATCTACATTTTATAGATTTATGCCTGTTTTATGCCTAGTCCTTTTTTCAATGGATTTATACACACACACACACACACACACACACACACACACACATTCTGCATTCTTTGCAATTTTGAGATGCAGTGTCTTCAAACACACAGACCAAAATTCAGTCAGGAACAAGGAGATCACCCTCCTTTGTCCACCCCGTGAGAGTATTATCTCTCTTCCCTCCCCCTTTTTCATTGTTTTGTTCATTTTGGCTTTGTTCACTTTTCTGTGATGTGTTCACTTTTATTTTTGTTCACTTTTCACTTTGTTCACTTTTCTTAGATTCACTTTCTGGCTTCTGACCACTTTGGGCTTTTTCTAGGGTGCATTTTGCTTGGGTCATGGTTGACATTTTGGACTCCCTTCATTTGCTCACCCATCCTTTCCTGGGCAGAATGACTAGCAAGAGGAACTCCCAGCATAGGAAAGAACCAGAGGAAATGTTCTCTGCCACAGAGTTAATTGATATGGATATAAACAAGATGTCAGAGATGGAATTAAGGATAGCAATTAGAAAGTTAATAGCGAGGCTTGAAAAAAGCATACCTGACAATACAGAATCTTTAAGGGCAGAAATGAGATCTAATCAGGCCAAATTTAAGAATGCCATTAATGAAATACAATCCAAGTTGGATGCTCTCACAGCTAAGGTGTATGAGGCAGCGGAGATGTAGATGTGATGTAGAGGACATGCTGATGGAAAGAAATGAAGCTGAGGAAAAGTGAAATAAGTCCAGCAGAGTAAGACAATTATCATACGGTTTCACTCATATGTGGATTATAAGGACTAATGTAGAGGGCCATAGGGGAAGGGAGGGAAAACTGAATGGGAAGAAACCAGAGAGGAAGACAAACCATGAGAGGCTCTGGACTCCAAGAAATAAATTGAGGCTTGCAGAAGGGAAGGGGGTGGAGGGGTAGGGTAACCAGGGGGTGGGCATTAAGGAGAGCATGTAATGTGAAGAGCACTGGGTGTTATACTCAACTAATGAATCTTTGAGCACTACATCAAAAACTAATGTACTACATGTTGACTAATAGTACTTATAAAATAAAATAAAATACATTAAATAAAATTAAAAAGGTTGAATTCCTAAAAATATTTTTTAAATAAATTATACAGTTTGATGCATTAAAAGAGTCACACAAAATTTAGAAGCATATTCTGAATGATTCTTTTTCTATGTAATTCCAGAAAGTGCACAATAAGTTTTAAGTACTTTGTTCTGTAACTTATTTAAATTTGATGTCCCAGGTGGGCGGTGGGGGGTGGGATGGGCTAGTGGTGGTGGTACGTTTTGGACTGGTTTGGAAGAAAGATGCTCTCTTGGATTCCAGTCAGGAAGGTGATAGTATTCCAGGAATCCATCCCTGATGGTCACCGAAGAATCCCAAAGATAGAGGCACCTGGATGGTTCAGCGGCTTACTACACCAGCTCTTGATTTCAGGTCAAGCCCTGATGTCAGGGTCCTAGGATCAAAACCCATGTCTTTCTCCATACTCAGTGGGGATTCTCCTAGAGGATTCTCTCTCTCCTTCTCCCTGTGCTCCTCACTCCACTCCTGTGGGCTCTCTTTCTCTGAATCGAAAAGAATTAAATCAATCTTCAAAAGGACAAGATCACAGGGACATTTGCCTGACACTAGTGAAGCTGATGGCAGGAGCATGAGAAATGGTGGAAATCACACAAAGATTAGCCAAGAGGAGAAAAGTCTAACCTCAAAAGTACCAGTTGCTTAACAGGAATAAAGAATCAAAAAAGAGAAGATGGGGGAGAAGTAGCAGGCTGAGAGGACATCAGGTAGTGGGAGATCAGCTTGATAGCTTATCAAACCATTGTGAACACCTACAAAACCAACAGGAGTTTGAAAAGAAGAAGAGCAACAATTCTAGAAACAGAAAATCAACCACTTTCTGAAAGGTAGGACTGGTGGAGAAGTGAATCCAAAGCAACGGGAAGGTAGACCGCGGGGCAAGGGGCTGGCTCCCAGCAAGAGGCGGAGCAACGGAGCACAAAATCAGGACTTTTAAAAGTCTGCTCCACTGAGGGACATCACTCCAGAGGCTAAATAGAGGTGAAGCCCATGAGGGGACAGCGTGGCCCCAGGTCCCACGGGGTCACAGAAGGATTGGTCGTGTCTGAGTGTCGCAGAGCTCACAGGTATCAGAGGAGGGAAGCCGGTGGCAGAGACAGAGCCAAGGAGTGAGCTCTCAACTAGGGGTTACCTTGAACCATAATCTGTGGCACAGGCCACTGCTCTGTGAGTAGGGCCCCCACAAGATTTGGGGAGACGCCCCCTGGAAGACCTCAGGGATCTGTGGGGTTCAGAGACTCTAAGCGGGGCTGTGTGCCAGAGACAGAGACACTTGGTTACAGGCTGGGTGAGCTCGGAGCATGGCCAGAGGTCAGGGAGACGGGAGTGATTGAGCTCTTTTCTCTGAGGGAGCCCTGAGGAGTGGGGCCCTGAGCTCTCGACTCCTCCGGCTGGAGAGAGGGCGGCTGCCATCTTCACTCCCGTCATCCGGAGCTCTACGGAACGCGTTCAGGGAACAAAAGCTCCTGAAAGCAAACCAGAGGGGATTACTTAGCCTGGTCCCTGGTAAGGGTGGTGCAATTCTGCCTCCCGCCAAGACTCTTGAGAATCACTACAACAGGCCCCTCCCCCAGAAGATCAAGAAGAAATCCAGCCAAGACCAAGTTCGCTTACCAAGGAGAACAGCGGAATTTCAGAGGAGGAGAAAGCAAAGCGTGGAATTCATGGCTTTCTCCCCATGATTCTTTAGTTTTGCAGTTAATTTTTTTTTAATTTTATTTTTTTCTTTCTTCTGCTAAATATTTTTTGAACCTTTACCCTTTCCTCTTTAACATTTTTAAACTAGTTTATCTTAACAACACTTTTCATTAAAAAAAATAATCTTTTTTGAACCTTCGTTATTATAGTCATATTTTTTTCCTTCATTGTATCTAACTTTATTTTTTGTATACACATAGGGTTTTTTCTTCTAAAAAATTTGGGGTACAACTTCTTCTAATAGATCAAAATATACCCTAAATCTAGCACAATGCTTTGTTCTAGTCTCCAGCCTGAGCAAATTCTCTCCACTTTCTTTTCCTTTATTCTCCCAACCAACTTACTTTATCAACTCCTTTTTTAGAAATTAAAAAAAAATTTTTTTTCATCTTTATAGGCGTATTCTATTCCTTCATTGTGTTTATCCTTATATGTTTTTCATTCTTTAAAATTTTGGGAGGTAGTTTCTTCTAAGAGACCAAAATACTCCCCAAATTAAGTGGATGACCCTGTTGTAGTCACCAGTCTAATATATATATATATATATATATATATATATAATATATATATATTTTTCTATTTTCTATTTTTTATTTATTTTCTTTTAAAAATTTTTTTTCTGAACTTCTTTTTATCCTCTTTCCTCCCCCGACAATTTGGAGTCTCTTTTGATTTGGTTAAAGCACATTTTCCTGGGGTCTTTGCCACCCTTTTAATATTTTATTTGCTCCTTCATATATCCTTATCTGGACAAAATGACAAGGTAGAAAAACTCGCCACAAAAAAAAAAAAAAGAACAAGAGGCAGTACCAAAGGCTAGGGACCTAATCAATACGGACATTGGTAATATGTCAGATCTAGAGTTCAGAATGATGATTCTCAAGGTTCTAGCTGGGCTCGAAAAAGCATGAAAGATATTAGAGAAACCCTCTCCGGAGAGATAAAAGCCCTTTCTGGAGAAATAAAAGAACTAAAATCTAACCAAGTTGAAATTAAAAAAGCTATTAATGAGGTGCAATAAAAAATGGAGGCTCTTACTGCTAGGATAAATGAGGCAGAAGAAAGAATTAGTGATATAGAAGACCAAATGACAGAGAATAAAGAAGCTGAGCAAAAGAGAGACAAACAAATACTGGACCACGAGGGGAGAATTCGAGAGATAAGTGACACCATAAGGCAAAAAAACATTAGAATAATTGGGATTCCAGAAGAAGAAGAAAGAGAGAGGGGAGCAGAAGGTATATTGGAGAGAATTATTGGAGAGAATTTCCTTAATATGGCAAAGGGAACAAGCATCAAAATCCAGGAGGTGCAGAGAACCCACCTCAAAATCAATAAGAATAGGCCCACACCCTGTCACCTAATAGTAAAATTTACAAGTCTTAGAGACAAAGAGAAAATCCTGAAAGCAGCCCGGGACAAGAAGTCTGTAACATAGAATGGTAAAAATATTAGATTGGCAGTGGACTTATCCACAGAGTCCTGGCAGGCCAGAAAGAACTGGCATGATATATTCAGAGCATTAAACGAGAAAAACATGCAGCCAAAAGTACTATATGCAGCTAAGCTATCATTGAAAATAGAAGGAAAGACAAAAAGCCTCCAGGACAAACAAAAACTGAAAGAATTTGCAAACACCAAACCAGCTCTACAGGAAATATTGAAAGGGGTCCTCTAAGCAAAGAGAGACCCTAAAAGTAGTAGATCAGAAAGGAACAGAGACAATATACAGTAACAGTCACCTTACAAGCAATACAATGGCACTAAATCCGTATCTCTCAATAGTTACCCTGAATGTAAATGGGCTAAATGCCCCAATCAAAAGACATAGGGTATCAGAATGGATAAAAAACCAAAACCCATCAATATGCTGCCTACAAGAAACTCATTTTGGACCCGGAGACACCTCCAGATTTAAAGAGAGGGGGTGGAAAACAATTTACCATCCTAATGGACATCTGAAGAAAGCTGGGGTGGCAATCCTTATATCAGATCAATTAGATTTTAAGCCAAAGACTATAATAAGCGATGAGGAAGGACACTATATCATACTCAAAGGGTCTGTCCAACAAGAAGATCTAACAATTTTAAATATCTATGCCCCTAACATGGAAGCAGCCAACTATATAAAGCAATGAATAACAAAATCAAAGAAACACATTGACAAGAATACAATAATAGTAGGGGACTTTAACATTCCCCTCACTGAAATGGACAGATCATCCAAGCAAAAGATCAACAAGGAAATAAAGGCCTTAAATGACACACTGGACCAGATGGACATCACAGATATATTCAGAACATTCCACCCCAAAGCAACAGAATACACATTCTTCTCTAGTGCACATGGAACATTCTCCAGAATAGATCACATCCTGGGTCATAAATCAGGTCTCAACTGGTATCAAAAGATTGGGATCATTCCCTGCATATTTTCAGACCACAATGCTCTGAAGCTAGAACTCAATCACAAGAGGAAATTTGGAAAGAACCCAAGACATAGAGACTAAACAGCATCCTTCTAAAGAATGAATGGGTCAACCAGGAGATTAAAGAAGAAATGAGAAAATTCATGGAAACAAGTGATAATGAAAACGCAATGGTTCAAAATCTGTGGCACACAGCAAAGGCAGTCCTGAGAGGAAAATATATAGTGGTACAAGCCTCTCTCAAGAAACAAGAAAGTTCTCAAATACACAACCTAACCCTACACCTAAAGGAGCTGGAGAGAGAACAACAAAGAAAGCCTAAACCCAGCAGGAGAAGAGAAATCATAAAGATCAGAGCAGAAATCAATGAAATAGAAACACCAAAAAACAATAGAACAAATCAACAAAACTAGGAGCTTGTTCTTTGAAGGAATTAATAAGATTGATAAACCCCTGGCCAGACTTATCAAAAAGAAAAGAGAAAGGACCCAAATTAATAAAATCATGAGTGAAAAGGAGAGATCACAACCAACACCAAAGTAATACAACAATTATAAGAACATATTATGAGCAACTCTATGCCAACAAATTTGACAATCTGGAAGAAATGGATGCATTCCTAGAGACATATAAACTACCACAACTGAACCAGGAAGAAATAGAAAACCTGAACAGACCCATGACCAGTAAGGAGATTGAAACAGTCATCAAAAATCTCCAAACAGACAAAAGCCCAGGGCCAGACGGCTTCTCAGGGGAATTCTACCAAACACTTAAAGAAGAATTAATTCCTATTCTCCTGAAACTGTTCGAAAAAATAGAAATGGAAGGCAAACTTCCAAACTCATTTTATGAGGCCAGCACCACCTGATCCCAAAACCAGACAAGGATCCCATCAAAAAAGAGAATTACAGACCAATATCCTTGATGAACACAGGTGCGAAAATTCTCACCAAAATACTAGCCAATAGGATCCAACGGTCCATTTAAAGGATTATTCACCATGACCAAGTGGGATTTATTCCAGGGCTGCAAATCAATCAATGCGATACAATACATTAATACCCACCAAAGAGGCAAAGAATCTATACTCAGAAAAGTATAAGCAACTCTACTCTAAAGTACTCATGAAAGAAATTGAGGAAGTTACAAAGAAATGGAAAAATGTTCCATGATCTTGGATTGGAAGAACAAATATTGTGAAATATGCAGAAAAAAACTAGACGATTTCCTTATACCACACACAAAAATAGACTCAAAATGGATGAAGGACCCCTATGTGAGAAAGGAATCCATCAAAATCCTTGAGGAGCACACAGGCAGCAACCTCTTCGACCTCAGCTGCAGCGACTTCTTCCTAGGAACATCGCCAAAGGCAAGGGAAGCAAGGGCAAAAATGAACTATTGGGACTTCATCAAGATCAAAAGCTTTTACACAGCAAAGGAAACAGTTAACAAAACCAAAGACAACTGACAGAATGGGAGAAGATATTTGCAAACGACATATCAGATAAAGGGCTAGTATCCAAAATCTATAAAGAACTTAGCAAACTCAACACCCAAAGAACAATAATCCAATCAAGAAATGGGCAGAGGACATGAACAGATATTTCTGCAAAGAAGAAATCCATAAGGCCAACAGACACATGAAAAAATGCTCTACATCACTCAGCATCAGGGAAATACAAATCAAAACCACAATGAGATACCACCTCACACCAGTCAGAATGGCTAAAATTAACAAGTCAGGAAATGACAGATGCTGGCGAGGATTTGGAGAAAGGGGAACCCTCCTACACTGTTGGTGGGAATGCGAGCTGGTGCAACCACTCTGGCAAACAGCATGGAGGTTGCTCAAAAACTTGACCTACCCTATGACCTACCCTATGACCCAGCAATCGCACTACTGGGTATTTACCCTAAAGATACAAATGTGGTGATCCAAAGGGCACGTGCACCCGAATGTTTATAGCAGCAATGTCCACAATAGCCAAACTATGGAAAGAACCTAGATGTCCATCAACAGATGAATGGATAAAGAAGAGGTGGTATATATACACAATGGAATACTATGCAGCCATCAAAAAATGAAATCTTGCCATTTGCAATGACATGGTTGGAACTAGAGGGTATTATGCTTAGCGAAATAAGTCAATCGGAGAAAGACAACTATCATATGATCTCCCTGATATGAGGAAGTGGAGATGCAATGTGGGGGGTTTGGGGGGTAAGAAAAGAATAAATGAAACAAGATGGGATTGGGAGGGAGACAAATCATAAGAGACTCTTAATCTCACAAAATAAACTGAGGGTTCCTGGGGGGAGGGGAGTCGGGAGAGGGTGGTGGGGTTATGGACATTGGGGAGGGTATGTGTTATGGTGAGTGCTGTGAAGTGTGTAAACCTGGCGACTCACAGACCTGTACCCCTGGGGCTAATAATACATTATATGTTTATTAAAAAATTTTAAAAATTAAAAAAAAAGAATCAAAAAGGAGGAGATAAAAAGACTTAGAGCTTCACTGGTCCACATGGGGACTGGCCAGCACCCACGATTTGGGTCCCAACACAAATGGCCAAAGAAGCCAGTTCCAAAAAGACATGTAGCAAAGGATGCCATTGCTCTGAATATCCAAGCACAGGCAAAATCCTAAGGACAGAAGGAGAACTGGGAGGGCGGCAGGTACAGTGAAGGGACCCTGGAAATGTGTCCTGGATCCAGAGTTTCAGTTGGGAAAGTGAGACGCTTGGACATGGAGGACACTGATGGATCCACAACAGCGTGAATGTACTTGATGCCAGGAGAAAAGATGCCTCATAGGATCTGAATAGGAAATTCTAGTTGAGGAGAGGAACAGGCATCCACATCCAGGCATGTGGGTGGTCAGTCCCTTAAGCACTGGACTCTTGATTTCAGCCCAGGACATGATCAAGCCCTGATCTGGAGGTGCACTGGACCTAGAGCCTACCTAAGATTTTCTCTCTGCCTCTGTCCCTCCTCCCCCAACCCGTGCTTTCATTTTTAATCTCTCTCTCTCTCTCTGGCTCTAAAAAAAAAAAAGAAAGAAAAGAAAAGAATAGAAAAAGATGGGGTCCCTGATCAAAGGAACGAGACTGATAGAAAGTGAAGGTTAAGCAAATCTTTATTTTTACACCAGGCATCAGAAATCAGACTGACCGGTCAGGGCCGCCTTGGAAGAGAGCGACCCCGCCCCGATCTTACAAGCTAGTTTTAGAGGGCATAACCACAGACCTCAAGGTATGTGGCTTCTATTGTTAGGGCATTTATTCCCAGAATCGATTCCCGGAATTGATACGGAACCGATACCAGGAACTGCTGGGGCATTTATTCCCGGAATGAAGTCCGTGGATGTAAACAACAATATGGCTACCTAGGCAATATGGAGTTGCTCTGGCTAAGCAGGCCCTAATAGTTACAGGTTTTAACATTAAATCGGCCCTAACAGAAAAGAAAAGAAACAGGCATGCATTCAAAGCTTTGTTATTTGTACAAAATGTATGTATTCTGAAAAGCATATCCACACATACATATGGTATATAATGCATGAAAATGCTGGACAAGAAGGGATACTTCACTGGGTCCCGCCTACTGACAGGAAAGAGGATTGGATTGGTGGGTGTCAAGTGACTGAAAGGTCACGTGACGTTGGGTCAGTAGAAAAGTCAGGGAGGGAGGGAAGTGGCCCTTTCTGACCATTCCTCGGGCATGCCGGACACAGAGGCTCCTCCAGCAAAGTCCCTCTGCAAACTTTTAAGCCTCTACTGAGAGACAGGAGGAGCACCGGTGCATTTCAGGTGGGTTTTGGGACAACTGGGGCCTCAGTTCAGCTGTCAGAGAAATAAGACAGTGAGGAAATTATGGAGGGATGTAGCTTACCTCATTGGGTTAAGCAACTTTCATTGGAAAGCATTTTCTGAGAAGAGAGACTGGTCAAAAGCAGTCCTCGTGACTCCCTGAGGTTGTAATTCTAAGAAAAATTTGCCCCACAGTCTGATGGTTGTGGGATCGGGGAAGTGCTGTGACAAAATCCCGCTCCATTTGGCTGTGGGCACTGAAAGCCTAAAGGAGGAACTTGTTCCCAAGATGTGGAAAGATCCTCATTTCCAATGGATTAGAAGTTAGTTAAGAAAGGGACTCTGAGAAGAGAACATTAAAGAAGAGATTACAGGGGCGCCTGGGTGGCTCAGTTGTTAAGCTTCTGCTTTTGGCTCAGGTCATGATCCCAGGGTTCTGGGATCAAGCCTTGCATCAGGCTGTCTTCTTCTTCCTCTCTCTCTCTGCTTGTTTTCCCTCTCTCCATGTGTCTCTCAAGAAGAGATGACAGAAACCCAGATAGGCAGCTTCCAATCTAGTAGAGGAGAAAGTAGGCTTTGTAAAATGACTTTGTAGTTGAAAATGTCTTCCTGGTGCGTCAAATGGGAAATTCAGATTTTGAGAGGAAAGCATAGGTTCTTTCCCATTTTCAACTCTGTGTACCTCATGTTGTATTGCCATAGCATGGGCTCTTGTGTGTTCATTGGGGCAGTGGCTCGTGCCACTGGGTATGAGTTGAGGCCAGTTGGAGCATGAGAGGATGTAGAAGGCATGTGATTCTGGGTGGGGCAGGGTAAGGATGAATAAGAGCATACAGGTGGGGCAGTGGCAGGGGTCCCATGAGACTGGGTGTGGCCAGGAGGAGGCTGGAGGAAGCTCTGGTAGGACTGGAAGGTACCAGGCTGGGACTGGATCACGGCGTTAGACAGGTCTGTTCAAAATCCATTCTCTGTGCAAGACACACCAGTCTTAGAGATGGGATCCATGATCAAAGGAGCGAGACTGATACAAAGCAAAGGTTAAGCAAAGCTTTATTTCCCATCAAGCATCGAGAATCAAACTGACCAGTCAGGGCCGAATCTTATGGAGAGAGCAACCTCTTCCCAGCTTCACAGACTAACTTTTATAGATCACAGGTGGCCAAGGGGATTGTAACGCACACAGAAAGTTGCGTACTCATATCAAGCCACAGGCAGGTGGCCAATTGAATTACAGTTTATCCTATAGTAGCTCTTTGAACTAGTCTATAATTCTGGTCAGAATTGGCGCCCAAGTTTGGTGGCCAAAGGGCAGGGTTTACATTCTTTGGTAGTTAGGGAGGTTGAGTTTCAGTTGAGTGCCGCTTATTGATGTTCCGGGAACTCTAGTTCCGCTTGTTGATGTTCTGGGAACTCTGAGTCACTAATTTTTCTTTGGTAAACAACAAAATAGCCGCTCAACCAATACGTAGTCTCTTAGGCCAAGCGGGCCCCAACACTTAGAGTGGGAAACTACCCAGAGGGCTAACAGGATTGGAAATGGAGGCTCTCCCCTTGGGCTAGTAGTGGTGCTACTTGTTGGACTGCTTTGGAGAAAGATGCTCACTTGGATTCCAGTCAGGATGGCCCAGGTGATCGGAATCCACCCTTCTATCCTCCATTCTCTTTGAAGAATCCCTAGAACAGGGGCACCTACGTGGCTCATTCGCTTAAGTGGCTGACACTTCATTTCAGATCATGTCTTGATCTCAGGGTCCTGGCATCCAGCCCCACACTGGGCTCCACGCTCAGCGGGGATTCTGCTTAGAGATTCTCTCTCTCCCTCTCCCTCTGCCCTTAATCCCTTCCCATCTGGCCCCTGCTCGCTCGCACTCTCTCTCTCTCTCTCTCTCTCTCATTCAAAACAAAACAAAACAAACAAAACAAAACAAAATGAAGCAGTCATAGCCTCCAATGCGTAATTTTCTTAGAGAAAAGAAATATACTGAAAAGATGATATGTGTATGAGACGATTTTCCTGTGCATGAAAATGCTCCACAAGGAGGCATTGTTGATTGGGTCTGCCCTGTTAACAAGAAAGAGGATTAGATTGATGGGTGTTAAGTGCCTGAAAGGTCGTATGACCTTGGGGCTATAGGAAAGTCAGGGAGGGAAGGAAGTGGCCCTTTCTGACCACTCCTTTGGCATGCCAGACACGTAGTCTCCTCCAGTGGAGTCTGTCCAGTACCTTCCTGAGCTGCTACTGAGAGACAGGAGGAGCACTGTTGCATTTCAGGTGGGATTTTGGACAACTGGGTCCTTATCTTAGCAGCTAGAGAAATAGGACAGTGAGGAAATTATGGGGCGATGTGCCTTTTCTCAACGAGTTAAAGACTGGCTCCTGTGAAACCATATTCTGAGAAGCGAGACTGATCAAAGGCATGACTGCCAATGCTCTCGACTCCCCGAGTTTCCACTTCCAAAGGAATTGACCCCAACAATCTGATTGGTGTGGGGTCATGGAGGTGTTGTGACAGAATCCTGGTCCATTTCGCTGTGGGACTGAGAGCCGAAAGAAGTCACAGGTTCAGGGCACCTGGCTGGCTGAGTTGGTTGTCTGACTTTGTGCCAGGTCATAATTCCAGGGTCCTGGGATGGAGCCCCTCATTGGGCTCCCTGCTCAGCAGGTAGTCTGCTTGTCCCTCGGCTCTTACCACACCTTGAGCTTTCTCTCTCTCTCTCTTAATAAAGAAAACATTAAAAATGAAAAAGAAATCCCTGGTTCATATGAAGTTAAAAGCTATTCATTTTCCCAAGGATTAGACGAGAGTTAAGAATGGGGCACTGAAAAGAAAACATGAAATCAAAGAGTTCAGACCCTTAGATGGGCCACTTCCCTCATTCCATCAAGAGAAGTGATGTTTTTCCAAGGGATCTTATAGTTGAAAATGGCTTCCTCAGGTGTCAGTGGGGAAATGGAGAGTTTGGAGAGCAAAGGATACCTGCTTTTCCATTTTCAACACTGAGTGTCCCATGGAGTATTGCCATAGCTTTGATTCTTGTGTAAATCGGGGGCAGTCCCATCCCTGGTTTTGCTTCCAGAGTGCATTGTGAGAGAATTCACAAGCATCTCTCTGGTAAGTCATTCAAGGCAACTTCACCTGCGTTTCCTAAGGGCACCATCCTGGGGGTGGGTAGGCAGGAGAGTATGGAGGACAGGAAGGGATGAGAGGTCACAGGGTGACAACTATGTTTGATCTGGTGGTCCTGAGGCCCCCTCATACCTACTTGGAGAAGAAGGGACAGGAAGGAGGCTTGCATCTGTGTGAATATGACTGTCCTTTTTTTTTTGACTCAGGAAATCCGGACACCCATTCCCGAGGCAGGCCAGCCAACTGCCATGTCCCTCAAGGAAGTAGGACAGATGGCAGGCAGTCACACCCAGCTGGAGCCCTACAGACCCTTGAAAGCCCAGACAGGGAAGAGGCCACCAAGGGCGCCCTTAGCACCCAGGGCTCCTGGGCCAGAGGAGGAGGATCCCAGGGTAAGTGGAGGCCGGCATGTGCTGTGAGCAGGGGGTCTGCCATGACTCTGGAGACAGGCTTGGCACATGGAGAGCTCTGTGTCCGTAACTCAGTTGTCCTTTCCTGGGCCAGGACCACCTGCCCTGGAATCTCGTCACCAGACATAGTGGGGCATTCAGACACAGCGAGGGTCTACCTCAGGAGTGTACAGGCTCCGGTCCAGGCTGGCATTTGTCCACGTCTCTCCAGAGGGCTCCTTCAGTTCAGCCTGACCCTTGCGATCCCTCCTCCATGTCCCTCCTGGAGAGGCCGGGGAAGCATCCCATGGTCTTCAGGAGGCTGGCAGCTCACAAGCCGAGGTGATGTCCCCTGTCCAAAACCACTGATCCTTCTTTCTTCCTCCCCAGGTGAAGTGCAGGGACTGTGGAGCTTTTGGGCACAAGGCGTCCAGCAGCAGGTGCCCCATGAAGCACTGGGGCAGGGACCTCGACCTCCAGGCTTTGGGCTCCAGGAAGCTGAAGGAGAACGTAGAACCACGGAGTCAGCAGGACCAGCAGCATCCTGGGCCCTTGAAGCAGGCTGAGAGGGAGAAGGGAGAGGGACCAAGGTGAGGAGCGGGGCTCGCTGCTGTCCCCAATCCCAAGGCTGACGTCTAAGGACACTGTGTCTCTGCCGCTGGACACTGTGTCCTGTGCTGTCCTCAGGCACAGACAGGGGTGGGGAGGCTGACAAAGGAGCTCTCCATCCTCCAGGGGTCCACACTTAGGCTACTGAGCTTCCCTTGCTGAATCGGCGAGAGTGTGTGTGTGGTGGGGTGGGTGTCCCCTTACCAGGGGACGTATGGGAACCTGGCTAATGCCAAGCAGACGTGCCAGAGACCCCGAATGCTAGTAGTTCCTGGGCAAACCTGGAGTGCTCCCTGGAGTAGGGGGAAGAATGGCAGGGGAGGGAAAGGACGCTGCTGTCTGAGGCCTCAGGCTTGTGTCCCAGTTTGAAGACATGAAACTGAGTTCCTTTACTTCCCATGCTTTGTTGTGCAGGCCAGACGCCCCTCAGAGGGAGGCTCTGCTCCAGAGATTCCCCAGGAGACCCCAAGGGGGGCAGAAGCAAACCTGGAAGGATTGCACAGAATCCTGCAGCTACGTGAGGGTGAGTGTGCCCTGCTTCCCGGCTCCTGTTCCGTCTGGGGGACCCTGATGGGCTGCGTTGCCTTCCTGGGGGAGGATAGGCTCAATTTCCGTTCTGAGCCGTGTGAGTTCGGGGGGGCATCCTCCTCCCCCATTTCCCCTGCTGTCCATCATGGTGCCTTATTCCTGGGGTGTGTGTGCACAGTGGGCTGGGTGGGGTGGGAAAGCACCGGAGGTCACCCTCCTCACACGTAGAACCCTTGATGGAAGCACAGGGTACTTTCCTTTGGGACACGTCCTCCCACACTGTCCATCAAAACTCAGTAGCCTCTGAAGTGACTCTACCCCGGCAGGACTCCTGCGCTCTCTGGAGCGCAGCGGATGGTCCGCTCGAGGAACTGTAGATGTTTTTGCAGAAGCTTTCTCTGCTCCTCCCTGATAGAAAAAGGGCATCCAGGAGATCCTGTTGAGTATTTATTCCTGGCCACCCCTGAGCTGTGGTCCCACCTCCTATGTGGACAGAACCCTTTTCTGTCTTCCACTGCTGAACTGAACATACGAAGGTCTTGGGGTGTTGTGAGTTTCTTGGTTTTCCTTCATGGCAATGTTGCCTTGGTGGTGAGGAAAAACTAATGTGCATTTCTGTGTGTTCCTTTTCCCACAGCGTCCACACACGCCGATGCCCGTCTACACCACCAAGAGGGCTTCTGTCCTGGAGCCTCCCCTCCCATGGGAGCCACCTATGCAGGCCGCTGACATGAGAGCTGGGTACCACTCAGCGTCTCTTCTCAGAAGCCCTTCAGGGAGCGTCTTCCTCCCTGGTGCACGACGTGAGGCACAGCGAGTGGTGACCCCTGACAGACCCCTGGCACGCCAACCCTATGCCAGGGAGGGTGGCCTGGTTGTTCATCTGACAGGAAACAGGCCCCGAGGGGACTCCCTTGACGTTCCCCAGGCTGTGTCCAAGGTAGATGGCGTGCACCATGCCCAGACACCAGGCAAGGGTCCCGAGGAGAATGCACGTCCTAATGCAATCCACGGTATGGGTCAGACTTCCCAAATGCACCTCAAGACAGCAGGCAAGAGAGGTGTCCAGATCTCCCCAGAGACGGGCCTGAATCCCCGAAAGAAAGCACGCTGGAGCCCCTTCCAGCACCACCACAAGAGCATTCAGGAAAGCCATCGGGGGGCTTCTGAGAGTCTGTGTCCTCCAGCAAAGAGAAGTGCATGTGGACCCCCAGCGGCACCCCCACTGACCGGGAAGACACCTGCCCCAGTGCAAGTCATCGACCTGCAGCCTGCACGCACCCGACCTCTCCTGGAAACGGTCCAGGCATGCATCGAAGCCCCACGTCCGCTTTCCAAGCCCACCCCTGGCAAGCCCCTGAGAATGGTCTTCACGAGACTGGACAAAGCCTACTGGAGCTCCAGGTTCCTAGCACCTCCCTTGCTCGATCCTCCTGAGAAGTCAGCCCCTCCTGGTCAGGGCCCTCCTGTCATTCAGAAATCCGAGGGATTCTTTGGTCACGTCCCTGTGAGTGTCCTCCACGAGGACCTGCAGGTGTCCTCGTCCTCTGAAGACAGTGGGAGAGAGTGAGACAGCCCATGGCCTCAGAGACTTGTCCTCCAGCCCAGGGGATCCCCGGGAGGTGTCTGTTGAAGGGAGGGCAAGTCATAGCCCTGGGCTGATGTGGGGAATCGGCACTTCCTCAGCTGCATTGGATGGAAACGGTGGAGTCCACATCATGCTGGGTGTCCTGCTTTTGGGGAGCGTGCCCATGCAAACCAAACACACACACACACACTCATCGTGTAAATAGATGTGACATTTCAAAAGGTACTTACCCATCTGGGATGTCAAGCTTGCTTTATTTAAAGACATTCTCTATGAAATTGAGTGAAATTATACTGATAAATGGTAAACTCAAATGTAAGTTTAACCTAGGACCTAAACCTGTATTTGGTTTACAAATATCTGAATTGGGAGATTCTGGATAAAGGCCCCACCTGCAAAGGGTGCTCTGCAAAGGGTGACACAGTGTTTTCTCCGGAGGTGAGATTTTCTTGACTCTGTGATGTGATTTTTGTGGAAATTGTCATGGGGAATATTTTACTTGGTTTGCTCCTTTTTGTGATTAAGTGTTATTCCAAAATTGTGTGTAGTTGATTTATCCTTAATAAAATTTCCCCAACTATGACTTAATGTGCATGTTTTTTTTTTCCTCATCATTTCAGATCCTTTCTGTAATGATTTTAATTCCTCAAACCTTGATTTCCTAGGAGGAAAGAGGAGGCTGGCAGGACCTAGGGCTTCTTAGACATTGAGGATCTCAGGCACACCCTGCTCTCCTGCATGAATCGATGCCTAGACCGCATGGTTCCCCTTGCTCCCTGTGTACGTGCCACATGCACTGCATGAGGCCTCAGTTCCACTTTAGTGTCTCATGGGATCAGGTGGTCAGTTTTCCTGTATTCGTATTCTGTAATCCCCCTTGCAGTAATGGACACTTTTGCTGCCTTTCTGAGGCCTGGACATTGGGATTTACTGCCCTCCAGATGATTTCCTAAGGCAGCAACATTTGACAACCCGGGTAGGTGGTGGTCAAAATATCACCAGTCCCAGGCTCTGGTTCCTCTCTCCCTCAGGAGAATCTCTGATGAAGAACAAGGGAAAAAACCTGTAGGTCTGGAGAGAGGATTTCTTTCTTGGAAAGAGCCATTGAGTGCTCCTGCCTCCCTACAGAGCACCTGTTTGGGGGAATGCTCCCCCCTCTCTCTGCAGATCTCTGCAATTGGAATGCAGGGGAACTACTGGTTGAGCACACAAGGTCATTGAACCTTAGAGGGAAGTACAGAAGCCATGGTGTGGGACACCCCACACCCTCCATACCTGTCATCCATGCGATGCAGTCTTTGTGTAACCCGGCTAGAGTCTGGTCGCTTTAGCCTGAGGCTCCTGTCTCATGCCCTGCCGGCTACCCCATTGCTGTCTCATGGACTCTGACGAAAACATAGCATCATGGCTCTTGATTTCTGGCAATTCAAGGAGTACAGGAACAAACCAAATCATTTTCTACTCTCTGGAATCCGTGGGGATCACAGGCGTCAAAGAATAGAAGGGCCTGTGATAGATGGAGCTCTGGGACTGGAACTACGGAGGTGGACTACATGTTCTTGGCTCTGCCAGTACAGGGCATAGGGCTGAGGAGGTGGACCCAGGGGCATGGATGCCAGGTTCTCTGGCTGGATGATGATGCCATTGGCAGTGGATGGGATTCCTTCAAGGGGCCCAGCAATACCAGTGCAAAAGCTCAGTTGAACAAGTCTGGCTGAGGGCTGTTCTCTGCTCCCTAGAAGCCTCTGGTGACTTTCTGCTTCCCTTGTGTCAACCAACCAAACAAAACCCATCTTCCCAAATGTCAATCCAGTCTAGTCCAGATATATGGACTAAGACACAGTTAAACGTTTGACACACTGGTATGGGCTTTGGGAATACCAGCAGGATGCCCTCACGTGGAGTCATCCTGGAGTCATTTTGGTGGCAGGGATAGTAGGATTGTCATTAATGCAATTGAAAGGCGGTGTATCTTTTTAAAATTTTTATTTAATAAAATTTTTACTTAATAATTTAAAATTTATTTAGTTAAAAAAATTTTTTTATTTAATAAAATTTTTGCATATATGACATCATGTGCATGGGTTTTATTTCTCAGCACTGAAGATCCTTTAAATATTTATTTTGTTTACTTACAGATTAATTATCTGAGAGGAGAATGATAGGATCTAGCAGTTCTTAGACATTCAGAATTTCAGGCATAACAGGCTCTTGTGCCTGAATACATGCATATTAAAAATAGTCCTATGAACAACCTGTATGCCTCACTGTGTAAGGCATGCTGCTTGCATTTCACTTTGGCCCACATTGGGATTAGTTGTCGAGTTTTAATATATCTGTATGCTGGAATTCTTCTTGAAGAAATGGACATTTTGCTGCCTTTCTGAAACATGAGCATTTGGATGTACTGCCCTGCAGGTGACTTTATAAAGCAGCAACGTTTGACAATCTGAGCAAGTGGTGGTCAAAATATGATCTTAGTCCAAGTTATGGTTCTTTTCTCACCCAGGTAATACCCAAAGCTCGTAGAGAGAATTTCTTAAGAAGAGCAAATGAGTGCTCCTTCCTCCCTGCAGAGCATCTGTTTGGGGAATGCTTCCTTCCCTCTCTGGAGATCTCTGTAGTTGGAGTGCAGCGGGTACTGGTTGAGCACACAAGGTCATTAAAAGTAAGAGAGAAGAACAGAAGCCATGCTGTGGGACACCCCACACCCTCTGTAACTCCCATCCATACATTCTTTGTATGGGAGGCTGCTCCCTTCTCCCCTAGGTTCCAGAAGGGTGTCCTGCCCACTGCCCCATTAGTGTCTTATGCCTTCTGACAAAAACACAGTAATAGGGTTCTTTATGTAATATTGATTTTATATGTTATTTTGTCACTGTTTTATTTATTTTATTTTTCTTTTTTATGTCACTATTTTACATAGTTAACCTCACTGACATTTTATAATGTATTCATTCTGTATTTATAACATATTGATTATTAACCATGATCAATTTTGTACGTTTCCTCAAAGGGATTGATATATACATAATACCTAATATCTTCCGTAAGACACTAGGAAAGGTCAACCATTATGACAAAGATATTTTGAGTTTATGATGCTCATAGAAGCTGTGTTAGACAATATTAATATCTTATTTTATATCATACACTAGACAAGGAAGCATTAAGGAGAGCAAGAAATCTCATTGCACTCCTGATTTCTGTCAAACTCAGGGAGTCATATTTGGAATGATGAAATTGAATGTAGAAAACTCTTCTTGATTGAATTTTATGAAGAAAAAATGATGCATTATCTGATAACTGAAACTTTTGTTTTTTGAAACAAGGATGTTCTAGCATAGCTGGTCATTTTGTTATCCTGAGTAATCCACATACATATTAAGGAAACTAATCTCACATCAAAAACTTATGAAGTACTGGGACACCTGGGTGGCTCAGTGGGTTAAAGCCTCTGCCTTCCGCTCAGGTCATGATTCCAGGGTTCTGGGATCGAGCCCCACTTCGGGCTCTCTGCTCAGCGGGGAGCCTGCTTCCCCACCCCACCCCCCCACCTGCCTCTCTGCCTGCTTGTGATCTCTGTCTGTCAAATAAATAAATAAAATCTTAAAAAAAACGTATGAAGTACTATATGCTGACTAACTGAACATATTAAAAAAAAAAGAAAGAAAGAAACTAACCTCTTGTCCTTTTCTTTAAATGTAAATGAAATATGTGTTATTGGCTACAAAATTGATGGAGTAGGAAAAAATTCTGGAAAACCATTTGTCTTTCTTTTTTTTTTTTAAGATTTTATTTATTTGACAGACAGAGATCACAAGTAGGCAGAGAGGCAGGCAGAGAGAGAGGAGGAAGCAGGCTCCCTGCTGAGCAGAGAACCCGATGCAGGGCTCGATCCCAGGACCCTGGGATCATGACCTGAGCGGAAGGCAGAGGCTTTAACCCACTGAGCCACCCAGGCGCCCCTTGTTCTGACATAACACTTACACACTGGGTGTTATACTGAACAGATGAATCATTGAACATTTTATCAAAAACCTATGATGTACTATACGTTGGCTAATTGAATTTAAATAAATTAAAAAAACAACAAACTAACACTTACATTAGTTAATGCATATGTACGTGTGTGTGCGCACGCACGCACGCCAGAGGAGGGTCTACCTGGAATAAATTCGAGTCAGGAACCATGCCTATCCCCTACCACCTGACCTCTGAAACTCCAACTACAGTGAACATCAAGGTTTACAGCGTTTTCTCAGCCTTGACTACCTTGTCACTCTTCCTGCCATCATCTCTACCTCACCACATTCATGTCTGGACTCCAGCTGTGGTTCTGAGTCTGGGGCTGTTGATTTGCTCCTGAATGGGTCCCTCTCTGCCCTGTAACCATGTCAGTAGTTCTGGCCTACAGCCATTTCTTAAAACTATCCATCCTCCACACCCTGGGGTCTATGAACTGCAGATCAAAGAAGACTGACCCCATACAAAAAATTCCAAATTAGGTTGCTATCTATGTTAGACACTTACCTTATTAACTCATGTGATATTTATAAAAGTCCTGATGGGGGGGGGATTTCCTATGTTTCTTGGTTCCTTTGATTTCCCAGAAGTAATGCTCTAGTCCAGCTAGTGTTGCTGACTGTGTCACAGTAATGGGGCAGATTGTAGGCCATGGGACAAGAGCTCAGGAGTATAAAGGGACAGGCTCTGGCCCAGGCCACGTGCAGCCATGGTCATTTCCGAGGTTATGGAAGGCTTTGTGGATGTCCACCCTGGGGCTCCTGTACTTTCCTTTTCTCTTCTCATGGACATGGATGACTAACCAGGAGGTGGCCTCCACCTAAGGCATGATGTTCTAGGAGAGATGGAAGTCAAAAGATCTGTGCCAAATATCATTTTCCAATGGATTTATTTACACTGAAAAACATTTTAAAACATGACAGGGATGTTTAACAGCTACAATGTACAATTCCAAAAGAACATTCCCAGTAATGGTTTCTCTAAAAATCCTTCCACAGTAACACTTCTTGTCTCAGAAGACATTTCCTCATAGAAAACACTGATCCCATATGTCACTCCTTTATCTAGAATTTCCCAAAGTTTGGTTATTGGGATGCCAAATTCAGATGAATTTTATAGCTTTCTATTGACATGTTACTATTTCCATTATTTCATTCAGGTTTAATAAAATTACTGAACTAAAAACCTGTCCTAGTCCAGTTTCAACAGTTCCATTCTAAATCAAACTTCTATGTACATAATTAACAGGACTGTGTGTCTATCTGGCCATGATGTATGGGGCTCCTTCACGTGGGCAACAGAGGTGGGTAAGACTAGCTCCCCACACAGCCTTCTTTGCTTTCCCCTGAGTGGAAGTCCAGCAGCCACCTCCGGGTCACCTAGCTGAAAGCCACATCCTCCGTCCTATGCGAGCTTCTCACTCCCAGTCATTGGCTCAAAGTAGGTGAAAGAGCAGGAAGTTATTTAAGAAGAAATTCAATGGGACATAGGGACAATACCCTTTGAACTCTCTTGAATTGTGAGGGCTCTGACCGAGAAAGTGGTTGTCTCAGAAGGGAGGAAGAGGGGAGTGTTTCTGAACCTGGAGCACACTGTCCATGGTCCAGGGCAGTAGAGACCCCTGGAAGGGATGTGCTGGGAGAGGGCTGGATGGCGGGGAGTGGGGACAGTGGAGGCCTGGACAGTCAGCAGGTGAATTCTCTGGGGGGGTGGGTGGAGGTCAATGCTCAGTCTCTGACCAGGGGTCCCCTGGACACTTGGTATGTTTGTCATGAGGACAGACTGAAGACTCTGTGTAACCTCCCAGAACAGGGCCCCGAGGGCTTTCCTGGGAGTCTGGAAATGCCAACCGTGGATGGAGTTCTAGGTAGACCTCATTTCTGGTGACAGGATACAGAATTAGGATTCCGGGCTCCATTATGAGCAGGATGTGAGCTTGGCATTGATTTCACAATAGGGTACTTGGCTTGAACCTCAGGGCTGGGGGCAGCACCAAGGCAAGATCCCATGGTGGCACCTGGAGGTTTATCCTGTGATGCACCATCAGATCTATGGTGAGCTTTACAATGAGCATACATCCTTGCCACAGTCCATGAACATAGGCTGAGGGATTCCCCGGCTTTCCTTCCCTGGCTTGTGTTTTGTCCGGCAGGTGAAAACAAGGTCAGTACTTTTCAGAGGGAACAGTCCAGGGCACGTGTATCTCATGGCAGTTTGGAGCCCAGGCAGCAGAGTTGTGGAAACAGCTTCTAGGACAGATCTCCTCCTCCTGTGAGGTGCATCTTATCCCCACGCTAGGTGCTGTAAGAGAAGATTCCACACCTGGAATATACCTTAGTGCTGCTAAGATACATCCCAGCTTCATGGTAATCAACCACATTAAAAGGCATGGAGCATAGAAACATTAATTTAACAGTAAAATGATTATAAGTGCTCTTTTTAATGTGAAAAGAAACCCAACCCAGTGGCGATAAGGTTAAATAAATCGCATTATCAAGCTATCACCAGATGGGGGCAATCAGAAAGTTTAAATACAGCGTTTTAGTTAAGTTAGAAGAAGCAACTTCATTCTCTTTTCTGGGAGTAGACAGAGCTAACGCTGTCCTCAGACAGTTTTATGGTTAGTGTGTGAGATGCACACTTTGGCATCTTTGTGAAATTAATAGATATTGTTGCATGATGGTGTCTCCTCTTTGGAGACATCTAAGTAAATCGCTTCCATGTGGTCCTTCTAGCATCTTTTGGCTCAGAATCCAGTGATCATACACAAGCATACACTTTTCCTGAAGGAAAAGTGGTTCCTGAAGGGTACACATAAAGGCAGGAAGCTCATGGACAGAATGGAATTTTAAGAAATTCCTCACACCGTAAGAGCATAGCAGTGAAGACACTCAGGGTTAAGGAGAAGAGAAAAGAGCAGTGAATGAGGAAGAGACTCACCCTCAGGGAGGAGCCAGATTCTGCCAGTTCCTTCCAGTGTTGCTGCTCTCTCACTTGGAGTGTCCCAGATTATGTCTAGATGACAGCCTCGCTGTGCTGTTCTTCTTGACTGCATAAAAGTAAAGGAAACCAACCAAAAAACATGTTGATCTCAGGGTTGTGGGTGGGGCCCCGTGTTTGATCTCATTCACAGGGGGGTATGCTTGAGATTTTCTCCCTGTTCCCCTGTCCTTCTCCCCCACTCCCATGTGTGCTCTCTCTCTCAAATACATAAGTAAGTCTTAAAAGAAATCTTGTTCACTGAAATGCACCAGTGTTCCCACATCCACATTGATTACAATTCTTGGAGCCCAGTGTTATTCAGTGTTTTAGTTTATGGGGAGTATTCAAGTCCTATGGGCTTTGTTTGGGTGACCCCCTCTGTCATACGAGGTCATCCTCCTACTCCAGGTCAGGACATTGTCACATAAGGTGATAGCAGCAAAGTATTCTGGACCAGGATGCTGAGCAATTCCCCGTGGGAGAAGGGTCCTCGCCAGCCATCTTTCCTGTCTCCAGGAAGGGAGATTGTGATGGGAACCTAATTTAATCAACATGATCCAATCAAGCTGGATGCAGTTATCTCCTGAAAAATAAGCATTTAATTGCCTTTTACCATTTCTGACCAACCACCAAATGTTCATGTACATATGTGTTGACTTTTCACAGTATATATTTTGCGCATCTAAAGTCTCTGCACATTAATCAGTTATTGTTTTCCTCCTGCTCATTACCTTGCGACACCAATAACTTCCTGAAGTCTGTCTGCTGCCATGTGTAGCTGTAGTCATCCACTTCACGGTCGTTTGTCATTTCTTTGTGTAGATGTACTGGGGTTGCATGGCGCATTTCATATATTTCCACACACATATCTACCTAGCCTCCACCCGTGCAAATGTTTGGGCATATACTCTCTCAGTATAAAAAGAAAATAAGCAATGGGATGGTGGGGCCATGACAGACAAGCATGGTCACACCAACTCCAGGCTCTTGGCACTTTTTCCACCATCATCCCTGACTGCTAACACTTCAGGCGGGGAGGTGCTCCTGTGTCTCCCCAAGGCCGATGGAGCAGAGGGTTCAACAAGACGCAGTAATAAACCCAAACCTCTCCAATGATATCCCCATAATGAGCTAGGCTTAAAGCTCAGTATCCTCTCGTTCAAGCTGAATGCCATATCCCATGAATACACCCAGATATGGTCTCTCCACATGTGCAGAACACACACACCTACACCACACAGCATACTTTCTGTACAGGACTGTGTTCAAGGTAGGTGACTGAGTGAATGAGTGTGTGTAAGTGTGTGGGGGGGAGGGGGCATGTGCATCCAAGTTAGTAGTGAGAACCCTGGACTGCTTCCCTACACTTCCGCCCCTTCCTGCTCTTCTTAGTAGCCCTGGCTCTCCCTGCTAGATGAGGGACTGTGCCCACGTCCTCTGCCCTCTGATGAGCGATGTTCTTGGCTAAAGTGTTGAGCAGGTTGATGTTTTGTTCAGGATCATTCTTTATAGTCTCGTATTTGGACTGGTGAATTATGACCGCGTGCTCAGGAAGAGCAAATTCTACTTTCCTGACATTGAATTCAGCCTTAGGTCGACTGCGCTCTTGGAGGACTCTCCACTGGTCTAATGTGATTTGTGGCACTGGTGTCTCTTCCACATGGTCCTCCAATTCAGGAGCTTGGATGCTGGAGTCTGTTTCGGGCTCCCTTTGGAACCCAACCAAGCCTGTGGGGTCAGCCTCAGGGGACGTGGCTCCTTCCCTTAGTGACTCCCTCACAAGTTCTCTTTCCAGGTCAGTCTTCTGGATGTAAAAGAGGACATAGGCATGTTGGCTCAGTGCACAAGTCACATCACAGGCGGTGACCTTAGCATCATCCATTTTATACCACTGGCCATTTCCAGCTTTTATGAAACAGAAGTAATGTCCGCTGTGACAACTCCACCCAGCATGCACCAGTACGGCATAGAGGACGTAAACCAGCGGTCCTGCCCTCTGCTCACACAGGTAGGGTTGCATGTCAAGGCACTCAGGATATTGTATTTCCTTAGCCATTTTGCTGCCTGTGAAATGTGAGAATCGTTTCAACACCAGGATAAGGACCTTCGAGGGAGTGTGCAAAGTCAACGTCTTGGAAGCAGGCACCTTCCCTAGACAAGTACTGCAATGATAGGCATTTTCACCATCCAACTTCTCGGGTTTCACCAACTGCTCCAAAGCTTGGCTCACAGTCTGAGCGGCCACGATGTCCAGGCTAATGTCCAGGTATGGGTCCAAAGTGCTTGAGATGCCTTGGCAGTGGAGACACTGGATTTGAGACCTCCAGTACCCCCCAAAGACTTGACGGATGAGGGTGATGTCCTCAGACTGACGGTCTGAAGACTTGTCCTCAGGCAAGCATGCTTGATGCATTGCGTCCAAAGTGAACATCAGAAACTCATGGGCGTCTTCCTGCTTGTGTGTGTGGAAGGCAGCAAACAGTGCTGGCAGGGGACGGATCACATCTCCAGGATGGCCAAGGGCCCGCGTCACGTGAGTTTGCAGAGCACACAGCATGCAGAATGTCTGCTTCCCACAGGTTTTCTTGTGCTGCTGGGACAACACAGAGCTGGCAAGGGGCGGTGTGTATGTGAGACACTGCAGGACCGCGTTCACATAGCAGGTGTTCCCCAGGTTCTGAAGCCCAGCCCCAGCCACCGAAGGTCCCTTGTAACTGACGAGTTTCTTTGTGGGAGCCAAACCTTTAGTCAGGTAGCAGAGTCTGTGAGATGATGGTGATGGCTTCTCAGGCAGAAAGGGTTCCCCCTGGACTTCAGCACCACCTACATTTGACCAGCATGAGTTGAGGTTTGGAAAGACCTTGAACTGAGAGTCCTCTTTGCGGTGGAGAGCAGCAGCCTCCATGTCCCCAGAAACAGTTCACGAGATCCTCCACGTGGAGCCTCTGGTTGCAGAGGGATGCTTCTCTCACTGAGCCACCCTCCAAATGACAGGTATGGCCCTCTCCTCAGCCTTTTAAGTCTCTCTCCACCCACATGATTAGATTAGGTACGAGATTACCCAATCACTTGGCTGGAATAAGGGATTTAGGGTGTGGTCACTCTCCTTAGGCAGAGAAATGCGTCAGGCCTGCGCACCTCCTTCCCCTCCCTCCCACAAAAGACAGACACACGTTTCAGCCCTTTCTCAGCCTCCCTACCTTCCATCACAGCCTTCTGGGCAGATTTTCTTCAGAGTTTCCAAGTTCAGAGGAAACCCTTTAGGAATACATACTTTGCTTTCCCAGTAATATCAAGTGAGCTGAGAAGTGTGAGACATTAGTTTTCTAAGATAGGGAGCATCATTTTCCCAAAGGAGCTCAGGGATTGCTTGGGAAGACAGTCCTCCCCACCAGCCAGAATGTATGTAGAATCATCCTGTTTTTAGAATGTTTACTGGCAGATGCTTTGCCTCTAAAATTCCATCACACTCTCTAATATGATTCACGCATTCAGGGATCATGGAGACCTTTATAAATATGTTAGTCTATCTAGATGTGGCCCAGAAATTGTAACCATAGATCCTGTGGCTGGCCTCATGCTTCTTTGGAAAACACTTTTTTTTTTTTCTTAAGCTCCATCCCTATATGTGTACCTACCAAATATCCAGTGCTCATTTTATGAACTATTATGCTTTACCTCCTGGAATTACATAAGGGATAAAGCCACAGGAAAATCAATAAATATAGCTCAGCCTGAAGGAATCTTGGTATCCAACCTTCTCTTTCTGGATTTACATCAGCATTCACACAGATACACACACACTAACAGACATACATTCGCACACACACATACAAAGTTTGAAATGGATCTCGTGAAAGCATCCAGAAGCATCCGTTCAGCTCCCTGCAAGACAGCGGCAACACCTCCTAGATGACTTTCCGCTGTGTGGTCCACACCCACATGAGGAAGTCCACACACCTGGCTTTGCAATCCGCAGGGGAGGTCAGAAGAGGGAGGCTTGCGTGGCGTTCTCCAATCAGCAGGGGGCGACGCTGGTCAATAGAAGCTTTTCCTAGGCTCCCAAGGAGACTGGACATTGCGCAGGCGCTCAGGCTGGCAGGTCTGCATCTCCATGCCCTGCCGCTGCAGCCCAGGCATTTCCTAGGGCCCTAAGGGGACAATGAATATTCACAGAAGGTCCTGGGACCTAGGATACCCTCCCTGTGACTCTAAGTTTAGTACTCCTGGACCCTGAGCTATGAGCTAAGAGAGAATTTTGAGGGTGCTCAGGCACACGGTAATATGTTTTCCAGGATTTTAGGATGGCAAGAGCCGTTCCAGGGCACCCAAGTGGCATTAGAAAGATCGTCCTAGCTCTAGTGAGCCCAGGAGGCCTGCCTGGCTCTTCCGGCTGTACAGGATATGGGTCTGACATCTGCAGGGAACGTGTATATGTTTCCAGGCTCAGCCAACTTGGGGACATTATCCACACGGCTTCCCTGCCAGCATGGGTGTGTATGTGCCCCAGGAAGGGGACATGAGCATGTCAAGAGGGACCTGAGAGGAGATCAAGCAGCGGGGCAGGGGAACTGTAGCCTCAGTGTGTGAAGGTCTTTTTGAACCATCAGAAATGGTCTCCAAAAACCAGACACCCCTCATGAATGGGAACTGTACTCAATGTTTGGTAACAACCACCTGTGAATAAGCCATAATAAGAAACATAACAATCAAAGTAGTAATCAATAGCAACGTAATGATCAGAGGATGATCACAACCACTTGAATGCTATTAAAACAATTAGGACTGTCAGTATGACTACTACAAACCTAAGGAGGTGGGAGATTCAGGTACAGAGTCCTCAAACTCCTTGTCAAATGACAAGGTATCAGGACCATCTTCCTCAGTATCTCAGACTCTGAGCCCTAGGTTTTCACTGAGAAAACTATCCCATAAGGCAAAAACAGGCAGCCTGTGATCTAGAAAGCCGAGCCAACGAGGTCAGGTCATGGGTGAACTAGGGAACTTGTGTGCACATCCCAGCAGTGGAGCCTTAAGGCATGGAGGTGGTCTGGGGGTAGCCAGCCACACCGTACCCATCAGATTTCAGGTGTTTGGCCAGCCCAAGTGCCGTGCAAAGAAGGCAGGAGCCAGACCCACACCTGGTATCTACGAACCATGCCTGGGACTCCCACTAAACCCCAAGTATTTTCTTAGCCTGAGCAACCCCATTGCCCTTCTGCCACCTTTTCCATCAGACCCCTGGGGGCAAGGTAGCCAAATCTGCATGTGGAGGCGCTGGGCTGTTGGAGTGGTTGGACAACCCACCAGACCAGCAGGGGGGCGCAACAAAGGCCAGCACGGGAGGCTTACACTGCTTTTGGGAGGACCAGGAGAGTGAGCAAGTTGTTGGAGTAGGTGGGCCATCGCCATCCTGTGCCTTCCAGAGCAATACCAGCCTTGTTTTGAACAAGGAGGGAACTTTATCTTCTTTTATGATGTTCAGTTAGCCAGCATTTAGTACATCACAAGTTTTTGTCGTAGTGTTCAACAATTCATTATTTGTATGTAACACCCAGTGCTCATCCTAACACGTGCCCTCCTTAATGCCCATCACCCATTTACTCCATGCACCCCCCTTCCCTCTGAAAACCTCAGTTTGTTTCCTGGAGTCCAGAGTCTCTCATGGTTTGTGTCCATCCCTGATTTCTTCCCAGTTTTTCCTCCCTTCCCTTGTGGTCCTCCACGCTATTCCTTATGTTCCACATAGGCGTGAAACCATAGGATAATTGACTTTCTCTGCTTGACTTATTTCACTCAGCCTAATCCCCTCCAGTTCCATACGTGTTGATGCAAATGGTGGGTATTCATCCTTTCCAACGGCTGAGTAAGGAAGGATCTTTAGACATTTCTAGGGACTGTCATTTGTCTGCAATGTGTGGTACTCAGAAACACCAGCATCACCTTCAGCATTCTCCTCCCTCCCGTTTCGACTTACTGCCATTGATAAGACACTATCGTTACCTCTATGCCTACTTCCCTCATTTCAGCAAACCTTAAGATTCCTGTTCCTCAAGACAAATGAATAAATATCCTGCTTCAAGTGTAATAATATTGCTTATGCTTCCTCGAATATACTTGGCCGGGAGTTTTAGAGACTGCTGTTCTCTTTAATGCTTCCAGTCGCTTTCTTGGTCAAATGCGGGGAGTCTGATGCAGGCTGTGGTTGGCATGTCTGGGCAGGATGGTTAAGACCGTTAGTCCCTGTTTCTATCCTGAGTGGAGAAGGGTGTGTTTGATTCTGGAGTCAGCTGGGATCTCAGGAGGAATCCATCTGAGGAGATCAGGGTTGAAACAGAACAGAGAGGGAGAGCCAAGGGTGGAATAAAGCCATACAGACAGAGTCAAGCCCAAAAGATCAGCTGTATGGAGTTAGTTCTCTTGGACTCAGTTACCCTTACAAGTAGGACCTTATCACCTCCCTCTTCCTGGGTCCGAGAGCTTTATTATGGCTCTGTCGTGCCATTATCTGAGAGTCACTGACTCTTGGAGAACAAAAGCAGAGGGGGTTTGGAGACAAAAAATTTTGAGAAAAATGCCCCCGTTTCTGTTACCCAGATCCTGTTCAGTTCCAGTGAAGAAACAAGCGGTTCTAGACACCTGGAAAGACTCTGACTGCACTGTATCTCAGTTTGTCTTTACCAGTCATAGGATGTGGGGCACACACTGGGGAGCCATCATTCAGGGATCAGGACATTACGGTTCTCTCAAACTTTGACTTTCCCACGCAGCCGCTTCTCACTGTGTCGGCAGTGGGGATTTTGTCCTGTGTGTACGATTCTCTCAAGAGCTCAGATTCTCAAACTGACCAAGTCTTAAATAAATTTGTTTTGTTACCTGGGGAGACTTGGTTTGGAAAGAATAGAATGACAAAGGAAGATGACAGCGGTTCTCGTGGGTGAAGTGTCCATACAGACAGGTGGAAAATGGCTTCATTTCAGTCCGCAGCTCACCAGGACCAGTGGGATGGCTCTGTTTGCATAAAGAGGATATTTCAATACCTCCTTGAGGGTACCTAGGGACAGAGGTATCCCATGAGACCAGAATGGTCTTCAAGGGAGGACAGAGAGTCCTTGTTATTTTGGAGGCTCCTGGAAGTGGGCAGTTTTGAGTGGAAAGAATTGTCAAATGGGAACATAAGCTACCTACATATTGATAATAGAATGGAACAACAATCTTTCAGTTCAGGTAAAGTGATTTAGACTAGGTTGACAAAGCACCTGGTCTGAACAGGGGCAAAGTATTTTGTCTGTGAACTTGGTCCAGACTCCACTGACTCCAGTTATATTCAGTCGTCTTGTTCTGAGCTCCCACAGCCTTCCCATCAGGCTGTGGAACCTGCCACATTGTATGTTAGCTGGCTGGACATATATCTGTCTTCCTGCTAGAGTCTGAGCTTCTAGAGCACCTGGATGGCTCAGTGGGTTTAGCATCTGCCTTCAGCTCAGGTCATGATCCTGGGGTTCTGGGATGGAGCCCCCTGTCAGGCTCACTGCTCGTCAGGGGGTCCGCTTTTCCTTCTCTCTCTGTTCCTCCTCCCAACTCATACATGCTCTTTCCCTTGTGCTCTCTCTTAAATCAATCAATCAGTATTTAAAGTCTGAGCTTCTGCTCCCTGAGTTGAGCAAGGAGGTGAGCCCCTCAATATCTTCTTTTCAAAAAGCGCAGGACAGTGAAATATCACAGAGCCTAAAGGCAGGACTTCTGGATTTGAGATCTGAAGCTCCATCCTGTCTTCTAGCTGGAACTTTGGGACATAGAACCTCGTCACATTTGAATCTCAGATGCTCTGGCCAATGATCTGTAGCCTTCAAACAGCACTATGGAGGAGGTTTGGTTGGAAACGTGGTTTTAAAAACTCAGATTCTTAATAAAGTGTTCCCAATATGAAAGTGTTAGAGTAGGAGACAGACTTCTGACTTTCAAAAATATTCTAGGTGACTAGAATCAATTTGGTTCTGGAAACATTGACTTATATTATTTTTTTAAAGATTTTATTTATTTGAAAGAGAGAGAGAGAGAGATCATGAGAGTTGGCAGAGGGAGAAGCAGACTCCCCGCTGAGCAGGGAGTCCAATGCGGAGTTTCATCCCAGGACCCTGGGATCCTGACCTGAGCCGAAGGCAGATGCTTAACCAACTGAGCCACCCAGGTGCCCCGACTTATATTATTTTTAAGCCCACTTCTAATTTTAATGTTCTAAGAACGTCTGTCAATCTGAGTGTGACACTTCCGCTTCGTTTTTAGGGTTGAACAACACTCATGGTGAGTGTGTGTGTGTGTGTGGATATGAAATGTGGAACAAAGCCCAACCCCCAATTCTAGGTAAATGAGAACAATGTTAGTGAGGAGAAAGAAGGGAAGAAAAATTATAGCACAATTTGCGCATACTAGTGAGTAATCTATGTGGATTTATGCAATGAGGGAATTGTGTGATTTGTGAGGGAGAATAAGTGTGAGCAAGCCATTATTAACTTGAGTGTCTGAGTAAATGGGAGCAATATTTACTAAGATCTAGAATAGTAAATGAAGGTCAGTTTTGGAAAGGAAGGAATAAATTGCAATAAACACAAGTCACTTTTAGGTGCCTATCAGAAGTCCAGTTAGGAAGATCAATGCCTTGTAAAACTTCAGCAAGAAGTTAAAGTTGGAAATACAGTGTAGGATTTTTATCAGACAGGGCCCATGTAGGTCAACAGAAATTACACTGGGTATTTAGAAAGAAGGAATGGTGACCAAGATATGCCTAAGAAGTCACTGGTCTCCTTGTAAAGACAAATTCCAGCATCAAAAAGGTGGCAAAGGATGATGTTTCTGTAAATTGAGAAGCAAAGAGAGATACATTATACATGCCACAGTTCATTTGGCAAAAAAAAAGAAGGGAAGAATAAAGGGAGGAAAAACAGGGGAAGAGACCTAAGTATATTTAGATTCTCAAAGGCAGTAATTTTATCTGAGACTGTGGGTAAGAAACTTCTTGGGAAAGACCTGAAACCCTTGCAACAGCGAGCATCATCTGCTCGCTTCACTCTTATATGGTTTTCAGAATAAAAAATCCAGCTCATTAACCATAAAGATATATAATAGCACCAGAACATTTTTTTGAAACACATTTTTACTTCTTATTTTACAGGCTTTTACAAATTGTCTTATCCTAGGAAATTGTGTTTTATTTTGTTCTCTCTTATTACATCTCTCTCTACAGGAAGTGGGCTTAATTGAATAGGTAATGAAATTCTCCAGAGCAGACCAAAGGGGCTGTGTTTCTTCTGTTCTAGAAGGGTGTGCTGTAAATCGAAGATGAAAATGGCCTGTGAAATATATCTTGCTCTACCTCAAACCTGGGCCTCTGAATTTTGGCAAGTCCGGACAGAGGCAAACCTGTGTGTCTTTACTATTGGCCCTGAAAAGCAAGGATTGCAAGGTCACAGGAGGGATTTTGGAAAGTATGCAATTTTTCTGCAGCTGGTTTCCACTTCTTTCTCCACCCAACTCTTTACTGGAGCTGCTAAGAAGTGTTTAATTTCCAGACTTCTGCCCTTGGCCAGCACACCATTCTGTGGACATGCTAACAACGTAAGACCAAAAAACCAGAAGTCTGAATATGGCTGCGACTAAGCCAGCAACAGTGGGATCTTCTTGGGCCTATATCTCCCTCTCTGTAATGAGGGTGTGGAGTTAGACTTATCTCTAGGGACCTTGTGCTCGAATAGTCCATGAATGACATGTTCTCATTGCAAGTGGCCAGAATGAAGATGCTTTCAATCTTGGGCCACCTTAAACTTTGACACAGGCCAGTTTCTTTGTGGCACTTGATGTCCGGGATTGGACAGGGAGTGGGGGCCATTCTAATTGTCTGTGAAGGAGCTGGAGAAGTCCATGCTGACAGTACGGCTAAGGCAGCGATGATTCGTGTCCAGCATATGGGCCATTTACTATGTGGTTGAATACCCTCTTATTTCAGACACCAGAGTCTGAACAGCAAAGGCCCGGGGTCACACTTCTGTCGGAAGCCAGGACTTTAGAACTTCTCTCAAGCACAGTCCCACCTTTCCATTGTACCTGTTTTATCTGTTCATTTGCTCACGCCCTATGCCAGCAAGTGGGGATAGCCAAAGTAAACCCCACACAGTGTGTTTCCTTGGGGATCTCCTGGACTAGAGAAGACATTTCTCTGCAGCATCAGAAGCTGGACTGACAGCTTCATTCAAATAATGTCAAGTTTGGAGGTCAAGAGAGAAAATCCAGACAGGTTTGCTGTATGGAGCTCACAGCCAGAAGACCTTCATTCTTACTTTTTGTGGTTGCTGCTTGGCTTTTACTTGTTCCCCTTTTTCTTGCAGCAAAATGGTGTCAATTCAGCTCGACAGCCCCCAATCTTAACTTCGAAGGAGAGACACTCGACTTCACAGCGCCCATTCCTTTTCTTACACTGTATCTGTCTGTATATTCCTCCGTGGGCTAAGTGAAGAAAGCAGGGCTTCAGTTACCCAAACGCTGGTGACCAGAAAGCAACACAACATCATCCAGGCCAAATTCACAGCTCCTCATTACCAAATCTCCTGCAGACACAGAGTACACACCTAGAGCTCAGAAAAAACACCTGAATAGTGGTGTGGGAGCTCAGATTCTCTGCACAACTGATGTAGTGTCCTTACTTGGTATTCAATTTCTTCCACCACAGTCATTTCTAGAATATCTAGAAGTAGAGAACTTCTTCCTGGGAGGGAGACAGTATACTTTCTAATTCCAATAAACAGTCCTTTCCAATTTGTGGTTTTTTCACATCTCCAAATTAATAGTCTCGGATATATAACAAAAGGTAAAGACAATACTGTTGACACGGTAGTCAATGATAGCCTATATGCACTGCTGTGTGGTTGTTGAGTTTCACAATTTTAAGTGTGAAGATAAAAGAAATGTGGTACTGGTCCACTTTGTAAACTTATCAATGGGATAGGCAACAGGTTTTCCTTCAGAACAAAGACTAAGCTGAAGAGATCAAAAATATTTTGAGAAGAATGATTGAAAAAAGTTTTTGGCGATATGTGTTCTCGGGACAAATAATAGAAAAAAATGGGAATCAGTTCTCAAAAGGAAATTATTACTCTCGAAAAGAAATTATTCTTGGAAAGTACAACTTTGGGGTGGGGGAGAAGAATATATATGGTTGTCATATACCTGAGATACTGCTGTGCTGAAGAGACACTGAACTTGTTCATGCCCCAGTTAGGACTCAGACCAAGGGAAAAGAATCACATAACCTTAGATTTCTGCTCAAAGTAAGGGGAATTTTTTAATAGTCCAAAGTTGAACTTGGGATATTATAATAGGTCACTGAACTTCGTCAGGCAACTGGACAATCAATTGATGTGGAATACCTATAAGGTTTTTAAAGATTGGGGCAGATAACAAGAATGAGAATGATGATGAAAAACAATGACAGGCAAACAATAGTAACAGTGAACTTTCTCAGGGCACTGAGGATGTGCCTGGCTTTGTTTAAGCAGTTTACATAAACAGAGGGATCATTAAATCTTCCCCAATCAGTAATTTTCTTTTCAGATAATGGATAACACATGGAGACTCAGCAAAATGTGTCAGTCCCTGGTCCTGTGTCTCTGCATGGCCCCATGGATAAGTTTGGAGGAATGGAATAGGAATGGAATGATGTAGCTACTTCTATGCAATCTTTTTAATCATGCCCTTTACTTACTTTTCAGCCCTTTCTGTTAGAGCATCTTTAGAATCAGATAAAACAGTCACATGTTTAAGATGCAAAGTTAACCTTCCTCCCTAGTCTCAACATGACTTGATGGAGAAGAACCTTCTTTCTACCCACAATAGTCAACTTACTTGCCTTTGGACTTTTCCACAAGAGAAAAATAAATTATTTTTTTCATTTACTCTCTTTTTAAATGTCTTTGTTAAAATAAGTTTGCCTTGGGGCACCTGGGTGGCTCAGTGGGTTAAAGCCTATGCCTTCAGCTCAGGTCATGATCCCAGGGTCCTGGGATCAAGGCCCGCATCAGGCTCTCTGTTCAGCAGGAAACCTGCTTCCTCCTCTCTCTCTCTGCCTGCCTCTCTGCCTACTTGTGATCTCTGTCTATCAAATAAATAAATAAAATCTTAAAATAAGTTTGCCTTTAATTAATGCAACAAGTGTCTTCATCTTTCAAATGATCCTATTATTATGACCATTTATAGAAAGGAAATTGAAGCACAAGAGTTGACAGAACTTAAAAGGATGGCAACTGAGATCCAACCTCACATGTTTTGGCATAATAGTCAGTGTTCATTACCTCTTGTGTTTATCATTAAACTCATTTCCTGCTCTGAGATTCTCTGTGTTTGTTGTGATCGTGGTGGTCCTAATCCGAGGCCACACTGTACTTATTGTTAGGATTCAAATGTGCCTGAGTGAGTTTGGGAACAGGAGTCCTTAGTGAATCAGAGACCTGATGAATGGGGATGGAGAGGATGGCTAAATGTGTTTCTCCACCGGAATCCATTGTCTGACCTCTGAGAAAAGAGACTGGGGCAGAAGCTAAGAAACTGATTTGATAAATGAGTCTTTGAAACACAAGGACATGTTTTTATGTCTGCTTTCAAAAGTGCAATATGAATGCCACCTCTCAGAAAGCCCCGCCTGATCCCACAGCTGGAACCAAGCTTCTATCTCCATGGCTTTTCTTTATAGTCTGCATCTTTTATGGTGTTTATGGCAACTGTTCTGTGCATCTTCCCATCTCTTCCATTCACTTATATACACATTTGAAATGTATCAAATGCCTATTTACTATTCTGGGCAAACTATTTTTTTTTTACCAATACAGAAATAATAACATCATAAACTTCAAGCAAATTAAGGGTGAAGACCATGCTCTGATTATATTTTTGACCTTCACTTTACCTACTTCTGCTATCATGCCCAGACAATTTCTCATTAAGAGGTAGGCACACGTTTCATATCTATGGGCTTGGTAGGCCTACTGAAGCCTGATTGTATAGAAATAAGTGTAGAAATCCAGGAACCATGAAGAAGTAAAGTGCTTCATGATACATGGGGAACCCCCATTAGAAATGGCTTCATAACAGAAAGAACAAAGCATAGTTGAGAAAGGATGAATATAAAAGTTTCTTAGGGGGACACCTGGATGTCTCAACTGGTTGGGTATCTGACTCTAGATTTTGGTTCAGGTCATGATCTCAGGTTCACAGGATGAAGCCCCACATCGGGCTCTGAGCTCATTGGGGAGTCTGCTTGGGATTCTCTTTCTCTTTCTTTCTGCCCCTCCCCCAACTCTTTCTCTCTAAAATAAATAAATAGATCTTTTTAAAAATTTTTCTTAGGGATAAAGTCTTGGCTGTACTGAGCAAAAAGAGACCATTTCAAAGCTCTCAAAGATCGAAAAACAAACTAACCAAGTCGCTAGTTGTTTAAATGATAAAATTTTCCTTAAGTATGGGAGAACTAGAAAGAAATTCTGAATAATCAAAGATTAGGAGATTTGGACCAACTAGTAAGACATACAAAAATAGACCAAGAACCTCTTATCATGATTTTAGTCTCATTTAGGCTACAAAAGCTATAATTCTCTAAATTAACAAGTGTGTTTGGAATTTGCTTCTGGAATGTTCTCTCATTTTAGAGCAATCACTTTGGCATATGCTGAAGCTGTGTTGAAGAATACAGAAGGAAAGAGATCTGAATGTAAAGAGAAGACTAAATCCCGGGTAAAATATTTAGGGAAATTAACCAGATACTCTTCTGGGTGGAGCTAGTCTGGCTCCGTGTGGTCCCATTGTTTTGGGTCTCAGCTCAAGAAAAGATTTCCAGTAACTGTCCTGTCCTGGGACCATTTTAGAACACAGGGATGAACCATGCACTTTTCTAAAACCTGAGGTTTCTTCTCAAAAGACAAATTGTCATCCTTATATCTATTAGGATTTCCCTCTTACCTGAGAAAATGTGAACAAGGAGAATGAGAGCAGCAGAAATTAAGGACAAGATTCTCATGGCTCCAGACATCAGTGGAGAGAGGGTACAGTTGCTGGAATACAGCGCTTTTATCAAGGGAAGTTGATTAAAACAAGTTCTACAGCTCTGAAAGGGCTGGAAGTCAACTTGGGGTTTAGTGTTCATTAAGAAGAAACTATTGTTCATGCTCCACTGAGTAATGTGTGGGCTGCTGGATCAGATATTATCCCAATGATGTTTATGGGGGAGTAGGGCAGACAACTTGTTCTCCTGATTGTATTCCTCTATTCTATGTCTCTGCCTACATGTCTGTTTTTCCCTGAAGCCCTGTTTTGGGTACCTCCACTTCCAGAAGGTCTATAACCCCATTCCTCTTCTTCTTCTCTAAGATGATACGCGCAACCTGGTCTCTTATAAGACTCACTTGGCAGCTGTTAATGGGTGTCTGGTATAATGGCTTTTCAAAAATTATAGCATATGAAAATTTTTTACCTGTCCAGTGTGACTACAAACAAGATCCACAGAAGAAAACGACTCTCCTTCATCCTTTTCCTTCCATTCATTCCTCGTGACACTCCTTTGCAGTAGTAGATGTTCAAAATACATGGGTTCTTTGACTTATTAACTGATAATTGTCTAGTTAGAGGAACTCATGAAACAATTGATTTGGAAATTGTTATTAAATGCTCAAAGTTTTTATATTTGTAAGATATTAATATTAGGGATAATGGCATTATGACTAAAAATGACCATATCTCATATGTTATGGGAATAGCTTTCATTCAAATGTGGGTTGGGGAACTATTTATGTTTATTTATGTTACCAAGAAATTTGAATCTTATTCTAAAATCAAAGGGAAGTTATTGAAGGATTTTAAGTAGGGGGGGTTATTTGAAAGATTAAAACTCAAACAAGGTGTTCCATTTCAAATAAAGCAAAGTGAGCACCTAACAGGTGGACCCTCCCACTGGTAACAAGTAAAACTTTGGGGGAAGAAATTACCTGAAGAATATGAAAGCTGAAACAAATACAAGAATATTTTATTTTATTTTATTTTTCAAAGATTTTATTTATTTATTTAACAGAGGTCACAAGTAGGCAGAGAGGCAGGCAGAGAAAGAGGGGGAAGCAGGCTCCCAGCTGAGCAGAGAGCCTGATGTGGGGCTTGGTCCCAGGACCCTGAGATCATGACCTGAGCTGAAAGCAGAGGCTTAACCCACTCAGCCACCCAGGGGCCCCACAAGAATATTTTAGAAAAAAGTCAAAACTTGGAAAAATGAAACAGCACAGAGTATGTTCTCTCTGGTTGCAATGTGGTGTGGAAACCTTAACTCAAAACAAACAAAAATAGCTATCCTCTTTCTAAACTAAGAACACAAGGTCAGAGCCAAGGGAGACTGCACCTGTTGAAAATGAAGACCCAGAGAAGGGAGTTTAGGTTCTATATGTAAACTCTGCCCATGACTTTAGCTAGCCCTTGAGCCATGCTTGCACCTAGTTAAGGTAAAACAAAATGACAAACACACAAACACCGCTGAGATTTGAACTGCTACCCTACAGACAAGGTAATATTTGCAAATTGAGTTTAATAAAGTCACTTTCCTGTTAAAACAAAAACATCAGGGCACCTGGGTGGCTCAGTCAGTTAAACATCTGCCTTCAGCTCAGGTCATGATCCTGGTGCCCTCGGATCGAGTCTCACATGGGGCTCCCTGCTCAGCAGGGAGTCTGCTTCTCTGACTCCCTCTGCCCCTTCCCCCTGCTTGTTCTCTCTCTCCCTCTCTTTCAAACAAACAAATAAAATCTCTTTTTAAAAAATCTTTTAAAAAAGATTAAAAAAAAGAGAGAGAGATTTTATTTATTTATTTGACAGAGAGAAACACAGCGACAGAGGGAACACAGCAGAGAGAGTGGGAGAGGGAGAAGCAGATTTCCCGCTAAGCAGGGAGCCCGATGCGGGGCTCCATCCCAGGACCCTGGAATTGTGACCTGAGCCGAAGGCAGACGCTTAATGACTGAACCAACCAGGTGCCACTAAAATCTTTTTTAAAAAAACAACTTTTACAACATCAACATTCTTCTGAGGATGCAGCAACATCACATTTCCTCTTCAACATTTAGAGTGGCCCGGACATCAATGATGTTGAAGTAATCAGACAAGGACTTTAATATACCTATTTCAATCAATTTTAAACATGCAAGATCTCATTAAAGAACAGAAAATATAAAGATACTTTGAGACTAAAAAATACAATATCTGAAAAAAATTAACTGAATAGATTTGATAACATAGAAAATGTGACAGGATCATGAGTCACTGAATCAATAAAAATTATGAGATCTGTAGATCAGAGAGAAAAAAGATTGAGAAACACAGGCCTTTGAGGGCCTGAGGGATAATATCAAAGACAGGTAATTGAAGTCCCAGAATAAGGAGAGAAACATAATGGGGTAAAATTAGTTCAAGGAAATAAAGGCTGAAAACTCCCAAATTTGGTGAAAGACAAATTGACCAAACCAGGAAGTCTGCAAATTGCCAAGAATATAAATACCATGCTGAGGCAAATTATGGTCAAACTTCTGAAACCCAGAAAAGGGAGAAAATCGTGAAAACATCCAGAGAAGAATAACACTTTCAGTTCAGGGAAACAATGATTGAGTTACCATTGGCTTCTGCTCAGAAACATCAGAAACAAAAGAGGTCAGGTGACCATTGATGCTCCTTGCAGCGCAGAAGGAAAACAGGCACAACACTGTGGGCTCCAAACTCCATCTGCAGGAAAAAGTCCTTTAAAAAAGGGTAACGGAGTGATTGGCATTAAGGAGGGCAGGTGTGATGATGCGTACTGGGTGTTAATATGCAACTAATGAATCGGTGAACACTCCATCAAAAACTAATGATGTACTAGTACTAGGCTGGTTGAACATAATAAAAGAAGAAAAGGGGAAGATAAACTAAACATTTTTTCAGGGCAAAGAAAATGAAAATAATTTTTTCTCTAGCAGAGATTCCCTACAGGAATACTGTAAAAGGAAATTCTGTAAAAAAAAAAAGAAAACAAAACAAAGGGAAATGCCAAAAGGAAATTTGATTTTCAAGAAGAATGAAACACATCAGAAATGATAAATATCAGAGTAAGTGTTTAAAAAGTACCTTGTCTTTTAATGTATTTGAAATATATGTGATGTCTTAATGCAAAAACTGTAACATTGCCTTGTGGGTTATAATGTATGTGGTGGTGATCCACACAGAAAATACAGTAAAAAGGACTATTATGAGAATGAATGAGAAATACATCTACCTATACAATTACAAGGCTTCCAAACTTTAAATAAGGTAGATTAATATCAACTCTAATTAGATATAAAAAGTTAAGGGTGTCTATTGATATCCCCATTGAAGGCACTAATCATAATAAACACATTATAATGGTAGTTTTGACACAAATACCCCAATAATCTGAAGAAGATAAGAGATAGAGAACAAAGGAAAAACTCAAGGAGAACAAACACACCAGAAATAGTAAATTGATAGACCAACATCTAATTAATCTATCATTATTTATGTAACAATATCAAGGGACTGAACATTCTCCTTAAAAGGTAGAGATAATCAGATAAATTACACAGGAAGACAAAAACGTGTGTTATTTATAAAAGAACTAACTCTGCAAACATTTTTTTCTTTTGAAGTAATTATAGACTCATAATAAGTTGCAAAAATGGAACAGAGAGGTCTTGTGCACCCTTTACCCAGCCTACTCCAAGGGGAACATTGCCCATAATTGTGAATTGTCAAAGCTAGGAAATAAATTGGCCAAGTAAAATCAGACCACAAATTATAAGGAAAGCACTGTAAATATAAAGAGGCACAGAAAGATTGAAAGTAAATGAATGGAAAAACATAAACTATGAAAATATCAAGAGTAAGGAGGCTGGAGTGATAATATTCATTTCAGATTAAAAAAAAGAATATTATCAAATAGAAAGTGGGATGTTGGGTAACATGTTTACACATTAACTGATTGAATTAAAGGACGAAACAGGTCTATGCTCTAAGTAGAAGATTTTGATTTCACTCTTCTCAGCAAAGGGTAGAACCAAAAGTAGTAAACACGTTTGACTTACTTAAACAGTCCTATCACCACGTTGACTGACTTAATATTTACAGTCGACACAGCATAAAGCAACAGCAAAATACACATACACATTTTTTCAAGTACATACGATACATTCATCCAAATAGATCACACGCTAGGTCATAAAACATTTATATTTTTGTGGAATTATCGATTTCTCCCTTCAATGTGTCAGTTCTCATTTTTCATGTATTTTGTGGTTCTGGTGAGGTTTATACACACTTATCACGGTCACGTCTCCTTGAGGGGTTGATGCGCCTATCACTGTACAATGTTCTCTTGTTTCTAACTCTGTGTTCTCTCATTCTTCAACTTTTGACCTCTTCATTTCCTTGAACACAGCATATAGTTGGATCTTTAAAAAAAAAAAAAAAATCTCCAGTCTGCAAGGCTATAATGGGAGTGTTTAAATCCATTTGCGTTTTATGCCACAATCGATGAGGTAGGATTTATATGTGCCATTTGCTATTTGTTTTCTTATTTATTCATTTAGAAAGAGAGAGCTTCAGGGTGGGGAGACAGACAGAGGGAGAGAGAGAATCCCAAGCAAGCTCCACATCAAGCGTGGAGCCCGAGGCGGGGCTCGATCTTATGACCCTGAGATCATGACCAGAGCTGAAATCAAGAGTCAGATGCTGAACCGACTAAGCCACCTAGCTATCCCCTGCTATTTGTTTTCTAAATGTTATTTCTTTCCCTCCCACTCCTGCCTTACTGTCTTCTTTTGTGTTAAATAGATGTTTTTTTGAGGAACCATTTGAATTCCTTTGTCATTTATGGTGCTATGTATGTTTGAGTTCTATTATAAATGACTTGGGGGTTTGCAATCAGTTTTAAACAATCTAGTTTGGATTAATACTAACTCCATTCCAATGGTGAACAAAACGTTACTCCGTATAGCTTGGTTTTTCTCCCCTTTCTTTTCTGCTGTTGGGAAGAAGTTGGAGTTTTGAAGTACAAGAGACATTCTGGCTGGCCTTGAGGGAGAAAGCTGCCTGTTTATGGAAAGAGCCACAGGGCAGGGAACGCAAGGCAGCTTCTTCGAGCTCAGGACAGCCCCCAGCCCCCAGCCTGCAGGGAGACAGCCGCCCACCACAGGCCTACAATGGCAAGTGACAGAATTTTCCTGACAGTCCTGGGGGCGGGGGTGGGGGTGGTGGTGCAAGGGGATCTCTTGCCTCAGATTAGATCAAAGTCCCAGATGACCCCATGCCACTAAGTCCCCGGGGTAGGGGAAACCCTGAGTCGGGGTGCAGCTACACCATGCCTAGACTTGGGACACACAGAAGTGTGAGAGAATGAGTGGTGTTTTTAAGCAGCTAATTTTGTGGTACTTTTTGACACAGTGACAGAAATAAGTGCAAGAGTATTCCAAGGTAGATCTCCCTTTGGGGAACACACGGGTATGTTCTTTTGAGACTCCTGTGTGGCCCACGGCATTGGACAATTTCCTCAATGGTTGATGTTCTTTCTGGACCGTCTTAGGACTCTCCCTCCGCCCCTCACCTCCCAGGGCTGTATCCTAAAACCACTTAATGCTGAGTCCCTTTGTTTTAGCAGGCCACAGTATTTGGAAATTTTCCCTATAGGATGGTTTCAGCCCAGTGACCTTGTGTAGCATTCTCTTGGTCTGTGAGAGCCATGCCTCTTTTGCTCTGCCTAATACGGTAAGTGCAGTCACTCCAGAGCTGGCCTTTCCGTCCGGCCACTGTGGAAGGCTACAGCCACAAGCTCTTCGCCGGCAAACATTTTCAGGTGTGAGCACCACAGGGCGGTGTGTTTGGTTTTCCAAGTACCTCTTGAAATGAAGCCCATTTCATAAGGATTGATGTGAAAGGGTTATTTTCCTCACCTGTCCCCCTTGAGAGCCAGAGTGAGGTCCCAATCATAGCACACCAACCTGTTCTCCAAAGAAATCTGTCCCCTGCCTTCTCTTGTTTTCTCTTATTTTCTCAAGTCACAGGAACAAGACTAAGTGTTTCAGAGCACGTTCTGTGGTCAACTTCTTTGCCGTTCCCGCCTCTGGGGTCCAGTACTTCAGTGGGGAATGTGGGAGAAAATGATACTCAAGGTTTTGTCCTCTGCCATTTGGTAATTGAGCCCAAATGGATCAGTCTTGCTCTACAGGTTCTGCCGTTCCCTTTCAGTTATGGTGAGGGAGTTCTGAAACAGAACCCCAAATGAAGAAGGGAAAATAAACAGTTAGCGTAGTCAGACCAGAGCCACAGTTTCAAAATGAAGGAGGGCAAGTCATGCTACGCAGGAGCAGCATGTAGACTAGAGCGGAGGTACTTCAGGGAAAAACCAGCCGTATCAGTGTCCCTTCTTTCTGACCATTTCCCTCTGACCCTTCCACCATGTAGAAGAGTTTTCCTTCAGAAAACCCCAGAGATCTCCATGAGTTACGGTGGAAATCAACAAACAGAAAGTTAATCTGAAGAAGGCATGGGCAGCCACTTGCCCCCAAAAGTGATGAATTAATAAGAAATTTGTATGAATTTAGACTTTATTATTTTATAGAGAGGATTGAGGGTCTCAGGAAGAAGGGGTGTGGATGAAAATCTCCTAAAAAGAAGCCAATTAAAGAAGAGAGGAGGGAGCAAGAGAAAGAGAGGAGGGGTAATTTGTGAGTCGGCGATCATCTATGGGATTCTGTACAAGGTTATGAGTAAGGGAAATCAGGGCATAGCCACTGGTCCACCTGTCTGCATGACTCTGAGACATGCACTTGAATCCTTCCATAAAGGACACATCAGTTGGATTCCAGGGCGTTTTCAATTTGGAGAATCACAGAATGGAGTGTTTGGAATGAGCAGGGAGTATTTGGTCTCATGGTCCTCTGTAAACCCTCAACAGTACTCTCGCTGTGGAGAACTGAGCAGGAGTAACCCACCCCCGACCCCCCACAGGTAATCACTCACTTGCAGATTCTTTTGTTGTCCCACTGCCCACTTTTCTGAGTTAATTCCTATGAAAATGAGGGAAACACTCTCGGGTTGGCAAAGGGGATGTCTCAGATCTCTTTTGGAGGATAACTGATCCCATCTAAATCGGTCTGACAGTAGAGCCAATGGAAAAGCCCAATCAGTCAGGCTCCAAGCATGAAAACAGCTCCCACACAGGGTAGTTTGATAGAGATGATTTAACATGGAGAGGACGTGATAAAGTGTTGGAAGAGCTGAGCATGCAAAGGGGAGCAACGGGGCAGCCCCGGGGTTAGCCCTAGCTGGAACCCCCACTGCCTGGTGGCTTGGGGAAAAGCAGGAGACCATGGTGTGACCCAGAAGCTAGGACTGGCTACAGGGGCTGTGCCTGCAGCAGCAGGACAGAGGGAGAAGCCAGGACCCAGAAGCAGGGACTTTATTATTGGAGATGGAGCTACTGCCGGAGCAGAGGGTAGGGGAGAGAAACTGGGGCTCTACCTTCTTCCCATCTATCCTCCCACCACACACTCACATTGATGGAAGCCAGCTGGAAGCCAGCAGGCATGGAGAATGTAGTTTGCAGAGAGTAGTGCCAGTTACATAGAGTAGAGCAGGGAAAGGACACAGAGTGTGTCTGAGGGTGAAAAAGAAATGATACAATGCTAATGCAGACGTGAAGCTAAATAACGTCAACCTGCCATGTGAAAACTGAGTGATCAGATTTGAGGAGCTGCTCATAGGATGAATAATTTTGAACTTTATTGTGTGAAGCTACAAATTTGATTTCATAAGGTAGAAGTTATACAGTCAACCATTCATGCATAGACCATGCTGAGCATTTTAAATTAATCTCTGACATTTTCACTTACTGGCAAGAAGAGAAGTACAAAGTTGATGCCATGGACATTAACTGAGTAGGTATGAGTTGCTTAAAAAATACACCATAAGTACTAGAATCAATGACTGACAGTGTGTTGGATAGTATATGGATAATTTCTTGTATGCTATAGAATTGTAATTCTATTAACACAGATGCAGATCCCATTTCTGTTTATCTTTTTGGTTAAAATTATTACATATAGATGGGTACACAAAACATGATAGGGGTGATCACACCTTTTTCTCGGCTCCCAGGCTATGACCTTGAAGAAATGAAAGCTTCTCTGTCTCTCAAATACAAATGGAGATAATATTCTTCAAATACAAATGGAGATTATAAAATCATAAGGTGATCTTGAGCCATATGAAGGAATGTGGGGGAAAGATTTGAAAGCTATAAGGGACTCTACCATTATGTAGTTGTCGTATCTGAGTAGGCTACCAGCTACACACTCAGATCTTGATTTTTCAAGGATTATCTTAAAACATAAGCAAAGAAACAAAACAAAGGGAGAGAGACATGAGAATGATTCTGAGACTCACTCACAGTGTGACGTGGGTAAGGCTCACAACTTCTCTTGTCCTCCCTTGAATATCAAGTCCCCCTTGGGAGGCCAGAAGAGTGCTGACCTGCTTCATTTGATCTTCGGTCGGCAACAGAAGAAGTTCATCCTGCATTGTCCAATAACTTTCTCGTCCTCGGTACACATCCTCCTGCATTTTCCCCGGCCGAGCCAGCACCGCTCACAAGGAGCAAACTCACCTAGGCTGACAAAGAACAGCTGAGACATCTTTCCAGGGACTCCCCAGAGGTGGGGAGAAGGTCAAAAGCCATCAAAAAAAAGTTGAGGGTTTGTATGACTTTGAAGAGTATTTTTAAAGAGCCAGCCCTGATTTTTCAAAGAGCTCTGCTTTCTTCAGGATGGAGGGGGGCAAGAGTTAATGTTGAAGCAAGAGATAGGCACCATCCCTGTTCTCCATGCCTTGCATGGGTCAAAAGTACTGTAGAACCATAAAAATACATCCCTGATACTTCTGCGAAGGTAACAGGTTGAAGGTGGAAAGGCCACCTTGTGGTTTAGAAAGGTCCTCGAAGGTAGAGGTAAAGTTAGGTAAAGGTAGAGGTAGAGGTGGAAGTAGAGGTGGAAGGTAGAGGTAAAGTCAGTGCTGGTTTGAGTCTGGTAATGGTGGTGTGTCCTCAGTAAACTGCCTGGTCTTAGCTTTCTCATTTGTCATATCGACATTCTAGAAATACTTGTCTACACTGTACATTTCTCTAGTGGTCAAATGGGAGTAGTTTATGTGAGAACATTTTGCCAAACACTATGTCTTCCATTAGTTACTTTTGTTGTTGTTACTTTAAACAGAAGCTTTCTTATATGACTGACCACAAAAAATTTTCCAGGGTAAATTTCATGGACCAGGTAGGTAGGGCCTTTGCCAGCCAAGAATCTGTTTGCTGATCCGGTTCTTCAGGGACAACATTTATGTTGTAACCCCTTATTCTCCTTCCTATTAACCACCCTCTTCTCAAGAACCTCAGAACTATGTGGAAGCTTACAGGTTGGTCTCCTACTGCAACCATTCACTGAGCTCCTTGACAGCCCATTTGCCCATCCCCAGTGACTATTTCAGCCTTTATTATGCTCCCTGTCTCACCATGTGCTCCTCCCTCTCACATCATTGCTCAGTAATGCGCCCAGAGTTGGTCCCTTCCTTGGATGCATTCCATACCCTTGATGCTGGATCTCCTGAAGTTGCCCACCTAACTTCCGAACACTAACCCGGCCACTCTTTGTGTTCATGCTGATTGCTGTTTGCATTGTGCGGAAGCTTGCTGGGGGAGTGGGGGCAGCCATGGCTGTCCAGTTGCTTCTATGAAGTCACCATTAGAGTCAGTCTTTGCTCTGGTAAGCCCAGGTCCTCATCACCTGCCTCTTCTGCTTGATGTCATGCACTCCTGATCCTGATAAGAGTCCTGATCCTGAAACAAAGTCCCTGATGACTTGTACTCCAACCTGCTTTGATGAGAGGTGAGGACAGATGCAAGATAACATTCTACGGAAGATGCCTTTCTGCTAGCAGCATTTTATGCCAAAGCTGCTGATAAAATTTATAAAAAAGAACCAATGCTTACTACCCACTCCCCCTCATGACAGTCTAGCCCTACAGTACAATTCAGTGGCTCTGAGGCATCTCCGCTCAATCAGCATATGCAGCCTTGGAACCAGATAGGATATGACTTATGTTGTAATCCTAATCTGACCTACTCTTTGGCGTGCCAGGGATTATCTCTAGAGGCCCATTTGCTGCTAAATTAGAACATGCATTCTCCCACCCATCACCCTGAGGACCCTCTCTGGATGCGTTTATATTCAGGGTTTCTATGCAACGGACAGGGTGATTATTTGTGACGGAATCTGCTCTTTGCAGGCTGTGGACAGTCTGATTGTTCAGTGCTACAGTTTCGTTGAAGATTTTGTATGCCACCTCTGCTCAGGTATTGGTGGGCACTGTTCTACCTGACCGAGAATCAGAGAATTAAAACTTTGTGACCCTGGCGTCCTGAGTTGGAAGCCTAGCTTACCACTTATCATTGTGTCACCTAGGCAAAATGACTGAACGTCGCCTCTATGTCTCAGCTTCCCCATCTTCTATAAGGTGGCGGTTAAAATAGTACCCACGTCATAGGGATGTTTGAAGATTAAATGACATAATCCACATAAGGTTAACAGACTGTCTGGCACATAGTCGGCACTCAGTGACTAGTAATCATCTGAATTTTTTTTCTCGCTCCACAATTCTGTCTAAACACTTTTATTTTTTTTTAATTTTTATTTAATTATTTTGACAGGCAGAGATCACAAGTAGGCAGAGAGGCAGGCAGAGAGAGAGAGGGAGAAGCAGGCTCCCCGCTGAGCAGAGAGCCCGACATGGGGCTCGATCCCAGAACCCTGGGATCACGACCTGAGCCGAAGGCAGAGGCCTTAACCCACTGAGCCACCCAGGTGCCCCTGTCTAAACACTTTTAAATTCTGTTTGCAATTACCCAGGGGTATTTCTTTCCGTTCTGTTTATAATATGCTTTCTTCCCGTAGGAGATGAGTGCACAAACAGAGATCGGGGGCTCTCCACTCTTCACAGCTCTTCTGTGATGGTGACGAGATTGCACTTTATTTGATCCTTCCTAGATTAGTACCATAGTTTGGAACACATTTTGCTGGGTTTGGGAGCAGAGCCTATAGGAGACAGATGAGGATGTTCTCCGAGCAGTCAGTGCTCATTGGCTGGTATAAGCATATCCTCTAATCTTGCTTTTATGAACACCATGAGCTAATGACACTAGCCACCAGGTCCAAATCCCTATGGCCAGAATTCCATTGCAGTAACAGAGATTTCTCTGTGAGATGAAAATCCAAGCAAGAGAAGACAGACACAGAAATCTGGGATTTCAGGCAACTCTATTCTCACTATCATTTCCATCACTCCTTGTCGCCGGAAGTCAGAGGGAGCTGACAGGCCAGAGGACCTATAAGTAGAAATTATACACAAGGGATTCAACTTACCTCCTGGAAGTGGCTCAGAATACTCCAGTCCTGCCTGGCACCCTAAATTCAAAACAACACATTTTGGATATTAAAATCAGTGCAGGAAATAATGTTGTATAAAACAGTATTTCCATCTCCACACATCTGCTGTCAAAGGACAGCAGATCACAGAGACCGTATCTTTGCTCTACTTCTGAAGGTCAGCCCTCCCAGTAACCAGTAAGAAGTTTTTAAAAGGCGGGGGGAGGGTAGTGGTTTGCTTAGAAAATGCTGCTGCAGAGTCAAGAAGATCCCATGAGACGCTCAGAGGGGAGCCGACCATTACTCTCAATTTTACGATGGTCTATGGAAGAGCCTCAGGCTTTATGATCTGCATTCTTCACCATTCCATCCTTTTGCAATTACCTGATAGAAATTGAGCCAAAATGAAAAAGGCAAAGACAAAAGAAGACATCTTTCTGCTTAGGGTCATCTCTGAGGGATGGCTCTTCAGAGCAGAGGTTTGGGGCCTCTCTGAGAAGACAGGAGGCTCACTTATATTTGTAAGTAATGGGGAACGCTCTTGGTCAGTGAAGTGAATCAATAAAGAAAGCACATTTATATGCTCCATTTCCCAGGATCAAGGACGAATATGATAGACAATAACACTTGGTCTTCATAAAGCCTTGTGTTCTGGGAGCTCCGGCCAGGGTAGTACAAGGAACTCGAGGTCAGGGGTTGGAAAACCAGGAGCCACCCCAATCCTCCCGACCCAGCAAGAGGAACCTGCTACTCCCTTTCTCTCTCAGAATTTACCCTTCTCTTCCATTGAATAAGGAGCCACTACAGTTGCAGAGAGACAACGAGTTCTTCAGCCAGCCTCTCAGGGTTGGTGTCAAGCTCTGGTGATTATGGGGATGTGTTTGGAACACAGGGAAGGCTTGGAAGGAGGCCTGGTGCCCTCTAAGAGCCCAAGAAGCAGGCTCTGTTCCTTCCCCGGCTCTCATTTGTACTACCTGTCGATGTCCCCAGGAGCAAGGGGGTGGCTGTCATTTCGCCAAGTGAGCTCTGAATCCCTGATCCTGTAACAATGTCGCCTAGCAGCCCGAAGGCATAATTACTATATCCTTTGGGCATCAAAATCAACACTTATATCACCAAATAAGTCCTGTATTATTGCTTGTGCTTATGGAAGGCTCTGTTCTTCACTTTGGGAAGGCGATAGGAGCACTGAACCAGGCAGGCTACAGTCAGGTCGGTTTAGCAAGTACGTGACCCGGGCAGGTTGCTTACTTGGTTAAACCTGTTTCTAAGTCTTAATATGGGGTTGTAATAAAGATACGTACTTCATAGGATATTTAAAAGGACTTACTGAACTGAGCATCAAGGGGCTATCAGATCCCAGGCTTGGACTGAGTGCAGATGTACCTAGCAATGGGATGGGGGTGTCTCAGGGATAACAGTGCCATGGTGTAGGCGGGGAATCTTGGCAGGAGGAGGCCTCTCCCCAGACCCCAATTCAATACCAATTGCCTCCCAGCACAGACACTGAGATATCCTTGGAGAGCTGATCACCATGGGTGACCATAGGTGGGAGTGGCAGACTCATGGAGGAAACACACCTGGCTTGACTCTCTTCAGTGAGGCACAGCAGTCCTGTGGCAGGTGGCCTGGGAGGGCAACCCAGCAGATGCTGGACTATACAGAGATATGCAGTGTCAACGAGCAGATCCCCGGGCACCTGTGAGGGTCTATAAGTGTCCTGTAAGTACTCTTGTGCCTGAGGAATTGTGATATTAAATAGCAAAGAAAAATATCTATGACAATAAAGAAGATGTGGTGTATATATATATATATATATATATATATATATATATACATACAATGGAATACTATGCAGCCATCAAAAGAAATGAAATCTTGACATTTGCGGCGACATGGATAGAACTAGAGGGTATTACGCTTAGCGAAATAAGTCAATCGGAGAAAGACAACTATCATATGATCTCCCTGATATGAGGAAGTGGAGATGCAACGTGGGGGGCTTGGGCGGTAGGAAAAGAATAAATGAAACAGGATGGGATCGGGAGGGAAACAAACCATAAGAGACTCCTAATCTTACAAAACAAACTGAGGGTTGCGGTGGGGAGGAGGGTCGGGAGAGGGTGGTGGGGTTATGGACATTGGGGAGGGTATGTGCTATGGTGAGTGCTGTGAAGTGTGTAAACCTGGCGATTCACAGACCTGTACCCCTGGGGCTAATAATATATTATATGTTCATTAAAAAATTAAAAAATTATAAAAAGAAAAGGAAAATCATAAGAGAAAAAAAATCTATGACAGAGGAACTCAGTGCCTTTAATGGCACCTTTTTCCTGTTTCCTGAACATGGGCACTCGTATTTTTATTATGTGCTTGGGCCAGCATATTATGTAGCTGGTCCTGACCTGGAGTGAAGGTCTAAATAAGAAGACTCTTGCAGCTCTCAAATTAAAGGGTTGGTCCTTGTCATAGGGATCTCAAGACCTCCTTGCTACATCAGTGGGCCAATGAGGTGGTCCCTCTGTATAGTGGTCCCTATGGTGCTCACTTCTACAGCTCAAAGCGCCCTGCTCCAAGCTCAAATTCTTCCATACCTGAGTGCTTCAAGTATGGTGCAACTAAACATTTGTTTAGCCGTTTAAAGCCCGCCTGCTTTGTGTGCCCCCCAAAGTGCCCCCAACACCTGCTAACATAGACACGACAAAGCCCATAGCGGTAAGACTCCAAATTGCGGCGCCCGCCTGAGAGCTGTGATCCCAAGACTCCCCACCTTGCGGCTGAGATGTATCATCTAGACACGTGAGCCTTTCTCTGGTGCCCCTCTCCTCCAGAAGTTCCCTTCCCCTTTCAGGGGGTGCATCATGCTGCCATCTCCGGCAGGGCGTTCCCCCATGCAGCCCTGTCCAGGTGCCACCTGATGCCACCTCTCTTCTTTGAGCACCTCCCACACCCTGGAACTCATCACCCTCCAGACCTCAGAATTCACCCCCTCAGAGACGTCTGTCCTCTCCACAGTGAGGTGTGAATGGGCCGGCTCTTAGCCCTTCGGGGAGCGGGTGGCTCTTTGGAGTGCTCAGACAAGATTACACATGCTGTGGCTGAACAGCTGTGTCCTCCTGACATTCAGGTGGAAACCCAATCCCCACAGTGATGGGATTTGGAGGTGAGCCTTTGAAATGTGATTAGGTTAACAGCCCTCGTGAATGGGATTATTGCCTAATAAAAGGATGCCCAGAGAGCTCCCTGTCCCCATCCTCCAAGGGAGGGCACAGCGAGAAGTCCTCTGCAGCCCAGAAGAGGGCCCTCATCAGCAGCTGGTCATGCTGGCGCTCAGTCTTGTATCTCCAGCCTCCAGAACTATGAGAAATGAATATTTGTTGTTTATAAACCACTGCATCTGTGGCATTTTGTGATGGCAGCTCAAAGGGACTGAGACATTATCTGAATTTAGAGGAGAAGCCATGTGAAATCCTACCACCACATGGGGTTCCCATCACTTTAGTAACGTTCGTTTGTGTCAAAGGGTCCAACTCTGATTCCCTTAAGTTTGCAACCTTCACTTCCTGATGAAACAGACCAGCCTTAAGAAGCAGAGATAAATGACATAATGGGGTAATAAAGAAGACCGATGAGACTGTGGGTGTCACTTTAAGATGTTTGGAAGTTTGTCTTTTTTTATGGATTTAAATCATTTTAATTGAAAAAATAAAATAATTTTAATTGTGGATTGGAAGGGAGTAGAGAAAAGTTAAAAATGTGTCCCTTTTCTCAGAGTTATTTATGTTTTCGATCATTTGTTGATATCAGTGTGGCACAAGGAAGTGAATGGAGGGTCTTGTCCAGATCTCATACAAAAACCATGTTTTCAATAACACAACAGGCATCTATTGCTTTTCGAGAGTTTATGATTATTTTAACAAACGCTTCTAAGGTATTTCAACTTTTAGTGGCAATAATAATGGGGAGTGATCATGAGGGAGGCTCATCTCCCCAATGTTGCATTAAAGAGAGGTATTCCACCGGGGGGAAGAATTAAAGTGGATAATTCAGGTCTTTCTCCCCACCCACTTAGTTGATTGACTGCAGATTAGGAAAAAAGAGGTAACAAAATTAGTGGGAGTCTGTGAAATTCAGAGTGTATAGCTATTTGATATATATATACATATATAGTCATAGTCAAATATCGCATAAGCTCAGAACTGTCTGGGGAGCTGTTTGAGGATAAAACAAGATAATGTGTGAAACAATAAGTGTGTAGCACTTATTTTTAAGATTTATTTATTTATCTGAGAGAGAATGAGGGAGAGAGAGATGAAGGGTAGAGGGAGAGGAAAGAGAAAGAATCACAAGCAGGCTCCCCATTGAGTGCAGAGCCTGATGCAGGGCTGGATCCTGGGACCCTGAGATCATGGCTTGAGCAGAAATCAAGAACCACTCAACCAGCTGAGCCACCCAGGTGCCCCTGTGTATCAATTAAAAAAAATAATAATAAAAACATAACCTTTGGTAGAGCAACTTGCCAAATGTACACAGCTCCTACATATCAGAGCTGGAATTCAGACCCCACTAATTCCATTATGATGTTATTTACTTACTCTCATTTTACATATGAGTGAACCGAAGCTATGAAGGAGCATAGGCAGGATTAGAAACCCAAACTGCCAGGTTCCAGACCTTTTGTTCCCGCTGGTGCATCTATCTATCTATCCTTGGTCATCAGTGCACCCTCTACTCTGTTTTTCCTTCTTCCCCATTGTCCTTCTTGGGAACTTTCCAGAATCAGAAAAACAATGAGCCACAGACTGCCACCCACTGAGATGTGTGGGCTTCCCTCAGGGGAGCATGGACAGACCCTCATTTCTGACATGCCTCGTTGATCAAGATGTTCTTTGGTTTAGAGAAACGTATAAATGTGGGTGTTTTTCTTTTTTTAAAATTTTTATCATGGACACTGTGCTGATCTTTCAAGACCCTGCGAGTCATGAGGACGTTCCTCTTTCTCTTTGCTCTTCTCTTCCTTCTGGCCCCAGGTAAAATCAATGTCTTTGCAGGGAAGGTTATAGAGGTGGTGGCCCAGAGACAGGGTCTGCTTCAGTGAGCACCTGGGTGTGCTCAGCTCGGTGACCCTGCTGGGGAACATTTGCTGCAGGAGGTGACTATCCCCTAATGCCTTTTCTGTAAATCCCTTGCATTTTTCATTATTGTCTAGGATGGGGTATCACAGGGTTGAAGAACAAAAGATATGCCAGGAAAGATGCCCTTTGGTCCCCAGGGCCATGCTCATTAACAAAAGCAAAAATTGGGGGAAAAAATATAAAAACAAGCGTAGGCATCAGTGGATCTTAAAAAAAATAATTGTGATAGAGATGGGACAGATAAGGAAAAGAGCCAGAAAAGGAGTACTGGACAAGAAAGGGATGGAGGTCAGACACTGTGGTCGTGCCAGTCATGGCACAGGTCAAACAGTACCCTGAAATTGTCACTCCTTCGCCACAATCCATGAGGCTGGGTCCTGTGACAAATGGCTCACACCAAAGTGCAAGGAGTTCTCCAATGCCAAGTCCTTTAAGGAAACTCTGTCCTATTTTTTTTTTTTTAAGTAGGCCAATCCTGGGCTTGAACTCAGGACCCTGAGATCCAGACCTGAGGTGAGATCAAGAGTCGGTTGCTTGACTGACTGAACCACTAGACACCTCAGCTGTGTCCTCCTTCTAATGTAGTGATGTTCAGAGCAACTCTTTTGGCCTGGAAGGCCTGTTTTACATATATTTTTCAGATACAGAAACTGGGCCTCAGCTGGGTGAGGCAGCCTCGAGGAGTCCTACAGATAAGCGGGAATGAAGTCAGGACCTGAGAGCCCATATCAGGTCTCTCATCACACTCTTGTGCTCCTGGGAGCCATCAATGCCATCAATGGCTCCCATCAGATTAAAGTCCAAGACCAGACTCATCCCAGTTTCCAGCGAGCTGAAGAAAGGGCTTTTTAGAGCCTACAGTGAGTCCAAGTGGGTGCCAGATGCCACTGATGTCCCCTTAGGAGGCTAGGAATTCTCACACCTGCCGTATATGTGGCTGGTCTTTTTTGCAATAAGACTGTGTGAGTAGATTCTGTGCCAGATATATAGGGATCCAAGACCTATGGTGATCTGTTCACTCCACTGGCCTCGAGGTACACATTGGAAAGTGACCAAGGCCCCCTTTTCAGACCAGTCAGACCTATTATATACTTAGTCGATACAATATGTGAACATGTAATATGGAATTATCTAATAAAAGCAAATGGAGCTGACCTCTTACTATGCCAAATGCACACACACAGGGTTCCATTGACCTCTAGATGGGTGCACGTGATGATCCATTTGAAGGCTTGTACACACAGGTGCTCCCTCCCTTTGCGGGGGCTTTCTGGTTTTGGATCATTGCTGTCATTTGGATGTAGTACAAGAGTGAGGTCCAGCACCTCCAGCCTGTGATGACCTTACAACACTAGGAGGGCAGTTAGAGGCCCCTGCAGTGGGAGACACAGTTCCCCGAGCTTTGAAACATTGGAGTACATGTACTTACAAATTCAGTGCTGATGCTAGAAATGGTTAAGCACATGCTGGTATCATTCCACCTGGTTTTAGTTTTACACATACATGGATCAGCCACCTCTGTATGTTGACGTCAGTTTCAATTTGTGTACATCTGACGCTGTCCTTACATATCATTATGCATGCATGTACGTACATACCTTAGGTTAAACTCTAAAGTATTATTTCTGATAGGATGCGCGTCTCTCCTTCACCTGAAGTGGGCTTGTCTTATGATTGCTGCTGCTAGAGTGCTACGGCCAGAGCTGGTGTTCTGTGCAGGGTAGACAAGAGGAGTCTTGGAAAGCCGCTCCCAGCATCCGCCCTTGCCTGCTCTTGAACAGATTTTGCAAAATGTGGAAAAGAAATTGGATTGAGCCTTTCTAAGCAATCTTTTTCCTGCCACCCACAACAGTAAATGTTTCCCTTTCTGTATATTTATCCTCATTTACTCCGGTCTTGTACCATCTCCCCAGCCTCAGACCTGCCCTGCTCTCACCAGGGAGCACTTTGACAGTGAGCTGGGGAGTTACTCACCCTGGAGGGGTTTACAGGAACAAGGTGATCATGACCCCAGCAGTTTCTGGTAAAAGAACAAAAGCTTCTGCTTCTCAAATCCCCCATACAGCTTAACCCCAAATGCCAGAACACGAATCTGTTCTTCCTGGTCTTTAATTAAAAAAAAAAAAACAAAAAAAAAACAGAAAAATCAAAGAGAAAATAGTTCCCTACCATCTCATCTACTGGCAATGGGAGACACTATGTCAGTTTGTAAAGAAGTCTTTACTAACTGGTTACGTGACCATACCTGGTAACTGGACATATCTGAGAAGAGAATTAATCCAGGTGCCTCTCTCCTTTGTATAGCCAGGAATGCATTTTTTGATGAGAAATGCTTCAAGTTTAATGGGAGATGCGTGAATTCTTGTCTGAAAAATGAAGAACTTGTCGCTCTCTGCCAGAAGTCTCTGAAATGCTGCCTGACACGCCAGCCATGCTTGAAGAGTAAAGATGATTGAACCTGAAAAACTCTGGCTTTCCAGAGCCACAAAAATGACCTAGTTTTGTCTTCTCTTCAGTGAGGAGCCATCTCAATAAAAATAAATGACTGTCTTCTATCAATCTGTCAGTTGTTTCACTTAGAACAGGGAACTGTGAATAGCTAACCTTGGTAGCCTGCCTACTGGCTTCTTTTCCTATAATTTTTTGGTAAGGGGATTTTCCCAAAACCATCTGATATTTCTTTTTAAAGGGGACTGGTAAAAACTATAAGTCAACAAACCTCTAGCTTGCCCTAAGGTGTCAGCCCTCACCACCTGTCGAGATAGATGATAGATAAGTGGATGGTAGAGAAAGGGACATATATTTGTATGGGTAGTTATATTAATGACAAATAGATAGCAGATAGATTTACTTATTAAGGACTCTCATGTGTCATACACACATCAAAATTAATTGTCTTGACCCATGGCTTTCATTGGAGACAGTTAAATACTCCCTATAGATTCGTTCCCTATCCGTAAGTCTGGAATCAAATTTACTGATGGGCAGGGAGACTGTAGGTAGGTATAGTAGTTCTGATGACCGGGTCCTGGTCCCTTTCTATGATTTGCCAATTACTCCCCGACTCTAAGCATTCATATTATCTGCTTCAATTAAGGATTCCTGGTCATGTTCCCAAGGCCTAAGATCGAGCCTTGGTTCCCTGCTGGTTCAGAATTCTTGCCTTGTTTCCCTCTTGATTCTTCAAGGTCAATGTATTTAATCCTGTTGGAATCAACAATCCTTTTTTAAATTTTTTTTTATTTTTTATTGTGTTATGTTAGTCACCATACAGTACGTCATTAGTTTTCGATGTAGTGTTCCAAGATTCATTGTTAACAATCCTTTTAAATGACCCAGACTTCTCTTGAGATCCCTGCCTGAACCTGAACCTGGTACCTGCTGAGTGCAGGAGGCACCTGTCTGTAGAACCATCTCAAACACAGCTCTCGGCAAGGGGGATCTATGGATCCCCATCTGGTCTCCCTCCACCAGGACCATGTGTCCAGCATCTCCTGGTCTTGCTGTGAAATGCTGCCTGCTGGGCTCATGAGGAGGCTGTAGCTCTGATGGCTACTGTGAGCTGCAGAGATCACTCTCCGGGACTGTGAGTCGCTAAACTCACATCTCCCACTTACTGCTCTAGGCCAGGGGCCAAGTGAGCAGGGGTGTATCTCTTCTCCTCCGTTCTGTTCTGCTCTCCCCTGCTCATGTTGTGTCTGCTTCATTCTCATTCACTCTATCTAACCATGCTCTCCACAGGCATTGGTTATTCAGCACAGATCAGGCCGCGGGTCCTGGGTGAGCCTACAATGGTGAATGGAACATAACACCATCTCCCACTTGAGGAGCTTAGAATTCAGTTGGGAAGACCAAGCTACTAAAAACGTATGAAACTACAACTTGGGAAAAATGTGATGGAAGAGCAACAACAATAAAAAATTGTGTGGACGGTGCGGACAATAGTTCCAGACACTTCCAGGGAGGGATTCTCCGGCGTCATGACACTGAGGTCAGGGAGGTCATTCGTGGGCAGAGGAGAGGAGTGTTTTAGGGCAAGTGAAGGCATCGAGAGCCAAGAGCATTGGGCCCCACAGGGAGGCCAATGCTGCCCCCTGGGTGGGCTGAGGCCTGGGGTCCTGCACCAGGTAGAAGGGGCCTGGGGTCAGGGCAAGGCAGCTTTGAAGCCCATGGTAAGGGGTTGACTTGGATTCAGCCGAAAAGTATTAACAAACTGTTGAAGGGATTTTGAGAGGAGGTGTGATGAGCTCCAACTAACGTTTTCTGGGTTTTTGCTTTGTTATGTTTTGTTTTATCTTGTTTTGTTTTAGTCGTGCTGGAAGAGAATCAGATGGTGGAGTCCACCAGCGAGGAGCGCAGAGGGAGGGGGTGGTTGGGAATACCACCCGCGAGGGCCTGTTTCCCCAGTGCTCCCGGGCATTCTCTGTCATTGGTTCAGTCACTTTCCCCAAAAACCACTGCTAAAGTCCTGCCTCCCCATCCTCGGGGCACAATTAATCACACTGACTTATTCTGTTATTTAGTGAGAAGTGAGTTTGACATATACAAGATATGCGGTTACGGGACGGCCCGCTGCCGGAGCAAGTGTAAAGCCGAGGAATTCCAAATCGGAGCATGCCCCAATGCCCATCCATGCTGTTTGAAAAAGCGAACCCTCTGAGTCTGTGGCGCCCTGAAGCCCAGTGCTGCCTGGTCCCCAGAGCCGCTGACAGAGGGACCTCGAAGCCTTCCGGTCCCGACGCCTCACAGCTAGAATCCGCCCAGCAGCAGCCACTAGCTCGATTATGGAGACTTCGCTGAGCGCCGTCGCTCAGTGCAGAGCCCGTGTAGGAGCCCCGAGAGGACATTCTGTGGTGGGGAGAAGGGAGGACAGCAATGTGGGGTACGTGAGAGTCTCCACACCTTCACAGCCGAACCAAAAAATACGTCTCACCGGCCACAAGCCTATGGGAACATCTTTTTATTTTTTTGGCCTGAATGGTATCAATTAATCTTGATAGCATTAGTTTTCTGATCAGAAATTTTGCTCTGCAGTCGTATGTGTCTTTTGTTCATCAGAATAGGGCAATAAATCAATAGTGAGTGCAATTCCTTTGGCATACACTATAATTCAAAGCACAGATTTCCTGGGAGCAAAACAAATGAGATGCCATGCGACGACCCACGTGGCTGTCCGTAGAGGGTCACCTCCCGCAGACGGAGCGCAGATCAGCTCCGTGCAGACTCCCGGTCCTGAGATCGGGTGAAGAAAGCAGAGTCATAAAGCCTTGGACATACCGTTCCTGTCCGAACTTTCTTTCGGGGTGGCCCAATGATTTGTGGGGAAAAGCTTCTCTCTCTATAAAAGTAGCCCAGCTAATAAACGACGAAGAATGATAATATAAGGAGAATATCACTATTTTCCAACCCCCCCAGACATAATGACCGAGCCCATGAACGTCAACAGCCCCGCTCAAATAAACAAGGACAACCCCCTGAGGTCAGGACCTGCCTCCGGGTGGATGGACACAAAGTCACCGGGCAGCTCTTACGCTGCCGCCTTTTTACCCAAACGGTAAACTGGACCTTCACGTAACTATCACCCAGCCTCAATGTATGGCTAATCTCGTTTCACTCCTTGATGAACTCCCCCTCCTGGATTATTTCCAAGAAGACTCAACATGCCACGCCACCTCTCTGAAAATACTTTGGAATATATAATTCAGAGAAAATAACTCTTAAAAAGCACACACACACACACACACACACACACACACACACACTTATATATTTGTGTATATATAAAACCACAGTGCTAGGACCATACTTAGAAAAAAAATCAAAACAAATCCCTTACTATAATCAAATAGTCGATCAGTATTCAAATGATCCTGGTTGTTTCATAAATGTTTTTTTTCAAAACTGGTTTCGTAGACTCAGGATCCCAGAAGTCCACCCATGCGCCGTGTTTGATGGTCGGCCTCCGAGGCCTCTTCTGTGGGTGGTCTCCTCCACCTGCTGCCTCACCTGTAAACTACTGCATTGAAAATCCAGGGCAGATGTGAGCCTTTGATTTCAGCTGTGACCAGGGGAGGGGGGAGCCTGGGAAGCAGCCCCCCGAGGAGGCAGCAGCCCAGATGCCAGGATACTGAACGTGTTTTAGGACAACCTAACGTCGATTTTAAGTAGTCCTACGTTGGTGTCGCCCTTCGTGATTCTCACATTGTGTATTTTACAAGGTGCTTTCACATGCCTAATCTCTTTTGATTCTCACTATATGCTTGTGAGACAAGAGGCGTCACCCTGACATTTTTTAGGTGTGGAAACAAAGGTGTGGAGAGGCAAGTGCCTTTCCCAGGAGGTCAGGATATTAGGCAGGACCAGGCATCACTCCCACACCTCGGGTTCAAATCTGAGACAGCAAGCCATGATGTGCTCGAATCCCAGCCCCTTGGGATGGTTTCTACCTTGATCCCAATCCTTAGAAATAAATACAGGCACAATTGTGAGCATAGCTTTGGGGCTGGAATATGAAAGTAACATGGCTTACAGGTGAGGGTATAAGAACATCTTTATTTGAAGTTAGGGTCTCAGCAACTTCTCACGCCCTTCTCGACCATCTAATTTCTTCCAGCCTCCAGCTGTCAGCCTCTGGAGGCTTCTGTGATTAGCAACCCTTATCAGGGACCCATTGCCTCCCACCTCTACCAGGATCCCAAAGGCCCTCTTTGAACTGAAGATTTCTGAATGCCTAAAAATCAAGAATGCGAATGATCTTATGCTAGCACCTCTGTGCTCCACAATATTGAATTTTCCTCCAGACCTGGAGGAGAGGCTGCAGCAAGATGACCCCGGGCCCCTGGGCACACATGTTAGTAGCTCCAAACCTCTACTTCACCATTGCTTCCCGGATGCCCAAGGCCCTGCTGGGGCCACTGCTGCCCTCTTCGTCTGTTTCCAGCTCCCTCCAGGTAGAATATAATTATTTTCATTCACACAAGTGATCTTAGACATTTTCTTTGGACAAAAATATGCCTGCAAATGAGACACATCTGACAATTGCCACCTTTTCCAAACACCTCGGAGGCCATATTGAATTTTTGGTGGTTATAACACTCTTGAACCAAAGCCCACATTTCTCTGGTTGTGTCCAAGACAGACTGGGGTATGTGTGCCCGAGATAATGCAGCGACATAAAGCTCATCCCTGCTAAGAAGAAGAAGAAGACGAGGGCCCCTGGGTGGCTCAAGGTCTGTCTTCAGCTCAGGTCATGATCCTGCGGTCCTGGGATCGAGTCCCGTGGCGGGTTCCCTGCTCACCAGGGAATCTGCTTCTCCTTCTCCCTGTGCCTGCCACTCTGCATACTTGTGCGTTCTCTCTCTCCGTCAAATAAATAAATAAAATCTTTAAAAAGAAAAAGAAGAAGACGGGGAAGCGGAGGGAGGAGAAGAAGAAGAGCCTTTTGCTCGTTTAGTACCAAAAGAGAAAACTCGGCCTCAATTACAGATAATTTTTAGGCATAACTGAATTGGACCCGATGGCAGCAACACCCGGGCGTCCGAGGAAAAGACAAGAAGGGAAAGGAGGGAGAAACATGAAGAAGAGTCAGATGAATTAAGTTCACAAGAGATGAAAGAGAAGGGGGGGGGCGCCAAGAAACGGGGGAGAGGCGGGTGGGGTAGAAAGAGCAGAAATGAAACCTGGAGTGACTTGGAAACTCCAGGAAGTGACAGTTGTGTGAGCCAGGTCATCCCTGACGTGTCTGATGTCTTCCTGCATGATATTTTACCCCAAAATAAATGCGTCCAGAAGACAGGACCGAAGCCAAACGTGTGTTATCACATGGGCGCCCAGCGGCGGGGGGTCGGACCAGCTGTGGAGGGAATTGGTGCTTTTTTGGTTAATGACGTCCGTGTTGGTCCCCCTCTTTCTTTCCTCTTCCTGCTCCTCTTCTCTGGCTCAGTCATTTCTTACTCACCAAACCCACCCAGGGCTTTCAGTCACGAGATTTAGGTCCTGGGGAAAGTGGCTCAAACGTTTGTTCCGCCAGCTAGTGTGGGAGAATAATGTGTCCACGTGGGTCCTCTGTGACCCAGAGATTATTCCGGAATGCCTCTCTTGCCCTGCTGCAGGCCCCCTCCCTGCAACTTGGGGCTATAAAGGGAGCCCAGCTCTCTGCCCACCAGCACCTTCCCGGTGGGCAGTCCCCTCGGTGACATGAAGCCATTTCTCTCCGCGTTCGTCAGCCTTCTCCTTGTGGCTCTGATGTTTCCAGGTAAATCAGAAACGTGACCCGGTCCTGGGGCCAGGGTGTCTCCACAATGGCCGTGTCCAGGCTGGGCATCTGGGCTGGGCAATGAGGTACTAAGCCCCATGAGTGCATTTCCTGGCAGGGTTTTGGGGCAGGAGTCTCTGGACTGGGTGTGTAAGGGACACTTTGAATATGCTGATGGCCCCAGCTCCCCAGGAGACAGGTCCCAACCCCGACTACACTTTTTTATCCTGTTAATATTCACCTACTCCTTGTAAAGAAGGACAGCCTGTATCACAAAGGACTTTGAATGTCAGGGAGTCTCAACTTCCATGGAGCACTCAGGCTGCACTGCCCACCCTTCTTGGTCATCACTCACCTCCCTCTGTCTCTCTCTCCTTCCCTTCCTCCCTCCCTCTCTCTCTCTCTATTTCTCACACACACACTCAACACACAGATAACACTTGCCCTGCTTTCAACCCATTCCACCCCATTCTCCAGTTCCTCTTTTTCTTTACAGCTGCATGGAGGTATAATTATTACACAAGAAATGGTCGTATTTAATGTGTACAGTTTGACGAGTTTGGATGTTTGCAAACAACCACGGTCCTGTCGCTACAGCCAAGGGCATAGCCACATGCAACACCTCCCAAAGTTTCTTTGTGTCCCTTTTGGTGGTGTTCTGTGTGCGGGTGGTAAGAACGCTTAGCAAAAGAACTAGCCTCTTCCCAAACCTTGACGTGCATGATATCGCACTGTTATGGGTAGGCACCATGCTTGAGAGCACTCTCGAGAAGGCAGCGTGTTGCAGGACTGAAACTTTATACCCACTGAGCAGCCACCTCCATAGTCTCCACTCTCCCCTCCACATTCACTCTCCCCCTAGAGTGATGCACCACAGCCTCAGGGGTCTGCTCAAGAGAGAGCTCTAAAAATACCCTGCTGGGGGTGCCTGGGTGGCTCAGTGGGTTAAGGCCTCTGCCTTCAGCTCAGGTCATGATCCCAGGGTCCTGGGATCGAGCCCCACATCGGGCTCTCTGCTCAGCGGGGAGCCTGCTTTCCCCTCTCTCTCTCTGCCTGCCTCTCTGCCTACTTGTGATCTGTCTGTCAAATAAATAAATAAAATCTTTTAAAAAAAATACCCTGCTGTGTATTTACTGTGAAACAGGACGATCCAGAGCCGGAAATGTTTACCATCAAGACACCGAGGGTCTGAGAGAACCAAGAGAATCCCGGGAAGAGTCTCCTGGACAAGAGAAAATCAGGTCGCCCTTGCCACACCACCAAGAAAAACGCTATCTCTTACCACGCACTCCCCCTTATCCGGGTAAGTGGGAAAAAAAAAGTGTGACCAGTCCCTCCACTCTGGAAGTGTTTAGTGAATGAACAGATGGGGAAGGTGTCTGGGCAGGTGGGGGAGGGCTGAGCAGCGGTTGAGTTAAGGACGGGCTGCGTTTATGAACACAGTAGGTAGACGGCTTGAGGTGCCCGCCTGTCAGAAGGGTCATGGGGTCTGACATCCCCCCGGACAGACGACTGAGTGTCCTGTGAGACCTAGGAGTGTGAGGGACAAAGAGGCAGAAGTATTGAAGGCACCGCTGTAACCCTGACGTCGACCCTGCCCTGGAGAGAGAGGAGATGATGCCGAGCAAGACGCCCTCCTCCTGCCAGGTTGGAGTCCCGCTCCCTGGGCCTCCAAGAATCTGCTGAATACTTGCTATGTGTTGGGTGAGCAATGGGCACCCTGGGAATGCCCCAGAGAAAGGTGCAGAAGTTGAGCCACTGGGATGACAAAGCCAAGGAGCCCTCAGCCGCCTCTCCGGTTGGTCCCGAACACCCGTGTGGAGCCAGATTCCGGTCCGTAAGAACCTAGGGAGACTGTCATTTCCAAGACGTTTCCTTAATCCCAAACTCATTCCTGACCTTGAAACAGGAAACAAGAGGCTGGACACTCAGTGGGCAAGAGCAGGGAACACACCCGAGGGCGTTAGCAAAGGGAAGCCCGTAATTCAGATCCTGCCACATTATCCCTCCCCTTGTCCTCCCCTCACTTCGATCCCTTTGGAGGTGGCCCTTGGTTCCCAGGGACTCGCTACTCTGGTTCTCCTCCCAAGGGAAGGGAAAAAGAAAACACCATGATCACAACAATATAAACAATACAAGGCTTGTGTCGATTATTCTAACAGCAAATCTGTGAGATGGGATTATCATTCCCATTTGATTCATGAGGGAGTTGAGATTTAAAATAACTCCTCTGATTCAGGACACAAACTGAGGGTTACAGAAAGGAGGGGGGTGGGAGGACGGGGTCACCGGGTGACGGGCATGAAGGAGGGCACGTGATGTGATGAGCACTGGGTGTTGTACGCAAGTAATGAATCACTGAATGTTACATCTGAAACTAATGATGTACTATATGTTGGCTAATTGAACATAGTAATTTAAAAATAAATACAATATGGTAAAATACAATAACTCGTCCAAGATTGTGCAACTAGTGAATGGTAGTCAAGAGTGGAAACTTCAAGAATGTAAGCCAAACTTCCCAGTGTTATCCTCCAAGAAGCATCCCAGTGTACTTTTTTTTTTAAAGATTTTATTTATTTATTTGACAGACAGAGATCACAAGTGGGCAGAGAGGCAGGCAGGGGGCGGGGCGGGGAACAGACTCTCTGCCGAGCAGAGAGCCCGATGAGGGGCTCCATCCCAGGACCCTGAGATCATGACCTGAGCTGAAAGCAGAGGCTTTCATTTCAGATGGGTGTGTTTTTAAAAGAAGTACACTGGGGGGTGCCTGAGTGGCTCAGTGGGTTAAGCCTCTGCTTTCAGCTCAGGTCATGATCTCAGGGTCCTGGGATGGAGCCCCTCATTGGGCTCTCTGCTCGGCAGAGAGTCTGTTCCCCGCCCCGCCCCCTGCCTGCCTCTCTGCCTACTTGTGATCTCTGTCTGTCTGAAAAACAACCTGAGGGTTTTGAAGGGGCGGGGTGGGAGGGTGGGGGAACCAGGTGGTGGGTATTAGGGAGGGCACAGATTGCATGGAGCACTGCGTGTGGTGAAAAAACAATGAATACTGTTACGCTGAAAATAAATAAAAAAAAAACCAAAACACACCCATTTCCCTCTTCTCTCTGATACCCTGTACTCACTTCCTGCCTCAGTTTCTCAGGGTGCATCACTTACTCCTGAATTTTTACTTGCCTTCCCACTTGTGAGGCTGGGTGTGCAGCCTCCTAGTGTTTCCTCAAGCCCAGTGCCACACCCAGAATGCATTACTGACCCCCTCCACCTCATTCCCCAATTCAGAGCAGAAGCAATTAAAGACAGAGAGTGTCCTACATAATGACTGTTTCTGCAGTACAATTTTTTTAGAGATTTAACTTATTTATTTGACAGAGATAACAAGTAGGCAGAGAGGCAGGCGGCAGGGAGGGTGGGGAAGCAGACTCCCTGCTGAGCAGAGAGCCCAATGCGGGGCTTGATCCCAGGACCCTGGGATCATGACCTGAGCCAAAGGCAGAGGCTTTGACATGCTGAACCACCCAGGCAGCCTGCAATACAATTTTCTTAAACATTTTTATTTTTCTACTAGTTTTCTACTTCGTACTTTATCTGAGTGTACTGGAAAAGTTTTCATTACGAAGAAAATTCTCCCTCTTAATTGCTCCTTCTCCTGAATTGGGGGAAAAGTCTAATTACCTCCTATACTGGCATAATACTTTGATCTGTGTCTAGAAACACAGTATCCCAAAAGAATACATCCTAAAATACTTAGCCAGCTGTAAAAGGCTGTGTTAATCTAGCATCAAACTGTCCTATCCACATTTCTCACTATTACCCGTCATTGCTGTGGCTTACCTGGAGAATTTACCGTGTGTTTGCTGCTGTATGGGGCTACAGGGGAGTTCATCTCCTCTGTCTCCCAGACATACAGGTGGGAGTTGCTCAGGTGAGCTCCACTCCCTGCAGGTGCAGAGGGGAGTTGGGTGCTTCTTTGGAAGAGGCCCGTTGTTTGCTTGGGGTAGGGTCTCAGTTATGCTAGATGAATAAATTCTTGAAACCTGCTCTACAAATGCGTACCTATGGTTGACACGCAGGGTTGTGCATTCAAAAATATGTTGAGAGGCTAGATCTTACGTGAAGTGGTCTTACCACAAGGAAAACAAGAACAAAACAGCAGAAACAAAGGGACATAAGGAAACTTTTGTAGCTGATAGATAGGTTTACTACCCTGATGGTGGTGATGGTATCATGGGGCTATGAGATTGTCCAAATTCATCAAATTGTTCACAGTTGGTCCGTGCAGGCTTTGTATATCTATGTGTATATATAGGGAAGGATGACTACTGGCTAAAAATGAAGTGGTAAGAAAATAATTTTAATTGATCAGCTGATTCATCGATCTAGGCACAGATTTGCGATGCACACCGGTGAAACAGATTAGGGCAGGAAGAGGAGACCGTTTCTTCACACTTAATCTGTCTGAAGGTCACATCTCAGGTCGGTGACGGAGATTACGATGACCAAAGCAGCCTCGCCTTGGGGTCTATCAGAAGGCTTCCCCAGTCTTGGCCCTTCCCTTTTCTATCAACTGTCTTCATAATATATCATTTAAAATAAGAATTCTTGTTTAATAATCTCAGTGCTTGAATTGTGGAGTGAGGTACCAATGTCACACTGCTCATATAAACTGGCACGTCTTTGGGGCATCAAATAACCTTCCAGGTGCTCCCTTAGAATGAGGGGAAAAAAGAAATCTTTTCACTCTTTACAATATGCCCTCAGCTCCCTGTCATCTCCCTTACAGAGATGGCTCAGCCCCAGCCCTGCTGGGAGGACCATCCCACTTATGCAGGTGTTAGGTAGTGCTGTGTCATCCCCAGTTGGCCTCACAGAGCCCGGATGTGTCCCCTTACACAGCATCCCATATTGGCTTATGAGGAACTTTCATATTTTAGCACACCTATTACTGTTTCTTTTCCCAACTGCCTCAGAATTGGCAGCTGGTTGTTTGTGGGGAGAATAAAGGTGACTTTTAAGCCAGAGTCAAGGATCTAATTTTTCTGCTATCAGGATGGCCACAGGGAAATATGAATGCTCATTTATAACCTCCTTATTGCCGTCCTCCACCATATCCCTTTGGGCTCAAATAACCCCCGTCCAATTCTTGCGATGGTCTCAAGACGCTAATGTTGGATATTTCTTTATACAGAACCCGAACCGAATTTCAAAGTTGTCGACTGCAAGAGAAGTGAAGGCTACTGTCAAGAATATTGCAATTATATGGAAACACAAGTAGGCTACTGCTTTAAAAAGAAATACGTTTGCTGTTTGCATCAGAACTGAGGTTGTCAACACAGAAGCCAAATCCTGGTCCACCTGCCTAATCTCCAGGGGCCATAGCACCGACCCAGATACAGGTGTTTTTGGAGAAGAGGCTGAGCATGAATTTGTGGGGTGCTATCATTTGATCTGGACAGTCTAGACATTTCGTAGTAGGAAAACAACAGAAAACCAGCTCTGCCTGACCATAGAGAAAATGACTTAGCCTGAGACAGATTAAAGCTTCAAAAATCACACAGCCTTTAATGTAATAAACTTTCACAGGAAAACATTCAAGTAATTCCTTCTGTTGTTTGAAAATATTTTTGAGTACCTATTTCCTTCCCTAGGCACTGAGAAATGTAACAAATTGGAAAGATAAATATGTAGTGGGGGGACAAACACCCAGGGAAATAGAAACAATAAAATGCCACACATTTTATAACACACATATATCCAAGGCAGTAAGTAGAACAGAGAAATACAAGAGATGTAAGAAAGGATTCCTGGGGAAATGTGAGCAGGGTTTTGGAGGATGAGTAGGAGTGTGTGCATTGAGAGAAAGAGACGAGATTTGTAGGCAAAAGATACGATTTGCAGAAAGGCATGGAGGAGACGTGAAAGAATGGGTTTTCCGAGCAAATGGTGAGTTCAGTGTCACTGCAAAAGTGGGAGATGAACTTCAAGTGTCAAATGAGGAGGATGTAGGAAAATGGTGTGAAGTTGCAAAGAAAACACATATTGTGCTAAAGAGTTCAGGCTGCTAAGCAAGAGGAGCTTATCAGGTACTCCAGGGGAGTGACATCATCATATTTTCAATTTAAAATGTTCCTTCTAGTGACAGAACTAGGGATGGATTGGAAATGGGTGAGACCAGAGGCAGGAACACAGGTAAGAGCCAATAGTAATGGGACATGTCCAGGGATAGCCATTTGGTGATAAGGTGGAAATCATGGCTAATAAGGGGGAAGAACTGGGGTGAGGGGACAGCAAGGACATGGGAAGGTCACAGTTTTGGTGATGAAGAAGAAGGAAGGACATGGGACAGAAAAGAACTGTGTTAACTGATGCAACACACACACGACGAGGACAAGTGGAAGGGACCAGATTGGTTCTGGAGACATTGCACTGGAAGGCCTGGGGTATTCACCGTGTCCAGCGGGGACTTGAAGGGACAGACACGGATGCCAGGAGAGACAAGAAATCAGAGTGGAAAACTTGCCACCTCTAGTGTCTGGGCAGCTTTCAGGGCCACAGAGGGACCGCGCTGAGCAATGCTAATGGTTCAGGGAGGCACAGAACCAGGGGAGCCACTGCAGGACACCGTGGGGTTCTGTGAAGGCACGTGAACGGCATGAAGCAGCATCCAACCAGGAGATGAGCAGGGGAGAGGTGGTGGAATGGAGGGTGGGTCGTCCAGGAAGGGAAGGCTTCTGTGTTGAGGGTAGAGGAGGGGATAAGGCAGAAGCAGAAAACTCGTTGGAAGGGCTCTTGCAGCAATCCAGGTGAGAGACAAGAGTGGCCGGGCCACGGAGGTGATAAGTCGTTACATTCTGCATAAGGTGAGGTAGGAACCAACGCTGGATTTGGGGTATGAAAGCAAGTGGGGAGGCAGGGGCGACAGCTGCTCCTAACAGAACGCCCCAGATACACAGCATGGCCTCCTAAGTCCAGCGTACTCCGGTGATCCCTCTCCCTGGACGCTGAGTCCTGGGCACGGCGGCTTTTCATTTCTCAAGTGCCACATGACCTCCTCCTCCTCCCCAAATTCCTCCTGCATGGCCATGGCCCCTTTATCTGATCTACTGAACTTCAGAGGGAGGTTAAAGGGCTAGCCTCCAGAACAGACCCCAAGACCGGGCAGACCCCATCATTGCCCTTGCTGTCCTTATCAGGACCACAGGGAAGTAATGGCAGGACTGTCACATGTCTAATGCCCAGACGGTGAACTGCCCACCATGAGCATAGGGAGCCCCCAGACCATTCGCTACCATGCTGCCATGCTTGGCACATCTTATACATAATAGCTGCTCGAAATAGTTGTGAGTGAGTGTAAGAATGAAGACAGAGAGTCAATGGGGCAGAGGGCACTTGGGGAGAGGTCTCAGGCCCTGTCCCGTCCTGCAGTCTTCACGGGAGTCTGCTGTGTTTCACAGTCCTTGTGAGTGGTCCTGGCTTGGCTCATCTGACAAGGAACTGTTTTCCACCCAGAGACGTTAGATGCCATATTTACGTATCCTACCACTTCCAAGTCTCCATGCCAGGCTTTGTCTTCGTGTTTCTAATGAGGTCCTGGGGAGGACTGCTATAGGGATGCCTTTTCTGGGACTAGAATGGAAAACCTGCAGGACTGCAGGAACCGCCCCGAGGATGGGAGGAGCGAGAACCCCAGACAGAGTCACTCTTTGTAATAAGGGCCAACTAGGTAGGCCTTCCTTCCACCATCTACCCAAGAGCTAATAATCCTATGAAATTTCTGATTTTACTCAGATCTTTAAGGTCAGGGAGGATGTCCAGCAACATTTGCTTTTCAAAAGTAACCCACCAACAAAAATCAACCAGGATGAGCAGGCCCCAGGCCCTCTTATGATTTTATGGAGTATTGTAGGCAGGAAGACGACAGGAGATAGGCCTCCACATACAAGAGCACTTGTGGGAAACAAATGAGGATAGAGAATACTTGACCCCTCATCAGTAAGACAGCAGCCCCGAAGGAGGTGGGCGCTGGGGGTCGGGACCACGGCGGCTCTGCCAGGTGAGAGGACCCTAACCTCCGTAGAGCAAGGTGTCCACCCTCCTGCAGCTATGGGAAGAGGGGCTCACTGCGCTCTTGTTGGGGTGGAGCTTATTCAACGGACAGAACAGGAAACGGAGCCCCAGACAGTGAGAGTGCCCTCTGGTCTGCCCTTTTCTCAAAAGAGGAATCATCCAATGGTCCATCCTAACCAGCCACCTTGCCAAACCTCCTGAGCCATGAGAAATAAGACAGGGGAGGCGTCATAGAGCAAGACGGGGTGGGCAGACATCATCCATTTACTTCCCTGCTTCATGTGTCTGTTTCAGAATTTGCCTTCCATTAACCAAACTCCATCACATTTCACTTCCATTACAAGTATTCCAAGGACCAAAGAACAATTTAGGGAAACTCTGCTCAGCAGTCACGAGGAAAATGGCATGTTAACTGCAACTTTCACTTTTGACTTAAAATGACATCAATGAGGGGCCCTGGGTGGCTTAATCAACGAAGGCTCCAACTCTTGATTTTGGCTCAGGTCATGATCCTGGGATTCCAGGATCGAGTCCAGCATGGGGCTCCCCACTCAGAAGGGAGTATGCTTCTTTCCCTTTACCCTACCTACTCAAGTTCACATGTACCCTTTCCCTCTCTCTACAATAAATGAAATAAATCTTTTTTTTAAAATGACATTTGTGAGATCCCTATATAAAAGTGTATGTCATTTCATCTTTTGATTTTACTGGGTGTATAATATTCCATTGTATGGAGGCACCATACTTACTAGAGTCTTCGTTCTGACATTACACACAACAATGTTACAAGCATCTCAGCCCGGTTGTCTTTAAGAGATTGTGTTCAGTACTGAGAACTGGCAGGGTTAGTTTGGAGAGTGCGTGTATTTAAAATCTTCGTATGTATAAATAGCCTTTTAAGGAATGAATATCCATTCATATTCCCATTAGCAATGTATTAAAATACCTCTTTCTCCACACTCTTTGATATTATTTTGATATTATCAGAAGTTAACTAATTCTTTTCACTCTGATGGGTGAAAAACAGAGACTCGGTTCTGGAATCAGGCAAACTCTGATTACTGTGTAGATGGACATTTTTTCACTTGTTTATTGGTCATGCTTTCTCTTCTGTATGTGCTAATAATTTTGCTGGGTTAGAACTTCATTCTTATCTACCAATACCTGCTCTTCTCATAGGTGGGATACTTAACCCTACATATTCTTTGCTTCCTTACTTCCCTTCTCTCTTTCTGGAATACCGACGGCTTAAACCCTGGTTGACCTCGGACCATATTCCCCATCTACCATCTTTTGCCCACAATTTCCATGCCTTTCCATTTTTGCTCTCAACTTTCAATTTGTAATTATTATTATTATTATTTTAGATCACTGATCTCTCCTTTGGTAGTGCCCTTCCATTTTTCACCATTTAGGGATTTTTCATGTTCAGATATTAGATTTTCATTTATTTTTAAATATTCGTTTTTTTGCAAGTAGTCCTCTCTCTCAAATTATGCCTTTCTTATAGGATCCTGTTGTCATCTTATTGATCAAACTGTATCTTCTCAGATCTCACCAAGAATACATACACATTAACTCTAAAAAAAAAAAATCCTCTCCATTTTCTCCATTGAAATGGCACCGATTCCCGTCCAGTTTAGTCTCTCCTACTTTGTTAAAATGCTCATTCTTCTTAAACTTACAGTCATTTCACACCATCTGCTAACCCCTACTCTCCCGACAGACCAGCAATAGAGGTCTCCTCGGTGAAGTAAGAAGGGTGGGATGTTCCATGGACAGAACCCCTCTGCTGTTTATCTTAGAATTTTGTGTTAAGCATCCCTAATCAAAAGCAGCTTCAGGGATATCTTTATAGATCCATAGTGAAGAAATAGTGGAATTTGCTATGAGACATGTATATGTGGTGATTATTTTTAGACTCAAGGTAATTATTCATAAACTGTTTACAACTCATGTTACAAACCTTTGAGCCCATCATTCTCTCTACATCTTTTTTTAGCTTTCATGAGTTGCAAATCCTCTCTACTCATCACAAGGAAAAACATTTTTTCTTTCCTTTCTTTTTTTGGTATCTATATGAGATGATGGATATTAACTGGAACTGTGGTAATCATTTTGTGATAGATTCATGCAGGTCAAATCATTATGCTGTTCTCCTTAAACTTACACCATGGTGTATGTCAATTATATTCCAATAAAACTGGAAAAAAGAGAAAAAAAAAGATCATCATTTCTGATGTTAATTATATCTCAAAAAAATCAAGAAAATAAAAGAGATGCTATGTTCTTAAAAAAAATAGATCTTCTGTGCTTTTGTTACGTGTGGGTATCTATCTAGGTTATTATTAAGCTTCTGCAGCTCATAGAGAAAAAATGTAGATGCAAAAATAGACCTCTTTCCAGAATGCTGCTTTTCCAGGCTCCTTTCAGGGTGAATGTGTTCCATATTTAATCCACACACAGACATACTCATGCAAGGGTGATACTTAAGGGGTAGTGAAGGCATGGTGAAAACCAGTACTTACATATAAAACCAGGAGCATTGCCAATTTACATACCTTCTCTGATAAGTAGGGTTTTTTTTTTTATTATGTATGCAAGAGAGGAAATACTTGTGCTCATTAGCTATTATTCTCTTCAGAAATGATGGCTCTTTAGTGGGTGCAAAGTTACGGTTATGCGAGATGAGTAAGTTCTAGCGATACAACATTGTGTCTGTGGTTGAAATACCGTATCACGCACTTAAACATTTCGTAACGGGGTAAGTCTCATGTTAAGGGTTCTTACCTCACTTTTAAAAAAAGGATGGGTAATTGTCCTCAGGAGATAACAAAAATATTTGGAAAAACTTTTTGAAATAAACCTAAATGTTCAAACTAGAATAAGTATCTTAGCAAACTATGGTATATCTACTTAAAGGGATATTATATATCCCTTAGGTATAATAAACAGAAAAACAAATAAAAACCACAAAATGCATAAGATAAAGATTTCAAGATAACTTTCTCTTACAAAGTACAAGATACAAATTTTCATATTTCTGATGTAAAATTAAAAGTATGTCCAAAAGCAAAAAAAAAATGGATTTTACACTCCAATGTTTAGATTATTGGCAATTTTTAATTATTTTATCTTTGAAAATACCCTGTCAAGTTATTGCATAACTCTCGGGATGCCTGGGTGGCTCAGTCAGTTAAGCATCTGTCTTCGGCTCAGATCATGATCCCAGGGTCCTGAGATCTAGTCCGGCATTGGGATCCTTCCTCAGTGGGGAGCCTGCTTCTCTCTTTGCTGCTCCCCATGCTTGTGGTCTCTCTCTCTCTCTCTCTCTGTGATAAGTAAATAAGTAAAATCTTTTTTAAAAAGTCATTGCGTGACTCTTAAATTTTAAATATACATTTAAAAAGATAAAATAAATGTGTCTAAGGATATATATGTATGTATATATAAACAAAGATGTGCTTTGATTGTAGGCAAAGACATTGCACCAGGAAAGTCCTAAATCTAACATAAGAAAGAACTTCTGGGTATTAAGGCTATAAAACATTAAAGCACATTCCACAGAGAGATTCTGGAACCAACTTTGGGATGCATAAGAATCAGATAACAACTCATGTTTTTCTACCACCTACAGTCCTGTTTAGAGACAAGAGAATGAGCACTGTGGGCTCTCCAGGCAAGTTCTGAGTCAGCAGCTCTGTTGACTACACTCGTGTTGTTCTTTTCACAGAAGCCTGCCTCATGCAGGACCCTGAGGACGGGAAGGCTTTATGGACACCTGCTGTACCCCTGGTGGGAAGAGACCCTTGAGCTAGCAATTGCTTTAGGTCATTACAGCCACGCCTGGCTGCCTCCATCTGTGCTCTCCACGCCCACCTTGCACACACAGTGTCCTGCCTCCCACTGTACCCCGGACCTTCTGTGAGCTTTGATCCCTGTGACCCATCCATCCCCAGGAGTACCCCTTCATCAGGGAATCTATTTTCTCCTCAAAGCCCTAGGTCTGCTGGGGTGGGCGCCGGGTGGGCAGGCTCAGTCGACCAAATCCAATGACTTGGCATCCTGTGACTTTAATAACAGCCACGCCGAGTTTTTTCTACCTGTCCACACATGTGGTGGTCACCATAGCCTGCAGGCTTGGACTGACTCGGATTACCTCTTGGGTCAGAGGAAAGTACCTTACTGGACCCAGGGAGTCCCCTCGTTATTAAGAACAAAAATTAAAACTAGTATGTCCAAATAAAGGGAAACTGAGATCATTAACACAGCGCTTGCCTCTTTCCTGATAGACCAAAAAAATTCCCAAGTGTCAGATGACTAGCATTAGCCTTGCCTATGCGGACAGCAGGGATCAGGATCGACCCTGGTTGCAGGGAAAGGGCATCGCGCCCAGTTAGGAGGCAGAGGGGTCTGATTAAATGTCTCTGTTGGGTCTGAGTGCATCAGTGGCTGCTGTGGTTAAGCATCGGCTTTCAGGAGAGCAGGAAAGCATCAGTCTGTTCTCTCTCTTCTGCCTACTTCCTATGGATCCCTTCTGTGATTTGCCTCCACTCTGCTCAGAGAATTCGTTGCTACCCCCTACCTGTCTATCCAGCGCCCTCGCAACGGACCAGTTACTGTTCCTGTTTCACTGTAGGACAAATTAAGGGAAGAGAGTTGAGTGATCCAACCCAAATCAGGTAGGGTATCCGATGACATAACCAGGACACTAACCCAGCTCACTTCAAGGCAGAAAAGTCTGAGTGTGGGCTTTTTCATCTTACACGACTCTGACGTTTCTGAGAAGCACACATATGTTTCTCAGAACATTTCCTGGCCACAACCTCAGAAAGATGGACCCTGGCCAGGACAGGGGCTCAACCTCTGGGGGAAGGCACTGTCCCTGCAGGAGAGCATGTGACTCTGTGAGTTCCAGATGCCACTAGATGTGGGTGTGTGAGCAGAGAGATCAGCCCTCACCAGGAATGCTGATGCTTGGTCCTGGCCCCGACTCTAGCAATAACTGTGTTGTGGCTTTTTGTGACTCCTGGAGAGCACAGTAGGCAAACATGTCCTCAACCTAAGCTCTTCGTGACGATCAGTGAGTTGTATTTGTAAGAACAAAAATGAAATTTAGTCTGTCCAAATGAAGGGAAACTGAGAGCTATTCCTGTAAGTGTCCCAAGCACAGCCCTCAGTGGACAAAGGAGGTGTGACTACTGGAGCTTGGCGCTCTCTCCTGTGATGAATTACATTGAGTCTTTGTACTTTTTTTTTCTTATGCTTTGTGTTGATTTGAATTCAATCTTTAGTGGAAAACATATGAATTCATTCAACAGCTATCCATTGAGCCCCTATCGTATGACAAGCACTGTTCTAGGTTCTAAAGATAAACAGCCAACCACAAAAACCTCTGCCTGAATGGAGCTTACATTCTCATGGGGCAAAGAAGTACGTGGAAGGAGTAAATACCTTCACTCACCATTTATCTGAGAGCAGTGGAGCCCTATCTCAGAGTCACCTGGGTGGCAGGTGGGTGGGATTCTCGGCCAAATTCTAACCATCTGGTACTCATTTAGTGAAAGGGTGAGACTAAAATTGGAAATAAAAACTTCATGGGTCATGGGGCAGCAATACCACTTGGCTGTTGTTGTCGTTATTATTATTATTATTATTTCTAATGGACATCCTTGTGCCTGGGAAGCGGTGTCTCTGTGGTTCGAATTGCATTTTCCTGATGATAACTGATGTTGAACACCTTTCGTGTGTTTTTTGGCTATTTGCATTTCTTCCCTGGAGAAATGTTTATTCAAGTCCTCTGCCCATTTTTAAATTAGGTTGTTTATCTAATTATTAGTGATTTATATCAAAGTTTTTAAAAAATATATAAAAATGTTTTGCCACTCTAAAATGTTTTCAAACCCAGGAACATCTCTCATCTCTCCTTATGCCATCTTTCTCTGCATGACTATAATGCACACCCAGGACTATAATTTCAAACCCAGGAACATCTCTCATCTCTCCTTATGCCATCTTTCTCTGCATGACTATAATGCACACCAGAATAATTATCTTCCATGTTGGGACAAACAAAGCTTAAGTTCCTTTCAACCCTGTAATTATAAGAACCAATGACTGGATGACCAGATTAATGAGATTGTTCAATGAGCTCGATTTCCTAGTTTGTCTTCTGTTGGGATGGCATGTCTAATTCTCCAACACTATTCACAAAATTCTTCCCTAGCAGTTATATCTGAGTCTGTGACTTGGAAATAGTAGGTCTGCGGGTAAAGAAAAAAGTGGGTGATAAATTCTAATATGGCTCGTGTATTTTTCTCCTAGGTGAGCTACCTTTCCAACATAGCTCATAAAATTTACAAACTATACAGAAAACAGTTTCCAAACTCTAATCTCACAACCACTTGTGTGCTGGCTGGACTATAAGAAAAAGAAATACCATCCACATTTACCTTAAATCTTTTCTAAATCAGGTTAGTCTAATTGGCAAGAAAGCACACCAAGTATGAAACATGCTTCTTATGGATTCACCTACAAAGGTGACTTTTAACAAACTCCCATACATCTGGGTATATACATGCTAGAATTTTATACTGGACAGTGATTCTTGCATCTCCTAGCTATACGTTCTCCATCCATGCGGGTGGATTCAGAATTATCATTCTTTGGAAGTCATGAGCCTAGGATGTGTTCTTGGCATGGAAGCCAGTTTTCTCAAGGATCGAATCGAGATGTTTATGCCTTTTTCACAATGGGAACATCTGGTGATCTGTTCAGAACAAATGCTCCAGAGAAAAAGAATTTCAAATCTTAACAGAGTTCTTATATACTGTTTGACCCCCACGCATACACATCTTGATATCTTTTTTATGATTGCTTAGTCCATAGGTACTGATAGGGTGACCTTTCGTTGGCAAAGAGAGAAAAGAAGCATTTAGTTGCCAAATAGTTCCTCCTTAACCCCCATCTTCACATTTTTTTAAGATTTTTTAAATTAATTAATTAATTAATTTTGAAAGGGAGAGAGTGAGCAAGTGCCAGGGTTGGGGCAGAAGGGGAGGGAGAAGAAGAGGGGGATAATCCTAAGCAGACTCCACACTGAATGAGGAGCCTGATCTGGGGCTCAATCCCATGACCTGGGATCATGACCTGAGCCAAAAACAAGATCAAACGCTTAACTGACTGAGCCACCCAGGGGCTCCCTGAACTCCTATTTTCACAGGTATTTTTACAAGGTACAGAAAGGCCAGTGAATCAGGGTATCCTTCATTAGGAACGACTGTCTTTGCTTCATCTTTGTAGCCCTGGAATGTCCAAAGGGAATTCCTGGCCCTCATCTCTTCTGGCCACCTGCATTGATCACCTAGGTCTTTGCTCACCTCCAGAAGTCTGGGGCCACCACTTGACTTCTCATTGAAATCCCTTGTCTGAGTAAGATGCATGGTCAGATATTGTTGTGGATGGAGTAAATCACCTAAAAGAACTCATATGCAGCTGTTATAAAAAAATAAAGATGCTCTCCATGCACCTAGTTAATATGTCTCCAAGGTACATCATATAAAAAAAAGCAAGTCCAGAGTAAGAAGTATAGTCTGTCACTGCGTATACAGAAAGGTGCATAGACATTCATCTCCATGTATGCACGCATGGAAAATGTCTGGAAGGATGGATAAGAAACCAGCAACAGGTGTCGTGAAGGCCTGGAGAACGAGATGGGAAGAAGTCTTGTAGGCAGGTACGGGCAGAATGAGTAGCTGTAGCGACTGGGCATTTTAGCATCGTCTGTTACATAAAGCTGTGTGGCAAGCTGTCCTTCCAGACCCAGGTCTAATGCCATCCTCCTTACAAAGGCTCACCTGGTGTCCCCTGAGGTGGGCTCCATCCTGCAGCCCAGCACCCTGTAGAGCCTTCCCCTCGTCTCCTCTAGGCTGCCCCCTCTTTCACTCAAGACAATTTTGTTGAATGAGAGAAGACTCTACCTTCTTCCACCAAAGTAGACAACTTCCTGACTTTTAATATGTAAATTAGATTCGCCACATTTAAAAATATAATGCAGTGTGTTGTGTCTGGCTTTTTCCCATGCAGGATGTCTGTGCGGCACGTCCGTGCTGTAACCATCTGTGGGGATGGCAGTTTGATGTTCGCTGCTGTGGGGGGATGCCTTATTGGTTTTATTACTGGGTGGAATGTGCTATGTGGTTCATGTTCTGCTGATGTCCATCGTGAAGGAGGCTATAACAATGCTCTTGGGCAAGTCTCTTGGTGCACAGGGGCCTACGTCCGTTGGGTATACACCTGAACGTGTATTTCTGTGACCAATTCATGTGTTCCTACAGCCCAATCAAAAGCGTCCTGAGGGCCCATGGCCGTCTCTGTCACCCAGCACAACACCTATTGTAAGGAGCCCCTCACAGCTCTTGGTTCTCTTTCTGGGGCAACTTTGGTGTACCCAGCTGTTGGTGAAGCCCTGCTTCTCCGAATACCAAGAAGTTTGTCTATTTTTAGGCAGAAAGGAAGAGTATCTGTACCTTCTGCCCACAGTCTTACTCAGTAGACCAGATAAATGTGCTCGTTCCTGATCACTGTTCCAAAAACCTATAAATGTCCCATTTTTGTGTCTTTGCTACTCCACTCCACTCCACTGTTTTGTTGGCTTGGTTTTTCTGCACAGGAGGGCTGGGAGAGCCAGAGGGAACCTTGAACCATGAAGGGCCTCTTTCTTTTCAGTGTCCTTTTCTGTCTGGTCCAAGTGAACTCAGGTAAATATCTCCTGGCCGGTACAGAAAGCTACTGGAGGTGACCAGAGCAGGTAGGGCAGGAACCCCAGGGACGAGTGTCTGTGTGGAGGTCTGGGGTGTCTGTGTACTGGTAATGGTGCTGGTGGACCCCTCTATAGCTCAGCTCTGGACTATTTGGATCTTCCTTGGGAAGAGTTTTTTAAAAAGTGAAATATTAGTTATTGGGGTCATCTAACACAGACAAAGGTTCTGATACAAATAGGAAACACTCACCGCAGTCTGAGAAAAGTTTCCAGGAGGAAATGACAGTCACATGAATGTCAGAGCTGGAAGGGACTATGGGTCATCCATGGCACCCCTGTGCTCTACAGGGAGAGGACACTGAGCTCCCAGGAGAGCAACAGTGTATCCTGGGGCACTCGCCCCTGTTACAGCCCCAGCACTGAGTGACTTATACCTAGGACAGCATTCCTCCAGCACCCCCCACGCTGGGTGGTCAGTTCTATAGGAGAACACTGAGGCATCGCTGGTTAAACAAACTGTCCAAGGAGAGAGAATTAGCTACTGGAGGAGGTAAGACTAGAGTGCAGATCTCCAGGTCCCTAGCCTTGTGGGATTTTTTACCTTCATTGCTGTGGGGCCCATGTCTTCATGTGGCTGTCTCCCCACCAAGCCACAGCAGAGGCAATACAGGATCCCAGGGTAGACCTCAGCTGTTGTGAGATCTTGCACAGGGTTGTTTTTTAAATCGGGCAAGTCCAGGGCTCCTGGGTGGCTCAGTCAGTGAATCGTCTGCCTTCGGCTCTGGTCATGATCTCAGGGTCCTGAAATCGAGCTCCGTGTTGGGCTCCCTGCTTGTAGGCAACCTGCTTCTCCCTCTCCCTCTGCTTCTCCTGCTGCTTGTGGTGTCTCTCTCTCTCTCTCTCCCAAACAAATAAATAGAGCCTTTAAAAATAAAATAAAATAAATCGTGCAAGACCAACACTGTGGACATTTTGAGTTTTTGGTTGGTTTTCATGGTCATCATAGGCGACATTGCAGACCTGACATCAGAACTGTCATTCAACTATCTCATTCCCAAATAGGAAGTGCTTTTTTTTTTTTTTTTAGATAGAATTGACATATGACTTTATACTAGTTTCAGATAAACAGTATAATGATTCTGTATTCATATGTATTGTGAAATGACCACCACAAGAAACCTAGCCAATGTCTGTCACCACACATAATTACACTTTTTTTTTCCTTGTGACAAATGGAAAACACTTTCCATATTGGGGGGTTGTCCTTGACCTCCAAGTTCACAAGTCATGGTGAAGAAAAAGGTTTTCTTTTCCTCCTTTCATTGTAAGACATGAAACTAAAAATGGGACCGCAAGCTGAGAATCAGAACTATTTTGTTTTCCTAGAGATGGAAACCACCTCTCCTTTATTCCACTCTGTTCTCTGAGACGTCTTAGCTTTCCCCTAATTCACTAACTCCTGGCTGTCACCAGGAAGCTTGAGAATACTGATGTAATAATTTAGGATGAAATATATACCCTTCTGGAAACAACTTTGATTTTTTTTTTGAGGAATCTTACTTACACTCTTTTTAAAAAAAATTCATTATGTTATTTTAGTCACCATACAGTACATCATTATTTTTTGATGGAGTGTTCCATGACTTATTGTTGGTGTATAACATTTGAGGTGTAGGTTATTCTTCCTGTTTTAAAGCTAAGAAACCAAACCTCAGTTAAACTGGAACTATTCCAAAGACATGGAACGTTGGAGAAATATAGTAAATATTCAGAGTTGTGGGCCGGGGTCATCTTTTTTTCTCTGTACCCTACGAACTCAATATCAACTCTATTATATTGTATCAACAGGGGATATTCCACCTGGAATCAGAGATGTTATCTGCCTTACGGAACATGGAACCTGCAGACTTTTCTTCTGCCATTTTGGTGAGAAAAAGGCGGAAATATGCTCCAACCCCTGGAATAGGTGCTGCCTACCAGCAACTGAGGCAGAAGGAAAATACAAACCAGAGACGTACAGCAAAAGCTATGGCAAAAAGGATAAAGCTGAGACCTAACATGTAGGCTTCTGGAAGGCAGGAAGGCTCTTGAAGCATCCCAAGGACTTGGAAGGATGTGTTGCTCATCGAAGGTGTTCAATAAATGTTTGTTGAATGAATCCAGCAGCAAGGGTGAAGGTCTGATGAAAAAATTTTCCTAAAAACTTGCTTACTTTACCTCTTCTGTTTTTTTTTTTTTTTTTCTTAAAGAGTCTCAGAAATGTGTAATAGCCTACCTCCTTTCCTGTTCCTGAGAGTGTGTCTCACTGACCCACAGACAGGGGTGGACTAGAGACCAAGCAACCAGAATGATCTCATCTACAGAGGGGCAGAAATGCAGTCAGTCCGTCCTCTGGCCCCTTTCCCACCAACATACAATACATCACTAGCTTCTGATATAGCGTTCAGCGATTCATTAGTTACATATAACGCCCAGTGCTCATCACGTCAAGTGCCCTCCTTCGTGCCCGGCTTAATCCCCCAGCCCCCCATTCTGTAACCCTCAGTTTGTTTCCCTGCGTCCAGAGTCTCTCATGGTTTGTCGCCCTCTCTGATTTCTAGTGGAAGCCAGGTCTGGTCTGGGGTGCCTGTTCACTGAGTTAAGCAGTTGACTCTTGATTTCAGATCATGCATGATCTTGGGGTCATGAGATCAAGCCCCATATCAGGTCCCCGCTCGGCATGGAGTCTACTTGTCCTTTTCCACCCACCCCCTCTTGCACACACATTCTCTCTCTCTCTCTAAAATAAATAAATAAATAAACAAACAAACAAATAAATAAATATTTTTTTTTAAAAGAGGGGCACCTGGGTGGTTCAGTCGGTTGAGCATCTGCCTTGGGCTTAGGTCATGATCCTGGGGTCCTGGGATCGAGCCCCACATATGGCTCCCTGCTCAGCGGGGAGCCTGCTTCTCTCCCTCTCTGTGCTCGGACCATCTCTCTCTCAGGTAAATAAATAAAATCTTAAAGAAAGAAATAAAGAAAAAGAAATCGGGCCTGGTGTGGCTTTCAATGTGGGAAATGTTATCTTTCTTGAATGGGGAATGTGGATGTGAGGAGGAAAACCTACAGCATTGCGCGGCACAAAGCAGGCCCCTGGGGTGTTCGCCGAGGCTCAGAGGGACAGACATGAGGTGAAGGTTAGGAAGACCAGGAAGAGGGTGGGGTGTGCAGGATGTCCGCAGTGACCTCCTTTCGCTTTCCTCTCTCCTGGGAAGGAACCAGACGGGGCCCTGCCCAGATGTCTAGATGCGCCCAAGGACCTTGATTCAGGTTCTTGCTTGCCTCTCTGAAATATTGAACAAATTACTTCATCTCTATGGTAATTTTTGAAATTATCCCGTTGTACATGGTCTTACAAAGCCCTGGTATATCTCTAAGTTGGGGTGAAAACTCCTGCAATGGCTACTTCCCAAAGCCAGAACCTACCTTGGCGGGGCCGGCAGCAGGTCGGTACCAGAACCTACCTCGAGAGGGCGCGTTGCTGCCTTCGGGGCGCGCAAACCTGATCCTATAACGGGGTGTGGAGCGGCTCGCGTTCGCTAAACGAAGCCGCTGGTGGAGTCAGATCTGGGCTGAGGACAAAGGGAGCCTGAATTAGCGACCCTTCCAGCCTGCCTTCCTTGGCGTTACATAAGTTATAGTGTCTCTTTCATTTCTGCCCCACGATAGGTTTGCGGGAATTAACTGAATGGATCAGGATGGGTACGAAGGCGTCACCGCGCAGCTCTTCTTCGGGGGGGGGGGGGGCAGGTGGCCGCAGAACGGTGAATAATGACGCAGAGCCTGCCGGCTTCCTGCTGCAGCGGGTCTCCTGGCGTTTTGACCTCCAGCAGTGACCTGCGCTGAGCAGCCTCTGCTGTCAGGAAGCAGCAGAAAGGCGGGGGGAGGGGGGAGCTCAGAAGAGCCTCCCCAGGTTCTAACCGCAGTCTGCCACCGAGCTGTGCTCCCTGACTGCCTCCCCCAGGGATTTACAGGAGAGACTTGGGTAGGATTATAAATCCCATGCAAATGGTTGAGGGCACTGTCTCCTGTCTTCGGGTCCCAGATCTGTCTCAACCTGGGGACTTACGAGCCTCGTCCTTGCTCTCAGACACCTGCGTCACACAGTTAGGGGCAGCCGGGAGGAGGTGTGGGCAGACTGGCAGCAGTGGCAAGCCTCTTCTCTTGGTGGAAGCGGTGTTGGGAGCGAGAACCCTCCGCTAATCCAAGGAGGGGCTGAGTTTCCTGATGGCTGGGGGCCCCAGGCAGCCAGCTGGAGGCAGAGGGGCCAGGCTGTGGCCAACAGGATCCAGTGTTTTATACCTGGCAAGTCTGTACATCTTCCCCATAGCTCCTTTTTCTAAGACAAGTGTCATCTCCCCCACTGTACCTCTCCCAGACTCAGCCCCCTCTTCTGAGATGACTTAGTACGTATCTAGGGATGACAGAGACGTTCTTTCCCTGTAATCAAATGGGTTCGAATGCCCCCTCCGGTGGAACCTTCCCTGGCCCCCCGCCCTGCATCCCTGCAGGCAGAATCAGTGGCTGCCGCTGTGTGCCCCTCTGCACCCCCCATGCCTTCCTCTTAGGGGATCTGCCCCTGTGTTGCAGTTATCCAGCCATTATCCACCGCCGCGTCTAGCTCTCCTGCTGGACTTGGAGAACCTCCAGTCAGCTCTGGGCCTCACTCCGATTTAAACCATTAGTGACCAGCCAAGCTCAATGTGAAAAGCGTGAAGAAATGAATCAGTTAATCCACGTCTCAAGCACAGGTCTTCTTCAGTCCACCGGCACCGTCGTTCCTGATCTTCGTGTAGAACATGAGGACGCCAGGGAACCTGGACACCCCCTGAAGCCTGCAGCCCTGTCTTTTCCGTCCCTGCTGGCCAGGGAGTGGGACAGAGCCCTTGCTAGCCCCGCCCTGTTATACAGCCTCACAGCGGAGCTCGGAGCCGGCTCCTTTTCAGGGGGGTTAGTGGCTCCCCTGTGGGCAGCAGGGGGGACAGAGCACGGGCTGGAGATGCCTTAGGGAGTCCTCCTGGATCCTGAGTCCCCACAAGGAGCATTTGCCTGCCATCCCCTGCCTCTTGGCCATAGAATCTTAGACAAAAAAAGGGACCCGAGAGATCATTTGATAAAAAACACGTCCTCTGAAAGACAGCCCGCAGTCACGGGAAGACTCTGGAAGGAGCAGTCCAAACGGCCGAGCTGGGTTTAGCTTGCAGTTCAAGACGGCCATGTAAGAAGACTCTGAACACACCTCCTCCAGGGAACACCCCAAATTAATGTCGGGACCAGAACAGATCTCTCTGCCTGGGGCACAGGGGAAAAGCCACGGTTTAAAGGAGCCACCAACATATAAAAAAGCACAAGAACTCTGCCAAGCAGTGCAGATAAGCTGTAGAGAAAGGTGAGAAGCCTGTCCTCTCGCTACCCCTGAAAGTGAGATGTCACCACCAGATCCTGTGCCCGGACAACCTCAGGCAGGGGAGACAAGCACGCTAATGTCACTGCCACGTCTCTTGGGCCAAACCCTGCATCCTCACACTGGGCAGAGTCGGGCAGCCCAGCCCCCACAGACTGACTGTCTACCGTCTAAATACCACCTGTCTGCTGAGGCAGCGCACCAATACGGGGATGGAATGGGTTTATAACAAAACAAACAAGAACACCCTTTAAAAGAGTCCTTCTGGAAAGCCACAGGCCATCCACATAAACAATAATGCTGCAATCTCTCAACATATTAAAATTCCTCCTTCGGAACTGTCTTGGCAATCCTCTTCCATAAAAACTCAGAAAGAATCTAGTTCAGCACCACTGTAAACTTCAGCAGCCGAAGAAACCAAAAGCCCCAGGAGGTCAGAAATCCGCCTGTGGCCCTGGGCGACCTCCCTCACTCGGGGGAGAAGGAAGCCTCAGCCAGACGCAGAAACCGTGAAGAGCGGCCACGTCTGCAATGCAGGGTGTCCTCATCCTGGCTGGATGCCAGATGGACCTGCGCTTTGCAGCCTTCCTCCTTGCCGGATGGCAGGCCGGTGGTACCCCACTGACGGCTTATTCCCCAGGTGACTCCACGGGAGACGGGCACGCGTCTCCTCTGCAGGGAAGCACCTGCGTGCCCTGCCGAAGTCTGAGAACTCAGGCGGGGAGGGCCGTGGCCGTGCACGACTGATGCCCACGGTCACCCAGAGGGAGGCCCCGGGGGGGTCCAGAGAGCATCAGCGTGGGGCCCAGGGATGCATGACTCCGGCTGGGTCTGCCTGCATCCAGGTCCGGAAAAATTCGCACGCTAAATGCCAGGGGACGCAGGTGGTTTTCGGGGTATCCCTGCCAGCCTCACCTGTCAGCTCCTTGGCAATAGCTCCAGGGCAAGGGGCTTCACGAGCTCCTATCTCGGTTCATCTCGGGAGCAGGTGTGAGTGTGCTCACAACACACTGCGACACGTAAGGCTCAGAGCGGGGAAGCGGCTTACCTGGAGCCACACAGCGCGCAGGGGGGGGAGCCCTGTTTGGATCCGCCAGGAAGCCAGCAGAATGGAGTATATTATTTTGAGATTTCAGAGCTGGCCTGAGGTCATGTAGGCAGGTGATATTCAGAGGGTAGACATTGACGACAAGTCCGTGGTGGGCCCTCTCCCCTCCACCTCGTTCCCTCCTCCTACCAAATCTAGAGGAGGCAGCGTCCACACACAGTGTCCCTTCTGGCTCTCTCTAACTTCATGAATACTAACGTGAGGATCGGCGTGATCTTGGCAGTGATAGTAAAAGAGCATGTGCTACGAGTGGCCTCTTCTACCACACCCACGATCCGCACCGAGGTGTGTGTCATTGTCCGGATTTGGAGAGGAGTGAACTGACACTCGCAGAGCAAAGAGACCTGCCCGAGACCACACAGCGAATAAGCAGCAGAAGAGAGCCTGGGCTCTCCTCTCTTGCCATTTGGGTGTCTGTGCGGAAGGTGTCTGGGGTTCTGCCAAGGCTCCCGTAACCCCAGATGTGGGCAGGGTAGGAAGTGAGTTATGGCCTTTCCACTCCCTGTCCCGGTTAGTGTGAACATGCTTCTTCCTTCCACCTGAGCATCCAAGGAGACTTGGAATCTGTTTGCATTTCTCCACTTGGAAGCCTGAAAAGAACAAGAGACGTGGAGACTCTGGCTTGAGACTGGGGTAGAAGCCCACTGCGGCCTTCCCTTACCCTGGGAGCTGTCAGGTGTAGACGTCGTCTCTGCAGCTCGGGCAGCGGAGGGGGAGGGGTGGGTGCGAACACAAGATCCACCCGCCAGGATGTCCGAGACAGGGCTGAGCTCTCCGGCCATGGCCACGACCACGGGGTGGGTCGGCGTAGCAGGTGCGTAGAGGGCGAAGAAGGAAGATTCGAATGTGGTGGAGCCGGGTGAGCTGGCTCTGGGATCCTGGGGAATGGGGCCTCCTACAGGGTGGAGGTCGGCTCCCAAACCAGAGAGAACATGGTGACAGGAAGTGACGAGTGCAAGAGTGAGTGTCCGGTGAGCACCGGGAGGAAGGGAAGAGGAAGGAAGGAAGGAAGGAAGTTAATGAATCCTCTTCATGGCATCTGCAAGGGTGATCAGACCAGCTCTTACTAGAATGTAGGGAGGCTCAGAAACTCTGTCCCCACTCCCGCATCCCGCTGGCCCCACCCCTGCAGCCGAGGTGGGTCAGCAGCCTCCAATGAGACCATCAGACTCTCCCCAGCGTGGCCCAGGGTGGGCGCTCGCAGCTAGAGGCAGGAATGCGGCCGGAGCTGAAGTCACCTGCAAGGAAGGCTTCTCAGCCTGGCTGTGCCTCTCCATCCTTCTCGCTATGTGAGGAGCTGTCTCTCTACACAAGCCCCTCCACCGGAGCAAAGCCTGCTGAGGCCAAGAACCACTGGGAGGAAAGGCGGGAGGGCAACTGAGGCACCGGGGAGGCACTCACACCCATTGGGTGAGGGAGCGGAGGCCCAGCCCTTTCCCAGCAGACCCGGCCGTGCGGGAGGCAGCCCAGCGCTCCCTGGAATTCTTGCCTGCCTGCCCGAGAGTCACAGTGACTCACAGAACTGGGTGTTCAGGGTGATGCCTGATGCTAGGTGTGGCACCTGCCACAGGTGTGCATGACCGAAGGAACTGGAAAAGCTGCACTTTTCACTTGATCGTTGTCACTGTCTTGCCACAGGGAGGAACGTGGAGAAGCACAGACGGTGAGGTCTGTCCCTAAGCCAGGGGAGTGTCCTCACCCTTTAGAAATCATCTTCCTCTAGAGCTGTGGTTCACGATGCCTCATGCCTCGATGCCTCATGCCTCGTTGGCAGCTTTTCACACTTCCTCATTATGCCCCAGGCATCACCTGTAGGGATCTGATGGGATCCTTAGTTGTTTCCGTGAAGGTACCAAGGGAAGCTATTGTGTGTTCAGAGCTGAGAACCATGGCTGAGCCCTCCCAGCTGCGGCCCCTGCTGCCTTACCTCCACGCAGCAGATGATGTCCCCTTCCCCAACGGTCCTGCGAACTCCCTAACACTCTTGAAACGGACCTTGCAGGGACAGAATATTTTACTGATGTTTCTGGACACCTTATCAAAAGAAAGGTAAAAAATTAAAGTCTGGCAAATTAATGTATTCCCCACATTCTAGAAGGAAATTCCCTTTGCTTAGATCCTTTAGAAAGCTGTACCCTGGAGTGTTCATCCCATTCCAGCCTTAGTCTCTTGCACCCAGATTGTCCGTCAGCCCACCCTCATGCTCTCCCCGAACCCCGCTATAGTGAGGGGTGTCCCTCTTTCCTCCACCACCTCTTTCCATTCAGTTGAACAAGCTGGAGTGGCCCTTTGGGCGGCAGCAGGACAACCAGGGGTGTCTGGGGACACTCATGCCCCAGGGAACAAGCTGGGAGGGGCTGGGCTTTCTAAGGATGGTGTGGGTGGTCCCACGCCTCAGGCTGGCTTCGTGAGTGACTGTAAGGTGAGTGCTCACAGGTATCTCTTCAGCTCCTGACCGTGTTAGATGTGCGCCTCCCCAGGACAGACACTGGGTTTTGAAGACGACAGGCTTCACTCAGAGTGAGGAAGGGAACAGTTCCCTAACTGCTAAGATGTTTCTCACCTCCGGGAGAGTCAGGACACCATTGTTCAACAAAGTAGCATTTGGTTTCTGTCCTGCTGCTCCTCGAGGCTCCCTGGGATCATTAAGGAGCACCTCCCCTCCCTTCAGATCCCAGGGGAGAGGCTGGATTCTTCCAGTTAGGATCCAATCAAATGACCACGTCCTCCTGGAGGTGAGGACGGTGGGCTGGGGAAGTTGGGGCCTTCAAAGAAGAACAAATAAAAGAGGGGGTAGGACAATGAATAGCCACCTCGTTTATTTGTCTGTGTAGAAGTCAAAATAGAAATAGATGTCGCACACTAGAGAAAGGGGCTTTTCTCTTTGTAGGAGACTGTCTCCGAAGGATGAAAAGTGCCTGTAAGCTTCTCTGAGCTCAGGCTTGTGTGGAAGAAAGATAGAGCTTGAGGAATAAAAAAAAAAAATGAAGGTTGTTCATATCTCTCTTACCTTTTTCCCCATGACCTTCAACGGATGTCACTACAGAGCTCTGTGGCTGGGCTTGCTGACAGAAACAGGGCTGTGTCTGTCCTGGCCCCGCTTTCCCATGTGAGCCTTGGAGGCACCCGGTGGCCAGAAGAGGCTGCCTGAAAATCCCCCTGGCTGGCTGCAGAGGGTGGTCCTAGGGGCTGGAACACTGCAGCCCGTCAGGAAGAGACCTCTGGTGTGGAGAGACTCCGCGACTAGAGACCGCTGCACCGTCCTCAGAGGCGGAGATAGAGAGACCCCAAGCAGTGTGTGTGTGCATGGGCACGCGTGCACACATACTCACACACACATATACACACACACACTCGGTGATGAAAAACAGAGAATACCATAAGAGGCGGGTAATGACAGACACAGGAACACAGACAGTGATGACAAGAGGCAGAGAGAAGGCAAGAGCAGGACAGAGAAGGACGGACGGAGCTCAGCCCACAGCAGCAACGCCGACAGACCAGGAAAAGGTACGGATGTTAGGGGACGGCTCCAGGGAAAGACAGGCCATTCCAGTCAGACTGAAATGAAGACGAAATATTTGGGTACACGTAATAGTTTTTGCTTGTTGAGAAAGTGGGCGTAGCTTTGTAGTGGGTCTGCAGGCGGATACTTGGAGCTTCCGCATCTCTCCAAGTCAGTAAAGTGGGACATCTAATAGACACTTCAGGGACCTGAACAAGGCAGCCTGCGACACTGAGCACCAATTCTCTTGAAGAAAATCTAGTTCCCAAGAGGCTACAGGGAACCTATTGACAGAAGCAAATCTCGCCGCTTTGGAACGCAGCGCCCCGCCCCCCTCATCCTGGCCGCCGGGGAGTCTCTCTTGTTCACAGCACTATGAACACAGTGGGCAGGGGTGGGGGTGGGGGTTGGGGGGGTGGTGGTCCCCAACGGTCAGTCTCCAGGAGAATTAAAATACAGGCCATGATCAAAATTATTTTTCTTAAAATATGTACCACATGTGACAACATCTAGATATTTTTGTTAATCCCACCTAACCCCCAGGTTTTATAGGTTGTCCTCGGCTGGACACGTTCCATGGCTGGGTGTGCAGGTCTGAGCAGGTGTTGTGAACTATGCATGTGTGTACCTAAGTAGCGTGCTAAAGCCAGGATTTGGCCCGAGGCCGGAGTGCTTCCTAAAACAGACATCTTGTGAAATGCTTATAACGAAACACAAGAATGCCCTCAACACAAGATGAATTTTGAGTCATGGTAGTTTAAATCGGCATGTGCCTATATCCCTATCGTGGATAGACTGTGTTTTTCATGAGCTGATTATGCCTGGCACCCAAAAGAATGAGACTCCAAATGCAGGCAACACAGAAAAATAGAAACGATGAGTACAGTGACTGTAAGAGAGTGGAGAGGAAGGAGGCCGATGGGGCAATGGAAGGAGGAGTCACAGGGTTTGTGTCAGAGATAGATTCCATCAGGTGAGAGGGGCAGCGAGGACCTGCACCTGGTGGGAAAAGGGAAAGTTGTCCGAGCCCTGACAGGTCAGGAGCAGAGAGAATATAAGGAGGTGTAGCTTCTCTCTGATCTACGTGAGTTCTGTAATTGGGTGTGGGCGTGTGTGCGGGTGTATGTGTGCACGGGTGAGTGCTGAAGTGTGTTTTTCTGTAAAGGTTGTGGGAGGAAGGAGAGGTCTTCCAGATGTGTGGCAGAGAGAAGGAAGAACACGGGTGTTGTTACAAACCACGTACACCTCCTGTCCAGGCTCTGAGCTGGGGCTTTCCCGAAGTCCACGCAGCAGGATGTGTGGGTACAGTTCATTCGACACAGCCAGCATTTCACAAAGGGCCAGTGGAGCCAAAACGGGCCAATGTCCTAGACTCAAGATCTAACTGGAACACTTTTGCTCTGTTACAGGAAAGATCCCAAAGCAAGATCAAACATAGCTTAAGTGACCCCTAAAAGCCCATCAGAGCCAGGCATTTTGAAGAAGTGAGACAAGCCAGTGAAAGTGAATGGGGGTTCTGATTTAGGGGGTTTGTATTATTATGTAAAGGGGCAGAGATCTTTGGCTACACCTTGGAGTTCCCATGTACAAGTGTGGGCCCTAGTGGTTAAATCATCACACTTTTCTGAAGAAGCCAGATATATGGATTTTTTTTAAGTTTTTTTAAAATTTATTTATTTGAGAGAGAGATCACAAGTAGGCAGAGTCAGGCAGAGAGAGAGGGGGCAGCAGGCTCCCCGCTGAGCAGAGAGCCTGATGCGGGGCTCGATCCCAGGACCCTGAGATCATGACCTGAGCGGAAGGCAGAGGCTTTAACCCACTGAGCCACCCAGGTGCCCGAGATATGGATTTTTATACAGAATCTTTTCTCCTTTAAATGTCGGCAATTGATAGCAAAATAAGTTGGGAGGCTCAATTTCACCCATGGGTTTCCAATTCCTTAGGTGTCGCTGTGACTCCATTCAATGAACTATGAGGATTTAGATTTGTAGGAACCTCAGAAATGCATGACCCCCCCCCCCCCCTTTGGCAGGCAGAGGGGAAACGGAAGGTCCGGATGGGTAAGCAGCTAACCTACATCCACGTGAACCCTGGCCCCAGAAGACGGGCCTCCAGATGTCTTGTGTTTTATGCTGTACCTCACTGTGGTGGTTACCCATTGCACAACAACAAATGCGGAGTAACTGCGGGTTTCTGTGGGTCATGGGAACCATGCACAGCTTGGCTGGGTGCTTCTGGATCAAGGCACTCATGATGTTCCGGTCAAGCTGTCAGCCAGGGCTGCAGTTCAACCGAAAGCTCAGCAGAGAACGATGTGCTTTGTGAAGCTCACTTTGGCAGAAGTAGATTCCTTGAAAGCTGTTAGATTAAGGTTCACTGATGTTCCTCACTGGGTTGACCAGAAGTTTCCCTCAGTTCCTTGCCAAATGGGCCTCTCTATAGGGCAGCCGTAAATATGGCATCTGGCTTCCCTTAAAGTCAGCAAGTCAGAGAGTAGAGGGACACCCCAAATGGAATCCATGGTCTTTTATAATCTAATCCCAGAAGTGGGATTCTATGTGTTGGAAATGTGTCAATGAGGTGAGCCCACAAGGAAAAGGAAGGGATGACACAAGAGCCCGAGTACTAGAATGTGAGGCTCATCAGAAGCCTTTTAGAGGCTGCCTCCTCTCTCCTTGTCTCACAAATGCAAGCCAGGGGTCCGCAAGCCGGGGAGCACTGCCTACAGCTAACTGCTACCTATTTTTACAAATAAAGTTTTATTGAAACAAAGCCACGCCCGTTTGTTGCATATTGCTTACGACCACTTTGGCACACACACACAGAGCTGAGTGGTTGCAACAGAAACTATATGATCAGCAAAACCTCATTTTCTTTTTACTATACAGTCCTTTACAGAAAAAAGTTTCCTGCTTCCTGATGCACGTGACCCAAAAGACTTTTTTTGAAATGTGGAAGAGAAGGTTGACATAGAGATACCACATTCATCGTTTGCGTGCATGTCTCTTGATGCTCTGGTGTCCTACGTCCCATGGTGACCCCTTCCGTGAGGCACTTATCTGAGAGTTCTCAAAACAGAAGCAGCTCTGAGGTCTGGGTTGAGTGGGTGAGATATGGCTTCATGTCCCGCAGTCCTGTTGCTTTCTTTCCCACCACATAACATCATATACCTTTCCACTGGAAACCCCACTTATGAAACCTTTGGCCAAAAAATGGGTATGAAGCATAGTTATGTGTAAATGTTGGATCACTAAATTGTACACCTGAAACTAATATTACCCTGTATGTTAACTAACTGGAATTTAAATAAAAACTAAAACAAACAAACAAAACAGTTATCGTGACTTGAGGTGGTAAAGTGGCCTAATCCTAATTCAGTGTAATCTGTGAACCTGTCTGGGCTCCAAACTTGAATCTTACCAAGTCACTTCATTCCTCTTAGCCTCAAGTTCCTTGTCCTTAAAGCCTAGATTATAATAGTGACCTCACACCTTTTTGTCACAAAAGTGCACTAACGTGCCAACCACATGTACATGTGCTCAGTACATACTAACAGTTCCGTAGATACCAGTCATTTTGTGGGAAACATCTGAGGCTTTCCCACTGCCTATTGCAACAGTAGTTGATCGATTTATTTCAAGTTTCAGTTCTGATTACATAAGAGTGGCACATGTCCTATGTTTTCAAAATGTTTCCCTGGGGTACCATGTCTTGCCTTTGGGTACATTCTTCCTCTACCGCAGCCCCCACCCCACTGATGCGTTCTAAGAGCCACCTACACTCTAAACATCCTTTCCGAGGAAGCAGCCAGCAGGCTGTGTAGGCTGTTGGTAGGTGTTGCTATAGGATGAGTTTTCACTGAGGCTGAGCATGAAATGCAGTTAAAGAATCTGATTAGAGTGCAAAAATATAAACAGAAAGTAATGTATCATACACATACCATTCCATTTGGAAAGAAAATATTGCTGTCAGATGGGTAGGAGGACGGTAAGGTAGCCTTATATACGAACTTTTGTGTACTAAATCCCTTCTTGATTTTGCCCTCAGGAGTCAGGAGATTCATCTTCTACAGTGTTCCGTGTGATTTTAGTTTCTGGGAAAGGCACGCGGCATCACATCATTGCTAAGGTTTCAAATTCCTGAACTAGTTTTATCCTGCTAGAAGGGTCCCATCCTCAGCCTGACTCTCTCTCCAGAGCGGGTCTCCCTTCCGTGCCTGGTGGTGTCAGCACCTTCATTCTCTCCGCTCAGTACTCGCGTAAATGCTGGCAGCAATCGCACTTCATTCCATCTGAAAGGAATTTCTTGAGACAGATGCCAGGAAGCAATCAACCGGGGAGCAAGGGGTTGAGGGCATCAGAGGTCACATGAGCCCAGACCACTCTTTTGAGAAATTTGGTAACGAATGAAAGAAAAGGGTGATGTCATGGTTTCAGGAGAAAAAAAGGGTCAAGTGCAGGTTCATTTTAAATAAAAAATTGAGTGTGAATGTGGACTACAGTGAAGGACCCAGTGGGAAAAGGGAGTAGGAGAGGGGTTATGTAATAGTATGTGGTTAAAAAGGCAGAGTTCAAAGTGCATAGAGAAGAGAGGCACGGAAGGAGAAAAACTTCCTCCTGTACAAGAGGAAGAAGCCAGAATAGGTGCAAATAACCAAAATTCCAGGGAGAGTCTGGAACATGGTGACCCACTGGGGAGAGGGCTGGAACTTGCTCCCTTCCATCCCCGTAAGTTGAAGCGCTTGGTGAGAGAAGGAATTAATTTTTAGAGCCCTTGCCTAGGTCTTGTACATCTGTCACTCAGATTGTACCCTCTGAACCATCTGGGCGTTTTCTTACTCAGAAAGGCCATCATCACGTTATCTCAGTTGCAAAGAGATATACGAGAAAGAGTCGCCCCTCACCCACTCTCCTCCCCCAGAAAAGCTGCCTTCATTCAGGAGGAGCTCTCCGCAGAGAGCTGGTGCAGAACCTGGACATGGAATCGCTTTCTTTTATTCTCCCTTGCCCAGGGCTAAGTGAATCCCTGTGTCTGCTAGACCCACGAGTCAAATCCTAAAGGACTGCCCCTGGCCACAGGCCGTGGTGGGGAGTCCCGGAGTCCAGCTGGATTAGAGTAGTCCTGTTTGGGAAGAGTGGGGAACAGCTGTGTGAAGGTAAAACCTGGTGGGTGTGGAGAACTTAGAAAACGGACAGCATCCCTTCAAAGTAATTTATTCTGCATACAAAGAAATGAATAAACATGGCGGTATAGGGTGATTTCAGTATGTGGACAATGCACAGGGCCTCAGAGAGTCCCTATGTGAGACCACAGAAACGGTAACAAGCTCAGTTGCCCTCCCCACCGTCTCTGAGTCAGAGTTTTGGCACAGCTGACAGGGAAATGTTGGGGTTCGGAGCTGACAACCAAGACAGAATTCTTGGTGCAAAAGCACGGGGTTTTATCAAAGCATGGGGACAGGACCCGTGGGCAGAGGGAGCTGCTGCACGCTGCACGGGGGCTGTGAGGGGTGACAGATGATATACTTGGGAGTTGGGGGAGGTAAAGACGAGGAAGTTCCCAACAGAATTTTCATATGTTAGAAGATTCACAGATCCTAGAGGCCTAGCTATTACTAAGCTAAGGTTGTTTTTCCCTCTCGCAAGGTTGTTGAGACAGTTGGGAGCTCCTGAGGGGTGCCTGAGTGACCCCATCAGTTAAATGTCTGACTTCAGCTCAGGTCATGATCTCAGCATCCTGGCGTCGAGTCCCGCATGGGGCTCCCTGCTCAGTGGGGGCTCTGCTTCTCCCTCTCCCCATCCTCCTGCTCCTGCTCTCTCTGTCTCTCTCTCAAATAAATAAATAAAATCTTTAAAAAAAAAAAAAAGACAGTTGGGGGCTCCTGAGGAATGTCATACTCTGCCGACCTCAAGGATTTGTCAGTGGGCTGCAGGTTATAAGGAAATTTAATTTTATCTCCATTCCCTTCCGCCTTTGTTCCTCACATCACAGCCCCAGGCAGAGAAAACAGGCCATGCCTCTCCTGAGAACTTCTTCCTCTGGACTGTGTCTGGCTGCTCGAGAATCACACTGCTCTTGATGGGTAGAGGAGCAGGGGTCCCAGCGCAGGTCCCTGCCGTGAGTACTCGCCTCACAGGGGCTCGGCTCCCAGAGCCGTCACTGACACCATCTGCAGGAGGATGACGTAAATGTCTTTAAAACACAAGGATCTGGGAAAGAGTTACCCAAGTGTATGCACAGCATTCTCAAACCTTCCCTTCAGTGTTTCTTTTTCTTTTCTTTTTTTTTTAATTTTATATATTTATTTGTCAGAGAGAGAGAGAGAGAGAGAGAGAGAGAAAGCAGCAGGCAGAGGGAGAAGCAGGCTCCTTGCTGAGCCGGGAGCCCGATCATGACCTGAGCTGAAAGCAGACTTAACCGACTGAGCCACCCAGGCATCCCCCTTCTCAGCGTTTCTGGAAGGAGCTGTCAGCGGGTGGTTATCCTGTTAGAGAATTTAAACCTTAGATCTAGTTTCTCATGAATCCATGGCCTGTCTACCAAATTAAAAGCAAACCTACCCAACATGCTCATCCACTTGACATCGGCCCAACTAGACGACTCACTGCTCCCTAACCTGGCTCTATGCCTCACCACCTCTGTGGTGGCTCCTGGGGAGAAGAGTGGTGTCCGACTCTCTGTGGCACCCCATCAACCCAACGGCGTCCTGTGACTCCTGGTAGGTCCCTCAGGCCCAACCCTTATCCCTTCCTTGCATACCTCCTTTGCCTTTCCATTCATATATCCCTCCTTTTTTTGTACAGTGGATGGAGCACGACAGTTAATCAAGTGTTCACAATACAGGGGCATTTGCTGGAAGCTGGAGGGACAACAACCTTTGTTCATGCTTGCAAGATACAAAACTGCCAAGAAAGCTTGCTGGCTGAGGATGATATGAAATATTTGTCCACACGGCATGGTTCAGTGAAGACAGACAACTCAGTTGACCTGTGTGCAATGAAGCCTCTGCTTCTCGTAGCCCACCTCCTGACCTTGAGAAGTAGCTGTCTGACTTGGGTTTGGAGGGGAGACAGTATCTTTTAGAGCAGGGGAAGGCCTAGCTCAGATGCTCTCGGGAACTCAGCAAAGATATCAAGGCACAAAGCAGGGCCGATGGGACAACCTGCTCAGCAATGAGCCGACCTGCTTAGCTGGGCATTAAAACCTCCCTGGGGGCCTAATTCCTTGGCAAAACAAAGTACCTCCATGGATGGTCCCTAGCTAGAGGTCCACAGTTTGTTACCTTTCTGGAAGAAAAGGTAATCTATGGTTACATAGTTGGAGGAAGATTTTCTTTTTCCTATTTCCTTGCTTACATTATTTTGTGGAAAAATAATTTAGCTAAAATAGCAGTAATAAATCAGAATGCTATAAATCACCTCACATACACCTATAGTGGAAGCAGGTAACGAGAGGCCACGATAAGTTGGCATTGACTTTCAACCCCCTACCACCACCTCAAAGATCCCACTTCCTGCTAAATCTTGAGATGCTGATGGGACATTCAGGAGGGCCGTGTAGAGCAAAGCAGTATTCTAGCTGGTGACAATGCAGTGATATCTTAAGGAGAGGAATGGACAGAACTACGATGTTGTGATGGTTTGGAGCATGGACTTTGAAGACCATCAAAGTCCAACCAGAGATAAATTTAAGAACTTCAATGGGGAGAATTTAATACCGATGGTTATCTAAGAGAGCTGAAAAGCCAAATGTATAGTGAGTCACCTCAGAATTGGCAGCAGCCGAAAGGCAATCCTGTCCCTAAGGCCAGAGGGACCAAAGGAGGAAAGAGGTAGTATTTCCAAAGTCTAAGATATGGAGCTCCTAACAGGTCACGGCGGACCTGCCTGGTGGAAGCCGGGACCATGAATGAAGTGGGTTTCTGGTGGGAATCGGAGGCCCAGAGGAGATGCCTTCTGAGGAACAGCAGACGAATACCGTGGCTTCTCACCACCTCCTGCCCTCCCACCTTCTGCAAAAGCATCCCTGTGACCAGTCTATATGGCGCATGGAGAGCAGGGGCTCCTGAAAAATGTACACAATTCCCTGTAGTTCACAGTGTGGCCACTGACCGTCTGGGTGGCCTAGGAGGGCAAGTCACTCAAGCTGCACCTCAGTGTCCTCCACCCTAAGACTGGGATCAGGCCTCCCTTTGCCTGTGTCACTCCTCCAGCCGTGGGCAGGACAAGGTCAAAACGGCCATACAGGAGAGTGGCTGGGCCACGTTTGCATGGTGATAAGATAAAGAAAGGAACACATATCCTGGATTCCTGTGCTGGGAGCCGAGGCCGTCGTCCTTAAGCTTCCTGAGGGTCACCACCCCCTCCCTGGTTGGGCCTCCTGAGGGCCGCGCAGGTGATGCTCGGGTCACGTGGTAACTTACAGCTGTCAGTCCATTTCACGGCTTTCGCTCCGAGGGCCTCCCCTGCGGGCTTACTGCTGAGGGCTCAGATGCTCGGGGAGCTAAGGAACTTCCTGCAGGAAACTCAGATAATAGCTGTTGGGTCTGAGAGTTAAACGGCTAACTTTGGTCCCAAACCCAGTAGCCTAGTGGTCTGCCCTCCACATAGGGCTGCCCCGGACCCAAAACTTGCATCAATCAAATCTCTGTTCCATATTTGCAAAATGAATTAAAAAAAAAAAAAAAAAAAAACCATGAGCGGAAGGTCTAACAGAGAAGTTAAATAATTGACATCTCTCCTCCCCAACCTTCTCAGCATCGGGAAAGCGCTGTAGAGCTGAGAGAGAATCTGGACGCCAGGGCATCGGGGTGTGGGGTCTGTGGTTCCAAGCTCGGTCTACAGGTCCAGGCTCCGGGACTCAAGGCTCCAGGGCCAGGGAGCGGGGCCAGGTCTTCCCAGCGCATCCAACACCGTAGCGGCGTCTTCACTCTCAGCTGGAGGATGTGTGACTACTAGGACGGAAGAGGCTCGAAGTATTCCTGACATTTAAAAAAAAGGTATAATAAGCCAAGAAGGCAAACCCCAGTTACCAGGGCTTCCCCCAGGTAGAGGAAAAGTGAAGAACATGGTCTACCTCTTCTATTATTTGAATTTTTATCACAACATCCCTAACATATATGAACCTTCTCAAAGTGTTCCTCAAAATTCATTCTGGAGTGAGGAGGGTGCCGCTGACAGAGCCCAGTCCCCGAGCGCCAGCTTCCAAATTAGCTGGTGAGGAAAATAGCTTTCATTCCCTCTTATAAAATAGTGGCGTTGCCTTGGAAATGCCTTCCAGGCTTTGAAGGAACCAGTCACACCAAGAGGTCACCGGGGGTTCTTCTTCCAAGTGGAAGATAAATCTTCCCCCTAGGACCAGCCCCGCACCTGGGCTGAGAACGGGCTGTACGTTCCCGCAACGCCCACCCCGCCCTCTGTCTTGGCCTGCGTAAGACTGAGCAAGACTGTCTGTGCAGCTAACAGCCGTCCCGCCCCACACTCACTTCCCTCCCCACTTAAAAATACCTGCTTGGGGGCATCGGGGTGGCTCACTGGTTGAGCATCCCGACTCTTGACTTCGGCTCAGGTCATGATCTCAGGGTCGTGAGATCGAGCCCCGCGTGGGATTCCACGCCGGGCATGGAGCCTGCTTAGGATTCTTTCTCTCCCTCTCCCTCTGCCCCTCCTCACGCCTCTCTCTAAATAAGTAAATAAACAAATTAAAATAATACCTGCTTTGTCTTAAATCCTGAACTTCTGAGAAAATTTTGATTTAAAAAAAGGGAAGTGTCTACCACTTGAAACCCTTCTTAAATCATCTAAACCTGCCTTCCGCAGTGAATTACATTTCTTCTCCATTTCTATAGCCTTATGCTAGAACCCGTACTGTGACACTTGTCGAAACGCCCCCCTCTGTGGCTTTGACGGCACACACGTCTGCCTTTACCTACACAGACGCTCTCTGAGAGAAAGAACTTGAACTGGTCACTCTTTGCATCTCGCCCCCTTCCATCCCTCTGACCCCGAGCATATGGCACTTGTCTCTCTATGGGACGTGTTCAGAGATGGCTTACAGAATCTGATGGGTCCGCCGGGATCCCGAACACGCACTCCTAGAACTAATATGGACCTGGACTTTGGTGGATCCGTTGTAACTGCGTTCATGCAACACAACAGCCAGACAATGTCATGGTGACTTCAGCTCCCAACTAAATAGTCTATCGACAAATATAAACCACTAATGGATTCCTTAACATTTAAGTCCAGTATATTTTTTTAAAGCTGGTTCTTAAAACATTGAATCTATATCCAGTGGAAATCACCTGGTCTCTGGACTTCCTTGAATGCTCCCAAGACATGAGTAACCGAAAGTCTTAAATGCACCTTCCTAAGCCCCTTATTTGTATAGGGAGTGTCTTCAACAAGGAAGAGGTGCCGGCCCACCAAATACATCATCCCAGCATTCTCCTTCTCTGATGAAGGAGGATGAGACACCTTGACTCATGAATCTGACAGTTTTCAGACAATGATGAAGTGTAAACCCTGTTTCACCCAAGTTACAGCCCATATTGCACACCAAAGAGCATAGAATAAGGGACTCTGGAAAGTAGCCCATTTTTCCTCCCTTTCTTATTATCTAGAAGCTGATCCCATTTTATTTCAACTTCAGGCATACCTGCGCAGGTTCGAGGTGTGACCCAGCCTGAGTTTACACCTAGATTCTGAATATGTCCAAAGCTAGACTGCTACGGTCCCAGGTGAGTTTCAGAACCTTCTAGGACTCTAGGAAGATAGCTTAGAAGTACCCCAGTGGGGACACTGGCAGCTCCCAACTATACGCCCTGGGAATGCCCCCAAGAGGAGAGGGTCTTTGCCACCTATACCTGTAGCTAGCTCCCGGCCAGACCCGGAGGCGCTCCTGGAGCCTAGAGGGCATCAGAATAGCTGTGTGCTCACATCAGGCTTGCTTCACCCTTTAGGTTTGCAATTAACTCGGGGTGAGTGGGCGTGGTCTGTAGGGTAAGAGACACTGGCATGAAGCATCAGGAAACACGTCATATTGTCATCATTGTACTATTACAGGAATTGCAGCTGCTGCTTACCTGTCCCTATGGCTGCGTGGCGTGTCCTGCAGTCCTTATAAAGCAGGCGAGCACACCTTGCCACCCAGTCTCAGCGCGCCGAGAAGCCGGTCGGCCATGAGGATCTATTACCTTCTCCTCCTGTTGCCCTTTCTGTTTTTGATGCCTGTTCCAGGTGAGATGGGTTGGGAGGTGAGAGGGTTGAAGGAATTGCAACTATGTCATTCAGAGTCGGTCCGTTTCCATTCCTCGGAAACTTTAGACCAGGTAGATTTGTTGTATGGGAACAGACATCACCAGTTTCTTTTTTCTGGTGAGACTCATCAAGGATCTTGAAGCCGTTTCCCCGACCTTTTCAGAGACTAAATAGCTCACAAAGACCACCCCTTCATGGACAGGGATGAACCTTACCTGCTCGTGAGACATAAAGAAAGTGATACAAAAACTTTAGCCCCAGCAGGAAAGATGGATTTAATCTGAGATCAGAAGCACAGACTCCTACTTACTAGCTTTAGGGGTTGTAAGTGGAGTCTTTGTGGGGCTGCGAATCTCAGGGGGCCCCTGCAGCCCCAGCCCCTGCAAGCCCAGCCGCATCCCTCCCCCACGGCCACCTCGGTCCACGGCTGAGCTGTGACCCACAGAAGCACAGGTCAGTTGGTTGCTTAATCCTTCCTCTACTTTACTTCTCATTTTCTAAAAAAAGGAAAAGGTGATTTAAAAAGAAAGAAAACACCCTAAATAAAAGAAAAACAATTCCATGGGGATAGTGATCAGAATAATATTTTATTTATAAAGGAAACTACAAATTGGTATCTACCAAATTCAAACCAGTATCTTTCGAACGTGTGTTTTCTTGTTTCTTGATTTAAAGAAATGTATGTATGTGTTCAACCCTATGAGGCATGCAACTAGGACTATAACTGAATTCACTTTCCAATTCAGGAAAGGGGACAGGGGAAAAATAAAAGAAAGGCAACAGATCGGTTATTTGGGGAATTCCAAAAGCCTTGTACTTGGACTAAAGCCTTCCCTGTGTTCTATTTTGCCCTTGCAGGAAACGGAGGAATTATAAATACCCTGCAGAGGTATTATTGCCGAATAAGGAGTGGGCGGTGTGCTGTGCTTAGCTGTCTCCCAAAGGAGGAGCAGATAGGCCGCTGTTCTTCCTCGGGCCGAAAATGCTGCCGAAGAAAGAAATAAAATCCGGAAATGCTGACTGGGGACACTGTAAAGTGTGAAAATGCCTCCTGGAAGTTTACAGAAGAAAAATCAAATTAAATATTTTTTTCAAAAGAAAGAGAAGCTTGATTGTTCTTTTAAAATTCTGGTTATTGGGGTAGTTGTTACCAAACTGGTAAGTTAGAAAGCCTTCGTGGACTCACCTTTCATTCAAATGCAGGATAATCTCTGGAGGGATCCTCAAAAAGGTCTAAACTTATTTTCCAAGCCTTATCAGATTTGACTCCTCTTTTGCAAATTATGTTCCCCAATGAGATTGGCCTCCCTGTTCCTCCTAAAAAATTCCCTTAGCTTTCCTATCACCTGACCTCCCCCCAGGCCTATAATCACCTTCCCAGCTTCATCTCTAAACTTTAGCCCATCCCCCAGGGCCCTTCGCAAATCCGACCACCTCCTTACAGAGACAGCTGCTTTCCCAAAAGAATATGAGCTTTCCTCTGGCATACTGCAGGGTTCGGACTGAAAGCCTCTTCTCTGAATTTTGTTTGAGCTCTGCCTTGTACCTTTTGCATATTTCCAATCTCCATGTCTGGTTGCATCATTTTTAAGGGCAAAGACTTTGTCTTAATCATTTCTGGATGGCCGAGGAAAGCGCCTTGAGCACAAAAGCTGCTCAGAACCTGTTTCTTCCCAGGGGTCTGAGGCCCCGCAGTTTAACTAGTCAGTGTCCTCTCAGTGTTGGTACGGAAGGATTCCAGGAGCTGCGTGGGAGACCCATCGTCCACACCAGCCCTAGGGAAAAGCAAGAGAACGGGGCTGTCAGAAGACGGGAGGAGATTCCCAAAGAGAAGAGCCTCGATCCCACTTTCCATCCAAAAAGCATGAACTGCTGTGGGCCCTGCCCTCCGACGGGATGCGACTAGGGAAGCAGACAGAGATGGGCGACAACTCTTCCAGACACTGCACAGCCAGCATTCGGGGCTGCAGGAGGGGGTGGGGGCGGGGCACGAGGGAGACCCCTTGTTTTGGGAAGCAGACCCCAGACCAAAGCACAGGGGAGAACCCAGGCCGACCAGCAATCCTTCTGAGCTCAGGCAGCACAAGACCCCCGTGCTCAGCGCGGAAAACCGGAAGGGGGCATCCGGGTGGGGGTGGGGCTCCCTGGAATCCTGGCCCGGTGCTGGTCTGAGCACGCCTGGGGTGAAACTTGGCAAGCCCAGAGCAAAACAAAAACACGCCAAAGGGACTGGATGGACAATTCCAGGAACACACATACCAGGCCGGAACACGTGCCTTCCCACAGCAGCGCGGAGAGAGTCCTCAGGAAGGGGCTGCATGGGTAGCTGGGCTGTGGAGCTCGAGTGAACTGTTCTGGAACTACTCCGGGTCATGGTGCGTCAGTGCAGGTGCATCAGCTGTAACTAACATACCCGCTGGGAGGCTGCGGACCCCCTGGGACGCTGCGGACCCCCTCGAAGGCTGCGGACCCCCTGGGACGCTGCAGACCCCCTGGGAGGCTGTGGGCCCTCTGGGAGGCTGTAGACCCTGAGGGAGCCGTGCCTGTACAGACATGTGGGAAATCTCTGCACCTTCTACTCAGTGTGGTTGTGTACCTAAAAAGGCTCTAAAAAGTCTATTTAAAAAAAAATAATAAGGGAAAACTTTTTAAACCACAACAACAAAAAGCTAAGAAAATTCCTTCCCAGGAAACCCGCACTATTAAAAAAAAAAAAAATGCTCCAGTCAGAAGAAAAATAATGCCAGATGGAAATTTGGCTCTGCAGGCTGGATTAAAGTGTACAGCTAAGATTCTATCTCAAAGGGAGAGATTGTCAGCTTCTTAAAAGGTAAGATACACGCTGTCTATAAGAAACCCAGTTGGGGTATCAAATGGAAAAGGCTAAGATAGATTAAAAATAAAAGACTGGAAACAGATGTGCTAAGGGAACATTGATCTAAAGAGAATACCGTTGGCCATGCTGGCTAATTGCCTATAAATCAGAGTATATTTTAGAAGGAGTATTATGAGAGATAAAAAGGATATTTTCCCCAGGTATAAAGTGGTTCATTCACCAAGAACATATGTTCATATTAAATTAGAATGCTCTTAATAACAAAGTCCCTAAAGTCTTAAAGGAAAACTGGTAGAAATGAGAAGAGAAACCAATACATAAGTAACTACAATTAGATATTACCACACTTCACTCATAACGAAAAGCAAAAGCAGACAAAACATCAGGAATAATATGGAAGACATGAACAACAGTGCCATCGGTGTGTGACCTAATGAAATTTACAGGACACTCTACCCAATAATCACAGAATCCATTGAAGTGTTATGCAATATAGCTCTATTGGGCTATAAAACAAGTCTCAAAAAATGAAGAAAAATTGAAATTATTCACTGTGTATCATACCCAGATATACACTGTGTCCGTCCACAGTGGAATTTTCCAAGATATGAATTACAGAAAGATATCTGGAAAACTCCCCAAATATGTGGAAATTAATCAACATGCTTCTAATGGGTATGAGAAGAAATCACATGAGAAGTTAGCAAATATTTTAAACTTCTCAAAAATGAAAATAGCATGCCAAAATTTGTGGGAATGCAACTTAAGCAGTACTTAGAAAGAAATTTATAATATCGAATGCTTTTAAGATTGACAGGGGTAAAGCTCACAAATCAACAATGTAAATTTCTACCCTAAGGAACTAGAATAAAGGGAAGTGAACCCAAAGTTCAAAGGGTAAAAGTGAATAAAAAGAAAATGGTCTCATGGTCATCTTTGAGAGGATCATAACATTGCTAGAGCTCTAATTAGGTTCGCGAGACGGGAAAAAGAAAAAAAAAAGAAATCATAAGATGCCTCAGATACACCCACACCCTTTTGGCAGTCAGGAAAATGAGAACATTTATACATTTTAGGGTGATTCAGACAAAGAGCCTCCATAAGGTGACTGTAATTCACACATGCGTCATTATCTCCTACAAGGTCAGGCCACGCCTCCCCACTTTTTTTTCTCTTAATTTTAAGATATGCTACCAAAAACAACTACACATTCAATGCAATCAGTATTGAAATTTCAACTGCTCTTTGTACACCTTCTTCTTTGGAGAATATCTGTTCAGTTCCTTTGTCCATTTTTAAATCAAGTTGTACGTTGTTTTACTATGCAGTTGTAGGTTTTTTTATATTAGCCCCTTATCAGATACATGGTTTATGAACATTTTCTCCCAATCTGTAGGTTGCTTTTGCATTTCGTTTTCTCCTTGGCTCTGTGTGGTCAACAGACACATGAAAAGATGCTCAGCATCACTCATCATCGGGAAATGCAAATCAAAACCGCCATGAGGTACCACCTCACACCCCCTGGGATGGCTAGCATTAAAAAAAATTAAACAGATGTTGATAAGATGTTGAGAAAAGGGAGCTCCGATACATTATTAATAGGAATGTAAATAGATATGTCCACTATGGAAAACAGTAAGTAGATTTCTCAAAAAAAAAAAAAAAAGAAAGAAAGAAAGAAAGAAAGACGAGGCGATTTAGCAGTCCCACTTCTGAGTATATACTCAGGGAAACGAAACCAGAATCCCGAAGCGCTGCCCGCACCTCCAGGCTCACTGCAGCATTATTCACAATAGCCGAGATATGGAAACAACCTACGTGTCCATCAGTGGACGGACAGATAAAGAAGTATGCTATACGCGCGAAGGACTATTAGTCAGCCATTAGAAGGAAGGAAATCCTGTCATTTGCAGCAACATGGACAGCACTGAGGGCATGATGCTAAGTAGAATAAGACAGACACCGAGGAAAGAAAAAAGTACTACATGCTGTCACTGATACGTGGAATCTACAAGAGTTGAACACTAAAAGCAGAGAGTCGGATGCTGGTTACCAGGGGCAGGTTGCTGAGGGAAATGGGGAGATGCTGGTCAAAGGGTACAGAGTGGTAGTAAGGTGAGATGAGGAAGTCTAGCGATCTCGTGTCCAGCATATGACTGTAGTTAGGAATACGGTATTGAACCCTAAAATTTGCTAGGAGAGTAGATTTCAGGTGCTCTCACCACACACACAAGGGATGGTAATTGTGTGGGGAGATATGTTAATTATCTTCACTACAGTAATCATGTCACTATGTATACACATCAAACAATTTTGTATACCTTAAATATATACAATTTTTAAAAAATTATATTTATTTAAGAGAGCACGTTAAAGAGTGAGAGTGTGCAAGCACTAGCAGGGGGGATGAGCAGAAGGAGAGGAAGAAGCAGACTCCCCACTGAGCAGGAAGCCCAAAGATGCAGGGCTAGATCCAGGAGCTCTGGGATCATGACCGGAGCCAAAGGCAGATGCTTAACCGACTGAGCCACCCAGGCACAGAACATTTTCTAAGCCAAGGGGAAGGGAAGGAGCCAAGTAGCTTGCTTTTCCCCTCTGCTCAGGCTGTCGCTTAATAGCAAGCTGTTGCTAGATGACTTTTTTTAATGGAAGAGAGAAATTTGATTTTATCCGAGGACAGATGTGCAGAATGCTGCTTTATAAATCTTTATGCATAAAGGATGAGCCTCTGGGTCACCGAGAGTGCCCCAGAGAACAAAGTGGCCCAGGCTGTATTTGGAATGGCTTCGTCCTTGCAGGTCCAGGGGCCTGGAGGACACCAACCCCCAACCCCTGTCAACGGTGCTGCTCTAGGTCCCCGCCGGGAGGCAGCCCATCAAAAGCAGTGTTTCAAACTGGATGCCTAACTTCTGTTATATCCTTGATGTTATGAACACAGAATTAAAGGGATGAAGGAAGGAAGGAGAGAAAATAGGAAGTCGAGTCCAGAGCAGACTGGTTACCTACAAGAAATTAGTTTTCTTTAAAGATTTTATTTATTTATTTGATGGACAGAGATCACAAGCAGGCAGAGAGGCAGGCAGAGGGAGAGGAAGGGAAGCAGGCTCCCTGCCGAGCAGGGAGCTGGATGCGGGGCTCCATCCCAGGACCCTGAGATCATGACCTGGGCCAAAGGCAGAGACTTTAACCCACTGAGCCACCCAGGCGCCCCCCTACAAGAAATTGTGTTGAATAGTCCATGTCTTAGCAACGTTGGTTATGGCTGTGTCCCCACACTTCGCAGCAGGCAGCGGGGGAGGAAGGCGAGGCAAGAGAGAGACAAAGGAAGGAGGAACTCAGTGAGAGACAGGATAGAGAAAGCATGAGACCCACACCCCACCTGAGATCACTCGGATACTAGAAACATTACAACAGGTTGCTCTTCTTTTTTAATTAATTAATTAATTGTTAATAGGCTCAGTTAGCTGACATACAGTACACCATTAGTTGTTTTTTTTTTTTTTCACCATTAGTTTTTGATGTAGTGTTCAACGATTCCTTATAACACCCAGGGCTCATCCCACAACAGGTTTCTTAACCAAGATTGTTTTCCATGATCAGTTACTTACCTATTGGGTTCTTGCTAAACCATTCCCACACTTTTAGCTGCATCTTTTTCTCCCATCTCAGCCCCAAAACCTCATCAACTGAATTTGCTGGAAAACAAAATCATACAAATAACCACCTGCTGGCTGTTTCTGATTCTGAAACCACTGGCCCGTGGTGGAGACTGACTCAGCAGAGCTTTGAGGGGATTTCCTCTCTCTGAGCAGAGCTGGCCTGCTGCGAAGTCCTCGCCAAACCTGTCCCAGCCGTGGATCAGAACCTTGACTGACTGCTTTTGCAACAGGAAAAGCAGTCAGTCAAGGTTCTGATCCAGTCTCTGTCTGAAAATTCTCTCCAAATAATTATAGGCCCAGGACTTACTGACATGAACGCAGCCTTGGGAAGAGAAGCCCTTGCAGGTTTACTCAAGGGGACACTGACACACGTTGTCCTTCTGACACAGTGTTTGGATTTCTGATGTCTTTTGCCTTTTTTAATCTTATTTTTAGCTTTTATGAAAAATACAAGGGATGCTATCATTTGCTTTAAGAACAGGAGTTTAGGAGCGCCTGGGTGGCTCAGTGGGTTAAAGCCTCTGCCTTCGGCTCAGGTCATGATCCCAGAGTCCTGGGATCGAGCCCCACATTGGGCTCTCTACTCAGTGGGGAGCCTGCTTCCCTCTCTCCCTCTGCCTGCCTCTCTGCCTACTTGTGATCTCTGTCAAATAAATAAATAAAATCTTTAAAAAAAAAAAGAACAGGAGTTTATGTGTGGCTGTGCTCACATGCTATTAAAAAAATGAAACAATAGGGATGCCTGGGTGGCTCAGTTGGTTAAGTGACTGCCTTCTGCTCAGGTCATTACACTGGAATCCCGGGACTGAGTCCTGCATTGGGGTACCAGCTCCATGGGGCGTCTACTTCTCCCTCTGAGCTTCTCGCCTCTCATGCTCTCTCCCACTCTCTCTCTCTCTGTCTCTCAAATAAATAAAAGCTTTAAGAAAAATGAAATAATAGTTTAAAATCAGGACTTGAGCATAAAATTAACCACACAAAAGATCCAAAACTGCACTGTTTAGTGGAGAAAAATAAATGACAAAAACTCAACATTTTACTTTAAGTATCTTTTCTTCTAAAATTATTTATGGTTCATATGTCAAATATCCTTCCCTTAGTAGAGACCCTGATCTCACTGTTATGAAAAGGACCTGTTTCAGACTTACAGTGTGGATTTAGCTGGAAAAAGTGCTGCCTTGGGCGGAGGGGGAGGACAAGCTATCTATGTCCTGTGATTTCACATTTCCAAGAAGACCCCCCCTAAAAAAAAAAACCATTCCTCAGTAGAAGTGACAAGGAATAAATTTACACTACTGAAGCTTTATTCTTACAATTGGAGGTTTAATTATTAATTCATCACATACCCCCAAAGGGCTACTCTAAGAAAAACAAACTGCTGTTTCACAAATCACTGTGTTGCCTCCACACCTTCAAATGTCACCTGGGATCTGGACATGACTGATCAGACTCCAGGAATAACCTGAAGTCACAAAGGTACATTCCTAGAATCCTCATTTGCATAGAAAGTGTCATAGACTCCAAGAAGGTCACAATCCAATTACTTTGGTCCAACAGTCTCTTTTTCTGAAGAGGAGAAATAAGATGTCACCTGAACTCATCATCTCTATGGTAGTTAGTGGTGAATTTAAGAGGCTATTCACATGAAATTAATAGTATATGAAAATTCAGGTGTTGCGGGGTCCTTTACCTGTTGAAGGTAACCTACTTTTCCTCCCTTCTCTCAGCTCTAAAAGTTAACCGGTTTTGTCCTGCTCAAACTCCCAAGAGTACACATTGAGATTCTTGGTCTGACCAAGTCCTGATTCATGGGCAGGGTTGAATATGCCCCATGTATACTGAATTGAAAACCATTCTGACCTCATTCTGCCTCTGTCCCTTGGGGAGGAGAACAGAAAATTGGGAGCCTAAAATAACCACAGTGAGAACAGATTAAACCCAGGCTATGTGTCCTAAGATTGCTACTAAATGGAGATAGACCCAGCCTAGCTCCACACCACCCAGATCCACTGCCAGAAAGAATCCGTTTGTGGATATACTTTCTACATCCCACACGGAAGCAGGATAGCAATTTCGGAGGCACATGACCCTATGCCTTTTGCGTCTGGCTCAGGGGACGTGTTTTATGTTCTAAGAGCGAGATACGAGAGCCAGCAGAAAAGATGCTGCCCTTTCATCATTGTGTAATTTTGCTAGAATTGCAAACATCACTTCTGCCAATAACCATGTTCCCTTAATCTTTATAAAAATTGAAAGAAAATCACCTTGCTCTTCATCCTTGGCTGGTCCCTGAGTTTGTCAACCATGAAGATCCATTGTCTTTTCTTCATATTGCCAATTTTATTCTCATCGCCCGCACCAGGTAACATAGACCCAAGAATTAAGAGGCTTGAAATAATTTGAGGGTAGACTAAAATTTCTCACTAATTTTTCTCTAGGTTAAATAGATTATTTGAACCAACGGTTCAAAATAAACGCTCTCCCTTTACCATGAAATGTGCAGAAGACCTTCAGGGAGTTCTCAGAGATTCATGTGTTCTCAACCCAGCCTAACAGACAAAATCACTGGGTAACGTCCCACTGCTATTTCGTAGCAAGATTGAAGGGCCTGTGCTTAAAGCCCAAGGACCGTGCCTTCCTAAATAGAAGGAGAACTCATTTTATTCTAAGGATAGAAATCCAGGCCATCCTTGATATCCTTAGATATAAGGGTATATATATCTTAGATTGGCTGTCTAGAGAAACTCCCATCATACACTTAGGTAACTTCTGCTATATGTGTCCCCAGATACTCTCTCCCACAGGAAATCCTCTGGAATTTATCGTTCTCCATCCTTTTAAGCAAAGGGGAACTTCAGCATCATTCACTTGGTTGCTCCCCTTTCCTTCACTCTGTCCTGACATTTATAGTCATCAAAGTAAAAACAAAAAAAAAAAAAAGGAAGGGAACTGAAAAAGATAAAGATAAAGGGGGAAGGAAGAAGGGAAGGAAGGGAAGAAGAAAGGAGGAAGGAAGAGAGGGAGGAAGAAGAGAGAAAGAAGGAATTTGAGAAAAAGCCATAATTACACTTTCATTGCATCTCTGCTTCTCATCTAAGCTCAAAGACTCAATGAACCAGATTATTTAGGAAAAAGAAAGGCAAACAGATGGCCTCTGGCTTACTTTCTCTGTGTTTGGTAACTATTGAATTTCAGTGTGTGTAATTCAGTGGTGTGTCTCCACCCCAAGAAAAAAATCCTCGACAAACTTCCACCTGAAAACATCCAGTGGCCCAAGTCCCTCTGTCACAAATCAATGTCCAGCAATCTGGTTCTTCAAGAACAAGCATCCACGACCCAGCAGAGCCAGTCCCTTCATCAGGAAATTATCAACAAGAAGTTACACCCATGTCAAAATCATTGTGGCCATAGAGCCCTGTTCTCTAGAAAGAAGCTCTTCCCCCAAGGATTTTTTTAAAAAGATTTATTTATTTTAGAGAGAGTGCACTAGCTGGGGAAGGGATAGAGGGAGAGGGAGAGGGGAAGCAGACTTCCCACTGAGTGGGGAGCCCAATAAGGGGCTTGATCTCAGCACCCCAAGATCATGACCTGAGGCAAAACCAAGAGTCAGATGCTCAACTGACTGAGCCACCCAGGCGCCCCTTCAAGGATTTACGAAGGGGTGATGACTCATGTTTGGAGTCTTCCTGAAATGGTGTGTGAACAAGTTTTAATCCTCCCCTTTCTTTTCAGGTTTCTCTGGAAGAGTGCTGCTTCCTTTTTCTTGTCTCATGAGTAGGGGCTTCTGTTTTCCACTCAGATGCCTTCATAACTGGGAGGAGATTGGCAGGTGTTTATTCCCTACACAAAAGTGCTGCAGAAGACAGAAGCAGAACTAAAGAAAGCCAACTGCTAAGACCATGGTGGAGAGAGATGCTGTTCCCCTAAGATATGTTTATGAAATGTAAACCCCATTAAATCACTGGTCGGAATAGGGAACCAGTTTTCTGAATTTCTGGTTGTATGGTGTTCCTGAGAGTTTCATGAACTTAGATTAAGATTAGACTCTAATATTTATTTCTTCACATGTATTATGGAAAAATAATTGCTCTATAATGGGTTAAAAGGGGGGAAATGTTGATTTTTAGCAATTTCCCTCACTCCTGCATAACAGATAAATGATTGACTTTTACTGGGGAAAATTTGTCTATTGTTTAAACAAACAACATAGACATTTTGGTTTTGAAAGCAAAGTTTTGGAGATGTACATAATACGGATGTAAAGGAAAACAAGTGTGAAGTGGATCTATGTTTTTGAAAGTAAAAGTTTAATTTTTCATGAGGAGACTCAGGGACTCCACCACTAGGGACTCAGACCTATGATGGGTTTAGAGGAAGAAAGACCTTTTTCTCTACCTTTCTAAGTTCCTGGAAATTAAACTGATAAAAGAGAGACTGACGTGGAAAAAATGTAACTTATTAACATGTTCCGTGCACATACATGTGGGAGAAATCCAGTGATGGGTAACTCTGAGGGGAGGTTAGAACTTGGGGCTTATAGAGCATCATAGAATAGAGCAGTAAATGCAGAGAAGTCACAAGACAAGGGAAAAGGAGTTTGGGCCTTTAAGGGCAGCAAACTGTGGGAAGATAACTAGGGAGACTGATGGAGGACAAGAGTAATGTTACCAAGGTTTGTTATGTAGATTCCTCTCCTGATGTCTCTGGGCTGGGAAGTCTGTTATGTAGATTCCTCTCCTGATGTCTCTGGGCTGGGAAGTCTAGAGTCCTCAGTGATGAAGAGTCAGAGTCCAGGCTTGCTTTTGGGAAGATGGTAAGGGAGAGCAGAGAGGTGTTCTGTTTTTTGTTTTGTTTGTTTTTTGTTTTGGCTCCTGCTATTTCTCAATTGTCTTCAGCTCAAAATAATCTGTATGTCTAAGTGGCATATTTGGGGTGGCATATGTGATGCCCTATAGGGCACAACAGGAGAAGAGATGCCAGAGGGAGAGTCTGGAGAAGTTGGTGGCAGTGGACGGCTGTCCTGTTTATTGCACATTCATTTTCTTTTCTGTGCAGTGACTCACACACCCTGCCCGCCCTTCCATTGTTTCCAATACCCACAAAACCTTGTCTCATAGAATGGCTTTTTGGGTGTGGGATCTCAGCCGAGGAACCAGGGACTGCATCACCCTGAGTATGAGAAGCAGGAGGAAGCTGTGGCAGGAACACAGAATTGGAACCCAGGGGTGGCCGGAGATGTGGGCAGCTGTGGTATGGGTATGATGTCAACTGAGCACAAGTGCACCTGGAGATGCTAAGAAATATCAGAAAGGAACTTACCTACCTGCACATAGGAGGGACGGAGCTACAGGTGTGTGATTTGGATATAAACAGAAAGACTGATCCCAGGAGGTTGGTGGGTCTGCTTTCAATCCATTTCACGGACTTGCTGGGATGTTGTTTGGGAAAGGCTAAGCACTGTTCTGGGCACTGAGCAAGGGATCAATGAATTGTAGCTATTGTATTATCATTACCATCACCACGACTTTGGACAGATAAAGGAGTAAAACAATGAATGACTGATTTAAAACCTTTAAAGCTCTCTTTCCTCACCTTTTAAGTGGATAAAACTATAAATAGCCCATAACGTTGTCATAAGTGTAGAGACAAAAGGAAAAACATACATTGGTTTTAAAGAGAAAGCACACATTTGTTATAAATGAAAAACTTTGGTTTTAAAGATGGCAGCCAATTCTTTCTTATTGAGACTGCTCAGCTTCCTCTTAGAGAATTGGCCAGGGATGAAGAAAATCCTCACTGGGCTCCATGGGGAGGGATTACTTAGGCATCATCCACCTCCCATCTGTAAAACAGAGTGTTGTTTAAGGGAGGAAAACAGAAGATGGAGCATTCTCTATCCTGTTCCTGCAGGAGGCCACAGCCAACAGCCCCAGGAGGCTAGGGGGAGGGAGGAGAGGGGAGGGGAGGGGAGGGGTGAAGCTTCAGGTGTTCCAGAAGCCAGGCAGGCAGCTTCTTAAGCAGCCTTGTCATCTTTATTCCAGGTGAAACCCAGTTCCATCCGGATTCTTGTTGGGGGAGGGGAACTGGTCTTGAATATTAACCCCTTTGTGTTTCATTTAAAAAACTGAGTCGTTATCTGTCACACGTGCCTCCAATCAGCTTCTGTGTGTGGAAGGTTGTCTTTTCCAAACAAGTTCTTCCAGAGCCATGCGGGTCTCCCACCAAGAGGAGCAGTCTGTGCCCCCCTCCCCTGGACCCCCAGCAGGCCTTTGTGAGCACGACAGCTGAGAGAGCCATCCGAATGATGCTGAGGGGCCACTGAGGTCACAGAGCCACACCTGCTGTCCCCTTCCCGGGACACATACCATGGCAGCCCAGAGGCCATGTGTGAGAAGGCTGAGGACTCTGAAATTGCAGCCTGGGAGACCCCGTAGACAAACAGATATTGCTCCAGCCCCTGCAAGGAACCTCCCAGCCCAGGTCCAGGGGTGTGTGTGAGCCCTGAGATGGATCCAGCCCCATCTGACGACCAATTCATGAGCATCTCTGAGCCCCAGACACCCAGTGGATCCCAATTTCTCTTTAGAGCCCCATGAGTGATAATAATAAAATAATGGTTTTTAAAAGAGCTAGCTTTGGGATTTGCAAGCAAGATGGCAGAGGAATAGGAGACTAAAATATCGTCAGGTTCCAGGAGTTCAGCCAGATAGTTATCAAACCATTTTGAACACCTACAAACTCAACAAGAGATAGAAGAGAAGAAGAGCAGCAATTCTAGGAACAGAAAAGTGATCACTTTCTGGAAGTAGGACGTGCAGAGAAGTGAATCTGAAGATAGACCATGGGGCTGGCTCCTGGCAAGCGGTGGAGCAGAGGAGCACAAAATCACAACTTTTAGAAGTCTGCTCCACTGAGGGACATAGCTCTAGAGGCAAAGCGGGGACAGTGTGGTCTCAGGACCTGTGGAGTCACAGAAAGACCTGGGGTGTCTGAGGGTGACAGAGCTTCCAGTTATTGGAGTGGGGAAGCTGGTTGCAGAGATGGAACCAGGGATGAAAATGGTGGCCTCCCAATCTCTGGCCCTGTAGGAGCTGAGAGCTCGGGGCCCCACTCCTCAGTGCACTCTCAGAGAAAAGCAGTCAATCCCTCCCATCTCCCTGGTCTCTGGGTGCACGCTGAGCTCACCTGGCCTGGGACCAAGCATTTCTATCTCTGGCACACAGCCCCATTTGGAGTCTCCAAACTCAGCAGATTCCTGCCACATGCTCCTGTACCACTCCTCCCAGAGGAGGAAGGAAGGGGTGTCCCTGGATCTGCAACATATGGGGTCCCTGCTCAAAGAACAGTGACCTGACTGTGCCTCAGATCATCGTTTAAGGTAGCCCCAGACTGAGAGCCCCTCCAAGTCTTAATGACAAAGAGAAAATCCTGAAAGCAGCTCAAGACAAGAGGTCTGTAACATATAATGGTAGAAATATTAGATTGGCAGCAGACCTATCCACAGAGACCTGGCAGGCCAGAAAAGACTGGTATGATATATTCAGAGCACTAAATGAGAAAAATATGCAGCCAAGAATACAATATCCAGCTAGGCTGTCATTGAAAATAAAAGGAGAGATAAAAAGCTTCCAGGACAAACAAAAATTTAAAGAATTTTCAAACACAAAACCAGTCCTACAAAAAATATTGAAAGGGTCCTCTAAGCAAAGAGAGAGCCTAAAAGTAACAAACCAGAAAGGAACAGAGACAATATACAGTAACAGTCACCTTACAGCAATACAACGGAACTAAATTCATATCTTTCAATAGTTACCCTGAATGTAAATGGGCTAAATGTGCCAATCAAAAGACACAGGGTATCAGAATGGATAAAAAAACAAGACCCACCAATATGCTGTCTACAAGAAACTCATTTTAGAGCCAAAGACACCTCCAGATTTAAAGTGAGAGGGTGGAAAACAATTTACCATGTTAATGGACATCAAAAGAAAGCTGAGGTAGCAATCCTTAGATCAATTAGATTTTAAGCCAAAGACTATAATAAGAGATGAGGAAGGAGACTATATCATCCTTAAAAGGTCTGTCCAACAAGAAGATCTAACACTTTGGGGCACCTGGGTGGCTCAGTTGGTTAAGTGGTTGCCTTCGGCTCAGGTCATGATCCCAGCATCCTGGGATCGAGTCCCACATTAGGCTTCTTGCTCCATGGGGAGACTGCTTCTCCCTCTGCCTCTGCCTGCCTGTACTCTCTCTATCTCTCTGAAAAATAATAAATAAAATCTTAAAAAAAAAAAAAAAAGAAAATCTAACAATTTAAAATATCTATGCCCCTAACTTGGGAACAGCCAACTATATAAAGCAAAGAATAACAAAATCAAAGAAACACATCGACAATAATACAATAACAGTAGGGGACTTTAACACCCCCCTCACTGAAATGGACAGATCATCCAAGCAGAAGATCAACAAGGAAATAAAGGCCTTAAATGACACACTGGACCAGATGGACATCACAGATATATTCAGAACATTCCATCCCAAAGCAACAGAATACATATTCTTCTCTAGTGCACATGGAACATTCTCCAGAATAGATCACATCCTGGGTCACAAATCAGGTCTCAAACAGTACCAAAAGATTGGGATCATCCCCTGCATATTTTCAGACCATGATGCTCTGAAACTAGAACTCAATCACAAGAGGAAAGATGGAAAGAACTCAAATACATGGAGGCTAAAGAGGATCCTACTGAAGAATAAATGGGCCAACCAGGAAATTAAAGAAGAATTTTAAAAATTCATGGAAACAAATGAAAATGAAAACACAACTGTTCAAAATCTGTGGGACACAGCAAAGGTGGAGAGGAAAGTATATAACAATACAAGCTTTTCTCAAGAAACAAGAAGGGTCTCAAGTACAGGACCTAACCCCACACCTAAAGGAGCTGGAGAAAGAACAGCAAGGAAAGCCTAAACCCAGAAGGAGAAGCGAAATCACAAAGATCAGAGCAGAAGTCAATGAAATAGAAACCAAAAGAATAGTAAAAAAAAAAAAAAAATCAATGAAACTAGGAGCTGGTTCTTTGAAAGAATTAATAAGATTGATAAACCCCTGGCCAGACTTGTCAAAAAGAAAAGAGAAAGGACCCGAATTGAAAAAATGAAAGAGGAGAGATCACAACCAACACCAAAGAAATAAAAACAATTATAAGAACATATTATAAGCAACTATACACCAGCAAATTAGACAATCTGGAAGAAATGGATGCATTCTAGAGACATATAAACTACCAAAACTGAACCAGGAAGAAATAGAAAACTTGAACAGATCCATAACCAGTAAGGAGATTGAAGCAGTCATCAAAAATCTCCCAACAAACAAGAGCCCAGGGCCAGAGGAATTCCCAGGGGAATTCTACCAAACATTTAAAGAAGAATTAATACCTATTCTCCTGAAACTGTTCCAAAAAATGAAATTAAAGAAAACTTCCAAATTCATTTTATGAGCCCAACATTACCTTGACCCCCAAAGCAGACAAAGGCCCCATTAAAAAGGAGAATTGCCAACCAATATCTTTGATGAGCACAAATGCAAAAATTCTCACCAAAATACTAGCCAATAGGATCCAACAGTACCTTAAGGGGATTATTCACCACAACCAAGTGGGATTTATTCCTGGGCTGCAAGGTTGGTTCAACATCCACAAATCAGTCAATGTGATACAATACATTAATAAAAGAAAGGACAAGAACCATATGATACTCTCAATAGATGCAGAAAAAGCATTTGACAAAGTACAGCATCCCTTCCTGATCAAAACTCTTCAAAGTGTAGGGGTAGAGGGCACATACCTCAATATTATCAAAGCCATCTATGAAAAACCCACTGCAAATATCATTCTCAATGGAGAAAAACTGAAAGCTTTTCCGCTAAGGTCAGGAACACGACAGGGATGTCCATTATCACCACTGCTATTCAACACAGTACTAGAAATCCTAGCCTCAGCAATCAAACAACAAAAAGAAATTAAAGGCATCTGGATCGTCAAAGAAGAAGCCAAACTCTTACACTTCGCAGATGATATGATACTTTCTGTGGAAAACCCAAAAGACTCCACTCCAAAACTGCTAGAACTCACACAGGAATTCAGTGAAATGTTAAGATATAAAATCAATGCACAGAAATCAGTAGCATTTCTATGCACCAACAACAAGAGAGAAGAAAGAGAAATTAAGGAGTCGATCCCATTTACAACTGCACCTAAAACCATAAGATACCTAGGAATAAACCTAACCAAAGAGGAGAAGAATCTGTACTCAAAAAACTCTAAAGTACTCATGAGAGGAATTGAGGAAGACACAAAGAAATGGAAAAATGTTCCATGCTAATGGATTGGAAGAACAAATATTGTGAAAATGTCTATGCTACCTAAAGCAATCTACACGTTTAACACAATCCCTATCAAAATACCATCGATTTTTTTTTTCAAAGAAATGGAGCAAATAATCCTAAAATTTATATGGAACCAGAAAAGACCCCAAATAGCCAAAGAAATGTTGAAAAAGAAAACCAAAGTTGGCGGCATCAAAATTACAGACATCAAGCTCTATTATAAAGCTGTCATCATCAAGACAGTATGGTACTGGGACAAAAACAGGCACATAGATCAATGGAACAGAATAGAGAGCCCAGAAATAGACCCTCAACTCTATGGTCAACTAATCATCAACAAAGTAGGAAAGAATGTCCAATGAAAAAAAGATAGTCTCTTCAACAAATAGTTTTGGGAAAATTGGACAGCCACATGCAGAAGAGTGAAACTGGACCATTTCCTTATACCACACATAAAAATAGACTCAAAATGGATGAAAGACCTCAGTGTGAGACAGGAATCCATTAAAATCTTTGAGGAGAACACAGACAGCAACCTCTTTGACCTCAGCTGCAGCAACTTCTTCCGAGAAACTTCGCCAAATGCAAGGGAAGCAAGGGCAAAAATAAACTATTAGGACTTCATCAAGATCAAAGGCTTGCACAGCAAAGGGAACAGTCAAAAAACCAAAAGAATGGGATAAGACATTTGCAAATGACATATCAGATAAAGGGCTAGTACCAAAAATCTATAAAGAACTTATCAAACTCAACACCCAAAGGACAAATAATCCAATCAAGAAATGGGGAGAAGACAGGAACAGACATTTTTGCAAAGAAGACATCCAGATTGCCAACAGACACATGAAAAAGTGCTCAACATCACTCGGCCTCAGGGAAATACAAATCAAAATCACAATGAGATACCACCTCACACCAGTCAGAATGGCTAAAATTAACAAGTCAGATGTTGGCAAGGATGCAGAGAAAGGGGAAGCCTCCTACACTGTTGGTGGGAATGCAAGCTGGTGCGGCCACTGTGGAAAACAGTATGGAGGTTCCTGAAAAAGTTAAGGGGCATGTGCACCCGTAGAAGCAATGTCCACGATAGGCGAACTATGGAAAGAACCTAGATGTCCATCAACAGATGAATGGCTACAGAAGATGTGGTATATGCGGTATATATACACAATGGAATACTATGCAGCCATCAAAAGAAATGAAATCTTGCCATTTGCAACAACATGGCTGGAACCAGAGGGTACTATGCTGAGCAAAATAAGTCAATCAGAGAAATATAATTACCATATGCTCTCTCTGATATGAGGAATTTGAGATGCAGGACGGGGGGTTGTGTGGGGTAGGGAAGGAGAAAAATGAAACAAAATGGGATCAGGAGGGAGACAAACCATAAGAGACTCTTAATCTCATGAAACAAACTGAGGGCTGCTGGGGGGTGTGGCAGTAGGGATAGGGTGGCTGGGTTATGGACATTGGGGAGGGTATGTGCTATGGCCAGTGCCATGAAATATTTAAACCTGATGATTCACAGACCTGTACCCCTGGGACAAATAATACAGTATATTAAAAAAAGCGAGGGCTAGGTTTGGGGCTGATTTGTTCTGCAGAAATAGATAACGGAAACACCTCTTCCTTTCCCTCTGCACACCCACCTCCCAAACATGTATTGCATCCATGGTGACATCCTTCCTTGCTGAGATGCCTTGATGTGGCCTCAGAATCTTTCTCAACACAGCGCTCCTGAAAGATCCAGTCATTATAGCCAAACGACCAAGCTCTTTGATTTTCCTAAACTGGAAGTCCTTTAATGGAACTTCCAGCTGTGACATGCTATGAGTCTGTCACCTCTCAAGCAAAGGGAGGAATTCACAAACTAAAGGGAACTTGAACTCAACAGAGTTAATAAACACAAATAGAAAACAGCCATCATAAACTCATTCCTTCACAAATACAAAGAGGCAACATTGGTCCAGGCACTCCCAACAGGCAGCAAGAATGAAGAGATGGCTGCTTGCCAGGGGAGGTCTAATCTTAAAATCAGCACTATATTGCTTTGCATCTAAGCCTGCACTGTAACCATAGGTATTAGCAGGAGGCAGCTATTTATTGGATATAAATTTAAGTTATTTCAAAGTTAATAGAATTTAAAATTCACATCCTCAGTCACACCTGCTCAAGTTCTCAATGGCCCCATGTGGCCAATGGCAGCCAGGTTGGGCATCAGAGACAGAGATCATTCCCATCATCACAAAGTCCTGTGGGGCAGCTCTAGTCCCACTGGTCCCATTGTGATTCTCTCTCAGTGAGACAAAGCAGTGAAGCAGAGGTACATAATGTAGAGAAAATGGAAACTCAGTGCTGTTTTGGAGAAAGGCCGGCATTGTTGCCTTCAATACTTACGCTTCCTCAGCATTTATAAATGATCATCTTACTTTCCCTATTTGGAAAGAAGCTTCCTTGAATAAAGGGTTTGGATTCTCAGTGCTGAATCTCCACTCTGTTTCCTATGGCACTTTGTTGTTGTTAAGGTATTTGGGTCTTAAACTACAAAGTCTTTTTTTTCTACTTAAAAGTTATATGTTATGAGCACATAAGGTCTACCACCAGAGATCCAAAACCTGGATTTATTTAATGAGCCACAGGCAAAATAATGGAAGATTGCCTCTACTGTTGAAAAGATTGGACACATTCTTGTATTTATTCACACAAAAGCCTGAGGTGCCTCTGCCAATGTCCCCTTCCTCTGAGCGTCCGTCTGTCACCTGCTCCTCAAGACTCATGTGAAAGGGAGTAAAATCACACCCTCAGAATCCCACTCCTTGTCCCCCAGAGCCTCTTCATCTGAGGGGTCACATTAAGCTTTATCAATCTCTTCCTTTTCCGCACGAAAATTCTTTTGTGATAACATGAAAGGGAGCTTACAAATCATACTTTCAAACATTAATCTTTCTAAAGCGCTTCAAAAGCTTTCCTTAGCCCAGGCTCTTAAAGCAAAACTTGAGTGTTTTCTATGTTTCCTGACATTCAAGCTTTTCCTTGGCTTCCAAAATCTTTATTCTACTTCTTTTAGTTCGAATTTTTCATTTTTGCTCCTGGTTCTGAATTCCTATTCATTAACTAACAGCCCCAAGTTTGTCATCCTTTTCATCTCCTTGGTCCTGTTTATTATCTTGATGTGATACCTCAGATGACTCATGTCTCTTTATTCTTTATTTTTATCCTGTTTTATGATCAATTAGCCTTCATCTGATTTTAAATGTGATTTGGTTCTGCTGTTTACTGGACTTTTATCATCTTCTCTACTGGGATTTTAATTTTTAGTTTTTTCTAAGCATTCAAGTTTTACCCTGTAAAATCTATTTATGTTTTATGGTCATAACATTCTCATGTGTCTTATTATGACTCTCATATGAGAGGAATACCTTTCTGGTTTCAGTAGCAAGAGGAGGGTGGCTTTTCCATAGTAATCATGAACTAATAGGCTTGTGCTCTTGTCTAAGACCAACCTTTTCACCTGGGTCCTACTTCTCCTTTCTCTTGCTTACTCATGAACAATATTCTCCCCTGCTTTCCCCATTGCCCCCTCTCCTGAATCTATAAAAACTAAAAACAAACACACACATTCTCTTTGACACTATGTCACCACCAGCTCTTGCTTTGCCTTTGCTTAGTTTTTCAGCAAAACCCTTTGGAAGGATTGTCTGGACAGTCCCCACATCCTCTTCTCCTTCTCTGGGGGTTTGATACTACTCAGAGCTGACTCATCCCCCTCTTTTCACCAAAATGACTCCTGACAGTAAAGGATCATAATGCACCCTGTGTGACCTCCCTCAGCCCTCCCTCTGCCCATTGTTGATGTGACTCCTAATTATGTGGCAATGAGCAGTTGTTCCCAGGTGCTGGAAGGAAAGGCAGCAGACAGCCTCTGAACTGTGGAGGAACCAACTGCAAGGTAAGTTTTCAGGAGAGAGCTATCAATGGTTGAAGAAGGAGTGGGAATATATGCATGATATTTAGGGAATTGGTACAAAGGATGATTTTCAGTATACAAGTAGAGGAGATTGGGCAAAAACTTTCAGTCTATACTTTCTTTTTTTTCTTCTATTATTATTGCAATTATTAGTATTATTATGAAAGTAATGTTCCTGGGACCAAGGAAGTAAAACCCTCAGAATGTCTGTGTAGAATTAAATGTGACTTATTTAAACAGATTACTACAAACACTTATTCTATTTTTAGGTCAATATCGCTAAACTGAAATAGATCTCTACTTAGTGAAAGGTTCAAATGCAGATCTTGGGATTCGAAAGCAGAACCATTTTATCACTAAGTTGTTTCTGGACAAACACAAAATGTCAGAAACAGATTTAGTTCTCTCAGATGGAAGAGAGGTGGGGCAGTGAAGGCTACTTCGATGAAGACAGGAGTTGAGGGACGAGCTCAGCTGAGACGCTCTAGGATAAGGCAAGCTAATGGGTCCTCACCAGAGCCTCAGGTTACACCTGGACCAAAATATTAAAGAAGTCATTCGTTGAGACCCTGACCTTTCTCCAGAAAGAATTTGACGTGATCTTAGTGTGAAGAGGGTTACAGATGGTGAGTCAATTTGTACCACCGAGAATGGGAAGCAAGGGAGCCCTCTAAGATCTCCTCCTGGAATAATAATTGTCTGTGATAATGCTATCTATACTAGCATAGGATTATGAATGGTACCTGGTTAGAAATGTGTTTCACCTTGGTATAAAATCAGAAGAGCTTACTAATTAAGTTGATGTCGTTACTTCCAAATGTATGGAGCGGGTGCTGTCTTTCCCAAGGTTCATCCTCCCATCGCCTTCGAGCTGAGAGAGGAAAATGGGCAAAGGCTGAGTGGCACAGATAAGCCAAGGTGGTGAACTGTCGCCATGATCTAGGAGCCCCTTGTGGCCAGGTGATGTGCTCTTGGTCATTCCAGAGCAGTGAGGAAAGAGCCTTGTAGGAGGACCATCAGCTTCGAGGCCTTTCCTGACCTTCAGCAAAGAAACGTGTGCTTATTAAAAAAAGATGTTTTCTTAGAGAGAGGGTAGCAATACCTCAGGTGGCCTGAGACATCCCCAGTTTATATGCCTGTTGTTCCAGCATAATTTAGTAATATGTCCCTTGCATTCTCAAAAGTGTCCCAGTTTGGATGATGAATTACTTGGTCAACTTTCTCAGGGATCACCAGCCTGATCTGTGTCACATTTTCCTTGTTGATAGAAGAGGGTAGTTTAGAAAACTTTTAATCAGAACCCCTCGCTCATACTCCCCCCCCAACCTCCCTCCTTCTCTCTCGAACACACACAAGTACACAGGCTCATGCACACTCACACTTGTGTATCTCACTGTAGCTGCATTCCTTCATCTGGCAAACGCCATCATGTTTTCTTCATCAGGAAAGACTATAAAATAAGTTTAAGGGTACAAATCCAGGCTCTATTGCTAGCTGCCCAACCTGCATTTGTTTTGTTTGCTTAAGGAAAATATCTATCTCACATGGCAGTTGTAAGAACTAAGATATCATTTCTAAGATTCCTAGAACATAATACATATTCCAGAAAACGTTGTCCCATTCTCTGTTACTGGAATGAAGGTCCAAAGAAGCTTAATATTATTTTATTAAATTATGCAAACTTATTAAGCAATAGCTGTGTTTAATAAGCGAAATCCAAGGGGGAATTTTGTGCATGTACTTAAAATTCCAGGTTCTTTTTAAGCTTGTCTTTCTTCCATGCCAAAAGTGGCCCAAGTTTCACTACAAGCTTCTAGTTCCATGGGCTCAACAAAAGTACAATAGCTATATTGGAGTTTTTAAATTACAGTATTTCTCTGAAACATCGCAGATGTTGATGGAAGAAACTAACATCTTGTGTAATTTCTGGAACCCTAAAAGAATCCTCCTCACACTGTAGCTTGGAACCCTGGCAGTGATCCTCATTAAAACATGACTCTCGGCACAGAGAGGTATTGGTTATCTGCTGGCTTAAGATCCTTTTTCTACTGCGGGGCTAGGAGAATGGTACTCTATCCAACACCAAGTGTACAGAAGGAGAAACTGAAGTTTGAGAGATTATTTCAAGATCACTCAGCTAATGAGTGGTAGAGCAAAGACTTTGAACTGACATCTGTCTGACCCCAAAGCTCTTTAAATATTAAATGAAATTCCTTTTGTCTCTTTTCCCCAAAAGATCACTGCTTGCTTCTGAGTTTGGATGATTTCGTTGATATCTGCTCTCAGTAGCCATCTATCTTTTGACTCCCCGACGTTTGTGACCATCCGTTCATCCGTCCTGCCTCCCTCCCTCATTTATTTCCTCTCTCCATCCTGTTATTCATGCGTCTATGTATTCATTTGTCCACACAAGCGTTCATTCATTTAAACGAATGCTTGGCTCCTTTCTGTATGCCAGGGTACTGACCCAGTTGCCGAGAATGGGAGGTAATACAACAAGACTTGCTATTTTAGAAATTCACATTATGATGAAAAACAGACAAACAAAACAAAGAAAAGCTGGGAAGGAGAGAAGGAAGCGATGGAGAGGAATTTCAATGTTTTACCTTGTATACTTCGCTATTACCTAACTCCCTTCCCACAAGGACGCTCTGAGGCAATCTCTGTATTAAGAAATATTTTGGCCCCTAAAGTCTTACAGGTTTGGTCTATGGCATTGTAAAAGCTTGCCTAGAATGAATCAACTCTGTCTTTTAAATGGGTAATGGAGAAAATAAATTGTTGGGAGTGAAAAAGCAGAGAAGACCATTTCCATTTACAAAATTCATTCCCCCCCCCCTTTTTTTTCCTTTCCCCCCCCCTCCTCTCTTTTTAACTTCTGAAAAGGGGACTTCACTTGGTATTCCTAAAGGGGAAGCTGTCAGGTATAGACACACCATAAAAGTGAATGGATAGATAGATGATTTGCTCAAATAATTCTGTGAAAAGGCACCAAGCCTCAGAGTCATGAGCAGAAGTGAAAATCAACTAGAAAGTGCTGACTTACTGTAAAGGTCTTCCTCTGTGATGGGAGAAATTGGATCTGTAACCATGTGTCCATAGATGAGACATTCTCCAGTCACACCCAGGCCCTCATGGAACGAGCATCTTGACTGGGAATAGAAACTTTTCCTCTCCAGCTGAGTTTTTCCCTCTTTCCCCAGATCACCTGCCCCCATTGATGTGCACCGAGGAAAGAGCCACCATCAGGCTTAGGGCGTTCCTCCTATAATCCCAAGAATTGACTTCCCACCATGAGGCTGCTATTCCTTCTGTTTCTCCTACTCGTGTGTCTTGTCCAGGTGTCATCAGGTAAGCTGCATTTCCTCCTAGTATGATGCTATGACAGATGGCCATGGGGAGGAATAGAGCCACACTGACTCATGATCCAGCGATGCCCTGGAGAATACAACAACTGAGTGATACCACAGCTGAAAGAAAGGACCAGCCTAAGGGGTGTAGACTGTTGGATATAGATACCAAGAGAGACATCGATATGAATATACATGAAGATATGTTCATATTTATATGAATGATATCAGTTAGAAACATTGATGAATACAACATATTCACATATATTCATTCATGTTTATAAGTATATGTATTACATATATAATTTATAATTGCATATATATAATTATTTTTATCTTGTCTTCTTATGAAAAATTGGGAGATTTTGTGACCTCCAGAGGAAAACTATGGTCCTGGCAGAAAGCAGAAAACAGGTCTCCTAATTCCCAGCCGAGTATGCTTTCCATCACAAAGTGGTGCTTTTAAAAGCCAAAACCTCTATTGGAAACTCTTCCTTTATTTTTATTATGTTATGTTAGTCACCATACAATACATCATTACTTTTTTGATATAGTGTTCAGTGATTCATTATTTGCGTATAACACCCAGTGCTCATTACAACACGTGTCCTCCTCAATACCCATCACGGGACTACCGCATCCCCCACCCCACCCTCCCGAAACCCTCGGATTGTTTCCTGGAGTCCTTAGTCTCTCATGGCTCGTATCCCCCGCTGATTCCCTCCCCTTCATTTTTCCCTTCCTTCTCCTAATGTCCTCCATGCTATTCCTTATGTTCCACATATGAATGTTGGTGAGGATGTAGAGAAAGGGGAACCCTCTTACATTGCTGGTGGGAATACAAGGTACAGCCACTTTGGAAAACAGTGTGGAGGTTCCTCAAAAAGTTAAAAATAGAGCTACCCTATGACCTAGCAATTGCGGTCCTGCGTATTTACCCTAAAGGTACAGATTCAGTGAAAAGAAGGGCCATATGCACCCCAATGTTCATAGCAGCAATATCCACAACAGCCAAACTGTGGAAGGAGCTGGAAACCCTTCTTATTCATAGTTTCCTCGTGGCTGCTTGTCATTCTCCTTCTAGATGTTCTCTTAATTTTAGGCATTGTTCATGTTCTCACGACTCTCAAATCACTTCCTGAATTTCTCTAGTCAAGTGACTTGATCATATACCATGTTCTTTCCAGCTTAACTCACAGGAGCCTGAGAATACCGGAGCTTGCTATGGACCATGGTGGCACTGGAAATGTCACAGTGTATGAAAGAGTTCTGATGGCATGGGAGATGGGAGGGGTGGTATTCGGGAGGGAGAATGCCCACTTAGTGTCCAGTGCCTGTTGTCTAGCTAGGGCTGCATGCTTGTAAGATTTTGCCCTTTTGAAAAAGAGGAAGGCACGTTGGGAAGCTTTTATGAAGAACATGCAGAATATGTCCCTAAACTTGTAGCAGAACCAAGTCACTTGCTTTCTCCAATCTAAAGTTCCTTTTTCTGAGAAAGAAAGACACTACAGTGCAGAGGTCAATACACTTTTTTTTTTGGTAAAGGACCAGCTAATATTTTAGGCTTTCTGGGCCACAAGGTCTCTCATGACCCTCATGAGAAGCAACAATAGACAATATATAAATGAACGAGGGTGAATGTCTTTTTAGAAAATGACTTATGGACACTAGAATTTGAAAAAACCATTCTAAGCTGATGGGTCCCACCAGAACGGGTAGAGGGCCTGTTTTGTCCGTGCAAGATGAATTCTGGTAGCTTCAGTTGAACACGCTTTATGGTTTTATATTGTTTTGTCACTTCTCCTGCCTTTACAGGGCATGAGAAAAGGGGGAAATACCTTGAATGTGAAAAAATGGGCGGGGTCTGCAAGCACCAAAAGACCCATGGATGCTCCATCCTGCCTGCGGAATGCAGAAGTCGGAACAAACATTGCTGTCGCCTCTAGCATCCGCCCCTCCGTGACTCTTCAGGGCAGCATGGCAGCCTCATGCCTGCTGACTTCTGCGGAATAAACCCATCACCACTCATGTGCATCCTGCCTCGGGTCTTTCTGAGGGCGCGGTTGAACTCGGGGAGGGGAGGGGTGTGTGGGACTGGAGTTCTGAACTTGGTACCCACCGCTAATTCCCTGATTGGTTTTGGACAAGGCCTGTCCTTTTCTATGTCATTGCTTCTGTACCTGTAACTATTCAAATGGTTCTGCAAGCCCCCAGTAACCTGTTCATATATGTCTATCAATGGACATATCGAGGATTAGAGCTTGAGGGGTGTGTGCGTATGTGTGTGTGTGCATGTGCATGCTCGTGCGTGTGTGTGTGTTGACAATATGTGCGAAAAGACACTGAGATTTTGCTCTCATTGTCATACTCCCTTAATGACTGTTGGCTACCAAGCAATGGCTCCTTGTTGATTATTGAAGAGCCAAGGAAATAAATTGACCAGAAGGACCTAAAGGTGCAGAAAGCTCAAAGTTGGTACCTTGACATCAAGCCACAGAATCGGATCTCAGAGATGACAGAAGCCAACCCACTGTTTCACAGAGAATCAAGACTTAGGGAGGTAGTGATTATTTTCCTCTCTCCAAAGATGCCTTTCCAAAGAGCAGATTCCTTCAGAAGCATTGCCTCATAACCCAAGGGATGGTTTTCCGCAGAGATAAGATTTGGATTGTGTGGCAGAAGCCTGCTGATTGGGAGTGGAAATGCCATCTTCAGCAGGAACTTATTCTCTTTTTGAAACAGTCATCTCCTCTCTTAGAGACTTCCTTTTGGTAACAAATCAAACTCTTGGACACTGTTGCTGGAGATGCGAAGTTGTAAGGCTACTTTGGAAGCTAATTTGGTGTTTTTTTTTTAATATTTTATTTATTTTTCAGAGAGGGCACAAGCAGGGGGAGCGGCAGGGAGAATGGGTAGAGGGAGAAGCAGGTCCCCGCTGAGTGGTGAGTCCAACATGGGGCTTGATCCCAGGACCCCAAGATCATGACCTGAGCCGAAAGCAGATGCCTGACCAACTGAGCCACCCAGGCCCCCCATTTTGTTGTTCCTTACAAAGTTGAACATATGTTTGTCATATCACTCATTAATTCCACTCCTGGGTATTTTCTCAGGGAAATGGAAACTTACATTCCCATTCTAAAAAAGTATGCAAATGTTCATAGCAGCTTAATTAATTTGTGCCAAAAATAGTTAACAACACAGATGTCCTGGTGTTTTACTAGTGAATTGACTGTGGCACATCACACAATGGAATGTGATGCCACAATAAGAAGGAATGACTGAGTCTAGTAACATGAATGGATCTCAACGGTCTTCTGCTGAGTTAAAGACACCAGCTATAAGGACTACAGGTTACTTGAGCCCATCGATGCAGCATTCACGAAAAGCAAAACTATAGGGTTAGAAGTCAGATTAGTGGTGGCCATGGGTTAGCGGTCATAAGAAGGGATAACAACAAGGAGCAGTACCATTTATTGGCCATACCTTCCCTACTTTCATTTCATCACATTCTGGTTCTGGAACTATCCCCTACTGAGAGACGGGCTGTGCGTGTGATAGTAACCTTGTTCTCTTCACACTGAAACACACGCTAAAGACATAACTAACTTTGAGAAACAGTTTTTGACCTGATAACCCAAGACTAAAGAGGAAAAGTCCTCATATAAGGACCGGACTCGGTTGTTACATCTGTTTCTCACAGGGATTTGGATTAGTAATTCTGAAACTACTTGTATATAATTAATAATTCTGAAACTAATTGTATATAATTAGTAATTCTGAAACTACTTGTATATATCAGAGTTGAACAAAGGAGAAAATGCACTATAAGAGCCATTTTTTCACTGATGGAGAAGAAAAGATTACAAATAAGGAAAGAGGAAGATGAGAAGGACCACCATGGTGCTGGATTGAAGTTGAAGACACTAGGGAAGAACATGGGTTTTTAAAATACATACAGAGATAGAGAGATACAGAAATATGTACAGGTGTGTATATAAATGAATTAATATCCAAACATGTTTCCTAAGTGCAGCCACTGAGAGAAACGAGAATCAGTGGAGCACATTGAGTACTCAGATCTCTGTTTCTTTCTTTCTTTTCTTTTCTTTTCTTTTTTTTTAACCGTCCTTTTTAAGTAGCCTCTGCGTTCAACGTGGGACTTGAACTCATGACCCTGAGATCTAAGGTTGCATGCTCTACCAACTAAGCGTGCCAGGTGCCCCTCAGGTATGTTTCCAAGTACCATTTTCTGTAGATGGAACCAAGGATCCTTGAGGAACTAACTCTAAGACTGGGTCTGAGAAAATGCGAAATGAGGCTGGAGTATATCTTATAGTGTCAGAAAATAACAAAGCGCTCAGAAAAATGAAGCACGTTGAGAGGACCCAAGAGAGACCTGAAAGAGCTCTCAATGGCCAACTGGAAACAACTTCATTAAAAAAATAAAGTGTTGAATTACAACCCAAACATAAAGTAAATAACCATGGGGCCATATGGGTATAAATCAATCCCTCTTCTCCACCTCCGTTTAAAATTTGTTTATGTTTCCTTAAATTTCAAAAATAAAGTAAAATTTCTTAAGCATCCTCCATTTATTGGCCATACCTTCCCTACTTTCCTTTCATCACATTCTGGTTCTGGAACTACTCCCTACCAAGACATGAGCCTGATAGTGACCTTGCTCTCTTCACACTGAAACACACACCACCTCTCCTTCAACTACCCCTCACTAATTCCTACCCATTTTTTTAAGATTCTGCTCATACATGGCAGTCACTGGGAAGACATCTTTGAACCCCCAATGTGGATATGATTTTCACGTCTGTGAGTTTCATTAGCAGAACATACCTTGAACCCATATCCCCAGTTCCCCGTATACCATTTCAGTTCCTAGCACACAGCTGGTGCTTGAGAGATTACCAACAAAATAAATGAATCTCTGAATGAAGAAAATGGTATCATGAGGCCTCAGCCTTCCAGTTTAATTCAGGGTAGGTACATGAAGTGCGACTTCCTCAGTTTACTTAATTCAGGGTAGATTCATTAAACATGAATTCTTCCATTCACTTCATTCTTATGCAGCAGAAGCTCCTTCCGGGGCATGTCCCTGGCATGCGAATCACACAGTTCCTTTTCCTCCTCAGGCACACACTTGTCTGTGAGTCACAAAAATGATACATGTCACCATGCCTATAACCTGCAGAAAGAGCAAAAACTATTTATTTTTGGAAGCAAGCCTCAAGCTCCCCATAGAGGGGAAGCAACAATTCAGTCTGGCCAGGAACCCCCAACCGTCATTACTCAAGAGCATACACAGTCCTACGTTCTTCCTCCTCCTTGCCTTGTTGCTCCTGCTTGCTTGTTAAATAGGAAGACAATGCCAGTCTTTAAAGCTTGTTAAGAACAGAGATTTATGATTTGGAGGCTGAAATCAAAGACTTCAAATACTTCTCTTGGGTTGATACACCTCAGAGGGGCAAGTGTGCCTCCTGGAGACTCATTATGGGATTGTCAATGTCCTTTGGAAGCAACACATTAAAACTGGTTTTTATCTTCCTGGGACAGGATTCTGCTGGGAATAAAATGATACTGCAGCCCATAGTCTGGGGAAGGAAGATATACATACATACTTGGTCAAATACAAAAGTGTACTCACACAGTGTGCCCCAAAACATTTAAGGAATGTCACCAGTTCCCTGAAGTTCACCCCTAATTCCCAGGCTTAGAATCCCAGGCTTCAGAGCTTATCAGCTATGTCTTTAAAACAAAAAGATTAAAGATCTTAATTTAAGTCCCTAAAGAAAAGAGTCAGAATAATAAGGGACACTGGCTGAGATACGAAAGGTTTCCAAAAGAGGGGGGGAAATCCTACCTGACTCAAAGCCAGGCCTTGAAGAAGGCTTCTTTTCCTGCCTCTTAGAAGGTGGGAGAAAGAAAGCCTAAACTCAGAAGAAGGGCCTCCGTGCTCCCTATCACCCAGCCTGCCCACCGTGGGTCATTGGCAGAAGTCACCAACTCTGGACCAAGATGCAGACGTCATGGGGCCTCAGACTAGTGAGAGAGCCATACGTACCCTTTGTGGAACAGCTCGAGGCTGGAAGGTAGGTTCACTCCCTTACTTTACCCCATTCGTGGGTCTCAGCTCTGTTTACATTTTCTTCAACCTGCCTCCTTCTACTGGGGCAAGTAGTTAGAATGGGGCTTTTAGCAGGGAATCTTCATAAACTTCAGCTTATGGTGGGCTCTTGTACCCTATCTTCACGCCACATGGTCAAAGCTATCATGAAAGGCCTCTGTCCATCCCATTTTCATCATAGCAGCTGTGACCATAGCAGGCAGCTCTGACATTGGGGCTGCCCATCCCTGAGAACATCAGTATCTCTGCCCTAGCTCTGTCACCAAGAATCATGGTGTGAGCAGCCCTGTGATTCTCCTCAAACATGTTCTCTCACAGCCCAACACAATCTACTCTTCTCTGCTCTTGGGTGAGAAATCAGCCCAGTGAGGAAACTGAAGTTGGGCCATTACTCTGAGTGAGGCAACAAAACCAGTCCTCATGCCCTGTGGGTCCACGGTGAACAGACTCTTCTTGACCCAAAGCAGAAAGGAGGAGGATGGTGGCTGGGGACATGCTGCTCAACCCAGCTCCTGTCCCCTTGGCTTATCATCAGTCAGTTCTGTGAAGTGGTATTCTAGAAGACACAGGAGCCCCAGGCAATGAGACCCAGGAATGGACTATTTGATTGGGTGAATTTATTTATAAGGATAGAATAAAGAAAGATAAAGATAGAATATTAGAGGAGGAGAAAAATAGAGGTGGAGGTATCGTGGGTGAGCACCAAGCCCAATATGGGGACAAGGGAGAATGGCTGACTTTCCAGAGGAAGCAAGGGTCAAACTCTCAGTCACCTGCCAGACCCTCATGGTGCTCACCCATGCAAGCCAATTTTCTCCTCCCAAATCCAAGTAACTGTAGTTCTCTATAAAGCCTACAAGCTAGTCATTGATACTCAGTGTTTCTGTGATGTCAGGAATGAACACCAGGCAGGCAACGAGGGCCCTGTGTCCCTCTCTCCCTTTCTTCTTGCCACCCCTTGCTCAAGTTGTGGAGCAGAGAACACCTTCAAGTTTTCTTCTAAAATTTTAGAAGAAAATGTATTTTAGAAGAAAATGTATTACATTCTAAATGTAAATCATGTAAATCATCTAAATCATGTATTACATTCTAAATACATGAATTGCCTCCTTCCAGAAGCCCTCTAAGGTTCCCCCTTTCTTGCTCTTACAGCCAGTCACTACACAGGTTATCTGGAGAATGAGGATGGTGAACGTTAGTTCAAACACACCTCAGCAGGTGGAAGTGTCAAGAAAGGAGGCGTATTTGTAGGAATGTCACCAGACTGGACAAGGGAACAGGTGCTGGTTTAAGGAGACGCCAAGGAGGGTTTACCTGGCATTACTTGAGAGATGAAGAAGACGACGAAGATGAGAAGGAGAAAGAGCTTCATGGCGCCGAGTCTGTGGAGAACTCCTCGAAGTCCCTTGAAAAGAGAAGACAAACAGCAGTGTAACAGCCTTGAATAAAAAGTCGTTTAGAGCCTCCTCTTTTATAAGTTTGAACAAGGTGACTAAACACAGCCGAGAATGTCCATTGTGATCAGAGCACTGACTGACATGTAGAGTGGACAATGAACGCCGGAAAATAAACAAGGACAGCGATTAGCAACGTTTGGTACAGGGCTGGGGTCATTTCTTTTGTTAGCATTTAACAAATCAAGGCCCCAGGAAGAACAGTAATGGTAGTGACATGATAATGACTAGGATTCATGGAACATTTACTCTATGAAAAACCTGGGATGGTTGGTAGAACCTTTTTTCTCAGTTATTCTCAGGGAACGAGAATAATCTGCTCCTGCAACTTGAGGACAGTTACAGTCACACCAGGACTTGTGTTTTTCCAGTCATCTCTCTAGTGCTTCGTAGAACGGAAACTATCACCTACCTCTTATGACTCACCTCCCAAGTCCCTATTCCCCCTGAAGAGGTGGTTGTTCTGATCTCCAGACGTCTGAAGTCTCTTCTGAGCTCAGCCATTTCGTGTGTTCTTAACAAGGTCTGTCCCTGCCTCTTCTGACCAGGGAAATTCTCCTGTTCCATCGATGACCCTGCTGATTCAGGTCCCTGTCCTGGCCACAGTGATGTCTCATGACTGAGACAACCTCGTGTCCTCGGCTCTTGTCCTGCCGAGCAAACATAGCTTCTGGTGTAGGTGAAAGCGGAGGGGATTTCCTTCTTAACCAAAGCCTGAGGAAGAACCAGTTGTTCTCTTCTCAAATTAGGCCCTTGTCTTGAGGCAGGAGATTTAGCACAACCTGCCTCTCACGTTTTACTTCACCTGCCATCTCTCTCTTCACCTGCCGGTTACCGGGGTTTGGCTAGCTGACCCTGACCTTCACCCAGAATCTCACAGAGCTCAGGAAATCCTCACCCAGAAAATCTTGCATTCCTCAAAAAACAATGATTCCCCCTGATGCTGGATGAACCATTGTCTACAACAAGTGTCCTCAGGAGTGGCTGACTCAAGGATTTTCATACCTTTCCCTCTTCTCCCTAGACAGTGGTCCATAGCTTGCCTTACACTCATATAGGTAGGTAGAACCAAAAGGGAAGAGTGTACTGAAGGAGATTGTCCTCACCTTCCTGCAGCCAGAAGCAAAGTAGCCTCACTTTATGCAGGTCCTAAAATGAGCCCTAAATGTACACATGAAGAAAATAAGACTGGAGATATTTAGTATAGTGATAGAGTTTGTATGTGGTGAAATGAAAATCGGAATCAGAAGTCTGGGTCCAGATTCCGAATTCTTTCCTACTGTGAGATTGTGCACTAGTCTCTTTACATAAGGATTGGCTCTTAGAATCCAGTAAAAATTTTTCATTTTAAAAGAATAATAAATTAGCTAATTGTCACTTCCCATAGACTAGTGATAATTTAGACATTAGGGCTTAAAAATAAAAGTTTTTATGATATTACCCCAGCCAATGTAAAAATTCACCATACATAGCAGCAATGTCCACAACAGCCAAACTGTGGAAGGAGCTGAGATGCCCTTCAACAGAGGAATGGATAAAGAAGATGTGTCCATATATACAGTGGAATATTACTCAGCCATCAGAAAAGATGAATACCCACCAATTGCATCAACGTGGATGGAACTGGTGGATATTATGGTAAGTGAAGTAGTCAAGCAGAGAAAAACAATTACCATATGGTTTCACTCATATGTGGATCATAAGGAATAGTGCGGAGGACCACAGGGGAAGGGAGGAAAAACTGAAAGTGAAGAAATCGGAGAGGGGGTTGAACCATGAGAGACTCTGGACTCAAGGAAAAAACTGAAGGTCACAGAAGGGGTGGAGGGTAGAGGGATGGGGTAACTGGGTGATGGATATTAAGGAGGGCACATGTGGTGAGGAGCATTGGGTGTTATATATAACTAATGAATCATTGAACCCCTCATCAAAAACTAATGATGTACTGTATGGTGGCTAACTGAACAGAATAATAAAAAATTTTTAAAAGTCCATAGCCTATGAACAAGAAATGGTCTCTTGCCTATGAAATCTGCCAGCCTCTGGTCTTGGGCTTCCAGCCTCCAGAAAGGTGAGAAATAGATACATAAATTGTTATTTATAGCCCCCTCCCCGGTCTATGGTATTGTGTTACAGGAGCCCAAACAAACTAAGACACACACCATATACAAAATATTTAATATCTATATGATGGATGGTGCCGTTGAAAATCTTACTTGTATTCATGAATCTGGAACAATTTACCTCTAGCTCTATTAGTTTTTGCTTACATATTTTGAAAGCACTTTTGTAAGCCCTTTCAAAAGTGCTTACAATTTTTTAAATTTTTTTGAGCAAGAGAGAGAGAGAGCGAGAGCGCGTGCACAAGCAGGGGGGAGGGGCAGAGGGAGAGGGAGAAGCAGGCTCTCCGCTGAGCAGAGAGCCTGATGCAGGACTTGATCCCAGAACCCCAGGGTCATGACCTGAGTCAAAGGCAGATGCTCAACTGACTGAGTGCTCAAGTGCTTACAAATTTAAAATGATTACATCTTTCTAGTTAACTGAAATATTTTCATTATGCAGTAACCCTCTCTTCACCCAACAGGATTTTTTTGGTGGGGTGTCTATTTTCCTGGATAAACAGCTACGCTACCCTTTCATTACGATGCCTCTAGTTCTCTTCCTTTTTTCTTAACCTTTCCAAGTTCTTAAACTTTGTGTCTCTTGTACATAGCATCCAGCTGGAGATGGGTTCTTTTACCCAGCTCGATTATTTTCATCTTTTCATGGCTTATGTTTAATTACTAACACATGGGGTTATTGCTACCATTTTGTTCTGACTACTTGTTTCCTTTTTCTATTCTGTTTTGCCTCCTTTTGTGCCTTTGTTAACTGAGTCCCTGATTTTTTGGTTTTCTTTTCCCATTTTTTTTCCCTTCTACTAGCTTGGAAGTTACCCACAGGGTTTCTTTTGTGTTGGAGGTTGTGCTTGGAATTCTACCATGCACACTTGGAAAAGTCTCAAGTTAACACATTATCCTCACTCCCGACCAATAGAAGAACCTTAAGACGTCAGTTATGATCACCTCCTTGTAACTCATAGAAACACAGAAAAGAAAGGTGGTCACCAGGTGCTAGGGAATGGAGGAAGCAGGGAGATGTCGTTTATAAGACACAACTTCAGTAATGCAGGATGGATAAATCCTGTGGAGTTGGTAGAGGACATCATGACTAGAGCTAACAATATTGCACTCTTTATTGTAAATTTGCTGAGACAGGGTTGCTTGGGGGGCTCAGTCGGTTGGGCATCTACCTTCCACTTAGATCACAATCCCAGGGTTCAGGGATCAAGACCCGCATCGGGCTCCCTGCTCAACAGGGAGCCTGCTTCTCCCTCTCCCTCTGTCCTTCCCCCTGCTCATTCTCTCTCTATTTCTCTCTCTTTCTCTCTCTCTTTCAAATAAATAAACAAATAATTTTTAAAACTAATGTCACAGACCAGGAATATTCAAGTCCTGTAACCCCTGTAGGCAGACTATTTGGGAAGACAGTGCCAATGAAGAGCAGCAGAGAAACCAACACTGGTAGCCACATCTGGAGAGCTTCACAAATGCTGGTTTACAGCTGGTAATAATGAGTCCGCTGTTCATGTCAAACTTGCACTAAATTTTCTTTGGTTGTTCATTGATGGGGACCTGGTCATGGAGATGGTCCTCTTTATTACTCGTCACCACAATTCCTCTCATACTCCTTTCTTTTTCCTGTGACTGTTTAGGTTTTGGAAGGATGTTGGTAAACTTCTCTGTCCCCTTCGTCCTTCAGCTTCCCGGTCACCTTGGGCGACCTCCTGCATCCTCTCCCCACCATGTCCAAATTTGCTTTGTAAATAGCAGAAAGCCACACCCATGCCTCGGTTTGCTCCCTCTGCAGAGGGAGGCCAGGGACATTCGTAGTGGAGAGGTGACTTCCTCGGGACACGACAGCAGATGTCATGCCCTGAACCAGAAAAGTGAACAAGGAAGACACACAGTAATCACACCTATCAGTGGAAGCCTTCTGACCTGCCGTTGAGGTTCCTCTCTGGATGGTCTCTCGGTGCACCTGCGTGTGCCCAGCACCACACCCCTAATGCTGGGCTCCCTCAACAGCGCCTCCCACTGGGCGCTTTACCTGCTGCACGAGCACATCCCAGGGCCAAGCCCGTCCTCACATCGCCTCACCCCACTCTAGGGGACCCTTCCCTATCCAGCCTTCCTGCAGTTGTTAAAGAAAACCATAACTTCCCTTCCATGTGGATAGAGTATTATAGACCAGCCAAAAGAAACGTCTTCGATCACGCTCCTTTACTGACGGCGTCATCTTGTTATTTAACTAAACGGAGTCTGGTGTCTGCACCCACCAGGGGAGGCTGAGAAACCAAACAGTCTAAGAATTACAGGTTATGTGAATGAAAGTGCTTTGCAAAATATAAAGCATAATATAAATTTTATTCTTACATTGTCTCCCTCTCACTGACTACCCCTCCGTGGAAGACAACTGTTCCTTCAATCGATCCTAATGACACAGTAATTGACTAGTGAGACTAGCATGTTGTTTGGTTTATTCGGACAAGGGAACCGTGCTCGGATCCCGGCATCAGGGCCCCTCGGCTGCTCCATGTCGTCCATCAGCTCCTCTTTACTTTGCAGCAAACGGTGAACGCCCGGCAGGGGCCTCGGAAGGGCTCACAGTCTGGCGTCCCTTGCTTCAGGCAGATCCCACCACGGAGGTAGCAGGGTCTTTCAAAATTGAACCCCCTGGTGCTGTCTGCAAAATGAAAAGGTGTTTGAATGAAGCTGAAGGTGTGGGAAGGAACGCTGGAGACCTCGCGGAGGGAAGCCCTGTCCCATCCAGTCCGACACTGACAGCCAGCAGCTTGACTCCAAGAGCGGGACGCTCATTCTGCTGCAAGGCATCACTGTCGGTGACAGATTGTCCTTCCTGACAAGTTGTTCCCACCTGGGCATTAACTGGAGGGTAACAGGAGCCACTGCCAGGTGCTCCTCACCAAACCCCCAGCCCCTGTGCCCCGACACCCATCCCCACTCTCACAGAACCGTCTGAAGAAAGCCTTGCCCAGCGAGACTCAAGGTTACCACTGGGACATGAGCAGAAGTGTTCCCCAGGCGGGGCCCGAGTTCAGGATCATTGTCTCCAACAGGTGATTCAATGGATTGTCTCTAATCATCCAGTTCATCCACAGGGAAGGGGGGGGAGCAGAAGACCTAGCAAGCCCTTTCCACAGGACGTTGTAAATTCCCTTCAAGGAATGTTTGACCTTGTCAAGAAGTTATTTTGGGGTGTCGAGATGGCCTCTGAGCAGCCCCTGCTGCTTGACTCTTGGGCTATGGTGGGCTTGGGGAAAGGAGGGCGTCGTGGCTGGTATTTACCGTGCAGTACCTGGAAGATGGTAACAGCAGTAATAAGGACCACGTGGAGGAGTCTCATTGCTGCGGAGCTGAGCTTTCCCAAGCCCTGATGGTGAAAAGCAAGAGGACAGAGTCAGAAGCCCAAGGGTCAGGGTGAGAGAAAGTCAGAGCAGCCCAGGGACTGAGGTCGTGATGAACTCGCCCTGCCCAAGGCCCCCCTCCTCTGTTGTCAGCGGGTGAGACCACAACAGCTCCCCGAGCCCCAGCTGCAGGCCCAGTTTTTCTCTCAGCCTGTGGGTTGAGGCACTGCTATGGTTTTCTTAAATTGTAATTCCAGTTTAGTTAACATACAACGGGGTATTAGTGTCAAGTGTACAATATAGAGATTCAACACTTCCATTCGTTACCTGGGACGCCTCACGGCAGGTGCACGCCTTCATCCCCGGCACCTGTGTCCCCCATCTCTCCACCCACCTCCCCTCTTGGGACCATCAGCGCGTTCTCTAGAGTGAAGTGTCTGTTTCTTGGTTTGCCTCTCTCTCTTCTCTCTTCGCTCTTTTACCCTTTGCTTAATTGTTTTATTTCTTAAATCCCACATATGAGTGAAATCAGATGGTAATTGTCTTTCTCTGACCGACTTATTTCACTTAACATAGTACTCTCTAGCTTCATCCATGTCTTTGCAAATGGCAGGATTTCATTCTTTTTACAACTGAGTAATAGTCCATTATACATATGATATATATATCATGTGTTTTTTTTTTTTACCATATGTATGCAATATCTTCTTAAAAATCCATTCAATGGATTGGGCTACCTCCATATCTTGGCTATTGTAAATAATGCTGCTATAAACATAGGGGTACATGTATCCCTTTGAATTAGTATTGGGCATTTTGGGGTAAATACCCAGCAGTGAGATGACTGGATGGTAGGGAAGTTCTATTTTTAGAGGCACTGCTATCTGACCTTCCCAGGTGAGGCTGGAGTCTATCCAGGCAAAGCTGAAGCTACAGCCCCTGAAGGTGAGAGGGAAGGCTGACAGCCAAGCTGCTACAAAAAGGAGGATCAAGAGAGTTCCTCACAGGGAAGGAAGTTCATTAGAAAAGAGTTTGAGGCAAGCTGATGGGATGGCCCTGGGCTCCTTACAGAAGATCCGGTACGGCGGTAGCTTGGCTCTAACCTTCCTGGAGAATCCATACTGAGGGAAGAAAGAGTTCATACTGGTTAAAAATTAGGAGGAAAATAGGCCCCATTATTCCTACGATTTGAGTATTATCATTTAATTTCACTTCAATTAATTACTTTCCTGGTTATAAAAAATAATATACATGGGAAAACTGCAAATAATAGAGAAATGTAAAAACTGGAAGGTAAAACAACCCATAGCCCTGCCTTCCAACTACTTTCAATTTTAACCACTATTTACACCTCAGAGTACTTCTGTTCTTTTCCCTTGTGAACTAAATCATGTAAATATTAATTTTTAACTTTAAAATACAGGATCATACTTCATAACAATATCCACTGCAGTTTTTTCCCCACTTCAATATTATCTTGGACACTCTTTAATGTCTATTGAAATACATTGTCTTCACATATTTGTGTGACTAGACATATATCTTTAGAAATTCATAGAACCCTTAGCATTTGTATAAATTCCTAGACACAGAACATCAACACACCCAAGCATTTCAAGTCTTATGGGCATTGCCCACCAGCCCACTCAAGAAACTACTCTACCACTTTATCTGCTTACTGACAATGTGTAGAAATACCTTTTAACTGTTGATAATCTTATCAGTACTGGTCATTATCAACTGCTTCAATCTTTGCAGATCACATGAGTGAATAATAACATTGCCTGTTTGCTTTAACATATCTTTTTAACATTATTTCTGAGGTTTAGCACTTGCTAAAAACATTCATTGGTTATTTTTTCTCTCAGTACCTGTTCATATAGTTCACTTGTTTCTCTATTTTCCCATTCATCTGTTCTTACTGATTTCTGAGAACTCTCTGTTTATTTAAACTCATTAATCCTTTATCGCATGTCTTGCAAAAACTGTTCCTGGCTTCCTGTTTGCTTTGCTCCCACTCATCTAGTAGCCAGAATTTGTGGCTACTCTCAATGATTATTTTTTAATTTGTTCACCTTTGGTTTTTCTTAAAGATATATTTTGTCCATGTGTTTACCCAATTATGTCTGTATTCCTGGTCAGTTTCATTCTCAGTTCTTTGGCTCAGAAGTGGAAATTGTTCTGAAAAGCTGTGACAGATGTGGGCTCCCAGGAGTGACATGAAGACTGGTTCATGCCCCTCTCAAAAATCCGAATTTTCTGAGCCCACCACGACACCCCCACACTCTAACCCTGTGCTACCTCAGAAGAAAGGCACATGTCTGAGTTTATGTCTTTGTTCTCTTAAAACACAGTCTTGCACAGAAGAGAAACAAAATCACACATGATGGGCAGGGATGGACGATAACCAGGACTACCCTGATGTGACAATACTGCGGGACACCCTGGAGAGAGCAGATGGGCCATGTTGCATATGAGTGAAAGCACCTAATCCTAACTTTGCCAGGTATCAAATGCCCAGAAAGGCTCAGGCCATGGGGTAGATTCTGTTCTTGTCCCCCCCTTCAGTGTGTCTCTTCTTGTGCCATGCTTGCATGTTGTTAACTTGCATTTAGTACCATGGAATATTACTCAGATATAAAAAGAGTGAAATCTTGCCATTGCAATGATGTGGATGGAGCTAGAGGGTACAATGCTAAGTGAAATAAGTCAGTCAGAGAATGACAAATACCGTCTGATTTCACTCATATGTGGAATTTAAGAAACAAAACAAATGAGCAAAGGGGAAAGGGAAAGAGAAGTAAACCAAGAAATAGACTTAACTCTAGAGAACACACTGATAATTCCCAGAGGGGAGGTGGGGGGGGATGGGGGAAAGAGGTGCTAGGGATGAAGGTGTGCACCTGTCATGACCAGCACCAGGTGACGTATGGAAATGTTAAATCTCTATATTGTACACCTGAAACTAATACTACTAATGCTAACTGTTATTTAGATAAAATTTAACAAAAAAAAAGGAAAATGAGTTATATGCTGATTTTCAGCTGTGCAGGGATCAAGGGTCAACTGTATAATCTTCTTAATAAAATGTTCTAATGTGGCGTTTAAAAAAAAAAGTCAAGCCTCCTCTCTAGTTCTTGTAGGGATGCACGACCAGTCTGAATGAGTCAGTCTTACAAACTAACTTTTTTAACTACTTAAGTTAAAAACAAGTGTATTGCTTTGTTCATTGACACTGCATTGAAATGACAGGTTTTGTTTGAGAAAAGCTGATGGTGGATGGTTGAGTCTCTCCAAGAACAAGGTTCCAGCTTCCATGTTTAAAGATTTTATTTGTTTATTTGACAGACAGAGATCACAAGTAGGCAGAGGGGCAGGCAGAGAGACAGAGGGGGAAGCAGGCTTCCTGCTGAGCGGAGAGCCCGACGTGGGGCTCCATCCCAGGACCCTGGGATCATGACCTGAGCCGAAGGCAGAGGCTTTAACCCACTGAGCCACCCGGGTGCCCCTCCAGCTTCCACGTTTATGCCTTTTTTTGAAGATACCCTTTTTTGTGGTCTTCCAAACATTTCTTCATCTAGACCCAGAACACTTCTTGGGACTTCATTTCTGATAGTTTACACTTTCTCTTTGTATTTGAGTCAAAAACAAAGACTCTTCTTGGTATTTTGGTATTTTATAATTATATATATATATCTATAATTATAATTGCCACTCCTTCTCACTTGGGATTTTATAATTGGTTCCCGTTTGCACAGAATACGCTACTGATGGCATGCAATGATTTTGTCCCTTTCCCCACTGGTTGGATTTTGATTGGTCTTCTTGTGGTGTCTTCTCAATGGTTTTTCAAGTATAAAATCATAAACCTGCAATAATTATGATTTAGCCCCCTTGATTCTGAGGTATAGACTTGACAGTTTTCTCCTCTCATTAACTTCCATAGACTCACAATCAGTGGAGCCCTCAGATCACCTTCCCCACTCTGCTTGCTTAACAGAGGGACCAAGACACTCTCCCTTATTGCTCAGCTATGGTCAAGATAATGTCACCGCCAAGCCCGCAAGAGATGCCCCTCATCTGACAGGACTCCTTCCCAGTCACCACAATGCAAATTTTGCCTTATTTCCCCCATTTTCTTCTTTCTTGTTCTCTGATTCCTCCCTTCTTGGGTCAAAGAGCAACTTCTCTAATCCCAAAAACCAAACAAGATTTTTCAAAAATAGATTTTAAAAGTTTAAAAAAAAAATAGATGCCCCAGGAGTTTCTTGTCACATGTGATTTCTTCCATGAAACCCTTTGATTTTTCTTCCAGGACTTAACTATGAATTTCAACTCATGCATTAAGCACAGGCTGTGGTTTTAGCCCAGATGTCCCTGGGGAATCAGAAACTAGTGAAGGGAGTGAGAGGGTTTTAAGGACAGCACTGTCATTCAAGGCTTCTGTGACCCCCAGACTGAGTCCACCACTCTCTCAAGGCCCAGAGTTGACATGAGTTAGTTTATGTCAAGATTTCCATTTGACAAGTGAGATCCAGAGGAAATTCTTCTTTGGGTCTAGGAATTTGGGCTATTACAGTTTATAAGCTCTGAGAGAAATCTCTGGCGGATGTAGGGAAGGGAAGAAAAAATTGTCAAAAAGAAGGGGGACTGATATTTTTGAGGAAAGGAAGTAGAAATGAAGGGAGGGAGGAGGACAGGAAAAGAGAAGGAGAGAAAGAGACAAAGAGATCATGTGAATCTCATAAAATTCTCCCTGAGTATTGGCGCAATAAGGCCCCTGAGTCTGCTCCCCTGGTTAGGTGACTTCCAGAAGGGCAGGCCACAGAACAGATGGCCCCGGGTCAGCACTTCTGTTCTCTTCGCTACAAAGAGAAAACAAAATACTGGCTGCTCTGTTCTCAGCCCACTCCCTGGCCTACGGAGGTCTGAGCTGACAAGTACCAGTCTCACTGAATGAGCAGACCAGTCTCACTGAATGACCCTTTTCTGTCTCTTACTAGAAAAATAGAACCATCTCCCTAATCATGAGCCAGCTGGATGTCCTATTAGTTGTTGACCCATATGTCACCTAGGAGCCCACGAGATCTTGAAAACTCATGACTGGGTCTGTCTACTCTTTGTCTCCTTGGTGTTGAGCTCTTCAGCACAAACCAGACAGAGAACAACTTCAGCTTCAATAGGAATAGGAAACACTTTTCATGAAGCTACAGAAACCTGGAATTCACCTCTGTTTCCTGGGCTAATGTATCACCTGTCTGCCGATGTTTACCAGGCTCTCCTGAGCCTTCCCTTCTCTGCTCTGAAGAGCCTCTGACCTTCGCTCCTCGGGCAGAGGAATTACTGCCCATCTTTTCTAACGTCCTGCTTCCAGTGAGAATCCAAGCAGGTGGCCTTCCAAGCTCCTAATATTTTACCTTAGATCCGTTTAAATGAACTCCATCATCTTATACCACAGATAGGTGGCTTTTGGTCTTCTACCACAGAGCCGTAAATCTGGGAATGAGCACCCGATGTGCCCAGTGACGAGTAACAGGCATCTAACCCTCCCGCAAGCAAAGGGTTATGCCAGATGCTCTACGTGACCCTTGCATTTCCTCCTTGAGGCAACCCTTACAGATGGGTTCTCACAGCTTCTCTGTTCTAGAGATGAGGCCACAGGGCCCCACAGTGGCCAAGCAGGAACTGAACTCAGCTTTGAATCAAACCTATGCTCAGAGCCGTCGTGCGAATTCACTCCATGCAGACTCAATTCCTCTGCAGAAGTAGCTCAGGTTTCCCAAGAACATCACAGAAATAAGCGGGACATTCAGATTGGGGATGGTAGGCTCTGGTTCTGGCTCTGCCTTTGCCTCTGACTTCCGAGTCCTATTGCCTCAATCCCTCATCTTCGAAATCACAGAAGTAGGGCAGGTGACATCCCGAAACGCCGTCCCCACGTCTGAGATCGGCGGTCCTAGGCACTGGGTCCTATGGGTGGACCCAGGGGAAGAGAGTGAAGTGTGAGAGGGAAGCTCTTGCCCTGTGGATGGGACCCTCTGCCTGAGAACAAAGGAACTTGGCCTTGAACACACAGCCCTGTCCCAGGTCCTCCCCAGTCTGCTCCCTGCCGAGCACTCACTCACCTCCTCTCCCTCCTGCGGGTAGCTGGGCGTCTTCCTCAAGCTCTTCTTCATTCTCCAGTGCTTGTTCCTGGAGATGCCCCTAATGGCCTGACTTTGTTCTGATCACACTGTGCTAGTGAACCGGAGAAACCACTGAGGGGTCATTCCCAGAGGAGCGGCACGCTCCTGGCGGGGAGCCAAGGGCTGGCGACAGGTGCTCCTATCAGCGTTCGTGAATGTGGTTTTCCCGGGGGAGGCCTCGGCTAAGCAGCAGCAGTTTCAGGGGACAGGAGCCCACGAAGGTGCCAGAAGACTCAGCGTGTCCCTGCTTCTCAGGAAGGCCCTGGGAGAGCTCCGTGCCCGCACCCAGAGCTGAGCAGGCACCCTCAGGTAGGAGGCACGAAGGGTTCAGCGGCCGGAGTGCTGCCTCAGCGAGCACGTCGCAAGAAGGGAAACGGAGACCGAGAGAACTAGGAGACATGGAACAGACGAGAAGACGGGGGAAATGGCGTCATGGGACTTCATTAGGGCTAAGACTGTCAACAGACGGGAAATGTAAGATCTCTGTGCAGAAGGAAGTAAACTGAAGGCAAAGAGTGAAACACACCAGGAGCAAAAAGAAATAAAATCAAGCCTCGGGAGGCAGATATTGAAACACAGCATCACACTATGGCTAGACCAAAGCTACAGCCGCGGAAGGAGGGGTGAAGCGGGAGGACGGTGAAGTCGGCCCCCTGAGAGCTGTGGGGAGTGTTGCTACCCTCCATGCCTTGGTCAGTGCACAGGGGGCGCTCCAGAGAAGCACACTTGAAATAAACGGACAAAAACAGTTTGGGTTGAAAACCACAGAAATCTTTTGGGAGTATTTGAAAAAGGGCTCATAAGGGGTCCCTGGGTGGCTCAGTCAGTCAAGTGTCTGCCTTCGGCTCAGGTTATGACCTTGGGGTCCTGGGATTGAGCCCCGCATCGCATTGGGCTCCCTGCTCAGCAGGGAGTCTGCTTCTCCCTCTCCCTCTGCCCCTCCCCCGACTCATGTTCTTGCTCACTCTCCTCTCTCTTGCTCTCTCAAATAAATAGAATAAAATCTTTAAAAAAAAAAAAAGAATGCTCATTAAAGAGAATAAATCATTATTGAGTCGAGTTCGGATTCACCAAGAGAAACAGCAGAGTCAGGATACCTGGGCTGTGCTGCAGGGACACCCCCTGAGCAGGTAGTTTCTTGGCTGTGGGCCTTAGTGTCTCATCTGGAAAATTAGAAGACAAAGTTAGAATTTCTGGGCCTATTCACAGAAGTAGCCCAGCAGTCAAGTGAGAGGAGTTACAGAGACAGAAGTCAGTCAGGTGGGCGCGACCAGCCCTCACCTGATTCTCCATTTCCACCTCTCTCCTCGCCCCATTTCCAAGGACACGGTATGCTCAGCTCAGCACCATTCATCGGGAAAACCCGTCGCTCTGCTCCTGCAATTTGCCAGTTACTTATCCAGAACCAGGGCACAAAATGAACAACATATGATCTCAGAACGTGAGGGGCCTTGGGCTTGATTAAATAAATTAATTCTGTAATAGTTCATGGTTACAAAGTACCAGAAGCCCAAGGGATCTTACAGGAAGGAATAGTCATTGTTCTTTCTGTGTGGTGGGAGTGGGGGTCAGAGGCGGAAAAACTGGAAAATGTTTGCTGGGGAGTTAACACTTGATCTATGTCCTAAGACATGAGTTGACATTTATGAGGCAGGCTCCATGGTGAAGCTAGACCAGGAGAGAGGAAGACCATGGGCAAAGATCAGTGTAAATTTGGGAAATCACAAGTATGTCCTTTGGCTAAGGCACAGGAAAAAGGAAATATTACAGGATATATAGAATCAGATCTTGGATGGTTGAATTAGTCCTGTAAGCAAAGAGAAGATGTTGAAGGATTTCAAACCAGAAGATGACATTTTCAGATGTGCAATTTAGAAATAACTTGGTGGTAGTATATGAGACGGATTCAGGAAGCCCAGGTAAAGGACTGTGACCAGCAGAAACTTCTTTTTAAAGTGGGAAAGTGAAGATGGGGATTCTCCTGTTCTTCTCTCAGGAACTCCCTAAAAATGAAGAAAGAGAGAAAGAAAGAAAAAGAAGAAATAAAGATGGGAAAGGTGTAGACTTCATTATCTGTACAAGCAGTGGATATCTACTACTCCAAAATAGGATAAATAAGAAGTGTTGTCACATTCATGATGTGGCCAGGTGGGAGGGAGACAAGAAGGGCTACCTGTGTGTGAGGGTCCCAGGCAACGCTGCCAGAGCAGAGTTGTGCAAAATCATGCCTTCACCCTAGAGGACAAACCAACAGTGCCTTATCCAAAACAGTGGGATCAGGTGAGTGAGTGGGTAGCAGGAGAGTCTCTGAGCCCAGACGGCACTGCATTTCTAGGAGTTGGAAGGACGTACAGAAAAAGCAATCACAAAAGTGTCCGTAGTCATAGGAAGCATTCAGGTCACAAGGCAACAGTATTGAGTCTGGTTATGAGAAGGAAGATGGTACATGGTATGTCACCCTGTTGATTAGCCATTAAAAGACTGCATTGATACCTAGAATCCTGGGTCATCAGGAGGATTCCTAGCAGCCTGAAACCCACTTCTGTCTACTCACTCCCTCCTAAAACTTCTTAAAAATAGATCATCCAGGGATATTTCACCCGGACAAAGATTTGTCATCACCAAACAGAAACCAAACAGAATCTCTCTTAAGGTATTACCCAGAAACATGTTTCTAAGTGATGGAGGAACAGGAGAAACAATTGGTAGACTAGAAACCCCCAGCTGAAAATATTGCTGTGAAATGGAGTGCCTAAGTTGATGAAGATGACAAAGCAGGAGCTTGTTTTGAAACAGAGCTCAAACACCAATCAGAGACGCCTCAACTCAGAAAAGATACTTAGAAATAAGAAGAGATAAGATAGCTGAGCTTAAAGAGCCAGGACAGGAAGTGAAAGAAGGAAATAAAATCACAACAGAATGGAGACACACAGGAGAGACTGAACGAACACGTTTGGAGACAGAGCAGAGGATGAGGATAGGATGGAAAAGAGTGGGTAAAATGTAATGGCAATGCGTCAGAGTTCCTGTGGGTGAGCAGAAGGAATGACAGTCACGGCAGACAAAAGAGAGTCACCATTCACAGAATCGGGTCTCTAAAATGTCATCGAGAAAGCTTTAACGATAAAATTTTAAAAAGGATTTTCAGGTGTTAAGAAGACTTCAGTCTACAAAATTAAAGTCGTATCCCAAGAAAATTTGGCACAAAACAATCAAGAACAAATTCTATCTTAATATCTCCATAAAATTTCTGGATTTTTAGTGTAAAGAATCTTCAGAATGGCCAGGTGAGACAATCAAGTTGCTGATACTATCAGGAAGGTCCAGTCGTGTACGAAGTAGCCTTCAACGCTAGAAGACAATGAGCAGTGCCAGCAAAGCCCTCAAGAACAAGAAATGCGAGCCCATAAATTCTTTCACACCAACAACTGTCTCTTCATTATAAATGCAACGGCGTTTTTCAACACAAGGCCTGAAGGAGTATCGCTCCAGTGAGGAGGTCCGCTTAGGGAAGCACGCGGGGGGACTGACTGCCGAGAATGCTTTGTTGTAGGCTGCAGGTGTTGGGAGGGCGTGTTGAGCTGGGAGGCTGGGGCGAAGAGGAGCATTCAGCCATGATGGGCCCAGAACCCATGCAGACATCACCGAGACAAAATGTGAGATTCTACTAGCCGATGACAGCAAGAAAGGGGAGAAAATGCCACCTGATGTTCTCCCCCTCTGCTTCCATAGCTGGAAATCAGAAGGAATCATTTAAACATGCGAAATCAATGAACATGTACTACAGTAAAAGAAAAGTGATATTCTCAACTAAAAGTGGGTAGTAAAGGGGAGCAGGGAGGAAGCAAACATTGTTAATTAGGTCACTGCACTATGGAACCAAAAGAGAGAAAGGTCGACTGATTCCTTCAAAATTATAGTGGAAAAGATACTACTTATGATATCAGCACAGAAAATATTTACAAGCTTAGTAATGGATGTGTAAGAAATAGGTGAATAAAACTTTTAAAATGTAGTGAGGACTAAAAGAAGATGTTAACAAATTCAAAGGGATATCACATTCACAGACTGAGAAACCCCAAATCATCTGAAGTCAAATTTTCTTAAACCCATCATCTGTCTAGCTAGCTTCCTATCTCACAAACCCAATAAAGAAAACCCAAAAGATTTTTATTCATTAGGAAAACGGATTCATTCTGAGTAAATCCAAAATCTTCACACGTACAACTCTGACGTGGCTAGGCTCACCCTCTCAACTGCCTCATGGCTGCTCCCACCCCAGGGCCTTGGCACCACCTTCTGCCTAGAGTGCCCCTCTGCCACAGATGGGCCCCGCCCCACGCGGCGGACCCTGTCTTACTGTGCTGTATTGCACTTAACAGCCTACAAACTCTCTTCATTTGTTTTCTAGAGTTGTCATAACAAAATACCACAGACCAGGTGACTTAACCAGTAGGAATTTCTTTCTCACAGTTTGGGAAGTTAGAAATGCAAAATGGCGGTGTCACGGGACTGGGTTCTCGTGAGGCTGCTCTCTCTGTCTTGCAGATGGCTGCCTTTTCTCTGTGTCCTCCTCGGCCTTCCCTCTGTGCGAGGTATCGCCTCCCACGTCCGCCATTCCATCAGTCAGACTGGGTTAGGCCCTGTCTCTTGGCCTCATGTTGGCTGACTCGCCTCCTTAAAGGCCCCAACTCCAAATGCAGCCACATTCTGAGGTCCTGGGGGTCAGGACTTCAGCACATGCCTTCCGGGGACACCATTCATCCCAGAACATTATTTTAGAATCCTGTCATCTATGTATTTATTCCTGTCTCTCTCTCCCCGCCCCACGCTGTGTAAGCCCTGTGCTGACAGGAATTTTTGTCCTTTTTGTTCTCTGTTCTATCCCCAGCGTTTAGAACTGTGTTTGGACCATAGAAGAAACTAGAAACTCAGTACGCATTTGGTGAAGGGATATATGATTCCTTTTTTCTTGACTCACCCACAGAGCTACCTAATGGTTAGATAAGTTATTGCCTTTGTGTTTACTTCCCTTATAATAAAAAACATCCTCTAAACGTTATTTTCAAAAGCCTCAGACCCCAATCTTTGGGGCTCAAAGTCACGTCATGCTTGCCACCAAACCAGCCCTCAAGCTTACTTTTGGATCTTTTCTGCTGTGTCTTGAAACCTGAGCCTTTCTTTACACCCGCCCGCTCATCTCCAGAAATGGGAAGTCTGGCCCCATTCCCAGGGACCAGGTTCCTGCTGCGAGATGTCCGAGAAACCAGATTCCAACTTTCTGGATTTCCTGCCTCCCGGGTTTCCAGAATTCTCCAAGGCAGTAAGGAGCTGGGAAGACCCCCTTACTTTGCACACTGCTCCTGTCGGTGGTTGCCAGATACCAAACTCAGATCGTGATACAGTGGAGGCAGGGTGTTTGCTCGGACCTCCTGCCTGGGAACGCCAGTGCCACATGTGACCATTAGCAGCTTCTCTCCGCACCCCTGGAAGCTGGGAGTCAAGCCCCGGGAGGAAGTGAAGCAGACGTGTTGGAAATGGTTCTGTGAGCATCATCACAGCCCAACCAGAGCCCTCGATGCCCCCCAACACACCTCAGGGCTGGTAATGAGCCATTTTCCCCTTCAGGGTGCCACAGATGTTCACATCTGTAAGGTCCCCCCACGTGGCCACGCCCACGTTTGCATTCCCGTGTGGCCCACAGGCCTCCAGGCTCCCTCGCTGCCTTCTCCAGCCTTCCCTGGCCAGGAGCCTCGGCCTCACACCGTGCAAGCCTGGGCAACGGCCTTTTACTTCTCTTCTGGGTCCTTCCTCTGAGGCCGGGCCTGAGTGGGAAGAGGGGAGGGTGTCCTTCCTTTCGGGACGCCGCAGAGGGCACAGCCGACTCTCTCCAGAGCCCCCAAACTGGACTGAGCTCAGTGCGTCCGCCCTGGAGAAGGCCGCACTTTCCCAGACCAGAGAATTTGCTAAATGCAAAACCAAACAAGCCAGACGACGCTGGCTGTTATGCCGAAGGCCAGAGTGGGGAGAGGATGGACAGGAGAAAGGAGACTCTCTTGGTCTCATCGGTTACACACGAGGGGAGTTTGACTTTCAGAAGCTGGGGGACCCCTCCTGGAAAACAAGTCTTCCCGCCAGATAGACTCTGCACTTTCTGGAGCAAAATAATGCACTTAAATATATATATATATATATATATATATATATATATATATATATATATGTATACACACATGCACACACACACACACAAGATATACATGATAAATATTATCATGTATATTTGTGCATATATTTACATTTTACATATATTTACATATTTTACATAAATATATTTACCTATATTTACATATTTACATATATTGTATATAATACCTATATTTTAGGGACCAACAGATAGAAACAATGTGAACAAAACCGAACTGGTTTAAATAATTTGTCAGAAACTAATACGCCCAGTGCCTGGTTTATCCAGACTTGGTAATCTTGGTGTACTACCGACTAGTTTTATAGTCTTATCTGGGTTGTAACCATTTTTATCCGTTTTTCAGAGTGCTAAGAAGTTCTCCTCTTTTTTCTTGTCCTTTGCTCTTTTATTTCTTTTGTTCTTCATTTCTTCCAGTCTTCCCTGTGCTAGCTGTAATGACAGCAATTTTTTAAAAAAAGGACACAAGCCAAGCATCCACACAGAAAATGCAACAGATAAATCATCACTGGTCCCCAAACAGTAAAAATAGCAAGACGTCATTTTACTGAAATATAATAAATATGTACAGAAGAGGGTCCAGAAGAATATTCATGAAATAGTACAAGTAATATAAGTCAATACCGATCCTCCGGGAAGGGATGGGTTACACATGATTCTCAGGATTCTCTTGTAATCTGTATTTTCAGATTTTTTTCTTATGTTAAGCATGAATTGCTTTTGTGGTAAGAAAAAAAAAAAAAACAAACAAACCAACCAGGAGCCATAAAACAGCAAACAGGAAAAATGAAAAGAAGGATCTGAGCTATATCCAGGATACGTTTAATATTTCAAACCCAGATTGGTCCGTTCTGACTACTCGGGCAGTATTTGCATAGATTTTTCAATTTTAAAAATTGGTAACCAAAAAAAAAAAAAATTTCAAGTAGCCAATTCCTAGGACATTTTACAAGTCAACTGGACATATAATTTATTCATCTCTGTAACATGCTTTCCTAAATCTCTTGCTGCTAGACATGAAGGCTGCTCGGGGGACAGGAGAAGCAGGAGAGCTGGGCTGTAGGGAAAGTGGGTGTGGGAAGGGACAGGGAGGAGGAGGGAGGCCTCCCAGTTCTTTGAAAGGAGCTGCTCTCAGGCAAGGTTGTTCTGGGTGCCTGCTGCACTCTTCCCAAGTTGGTGACACTCTCCAGCTCCTGCTGGCATAAACAATTTACAGCCCGACACAGCCGGTGGTGAGGCTGAATGAGATCAGTCATCTAAAGTCGTCAACGAGGGCGCGCGATGTGCTGAGCACTGGGTGTTATACGCAACTAATGGATCACTGAACCCCACATCAAAAACTAATGATGTACTCTCTGTTGGCTAATCAAACTTAATAATAAATAAATAAATAAATAAATAAGAAAAAATAAATAAATAAAAAAATAAAGTCGTCAGCACACTTCCTAGAACCCAGGGTTAAACAATAGCTATTGTGAATTAGGGCAAAAACTGCCCTCTAGGACTTTCCATTGTGACCCAAGTACTATTTCAATGCTTCCTTTCCAGAACTTTACGTTCAGACACGTTAGCATCTCTTTTATTTTTTATTGTTGTTTACAATGATTCAGCCTAGTTCTGGGGGTGGTGGGGAGGAAGGGAGTCCAAATGATTCATGCTTTTTTAAAAAATAAAAAAGAACAGAGAATAAGGAAAAAGCGTAAGTGACGTGAAATCCCAGTTAAATGTTCAACATCCTTTCAGACACGGAATGTCCTTACACATTTCCTCAGCGGTACCCAGAATGTGTGCTGATCACTACCTGCTTTATTCGTTCAAGAGCCAGGCAAGGACAATTTTCTACGACAACAGGTAAACATATGCACATGCATTTGGATGCATTACCGTGTCTGTGGCTGCAAGAAATTGCATACTCAGAATATATCATGATTTATTTAGGAAATCTCCTATAACACTCATTTACATTGACTCCAACTTTCAACTGTTATGAGTATTAACATGATGAATATTTGGACATATTTGTTGTGAACTGTCCAGTTGACTCCTTTGGATGAATTTCTAGAATTGGTATCGCTAAGTCAAAAAGTATATATATTTTAAATCTGTATATAGTAAAATGCTCCATGGGAAAATCTGTACCAACTCACAGTCCCACCAAGACACCATTAACATTTCCCTTTCTCCATGTTTCCCCCCCAACCAAAACTAGGTCTTGCCAAATTTTTCCTACTTAGCCAGTCTGAATCAACAGAGGTTGAAAATTTTTCTAAAAATCAAATATTTAAATTTCTGTGTGTGTGTGTGTGTGTGTGTGTGTGTGTAGCCTCTTTCCATACACAGCAAAAGATCCCAGTCACAGTAGCAAAAAAAACTCAAAGCAAACTATGGTACCACGTATAACCACAACAACGAAATCCATAAAACACCTGGAAAAATCATACAATATGTTTGTATAAGTTAGATGGAGAAAAGGATACAACTGTCTTCCGGAGAATACAGAACACTTTCACGTCAGGTGTGTGATGTCTTCGATGTTAAAGAGACAGTATTATAAGCTGCCTATTCTCTGTTTGAATATATAAATTTAATTCAGTTCAATTAAAATCCTAATGAACTTGATAAAAACAGATCAAGTATCGTTTCTTTTAGTTCACTGGGAACTATATAAACATCTGACCCCAGCCGGGAGCACAACTGAAAAGGAGAGTGATGAGATTTGCCCCGATATATTTTAAAAAAACAGCTACAGTAGAGAAGTTAAACAGTGAGAAACTGTGCAGAAAGAGGCACGTTAGTTCAACTAAAAGGAATAGAAATCGAACCATGTAGGTGAGAATGTAACATTTTAAAGGAAGGAGGTAATTTCAGACATGATAATCACTAGTTTAAGGAAACAGAGTAAACATTTGACAGAGAAAAACAAAATGTTATCTCTAATGCATTCCTTATATCAAAATATACTCTATCACAGAGGTTCAAATGTAAAGATGAAATCAATTAAAATACAATTGTGATTTTGATATAAGATAGAATGTTCTAAGAATATCACAAGTATCAGGAACCACAGAAACAGAGAATTTGGACAACGTGCAATTTCAAAAACTCCTTTAGAGCACATTTAAGCAAATTTTAAGCACCTAAAGCAAGTGATTTCTATAAGCATGGTATGAAGAAGGAAACAGAAAAATATGCAGAATGGACATAAGCACTCAGAAAGGCAAGTGCTTTCTCGTGAGCCTGTTTTTATAGGGACACAGAGCCCTATGCATCAATAGAACAATAATGTATAATCACAATGAATTGCTTAACTGTGCGAGAAAAAGTTGAATTAGCATAGTGGGTGGTCTATTTAAAAAGAGATTGACATGAACTGTAACCCACCCAGGAGTTTTCCAAACTAAAATGTTTCCGATAACTCTTCGAAACTTAATTCTTAGGGACAGACTTTCATCTGCCCCAAAATCCTTGACATCCCAAATGATTGGATCCCCTAAGGTTTTTGGAAAGCCCAAACAAACACATATAGTCAATCAACCAAGAGCAGAGACAGTAGCTCTTTTTTCTGCTGTGTCATTCTTAGTGTGACCCAGAGTCTGGTATTTCAGTAAAGATGTGTCCCTGAAGTTAGGTGAATTTTGGGGGACTTCCCAAGCCCCAAGTCAATATCTAGAGCCCACGCTAGACTTCTGTTAGCAAGTGTTGCTCATGGTCCTGTCATAGGTAAAGTGACGAGTGTCCTTTCCGTAATGTAGGACATCTGCACCAGCCTCGCCACCTGCAGAGTCAATGGCCAGCATGCCACCGTAACACATGTCTGGTGAGCCCTGCCTTTACGTTTAGATTGAAATGAGACTCCCAGAAGCTGGCTCAGCCCTTCCACCCGGGAGACTGAGCAGGATGGTGTTGGCAAGAGCGTCTGAGCTGGAGTCGGAAGACCTCAAAAGTCGCTTAAAAATGATGCCTCATGCTCCATGGCTGCCATCTGGATGCCCGGACTGTGGTAAGAACGTCCCTGCCATTATCTCTTTTGATCCTTGACAATCCTGCGAAGGACCCATCACTATCTCTCTTTTGAGAATTTAGAAACAGGGAAACAGAAAGGCTAAGAGGCTTGTCTGGGGTCTTAAAGTTAGTCCACGGCAGAGCCAGACTTCACACGCGCAGTGCGGGGACTCTGACCGCGTCACTCACCTGCCTGCTCCCCATGATACACCGGGCAGGTCGGCCCCCATCTCTGAGCCTCAGTAGAGTTATGGGATAACCCCTGAGGTCTTCTCAAACCCCCATGAGTAGGTTCACGCTCTGCTCTGGCGACTTCTCTCAGAGGTCTTGCGGATGGGGACAGGAAGCCAGGAAGGGTCAGGGAGAGGTCCCCCTACCGCCCACCTACACCGAGTTTAGATGCAAACAAGACTGTTCCAATCCCAACAGGGACAAATCCCTTTAGTCGCTGCTGTATCTTCCGTTGGAGACAGAAGGAGGCTATGACACAAAGAAGCAGACTGGAAAAAAAAATGGGGAAAGTGCCTGCCTTCGACCTTGCAGTCAGTCTGTGGGCTGTCTGGGCTCGGACTCAGTCTCACCCAGAAGAGCTAAATTTCGGAGCATTCTTGGAATTAGGGTGCTGCCCTTGGTCTACCTAGATGAGACTTGGCCGGGGCAGGAACGGTGTGGAAAGAGAGTTCCGGCAAGATGTTAGTATGTGTTTCTCTGGGCAGGGACAGGGAACCGAGCGGAGATGACAACCGATGAGGACTTCTAACCGCCTGCCAAAGCGTCCCCAGGCTCCACAGTGCGAAGTTCTTAACCCCAAAGTCCACACAAGGCATTCAGGCACTGATTAAATATCATCAAATGTTCGTCTTCCGTAACACATCTCATTCCCTGAGGAATCTTTTAAATGTCGGGTGCTAAAGACTGTCCACTTTGGAATGACCTCCACATTTACACCTTCCGCTCCAGCCAGCCCCGACTCAAGCACATCTTTTCTGGATACAGTCCCCAGAATCTCACCCCTTGTGTCCAGAACCTAAGTCGTGACCCTGCGTCCTTGCAGCCTGCCCCTCCTCTAGGGGGCGCGTCTCAGAACATGAAGCCACGGCTCCCACAGTTGGGTGCAACCAGTTACATTTTTCTAATTCTTCTCATCCCACGATCTCCATCGGCAAATGCTGTTGCCTCTCCCTTCAAAATAAACTCCGAACTGGACCTCCTGTCACCACCGTCACTTCTCACCCGGCTGTGTCATAATTACCATGACTGCTCTCCCAGCTGATTCTTTGGGGCCACTGCTCTCCCGTTTCCCACTCAGCAGGCACAGAGACGTATGTCACTTCCTTCTCAAAGTGCTGAAAAGGTTTCCCATCCCACGTAAAATCTCAAGTACTTACCACGATCCGCAGGGACTGTGGACTGGCTCATAATTACCTCTGTCTTCACCTCCCACTGCTCTGCCTCAAGGACTCTGTTCCAGCCACACCCGGCTGCCCAGCTTTCCCGGAGGAGACTCTTGGGGGCTACACCGTGTTCCTCCCAAATTCTTATGTTAAAGTCCTAACCCCCAGTACTTCATAATGTGGCTACTAAGAGTTTTTGAAGAGGGAATTAAGTTAAAATGAGGCCATCGGGTGGGTGCTCATCCAATATGACTAGGGTCCTTCTAGGAGGAGATTAAGACACTGACCCATTCTGAAGGATGAGCAGTTGAAGATTCAGGGGGAAGACAGCTGTCTACAAGCCAAGGAGAGAGGCCAGGAATAGATCTTTCCCTCAATGGCCTCAGAAGGAAACAAACCTGCAAATACCGTGATCCCAGACTTCCACCAGAACAGCAAGAAAATTAATTTCTGGTTTTTAAGACCCCTCAGTCTCTGGGACTTTGTTATGTGGTTCTGCCAGCTAATCCAAAGGTCATCACTCAGGGACCCAGCACTCAGTTCAGAGCCCTGGCCCTGGCTTTGGCCAAGAGCAAATTCCTCAGCAAGAGTCTGTAGTCCAACCGTGTGTGCGATGTGAAGGGGTGGTGCTGTTTAAAGGTGTCTCCTTCCCAGGTCTCATGAAGCATGTCAACGCCACTACCACAGTCTCTCCTGAAAATCTTTGCAGGGAAGGCTGCCTTGCCTCCATCCCACCTACCCCACAAATGCTTTTCATAAGTCCTATAGTGAGAGACAAACATTATTTAAGTCTTTGATCCAGAGACAGCCCTGAGCTGTGCCACAGAGCACCACGGTTCTCACAAGACAAACCTCCAAACTATGTGGTAGAGTCAGTCCCTTACAGATGGGGAAGCTGGGATAGATCCTGGGACTATCGGGAGAGAAGATGACCAGGAAGCAGTCATGGCTTGAACGTGAAGGTGAGAGAAGGAAGGGCATTGACGGTGACCCTGTCCAGGCAGTGGTCACACCAGCATCTGCCTGGGGCTCCGGGGAGGCAGGAGGTTTTGGAGGTAGGAGGCTGGTTCGGGTTTGGACATGCTGTGAGAGCAGCCTGTGGACAAGGTATAAGCCATTGGTAGTGTTGGAAAGAAGGGCCTGGGACTCTGCCGATGGGATGGGGCTTCGCTGGAGTTCCTGGACCGCACTGGGTACGGAAATGTATGTATCTCCTGCTGTGGAATGAAGTCTCCTGTCCTTGGCCACCTGTGCCCAGTGGCTTCCCCCCCAGACGTCCCCTCTCCCAACCTGCCAGCTAGCTATTCATTTAGCAAGGAGTTCTCTGCCTGCTGACTTAAATTCATGGGACTCTAAGTGCCCTGTGCACGCACACCCAGCATTCAGTGTCCTGTTGCTCTGTTTCTTTCCTTCGGGACCCTCGGCGCGCATCTGAAACAGTCCTGTTTATGCAGCTCCTTGCTTGCGGTCTTTCTTCCACAGGCTCCAAGTTCCCTGAGGGCAGGGGCTGGGGTTCTAGCTGTGGGGCTCTACCTGAGCACAGGGCCATCTGGGGCTCAGTCAGTTACACATTGTCTCAGATCATGATCCCAAGGTCCTAGGATCTGACCCCCACCGCGTCGGGCCCCCTGCTGAGCAGGGAGCCTGCTTCTCACCCTCCCTCTACCCCTACCCGGGCTCGTGCTCTCTCACTCTCTCTCAAATCAGTCAGTAAAATCTTAAATAAATAAATAAATAAATAAATAAATAAGTAAAATTGCAAGCACAGACGAGGCATTCTGCGTGAGGAGCCCCAATCCTACAGCACAGCGGGGCAGATAGCCCCATTCTGGGCCCATAGCCCAGCTCCTAGCATGTCATTCCCTGTGCGAGCTTGAACAGATCGCTTCATCTCAGTGCCTCTGTTGCCGTCCTCGTAACAGGGCATAAAAATAGTACCTTGTTACTATTAACAATAGTGCCAAATTAAGCCACACCCGCAGGTGCTAGGAGGGGCAGAGTGCTGTGTGCGTGTCTGCCACCCTCGTGCCTACGATACCATCATTGCTCCTTCCTCCGGTTGTGTGGGTCGGACCCTGAGCTCCTCCCAGCGTGTGTAAATCCCACAAAATCCCATTGCCGTTTTAACCAGAATTCGACTACTCACTCCTCTGTGGTTTTCTCTGCTCCCTCTGCCTTTAGGAGCTGAGTGGGACTAGCCCGTTTCTGCTGCTCCTCCTGGAAAAGTCTCGGAGACAAGCCTCAGCCCACTGGAAGGGAGCCCCAGGGGACACTCGCTCTCATACTCTGCTGTGATCTCGGCCATGGCCGCAGCCCTCATCCCGCTGCTCCCTGGAGCAGACGGTCCACAAGCCACAGCCTTACCCTCAGCTCCAACCCTTCCGAAGCCAGAAAATTGTTGGCAAATGAATAGTCGCTTTATATCCGTGTTTTAAAATGTGGGTTTTCTTATTATGCAGACATGGTAAGACCAGCAGATCAGGAGATGACCGCCACTGTAAACACAGTTTATTAGTCACAGTTCTCAAAGGGAGGGGCCCACACCGTGCCGTGAGGGGCCCCGTGGGTCAGTCAGGATGCAGAGGGACCGAGGGAAGAGCACGACAAAAGACTTCATGGCACTTTCTACAGGAAGGAACAGGGGAGCCAAGGGAAGCGCGTTTTGGATTGGGGCAGCCTGGGGGCTGCTCCTTGTTGCCTGCACCTGCCCTGGGGTGACGAGGGCAGGTGGAGAGTAGCCCAGAGCCTGAGCGCCCCACAGAAGAGGTGGTCCGGGTGTGGGCTGGTGTCGGTTGGCACGTGAAAGCACTGGAGTAGTTACCTATCTCCGGGAATCCGCCAACTCGGGGAGGTACAGGTCCTCCAGGGTCAGCCAGGCCCCAGGTGCCAGAGCCCCAGAACGCAGGAACTGGAAAGCGTGGTTTTCGCTGCCCCGAGTGTGATGTGGAAAGCACAGTCCCTCCTCTGCATAAGAGCGAGAGATCACCCGCCTTCTTCGGCCACTCACCTGCCTCGTGGGCCAGCACAGCCCCTCTCCCTTCCCAGACCCCGTCTTTTGGGTGCAGAAAAACCCCTGACTTCTGTGTGCCATCCAGGCCTCGCCTTGGACCCCACACTCCCCTCCAGAGAGGCCACACCTGATCTGAGCCCAGTAAATGATTAAGCTCTTCTTTGTTCTGTGTTGACTCTGAGCCAGTTTCAAGGAAGTGTTATCAAGGCCCTGCTTTGGGGCAAGCACAAGGTCGCTCACTGGCACCTTCCTCCTCACCCTGGGGAGTACCAGGACACAAGGCTCAAGCCCCCCAGAGACCTGATGCCCCCCGTGACACTGAAGGTCGTGGGGAAATACTATTTAAAAACGAGCTGTGATAGAAAGCGATGGGAGTTCCTGGCTCAGAATGATTGCTATTAAAACACAGAACACACCTACAGGGATACAAAGCTGGGGTCGTTTCCCTGCTAGGAGCTTGCCCTGACCTCACGGCCAGATCATGACCAGAGTTCTTCCAGGCAGGGAATGAGCCGAGAGGATCAGAGAGGAAGCAGGGCAATTTAGGGGCTCAGCAGAGACGTCCTGAGTCCTGACGGTGACATGGGTTACACAGGTGACTGCATTCGTCAAAACTCATCCAGCTGAACACTCGGGGTCTGTGCTTTTCGTGTTACACAAATTCTGCTTCAGTTAGAAGCTGTCAAACGCCAAGTATAAGCCTTGTCCAAATCCCATTATGTCTAGAAATTAAAAATGAATAAGTGGGGCGCCTGGGTGGCTCCGTGGGTTAAGCCTCTGCCTTCGGCTCAGGTCATGATCTCAGGGTCCTGGGATCGAGTCCGGGAGCCTGCTTCCCCCTCTCTCTCTGCCTGCCTCCCTGCCTACTGGTGATCTCGCTCTGTCAAATAAATAAATAAAATCTTTAAAAGAAAATGAATAAGTGATTCTGGCAGGTCCAGGATCACTTGTATTTGACTCCTGGCGGAATTCTCTGGAGAACTGAATGATTTTCCCAGGTGCAGTGCAGAGGCCAGGGTTCTTGGTGCTTCAGTTGTGCCCAGGAGGACGCGCCCCTGCCGCAGGACTCTTCAACGCTCTCAGCACCTTTGTCTGGGACGCCGGCTGGCTCTGACCTGGGGCACGAACAGGGTCAGCGGCCGAGTCCCGGGTCTGGGCAGGCCCCCTGGGCAGCTCCCAGACCTCGGGTGCGCGCTGAGAACCGAAGTGGCGTCGCGAGCCCAGAGACACAGCCGGCTGCGGGTGACGACCACGAGTCTGACCCCCACCCGCACAGCCTGGACGGACGCGGTGGGGGGGCCGAGGTCACGTGGACGACACGGGCCGCAGTGGCCCCGGCAGAGAGGCGGGTCTTAGGACACCCACGTTTCTCCTGAGCCGGAGGCGGCTGCCTGGGCGCAGGTGCGTTCTCTCCATCCCTGCTCCTGCCCAGCGCGCTGCGCCGCCCCGACCCCCACCCCCAGACCGCGAGCCTCCGCACTCAACGCCAGCTGCGAGGCGGGATGCGGTCCCAGCGGTCTGGGATGTGGCCACAGCGCCTCGCCACCGGAACCACATTCTCCCGTGCGTCCTGTCGCTTCCTTCTCTACACGAACCCCTGGGGGACATACGGCCCCTGCACGCTTCTGAGACCACAGAGAGGGGCAGTCAGGTCTCCCCGAAGCCGGCTGCCAGCGGCTGTGGGGTTCCTTTTGCTTCCTGCACACCCACCTTCCCCGAGCACCTACCCCCACCTAAGGCGGGAGCGCATGGGGGGACACAGGCTGTGCGCCAACTGGCCCGGAACCCTGTTCTCTACCTGCTCCGTGCTCCCCGACCCCTGTGCGCTCACTGTCCGTCCCAAGGCTAGACCGGCCAGGGGGAGGGAGGGGAGGGAGGGGAGGGAAGGGAGGGAGGGGAGGGAGGGAGGAAGAAGCAAGAGCAAGGAAAACCCGCCTCGCAGCGTGTGATACCACAGTGAGCGAGTGAGAGGGGCGCCTGGACGCCTCGTCGGTTGAGCGTCCAACTCTTGATATCAGCTCAGGTCTTGACCTCAGGGTTGTGAGTTCAAGCCCCACGCTGGGGTCCGCAGGGGGGTGTGGAACCTGCTTAAAACAATAAACAGGGACACCTGGGTGGCTCCGTCGGTTAAACGTCTGCCTTGCATTCAGGTCACCATCTCAGGGTCCTGGGATGGAGCCCCACATGGGCTCCTTGCTCAGCAGGGAGACTTCTCCCTCTGCCTCTGCCTCCTCCCCCTGCTTGTTCTTCTCTCTCAAATAAATAAATAAACTCTTGAAAAAGTAAATAAATGAAATAAAATAATAAGAAAACCTCAAGGATTCTTCAAGGGATCTTCAACATGGACTAAAACAGAGACGATTAACCAGGAAAGTGTGTATGAGAGTGAGGGGAATTGCTTACATAAGCACACTCAAGGTTATAGTATTACCTATATTTGACGGATGGGAAAAAACAAAAACAAAAACAAAACCTTTGTTTTTGTATTACAACCTTCAAGGAAGTCTGGACCAGATCTTGGCTGATGAAAATATGCAGAAAATTCAGTGGTTCCCAAGAATCATTGGGTGGAAAACGGGAGGATGTAAGTGTGGGGTTTTCATGTTTATCAAAAGGGACATGAGCTTTTATGGCTGCAGGAGAGAGAGAGGGAGGCCATCCCCTGGCCCACAGGGTTTGTGGCAGGGAGGTGGAGGGACGTGGGAGTGTAGGCGCATCTCCCACCACCAGGGGGCGACAGCACGCCCCATGGCCAGACTCCTCTGCTGGGATAATTTACCAATGGAAATATTTCCTTCTGTGCACCATGCGGGGGATGCCATGTGGTTTACTACTGTGCCCGCTAAACTGAAAGCAATCTCGGAGAAAACAAAAGAATCCCAAACCCCAAAAATCCAAAATCCAAACCAGGGAACTTCAGCTGGAGAAGAAATGCTAGCATACCTCCTGGCAACACCAAGCCCATCCTGCTTGCCTACAGAACCTGGTCCTGCCCACTACCTCCCCTCCTGGCAACCACATCCTTCAGAGCAATGCTTCCCAGATGTTCCCTAATGAAAAATTCTTCTTTTGAGTGTGTGTGCCAATGCATCAATTTAAAAAAATACAAATTAGTCTTATTCTTATCATTAGAGTCAACAAACATAAAATTACATTTCAATAAATGTATCTTTACATGTAGTGTAATGCATGCAATAAATTATTACATGCATTACTATTATTATTACAATAAATATAATTTCAATAATCAGAATGAACATAACAGGAAAAAAAAGAAAAAGCATCTCAACACACACACATTGTTTGTTGGAAGTGTGTTTATAGACATTGAACATAGACGATCATTGTTCTGTTTGTAATGTTCTGTACTTTCTCAGTTGGGAGTAAACAGAAGTTATGAGTGACACAGTGATTACCCACAGTAAAGGTCTATAAATGCTGGATCACAGTCTTCCTCTGGGGTTAAAGTCTGCTTTTTGTTTGTTAATGTTTGCATTAATCTGACAATAGTTCTCCTGGCAGGAAATACTTCGATCTAAACTATTTCTATGCTTTGTCTTAGTACACTTATTTTTTAAAAGTCTCACAAAGGTATCTACAGGAATGAAAGCAGAAGTGTCAAAAATGAGCAAACCCTTCAACAAACAATTTTCTTTTTTAATGTTTGTGCGAAATGAAGATAGTTACTCTGTATTTTAAGATATCTTCAACCCTTCCTCAGTTCCAGTAAGTAATGGTTTAATTTGAATTATCTTTCCAAGAAATATATAGATTCTGGACCTGTATTTCCTATGCACAGGTCTTATTTGAAGGAATTTGACGTTGGAATGTTCCACCTACACCACAGGCTATTTGGTGAAAACTTTCTACCACTGGGAAGTTAATTTATGACAAACATCGTAAGCACCTGTAGAAGCTCGTTCTTCTAGTTGTTTAATTTTTGTCCTTTATTCTCATTGCTTGAAAGTATGTTTTTAAGATTTATTTATCTGAAAGAGAGAGAGAGAGCATGAGCAGGGAGAAAGACAGTGGGAGAGGGAGAGGCAGACTCCCTGCTGAGCAGGGGATCCCAGGACCCCACGATTATGGCCTGAGCCAACTCATTGCCTGAAAGTATTAAGAGCATTAAAAAGCACTGCCTTCACTGTGCAGAAGATTTTTATTTTGGTGTAGGCCCAATCGTTTATTTTTGCTTTTGCTTCCCTTGCCTCAGAAGGCATATCGAGAAAAATACTGCTATGGCTGATGTCAGAAAAATCACTGCCCAGCTCTTGTCTTGGATTTTTATGGTTGCAGGTCTCACATTCAGGTCTTTAATTCATTTTTTAAAATATTTTATTTATTTATTTGACTGACATAGATCACAAGTAGGCAGAGAGGCAGGCAGAGAGAGAGGGGGAAGCAGGCTCCCTGCTGAGCAGAGAACCCGATTCGAGGCTCGATCCCAGGACCCTGAGATCATGACCTGAGCCGAAGGCATAGGCTTTAACCCACTGAGCCACCCAGGTGCCCCAGGTCTTTAATTCATTTTGAGCTTACTTTTGTGCATGGCATAAGAAAGTTCTTATGCCATTCTTTTGTATGTAGCTGCCCAGTTTTTGCAACACCATTTGTTGAAGAGATTGTCTTTTTCCCACTGGATGTTCACTTCTGCTTTGTCAAAGATTAAGGAAACAATCAACAAAACTAAAAGGTAACCTACTGGACAGGAGAAGATATTTACAAATGACAAGAAGGGTTAGTATCCAGATTTATAGAGAGCTTATACAACTCACACCCTAATAACAAATAATCCAATTAAAAAATAGGAAAAAGACATGAACAGACATTTCTTCAAGGAAGACATCCAGATGGCCAACAGACACATGAAAACATGCTCAGCATCACTGATCACCAGGGAGATGCAAATAAAAACCACAGTGAGATATCACCTCACACCTGTCAGAATGACTAAAACCAAAACACAAAAACAACAGGTGCTGGCAAGGATGCAGAGAAAGAAGAACCCTCTTGCACTGTTGGGAATGCAAACTGGTGCAGCCACTCTGGAAGACAGTATGGATGGTCTTCAAAAAGTTAAAAATAGAGCTACCCTGGTGTGCCTGGGTGGCTCAGTCGGTTAAGCATCTGCCTTTGGCTCAGATCATGACCCCAGGGTCCCGGAATCGAGTTCCACGTTGGGCTCCCTGCTCCGTGGGGAGTCTGCTTCTCCCTCTCCCTCTGCCTACTGCTCTACTTGTGCTCTCTCTTTCTGTCAAATAAATAAATAAAATCTTAAAAAAATAGAACAACCCTGTAATCCAGCAATTGAATTACTATTTGCCAAAAAAATGCAAAACATAAATTCAAAGGGATATATGCACTCTTATGGTTATAGCAGCATTACTTACAATACCAAAATTATGGAAGCTACCCATAGTATCCCTCGATAGACGAATAAATAGAGAAGATGTTGTGTATATATATGTGGAATATTACTCAGCCATAAAAAAGGAATGAAATCTTGGTATTTGCTACAAGACGGATGGAGCTAGAGAGTACAATGCCAAGAGAAATAAGCCAGTCAGAGAAAGACAAATACTGTATGATTTCACTCATATGTGGAATTTAAGAAACAAATGAGCAAAGGGAACTAAGAGAGAGAGAAACCAACTTAACTAAACGAATTTAACTAAACCCTTAACTAAACTATGGAGAAGAAACTGATGCTTACCAGGGGGGAGAGGGCTGGGAGGGAGGATGAAGGAGGACACGTGTCGTGATGAGCACCAGGTGTTGTACAGAATTGCTGAGTCGCTACATTGTATACCTGAAACTAATATAACACCATATGTTAACTCTGTTTGAATTAAAACAACAACAACAGTGCCTATATCATGCAAATAAACCATTCTGACTGATCAGTCGGCAGTTTAAAAATAACGTGACTAAATTTGTTTTTTAACTTACAGAAAATTTAAGTGTTCCATTGGTTCAATGTTTTTGACGGAGATTTTCCTCTTGAAAACTGTAATTTGTGTGTAGTCATTTGAGATTCTCAAATTCTAAAGACAATAATCTCAAATTTACCACACAAGCCTTTACACGACTGCATCTCTAGTGACATAATGTAAGTTATCCTGAGGGGGTGGGGTATTATATCTCCTTTCAGCTGGGAAGAGCTGGAGATTTCTGCCGCTTCAGAGAGGACATGTTGCATCTCAGAAATCTGAAGGGGAGACTATGGCACTCTACCAATAAGAGAAAAAACAGATAGTTTGATAGAATTCAGGAAAAATGACATTATTAACTCTGGAAAGTGATGTCAAATTGACCTTCTTTTCTGATTGGTCTGATATGAGGACCATATGCGTAAAAATAATATATAGGGGTCCAAAGCACAAGGCAGCTTTCTTCATTAAATAACATTTCTTAGAAGCTTCCAGGTCCCTTGTTTTGTTTTGCTTTGTTTTCCCCTTCTGTAACAAGAACATTTTGAAGCATAATTATTATTTTGCTTTTCCATCACACAGTATGAAATCCATCAGACACAATTTAGTTTGCTTTTGTTTTATTATGTTTCTATTTTTATTAGAGGGCTAAGCAAGGAGATTTATTTTTTTGAGGATCCAGAAGAGTCAGAACAAAGTCTACGTTCTGAGGATGTACCTGGGATTTGTTTTAATCAGATGTGATGAGACTCGTGGACAGGATATGATTGTCATAAAGGAGTGAGCTCTTTCTCACAGCTCCCAAGAGACAGGAGCCACAGGGTGCCATGTAGAGCCATTTGGGGAAACACAAGATTGGTAAGGAGGGGGAGAGGGCAGAGCATGGCCCGGAACCTCTATTGGTGTTCTTGTGGGAAAAAAGAAGGGGTGCAGGACAGGTAACCTGAGTGAGCCTGAGTTTGGATGGTTGAATGGTTTGGGCATGTTCTAGGCATTAGCGCTGATCCCTGGCTGTCTCAGACCTGGCCTCCACTCCTTGAGAGCAGAGTGAGTACGTGTTAACGAGATGATTAGGTATGTGGGCTCGGGATGGGTTGGCTTGTACGTGGACGGTATACTCATGGGGCCTTGTTTGCTCACTCTAAGAATTAGCTAGCCCTGGGAGGCAGTCTCTCCAGAAGCAAGGCTTCACATGCTGGACCATCAAGAATACAGAAAGTGGGGGCGCCTGGGTGGCTCAGTGGCTAAGCATCTGCCTTCGGCTCAGACCATGATCCTGGAGTCCTGAGATCGAGTCCCGAATCGGGCTCCTCGCTCCACGTGGAGTCTGCTTCTCCCTCTCCCTCTCCTTTTGTACACTCTTTCTCTCAAATGAATAAAATCTTTAACAACAACGAGAGTATACAGAAAGTAAGCAAATGTAGCCAATGGATTCTCAGTGGTAACACTTCCTCAGCTCAAATGCTTCTAGCTGCTGAAGGAAGCTTTATTCCGTCTCCACCCTGCGTCATTCTGTTCAATCTGGGGCATCGGAAAGGTGACACCCGGCTTCACTGACAGATTCATATGTCTTCTCCAACAATCCCCCAGTGTCTGCTGAGCCCCCGTCATGCACAAGCCCGACTCGGGCTCCTGAGGAAGAAGCCAACCCCTGCCTCCTGAGAGCTTTCTAGATCTTTCTTGGGGTGGCCAACAGGAACATCTGCAGCTCCCAAATTGCCTGGCGAGGGCTTACAAGGAGGATGGGCTAGTTGACCTACAAGGGACACTGAGGGGAATTCTGAAGGATGTGGAGTGAGGTTGGGGGTGAGCTTAGCACACAGAGTGAGGGGCTGCGGGCGGGGCTGGAAGACGGGGTGTGTGAGATCAGTCCTCATGGTTCCCAAAGTCAGGAATACGCTCCCTGCCTGGATGGAGTAAAAAGGGATGTCTCGTCAGGGACTGGGGTGCTGAGCTGAAACCCTTACTTCCTTATTTTCTCTACCGCAATCAAAAACACCCTTTTCTTCTCGTGGACAAAAGAAGAGAAATGTACCAGGGTCTGTCGGGTACCAGGACCGCCTTCGCCCGCAACGCTACACCGATGAGCAGGAAGGCCAAGCTCCCTACCCTGCAGGAGCTCACATTTCAGCGGAAAAGAGAAATAGTCAGCGAAGCAAGAAACATCTGCCCCGGGGGGGACACACACTCAGGGGAGAAGTGACCAGTTCGAAGTTTGACAAGGAAAAGTCTAATAGAAACAAACATAAAACCGAATGTAAGGTACAGACGCAAGTTGCTAAAAATAACAAAGCAGGTCAAGGGAACAGAGAGGAGGATGAGTGATCCTTGGAGTTCAGAGTGTGAGGAGCCCAGACAGGCAGGGCTCTAGGCCCTGGGGTGATGTGCCAGTTCCCGGCGGTCAGGAAAGCTGCGCGCCGGTCTCAGTGCTGAGGGGCCAATGCCTAGAGAGCTGCAGGCAGGTCAGCACCATGGGAGCCAAGTGTGTGCAGAGGGGGAGAGCCTCAGCCTCCCCAGGAAGAAAGGGCAGGCGAGGAGACAGATCCTAAATGAAGGGCAGGGCCTGAGCATGTCCCATCTTGAAGGCCATAAACTGTTTTTCTAGGCACCAGGAAAAGTCATAGTTGAGTCATAAACAAGGAAATTGCATGATCTGATTTACATCCTGGAAAAAATCACTTTGGTTGCTGGTTGGAAACGGGGTTGAGGAGAGAAAGGAGGACAGGAGGGTGGCCAGTTAGGTCCTGCTAAAGACCAGGAGAACAATGAGACCCACACTGAGACCCTTCCCCAGAGAAAGGAAGCCAGAGTCTACTGTGCAGGGGAATCACGGCCACGATGCCACACACCAGCAAGCGGCAGGGCCCAGTTCAGAGATTCCTTTCTAGAATGTTCTGTTTGCACCATCACTTCCAAAACTTCCTCTCTCTGGCCTTTACCATAGGGTGAGTAGGTGAAAGTCAGCAGTCCATACCTGGTGGCCCATGTCCAGCAGCCCATGTGTGATAGTCCATGTTCAGTGTCCCATGTTCAGGGCTCCATGTTTGGTGGTCTGTGTTCAGCAGTCTATGGCTGGCAGTCCACGTCTGGCGATCCACACTCAGTAACCATGTTCACTGGTCTGCTTCAGTGGTCCACGTTCAGTGGCTCACATGTCACTCTTAGAAGTGAGCTGAGAGTCAGAGGCGTTGCCAAGGATGTACACTGATAGAAGGACAGATGCAAGGTTAGAGTTGGACAGGGCTAACTAGAGTTTGTCTTCTCAAAAATTTTGAGGTCATTCCGAAGTCAGAGTGTGTAGAGCTCTGGTCAAGCAGTATGACAACAAAACATCGAGTTCACGGGTTCTGTTTTTAATCAATTAGTTTTATTAACGGGTTGATTGAGAAAGCCTTTTTTCCTAAAGATTTTATTTATTTATTTGAGAGAGAGGGAGAGTGAGAGAGAGAGAAAGCATGGAGGGGGAGGGTCAGAGAGAGAAGCAGACTCCCTGCTGAGCAGGGAGCCTGATGTGGGACTCGATCCTGGGATTCCAGGATCATGACCAGAGACGAAGGCAGTCGCTTAACCAACTGAGCCACCCAGGCACCCCGAGAAAGCAGTTTTTAAAACTATGTTCCCAGAATTCTTTCTGGTGGAGAGAGATAAAGTCAAAATTTTTGTTTTGTTTTGTTTTGTTTTTAAGATCTTATTTATTTGAGAGAGAGAAAGAGAGAGAGAGTACACAAGCAAGGGGAGGGGAAGAGGGAGAAGCAGGCTCCCCGCTGATCAGAGAGCCCAATGTGGGGCTCGATCCCAGGACCCTGGAATCATGACCTGAGGTGAAGGCAGATGCTTAACCGACTGTGCCACCCAGGTGTCCCTAAAGTTAAAGTTTTTAGCAGAGGTTATATTTAAACATAGGTTTCTACACAGTTCTTCCTCTATTTTTAAAAAGTTAACCCACGGTTCAAAAATAATAGTAAAATGTGTACATATCACAGTATTGTAATACCGCCAATAGATTATGGGCATCATAATGATATATTTCTTTAAGTTGGTTGCTCCTCAGATTCCCATTAATTTTTTAGTAAAATATTTTTTGGTCATTCAGCTGTCAAAGTTTGTAAGCACCTTGAAAAATCTTGATCATTTGCAATGACATGGATGGACCTAGATGGTATTATGCTAAGTGAAATAAGTCAGTCGGAGAAAGACAAATATCATATGATTTACCTCATATGTGGAATTTAAGAAGCAAAACAGATGAACATGGGGAAGGGAAGGAAAAATAAAATGAGGTGAAATTGAGAAGGAGGCAAACCATAAGCGATACTGAACTCTAAGAAACAAATAGGGTTGCTGGAGGGGAGGTGGCTGGGGGATGGGTTAAGTGGGTGACGGATATTAAGGAGGGCACATGACCTAATGAGCACTGGGTGTTATATGCAACTGACGAATCACCGAACTCTATCCCTGAAATTAACTAACTAAACAAATAAATGAAATCTTCTTGACCTAACCAGATATTCTTCCAGAAGCAGAAGCAGGAACTCAAAAGCTTGTTTTACTACTAGCTGCATGTATGTCCATCCCCCCAATGACTTTACTGATCTGTGAGTCTGCACAGTGCCTGCAGAGGACCCAGTACCTAGGAGTTTTTAGTAAACAGTCATGGATCAATTGATCTGACCAAAGTGATAAGGTGTGTTTACAGCAGAATTATAGCACCAGGACTGGAGACTCTCAGTTCCACACCTCGAGACCTTGACATGGTCTTTCAGACATTGAGGAAGTTCGGAGCCGGCTGGCAAGCTCTTTCCATGCTGAAGGTGGAAGAAGCAAGAGCTGTTTCTGAAAAGATACTCCTATTCCTTGGATCACTGGTACTCTGCAAATAACTCTCAGGTATGCCAGGGGAATTTAGAAAATATTATTTCTAATTCTACCAGAATTATTTAAATGATAGCAGTCTTGACAATTTTATTTCTACCTCTCATGAAATGATACGGTTGGAATTGATTTTTACTTGGTGCTGTTCGGACCACGTGTTCTGAAATTAAATGCGAAAATATATTCACAGCAACCAGAACATGAGAGGCCCCTGATACCTTCTTCTCTTCCCCATGGCTCCCCTTCAGAGTAACTTCACTCTCTCCACTACTCCCTTAGGAGAGCCTATCATCGAGCCCAGCGCCTTTGAGATTTGGCCATTGGCAAATTCTGGAAAGATGTGCAGGGTGTACGCCAGGTGTTGGTAATGGAGGGCTGTGAAGAAGGGGGTGCTGGGAGGCCCCTGTACCCACAGGGGGATGGATGACTGGGGTGAGCACGGGCCATGGAATGAGTGGGGTCCAGCTCTACAGCAGTCTCAGTCCAGCTGTGGATCAGGAACCCTCTTTGTTTGACAGCGAAGCCACATACTTACCTTCAGCCATGAACATTCAGTCCTTCTTTACTGGGCACCGATCATGTAAAAAACGCCCGAAGGGTACAAACTCTCAGTTACAAAGCGAATAAGTTCTGGAGATCTAATGCATGCATGACGACTGAGCTGAAATTTGCTGAGAAGGTAGGTCTTAAATGTTCTCACCACACCCACACTGTATGTCTCTGCACCTTAAATCACTACCTTGTATACCTTAAAGATGAAAAGAGGAAAGGAAGTAAAGTGTGGTCCCTGCCTTCCAGGTGCTCCCACAAGCATCCCCTAGTGTCTGTCTGGAAAGCTTTCTATCAAGGGGTCTCACCTACTTTTTCCACCAGAAGAGAGGCTCCCTGGATGAGTCCACACTCCCTGTAAGAGGGAGACATGAAATGCACACACCCCATTACCACCGCCCTGGGTTCAGGCCATGGAGCTGATTGCCCCAAATTGGCATTTAGTAAAGCCTTCTCCCATCTCGTTTGCCACCTGCTCTCAGGCAGAGCAGGTGCTGTTTTACAGTAAAGGACAATAAGGGGGTGCAGGTAAGTCTCATACACTCCGGTCACACATTCAGTAATGAGTGACTCAGGCTCTGGCTCTCATTGTCCCCAGCACCAAAGCCCAGGGTTCTTGCTACGCGGCACCTCAAGCCCGGCCAAATGGATGGAGATGGCCAGCGATGCCCCAACCAACAGCCTGCCCGGCCACTCGCTGTCACTCACACGGGTCGAGCAGAAGCCTGGGGGACAAGCTCCCAGATGGCACCGGTTCCAGCTCCCCCGTGCCCTCCATGCACCCCCGAGAGCTCTACCCTCCTGCCAACACTGGAAACAGGGACTGGACAGACTTCAAACTCCTTTTCTTCCATTTCTAGGAAGGTCAGTCAGTGCCGATTGGAAGCCAGGAGCGCTCAGAGGGGAGGCAGCCGGAGAGTTAGCCCTGCGCACACCGCTGCACCTCGCACTCCCAACCCATGGGTCCCTGAGCGCGGACACAGGCTGGGGGCGGCAGGGGATGAAATGAGGGGGGTCCCAGGTCAGAAGAACACAGGGCTCCATCCAGTCATCCTTTGTCTCTCTCATGACCTCCACTTCCCCTTGAATCTGCCCAAGCCTGAGTCTCATCTCAGGCTCATCACACCTGCAGCAACTGGCCCAGACCCCGTCCCCTCCTGCCTTCTAGCTCCAAAGCCAGGCTTTGCGCTCGGCTCCCCGTGGGTGGAGGACAGGGGTCCGGGGCTGGGCTGAGCGGAGGGTGGTGCAAAGCTGGGGGCGAGGGAATGCCCGCCAGCTGACCTGCGTGCACGCACCTGTACACGTGGGAAGGTGCAGGTGTGTATGCCTGTGTATGTGTACACGCGTGCACAGGTATGTGCCTGGGTCTGATGCTGTTGACTAGTCATGGAGCGAGCCCTTGTGCCAGGCCCTCGCAGAGCTCTCTCCAGGTTTCTGCTAAAACGCTTCCTCCTCGGGGACGGTGTCCCGGCCCGTCCTCGACACTAACTCCTCCTTCAGCTTCTCATGCTGCTTAATTTTTATCACACACTGATATCCTTGTTTGCACATCACACACACATGCACGCAGGCAAGTGTGCACACAGACACACCCGCGCATTTGTGTGTGTGTGTGTGTGTAGTTTGTGTTTGTTGAACGAGGTTAATCTCATCCACTAAAATAAAACTTCTAGGAGACAAGGGACCCGGGTTGTCCTTGAATCCACCCGCACTGAATCGGAAAGACAGCAGGGGATTCGCTTGCGCTTGTACACAGGGAGGAGGGGGCAGACTGTCCTCCTCAGGCTGCAGCCCGGGACCCCGGGACGCCCCTCAGCGCTGCAGCCCGAGCTGTGGAGGGCGAGAAGGCCACACTCACCCTCAGGGGAGCCGGAGAAACCTGCGGTCTCCCTCCGTGTCACAGACGTCCCCCAGAGCTCACAGGAGTTCCCCACAGTGGCAAAGCCAGACTCAGGCCACCAAGGAAGCCCCCCCTCCCACCCACAGCCCAGCCCCTGCAGCTCATCCCCATGCCCCAGCCAAAGAGGGTCTGTGGCCCACAGCGGTTGGCCCATGGATACCTTTGAATGAATGGCACAGCTAATGAGGAACCAGTGATATGCGGACTGATTAAAATGCACCGGGGTCGGGGGGGGGGGGGGGCACCCGGGTGGCTCCACCCGTTAAGCGTCAGCCTCAGGCTCAGGTCGTGATCTCAGGGTCCCCTGCTCAGCAGGAAGCCTGCTTGTCCTTCTGCCCTGCCCCCCACTTGTGTGTGCGCGCGTACGCGCTCTCTCTCCTCAAATAAATAAAATCTTTTAAAAAATAAAATGCACCAGGGAATTAGAAGAACATGATTTCCAGCAACTGAACATTGTGTTTGGCCGCTTAACAGGAAAGTTTGGCGTATTTGTTTAAGGGGAAAAGCTCGCTGTTCACAGAGTCCGCACCCTTTTCCAGCAGCACCCGACATTTCACGGTAGGTAACTCCTCCTCGGGGTTATTTGTGAAGCCGGGTTGTGTGGCTCATAACTCGGGAACGAGAACAAGGACGTGCCCTTCACCTCCAGGAGCCCTTGCCTCACTGTGTGGTGGGCAGACCTTGTTTCCCCGCCCTGGCCACCTGCAGGCGGGGCTGCGTGGGGACAGGGGCTGACGGGCACGTCTAGGACACGGGCTCGTCTAGGACACAGGCACGTCTTAGACACAGCCCCGGCACAGCCAGCCCCAGGCAGGGGCTCGGCGACTGCTCAGTGAGTAAATGGACAGAAATCTGTGTGTGGCCCGCTCCTTCGCTAGTCATCCTTGATAAGATCAAGCCCACAACATACCCAGCTGTTTCCACTGATGGCGCAATGCGTCCGCGGCCGTAGAACCAGGACAGGCCGTGGCGAAGACCGCAGGTGAAGTGATCGCGGCTCACAGCGGGGTCGGGATGATGACTTCACTCCTCAGGGCAGAATCCGGCCCCTGGAAGACATCTGACAATTCTGGGGACATTCTTGACTGCCACAACAGAGGGTGCCCCAGGCACCTAGCAGGGGGATGTTGCCCAGCGTCCTATAACGCGCAGGACAGCCCCTCTCCCCGCAACAAGGAATTATCCCGTCGAAAATGTCCATCACGCTGAGGGTACGACGAGATGCTGACTTAAAGCAAAGGGTTCAAGCCTGAGCCCCGGGACCAAGACCCCCACTTTGGGCATGCTCCTTTCCAGGGCTCCCCTCAGCTGGAGGCAACCCCCGGGCGTGGTCTGGCTGTGGAACACAGGCCAGGCCCTGGAGGTCAGGGGCAGGAGATCCCTGTGGGAAGTGGGGTTCGGCCAGTCTGTCCAGCTTCTTCTGGAACCACAAACTCTGAGGACAACAAGGAAACTTGTCACCAGAAAAAAGTCCCAGCAGACTCTGTCCGCCTTCATCTGGAAGCAAGAAGCCTACACTCCTCACGCAGACACCCGCCCCTCCTACCCGCCCATGGCCTTTCTGCAGCACAGGTACAAAAACGGATCTGAAAGCCCTCTGAACGTGGCCCTGGGCTATACAAGGCACAGCGACCCGCCAGACTTTCTGGTGGCTCCCAAACCCTCCCAGAGCCAGCCTCCCTCCAGGGACCCCCGCAACTCTGCCCTCGGGTGCAGGGGCTGAGGTAGGTCGGGGCAGAGACTGGGGAAGTTCACGATGTCCTTTCCTCGGGGGTCAGAAGGGGAACTTGAGGGCTCACGCAAAATGTAGATCAGAATCGTTGAATGACCAGAAACTCTCCTCACGGAATAAGGGGTAGCGCGAGCACGTTGGCAGGAGGAAGAGCGATAAGAATATCTCTATGTGTGTACATACGCATAGGTAAATACAGAGAAAAAAGCCCAGAGCCTAAAAAGCAAATCACCCAATGTGAGCAGTGTTTACCTCTGGGAAAGAGAAGGGGGCTTGGAGGGGCAGGTCGTGAAATAAACCTTACTTGTTCCCATTCCCTATGCTTCCATTCTGTCTGATTATTCTATAAGCAGAGAATCATTCTAAAGTTTTTAAGGTTTAAAAAAGTAACTTTAGGGGTGCCTGGGTGGCTCAGTGGGTTAAAGCCTCTGCCTTCGGCTCGGGTCATGATCCCAGGGTCCTGGGATCGAGCCCCGCATCGGGCTCTCTGCTCAGCAGGGAGCATGCTTCCTCCTCTCTCTCTGCCTGACTCTCTGCCTACTTGTGATCTCTGTCTGTCAAATAAATAAATAAAATTAAAAAAAAAAACAACTTTGCTTATAAAAAAAAAAAAGTAACTTTATAGGTGGGGCTCAGCTCTATTTAACGACATACTCCCATATGCAAATACCACAATCCCATGCAAATGAAATGACCCACACATGGTATTTGTATTTGATATAGAAGCATATCTGTTGTCCACGGAGAATAAATACCTGTTATCTGAAGCCAAGAATGGGGTCAGACAACTTCCTGAAAACCACCCCAGCTCCAGGGTTCCGACCCTCTGAGCCCCCAGTGCCGATAGCCACAGAATGGGGGCTCTCGATGGCCTGGAAGAGAATGAATTCAACCAACCTCAAGTCGGGAGAGCCCGGTGGGGACCACAACCTGCACAGGTAACAGGAGTCCAAATTCCGGTCAGGTGAGGTCCCCACCTTCCTGGAAGGTGAGCAGGCCAGATACCTACACAAGGAATAGAACCAGTAAGACCCACCAGCACTGACTGAGGGTCAGGCACTGTTCTAATTCTATCATAACATTTATTTCTTACAACGATCTGCAGCCGTCGGTACTGTCATAATCACCATTTTACAAATGGGGAAACTGAGGCATAGAGCATCACTCGCCCGAGGCCACCCAGTTCCTTTGGGAAGCTGGTAGGAGTTTGGCCTCCTGAGTCTGCAGGCTCACAACGCTGGGCTGTGCTGGCTGGTCCGGAAAGTGAGGCAGGAGGAGCGAAGGTTACTGTGAGTTACCGTGAGGCCTAAAGTCTCCGGGAAGGAGGTGATCCCTTCCAGAGTGCAGACTCAAAATAGAGAGGAGGTAAAGGACCTTAGAAATCAAATAGCCCAAACTCACCCCTCTATAAGCAAGACACCAAGGCCCAGGAGGGGACCCGCTGTCATTCTGGTGGGGCCCTGGTTGGGGAATCCAGCTTGGTTTTCTGGAAACGGGCAGTTTCCACCCTCTTTCTTCTGCTAAGACGGCAGCTGCTCCATTACCATTCTGAAACACGTCACTCTCCACACGAGTAAAACGTACGACTTGCTTTGGTTCTGACACTTGGCAAGGAGGTTGGATTTTGGAGTCCACAGAGGGAGGTGGAGAGGACGTGCAGAGACGGAGAGTGTAAGACGGCCTGCCTCCTGGGGATCTGGGTGCCCAGCTCGGGGGATTGCCTGCCTGCAAGCCAGCCTCCGCCGGGTGAGTCCAGAGAACTGGGACCCGACGCTGCCTCCATGCTGCCCACGCGGTGGGAACTCCAGGAGCCACGGATCCTGCACAAAGATCATTCCTTCTTGGGGCGCCTGGGTGACTCAGTGGGTTAAAGCCTCTGCCTTCAGCTCAGGTCATGGTCTCAGGGTCTTGGGATCGAGCCCCGCATCGGGCTCTCTGCTCAGCAGGGAGCCTGCTTCCCCCTCTCTCTCTGCCTGCTGCTCTGCCTACTTGTGATCTCTCTCTCTGTCAAATAAATAAATAAAATCTTAAAAAAAAAAAATCATTCTTTCTCCTCCTTGGATTCCTCCTTCTCTCCCCACAGTTTCTGGGCACCTCTTCCCCACTTTGCCATGTCCTGATCTGCGTGTGTCTTGGCCATTTCTTCTTATCCGTAGGCATCGCTGGACCAGAAACCAGAAGACTGAGCGGCCGTCCAACAGAAACCACGAAGGCCCAGGTAAGTCAGCTTAATGTGGTTGAGCCTGTTTCCTCATCTGGAAAATGGGGACCTGGGGATAATGGACCTAGTGTTCTCCTCTCACGGGGCCGAGGTGACGACGAGTGTGGGTCTGGGCTGCGCATTAGAAGCTCTCCGAACCGTGCGGACGTAGCGGGCCTGGATGACCGCTGGCTGGTAGGGGCCTCCAGAAGAAACAGGTGGCCACATAACGGGATGCTTTTCCCAAGCTCGAGTCAGGGAAACACCTTATTCTCTGAGGTAACCCTACACCCAGCATGAGACTCACGCAGACTCCAAAGATCCGGGCCCCGGTGGAGGCCCGTGCGGGCAAACCGAAACCAGGTGAGGATGGAGGGTTTTCCGGCCAACAAGCCGCCCCAAGCTTCTGCCGTGTGCCAACTCCGGTCATGCTTAGTTTACATGAAACTCAAAGGCCAACTGTTCCAGCAGGAAGGGGGTAAACAGACAACTTGAATTCAAGGCCGAGAAAGAGCAGTATCCCGAGAGACGTAGGAGATGCAACAAAGATCCGCAAGGAGGAGACGTTACAGCTGTTGGGAGGTCAGGAAAGGCTCCGGAGCCTTGAAGGATGCCCAGAATGTCAGCCTGCATCATGAGAAAAGGGTCTCCCCGGCCCAGGAAATAATGCAAAAATGTGACCCGCAGGAGAAGCAGGGTGTGGAGGGGAGTCGTGAGGCTACAGCAAAGACACAGGGGGTGAGGAGTGGGGAATGTGGGCGAGAAGTGGAAGATACCCCAGGGAAGGTGCTGAGATCCAAAGAATGGATGTCTCCAAATAGCCACTAAGGACTTTGGGTTTTCTCGAAATTTCGGATTTCAGATACAGGAGAGTATCTGCGGCTCTTTTCAGGACTCCCTTTGCAGGGGGAGCAGGCAGTGACGACTTAAATGTATGATTCCTCACTGCTGCCTGGTACAAACGCGCTCCCTCCCACTGGAGGAGGTCATCACCCTCCGAAACCTCCGCATCAGCATCTGCCCGTGGGATTAACAGTACCGGGACCGTATCGTTGTTTGGAGAATGAGTGGAACAATGGCTGTGTGGTCCTTGGCTTGCAGACGCGTCTTTTTGTCCCGGGGATCACCACAACCTTTTCTGGTAGGGACTTCCTTGCAAAAACAAACACACCTCCAATGAGGAAATGCATTCCAGAATTATCTCACTGAGGAAGGCTCCCTCTGACAGATTAGGAGCTCCAGAGGTGGGAAGCCCTGGCTTGCCAAGGTCGCATGCCGGTCTCCCACAGACCTGAGACCAGAGCCCCGGCTCCTCCCTCCTGCCACTGGCTCCAGAAACCAAACCCCAGACGGTGACAGAAGGTACCTGAGCTATTTCTCTGCAGCAGATGCTGACCCTGCACATTCGTTCCCGTCCCCCATCCCCTCAAGTCCAGAGTGCAGGTGTTGAGGACATGCGTCAGCTCCCCAAGATTCCCATTGTTGTTGGCTTGCAGGGAGAGCAGGGAGTCAGGGTCAAGGTCAAGGAAGTCCCCTTGCTGATAGGACTTTGCCTCAACTCCAGCGGCACTCTAGCGCTTCACCCTACCGTGCCTGACGCACCACTAACTGACCAAGGACACCGAGCTGGTAACCCCCCATTATCTCCGTTTTTTCCATCCCCCCTTGCCTGGTGCGCGTCCCACACTCCATATCCGTTGCCTTCACGTAACTAGTTACTCCCTGTTTGCGGGAATCCATGGACACTATTTCACTCTTTGCCTTACTAAATACCTTCTTCCTGAAAGACGTTCTTGTTCCCTTGGCTTTCATGAAACCACACTCCTCTGGGTCTGTCCCCTCTGAATGTTCTCCCTCATTATTTCGGGTTGGCTGATTCAACTCTAATAAAAACATGGAAGTCGCTCAGGGATCTTTTCTTGGACCTCCCTGCTTTGTCGCTGCACCCTCGCTCTGGGGCATAACTTACACCCCTTTGGCCTCGATGATCACTTCAGGGCTGATGGCTGTCCCATCGGAGCCTCCAGCTTACACCCGAGATCCAGACTGAGAGATCCCTGCTTGGATGGCCCCATATTCTCAAACCACCAGGGCTCAACTCTTTAGATGCATCTTGTAATTGCAAATGGCAGCCCCATCCACCTGGGGTAACCGTTGCCTGACTCTCTCCCTGGCTCCGCAGGCCCAGACAAGTAGCCCTTGAACCTTCCATTTCTTACCATTCTCACCACCATCTGTTCCTCTTGGGCTGGATTCATGCAACCTTCCCCAAACCAGGAAACCTACTCCCTGCTTCCAAATCGGCCTCCAGAGAGCAACCAGGTGGACCTTTGCAAAATGTATATGGAACCACGTTACTTTCTGTATGAAACCTCTCAGCAGGTGTCCAGCCACAGATGACTAGAGAAATAAAATGTGGTACACACCTAAAATGGAATATCATTTGGCCTTAAAAGGGAAAGACATTCTGACACATGCTGCAATGTATGTGAACCTTGATGACATTATACGAAGTGAAGTAAGCCAGACACATCAGGACAAACCCTGCCTGATTCCTTCCTGTCAGACTCACAGAAACAGGAGGTAGACTGGAGCTTGCCAGGGCCTGGGGGGTAGATGAAATGTTCTGGAAATGGATAGCGATGATAGTTGTACAACAATGTGCCTGTATTTAATGCCACACTGTACCCTTAAAAATGGTTAAAAGGGTGAATTTTATGTTGTGTATATTTTGCCACGATATATATTTATAAAAATTTTTTCAGGGAGCCTGGGTGGCTCAGGTGGGTAAGCATCCACCTTCGGCTCAGGTCACGATCCCAGGGTCCCTGTGGGGCTTTCTGCTCAGCAGGGAGTCTGCTTCTCTCTCACTCTGACCCTCCCCCTGATTGTGCTCCCTCTCTCATGAATAAATAAATAAAATTAAAAAAAAAATTTTTTTTTCAACAGTTTCCTATTGTCCCTGGAGGAAGAGCCACAACTCCCACCAGTGCTCCAAGGTGCAGAGCCTCCCCGCCCTGCCTGCTCGCCCCCTCCCCCGCCGCCTCTTTGTCTTCCAGCTTTAGGGGTGGTTCTCTCCTGTGGGCTCCTTCTGTGCAGGACCTAGAAGGGATCCATCTCCTCGGCCTCGAACGCCCTTAACCCACCTCTCCCCACACCCTTCCTTTTGCCTGGACTTCTGCTCATCTTTTGAGTCTCAGCCTCAGATCCCAAGCTCGGAAGGGACTAACGTCACACCGGCTGAGGTCAGAGGCCCTTGTCTTTGCGAGTGCTACTGCCCATGTTCCTCTTTTAGAGGACTGAACACTTGTGAGATCATTTAATATTTGTCTGCCGCGCTCCGATCGAGAGCTCCTACCTGTCTGGTCCATCCTTGTGTGCGCTGAGCACAGCACTAATGACGAAGCTTTCCGTGTGTGCTGGTGGGATAAATGAAGGAGGGCTGTGTGGATGGGATCCAGAGTCAAACCCTTCCCTCTGCAGGCTGATGCCTCTGGTAAAGCCCTCGGACTTCGCGGAGTTGGGAAACAGAGCAACAGGGGGAAGGAGGGGAGGGTCCACTGCCAACCCCAGTCAGAGCTAAGCCCTCTGTTCCTGCAGCTCCAGGAGGGGCTTCTAGGACCATGATTCATCCAGCCACGGCCATAACCGTGTCCACATGAGCCTGTGAGGGCAGGAACCAGGTTCTTACCCATCTTTGCATCCCTCAGACTTAGCCTGACAGCCCTCCTGGGGAAGATGCTATTAATATTGGTTGAATAAATAAATAAATCAAAGAATAAATCAAAGTCTAACCTACTTGAGCCTGCTTTTTCTGTGAAAAAGGAATTATTCATCCCTTCAGGTCTAGTTCATAAGGTCGCCATAAAAATGAAAATGCGATTAGGTATTTCCTTAGTTTTAAAATACCACTAGATGTAAGACTCATCTTTCTTTTTTTTTTTTAAGATTTTTAAATCTTTACATTTTATTTATTTATTTACGGGAGAGAGAGAGCGCATACAAGTAAGGAGAGGGACAGAAGGAGAAGGAGAAGCAGGCCCCCTACCAAGCAGGAAGCTGACTCAGGACTCGATCCCAGGACCCTGAGATCATGAGCTGAGCCAAAGGCAGATGCTTAACTGACTGAGCCACCCAGGTGCCCCAGATTCACATTTCTTTACCTACTTTTCAGTGGAGAGGAGAGACCACATTAATTATTACCGTTACTATTTAGTATACTTTATAATTTTATAGAATTTTTATATTAAAATTATTATTATTAATTATAAGAATTCAGCCCAATTTCAAAATGTTAAAATGAGAGAGTGTGCACATGCGAACTGAAGAACTGCAGTAAGACGTGTGAGAGCATACGGCCAGTGGCATTGTGTGATTTGTGTTTATCAGGGGATCATATTAAAAAGACAGATTCTAGACGATTACTGTTGGCAACGGCCATTCAGGGCCTGTTTTGTAAAGATGGTCCAGGTGATTCCAACAGGCTGTCCAGTTTGGAAACTGGTCTCTAAAAAAACCGCATAAAATTCACCCTGTTCTTTCCTAGGGAGGAAACGAAGAACGGTAGCGAGCCTGCAATCTGTCCGAGGGCCCACACAGGCAGCTGTGCTCAAGCTCCGACTCAGGACGGGCCTCCCGGCGCTGTCCGCAGAGGCTTGCGCCTCGCCGTCCTGCCTCCTTTTGGCTCCAGCTCAGGCTTTCCCAGATCCTGATGACCCCGACAGTTCCCGACTCCTGACATCATCATCTATTTTCGAGAAGGCAACTCATTGTGCAAATTACCCATGGGAAGAGCTGGTTACAGCAGGAAGTGGTCTAGGGGATTTCTGTTGGGGAATGATAATTCCACACACAAAACTGGTTTTACTTCCTTTAGGGTCTAACAACCCTTTTGCTCCACATACGAAAATGCACTCCCCTTGGGTTTCTGATGATATGTTTTCAATGGCCTCTGTTTCCAGCGATGTAAACACTGAGAATCACCCCGGCTGTCGTCCAGCAGCGGGTAGGTGCGGTTGGCCTCAGTGTGAATCAAAGCGCCAGTCCCAGGGAGGCCCGGGTGTGCTCGGGTTCTGAGCTCCCGGAAAGGAAGGCCACGTGCAAGGATGAAGAGCCTGGCCGGAACTTCTGGGCAGCATTGCCCCCTAGCCAGGCCGGGGGGTGCCAGAGCCTGGTGTCTGACGCAGACACCCCAGAGACACTTCCAATGGTTCCCATTTACCCGAAGTGTCAGGGCTCTGAAGACAGACCTTCACTCTGCATTTATTTTCTGTGACTGCGAGACATCGATTGTGCCGAGCTGGATTCCTTTGGTACCTTCATTGCTAAGTCCCAGAAACCCTTTGCAGACAAAAGCTGCTTCGGCAGGCCTGACACAAAGACTGGAAGTTTCTGGCATGTTCTGGCTGAAAGCAGGGCAAGGTCTGGAGCGTGGGTCTCGCTGGGACTCGGTAGGACCCCCGGCCTCCATGTTGCACAGGAACTCCGGGGAGAAAACGCTCAAGTGCCTTCCCGCTCGGACGTCACGAGGCTACGATTCTAACTGGCAGCACATGGCGGTTCTGGGCATAACTGGAAAGCTGGCGTCCACGCCGGGCTCTGCCCTCGGTCCCACGCCTGAGCCAGGACATGAGCATAAATGTTACCTTCGTCCAGTGTGTTTGCATTCCAGGGAGGGACCCTGCCCAACCTTCAGTTCTGGTGCAGAAATCGGAGGTATCAGCCTCTCTCGGGAGGACGCCTGGCAGCCGGGGTGCAGGCCGAGCCCTCCCTTGGAGGTTTGCCCTCCTAAGGACAGGGAGACAGAGCGCGAGTGGAGAGGAGAGAGGCAGATCGTGACTCCGAGATTGTCCTAAACTGCAGGATTGCCACTGATCTTGTACTTCTTCCAAGTGCCCCGAAACTCTACTCGGCCTTAAAAAGAAGGGAAATTGGACACTGGCGGGTGCATGAATGAAACTTGGAGACTCACAAATACTGTATGATGACACTTCTGTGAAGTTACGAGTGGTCCCATTCACAGAGATGGAAAGCAGAGCGGACGTTTGCAGGGGTCGGGGCAGGGAGAAGGGGCGGTTGGTATCTAACGGGCACAGAGTTTTCCTTCAGAGAGACGGCTGGTTCTGGAGATGGACGGCAGTGATGGTGGCCCAACGGTGTGCACACACTTAATACCCCTCAACCGCACATTCAAAAATGGTTAACTTGGTCGGTATTGTGTTTTGTGGGTCTTACTGCAATTTTCAAAAATAAATATTTTTTTAAAAAGTATTCTGCAATAGGGGCACCTGGGTGGGTTGGTTGGTTAAGCATCTGACTCTGGATTTCGGCTCAGGTCATGCTCTCAAGGTTGTGAGATCGAGCCCCTCATCCGGCTCCACACTGAGCCGGGAATCTGCTTGAGATTCTCTGTCCCTCTCTCTATTCCCCTCCACACATGGGCTTTCTCTCTCTCTCTCTCTCTCAAATAAAGACATAGATCTTGAAAAATAAAAAAGTATCCCACCATAGATGGAACACAGATAAGTTGTAAACGCATTACAAAAATGATCCAATGATATCGGAAAATGTCCACATGGAAATTGGAAAGGGAGAAAGTTTCACCGCAGTGTCACAGCATGCTGCCTTTAAAACCATACGTATGTATGACCCCAGACACGTAGATACCCCATAAGCTGCAGAGGAGAATGTCACAGACCGAAAGAAACCACATCACCAGCAATCCCCATATCCGCGGGAGGTCGCATTCAAGGCAACTTCACGATCTCGTTGACACACCTCCGTATTGTCTTAGCTTTTCACAGAATGTGCATAGTTTGTGTAAAGAGGCTGACGGCAGGGAGGACGGCTGAGCCCAGCACCTTCCACATGGTCCACTCCACCCGGGTTCAGTTCCGGAACCGTCCCACATGAGCTGTTCTCTGCGGGTCTAGGTATGTCATCATCTAGGGAAACTGCGACCACAGTGTGCTCCTAACCCGAGGAAGAGAGGCAGGAGCCTTAAGAAATGGCACCAATGGAACTCTCCCCCCTCCCTGACTGTCTCATCCTCTGCACAGGAAATCCACACGAGCCTCAGGGGGAGGGAGGGGGTGACTGCTTTTTCTTCCTAACAGAAGAGTAGCTAAACGCCATGTCCAAGGTGACCCTGCCTCTGGGTGGAGGCTCAGAGTTAGCATCCAGTCTAACTCATTTCAACCCCCTCCGTGGTCTCGCGGGGCACTGCAGACGAGACACATGCACTGGTGTGAACGTCCCCGCCTGGACCTGGCCTGGGGAGGTGCTCGGTCAGGCCTCGCCCTGCGTTTTCCTCCATCCCGTACTGAGGAGCAGCTCCCACACCCCGTGGAGACCAGGCCTCCGAGCAGCGCCGTGTTGGGCCTGAATCTGTTCAACCCCACACTGAAAGGCTGCATCTCATCTGGTCCTGGAAGGCGGGGGCCCCAAGGCAGGTGCTACCCAGCGCCGCCCTCCTTCCCCCCACCTGCCTGCCCTCACCTCTGCACACGTCTCATGCGCCCAGAGTGTGACCAGCAGCTGACACAAACAGCTCCTGCCTCGGGGCGGTGGCAAGCAATGCGGCCTCTGAGACGTGTCCTAGAGGCCAGCCGGCCAAGGACGTGACCCCGGCAGGCCACGGTCAAGGTCTGGTGCACATGAAAGCACGAGGGAAACGGCTGGAAACCGTACCTGCTGCCCCTACGGCGCGCGCAGCCACAAAACAGAATGCAGCCTCCCTGAAGTGAATGATCACACTGAGTAAAAATAAACAAATAAAATAATAATAATAAACACATAAAATAACATGCCTGCCCCTTTGAGCCCCCTCTCCCGTCAGTCATAAAGATGGTCAACATTTACTTGGTGATTTTCTTTTTTATTTTTAGTTAACGCATAATGTATTACTTGCTTCAGGGGTACAGGTGTGTGGCTCATCAGTCTTACACAATGCGCAACGCTCCCCACAACCCATGCCCTCCCCAGGGTGCGTCCCGCCGCCGCCGCTGGGCGGCTGCTCTCCCACTGCCAAAGCCCTCTCCCTGGTCTGAGGCTCTCTGGGGCTGGGGCTTCTCACGGCGGCTGCTTCGGACCCTGTCCCTGGGGGCTTTCGGCCACACGGCGAGGCAGCCTGTACCCTAACACCACCACAAACACGCAGGAGGGCGGGAAACATCGTCGATGCAGGGCCAAAACGGAAGAACAGAGCCTGAGCAGGTGCCAGAAATGAAGGAGAAGCTCCGCCCGAGGTGGAGAAGACGTGATTCAGTGGGAGGCGGCCAGAAACCAGGGGCGACCTGGAGCCCCGGGCCTGGAGGCCGGGATGTGCGTGTCCACTGAGGCGGGGCCGATGTCGTTGCTCTCACAACCTCAGCAGCCGGCAAACCCAGCGGACACTCGGGAATGCTTTGTTCTCGTACTAAGTTTTCCGCATTTGGTCACCCCCCAATGCTCCCTCCCCTGACTCCCACCCCCATTCTCCTGGTTTCCTTTCGTGCTCCCTTAAATGTCCATCTTCTCTGGGATTTGTTAAAAACCTTCCTTCCCTGCAGATTTCACTCACTACCACGGCCCCCTTTAACATTTCTGTGCAAATCCCCTGCCTTCCGAGAGCCGACACCTGCCTCTCTGCCACCAGGCAGCACAGCCCAGCAACCTTCCCGAATGCCTCCTGCTCAGAGCAGCTCCTAGCGAGGGACGGAGTGGGGTATGAACACCCCTGAGTCCACATCCCCTGGCCTGGGGAACTCCGGCGCTTGCCTTCCCAAGGGCCCCCCGCAATTCAGCTCTGCGTGTCCCCTGTGGCCTTAATATCACATGTCTTACCGGCCGTCCTGCCTCCCCCCCATTATTTCTCCCCTCACTAATAATCCTTACACCTCCCGGTCGCTCCGTTCACTTACGCCTCTAGGGAAACCTAAAGCTCCTTCCGCTCAAACATTCATGTAGCCTCATCCCCCCATCAGACGCACGTCCCTCCCCTGGGCAGGTGCTGAGTGTGTGAGGGTCTTGCTTCCCAGACTCCCTTGCGGCTGGTCCTGTGACTGAGGCTCTGCCAACCAGGCCCAGGGCTGGTGGGACAGTGGGACCCGTCGTGGGGCTCAGGGTGGGAAGGGCAGGGAAAGGGGACTCCTGATGCCAACCCCCCCTCCACCTATCTCTCTATCTCTCAGTCTGTGTGAGCCTGTGTCCCTCTGTCCTTCTCTCTGGCAGGCCCGCCGTGGAAGTCTCCAGAAGGTGCTGCTTTGGTACAGATGGGACTGGGCCGGTGGTGGTGAAGGCCAGCTCCTGGCGTCTCCCGCACAGCGGCCGCAGCACCCGGGTCTGCCTCGGACCAGGTCTGCGGCGTAGGTCGGACACTCTGCCTGGAAGCTGAGCTCCAAGCAGGTTCTCCAGGCCCCTCGCCGATCCCGAGAGCTACCCTCTGCTCTCTCGGGAAACTCCTCTCCTGCTGAATCCGTGAGAGCTGCTTCCGCTGCTCACAAATAAGAACACTGACCAAGACTTTAGGAGAGCTGCTTGTAGAATTATACAAAGTAATAATAAAGAGAACATTTAAAACACCTTTAGAATTGATGAGAACTTGAGAGATCCTCAGATAGCAGCTAACACAACGCCCCAGTCTGGCAATCGAGGGCTGGAAACTCCAATCCTTGCAGCTTAGGAAGACTCGGGCCCGTCTGGAAGTCAGGCCCGCGGGCTCCCAGAGGCCACACCAGGGGCTCGCCTCCTGGGGAGCCGTCGTGGACAACTTCCTAGGAACCGAGGTCTAGTTGGAAAAGAGAACGGCTGGAGAGGAAAAGATGCTCCACACCACAGGTCATCAGGGAAACACAAATTAGAACAGGAGCTGGTCCTCCCCACCTGCGAGAGTGGCCCCGATCCGGAAGCACCGACGACGGCAGGTGCCGGCCAGGATGGGGAGGGCAACGGGGACTCTCACTCCCCGCCGGGGAAACGCAAAACGGCACAGGTACCTGGGAAGACGGCTCGGCGGGTTCTAAGAAAATGAAATAACCTCCTACCATACGACCTAGCAATAGCGCTTCTTGACATTCACACACACACGCTGAAAACTGACGGCCACACAAAAACCTGACTCAGGTGTTGATGCAACCGCACTCGTCATTGCCAAAGCCCGGCGGCAAGCGGGACGTTGTAAGTGGACGGAGACGGACCCTGTGGTTCCCTCAGACACTGGGATGCTGTGAGGCACTCAGGAGAGCTGAGCTGTCAAGGCGCGAGAAGACACGGAGGGACCTTCCATGCGCGGCCCCAAGCGAGAGAAGCCCGTCTGGAAAGGCTGCATAGGGTCTGGTTCCTCCCATAGGACGTTCCAGAAGAGGCAAAGCTATGGAGACAGGACAGAGAGAGTGGTTGAGGGGCTTAGGGGAGGGAGGAATGAAGAGGGGGAGCCCTGAGAATTTTTAGGACAGATACTACCCTGCGTGACACTGTGATGGTGAATGTGTGTCATCATACCTTTGAACGCACAACACCAGGCGTGAACCTTAATGCAACTGCGGACTCCAGCCGCTAACGATGTGTGGATGTAAGTTCGTCAGTGGTAACAAGTGTGCCCCCTGCGGAGGAGGTCAGGGAGTCGGGGGAAGGGGCGTCAGGGAGTAGATGGGGAATCTCTGTACCTGTTCCTAAATTTTGCAGTGTACCAGCAACTGCTCTAAAAAAATAAAGTCTTGATGAAAAAAACCATTAAGTGATAGAAGAGGCTGGTAGATTTAAAAAGATTTGCGAGACACACACATTAAAAAGTAGGAGGAGGAGGGAGGAAGGGCTGGCATGGGTTAGTCAAGGAGAGCATGTACCCCAGGAGCAGAGAATTTTGAGAAAGAAAATTCCACCCTAAAGGTTAAGTGAAAAGCAAGTGGCTGGACTTTTGTCAGGGACGAGGGTGTCCTCTGGGGCCATGGCACAGAGAACACAGCTCAGCGACAGAGACTTGCACGGCTGGGCTGGGGGCTGGGCAGCCCCTTGCGCAGTGTCCCCCCGAGGCCACCTCCTCCAGCTTTCTAAGCTGCCCCACCATGGGCCTGCTAGCCTGGGCTGCCTCCTTCAGGAAGCCCACCCGCATTCCCAGCCTCAAAAACCAAACTGAACCGGCCAGAGGAGCCGACTGGGGGTGTTCCGGGCTGAGGGCTGAATCTGGCCACGGCCGGACCGAGAAAAGTGTGTGCACGTGACTCCCGGACTACTCAGGGCAAAAGGCGTGAGGGGTGGTTTATTAGAATTTCACTCCGGATTGCGACACCGCCCTTCAGATCACCTCTGCTGTTGCGCAAGCGCCGCCCTATAAATACGGAGACACTCCCGGCTTTGGAAGCCTCTGTCAGCTCGGCCTCGGAGGAGCCTCTCTGCCTTCCCCGGGCATCCCGGCCCGGCCTGCCAGCCGCCATGAGGGATCTGTCCTTCCTGCTGCTGATTCTGTGCCTCGTCTCCTCCCACCTGGGCCCAGGTGAGCTGTGAGACCCTGCTCTAGTCCCTCGGCCCGGGCCAGGAATTGGGGGGCTGAGTTTAGGGACAGCTGTGTCTTGGGGTCTGGGGGTGGGGCAGCAGAAGAGCATCCCCAGGGCTGAGTGGCTGGCTTGGGGATACCGTAATGGGCAGGCCTGCTGAGCCTGGGCCTGGGGCTATCCCCCGACCCCCAGGGACAAGCGTGCTGGGAGCACCCCAGGCTGACTCTCCCTGGCCCGCTGGGCAGCCCAGCCACAGGAGAGACAGACCCAGGCCTCCCTCCCTGACTGTCCTGGGGGCTCCATGCCCTCGGTGCTGGGCAGGGACGCGGGGCTGGTCTCAGGCACCTCCAGCATCCCCTGTCTCCATCTTTGTCTCGGACTTCTAGAAATCATCCTCGGTGGAAGGGGGACCACGGACCCCCCTGCAGCGTGGCTCCTCGCATCGAGGGGCCGGCTTCCTATCCAGGGGCGAGAGGTGTAGGCTGCCAGCCGGGGCTCACCCCGGTCACTGGGTGGGGCCTCGCAGGTGGCCTGCTGCAAGCAGGTGCCACCTGCCCCTCCCACAAAGCCAACTCACCCTACACCTTTGACTCACTTCATGTGTGGGCAGTCTGGGGTGCACTGGTGGTCCTCGATTTCCCTGGGAAATCCTCGCGTGTTCTGCGGAGTGGGAAATCTGCCCAGGGCACAAGAGGGAGCTCTCCGTCGGGCCGAAGACACAGCTCCCCTGGCTCAGAACAGCAGTGTAAGGGCAGGTGGGACGCTGCGGGTGGAAGCAACTGGGGGACATGTTCTGTCGTGGCCTCGGACAAATCATACATCTGGGGCCTCAGCTGTCTCATCAGCAGAACGAGGGAGCTGTGGCGGGTGGGGGGGCACTTAGAGCATGAATTCCCTAGCTCCCAAGTTCCCTAAAAGATCTGACGGTGCTTTTCTGCATCATACAGATCTGCTACATCTTCTCCAAGTACAAATCAGTCCCCCACATCTGGAAACTGGGTGCGAAAGCATTCTAAGGCAGAGTTTTAAGTTTCTAGCTGGGACCCATTTGAGGGGTGGAGAAATTGGTTTAGAGAGTCGCCACCACGTTTTTTTCAAAGAACCGAAAGTAGGAGTGCAGGCCGCACGGTGAGTGTCCGTGCTCTGACCCCAGCCACGTGGGCAGGTGTGCGTTCGGGGCCAGGGGCTCTGCGAAATTTCTGGCTGCAGTTCAGCTCAAGCTCAGAAAAGCCTGAGAGCCACTATTGAACTTGAAGAGTTCGGCTGATCCCCTCAACACAGGACCGTGAGCATCTCATTCAAAGCAGAGAATGTGGAAGTGTTTCCGAGGATACACAGGAACGACCGAACTTACTGGTCCTTCCATACAGAAATACTAGCTACAACGTGATTGAACGCGGAGTATACCCAGGATTCGCTCAGGCACTCCCAGGAGAAGCTGCCCTACACTGTCCTCTGACAACACGCACGTCCTGTCTGCGCAACACTGATTCCCAGTCCGGGGATGGGACCAAGTTTATTGCAAGAAGAGAGCTGAGGGCTGCTTCTAGAAGGTGCTGCTCGGGTCCCAGCCTCACACTGTGACTCACCCTGAGCCCTCACAGGGGATCAGTTCACTCCCTTTTCTGGGAAAGCCATTAGGGCTTGGATGCTCACCCCAGGGGGAACCAGGCCCACATGCCCCAAGGTGAATGACGGTTCTGTGGTCCCTGCAGGAAACCATGACTGGGCACTCTCTTTTAGCAGTTTTTATCTCTATAAAAAAAGGGGGGGGTTGCCCCTTTTATCTTATACAAATCTTATGTCTATGAACACGGAATGATGTCCAAACGCCAAGGCAGCTCAGGTCCCCTGCATCGGATGGATGAGAGGCCAGCCAAGGGGTTTCGAAGTCAAGACTGTTTGGGGCTGCTCACTCACTGAGTCCACAAACATTTAGTTAATAGCTACTGTGTGCAGGCATTGCCCTGGAGAAGGGGAAGAGCCAGGAAACCGCAGCCCTTGAAAGCATGGCCTGACGTTCTAGAAGCAGAGCATGGCAAGAAACCCAATTTTATAATTAATTATCTAATTACCATTGTGTTGTGAAATGCCGTTAAGTACAGGGTGCTGTGGGATCGCGTGACAAGGGGACTGACCAGGTCTGGAGGGGCCGGGAAGGCCCTCTTAAGGGACAGAGAAGTGAAGGAAAGATGGAAGTCATTTTGGTGTTCCCGGTATTTAAAAAAAATTTTTTTACTTCCTTCTTGACATTAAAAACTTAGGATGTGTCACATAAAATTCAGATCTGTATCTTAAGAACACAAAAAATGAAGCCATACTCTAGGCCCAGAGGCAGTGAGCAGTCATGGGTGCCCCCCCACCCTCGCAGTCGCTGCAGACCCCACCACTCCCTATCGCTCTGCTCAGCCTACTTCACCAACTTTTCCTATCTGTCTGCTGCTGTGGGGAGGGATAGTTACGCAGCGTGGAGGCTGATCAGGGGAGAGCAAAGTGGCTCCAGGAACGTGGGGAGAACGTTCCCTGGTGGTTAGCACTTCCCTGTAGCAAAACCAACCAAACCCACTGAGAGAGGCACGGCCCACTCCTCGGTACCCTCCTTCCTTTCCTTCTGGGACCCTGTGGGCACTCCTGGGCGCCTGGGCCCGAGTTTCCCCACCTTTAAAATGAAGGTTTGGCCAAAATGACGTCTGCTCACGCATCCCGTGACCCTCAGAGTCTGCCCTGCCTTGTCCACACCTGAGTGTCTCACTCCGGGATCCCCACCCCGACCTGCTGGCCCGAATTCCTTCCTCCAGTCCTACCTCTGGCAACAGCCACCAGGAATGTGTCTGCTATGGCCTCTGGGTCCCATCGAGAAAAACATGTTCCCCCTTGCCTCGGACACAAGGGCCCTGCGGCTGCCAAACCAGGCCTCACAGAAGCACGTGGTCAGCCTCACACGGGAAACTGATCTGTGCCCACAAAATACCACACGTGGAGCGTGCCGGCCGAGAGAAGCATGTCTATGAAAGCCACTTCACGACATGTGTGATTTTGTCCCCAGATAGCTTCAGAAGACTCAGGGAGGGGTGCCCAGGTCGGCTAAGGGCCTGACTCTTTTTTTTTTTTAAAGATTTTATTTATTTATTTGACAGAGGGAGAGAGATCACACGTAGGCAGACAGGCAGGCAGAGAGAGAGGGGGAAGCAGGCTCCCCGCTGAGCAGAGAGCCCGACGCGGGGCTCAATCCCAGGACGCCGAGATCATGACCTGAGCCAAAGGCAGAGGCTTTAACCCACTGAGCCACCCAGGCACCCCAAGGGCCTGACTCTTGGTTTCAGCTCAGGTCACGGCCCAGGGTCGCAAGATCGAGCCCCGCATCGGGCTCGCACTCAGCAGGCAGTCTGCTTCTCTCTCTCCCGCTCCCTCTAAATTAAATAAATAAAATCTTAAAAAAAGAACAAAGAAGCAGAAGATACCTGGAGATGAGGTCGGGTCCTCTCTAGCCTGCACGGATGGCTTGAGCGCCAGCAGCCTCCAAAGTGGACAAGCAAATTCTGTCTCGATGCCCCACGGCCTCTGGGGCAGCCCTTTCCCTGCATGACGCCAACCACCACCCTGTCCCGACTGGGAAGGAGCCTCAGTTGACTTGCTGAGGCCCAGAGCGCTCTGATGAGCTGTTTCCACCCATAGGACCAGCCTCCCCGGCTTCCCAGCACCAGGTCCCTGGACACCTCGCGGAGGGTATGGGGCTCTGCGGCCAGCGCTGTGGAAACCCAGACCTCGTTCTCCTTCGGCCCCGTGTGTCTGTGTTTGCTCGTCACGCGTCTCAGACGGACCCGTCCCGCGGGTGGCGTTCTGGCTGCTGAGCTCTCCGCCAGCCTCCTGCCCTTCCACGGCAGGGGCCTGGCAAGGGGCGAGTCTGGACCTTATCTCTTTTCCAAAAACCCTTATCACTTTTGCGGTTCACCTCAACTCAGCCTGGTGATGTTTTAGCCCAAGAAATTTATAATTTTAGTCAATAGCTCTCCAGTTTTATCCTCCAACTCCCTCACAAGGAGCTCTGATTGTATGGCACGAAGGGAACCTCGGTGCCCGCACTTCGAGCAGAATGGCCAAGAGCGAGGTCCGTTAGCAACCTGCTCACCGCACTTCCAGTCCCGCGTCCTCCCCCCGCCCTGGCCCCCCTTCTCGGAAAGGCTCGCTAAGAAATTCTCTCTCCTCGGCTCCTCTATGCAAAGTCTAAGCTCTCCCTCTGTGTTGACCCTCACGCCGTCTCCCCTCCGCTCCCCCCAGGCCACGAGCATCTGCCCGGGCAGGTCACGTTCCAAGGCAGTAACACAGAAGGGTGTGGCCCCTGCTTTCTGCAGATTTATTTTCCCATGACCCTAAAAGTTCAGCGCCTCCTGTGCTCGCTGCCCAGAACCAGTCCTTCCCCTGTCCTGTTCGCTTCCGTGACTGAACCCCTGGCACCCATTTCCAACTGAGTTTCCCGCCACTGAAGCCAACCGTCCTTCATTTAACCGACACCTGTTACGGTTCCTCCCACCCCCCACCCCCACCGACAGCTGGTTTGCAGCTGCACTAAGGCGGGGTTTTGGACAATCCAACTGTGTATGGCTCAATAAATGTACATCGGAAAGAGTCCCTTTTTTTCTCCGCAAGCACCGAAACTGGCACAGACCTGCTTTCCCAGCAGGGAAAAGCAGTTCCTACCTTGAAGCAGGTCTCCTCTGCCACATTCCTCTGGTGTGTGCGCTCCAGCGGCCCCACGGGATGTGCAGGATCGCTGGTCTCAGGCCAGCTTCGTGAGCGCCGGAGGGAATAAGCACCCAAGCCCAAGGACATGTAGTTGCCCTTGGGAAAGGGGGGGAGAAGAGACGTGTGGGTTACCCATGGAGCTGTCAGGCAGCGAGCGCACGGAAGCAGACCGAAGCGGGGACAGGACCCACCTGGTGCCGGATGGTCACAGCTCTGGGAAGAGGCAGATGACCTTTTCAGAAGCAACTCTTACTTCTCTCTTTCTTTAACTGAAAAGTATTACACGCATCCCGAAAAGTGCATAAACCAGGAATGTGCGGCTTAATGAGTTATAAAACAAGCAGCCTGTGACCAGGGTTTAGGTCAAGAAGCAGGACTCTGCCGGCACCTAAGAAATATCTCTCCAGGCTTCTCAGTCACGCACCCCTTGTGGTAATAACTTCCCATATTTCTTAGACTTTTACCATGTTAATACACACGCTGAGTAATACAGCTTGGTTTGTGTGTGCCTTTCTGTCGGCTAGTTACCAGGAGGCAGGGGATGTTGTGTGTCCTAGCATATGCTCATGTTTGATTATGATAGGTAGGTAGGTAGATAATAGCGCAAGAAATTTGTAATCTTGATAGATGATGCCACACCATTCCCCAGTGGATGAGAGTTCTCACGGCTCTGTACCCACGCCAATACTTGTCATTGTCAATCATTTTGAATTTTAGCTGTCTGGTGAGTGTAGTTGTATCTCATTGGAATTTTAATTTGCATTTTCCTGAGAAACACTAAGTTGTTCTGTAAGCACTTTTGTGTGTAGCTACTAGCCATTTGGATAGCTTTTGTGACATGTGAAACTACGTGTCTCTATTTTCTATCAGATTATCTGTTTTTTTTCTCAGTGATTTGTGGTAGATCTTTGTATATTCTTCAAGTAAGCCCTTTGCCAGCTATAACATTGCAAATCTCTTCTCCTCCCATGTGCTGTGATTTTTCTCTCCTGATGGAAACTTTCCTTACACAGAAGTTTGTATCATGATTATAATGTGGCTAAACGTGTCCTATCTTTCGCTTTATAGGTATTCCCTTTTGTATCTTAAGAAACCTTTCTTTACCCCCAAAACATGAAGAAAGTCTACAGTTTTGTCTCCCGATGACTCATTATTTTTCCTTTTTCATTTAGACTTGTAATCCATTTTGCAATGGTTTTTAATGTGTAAGTTAAGGGTAAAGTTTTTTTTGTTTTTTGTTTTTTTTTCAAAATGAATCTCCAATTGTCCCAGAACCAGCTCTAAGAGGAGCATTTCCCTTCCTCCCCCACACTGTTCTCCTAAGGAGCTTGATTCCTCACACAGGTATAGGTCCCTTTCTGCCCTCTATCCTTCCTGTTCCATTTGTAGGTCTGTCCTTTTGTCTTTACCAAACAGTCTAATTACAGTGGATCTATAATTAGCCTCGAAATCCAGTAAAGCAAGTCCTTCTACCTTCTTCTCCAAGAGTGTCTTGGCTATTCTTGGTCCTTTGAATTCCCACATAAATTTTAGAATAAACTTGTCAAGAATCTCTTGATATTTTCATGATATGAAGATAAATCTACAGGTTAATTTGGGGGGAAATTAACATTTGAAAAATAATTAATCTCCCAGTGCTTAAACATAGCATTTCCACTTATTTTGTTCTTCTAGAACTTATCAAAGAATATTGTATTTCTTATATACAGGAGTATCGTATTTTCTTAGATTTATAACTACACATTTGATATTTTAATATGGTGATTTATTTTAATTTTATTTTATCTGTTGGTTGCTAATGCACAGAGGTAAAATTGAGTTTTATATTGATCTTATATACAGCAAAATAGTTAAATTTTTTATTAATTCCTTCTGGACTGTCTGCATATTATCATAATGCCTACAAATAGTGACAATGTTATTTCCTCTTTTCAACCTATATATATATGTTATTTCCTCCTTTTCAACCTATATATAGGTTATATATATATGTTATATATATATATAAATGTTATTTCCTCCTTTTCAACCTATATATAGGTTATATATATGTTATATATATATAAATGTTATTTCCTCCTTTTCAACCTATATATATATAGGTTGAACCTATATATATACCTATAAACCTATATATAGATTATATATATGTTATATATATATATGTTATTTCCTCCTTTTTAACCTATATATATAGGTTGAAAAGGAGGAAATAACATTGTCACTATTAATATATTAATATATATCACTATTAATATATAATAATATATTAATATATTATATCAATATAATATATTATATTGATTAATATGTTTATAATATATTATATATTATAATATATATAATATATTATATATTATAATATAATATAATATATTGTATTATTATATAATATATCACTATATATTATATATAATATATTATTATTATATTATTATATAATATAATAATATATAATTATATAATTAATATATAATAATTATATATTATATATTATATAATCATTATATATAATTATTTTATATATAATTATATTATATAATATATATTATATAATATATAATCATTATATATAATTATATATAATTAATATATAATTCATTATATATTATATAATTATATAATATTAATATATTATATAATATAAACATATATCAATTATAGTATATAATATTTTAATTATATTATATAATATATTAATATTATATAATATATTAATATATAATTTTATAATTATAATTATATATAATGTATGTTATATCTATAAATTATAATTATATAATTACATAATATGTCAATATTAACATATATATATCTTTTTTTTCTTTCTCCTTCTGTTTTCCTTCTGTTCCTCCCCTGGCTGGTACCCTCAAGTAGAACGTTCAGTGCAATTGCTGACAGTCATTATGCTGGTCTTATTGGCAATCTCAGATGAAAAGTTTTCAGTGTTTGAGCATCAAACTCCTGGTAATATACTCCTGGTAATAGTAATCTGTAGATTTTTCTTTATGCGATCAGGGAGTTCTCTCCAGTTTCTTGTTTGTTAAAAGCTTTTTATCATTAATCAGAGTTGAATTTTTCCAAGGTTTTTCTGCACCTGTTGGGATGATCATATGATTTATCTCCTTGAACTGTTAATAGGCATTGACTGATCTTCCAATGTTAAATGAAAGCTTAACTTTGTGAAATACACTGAACTTGGTTTTATTCTGTTGGCTGCTATTTTGTATAGGATCTTAGCCTCTCTGAAGATCAGGGAGGTTGAGCTATAGGTTTCCTTTTCTTTCCTTGCATTGCTTATCTTTTTAGATGGTGCAATTAAGACCAAGTCGGCACCACACCATAGGGAATGTTCTCTCTCTTGTTATTCTGAAAACCAGTGTGCTCTGTAGACACTATTTCTTATATGTTGCTTGATAGGATTTGCTAACGAAGCCATCTTGGCCCGGAGCCTCACTTATGGACCCAGTTTCTTGGATCATCATGAGACTATTTATATTTTCTGTTTCTTATTTGTTTATTTTAGTGAATTGTATTTCTCTAAGAGCTTTTTTTTTATCTCAACTAAATTTTTACGTTTGTTCAAGTGACTGTTCTATTTTTTCTATATGAACAGAAGAATAGAAAAATATTTCCAGCTTTTCTATTTCCACAAACTATTCAAGTTTTTAAATTCCTAATAATTTTCATGTTTTATACTGATGGAAGGCGCTGTCCATGCTCTCCTTCCTGCCTGCTCCCAGCCTCGAGAAGGGCATTTTTTACCCTTAGTTCTGACTAAAATTTGAAAACCAGTGTCCAGCAATTCTTAACTCTTTACTGAACACTAGATGCTTCTATGGGGTGTTACTTAAATGCCAGTACCTCACCTCCACCGCAGAACAATTCAGTCTATATTTTTAAGAGTATCCTGGGTGATTGAATGTGTATGCAGCATTGAGAACCTCTGGTCTACACCACAGTTTCTTGACCTTGGTGCTGTTGACATTTGGGGCCAGATAACTCTCCGTTCTGCACATCGCCGGTCTCCCGCAGCACCTCTGGCCTCCACCCACTAGATGCCGGTAATGTCCACCCCACATACCCCAGAGCTGTGACAACCCACAGTGTCCCCAGACATTGCCAAATATCCGGTCACCAGACACCCACAGTCCTAGGTCAGATGAGGCAGCTGTAACAGGGATATGGATTAAATAAGAGACAATTCCAATGGCATGAGAACCATCTCTCCAATAGGCAGAGACACATGACATCAGAATGGACTGTTCCCCAGGCTGGTGATGGCCTGCTGTGTTCGTCAGCCGCTATGGAGCGGCCATAGCAAAAGAGCACAGGGTGGTCTCCCCCGACAACAGGAATTAATCCATTCCCAGCTCTGAAGGCTGGAAGTTCAAGGTCAATGTGTCAGCAGGTTAGGGTTCTCCCAAGGCCTCTCTCCTTGACTCACAGAGAGCTGCCTGTTCTCCTGTCCTCATCTGGCCTTTCCTCTGTGTGTACACATCCCTTTATACGTCCCAATGTCCTCTTCTTATAAGGATCTATGTCCTAGTAGATTAGAGACTACATTTATGACCTCACCTAACCTTAATCACGTCTTGAAAGGCCCTACCTCCAAACACAGTCGCATTGTGAGGTGAAGACATCAACTTACATTCTGGGGAGGGGGACACCATTCAGGCCATAAGACTTATCAACAGAGGCAAGCAAAACAGTAGCTTGATCCCCACTGACTGGGAATATTGTGGGGCAGGTACTGGACAGAGTAGAAGACTAGTCTAGAAACCTTCTGATTATGAGATTCTGGGATATCAGGAAGAGGGCAGAATAAATTCCAAGTGGACAAACAGTGAAAGCGTTATAGGGCAGCCACACTTTCAACCTGCCCCCAAAAGAAAACAGATTTCAGCGAAGATGGCGATAAGAGAGATGGGGCGGGGCAAGGATTCTGGTCCGAGGGGTTGGCATCCCGAGGCAGCACGGGAGTGCAGGGAGTTGAGGAGAGCTCCCAGGGTCAGGAATGTACTCCAGCCTTGTTCGGGCAACAGTACTATGTGATAAAATACTTATTTGGGGACTCACTTGAAATCCTCGCACATTCAGAAGCCTGCTGCCCATCGTCGGCTTCCGCTGGGCCACGGCTGGCACAGACCTCAGACTCTGCCAGGTCTTGAAAGAGAAAATGCTTGGCAGTGCTTTCAAAGAGTCACTTTACCGAATGTTCTAAAATCACCATGGCCACAAGCCACGAGTCTGAAGCATTTCCTTTCCCTTCTTACAGGTGCTGGCTTTCTCAGTGGTCTCGGCCAGAGGTCTGACCACTACATATGTGCCAGGAAAGGAGGCACCTGTAACTTCTCCCCCTGCCCGCTCTTCACCAGGTGGGAAGGCACCTGTTACAGTGGGAAGGCCAAGTGCTGTATGCGTTGACCGGGTGCGGTGGAGAAAGGACGGGGAAGCCCAACGAAGCATTTGTAACCACTGTTTTAATAAAAGAAGACCTTTTTTTAAGCATCCCTCTTTCAGACCAGAATGAATCTTGTCTCCTTTTGGAAGAGGTTGAAGGGGGATGGGGGTCAGAAGCAGAGATGGCCCAGGCCACAGGGCCCACCTGCACAGGGCTGGGCGTGCTGACCGCACCTGAGCCGTGTCTGGTCATTGCCCGGCCAAGGTGTGGGCAGCGTGGAGGGTGCCCGTGAGACCAAGGACTCACGAGGAGAGGATGAGGCAGGCGAAGCCTTCCCTTGTCCAGGCGGCAGCTCGCCCCACACTCCGCGGTCTTAGCAGCCTATTCCGTGAAAACAGCCCATCAGCAGGGCCCATCCGCAGGGCCTCTCCCTTCCCCTGAAGGAAGTGTTCACTTCTCCCCAGGAGTGTTCTGTTTTGAAAAGAAACCTCAGGCATGCTGTCAGTTTCCCTCTTCAAGATATGAGAAGTCCTCCCTGGGAGCATTCCTCTGGATGTTTAATCAAAGACAGATTCCCAGATAAGCCCTCATACTTCGGACAGCCAAGGTTTGGGTTTCCCAAGATTCAGGTCCTCCGGCAGGAAAAAAAAAAAAAAAAAAAGCGCCCACATGGTGTGTTTATCTCACATTCTTTGGTTTCCAAGGTTGTGGTGATCTTCCCTGCCCTGCCAGGAGCTCTTCGCTGGACCAAAAGCGACCGCTCATGGATTCCCAGCCACAGAGAAGCAGGGCATGGTCACAGGAAAGGGGGGAGGGGTAGGCCTCCAACAGCACCGGCCCCGGAAACAGCAGCCCCAGAACCAGAAAGACGAGCATGATCTTTGCAGCCCCTCCACCTCGACATTTGGCCCCGGAGCCCCCAGGCCACGGGGGTGGCACTCTTGACAGCCGCTCTTAAGGGAAAGCAGCTGAGCACGTTCTCATCTGCTCTTGCCAACCCCCCACCCCCAGTGTCACGTCTCTGAGCTCCTCTGAGCTTTTCCATCCATTTTCCAAACTCCTCTGAGCCTTTCCACCCCCCGCCCCGCCTGCCCAGAGCATCTGCAGTCTTGCCGCTTTCGGACCCGCCGGTACCACCCAAACCCCATCCTCCCGTGATGAGGCCCTGGCCGCTGCACCCTCCTGCACCTGAACGGGATGAGCCAAGCGAGGCCACTTCTCCTCCATTTCCCCCAGGATGCACATTCATCGCCCGTCTCCCACCGTTCCAGCCCCCACTTGGCTCGCATGAGAGTGTGGATGATACTGCCCGAGCCACCGTGGAGGGAAGATGGCCCAAGAGTTAGGGGCGCGCTCGCCGCTGTCTACAATACACCTGACTTCAGAACAGTTGCGAGGGCCAACATCTGGCTCCTCTGATAGCGTCTGCTTAGCTGAAAAGCAAGCCCTGATTTGAGTGAGCGCCGCACACTGTCCCGGGTCCAGGTTAATTGCCGTGGCTGTCCCTAAGGAAGGAGGAAGCTGGTCACCGAGCTGAGCGCCCTGAGTGACGCATGTCCCCTGAAGCAGATCCGTTTTGCACGGTTCCCCTTCTGAGGAGTAGCTCCCGCCTCCTAATTCCTGGTGCCCGTGAGGGCGCTGTGGCTGGTGGAGACTGGCCCGCCCTCGGTGCGCCTGCCCAGGAGCCTGTCATGACGATACGGTGGGCGCTGGGCTCAGACATGACTTGCACGTCAGCAAGAAATAACTAGCGAGGACCTTCACCATCTCTGCAGTGTGTCGGCAAAGCCGGACACCGCAATCCACATCCCGGGGAGAGTGTACCGTGTATCGCCGCTCGGGCTTGCTGTCAGCCCGCCCGGCACGGGAGCTGCCTCATCCACCTGCCGGTGCCCACCCCAGTCACAGACGTGCCTTGGAGGAAGGGGGAGGTCATACACTGCACAAAATACATCTGAGGGGCGCCTGGGTGGCTCCTGATTTCAGCTCAGGTCGTGATCTCAGAGTCCTGGGATCGAGTCCCACATCAGACTCTGTGCTCAGCACGGAGTCTGCTTGTCCTTCTTCCTCTGCTCTTCTCCTGCTCTCTTTCCTTCTCTCTCCCTCTCAAATAAATAAATAAAATCTTTTTAAAAAATACACCCTAGCATTGCTTCAGCTTTTGATAGTAAAATCACACAGCGTCGTATGGAGACAGTGCACCGTCCTGACCCTGTGGCTCACGGGCCCCCGGGGCATGTCTCCCAGTCTGGTCGACAGATCTGTAATGGAACTGTAGGGAGCCGAAGAAGCATTCTTGTTCTGATGGGTGCTAAGACGTGGTAGCCGTTCATGATTTTGTCACAGTTTTCCTTGACGGGTCCTGTAATAGTCTACTCCAGGCTTTCCTCCAAAAAAAAAAAAAAAAAAAAAGAGGAATGAACAGGAGGGAGGGAACTGAAGCTCCTCGTGCATGTGGTGGTCTTCAGAGTTAAGGCTTCTGTATCAGTCAGTGGTCTCCCAACAGGATGTGCATGTGTATACATCAGGCCAAGACTTAAGGAATTTGCTCACACAATTACAGAGACTTGGAGGGTCCAAAAGCTAGTGGAGGTGGGCTGACAGGCTGGAGATGGAGGAACGAGTTGCTGTTCATGTCCAGAGGCTGTCTGCTAGGAGAATTCATTGTTGGAGAGGTGAGTGTGTTCTAAGAAGGCCTTCAACTGATTGGATGAGGCCCACCCACATTGTGGAAGGTGATCTGCTATACTCAAAGTCCACTGATTTAAATGTCGTGTTGTATATATGTTATTTTCTGCTTATTATGTTTTGATATCTTAAAAAAAATGAAAAACAAAACAAGCAAACTACATAAAACCTTCCTACCTGATTCTTAGAGTAAAACCCCTGCAAGGAGCATGCCTTCCATGTGTAAGATAACTCATCCAGAGCCACACTCTTCCGTCTTGCCCATGCACCCCAGGAGACCACATTTGTCTGCCTTAGTCATCCCAGGGCAAGGTACCAGCCGACGAGAGGCTACCCATCTAGCCTCAAGCCTTCCAAAGTTATTCAAACAAGCCAGTCCCAAACTGGGAATCCTGCCCTGCTTTGCCTTTCCTCAGAAACTCCAATAAAAGCAGCGGTCTCCCCGCCCTCCTGCATCATGCCTTCTGGCCACTGTGTTGTCTCCATGTGCCCCTGTGTGGTGTGCTGGGCCTCCTGTCTCGACGACCCGTGCGTGTAATACATTCTGTTGCCTTGGGCCTCTCCCCCATCTCCAGGTGGCTGCACCGGACTGACCGTCTCAGGGAAGAAGACAGAACACTTGGCGTCTTCAAAAACAGCATGTCTGGTCACAGCCCAGAGGGGACTTAGGAGATGCCCTTTGCTGGCCTGGCGGGCTGATGGGCTGTCCCAGTTGGGCTCTGCCTGCTGGGAAGTTTCGGTGGCCTGGCGTTCTGTGCGCTGCTCTGCTTTGAGTTGCCTCTTTCGGGTGCTGCCAAGGCTTCTGACCAGAAATCGGCGATGTCCTCCTAGAACTCAGGTTCTACTGGCAGCCAGCCCCAGGCTCAGCAGAGGGGAGAGGCCCTCCAGCCTTCCCCACAGGGCTGGCATCGCAGGCTACCATGCTCACAGAGCCACCACTGGATGGAGGGTAGAGACCTGTTCTCCCCGCAGCCGGGCTCCCCAGGGTCAGGCGCCCTGCGGGCAGATGAGGGCTGGGTGACTGTGAAAACGCTCAGGAGCATGAGCAGCACGGGGATGCGGGGGTGTCCTCAGCCACGTTCATCTTCCTCGGGTTCTCCCAAACCAGCAAGGGGTCCTCCTTCAAGAGCAGCCCACCACGGTGCCCCAGAAAGGTTGATGCCGCGGGCAACCCCTTCTCTTCTCCATGGCTCCTTGCTGCTGCTCTCGGTTCCCCGACCCCACGGGGTGTCATGGGTCCCTGGAGACTGTGGCTCAGCATTTAACAAAAAAGGGACAGGGGGAGGAATAATGCATTCTGTGCCCCAAAAATCCCTGAGGAGTTTTCCTAGCTGAATAAATGTACCCCCAGGGTTGACAGGAGCATTTGGGGAGATGACTTAAGTCTAGTGCTGACTTGGCGGCCACCCACCACTTCGTCTGTCTGGCTCACTAACAAGCTGGTTTTTCTGCCTCTGTGGGTTGAAGACTCCATCCACGACAGGCAGGGTCTGACTCAGCGCTGAATCAGAATATGTGTGCAGGAAGAGAGATGTCACATGTCGTCGGAGGCTCAGAAGGTCACAGAGCTAGAACCATCACAGCTGAACGTGAACAAGACCTTGCAAGCCGTTTGTGGTGGGGAACAGAAGGAGAGCCGGTCTCAGCCCCTCTCCACCACCTCCTGGACCCTGATTTTCCTCCCTTAAAATCATGCCAAAGATGCTAAGTAAGCCATGAAATATCACTGGTTTGAATCAACAAATCAGGTCACAAACCAAAACCACTAATGGTGTCTCGGTCCAACTGCGTAACTTTTAGGAAACTTTGAGTTATTAAAGAATCTCCGTTGGTGGTGCGCCGAAGGGGCACATGCACCCGAATGTTTATAACAGCAATGTCCACAATAGCCAAACTGTGGAAAGAGCCTAGATGTCCATCAACAGATGAATGGATAAAGAAGATGTGGTATATATACACAATGGAATACTATGCAGCCATCAAAAGACATGAAATCTTGCCATTTGCGACGACGTGGATGGAACTAGAGGGTATCATGCTTAGCGAAATAAGTCAATCGGAGAAAGACAACTATCATATGATCTCTTTGATATGAGGAAGTGGAGATGCAATGTGGGGGGGTTGGGGGGAGGTAGGAAAAGAAAAAATGAAAAGATGGGATTGGGAGGGAGACAAACCATGAAAGACTCAATCTCAAAAAACAGACTGAGGGTTGCAGGGGGGAGGGGGGATGGGAGAGGGTGGTGGGGAAATGGACATTGGGGAGGGTATGTGCTATGATGAGTGCTGTGAAATGTGTAAACCTGGCGATTCACAGACCTGTACCCCTGGGGATAAAAATGCATTATATGTTTATTAAAATAAAAAAAATAAAATAAAAAATTAAAAAAAAAATAAAATAAAAATTGGTCTGGACAACTCCAAAGGATAGAAGATTTAAAAAAAAAAAAAAAAAGAATCTCCTTTGGTTATGAAGATGTAGTTTGTCTTTTCTTAAACTTTAGTCTCACGTCCTATGGGACATTCCTGTCCCCGTGCGTGGGCTGCCCTGAGCTGGGGGTGTGTGAGGGCTGGGAAGCGGATCCCACCGCAGCCTCTTGCTTCCTCTTACTCAGTCGTTTGGATGGGGGGCGCATAACGTTCGCTCTTCCAGAAGAACACACTTTGCTAGATTAGGAAGATTTCTGCTCCATTGGCTGCTGATTGACGCTTCCCTAACCACCTCATGGGCTGCATTTGCTGGTTCTCTGGAGGGTCTTGTGGAGCTTTCCTCCTCCACCCCAGGCCTGGGACATTGTGTTCAGGCTCAGACTCTCCCCACCAGCCCTCACCCGAGGCTTGTGGGCCCTATCTTTTGATATCTTATCACCCGGTAGGTGGCCAGTGGCGACAGACAATGAGGTGAACTAAGTTCAGCCATTCGCAGGGTCCCTGCCGGAACCATCCAGATCCTTGAATGCAAACAGTAGGCATCTGGAGTACCCGGCCAGCACAGCCCCAAGCTCTCCTGTTTTTCGCCTGTGCCTGCTCTGTGCCCCAGGGGAATGTGTGCCTTCCCTAGTCACAGCTCCATGACGGCTGAGCTGCCGCAGAAGCAGGGAGCGGGACATCCGGGATGCGAGTGCTCCCCACCAGGAGAGGAGAGGTGACATAGTGCAGGTCTGCAGAGGGCTGACCCCCCGGGGATGCCACGCAGATAGCAAGATGCCGAATTTCCCAAAAACACAGTGGTCAGTGGCGACAAGGTAAAAGGAGAATCGGAAGGGAAAGAGTGACTGTGTATGAAACAGTGTGGACTGATACGATATCAAAACCTAGATGCGCTTCATGAAGGTGTCGTAACACGTGGGCTGTGTCCGTAGTTTGGCCGCTGTAGATAAAGCTGCTATAAACTTTGGGGCGCATGCATTCCTTTGAGTTAGTGTTTTCGTGTTCTTTGGATAAATGCCCACTAGTGCAATTGCTAGATCGTGCAGTAGGTCTATTTTTAGTTTTTTAAGGGACCTCCATACCTTTTTCCAAAGGGGCTGCCCCAGTTTACATTCCCACCAACCGTGCACGAGGGATCCCCTTTCTCCACATCCTCGCCAACACCTGTTGTTTCTTATGTTGTTGATTTTAGCCGTTCTGACAGGTGTGAGGTGATAGTTCATTCCAGTTTTATGATTTACATTTTCCTGATGGTAAGGGATGTTGAGCATCTTTTCATGTATCTGTTGGTTCCCTGGATGACTTCTTTGGAGCAAAAGCTGTTCCTGTCTTCTGCCCATTTTTTACATGGATTCTTCACCGTTTCGACTGATGAATGGATAAAGAAGATGTGGTATATATATACACAATGGAATATTATTCAGACATAAAAAAGGATGAAACTTTGCCATTTCTGATAACATGCTTGGAGCTAGAGATTATAATACTAAGCAAAATAAGTCTGCCGGAGAAAGACAAATACCATATGATCTCACGCATCTGGGGAATTCAGGAAACAAAACAAATAAGCAAAGGAGAAAAAAGAGAGAGAAACACAAATCGAGAAGCAGACTCTTAACGACAGAGAACAAACTGATGGTTCCCAGAGGGGAGGTGGGTGGGGAAATGGGGGACACAAGTGATGGGGATGATGGTGTGCACCTGCGATGAGCACTGGGCGATGTACAGAAGTGTTGAATCACTATATTATACCCCTGACACTAATGTTACGCTGTTTGTTAACTAACTGGAATTTAAATGAAAACTTATTAAAAAGAAGAAAAAAAATGTTGTAACACATGAGGAAAAGAAAATCAAGTCATTTTGAGGGAAAAAAAGAAAAGACAAAAGGACAGAGGAAGGAAGAGAGGACAGACATGAATTTTAGACCAAAGTCTTATCATTTCCACAGTGATTATTCTTTTTTTTTTTTTTTAATAAACAACATCACTGGGCATTTGCCACAACAAAGAAAACAATCGAGAGGACCTTAAAGTCCCTTAATCTACAGGGTCATAAACATCCTTAAAATCCTGAGCCATGAATCCTTCCAGAGCTCCCCAGGGCCCAGGCTGTGCCTCCAGGTGTGGGAGGGGTCACACCTCACGGAGCAGGAAGGCCCTGTCCCCCCCAGCAGTATTAACTTTGTCTGCTTTCATTCCACACGACAACTTACAAAGTTAAAATACCCGAATTCAAACCTATTGCACAAAGGTAGATTGTTCCCGTGTTGCTTTGATATGAATCTCTTAAAATCTTCTCCTTTTCTCTCTACCTCCCAACGAACAGCCCTCCTGTCAGCTGAGCGGGAAGCAGCAGAAGCTAAACACTCGGGGTCACTGGCCCCACAGCTGTCCCTGCGCTGCCTCCACGGCCCTCAGCCCATCAGAACCTTCCCGCGTGACTCTCCACGGTAAACTGCATTTACAATTCGTTTTTACGTCACGTTTTGAAAGCAGGAAGCCCTGGGTCTTAAAAACTCCGCCTATTAGCTCATTGTGCAATTCTGAGCCAGCACCTGCACCTCCCTCCTTAACCCATAAAACGGCAGGTTCAGGTCCTTCTACCCAGGATCCAAGAGCCGGGGTGAGAACCTTACCCTCTTGGGCACCATCTAGTGGCCAACAAGGGTAACACGGGCTCCCCCGGCCAACAGCGCGGTCCTGGCGGGAGGATTTTCTCAGGACCCCACAGCCAAAGCTCTGAATAACCACTTCGCCATGATCTACTTTTCCAAAACCAATTGGCCGAACATACTTTTCTTAATTAGGTGCAGTTGCACGGCTCTGAATTGTCTCAAACAATTCAACGGAGCCCTTTCTCCAGGAGATGTCAAAGAGAACAAGAGTGGGACTAGGGGGATGGGGTGAGAGGTCAGGCACTAGGATGGGGGATGGGGTGAGAGGTCAGGCACCAGGATGGGGGTGGGGCAAAAGGTCAGGCACTAGGATGGGGGTGGGGCGAAAGGTCAGGCACCAGGATGGGGGATGGGGTGACAGGTCAGGCACTAGGATGGGGGATGGGGTGACAGGTCAGGCACCAGGATGGGGGATGGGGTGAAAGGTCAGGCACCAGGATGGGGGATGGGGTGACAGGTCAGGCACCAGGGTGGGGGATGGGGTGACAGGTCAGGCACCAGGATGGGGGATGGGGTGAAAGGTCAGGCACTAGGATGGGGGATGGGGTGACAGGTCAGGCACCAGGATGGGGGATGGGGTGAAAGGTCAGGCACCAGGATGGGGGATGGGGTGACAGGTCAGGCACCAGGGTGGGGGATGGGGTGACAGGTCAGGCACTAGGATGGGGGATGGGGTGAAAGGTCAGGCACCAGGATGGGGGTGGGGCAAAAGGTCAGGCACTAGGATGGGGGATGGGGTGACAGGTCAGGCACCAGGATGGGGGATGGGGTGAAAGGTCAGGCACCAGGATGGGGGATGGGGTGAAAGGTCAGGCACCAGGGTGGGGGATGGGGTGAAAGGTCAGGCACCAGGGTGGGGGATGGGGTAACAGGTCAGGCACTAGGATGGGGGTGGGGTGAAAGGTCAGGCGCCAGGACTGGGGGACAAGGTATGAGGACAGACACTAGTGCAAGAACAGAAGTGGGAGGAGGTGCAGAGCTGACGCAGGCGTGACCTGCAACACTAGAGGGCAGGACCTTCCATAAGGGCAGTGTCACATGCTGACATGTGACCCGGGGCAGGTGAGGGCACCTGAATGAGAGGTGAAGCAGAGACTGGGGGGAAACTGTAGTAAAACAGTAATATGGTGAAGCCGAGTGACAACTAAAAGTTTCACAGGTGAAACTGCGCGACTGGGAAGAAGAGCCGGGTTCAGGGTGATAGAGAAAGAGGAACCCAGGCACGATGTCTCCGGAAGAGCTCCGCAGACCTCCCGAGGGATGGGGACCGGACAGCTCTCGGAGACTCCCGGCCGTCCACAAGGCCGAGGGTCTGTACTGACCACCGTCTGCTGCTACAACCTCTCCAAACACGGGTTTCTCCCCCAGAGCACTGTGTGCGGCTGGCTGCGGGCTGGTCCCACGCGGGCTGGTCCCACGCGCCGCTCCTCTGGGACGCACGCGGCCCGGGCCGTGGTCGCTTTGGGAGCCGAGTGCTGTGGGGCTGAGCTGGGACTGGACGCAGCCACGTCCTCCCTGTCGGCGCTCCGGCGACCGGTCGGGCCCTCGGGTCAGCAGGCGGGGGGTTAAGCTTCATCCCTTGAGAGGCACCCAGAAGCCTGGCGGAGAGAAGGTGTCCCAGAGCAGCGTGCTGGCCGCGATTTCCACCTTCCGTTTCACCTCCCATATTCGGAGGCTTCGATGCTGGGGCCTCGCTCACCCCGGAGGGTCTCCCCTCCAGGGCTGGTCAGCTCCTAGGCACAGCGAACAGTGGCCCCGGAGCTTTTCACATGCAAACCAACCAGTTCAGAGCGCACAGCCCCCCACCTCCTCCGTGGGGCTCTCCCACTCCAGCCGCTCTCCCCCAGCCCCGAGCCCCCCAGGGCAGGTCCCAGGCAACCGCTGACGTCATTCTGAGCAGCTAATCCTAAACCCATTCCCCTGCCTCCCCGACTCCTTGCCATGGAAACCACAGCGAAGGCCCTTGCCCACAGTCTCCCTCTCCCGCCGCCTCCTGACTGGCCCGGGCTGCCTCCCCAGAGGGCCCCTCCTCTCGGGATCGATGAGAAACAAACTGTCTTTTCAGTGGCAGTTGGTTCCTGGTCTGTTGGCTTTATTGCATCTCTAATGTTCTACCAAGTCTCTGTATTTGGGAGCAAGCAGTAACCTACCTCACCATCGTGTCCTTTGAATCAGGGTGACCTCCGGGCCCAGGCTGTGGGTGCAGACAGCGTTCAACTCCCCTGGGTGGCGTAAGGGGAAGCATGCGCCTCCAAAAGGGATTTTTGGCAAACACCAGGCCTGGAGAAGCCAAGCAAAACTCCGGCTCTTTTTCCGCCGTTGTTAATAATGCGAGCCTGTTCCTAACACGTTCAACAGAAACTGCAGTGACGAACCCCACCAGCTTCTTTACGAGCTCTTACGGAGTAGGAGACAGCACTGACTCGTTCAGGCCCCTGAAACAGAAACCGGTATGGAACTGCCCATTTAGGGACTCCGTGGGGGCAGGGAGTGAGCCCTGCACACTTCCCTCCCTGCTCTCAAGGTCCTGTAAAGCTTGCTACATTGTGTGGAAGAATATACCTGCTTCCCCCGGTGACCGCAGCCTGGGCTATGAGGAGGGAGGGTGGGGGGTGGCCGTGGCTTCCAACACACCCTTGGCCGGGCCGCTCCATGAGGTGGGTGTTTCCAAATTCATCCGCAGCAAAGCACGCCTGTGAGTTTGGGCCTGGCCTCCCCGACCTCTTGCTCCTCTGTGGCGGATAATATGCTCCTTTGGCAACACACGCCCTTCATGTTGGCAGCCACCCCGCCATGATCTCCTGCTCCAGCTAACTTCAGATGAGGGTCAGTAGAAAAGGGATGGACCGTATGAGCAAGTCTTTAAAAGGGAGACACACAGCTGGAGAGGACCGAGATCTGAAATCAGGGCACGCGGCACAATCGCCCCGGGCTGCGATTTCCCTTCCTTTTGTTTGAACGGATCGTCGTTCCGTGGCAACCAGGATGACAGGTGCACCAAGATCCATCCGAGTCATTCTTCTCTGCTCCTAGTGGCATCTGAGGTCACAAATTACTCCAAATACACGAGAAGATTGGATCACCGAAGAGAAAGCCCATCCCCAGCCCGCCTCCTCCTTCCTTTAGGACAAAGCTGGCTTTCCTCCAGGCTCATCTCGGTCCACCCATCACATGCAGCCCTCTTAGGGGATGCGGGTTGCTCTAGGCGCAGGAGGAGAGACCATAGGCAGAACTGGGTGATATGGAGAAAGACGTAAACTATGCAAATTTCTTAGGATTTACTTCCTCCCTTAGGTCTGAGGTGTTTCACGGTCTCTCCCCGTATGATCATACAATCAGAGTTTCTAAGAATCTGCAATCCAGACTCCCCTGTCCGTGCATCCTAGGAAGAGATTCCTTAGGAGCGAGGGAGACGGGATTACTTTCCTGTAAGGATTTATCAAGTTCAATGCCACGTCCAACATAAAAGCAGTCTTGGTGCCCCTCGAGTTTGACCGCGGAGTCTATAGAATCCACACAAGTATCTTGACAAAGAGAATTTAATGCGGGGAACTGGTTAAATGAGGTGGGAGAAACGTCAAAGCAAAAAAGGAACAGCAGCTCCCACCCCAACGCCTGGGAGAACAGAAAGAGGACTCTGGGCTTCTTAGAGCCTATGGGGACCCCCCCACCCCCCGCCGAGACTGCCTGCTCTGGGGGCTCCTCTGGCGCCATGTGCTGATTCTGGAGGGGCGGGAGGCTGCAGGCGGGGACCGCCCAGCTCCTGCTGGGAGCAGGAGTGGGTGGCAAGCAGAACAGTGGCTCTCTCCTTCTTGCCCAAGGTCTTTCCATGGGTCCTGCCAGCAGAAGCCAAGGAAAGTGACTGGCAAGGAGAAGCACGCCTTGCAGAGTCTCTATCCTGGCCTCACAGTCGGGGTTGGAAGAATCTGGAGCTCAGAGACAAGAGCTCCTTTTCCCGGTGGTGTCGTCAATGGAGTCAAGGCGAGCCCGCATCCAGGCAGCCCCATCACGCCCCAGCAGAAGCGCGTCTGTATCCACGGCCACATCACCCACCAGGCCAGCGGTGGCTCCCAGCAACGATTTTATTCGCTCCTCATTCTGTGGCCCTGAGGTTTGGGTTGAGCTCTCCTGAGACAGGCCATACCCCTCGGATGGCCCTGGGTCTGCACTGTGCAGTCTCCTATGGTCTTGCTCGCGTCTGGGGGGTGGGCTTGTTCTCCAAGAGATCTCCACAGTTAGGCTCCTGCTCTCCCACAGAGACAGGGACGTGGGGGTGTTATCTCCCTCCAGGGTTATCCTTGGGAAAGTCCTGGATTGTAAAACTGGAAAAGGCTTTTATTTTTAAGACTTTATTTATTTGAGAGAGCGAGCGAGCGCTCGTACAAGCAAAGGAAGCAGCAGGCAGAGGGAGAAGCGCGTACCCCGCTGAGCAGGGGGTCTGACGCGGAGCTCGATCCCAGGCCCTGAGATCATGACCTGAGCCGAAGGCAGACCCTTAGCCGACTGAGCCACCGAGGCGCCCCAAACTGGCAAAGGCTTTTAAAGAAAGATTTACACACATCTGGGGCACCCGGCTGGCTCAGTCAGTTAAGTGTCAGCCTCGGTTTCAGCTCAGGTCACTCTCTCCAGATCCTGGGATGGAGCACCGTTGGGGGAGGAACCCCCGCTCAGCAGGGAGTCTTCTTGTCTCCCCGGTCTCCGTCCCTCCCACACTTGTGCTCTCTCTCTTTCTCCAAGATAAACAAATCTTTTTTTTAAAAAAAGGTTTATATACATCTCAAAGAGACAGAGAAAAAAAATTAGAGTGACAAATGTTCTCGAGGAATAGAGGACAAGTCTGTCTTGGTCACAGGCTGGCCCAGGCTTCCTCACAGGACAGGCTCAGGGTGCACAGAGACAGAGCAAGACAGAGACACAGACACAGGGACAGAGAGAGAAAGAGAGAAGGAGCTTCAGGACCTCTGCGGCCTACGCTTGGAACTCCTACAACCTCACTTCTCCCACATTCTTTTGGTCAAAGCAAATCACAGGCCGGCCAGAGGCGGTGACCCGTCCACCTGCCTGCACGCCGCCACCACGCAGCGTTTCTCCAGGGCCCCTTGTGAGGTTGGGGAACGGCAGAGGAAACGTCTGCCCGTATCAAGAGGCCTGATCTGATTTGTACTTACTCACCTAGGGGCCAGAAGACTCAGGGCTACCCTGCCTCTGTGCCGCCTAGTCGCGTGGGGTAAGCCAGCAGGGGACTCCGCGCCCCCACTGCTCCCAGAGTGGGTTCTGGGGCGGCAGCCTCCGCGACACCCGGCCACGGGTAGGGGAAGGGGCGGCGGCGCGGACAACACACGCAGGGGCCCTGGGGCTGTCCGCTGCTGGGGGCGGCGGAGCAGAGCGCACGTGAGTGCCCCGCGGCCCCAGGCTGGGCGTCAGTTCAGCTCTCCTCTGCCCACCCCCACCCTCGACCCATCGTCCTGGCCACCCCTGCCAAGGCAGGCCGCCTGCCCCAGCCTGCATTTAGCTCTGCGCGCCAGTGCGCACACCGTGGCATCCCGCCTGCCCTGCCCGTGCCTGGGCCAGCACCCAGACGAGCAGGCCTCAGGTAACACAGGACCCCCGTGTCAGTACCCACCCCAGATGCTCCAGGAAACGTCCGCACTTTCCCTCTCACCGGGGAACCAACTCGGGCCCGGGCATTGCTCGGATTCCTCCAAAGACTTTTCGTCTGGAGACCCTGGTTTAGCTTGGCTGGTTGAAGCGGGGGTAGCAGGAAGCCCCGGGGTGGTTAGAACCCGAACAGAGCCGGCCACTCCCTGGTCCCCTGATCCAGACCTGCAGGATATTCCCACTATAACTGGCAGCTTTATGTGCCCATAAATCCATTTGAAACTTTAATAGTGGGAAACCCAAGCAATGGTCATATAAAACAATTCCAGCACCTACCTGTGTTGGACAGACACTAGCACCCCTCCCCCCATGGTCACCGATTGCCAGTGCAGATCCTCACCGAGATTTGTCTCTTTCCTCTGTGTTACTCTACCCTAGCATCCGCAAAAATTAAAAAATAAATCCCAAGAGAGGATTAGCACTGTTTCAATGCACGTACCCGTGCCAAGTATTTTTCACACGTGCTGTCCTGTGCAATCCAACAGCCCCTCCCCGTGACCACAGTGTCTGATGTCTGGGGTCCCCGGAAAGCCCTGGCACCTTCATCCCTCCGCAGGCCTGTCTAGAATGCCAGCTGGCTATGCCTCCTGCTGGGCTGGGTCTAACAGGGAGCCTGCCCGTGCTAGGGATGCGGTGTTGGCAGGTCACTCACTCTCCCCTTCCACCCTCCATGCACCTGCTCGTCCGTCCTCTCTCATCCTGCAGGCCTCGGCTCCTCCGTCTACTACTTCACCCCAGGATGGCGCCTCTGGGGGTGGCTGACCCTTTCCGTGCTCCTGCCTAGCTTCCTGGTCCAGGGCCTGAGCTATCTGTGGTTCCACGCAGACGGGCATCAAGGTCATTGCTTGTTGGTCGTGCTACCCTCCCCCCCACCCAGCTGGGCGTGTGGAACAAGCAGCCTCCTTTCACCTCTGGAGGGTGATTTCATCCATGCGGTAGGAGCCCATGCGCTCTGTCCTTGGGGCATAGAAGTTCAAGGTTGGAAGAAAGCTCACAGCCACCACTTTGAACCCCCGCTCCGACAGGCAACCCCTCTCCCAGCCTGCACTTCCGCGAGCACGTCTATCGTCAGGAAGCTTCTTCCAAAGGCAGCTGTGACCCTTCAAAAGCCTTTGTTTTGTTTTGTTTTTATCTTCGGCCGAATTCTATCTTGTTCTTGTTTTAATTTGTTGGCCATGGCTTTGGAACCATAGAAAGTGCCTCACTGAAGACAGTCGCATTTAAACCCCTACTACCTTAGTGGCAGAAGGTGATGTAGATTTAGCCACAGATGAGGCCACGGAGCTGGCCTGGTGACATTTGCAGCAAGGCTTTATTTCGGGGCGAAGCTATCTGAGAGCCAAGCCCAGTCTCTTTCCATAAACAAAGCAGCCTGGGCGGGCCTGGTGCCCAGAAGCCTTACCTAGGGTTCACCTCTGCAGGTCAGATACTGGTATCCCTGGGAGCACCTGGTTGCAGGGAGAGTCAGGAGAGACCTATCCGTGAGTTTATGTAAATGGCCAAGTTCAGCTCTTAGCCACCTCATCATCCCATAGTTGCCAGGAATTTAAAAAAAGGGGTGGTAGGTTTGGGAAGTTTGAGAATCGTATCAGCGAACCCTGCAGCTCAGGTGTTTGTTAAGCCCTAGATGCGAGGACCAGAAGGGCGTTCAGAAGGTGCAAGTTTGAGATCTCGGGCGTGCTGCTGGCTGTGCTTGGTGGTTTATGTCTTCAGCCTGTCCCCAAGGCCTTGTCTGGAGCAGCTGCCGTACGTTTTCTGGTTTCTTAGCTGAATCTGAAGGAGGAATGATTCCTCATGCAGAATCAGCTTCAGAAAGGAAGGAGTCCTTTCCACCCGGTGCAGAACTCAAACACGAGGTAGGGCGCTTCTAATAAAGACATCAAGTAACCTCCCCCAAATTCACGGGGCCCCACAGAGCTGGAGCCCTCCATCTCCGAAGGCACCCAGAGCACATTTGCAACCGCAACAATTTTGCTTAAAGCTGGGCCTTTGTGTTCAGGGAGTGTGGTTCCTCTGAGAAGGTGGAACTTGTACTTGTGGGAAGAGAGCAAAGATGGTTTTTTGCTCAGACTCACCAAGGGTTCACGGCCTTCCTGGGCACCATCTACTCTAGTAGGGATCAGCCCCTTCCCTCAGCCCAACCCAGGAGGACACTTATTAAGGGCTGGGAGGCCCTGTATGTGACCTTGAGGACCGATAACGAAACATCCGGTAACTCAAAAGGTGAGTTCAGTGAATGCCAGTCACTTGAGAGAAGCTTCCGGAATAACTGCCTGATAAGTCTGCCTTCTGGGGTTGTGTGCAGGGATGGGGCTGTGTCAGGCCCATGATATGTCTGTATTCACGATGCCGGTGTCCGCCTGTGACTCCCCGTTCTCTGCTTCTCCATGCTCCCTCGAAAACGGAGCTCTGAGTTGCTGGTAGGTATCAACCCTGAGATGGATGAGGGAAGAGAGTCATGAAAACTAGGCCTCAGGAAGAGCAACTCGTCAGCTGTATCTCTTTTTATTTTAAAAATAAGGGGAATTTATGAAAAACACATAATTTAAAAGGAAAAAAGATACGAGAAAGGTCAGGAAGAGGAACGATAGGTCAGAAAACAGGATAAAGTGAAAACATACAGTTGTTCACTGGGAGCCACAAATTTGGCTCTAAGGGTTTTTTTAAATTCAATTAATTCTCATATAGTGTATTATTAGGTTCAGAGGTAGAATTAGTGATTCGTCAGTTGTATTTAACACCCAGTGCTCATCCCATCATGTGCCCTCCTAATGCCCATCAGCCAGTTACCCCACCCCCAAAGCACAGCAAAAGAAACAGTTAACAACACCAAAAGACAACCTACAGAATGGAAGATGTTTGCAAATGTCTAATCAGATAAAGGACCAGTATCCAAGATCTATAAAGAACTTTTCCAACTCAACACCCAAAGAACAAATAATACAGTCAAAAAATGGGCAGAAGACATGATCAGGCATTTCTCCAAAGATGACATCCAAATGGCCAACAGACACATGAAAAAATGCTCCATGTCACTCATCATCAGGAAAATACAAATCAAAACCACAATAAGAAATGACCTCACACCAGTCAGAATGGCTAAAATCAACAACACAAGAAACAACAGATGTTGGCGAGGATGCAGAGAAAGGGGAACCCTCCTGCACTGTTGGTGGGAATGCAAGCTGGTGCAGCCACTCTGGAAAACAGCATGGAGGTTGCTCAAAAACTTGAAAATAGAGCTACCCTACGACTCAGCAATTGCTCTACTGGGTATTTACCCTAAAGATACAAACGTAGTGATCCGAAGGGGCACGGGCACCCAAATGTTTATAGCAGCAATGTCCACAAGAGCCAAACTATGGAAAGAACCTAGATGTCCATCAACAGATGAATGGATAAAGAAGATGTGGTATATGTATATGCAATGGAATACTATGCAGCCATCAAAAGAAATGAAATCTTGCCATTTGCGATGATGTGGATGGAACTAGAGGGTATTATGCTGAGCGAAATAAGTCAATCAGAGAAAGACAATTATCATATGATCTCCCTGATATGAGGAATCTGAGAAACAAGGCACAGGATCATAGGGAAAGGGAGGAGAAAGTAAAATATGGCTCTAAGTTTTATAAACAGCCCAGCAGGCGTAAGAAACTAGGTGGTTTGCAGCGTTTCTGAAATTTTTGAAGTAAAGCAAACACACAAACAGAAATCCACTTCCTTAGAAGAAAGCCTTGAAAATTGAAATAGAAAGTAGCCGATCTATCCTCCGCCCAGAACCGGTCAGTAGGGTTCCCACAGAGAAAACTGGGTGATGAGCTGCCCTTATGCCAATCCACCCCAAACTCTGCAGACTGTCTCTCATGGGGTCTGCAAAGAAGTTTCAGAGAAGTGCAGTTTTGCAAAAGCACCTGTAGGAGGAGCCAAAACAATTGCATTTTGCACAGTCCTGCCTAACGCTTAGGAACGGAGCCTTTTAAGTGACTTTATAACCCAATGCAGAAGCATCTCTAATAACAGAGAAACTGACAATACACGAGCCTCTTGAGGCAAAGCAGCTTATGAGAATACAAGCACTTATAACATAAATGTGTGTTTTATTCCAAATGCCTCAAGTTGTTGATGTGAAGTCTGACTCTATTCGGGTGACCCTGACATGGTGATCAGTTGTTTAAACACAGTCAGCCACTTTTCTCCATTCGGTTGTTGTATTTCCACTATAATGCTACATGTTGCCCACATCCTTTTGTAAAAAATGTCAGAGCCTCTAAATTCATTCGGAGCCTCAGCGTGGACCCGTCCTGGTTTAGAAATTTTTTCTTCGGTGGAGACTTAAAGTTCTTAAAAAGAAAGTCGAGGTGAACTTTAAGGCTATGTAAGGAAGGCAGGCTCCGCATAGACGAGTAAAAATTTAATATTTCAAAGTATGTAAAACACTTTTGCCGTGCTCAATGTCACTCAGCATCAGGGAAATGCAAATCAAAACCACAGTGAGATCCCACCTCGCATGTGTCAGAACGGCTAAAATCAACAAGTCAGGAAATGACAGGTGCTGGCAAGGATGTGGAGAAAAGGGAGCCCTTCTGCTCTGTTGGTGGGAATGCAAGCTGGGGCAGCCACTCTGGAAAACAGCATGGAGGTTCTTCCAACACTTAGAATTACCACGTGATGCAGCAATTTCCCCGTCTGCGTATGTACCTGAAGGAATTGAGAGCAAGGTCTGGAAAAGACATGTGTACCCGGGTGCCCATGGCGGCTACATGTGCAGCAAAGCAAATCAGCAGATGATGAACGGATCAACTGTGGTCTCTACCCACAATGGGGTATTACTTAGTCTTTAAGGAGAAGGAAATTGTACAGCACGGGTGAATCTTGAGGACTTGAGGCTGAGTAAAATCAGCCAGTTCCACGAGGGCAAATACTGTATAATTCACTTACACTGGGTTCTTAGAGCAGTCAGCCTCCCAGAGACAGAAAGTGGAACCATGATGGGGAGCGGGGGGGAAGGGGGGAGCTAATGTTTAATGGGAGCAGAGTGTCAGTTTTACAAGATGAGAAGAGTTCTGGAGCTGGATGGTGGGGTCGAGGCACACCACTGTGAATTACTACAAATTATTAATAATCTATTGAATTATAGTGTTAGTTTAAATTATGTTCATTGAATAAATCATCAATACCACTGAACTGTACACTTAAAATGGTTAAGATGGCCAGTTTTAGGTTATCTGCATTTTACTGCAATTAAAAAAAAAAAGATTTAAAAAAGGAAGAGCCATAGCCCAAACCTTGAGCTGTTCACGATCTCAGGTTCAACATCGCCAAAAAGCGTGAAGATGGAGGGCGGCAGGCGGCGTCTTCAAGCTGCCGGCCTGTGATGACTGTTCTCGACGAAGCGGGTACCTACGGCTTTTTACTCGAGCTGTTAGTGGGGACCGATCAGAGCTGGCCGAGAAACTTCATTCCGAAGTTAGGTTAATGACTGTGTTTCCAAGGCCCCGCTCAGAGTGTTTGTTCCTGAACCAACTAGAAAGCGTACACCCTCGTCCGCGCAGTGGGATATGCTGGGTGTGCATTTGCTCACGCGTGCAGATGTGTGTGGCAGAAAGGCCTGGACGCACGTGTTGGAGGTGTGGGCTCTGAGGCCTGACCGGGGACGCAGCTGCAAGCAGGCAGCTCAGAAGAACACAGAGAAGGTGTCGGCCGCGCTGGGGGACAGCCGGGGGCGCTCGGGGACCAGCCACCGGTCATCACCACCGGGGACTTCTTAAAAATGCAAGACCTCGAGATGCACCCGGACCCCCGTGGCATCACAGCAGCCTTCCCATGATTCTCCAAATGCATCTATTTAACCAGAAATTCTGGGCCTGGGGCCCAGCACGTGTACTTCAACAGACGTCCAGGACGTGAGTTCCGAAGCTCACGTCTGGGAACGCTGGCACCGGTGCGGGAGCCCTAGGGTCCTGGCTGGGGAGGCGGCAGACCCAACCTGGCGGGGCAGGGGCACCCGGCAAACGGCCGCCCCCTTGCAGAGGCAGAGGGCTCTACAGAGGCGTTCTGCTCGGTGAGCAGTGCGCTCAGGCCGAGAATTTTCTAGATGGGAGCAGTGTGGCCGGAGACAGATGAGGCTGGGAGACCCAGGGACTTGTGTGCAACAGGCAGAGGAGTTTGGCTTTTACCCTCCAGGCATCGGAGACCCAGTGGGAAGGTTTTTTGGTTTTGTTTTTTGTTTTATGTTCAGTTAGCCACCAACATAGAGTCCATTGTTAGTTTTTGATGTCGTGTTCAGTGATTCATTAGCTGCGTATAACACCACGTACCCTCCTGAAAACCTGTCACCCGGCTACCCCATCTGCCCACCCCCTCCCTCCGAAACCCTCAGTTTGTTTCCTGGAGGCCAGAGTCTCTCATGGTTTGTCTCATTCTCTGATTCCCCCCCTCAGTTCCCCCTCCCTTCCCCTGTGGTCTTCCGTGCTATTTCTTAAGAGGTTTAAGCAAAGAAATACACAGTCAAATGAAGCCCTTAGGGAGATGGCAGTGGGGACAGTAGAGGCGATGGGGCACAGAGGGGAGACACGGGGGGGGGGGGACCAGGAAGCAGCCAGATATCCAGGTGGGAGCCAGTAGGGACCCAGCATGAGGCATTAACCCCAGGGACCGAATCTGACAGGAGTTCCTGACCAGTCCTCTCTCGCCTCCATCTTGCCTCAGCTGTGACCCCGGTGCCCCCAACAGTTTCCAGTGATGTCATTGGCTGAGTTCCTCCCTCTGGCCTGAGACCCAGACACCCCATTCACAAAACCAGGTGGATTGCTTTCCCCTTGGCTCTTTATTTCTTGGAACTGAGACCCAAGGCCCCAGCTAGACCAGAAGAGGCTCAGCTCTCCAACCCCTACCTCAAGGTCCCCAGCATGGACCCACCATTTCCGTGGCCTCTTCCTGCCCCGCTGCCCTACACGTGCTCCCTTCGGCCTTGCTCCCGTCTGCCTGCCCAAGGTGCGTGTGCCCCTTCTTGCTGGGAGCCCTCCCTGACCACGCTGTCGTCGGGCCCCAGACTCCTTCCACCACGATCCACAGCTCAATTTGACACGATTTTCTTTCTGCTTCAGCTTTTCATGGGCATATGGCTTCTCTCCCCAGCTGAGCCCTGGACTTCTGGAGAACATCTTTCCTTTCCTTCTTGCCTTCTATCTCCAGCAGGTGTAAAAACCCAATGAAATTGCTTATCGGACTAGTGAAGGCTTCAGGGAGGGTAGGAAGAGGATCCTCAGGTCAGGAGAACAGACGATTCGGGACTGAAAGAAAACTACACCTCCTGGTGTTCACAGTCCTGACCTTCTCTGCTGTTGTTGTCGGGTTTTTTCTTAACATTAACTTTGTGTCAGAGATCACAGCTTCAAAGACTCAGTAAGAAATCGGTTCACGCCAGGATTCCAAGTCATGAAAAAGGAACACGTTTCCTTCAGCATCTTTCCTGGGCCCCTGGGAACCATGAATAAACCCGTTTCAAAGAGGACCCCCTCCTGCTCTGGTCACAGACCTGTTGGCCAGAGATCAGAGCCAGGCTTGTCATCAGCATAGGCATAGCCAGAGTCCTGGGGAGGCCCTTAGGGAGGGAGATTTTCAGGTGACTTTAAAGGTACATCTTGCTCTGATTCAGGAGCTGATAAATTAAGATGAACCCCCTCTTTTTCTTAACTTGGACAAGACAGACGTTCACAGTACCAGATGGCCTTGGTGGGTACGGCTGTCCCTGCTGTGACCTGGTGTAGTAATCGCCCTTGTTCCTGCTTGTGAGGACGCCGAGGGGGGATCTGGGTGCACGAGGGAGAACCCCTGGGTGAAACCCAAAGTCCGTGGTGCCCGAGGTGTGTGCCTCGAGAGTGGCTTCGTTTTCCTGTTTGCCTGTTTGTTTACCCTTTACCACCTGACTCTTCAGGTGGTAAAGGGTAAAGGTAAAGGGTCGCCTTCCAGACAGCTTTCTAGGCCGGGAGTATGGGCAGAGGTTTCTAGGGTGGGTTTATGGGAAACACAGTGACATGGAAACATGTCTGATTCCTTTTCTCTTGTGCTGATTCCTTTTCCTCGACCTTAAGGAAGGTCACCCAGCCTGGAGGAGCTAGTGTGTCCCCGGGGCCCATGACCGCCCGCCGAGTCCTGTTGCCCTCCCTGCTGGCCTGCCTCCTGTGACGAGGCCGGGGGTGTTGGGCCCCCAAACCCACAGACTCCTGTCAGCTGCACATGCGTCCCCCCGATCTGGGGCCTGACGGGGCCCACCAAGCTCGCCTCCTCGCTTCTGCATCTCAGTGCCTCGTCAGTAGCCTGGGCCTCTCTCTGCCCCGTCCACGTGCTCACATGCCCGGCTTCTGAGGACTGGCGGCCCGGCTCCCACGTGTGTTTGTTTCTGAACTCGGCTTGTTTCTGCCAGGACCGAGCACCGCGTGTGTCCCTCATGTAGGCTGGAAGCCCAGCTCCCATTCCCAGTCCCCAGACTTCCTGCGTCTGCTCCTTCTTGCCATCCCCTTGGTTCCTTCTGCACCCGGGCCTGCGTCCCTCACTGCTTGCAGTGGTACGTGCGCTTTCTTCCGGTCTTCCTTCCTGCAGCGCATGGGCACACGTGCACACGCAACACATGCACACGTACATATGTGGGCGTGCACACAAACACAGGAACACACACGAACACACACAGCTAACAAACCCAACAGGCTGGGTGGCTTCCAGCAGACATTTATTTTCTCATGGTCTGGAGGCTGGAGGTCCAAGTCCAAGGTGCCGGCAGGTTTGGCTCTCGGGGAGGGCCAGCGTCCTGGCCTGCTGACCATCAGCTTGCCGTGTGCTCACGTGGCCTTTCCCTGCACGTGAGCAGAGGATCGAGGAGTGAAAGGGAGTTCTGGCCGCTCTCCCTCTTCTTACGAGGGCACTGATCCCATCGGGGGCCACCCATGACTTCTTCTGATCCTCATTACCTCCCAGAGGCCCCACCTCCTAAAACCATCACACTGGGGACTAGAGCTTTGACCTAGGAATTTTGGAAGGACACATTCAGTCTGTCACATGTACACACATACGCAGCCATCCAGTACCCCAAACACACCATGCAGAGCTCGGCCCGACTCATTCTTCCAGGGTGAACTCCAGGCCCTCTGACCTGAAATTCGGGGCCTGAACCACCTCGCAGGCCCACCTCCGCTCCACCGTCCTGTCACCCTCTAGCCCCCACTCTTGCCCTCAGGGAACCCCCCTTCCTTTCCTTGTTCAGCCCCGTGCCTGTCCCAGTTTCAGAGATGCACACAGTTCCACGTTCTGTGACCATAAGGACAAGAGTTGCCTCATCTCCTTAGGCTCTAAAGCGAGGGCAGCTCGATGCCTGGCACAATACATTTGTTGAACCAATGAATTCCCGTTCCAAGTTCTGGGGTGGCAGAGGCAGGACGTGGGGGGTTGTAGTGCTTGAAGCAGCGACTAAAAACACAGGAAGCGGGAGGTTCACAGCCGTCTCCTTCGACACCTCCTGAACTCACATTGCCAAGAGCGAGGGAGAGAAAAGGCAGCTGGCACTTTGGGGCACAGGTTTTGGGATCAGGAGCTTGCTTTGGGACTGTGGCTCGCTCTTCCCTGTTACCAACCCCCTCGGCGAAGGACTGACACACTCCACACCTGTTTTCTTGCCACACATTGAGAACAGGGCCTCCCAGTGCTGTTGGGGTGATTCACTCACTTCTCGGGGTCCCCTGGGAGGGTTAAATAAGTAACTTAGCGCATGAGAACTGACACCCCATGGCCATTATTGGTGATGAAAGGGGGAAGGAACTTTCAGGGGGGGCAGACCCTGCAGGACAGAGCCTTGAGCAAAGGGAAGGAGCAGGAGGGGCAGCTTCTGTCCGGCAGTCGGGGGGTAGCTCCCTCCTGCCTTTAGAAGAGCCCCGATCGGCTGATCAACCCTGCAGGCCTTGGGGGCCACAGATGGCGCGGATGCACGGTGTTGGACATGATGTAGACCCTCTCCAAGCCTCTGTTTCCCCATCTGAGAACCAGGAGTAAAGGTGCCCATCTCGCCATGCAGGAGGCCGAGGAACCCGTGGGCCCGGCCCCCGGAGACGGCGCAGCAGCTGCGAGCCCGCTCCGCACACGCGGACCAACGGGAGGGATCGTTTGCAGAGCACAGTGTCCCCCTGTCGGTGTGCTGACGAGCTGGAGGGACAAACATGAAGGGTCTCCATTTGCCGTCTGTCACTGTCCTCTGCCCAGGAGTCTAGGAGGCCCTGAGGTGAGGAAGGAAAGCGAGAACTTTGTCCTTCCCAGCGGCCTGCTCCATGGTGAGACCCCCGAGGTCAGAGCAGGTAAGCGGGAAGGGGAGAAAGCGGACCCTGGCAGAGAGCAGGGGTGCCGAGCGGCCCTCCCCCGGGTGACTCACAGATGCCGCAGGCTCGGCTCAGCCGGCTCCTGGAGCCCCGGACTCCACTCACAGAGGGGACCTGCTCGTCCAGGGTCACCAGCCAGTGACGCTACCCATCACCAGCCGGCGATGTTGCCTGGATCAGGCCCTGATCCCTGGCTGGCTGGTCCAAGCCTCCTGCCAACACCCCGTAAATGTCAGGCCTGTCCCTCTGTCCTTTCATGGACCTCCACCCTCCCCAACGGGCACCTTCCCTAGAAGACCCATGAGCCTTGACCCCGAACGAAAGTGACTCCTTTGGGGTAAATTACATTGTGCTGGCAAAGAGAAAGTTGTAGTTGTTGTTCCAAAAGCCAGAAGACCATAGAGTCCTTGGAAATCCACTTTCTAAGAAGGATGCACCTGCGGGCTTGGAGTAGCCCTGGTTTTTAATGGTTAATGGTTTTGCTTAAATAGCAGAAAGCGTGGCCCCAAGGTCAAAGCAGGAACTTCCGGACTTCCTCTTTCTTTGATTCACTTAACAGAAGAATGAAGCGTTTGTATTTTTGTAGGTTCTGTGCTAGGACTCGTTCCTACCCTCCTATGACTTCTTGTTCTCGTCTTCAGGTCCTCGGAGTACTAACAGAATTAGTAGTAATAGCAGACATTTTGGTCAGGATCATCGTGCACCAGACACGGTTCTAAGTCATAAACTGTCCTATTTCTCACAGAACTCCTTGGAATGAAACCCATTTTACAGATGCAGAAACTGAGGCACAACAAATCAGGCATCTGGTGAGACAGAGGCAGCATTCAGGTCCGGCTGGTCTGATGCTACGAGCCCAGCCATAACCAACAAGCCACACGGCCTGGCGGTGGGGCCTCGAGCCTTTGAGCTGGGAGGGCCTCGGGGCTTCGGGGCTCCCACTTCTCCGCCTGGCTGGTTGTCGGAGGCACTCGGGGAGCTTTTGAAAGTTGATTCCCAGGTGCCTTGCCAGGGATTCGGGCCCACAGGTCTGAGGGGGGGTCAGGAGGAGCTGACGGCCGGCCTGACTGAGGACGCCTTGCCTTGCCTTCCCTTGCAGAGGAGGCCGCCGGCCTCTGGATGACGGTCGAATGCCCCGGAGAGCCAGGCTGGACCTCTTCCGCTTGTTACCGGCTCGCCCACTTAAGCGTGCCCACACCGCGTCCTCCGTGTGCTGGAAACAGACTCAGAGGCCGGAGTGCGGGCAGGTCGAACCTCAGTGGCCTCAAAGACCCTGACCCATGAACGCGAGCTCTGTATGCAGAAAACCCCGCAGGAACACAAGAGGCCGAGAGAGGGGCGTCAGAGAAGGCTTTACACAAGGTGGCATTCGAGCGGGTCTCGGGGGGAGGAGCCCGGCAGGAAGAAAGGGGGGTGAGAGGGTAGGGGCACGGCAGGCAAAGGTGCAGAAGCAAAATGGAGCATCAGGCCGCCCGCAGGAAAGTAGTGTGGGTGGCCTGAGATGAGCAGTGAAAGGTGACGAAAGAGAAATTACTCAGTCCGTCGCGACAGTGAAGAGCTGACTACAGTCTCATTTGTGCCCAGTTTTTACAGGCCGGGCTTGAGGCCGAGTCGGGAAGAGGGCGTCGAGATGCCTGTCTGCGTCAGGCTTGGTCAAGGAGAGAGCCTTCTTTGGCGGTGGTGGTGTGTCGGTCAAGGTTTCCCGGGGAAACAGAGCCGATAGGACATGTAGAGATACGTGAAAGGAGATTTATTATGGTAACAGGTGCCCATGATTTGGAAGGCTGAGGTAGGCCACGGTGTGCCTTCTGCAAGCTGGAGAATGAGGAGAATGTGGTGGAATTCAGTCGGCATCCAAAAGACTGAGAACTAGGAGCTCGGATGTCCAAGGGCAGGAGAAGACGGATGTCTCAGCTCGAGAACAGAGAGAATTTGCCCTTTCTCCATGTTTTTGTTCTATTCGGACCCTCCACAGATTGGACGAGGCCCACCTGCCCTGCGAGGGGAGAAGGGTCGTGATCTTTACTCAGTCTACTGAGTAAACCTCGTCTGGAAACCCTCACAGACACAGCTCAAAAGGACGTTTTACCGGCACCCGGGCGTCCCTTCGCCCAGGCGTGTCGGCCCGTCCTGTTAGCCAGCACAGTCACCGTGGGAGCAGCAGGTTGGAAGATGACTCTGGAAAGGAAGACTGGGGACCCCTTGTAAACAGGTTTTGCCCACGCTGTCAAGAAGTGGGGTCTTGGTGCTCCTCGGGTGAGGGGGGGGTTACTCCCCAGGTGTGTTAGGGAGGCATGACAAGGTCTGATCTGCAGGGGGAACAGGTCACAAGGTGGTGGGGAGGACAGACTGGACAGGGAATGAGGACAGAGGAAACCATAGGACCGAGACAGGAAGCTGTAAGATCAGAACTGCCATGAAAATGGCAATGAGGACAGAAAAAAGGCGATGGATTTGAGACAAACTTAAGAACTTGACTGAGCAGGACCAGAGAGCTGATGAGATGCGGTTAATTTAAGGAGAGAGAAAAACTCTAAGTTCTGTGGACTAGGCCCGCTTTTTGACCCCCCATGCCTCGTCCCCTGAAAACAGTCGGAGAGGATCTGACGGGTCATTGGTCAGGCGCCCTCCAGCCCCCGCACGCCGCAGGCTGCCAGCCCCTCGGGTGCGCCCTCCCGCGCCTCCTGCAGGTTTCTTGCTGTTTATAACGAGCGCCTTGAAACCAGGCACTTGATCTAGTACAACAGGAAACTGGAAATAACGTGGGAGGTTACTGGAATGCTCTGTTAAAGAAATTATTGCCGTAGTCAACACTTCTGATCAAAATAAATTAAACTGACAACAATGTGATTAAGATGTTTATGCACAAAGGAAGTGCTGTTGCTGCTCATGGAAATTCCTTGATATGGGGTTTTTGATGGATATGTTTAACCTTTACTTGGGTCTTGTTTTTGAGGTGAATCCTTGCCCCCCCCACCCCCATTTTGGAGCCCATCGGCTGGCGTGTGGATGGCTCTGTTCTGAGCATTTGATCCAGTCATTTGAAAGCAAAATCAGCATTTCTGCAGGACACACGCAAACACACGCAAACACATGCAAACACATGCAAACACATGAAAACACGCACACACCCAGAGAGCTCAGTTAGAGCAGCCCGAGAGAAAGAAGTCGTAGTATCAGTAGGATTAAACTTTGTTACTACGTTTTTCAGTTTAGAACCATTTGCAGCTGCTGGAGCCCCCTTAATTCCGGGCAAATATCAAGCTCTGATACTCCAGCAACAGCCCCGTTCGGGATCCAGTTATATTCCTGTACTCAGGACTCTGGAGTGTGGAGTTCTCAGGCCCTGGGGGGCAGAGGGCTGGGGAGGTGGTTGCAGAACTTCGAAGAACATAACCTCGTGCTCTTCCTTTTCTTCTGTCTCGGGCAGCATCTTGCTGGTCATTTACTACAGCCTGCGGCCCCCCCAGCTCCACGACAGGTGGCGGGGCTGGTATGGCAGGGCGGCGTCTGTCTGGGAGTCATGTGCCATCCCAAGGGGTGGTAACGCAGGCACGAAAGCCCCTCCCCAGGCCTCGGCTCCAGCTGGGGAGAAGCTGGGGAGCCTCGGCACTCGCCAGGGGCAGCGTCATGAGTTCACCCATCGGGGGAAGGCCCCTAGCCCATCGTGGGGGTCCCCGACACTGGGCTGGAAAGCCGGACTGCTCCAGAGGATCCTTTCCTCAGTCACCATCACTGGCTGTTGGTGTGACTTGCCCTAAAGACACAGGAAATGTGTCTAAGATTGACGCAGCCTTTGGAGAAGACAGTCCTGGCTACTTTCATCTCCTGGCGTCGGGGGTGAACCAGCCCTAACCCCAGTAAAGGACACCCCTGTTTCCCCAGCCAGAGCTCCCACTGTTACCCCAAGACCCCCTGTCCTCAGAGAAAGGCTCTGAGTTTCAGGGTGTCCTGACCTCAGAAGCGGACCTGTTGGAAACCTCCAGTTTTGTCTCCTTTGCCAGCGACGGTCGTGACCTAGCTCCTGTCCAGAAGCAGTCCCCAGGACAGAGGGAGCACAACCCGGAGGAAGGGGCCAGGGCTCTTTCTCCAGGGCAGAGCAGGGTTGCTGGTGGGCGGAGAGGAGGGGAAGGACCAGAGGGCCGCACACTGTACTTCAGTGCCACGGCCGAGGGGGGTCCGGCAGGCAGGCAATCCCACTGACATCCCGCTCCCCTTGGCTGGCCACGCGGCCCTTCCCTGCCGCCATGGCTGACATCAGCCCTATCCTAGGTCTGGGACCTTCCAGAAGCTTCCGCCCCAGCATAGGCTGCGTTGGCAGAGCCCTGAGCAGCTCAGAGCGTGGGGAGCAGCAGGAGCCCACGAGGGACCGGAACCTTCCTGCCACTGCCAGGACACAGATCTCATGGCCAAAGGTGAGCCCGCGGGCTGCAGATAACCCTTGCCTCACGTCCACCCCCGAGGGTGAGGCTGCCCACCGGGACTGCTGACTTTCTCCATCTGACCACAGGCCGGTCACGCAAGCGGGTCACTGGGTTCGGGGACAGGAGAATCCCGTTTCCGACACCTGTACCCCAAGTGCACCCCCGTCTGGGCCTCAGTTGGCACAACCGAAGCCTGGGGGAACTGGAGTGGAGTATTTCTAAGCGTCCCTGCAAACAACACACACGCGTAGGGCACACTTCCCATCACGGTGTGGGGGAGGGGAGGGGCTTCCGGTAAAATCGTCTGCTTCCTTTTATAAACGATATGATCCTTCTTTTATTTTATTTTACTTTATTTTTGTGACTCTGGCTTCTAGGAGACGCAAAGGTAAAGCCCAGAGTTCTGTTTTATTCTGCGTTCTGGGTACCGTTCACTTCTGCTGACACTGAGGGGTTATTAATCTCCGGAAAATGTGCTTTTCCTGCATCATTTTATGATACCTTGTGGGAAGATGCTAAATACACAGTCCTCCTTCCCCAGGCCCGGGGGCCAGCATCTCTGAGTCAGGTGGCTCCTCTCCACCCCGACCTCACACGGCCTCGCTGTGCTTCCTCCTCCACTCTGTCTGAGACGCTACCTGTGGTCTCAGCTTTGCCCGGAAGTGGGTCCTTTGTGGACAGGTGTTTCCATCACTTCCTTCAGAGCCGGCTGGAAAAGTGCGGTCAGAAGCCACGGGAGCAGAAGGCAGTGCCCACCCAGAGGGCTGGGCGCTGTTTTTGGCTGGTCCTTTCTACCTTTACCAGACACCTCTGGGTTAGGGACGATGGTCAAGTCCCAGAGAGGAAGTGCAGTGTGATTTTGCAGGGAGCTGTCAGCTGTCATTGTCCCTGCTGCTGGCCACAGACGGCAAGGGCAGAGAGCAGACCGCGGCTCCAAACTTCCAGCACCACAGGTAGGAGCGCCCAGACCGCTGGCCGGTGGAAGGAGTATCTGCGATGAACCAGAGCTGGACATCGGGAAAGCAGTAAAAACAGATGGTATTGAGGACCCCTGCAGTAGTGGTTAAGAGACAGGTCTACACCTGGATGCCATTCTGGATAGAGCATGGACGAGTGGGGACTGGTGGGGGAGGAGCAGCGCGGGTCAGTGGATGGAAATGTACTGAGAGGAGGCGTGGGGGGCAGGGGAAACACTCCAGCTAAACCAACCTAACAGCCTTCCTGCCGAAGGCAGGCCGGGGGGGTCTGACCTCACCTGTGGCCGGTGGGGCTGGGGATCTTGACCAGATACAGAAGGTGATGAGATCTTGAACGTGGAGGTTTCCACTAATACTGACCCAGCAGGATTCTTCCTAGAACTGGGCAAAGCAGAGAGAAACGTGCAAGTACAGTCCTAGTTGAAAAGTTCAGGGGAGCCTGAGCAGGGTTTGGTCAAGGGGACACTCTTAGTTCGGAAGGTGTAGGTTGTGGCATTGGTGACTCAGCCCTGGATAGTAGAAGGCACTTCTCTGGGCCAGGACGTCTGGCCTTTCCCCTCCCCTGCCAAAGGCTCACCAGGGACCAAACGCCCTTGAGCCCTTGAAGAAACAGTTACTGGACAGAGGGTTCCACTTCCCTGCACGACCTGTCTTCATCTTTATGCTCAGCATGTGTGGGGCCCAAGTAAGACATTTGTAGAGGGAAAGGCCAAAACCCTTCAAGAGCACCTGGGGCCACCTGGACTGGAACCAGCTGGGTTCACCACCCCTCGCAGCCCGGGGGCTGTACCCCATGGGGGCGGCTCAGTGAGAGGTGGGAGAAAGGGCTCAGGGGAACGTGGGCACCAGACCAGCTCCCAGACGTCAGAGGCTACTCCTTTCCTCCCTAGAATATTAGGAGGAGCCGAACAGCTGCTTGCTAACTCAGCATTCTCTACTGATCTATCCAGCGGCCATCACCGCCCCCGTAAGTGGCTGTCACCCAGAGCTTCAAAACACACGTGTCGCTCCCATGGTCTTGGCTCCAAGGGTATTTATCTTACGTCGCTGTCGCACCTGCCCACATGGCTTTCTTGATTCCTTTAAGGCTACTTCACTTCCTTCTTGTCCCATGAAGCCACAGGGGACGTAAGAAAGGGACTACCAGTACCCTTAAACACTAGCGACCAGACACTACCTTCACTGCCGTTTCTAAAAAGCAGGGAACCCGGGTCTCTCCAGAACCCAAGGGAAGTTAGGGCCGACTCCCATGTTTCTACAGCGACTGTACACTGCGAGCAGCCGGCTGTCTCCTTCAGCTCTTTGCCCCGGGGAGTAAGTCAGTCGAGGGGCAGCTCATGGCCAGTCACCAGTCAACACGCAGTAAGTGGAATTGAAATTCTAGCTTTTTCCTGGATGACCAAGGATTGTACTTCCATAAGCAACGCTCCTGAATAGCCATTTTGGTTTTGTTTTTTATTATTTTACTTTTTAAGGTAATGGCACAGCCCATGTGGGGCTCCAACTCGTGACCCCGAGATCAAGCGTGGCCCACGCCACTGACTTAGCCAGCCCAGCCCCACGAACAAGCGCTTTGGAGGCGGTTGTTTGTAAGACCGTTGCAGACCCCTTGCCTTTTTCACGGAGGACTTTCATCTTATAAGAACAAGACCGAAGCTCTTCAGCTCCCATGGGGTAATCGGAAGTCTGACCAAGGGGCCGTCGGCAAGGTTGTGGGATGTGGGGGATGGAGTTCCAGAAACTGGATGGCAGAGGTGACCCCCGCTGAGGACCCCCGCTGCCGCAGGCGGAGCCCATTGCACCCTGGAGAGCTCTCACAGCGGGGCGAGCAGATTCCCTCTGTGCTGTGGGCGACGACCCCCCTCCGACCACTGCTGCCTTGGCCAGTCCGCTGAGGCAGGGCACTGAAGGCAGTCTGTCGAAGTGGGCTTCTGCAGCCCCGTCGGGGGGAGCAGAGCACCACCATCCCCCCTGACGCCTTGCACAAGCCCTCCAGCACTTGCCTCCCTACCCACCGGCCCCCAGGCTGTGGCCGTTGCAAAGAGGCTTCCGCTTTCCCCTGTCTTCTGCACCCCTCCCTCGTGCAAGAGGAGAGTAAAACAATTGGTTTCTATCGACCGAGTTACTTAGATTCTGGGCTGACAGCGAAACACTTTCTGTGACCTTCGCTGGCCCGAAGACATAATTCACTGCTGGTACTTCTATTAAGAAGCAGAAAAACAACTTTTAACGAGGTGGTGACAGATGCGACCCTTCTGTCACGTGCAGAAACAGCGAATCAGCGCGAGGGACACCTGAAACTAGTGCATGTCAGTTTTACCTCGATGTTGAAAGAGCAGAAACGTGAGAACGGAAGTTGTGAGGTCTCCCGTGCGCCCATGACAGCAGCAGGGAGCCAGGCACGAAGAGGACGCTTGAACACCTTGTCACAGCTGCTATCGGACGGGCGCGGAGCAGCACAACAGAATCCGATCGGATGAAACAAGGTCAAGTTCCCTCTTTAAAATTAGCGGGGGCCTGCGTGAGCTTGGAACTGAAACGCACGCACCTGCGGCCTCCAGCAGCGCGCACTTCCTTGTCCCTCCGGGGTCTGCGGGGCCTCCCCGGGGCTCTGCTTCGGCTGCCGGTCAGTGCCGTGCGTTCCGCGTCCCGGGGAGAGGAGCAGTGGACACACCGGCCAGGAATTCCCCGAGGACCGGGTGGTAGCAGGCCACCTTGTCAGTCCTGCCCACGTTCTGTGACCTCAACCAGTCATGTGGCCAAGCCCACCTTCTGTGGTGACAGGGGAAGAGTCCAGCCCCTCAGGCTGAGTTTCTCCAGCCCCTGGGCCTGGACTTTGTTGCCGAGTTAGTGCACCTCCAACAAGACTCTGAATTCACGATTCCAGAAAGAGATGCTAAACATACCCCTAAGCCTCGGCGTTTATGACTCCAGAGATAGATTCGATACTCATGTCCTGATGGATCTTTTTCGACGTCAAAAAGGAGGTCTGATATCCATTTCCTCTCATTGCTTTACAGCCTTGTCCTGGGGTTCCTGGACCAATGTTTTTGGCTCTGGTGTCAGCCATACCGGCCCTCGTTTTGATTCTGTATTCCTTCCTTTCTCTTGACCCCAGGCAGCGTACCAGTTCCTAAGGGCGGCTTTCACAGACCTGGGAAAGGCAACCAGAGAAACCTGAGAGAAGATCCAGAAAGGGAGACCCTTGGATAGCGCGTTATGTGGGGGCTCAGGTAGGGAACCCCGGCTCCCCAGATGGGCTTCTGACTTCCTTCTCCTGCATCCTTTTCTTCTTCTGGCAGAGAGAAGAGGGGTTTGCCAAGCAGCCAAGATTCTGAGGAAAGCCTCGAGGTGGTGGGACCTTTGGCGGCAGCCCCCTAAGGGGGCCCTAAACCCCCATGCGATGCCTCGTTCTGCTTATGCTTCCAAAAGACCAGAGGAGAGGTTAACCTCTGAAATTGTTAGCCAGATTCGTGGTTTGTTTGGTTTCTCACATCACATTCTGCTGCGCCAACCATGAGACTCGTACATGCTTTTTGAGCTGTTTCCTGAATATGTTCTCAAGCTAAAGGCTGATTATGCTTAGGTATTTTAAGCATCAAGAAGGGATTTTACTTTAAACCTCAGTCTGGTTGTTCTCTTTAAAATAAGGTTGTTACTTCTCTGCCCTCCTGAACTTAATTCAATTTTCCATACTATTTGTGATGACCTACTATCCTGGTTTCCCTGGGGCTGGAGGGCTTTCTGGGATACAAGGTTTTAGGGCTGACACCAAATAGTCCCAGGCCAGTTGGGATGGCTGGTCACCCTAATACCTGTCAGCCCTATTCACTTTCTGTCCTTTAATGTAACCACCAGCTCAGAGAGGAGAGGACATACTCCCTGGTTAAAAATCTGGGAAATTGGACAAGTTTCCTGACATAAATTTCTAAACCAGCCGATCCCTAACTCCTACCCTCGTCAATCTTGCAAAAAGTCAATTTGACTAATATCCCCCTTGCCAATCAGGCCTACCAAAGTCAATATAGTCACTGACTTCAAGCTCTATGGATGCCAGGGGAGATCCTGCTCGAAAGTCAAAGCTATAATCCAGATTCTAAGTTAACATCTCTCAGGGAGGAAATCTCCCATGGAAAAATACCATGGAAAAATCCGTGACTTTGACCACACAGATACATTCATTATGGCAAGACTATAATCACAACATTGCCCGTCAGGGTTTCCATTATAAACGGGGTCTGAATCTTGGTGGAGCACAATTCTTTCCAGCTGGAGTAAAGCATGGACAGGTTTTCAGCCCATTGGGGATTTTTCTGATTTGTTTGCAAATTGGCAAGCCTGGAGGTGGGGGAGGTGGGAAAGAGGGGGAAGCTGAGGCTGGGAACGGAATAAACAATATGGACTTTTGTTCTTAGTTCTTTAAACTGAAACGAAAACACAAACAGCAACCAACCCAGGGTCCATGAAGGGCATCATTGAGATGTGATAATTCTGCATTTAAAGGCAACACTTTGTCTTTAACTTACTTTAAAATATGGAATGTTTGATAAAAGAACAAAGATGTGCTTCTTTTTTTAAAAAATTTTTCTTATACCTGAGGTTTAGTCAACCACAAATGTGAGCTTTGGGCTCTTGTCCCTTCAGGGAAGCAGCATGATGGGGAGCCCGTGTGGGAGATTAGACCTGGGCTCTCTCTGGACTCTTTCTCTAGCTAATTCCCTCACTGTCCCTAAACCAGTCCCCCTTCCTAAGCCTCAGAGTCCTCTCCTGTCAGGTGGGGGTACTATACGCTGGCCTGGTGAGGTTATAGGATTCTTACTCATGCCCACCAAGGCACAGGCTGAACTGTCTGGCCCCGGTGTCAGGAGCCTTCGGTCCCTTTCCATCCCTCATGCTGACCCTCTAAAGAGTGGCAGTCTGACAGGCATCCTGTGCGTCTAGGCGTCTGCTGTTTGCCGAGGCCATGGACCCCGAGGGGCCTCCATCCCCTGTCCTGGATATTGGCTTGTCCCAAAACAAATGCATACGGGATCCTGATGAAGAGTTAAGCTTGTTTTCATTAACGAGTTTCACAGAATTTGCTCCAAAGCCATAGCCATATTTGGGGGGGCATCTTGCTTTGGCCTCATGACCTTGTTTGGCCTGAGAGCCAGAAACCTCATCCATGGTTAAGGGCGGGGGGGGGGGGGGCGCGAGACCCTTCTCAGGCCTCGTGGGCTCCAGGGAGATGAAATGGCACCGATGGAAGGCCCAGCACACACGCTGGGAATCTCGGGAAGTTCTGGGAATCGGGAAGAGGACCGAGTCTAGCTGTCCGCCAGGTATCCGTTTGCTTTAAACGTCAGCCTGGGTACAGTGAGCGGGAAGGCTCACCTGCCCCCTCCGGCCCCGCTTCTCGTGCTCAAACGCCCGAAGACCCTGGAGGTCAGTGGGTAGGTCTCCCCAGCGGTCGGGAAGCAACGTGATTGATCTGGGGACGGGGTCAGGCGGACGAGGGTCCCAGGTGAATTTTGTATGATTCTAAGAACTGGAGTCCTTTGAACTGGTTCTAAGATTTGGAGTCATTTGTTTTAAATACCCGTCTGCTCAAAGCTCAGCCTGGCTTAGTTCCCGCTTGGGTTGGAAATAACAGGCCGGATGCCATCTTCCCTCGCTTACGTCAGGATCGTATCTCGCCCTAACGACGAGGTCTGGGTAGGAACCCGCGCCGCGCAGAGGTTAATGCCCTGCGTGCTCCAGGACCCGGCGGACGTGGCTGCTGGGGACCTTCCGCGGGGGCGAGCTGAGGGGGCAGATATTATGAGTTAAGCACACTTCCCACTCATGTTTTACTTGAAGACTTAATGCCCTTGTAATCTGGCCGAATTCCCAGCCCTGGACAGAGCCGAGCATCCCGCCCCCAGGGCCTGCCGCCGGCCGCCGGGCCCCTGCGCAGGCGCGCTCGCCCTCCCGCGCACGCAGGGCCGCGCGGGCTCGCCAGGTGGCGCTGTTGCCTCTGCAGCGGCGCGCGGAGCCCGTGTCCTCCCGGGTCCTCCCGGGTCCTCCCGCCAGCATCCCCCTAAGCTCGTGTAAGCCGCAGTCACACCCCAGACCCCACGGGGACGGCTCCGCGGCGTGTGCGCGCTCGGCACACACAGGGCCTGCTGTCTTTCCTCAGCAAGCTCATGACCTCTCCCGGTTGAAGTCGTGTGCTCAAGGGTTTACCGAGACCATTGGGTGTTCGAATGCGGTTATCCATTTCCCATGAAAGGAATATGACGAATTTCCCATTTCAGTAGCAAGTGCCCTTAAATTTGAAGTCAGCGTTTGTGAGCTCCCCAGCGTCTTACCCATGAAGCTCATTCTTGAGACCCGACGTGCGTAATACCTAGCCTGCATTTCGGATGACAGGGCCCATCGGGCTGATTTTTATTATGGGGACAATTACTATTGCCGGTAAGGAAGAAAAAAGCCCTTTTCTGTGTCCCTTTAGGGACAGTGGATTCTGGAATGTGCCAGCAATTCTATTTTCTGGCTTCCACGTTCAGGCTAACTTCCATGAATCTAGAGAGTGCTTTTCATGTCTATAAGATGAGAATTACCTCTTCTTAGACAATGGAATATGAGTTAGTACTGAAGATAAATGACCCACGAAGCCATGAGTAGCCACGGAGGAACCGTAAGAGCATATCACTAAGTGAGAGAAGCCAGTCGGAAAAGTCTACATACTGTGTGATTCCAACCACATGACATTCTGGAAAAGGCAAAAGTATGGAGACAGCCAGATCAGAGCTTGCCAGAGGGTGGGTGTGGAGGCAGTAATGGGCAGAGCAGAGAGGAATTTTTAGGGCAGTGAAACTATCTTGTGTGATACCGTATGGCGGATACACGTCATTACACATTTGTCTAGAGCCATAGAATGAGCAACACCAAGACTGACCCTGGTGTCAAGATGGCCTCTGGCCGATAAGCATGGGGTGGGGGGTGTGGGTTCATCGTTTGTAACATTGCACGTCTGGTGGGGACGTGGATGGTAGGGAAGCAGAGCGTGTGTCAGGGTGGAGGGATGTGGGAAGTCTCTGCAGTGTTTCCTCAATTTTACTGTAAATCTAAAACCACTCTAAAAAATAGTCTATTTCCAAAAAACTAAAAACAAAACCCAAAAAACTTATTTATGTTCTCTTCTCAGCGATAGACCAAAACTTAATCCTTATCAAAACATCTACTCAGGCCCCTGTAAGTGCCCGGCGCTGGAAACAGAGGCCCAGCTCTTGCGTGTGGGAGCCCATCAGAAGACAGACACGGGGGGCGGGGGGCGATGGGTCATCTCCCCTGTAGCCTTGCTCTGAAGATCAGATGCGGCCCCTCACGGATCGGTTCCCTTCACTCATTACGGGGGCTCTGCCAATGTTGGCTTGGGACCTGTGAGTAGGATATGATCTTGAAAGGCCCTCGGGATTCCCACCACCCTCCTCGGAGGCCAGAGGACGTCTCCATGGAAGTCTGGTCTGGTGGACAGAGCACCCACATTCAGTCAGCCTCCCTGGGTTTGAATCCCCGCTCCCTTCCTTGTGAGGTGAATGGCTTCACCTTTCTGCGGGAAGTGTCCCTCTCTCCAAAGCAAGAGTGACAGGAGCAACCTGCGTATTAGGACTGTGTGTCGAATCAAGTAGGATAAGACCCAAAAGTCTTTTAGCCAAGTGTTTGGCACAGATTAAAAACACGGCGTTTAGTGAAGATTAGTTTTCCAGGTGGCGGGCCTGTGAAGAGAGGTGAGTAAGCCATGAACTCATTATCTCTGTGACTACATGGAATGACATGACTTTTCTCTGAAATGTTTGAAGTTCCCTCAAAACTCGCAATACCCACCTGGCAGCTTTTGTCTGCCCTGTCCTCCCCGGGAGGGCATGCCCACGGTGGGGACAGAGATGACACCAAGCCTTCACTCTCTGTCTTGGGGTCTCACTGTCAACCACCTGGCAGGCGTGTTCAGACTCTCCGAAGGCCAATGTGAAACTCCTATGGGGTCTTTTTGAGCCCAAGGTAAAGTCAAGCAGCAGCTCTCATAGAACTTTCTCCTGGAAAGAAAAAAAGGTTACAGTTTTTTTGTTTTGTTTTCTGTTTTTTTCTGGTTTAGAGAGTTCCTGACGTGCTTATTCTTGTTTTTCTTCATACTTGGGGACAGCAGAAATGATGCACAGCCTCCCCATAATCGCGGGGTGCTGTGCGCTGGACCAAGTTATATTTACTGAGAAATTTTTAATAAATAAACCACAGCCATGAACCCATGCGCCCTTATAAACCAGCCGTTTCTCATGGGGAGAGTTCAGGAGATTTTATGGAGCAATACTATGTTCTCATGAGAATTTTATTAGAAATCAGAGACTTGAAATCCATCAAGCAGGAAATTTATGAGGTTACATGGGAACTATCCTTTCATTGTGACATTCTGGGTTAATTTACTTCTTCATATTATGTTGATTTACTTCGTAAATTTCAGCCCTGAACGTTGTCCTGAATTTCTCAGCAGATTCAAGCCAGCTAATTGATTTCTTGAACTTTTCACTTTCCATTTTTATCCTTAAAAGAAGATAGATAATTATTGATGGTCTATATAAGAAAGCCCCCCCCCCCAACATCTGTGGCAAATGCATATTTCTGGTCAGAAATGTGTCCAAGCAGGTCTTTTCAAATGCCAGGGAATAAACAGAGCTTAGTGGAAAAACATTTTTATAACCACTTGCAATTCTTTACGTCTCTAACTTTTCCGCTCAATAGTTTCTTCAAATAACATTTTTTTAAATTGTGTTTTGCGAAGCACCCAGTTAAAATTTCACTTACCAAAAAAACAAAACAAAACAAAACAAAAAAAACAACTTGTTTATCATCATGTAACCCAACTTGGAAAATAGCCCAAACCCAGAATAGATGTTTGTGCCGGGGAAGTGAGAGGAAGTGTTCTAAACAAGTGTTTCGTCTGGGCCTGTTCCAGCCCTGCATTAATTGTCGTGTTAATGGTGTGAGGAAGGAGGCCAGGCGGGGACTGGCCTTGAGCAGGGGCTAGAAAGTGAGTGGTGACACACGAACTGGGCTTCCATTAACCGGCTGACCCCTTTGCCGACATTTGAGCTTGACTCCTGGGGTGAAGTCCCAAAATTAGCTAATTTCTCTTAATCTCTAAATTTAATTCTTTTTTTTTTTAAGATTTTATTTACTTATCTGTCAGAAAGAGAGAGCAGGAGCAGGGGGAGCAGCAGGCAGAGAGAGAGGGCGAAGCAGGCTCCCCGCTGAGCAGGGGAGCTCAATGCGGGGCTCGATCCCAGGACCCTGGGATCATGACCTGAGCCAAAGGCAGGGGCTTAACCCACTGAGCCACCCAGGCGTCCCACAAACACTTGCTTTGGGAGTTAGAATTTACTGAGATGCCACAGTGGTATGGTTACTTTGTTTTAACTTTTTCTACCCAGCCATGACTCCAAAGTTGCTAATTTTAGAAACAATGCAAGAAGTCACCTGCTTGCTGGCCTCACGTTTCTTGGTATCAGAGAATGATAGCAGCTGCCCCGTCCCGGTTCAGCTCCTCTTTGAACCAACAGAACTTAGTTGTTCTTCCAAAAAGCAAATAACCATTGCTGCCACTAGCTCGTCTTTCTAAGTGCTGTCCTGTGCCAGGCTCTGAGCTACGCGTATCTCTCAGCACATTTACCCCTGGAAGCTCTCTAAAGTGGATCCTTTTCTTCTCCCATTTCCCAGATGAAGAGCCTGAGGCTCAGGTTGGGGAAGCAGTCTCTCCGTGATCACACACGCAAACGTGGGAGCCAGAATATTCGGGGGCAAGCTGCTACCTAGGTGTTGGGGGGCAGACCATTCACACAAGCTCCGCCTTCAGGAAGCTCTCGTTCTGGTTTCGGGAGCAGAGGACTTGAGAGGATAGCCAGTACTCAGATCTGTGATGGCCCAGGGTGACCGTCGTTGTGTCTGTCTGTGTATGGGGGGAAGATGCCCGGATGGCAAATAAGCCCAAGGAAAGAGGCTCCACGTCGTATGTCATTGGGGAAATGCAGAGGAAAATGGGGAGATGCCGCGGCGCACCACGAGAATGGCCCAACTCTGGGAGCACTGACAACACCAAGTCCTGGAGAGGCCGTGGAGCCATGGGGACTGTCACCCACCGCTGGGGGCATGCAGAGTATACAGCCGCTTCGGAGACAAGCTGGAAATTTCTTACAGATTGAACATGTTCTAACCGTACGATCCAGCAGTTGTCCTCCTTGGAACTTACCCAAAGGAGTTGAAAACTCAAGTCCAGACAAAAATCTGCACATGGATATTTATAGGGGTTTTATTCATAATTGCCCAAACTTGGATACAACCGAAAGGTCCTTCAGGAGGTGATGGATACGTAAACAGTGGTCCATCCAGACGGTAGAAGAGAATCACGGCCACAAAGAGATGAGCTATCAGGCCACGAGAAGACGGGAGGAGCCTTAAATGCATGTCACTAAGCGAAAGAAGCCAATCTGGAAAGGCCCTGTGGTGCGTGACTCCAACTCTCTGATGTTCCAGAAAACGCAGAACCGTGGGGGCCGTACAGAGATCCGAGGCTGCCCAGGATTGCGGGGAGGAAGGAAGGAATAGAGCACAGAGGGGTTTTCGGGCAGTGAAAATGCTCCGTATGGCATCATCATGGTGGAAACACATCATTATACATTTGGGCAAACCCATAGAACACCCAACAACAAGAGTGACCTCTGGTGTAAACCACGGACTCCGGGTGATGACGACGTGTCCACGGACGTTCATGGATTACAATAAAGGTACCGTGGGGCTCAGGATGCAGATAGTGGGGGAGGCTGTGGGAGGGGGAGCAGGGACCGCTGGGAAATCTCTGCACCTTCCATTCAATTTTACTATGAACCTCTAATGGTTCTAAAAAAATTAACACTCTGAAAAACAAAACAAGGAAATAAGAATGTCCTTGACTTTAGGAAACGTTCACTCCAGTGGATCGGGAGCAGGGCACTTTGAAACAGGGTTGTACATGTCAAGAAACATAAAAACAAATCAAAATGACAAATCTGGCTCATTGATGTGGAGACCATATCAACGAGTGCTGGTAAGAAGGGAGGACAGCGGGAAGACTGCCTGGTGGAGGAGGTCTGGAAGGGCCAGAGGGTGTGTTTGACTCATGGCCAGAGAAGGAGGTGACGGCCGGCCCTGGACCAGAGCCGGGGCCAGACCTCGGACCAGACCTCTCACTCGGCCTGGGGTCTTTCCCTCGGGATTTTGCCTCCAGATTCCTACCCCTCCCTCCTCTGGTCTCTTGTTAGGAGAACTGGTAACCAGTTGGTTTGCTCTAACCTTGGGCAAGCTGTGTTTGGTGATGGACCAAGGAAAATCCCCACAGAATACAAACCAGCCTCCCAGAACATACCCAGGAAAGTGCTGCAGGCACCAGTCTGTCGTTAGCAAGCAGCCGCAGAAGCCGGGTCCTTCCTGGTCCTTCCGCAGAGGTCTGAGGACCCCGAGGGACAGACGTCGCTGCAGACCACGCAGTCCACGGGTGTGGCCTCTGCAGGACGCCAGGGAGGACCACCACGTGTCAGCAGGGCCTTCTTCCCCCTCTGCTGGGACATGGGATGTTTCCAGCGTCACACACCGAGGGAAGTCCCCCAGCCCTAGGAGAAACTCTGGCCCCGGGGGAAGAGCTCCAGAGAGCACCCCCTCCAGATCAGAGCAGTGCAGGGGCGGGGTGCCACGGCGGGGTCAGAGGGTAACGTGGTAGGTCCCCGTGGCTCTGACTGCGGCCCCAGTCTCCTCCACATCCTCACGCCCAGCTGGGGGAGGAGCAAAGGACACACGCTTCACATTTGAGATCCAAGCAGACTCCCCATGGGGCCCCTCACTCCAGAGGCTCCCTCAGGCCCCAACCGGGCCAGGAAGGTGACCCACTTTCCACTGTCTCCTGCTTTGAACCCATTGTCTTGTTGGGGGCCGGAATGGCAAGGGCTACAGGTGCCTTCTCTCTGCCTAGAGAGAGTTCTAGAACGTTTGAAAAGGCTCTGACTCAGCAAGAGGCCAGAGATACGGGGGTTGAGCAGCGGTCTAGCAGTGTCTTCTAGAAAAGGTGCTGACTCACCCTTGGATGGCCGGTTTTTCCCGAACAGCGATGTCCCCACCCATCTCTGCCCTCTTCATCCAGAAGGTTGAGCTGAAAGCAGGACAGGGGTCAAAGCCATGGCACCTGATTCCCATCAAAGAGAAAGCAGTTTCCTCACCGAGGTAGAGCAGAAACACCGGCCAGAGCCCCCAGGGGATGGTGCGTTCCTGCTGGAGATTAAGCTAACTTTTGCAATATGTTCCTGCCCCACAAGAGCCTGTGTTGAGCACTTAGTGCACTGGGTTTAAGAAGCATCCACAAAGGTTCTGCTTTCCGTGAGCTGTTTTCCTCCACAGAAGACCATCAGAGGACGCCCTCTCCCCAGAAACTTCTGGCAGCAAACTTCGTCTGCCCTGCTCCCCTGCAACCCCAGGGCTTACAACCATGCCCGGTATACCCTGGGTAGGCGATACAAGTTTAAGGAAGAAAGTGATTTAAAAAAAAAAAAAAGATTTTATTTATTTATTTATTTATTTGAGAGAGAGAGAGAGAGAGAGAGAGAGAGGCAGAGGGAGAGGGAGACGCAGACTCCCTGCTGACCAGGGAGCCCAATTCGGGGCTCGATCCTGGGACTCCAGGACCGTGACCTGAGCTGAAGGCAGATTCTTTTTTTTTTTTTTTTAAGATTTTATTTATTGAGAGAGAATGAGTGAAAGAGAGCATGAGAGGGGAGAAGGTCAGAGGGAGAAGCGGACTCCCCAAGGAGCTGGGAGCCCGATGCGGGACTCGATCCCAGAAGTCCGGGATCATGACCTGAGCCCAAGGCAGTCGCTCAACCAACTGAGCCACCCAGGTGCCCTGAAAGCAGATTCTTAACCAACTGAGCCACCCAGGGGTCCCTAAAGTGATTTTTTTAATGCCTTTGACTCTGCAGTGAAGTCGCAAAGAGACCTATGCTCTTCCTGTCTTTGATGAAGAGCCCGAAGTGAGGTAAGCCCACAGAGCCCGAGGACAGAAGGCTGCCCCGCCACTAACTGAAGGGTCACATGTGCTGGCAGCCCAGCCCGGGGCTCAGGCTTGGGGGTGCAGCCCGTGCTGCCCCAGCCCCCCACCCCCGCCTCATCTGGGCCATTGCGGGCCAGACTGAGTCACACACGCAGGACACGCGACAGTGACATGAGCCCTACACTTGCACCATAGTGACCATCCTCTAGGTTCCTGGAGAAAACCAGCAGAGTGGGAAACTGAGTTCACTGTAAATTCAGCCTCTTGATTCCAAAAATGCTTGATTCACCTCCCCTCAGTCCCTAAGACCTTGCCCATGACGTTTACCCCAGCTCGGTCCTTTCTGGGAAGATGGAAAACGTGTGTGCAGAACCTGCTTAATTCCCCACATCTTCCCACTATAGAGGCTTTGAATTTTCACTCATCCCCTCCTCACTCTCCTGTCCCTCCTCCATATAAACATCCATCTCCCAGCCTGGCACGTCAGCCCTCCCTCCTTCGTCCTTCCCTTTCTCCATGAGTGACCCCACTTGTCCGTCTCTAGATGCTTCCCCTAAGATCCCGAGCGTCTCTGAATGTCCACCACTAAGATACGGCACCTGACACATTTCCCTCGGCCCCACTGCTCTCCCTCCCTGAGCCTCACTACCCCCAGCTCAGCCCCACGTCTGGCTTCTTCCCAAACAGGGGCAGCCTCCAGCTGACACCAAGAATATATTGGATCTAGAAGAAATCTCAGAGGCCACCAACCCAACACTCTCCTTTTAGGCTGCAAGATGAACGGAGGTGACATTCCTGCCCAAAGTCATAGGAGTTCAGGTGGGCTCGGGATCAGAGCCCTGACCCCCTTTCCCATTCAGAGCTTCCCAGTCCCACACGGCTTCCCCGTCCCAGGACCCCCAAAGGCAACGTACTCACTCCCTTGACCACAACTCGGCTGGACCTCTGCCTGCAGCTCCCGCTTCTCCTACGTGGGCTGAATTTGCGCACTGGCCTGAGACGCTGCCCTGCACACAGACAATCCCTCACTCCCCAGAAGCTGCCCGTGGTTGGTGCTTCTGACCCCAACGCTCTGTCCACGGGAAGTGATGCCGTTACCCCTTCTCTCCCACAGTGCGATGCATGGCACAGACTGTCTCCTTTTGCTTCTGTAGGCTTTGCCCTTGAAATGGGGAGTCCTTCCCATCTTGTTCCATTTCTGTAGGAATTACAACAGCGATATAAACAGATGGCCCCGGTGTTCCTCAAACAGTGGGGTAAAGGGTTGAGGCAAAATACATCTTAGAACAATTTAATATCCAATTATGGGATTGTTACACATGAATATTTTCCTGATTTCCTTTAAACAGCATACAGTTCCCCTTCAGGAGGCCGGATTCAGCAATCCTCATCAGATTCTCTCAGCATCCTTCCAGAGTCTTGAGTTAAAGGAGCTCTCTAGGTCTGTGCCCTGGAAGAGATAACAGATGTAATAGCATCCAACTGACGATTAGGGTCAGGATTTTTATAGGAGCAATTACTCCTCAGCTGCACGTTTTCAGTCATTCATTTTTCACTGATTTGTTCAGCAAATTCTCTCTCGGTGAGGCTGATGTTTGTCTGGATGGAACGCAAGTGCCCGGTGCACACGCCTTGGGTAGCCTCTGTCTGGACCACGGGTCAGGGAAGTCCTTTTTTCCTTTCCCTTCCCTCCTATCTCCAAGTCAGCCTTTATGCAGAAGAAGAAAGAAGAAGAAAAAAACAATTCTAGGACACGTTTTCAGCGTCGTAATCACAGAAACCACAAGCCCTTGTGTGAAAATGTGCAATGATGCCCTTTGCCATCTCATTTTCGAACACTTTGAAAGTTCCAAGATACCTTCTTCTACTTTTGCCATCTCATGGAAAGATATATTTGTATTTGAAAATTTACACAGTATTCGTAAAAGCAGAGCAGAAAATAAAGTACATCGATGAGGGATGCCTGGGTGGCTCAGTCAGTATGGTGTCTGCCTTCAGCTCAGGTCACGATCCCTGGGTCTTGCGATCGAGCCCCACATTGGGCTCCCTGCTCAGCGGGGAGCCTGCTTCTCTCTCTCCCACTCCCCCCTGCCTGCGCTCCCTCTCTCTCTAACAACAAATAAATAAATAAAATCTTTAAAAAAAACCCCAAACCATCAGTGGGCAACAGAGACCTCCACGGAGGGTGGGGGGCGGCGGGGAGCAAGCAAATGTGAAGAAAAGTTCTCAGCTCTCGAGTCATGCAGGCCTGCTGATGGCCGTGGCCAGGGCACCTGCCTTGGGCCTCAGTCTCCTCATCCACAGACGGGGCCTCCTCTAACACCTGCCCAGCAGCAAGGTTGTCAGCGATTTTGAGATCACGTAAGTGAAGCACCTACCATAGTGTTTGGCATATTACATTCATAATAAATATTCATGATGGAAAAACCCGAAAAGCAATAGAAAAAAGCCTGGTTGAAATACTTGAGCGATAAACCACTTTCTTCCTTCTGTGGGTTATCCGCGCTTCACTCATCGGCAGGGGGTTCCAGCCACGACCAGTCCCATGCCCCCCGTACAGGTCAAGAAAAGGCTGCCCCATCCGGGTTGGGTTCCGCTCCCCCTGTCCCCTCAGCCGGACTTCCTGTCACAAAATACAACTTCCACGGCTGTGCCCGGTGGCCACTTTGTCACAAACCAGAAGATTCCGTACGTGCGTCCTCCGTCCGCCGATGGATTTGCGTATCCGGTTCTCCAGTCAGTTGGCCTCGCTCCGTGCACGTAGGGCTTCGTTTTCCACCGGGTCCCCAATTTCAAAGTGTCCATGGGGCCTGGGCCCTTTGCCAGAGAACCACACAAACGGGGCCTGGAACTCTTCTCACAAAATCTAACCAAAAGATCCCCCTGGCCGAGGTCTGGGTGTCAGCTGGAACGAAGGAGCTGAGACGAGGGCCAATCGCGGGAGGGGCAGCCACGGGGACACCCGGACGAGGGGCTGTCCCGGGGCCTGCCCGAGATGGTTGGCAGAAGCGGCCAGGAAACGCTTCCTTGGAACCGCGTGAACACGGGCAGCACCTCGAGCAGGTGTCTGTGCAGGTGCACAGAATTTCCCGGCCCTTCTCAGCTCTCCACAGGGGTCCTGGCCTCTGTGCACCACAGCTCTTAGGGGTGGCCTTGTGGGGCCCCTCTTTCTGCTCAGTGTCTTGGGAGTTCTGGCAAATTGTCTCGGCCCCAGAAATGCAACACTGGAGTAGTCAAACCCCACCATGGGGCTCCTGTTCGTGCATGGGGCTAATGTGCAAGGAAAAACCTCACAAGGCCCATACCGGGGTGGCTCTGGGCTTGAATTCACGGGGAAGGTCCATGAAGCTCCCTGGGGGAGGAGGAGAGGAGATTGGAACAACAAACCTTCTCTCTCAGTGATGGGGGGTGTTTTGGCAGCAGTGGTGGGGGTGGGAGGCTGTGCTAACATACACAGGTGACTGGAACCACCCAGGATCAGGCCATGACTGTCCATCACATTCAGTCATAATCGTGGCTGTAGTTTAGGGCACACACGCACCGTCCCAATTTATTCCTCAAACTGGTCATACTCTCTTCATTTTGTACATACCAAAACTGCTGTTTAGGAAAACCAAGGGATTCATCCAAGGTCCCAAGGTGGCAGTTGGCAGAATCAGAAACAGAGCCTAGGTCCGTCTGACCATGTGCCCTGCTCCTCGCCAACCCCCAGAGGCTCCTTCCTCATGGCCCCCCGACTGTCACCCCATTTTCCCGGACACACTCACCGTCCTCCACAACACCGAGGGTGTGCACGTTCACGTCTTCTGCCCGAGGTGACCTGCACCTCCTCTCGGCTTTACTTATCATGCTCTATAGATTCTCGAAAACCCTCTGAGGGCTCCTCCCAGCCCGGGCTGAAGCCACGCGGCGGCTGCGAAGGCACCTGCTCACCACGAGCAGAGGCTGCCGCCGTGGCTCCTCCCCCCGGAAAGCATGTTACTAGGCAGCATTTTCAACACAGTCTGTATTAGGTGTTTAAATATTGGGGAAATTGGAGAATTGAGATTTTAGACAAAGGTTTGATTATCTGCGTCTAAAAAAAAAAAAAGGTCTATACGCAAAGTGTTTTAACGGGATCCCTTCTCACTGGGATCGTCATCAGGGCTTTGTGCAAAGGTCCTGACTCTCCTCTCCTTCCCATCACATGGAGGTAAGGCAGGGCTGTGGACGTGCCTCGGCCAGTGAAATGCGAATGCGGAGGCGGGTGTGTGTCGCTTCTGGATGGGAGTTCCATGTAGCGCCACAGCTGGGCAGGTGCTCAGGACGGTGGTCCCTGGAGAGCCCCTGGACCACCTCATCAGCACTGGTGGACTAGACGATGACCCTGCAGGCCACACCCCGAGCTGGATCTCAGCAGCCCGAGAGGGGAGTCCCCCGGCCCGCCCCACTCACCTCCCACCTGCCAGTGGGCATGGGGTGCTCGGCTCTTTGCCTCTTGAAAAAAACGAGGGTCATTTCCTGAAACAAAACCAGGAGACCTCAGCCAAGCCAGTCAGTAATTCCTCCCACTTGCAGTCTGCCTCGGTGCCAGTGTGGAAAACTACTAGGCTGGAGGAAACTTTCCCCTCTCGTAGCATTCGTACTTGGTCTATAAAAAAGGTCACAGGGACCCCAGGGAGGCTGTGCTGTGGGAGAGCTGGTCCTTACCTCCCACCTGCACCCATCCTTCCGCCCCCACCAGAAAACCCTGCTTCCGAATGGCATGCTTATCCTTCCTTTTTTTTTTTTTTTTTTTGGTCTTTTTCCAGTCCCATGAGCTGAAGCAATTTTTAGGGGAAAGACATTGATTACAAAGGACAACTCTAGTGATCGGATGTGAAGATTAATGAAGAGGAAATGCCCTGAGCACATGAGCCAGGAGTGAGTGAGTCTCAAAAAGGTAGGGACAGCCAAGAGGTAGAAACAGCCCACGCGTGTGTCCAGGTTGGAAGGATAAACAGGATGTGGGGTCGCCCTACAGCAGAGTGTGAATGAGCCTTGGAAAGGAATGGGATCCCGACACCTGGCCCAGCATGGATGGGCCTCGAGGACGTGATGCCCAATGAAAGATGCCCAAGGGGTCAGGAGAAGTGCTGTGTAATTGCACTTACACGAGGTCACTGGCGTAGCCTAATTTTAGGGACAGAAAACAGAGCAGAGCTCTCCAGGGGCTGGCAGAGGGGGAATGCAGCATTCGTGGGTAGTGGGAACAGAGTTTCCCACATGGAAAAGCCATGTTTGCTGAAGCTGGCTGGTCCTGGAGAGGCCACTGAATGCCCAAAGCACAGTCCCCTCTTGCGGCAGGTGCCCAGTAAGGCTTTCTGCGGTGTGGCAGGTGTGCTGAGGAAGAGAAAGAAATGGTCTGATGGTAACATAGTAGCAGGCACAGCAGAGAAGTCGCTTAGGAAATGCCAGTTGAATGAATGAAGAGGTGAGTGGACGAGTGGGTGAATGTCAGGTGCCAGGTCCCTAGAGTCATAGCCCCATCAACTTCCCAAAGCAGACAGAGTATGTGTGTCCACGCAGTGACCCCTCCGAGGGATCACGGTTACCAGCACACGACAGGGATAAACGAACAGAGGACTGGCTCGTAATCACCGATCTCAGCGTTGCCCTCAGGGCAGTCACAGGTAGGAAAAGAACAGGCAAGGTTGGATCTCCGCAGTTCGCTTTGGAGGGTGAAGTAGAAGCTACCTATCTGTGTAGAACCCGTCTGTGATCCGTGGTGCAGCATCTCTGAGGATTTTCCTGCTGCACGTTGGTAAATTCTGATCTAGGACAAAGATTTTATTTTCACGGAAAGAGTCCGTGATAGAGCCTTCTGTGTTCTAGGAATGATTCAACACACAAGCTGAAGTTTACAGCCTGCTAGTGCCTGTCCTCATGTAATTTCTTCTCGGTCTGTACCAAATGCTCTTACAAATGAAGTTTTATGATGATTGTTCCCACAATAACTGGAACCAGAACAATTAATTTTTTCCTGAGATTAACACTTAGGGAGATGGTCTTAATGGATACAGGAAAATTTAGAGTGAACATGTCGAATGAACGGTTTTTTTTTCTATGAGGGCAGGCAGAACACTCATCAGATACATACGATGTCTGTGACAAATCCATGCTAACTGAACTACTGATATTCATGTAATTCATATACTATGTTCATGGAACTCACCCATCTTTATGTCATAGATATGCAACTAGAATATTTATATAAACAAAATACTATTTGTAACAAAGTAATCTTGAATTCTTCAGTAAACTTGCTATCTAAAGGCATACCACACATTTTTAAAGCAAACTACTGATATTTTGAAAGGAGACGATGATTTTCTAATTTATCTGTTTTCAATAATCTAGGAAACGATGTATGTGTAAATCCTGTCAATTTATAGATTTTGGTCTGCACAGCCAACTTGCAGGTACTTATCTCTTTTTAGAAACTTCTCCTGGAAATGGGGTTAACTGCATTTCGCAATAGGTTTTTCTCTGGTCCAAAAATTTTGCTACCCATAGCACTTGTTCATTGGACCTAAGAGAACCTCGAGTTCTTCACTTAATTTTATTCTCTAAGGAGTTAGAATCCTCAATTAAATCAGTTGAACCTCCTTACTGAGCCTACATGGGTTTCCTAGGACAGCCATACCAAAGTGCCAGGGTCTGCGTGGCCAGAGCATCATCTCCCAGGTCTGGAGACTGGAAATCCAAGCTCAAGGTGTCAGCAAGGCCATGCCCCGTCTGAAACCCCTCAGGCAGCCTTTTCTCACCTCTTCCCAGCTCCTGGTGGTTGGCCGGCAAGCTCTGGTGGTCCTAGGCTTGTGGATGAAATCTCCAGTCCTCCTTGTTCTCGTGCGCCCTCCTTCCTCCCTCCCTCGAGCCGTGTGTGTGAATTCTTCAGTGCAATTAGGAACCCTTCTTAACAATCTCCAGTCACTATCTCCTCTCAGCCATTGCTGACAACCAACTGGCTTCACCTTCAAACTCAACTAGAACACAGTTCCAAATTCACTCTCAAACTTGCAAAAGTGAGACTTTTTCTGACTCCTCTATGGGTTTTTCACCAAAAGTCTTTATAAGCAGTTATCCTATGGCCTTTGATGCTCACAGATGTCAGACTCCTCAGAATCTGCTCTGCTGGAAGTTTTCTGCTTTGCGACTTCTCCAGCCACAAGGTAGAACACAAGACAAATGGACTGGTGGCCCAGGAGTGTCCTGGTGGTTATACCAGCCTCATTCTAATAAGCAAGATGCTACCTTTCCTGCCATCCTGCTCTCTCAATCCTCAAAACTCCACCTCCTTCCTATGCAAGATATTGAATTTCTATCTTTTAATTGACCTCTCTGACATCTGATTGCTTTAAAATCAGAACTGTTTGGTATTGGTTGGGACTTAGAGTTGTTAGGACAAAAATGCATTGATCTGAGTCTTAAAGGCTGCAAGGAACAGACAGGCTGATGTCACCATCCAGAAGGGGTCCTTGGAAGGTCAGCTACGGGACACGCAGGGTCTCTAAGTTTCGTAGACCAGGGAAGGCAGCCAGATGTAGGTAGAAGTAGGGCAGGGGTTCCCCACGATCCAGAATACAGCCTCAATCACGTGCACCTGCTTCTCAGGGTTCACCCTCATTTTATAGGGCTCCAGAAAGGGGATTCGAAGGGTGCCTGAGTGACTCAGTGGGTTAAAGCTTCTTCCTTCGGCTCAGGTCATGATCCCAGGGTCCTGGGATCAAGCCCTGCATCGGGCTCTCTGCTCAGCAGGGAGCCTGCTTCCTCTCTCTCTCTCTCTGCCTGCCTCTCTGCCTACTTGGGATCTTTGTCTGTCAAATAAATAAATAAAATCTTAAAGAAAGAAAGAAAGAAAGAAAGAAAGAAAGAAAGAAAGAAAGAAAGAAAGAAAGGGGATTCAATGGGGTGGTTTGCCACCATCCAATATGGTGGACCAGCATCAGACGGAAACTCCCACCAAGTCCATTGGGACTCAGCTGGACTTCTTCCCGGTTTGTGCTCTATTACGCAGGAGGTCTTCTGTGTTTCTTCCCATGCACACAGCACAGTCCATAACAGCTTTGTTGGGGAGAACATGTTGCCATCAGCATTCTTAAAATGCAACAGGCATCTAAAGCTTCAGAGACTTTTCCAGAAGTCTTTAGGAAACACGGTAACCCCTCTTGCACTCCCGCTGACAGTGTTACAGGGCGCTGACCTACCTTATCGGATAAGCAGAATCATTTGACAGATATTCACAAACGTGTGGCAAGTTTGTTCTCATGGTTCCCATAATCCTTTTGCAAATCCGAACCCGACCAGCATGTCAGCCCTTCCCTCCCACACTGTATCACAAAGCTTCACATTCCTAGATTTTATTTTTCACAGGCTAACCCTGTTAGTCTCTATTACCTCAATTTGCAGATTGATATACAGACGCTAAAAAGGAAGAATGCGTCCAGATCCCACAGTTTGTGTATAACCATTAGGGCAGCACGTTGCCCATGCCGAGGCTAATCCCTGTTCATCCTCAGATGGTCTCGGAACCAACGAGGGACATCACGTTCCCAGTACTTTCCAACTGAGTCAAGTGGCTGTGGTTGGGGAAAAATTCGAGTTATACCAGATGCACTTTCATGTTTCCAACAGGGTCACAGCTTCTGTGGTCAGACTCCGGGGAAATGAACTAGGAAATGCTTCTGACATCATGATGGGCAGAGGACTCCAGGGCGGTGATCTCTCCCATTAGGTGTGGTTTTTCCATGTGGAAAGAAAGCAGTCACCTAGCCAGCAGCCTCAGACTGGTCCGTGGCCAGTAGGAACCATCCCCACATCATGGCAGACGTCATACGTGGAAAATGAGCCTACATCATTTTGTCCTGTCCCAGGAAGGGTACTCGTGAATGACTGGGCGGTTGGGAGTGATGGAGCAATAGGCTTCCAGCCTGTCCCAGGGGAGGCCTTGCGATGTAATGACTACCCACAACTGTACATTTCCTTTAGTTCATTTGCTTGTTTACGTTTGGGAAGTTTTGTCGTTTTTTGTTTTTTTTAACGGAAAACCAAGCCAAAAAGGAATTTTTTTTTTTTTTTTTTTTTAGCCTAAAGATGGTAGTTTCCCATTCTAGAAAAACATACTAGCTTAAAATTTGCGTTAATGTCCTTGGGCTTCTTGCAACACGTTCTAGTCTTCAGGTAATAATAGCAGATGCTCATCAAGCCCTTGTTACGTGTCGGCTGTGATGTCCAGCTTCACCGGATTCCTCCAACAATCCAGTGGGGAAGGAACGGTTACCCTTTCCTGTGCTGCAGATGAGGGAACCCGAACTCAGAAAGACTCGTACCCAGAGTCAACCAGTAGCGGCCGGAAGCCCACACTCATGTGCCCACAGGACAGGGGAGAGAAAGTCCACACTTCATAACCTTCCCGTCCACGCCGGCTTCACTCAAGTTGGAAACAAGCACGTTAGAGCAGGAACCCTAAGCATTTTGAATTGTTGCAGGTTATGCATGGGCCCGAACCCTATTTTCATAAAACTTTATAACGTTTCATAACATTCCATAACGTTTTCCTTCCCAAGACCTTCTTCAGACCTCGCCACGTGCTTTCGGGGGCGAGACACTCCACTGTTCTGTGAAAACAAAGGGGTGACTGGACAGGCGGAGGCCGAGCCTCCGGCCTCCGAGATCCTTGTCCACCCCGGGACTGCAAGGCCAGGCTGTCTGCGAGTCCCCTCTTTGCAGCTCTTGGAAACTGTCCCTTTGCTTTAGATTTCCGGCCAATATCCTTCCCCTGGTGTCCAGAGAGAAAGCAGAACTATCTATTTCTGGGTGTTCTGCACAGAGTGAAAGCCCGCCCGTGCCCCACATGTCAGAGGACCCAGACCAGGTGTCCCCGCCACCGCCAGGCTCCCGCCGAAAGAGGAAAGCCCTGTGCCTCCCGACCGTCAGTGGAAGAGCCGGTGCCGGTCACTGGGGCGTGAGACGGCAGCCGTGGAAGGCTGGGCAGAAAGTGTGGGGGGGACAACACGAGCCCACTCCCCTTGGCCGCTGCCGTCCACCGTTGGGGACCATCTCCCTCCTCCGCACTGCCTGGGTCGCGATCCCCGGCGGGCGTCTGAGACAGCAAGTTTCTGGGATCCTCTCAGACCTACTGACGCAGGCTCTGTGGGATGCACCCAGGACAGTCAGTGACCAGATGGGGATCAACGCCTACTTCACTACCCCCAGCTCGGCTTCTGCCCCCAGCGGCCCGAAAGCCCAAAGTGAAAGCGGCCCCTCTCACGTGCCACCCAGCCTGGCCCGATCCCCGGGGTGCGTGACCCCCAGCCCCGGAGAAGGTTGCAGGCGAGAAGCTAGAAGGGACGTCAAATCTAGAAGCGGTTTTCCGCAGGAACAAGGGGGAAAGCGCCAAATGCAAAGGCCCTGAATCTGGAGGCCCGTCTGGGAAACAGGATGCGGCCAAAATGACGAGCGGGTGTCAGAAGCAGGAACGCTGGTCCGTGAGGATCCGCGCAGGCCTAACCGCCCCTCCGCCCCACCCTGCGAAGTGCAGGAGAAACGGGGCGCCCCCAGCTGGTGCCTTGGGAACCGGCGGCTTCCTGTCCAAGGGCCACATCAAAAGTCGTGGAACCGGTTTTTATTTTTCTGTGAGTCTAGCCTCTGGGGCTCTGCATCCCCCGCAGGAACCCCCGAGCTGTTTATGCCTCTGGGTCCACGGGCGGGCCTTTCCCCACCAGACCGGCTCGGGCGCTGTGTTGACGAGGCTGGTTGTAAATCCTTCAGAGCCAGCAGCCTGGACCCTCACGGGGCAGACGCCTGCCACCGTCCTCATGAGGCCCGCGCACCCAGTGCCCCGGGCATGCTGCTGTGACTTCCCACCCGGGCCAGCGCCGCGGAGGTGGGAGAAGCTGAAGCGAGCCGGCCCGGAGGCTGGGACTCCCACACGGAGTCCCAAGGGCAAAGACTGACTTGGGGCGGACAGTGAGTCCCTCCATATCCGCACCGGTTGGGGCACCTGTCCACTTGGGCGGTCTTATTCTGTGTGCTCGGTCAAGGTGAAACCCAGGCGGTGAACAGCAGGCGGGACTAGGCAGGCGTTTCCCTGGGCAGGAGCTGTTGGCGGAGGAGCTCCTGACTGCCTCCTTCCTGCAGGAGGTCTGCGGGCTCCGAAAGACAGGAAGGCCAGGGGAGAGGAAGAAAGAAACCGCCGTCGGCTTCCCTGCACTTAATTTTGGTCCCCTTTGGTAATGGTCTTCTTGTCAAATAAAGGAGGCCTTTCCTCACCCCAAAAATATCACCAGCTTGTTCTCGCCTGCCTCTTTAGTAAAACAAGCTGACACAGTAGCACCCAAAGTTTAAACAGCATAAGCTCCCAGGTTGCTTCCGACCTGTGGGGCGGCGGGCCCCGGGCATCCTGGCAGCTGGGTCCTTCCTGCTAGGTGCCGAGCTCTGCCCTGTGCTGCCGGCAGAGCCGAAACCCGGCCCCCCTCCACGGGGCCCCCCTCAGTGGACAGCAAGCAGCCTGGTCTCAGTCAGCTCCAGCCGCTATAAGAAAACGCTACGGCCCAGAGGCCTGAGCTGCACACAGGTGTTTCTCCAGCTCTGGGGGGTCCGAGGTCATGGTGCCCGCAGGTCCCATGTCTGGGGAAGGCCTGCGTCCTGGTTCTTACACTGTGTCTTCCGGCTGCGTGTCCTCACTTGAGCCCTGCCGTCAGGACGTCGTCTAACCTACTTACCTTCCAAGGGCCCCCACCTCCAAATACAATCACATCGGGAATTGGGGCTTGAACATTAATTTGAGGGGGACACATTCAGTCCACGGCAACCTGGTCATGAGTTTGTTTAACAAAGACTGGTCCTGTTGAGGAGGGGCTGGTCAGCTCAGCTGGGGAAGACAAACCCCTGAGATGGGTTTTGAGACACGTGTAGGAGTTTGTTAAGAATGAAGGACATGACACACCGAGGGAAAGGGGATCCTACCCAAAGGTTTAGGTAGTTGCAGTTATTCTTAATCGTTCAAAGAGCAAAACAATAAGCCAATCCATCCAATAAATCTCTCCTCCACGAAGCGTTTAAGGCACTCAAATGGGAGTCCCTCAGGGAACAGCACTGAGAAGCGAGTCCCTGCAGACTCCAGAGCGACCGTTCTGCTATAACCGACCTCCAGAGATCTCCGGACGGACGGAGAAGTGTTGAGTTGTTTTTAGAATGTCAGCACTGCGGGGGATGTAGGTCTCGGCGAGTTTAGGACGGCAGGGAGGTCTAGAAGCCTTATGGCCATCTCAAGCCACCTCCATCTGGGACAGCCTCAGTGCGCATGTGCTCTGCCTGCTGCGGTGTCCTGAAGTAGGAATTCAATACAGGTGTGAAGGGAGCCAGGCGGGGGAGAGGCGGAGAGAGGCAGGCCAGTCCCGCAGGGGCTCCACCAGCGTTCAGAGATGACGGGGGCAGTCACGGGGAAAGCACGTTGCTGGCACCCAGACATTTAGGCGCGAGTCCCACCTGCCAGACAGTGAGTCCTCTGAGCCTGGGGACGGTTTCTCATTGATCCGTCAGGCTGCCCTAACAAAATACCACAGACCGGGCAGCTTCAATGGCAGGAATTTGATTGCTCCCAGTGCTGGATGCTGGAGGTCCGAGGTCAAGATGTTGGATCTCCAGAGGCCACTCTCCTTGACACGTAGATGCCACCTACTTGCTGTGTGCTTGCTGTGTGTCCCCCTGCAACTCGCCCCCACCCCCGCCCCCGTGCACATGCATCCCTGGGCTCCCTTCCAGTTCTTGTAAGGACATCAGTCAGACAGGATTAAAGCCCAACCCTGATGACCTCATTTTACTTCCGTCACCTCTTTTAAGACCCTATCACCAAATATAGTCACATTTTGAGGTCCTGGGGTTAAGAGTTCAATCTATGAATTTGGGAGGACACAGTTCAGTCCATAACAATCCCCCCATGAGCCCAGAACCGAGCACAAGCACCTGACCCATTGGTGGGGGGAGGGCTGACATGTACTGATTCACTCAACCTAAACATCTTTTTACTTCCACTGGACTCTGCTTGGCTCTAGAAAAATGGGCTAACTTGTCAATGGTGTATTTACAGAGGCTACACATTAACAGACACTTTGAGAGCAGGAGGGTCTACGAATTAGGCTGGGGAGGGCGGAGTGCCACGGAAGGAGGCAGTCAGGAGCTCCTCTACAAACAGCTCCTGCCCAGAGAAACGCCTGCCTAGTGTCCCACCAGCTGCTCACCCCCTGGGTTTCACCTTGACTGTGCACACAGAATAAGACCGCCCAAGCGGACAGATGCCCCAGCCGGCGTGGATACGGAGGGACTCACTGTCCACCCCAAGTCACTCTTTGCCCCTGGTGTCACCTGCGGCAAATAAAGGCAGAGCTGACTGCTCCACACTTGCTTTCTTCATCATACACGCAAGCCTCCAGGCGAAGAAGCCGCAGCCGCGGAGAGCGGACAGCCCTGGAGGAGAATGTGAGCGACACAGCCTCTCCTTTCTGAATTTCTGGTTGAGCTGGGACAATGCGGTCATGCTTGTCCCCGCCACAGCTCCCCCGAAGGCAGACACATCGTAAACAGGAAGAACACGTAGAAAGCAGGATGAACAGGCACCAGGAAGTATCCACTGTTCCTTGGGGCCGAGCTCGGTCCTGCCCAGCAGGTCCCTCTGCAGAAAGGAGGCGTCGAGCCTGGGTTTCTGCACCAGCTGTGGGCACTAACGCAGGTCACCAAGCCCGCGCGTGCATTTTTCCAGCTGCCGGAGAGCTTGCAGGTTACCCGAGCTATTTATTTTGCACAGATGCGGGAATGGACCCCGTGCCGGGTGCCTCACAAGCTGAGCCAAGGGGGCAGATCGGCCTCTCCTCATGTCCAGGGGCTGGTGCTTCCTGAGGTCCCATCAGAGGCCTTGGGGAACTCGGAGAAAGCCCTAGTTGTGGGGTCAGGCCAACAGAGGGGGGCCGGCCCCTGTGGGGACTTTGCAGTGACCTTTCTGCATTACCAACCTGTGCAGGCAAGGCTCGATGCACACCTGTCCCCTTGGGGTCTGGTGAGGAATGAGCAGGAGAGGAAACATCGAGCCTTCCCCGGCCGGGCATAGGCCAGGCATGACTGAACGAACGTGGGGCCATTTCCTTCTCGTTCCTCTGCCCCATTCTCCCAGCAGCTCTCCGCCCACAGTCCTGCCTGCTGTTGCTGTCACGGGCAGGCTCCCTCTGCCTGGAGACCCCCCGACTTTCCTCCCATGTGCTCGGGCCTGAAACTGCCTTCCTGCTCTGCTGCCTCCTACAACTTTGCAGAGAAGCACACGTGTAATCACGGATGGCAGCTCTGCGGCTGGTTCGGCGGCGGAGGGGGCGTCTTCGGGCGGCTCCAGGCCCGGTCCTCTCGGCGGCACCGCGGGAACCATCGTGCCTGCTTTATAAATCCGTGCGCATGAAGTGAACACGGCCAGCACCTGCCAGGCGGTGGGCACTGAAGACACGATGGCTGTCGGCTGCTGGTGGGACTACTCAGGTCCAGCTCAAGGTCCACGTGCTCTGCAAAGCCTGAGTCTTCCTGGAAATCAGAAGCCGTTAGATGCAGTTCGACACTTACTGGGTCTCGGTCATGAGCTCGGCGGATCGCGTGTCACCCGCCGGGCTGTGCGCTGTGTGTGGAGATGGTGGCCGTGGGAATGGGAGGACGCTGCTACTCTGGGTCATGACAGGCAAGATTAACTGTCGCCCTCAGCAGCCGGGCTGTCCCAGAGGGCCCCACGGACAATGCCCACGGCGCGTTCTTCCAAGAGTGTCGCTGGAAGCACCACCATCCTTTCAGGTGGGCTTCAGATCTGCTGAGGGGGCATGGGTGTTGTCCCTCCTATTATTTAGGAAGACGCCAGACACTGACCTTCAGGTTGACAGGAGTCTGGCTGAGGTTGTCCCTCAGGGAGGACATAGGCAAGGTCGAAAGCTTCGAATGTAAAGGGTTAAGCATGACATGATGATGTCCCTGTGCCCTCCCCTCCGGTTTAACACAAATATCCACGTAAGCCTTGGGGGAAACCAACCGGGGACCAGCCTGGAGGAGGAGGACATCCCAGAGGTGGGGAGGGGAGCTGTAGCCGTGGCCTCCAAGGCCCCGGGCCTAAACCCACCAGTGCCCTCTGTGGACCGCCTCCCGGGACAGTCCTGCCAGGTCTCGGTGGCTCAGAGCCCAGCAGGGCTCTCCAGCTCCTGGGGGGACAATGAGAGCGAGGGGGCGGGAGGCAGAGGCTCGTGTGTGGCGGAAAGGGCTTGGGCTCTGCTGTCACGGCCGCCCGCCCCTCCTGCCGGCCTGACCTATGGCGTGCTGTGTCTCTGGGCCTCGCCCATGGTGGGCAACGTGCTGGGGCAGCAGCACGCTCATCATGTCGCCACTGCCACTGACAGGGGACCCTGGTCCCAGTCTCCTCAGAGGAAGGGACCCCCGGCTCGGCTCGTCTTCACCGTGACCTCGGCCTCCTCGTCTGAAAGTCGCTGTCCAGCTCCGGGATGCGGGGCTCCCGTCTCTCAGCAAGGCCAGCCTGTCTCGGAGGTGCGGACGGGTGGCGGGGTGGCGGCGAGGGAACAGGCACGTCCAGAACCTTCGTCGGAACTGCGGGCTGGCCTCAGGAGACAGCAGCCTCCTCAGCGGGGCACTGAAGGCACATCGGACCGAGGCACGGAGCCGGAGCCATTCTTGCCGGCTCACTGTCCATCCCAGCCAGTTAGGGTACCGGGAATGGCGCTCCTGGGGGCTCAGTGTGCAGCTGGACTGCGCCCCAGGGCCTCGGGTGGCCTCGAAGAGAGGGCAGCCCCAAGACGGGACGCGGGCCGGGAGCTGAGCCCTGGCTGCAGGTTTGCCATTTGCCTGCGGGGGGGCACGGCCTGCCCGGTGTGCGGCGGGTCTATGGCACCCGCGCCAATAAGAGGTTGAGATGCGGTCGTTGAGGCGGGGAGGCGGGGAGAGAAGATGCCGGCAACATTTCCCGTGGCTCCCATGGTCCTCGGGCGTGGCAGGACGTGTGAGGTTCCCCTAGGGATCGGTCCTCTTCCTGAAGCACTCTGCTGCCGGGATGTGGCCACCAGGGGGTGGCAGACAGTTGTGGCTAAGACTTGGATCCAAAGAGATGCCGCTGGGCCCCCAGCTCGGTCCCTGTTCCCACGCTTGTCTCGCAGCAACTGCACCCTTCCCCACGTGGCCCATCGAGACAGGCCTGAAAGCCTGAAAGCCTGAGGTGCGTTTGATCTCGTCCATTAACCGGGCCTCAGCTGATGCATGTTGGCCGTATCCGAGGTTTGTGGCTGATGGTTTCGGTGGTGGCGTCTCTTACTCTTCAGAGTCCCAAGCCTCCCACGGTAGGGGAGGTGTCCTTCCAGCTGTGGCCCCACCAGATGTGCTCTATCCTCTCTGGGGCAGAAGAGCCAATGTCAGGCATCTCTTAGGACTCAGCTCTGCTTGGGATATTTTTTTTTTAAATGAAATCCGTATTCACATTTGGGGGTCCTTCCCTACCTCACGAGGTTACCAAGAGAAAGTAGAACATGTGAAGCGCTTTGCACACTGTCTGAGGTCATAAACAACACAGGATGGTCTTCCGCTATGATGCAGCTTTTATTTGAATTATAGATATGGCTGAGACTTTGGGAATTCGTCAACTGTAAAACTTTACATTATCTATGTTATCCACCAAATATTGCCACATAAAGACCCATCGCTGTCGTAGTCCAGCAGAGGCAGATGAACATGGCATGAATATGCATATAAATGTAATACGTTGTACTAAGTAAAGATTTCTACAAGCTGTTTAGAGAGAGTGTAATTGTGCAGGTGTGGAAATTAAGGAACACAGGGCGAGTCATTTATGTCAGAGTCACTGTCTCCAAACTGACGGAGGCTTCAGGGTGGAGGTTGGTTGAAGACTTCAATGTGCCCTTGAATGAAGTAGCAGGTCACCCACCTACAAACCAAGGGGGACTCTCTTCAGAGGTCACCTAGACCCTGGGTTCAACATTAAAAATGTGAAGACAGGGGGCGCCTGGGTGGCTCAGTGGGTTGAAGCCTCTGCCTTCGGCTCAGGTCATGATCCCAGGGTCCTGGGATCGAGCCCCTACTTGTGATCTCTGTCTGTCAAATAAATAAATAAAATCTTTAAAAAGAAATGTGAAGACAAGTAATGCATCACTCTGAAAAATCCTTATTCTCAATGGGAAGTATTTTCTGTACCGCTGGATATGTATGTACACACATGCATATTTCATATATTTGAAAGCATATTTATGTATCATGTATCTTCTCTTATTACATTGCTGATAATAAAGTCACATTGAACCATGGTGATTACAGTTCAAACTGGTGAGCACGAGGAAGACCAGGTTCTGTCTCTACCGCTTACTCCCTCCGCCTGTGAGACCTTAATCAAGTCACCGTATTTCCTTTTGTTTGATGATTGTTTCTGCATCTGGAAAGTGAACTGGCTGTGTGAGACGCCTCTCTACTTCTTTTCCTCCCACTCTTCAAGTTTTCCAACTGTATCACGGCACTGAGATTTGTTTTTTTTTTTTTTTAAGATTTTATTTATTTATTTGACAGAGATCACAAGTAGCAGAGAGGCAGGCAGAGAGAGAGGAAGGGAAGCAGGCTCCCCGCTGAGCAGAGAGCCTGATACGGGGCTTGATCCCAAGACCCTGGGATCATGACCTGAGCTGAAGGCAGAGGCTTTAACCCACTGAGCCACCAGGAGCCCCTGGCACTGAGCTATTATAAACTGATCTTATATGTAACTACCAGTCTTTTTTTTTTTTTTTAAGGATTTTATTTATTTATTTGATAGAGAAAGACAGAGAGAGGGAACACAGACAAGGGGGAGCAGGAGAGGGAGAAGCAGGCTTCCCTTCGACCAGGGATCCCAATGTGGGCTTTGATCCCAGGACCCTGGGATCATGACCTGAGCCAAAGACAGCCGCTTAACAACTGAGCCACCCAGACACCCTGTAACTACCAGTCTTAATCTGCAGTGCCAAAATCATTTACTAGATAAAAAGAGCATTCTTTTAGCAAAACAAGGGGAATCATCTGGTTTCCTATGCACTTCTCGGAGTTATTGGCTGCTGCCTTGTTAAAACCCTCATTCTTTTGCTGTCCCCATTTTTAATCTGTTTTCTGAGACCACTACAAACACTCTGTTTTTCAACACAATTCATCTCAAATAATTTTCTTGGGGAAGAGTAAAAGGAGCAGACAGAAGTAACAAATTTTAGGTCTTTATTACAAGCAGATGCAACCACGAATATTTCCATTAATTATCTGGTATCGTAGTACCAGGTACCATTAACTGATTACATCCATTTAGATACACCAGAGAAATTTCCAATTCTTTGCAGATTGTCAGAGTTTACTGATTGCATTCATACTTGACACGTGATCAAGGGAAAGTGGTGACTTATTTAACTAGTGATCATGATACAATATGGAATCACCTTCAGATAATATTGCTTAAACAATAACCTATGTGCTTCAATTTAACATTTTCTAATTTGTTAAAATTTAAGGATACAAAAACAACAAAGAATAGTCTGACATAGCGCCCACTGCAAGCCCAATCCAGAATCACATGACTCGGTGCTGTTGTATTTCTTCCGACTTTGTTTCTTGGTTGTACTTTGCTGTCCTGAACACCAATAATTCCTAGATGATCCCTCCAAATCATACCTTCCATATCAGTTATTAAATATTTACTGCATATACCATTGACTTTTAAAAGGAATTAGCTGGCTTCAGGCTGTAAAGACATAATGGCTTTAGAGACTCTTCAGCTTTTAATCATTGAACCCGATACTGCAATTAATCATACAATATCTAGCCTCAGATGTCTATCTGTTGAATAAACACATCCTGTTGAGTGCCAGATATAAGCTGGGAATTGTGGTCGAGTCTCAGGATAGAAAAGTCCAATAGAAATATAACGCCGCACAACTATGTAATCTTTCATTTTCTAGTAGCCACGTTAGAAAGGGTGAAATTTTAATAAATTTTATGGAACACAGTATATCCAATGTTATTACAATATGTAATCAACAAAAATACTAATGAACTACATTTTTTAAACTAACCAAAAAACAATCTGGTATGCATTCTACCCTTACAGCACAGCTCGCATGTGGGGGACACGGGACTACGGTCACATGGGAAAGAGCAGGTGTGGAGGCGGGGTGTGACTCCCACATCGTCAGAGGGGAACTGGGGAGCGGTGTCCTGGCCGGGAATTTGGGGGTTAAGGGGCCAGGATGGGGCGAGAGGCTGAGAGAGAGGAAGCTGCTGGGGGCAAGAGGGAGAAACCAGCAGGCAGCCTGGCCCGAGGAGACAGGTGGAAGGTGGCCATGCATCAGACGCAGTGGGCTGGGAGGCCGCCTGGACGGGGGGCACGACAGATGGGAAGGTGGAAAGTCTTTGGGAGATGGATTCGATTCGTGGAAGTGACCCACCGTCACAGATTTGGGACCTGCCCACATCTGCAAGTCTCCTGACACTCAGACTAACGTTTCTGCGCACTGCACTGCCTCCAAGCCAAGTGCAGTTTGGGCCTGTTGCCGCTCTCGGTTTTATCAGAGCTCGAGTCAGTGACAAAACAGATCAGGGAACAGAGCGACACGCTAGGGAAAGTCAGAGAACCAGAAACCAGAGTGGGCGCGGAAATAAGAGCCCCCTGAGGACAACCAGAGCCAGGAATTACTGCAGACAGAGACACACGGAGGCTGCTCTGTACCCGATTTATTTCTGATCTAAAATCCCTCTGTTATCTCAACTTCTAGAAACAGAGGAGAGGACACAGAGAGACAACAACATAAAATAAGATATTAGCACACGAAACAGAGGGATACAGTTTGGGCTTGATGTTTTAAATACACTTTATTTCACAGTGTCAAGCTTGTGTTTGTCACCTGCCAACCTAGAGCAACAGATCACAAACCTACAACAGAAACGGCATCAGTTCGAGCGTGAGCAGCACACGCTTGTCGACATCGTATGAAGTATCTGAGCTGGTTTACAGCAAAAGGCACGAGTGTAGCAGAACCTGAGCCAGTGTCCTCCCCAATACTAGGATTTCTGGGAACAGAGGTCACCGCCTTCATCAGGGCACAGGTCACCAGAGCGCGAGCACTGGTAACCTGGGCACCGGGCGCCCACCACGTGGCAGGCACGGACCCAGGTACCTATTCCCACGACCTGGACTGCAGAAGGGTGTGTGAGCATCCGTGCTGTCGGTGGTGTGACCGACATGGTGGTGTGGCCGCCAAGCGCACGGGAGTCAGAGCGGCCAGTGCATGTACTCGGTCTGGGATCAGGGGCGTCTCCTCCTGCAAAGAAACAGCCCCCCATGCAGCTCTCGCCCGCCCGGGCCCTGGCATCATGCCAACACTGCAGGGAGGGTGAGGGCGGGGCCGCCCAGTCCAGTCCGCACACAGGGCCCAGGCCTCCCCCTCGGCCAGCGGGCTCCCGCAGCGAGCTGCCCCGGCGCCCCGGGCGGCCAGCCCACGCGACATTCCCCACTCCTGCAGGGACAGCATGGGAGCAGCGCGGAGAGTGATGGCATCGCAGCCCGGACGTCCTCAGAAGGGACAAGAGCCCGCAACTCTGCCTGACCTCTACTAAAAGGTCAGCCTTCGGCTGCCACCATGCAGAATAAAACCCAGGCAGCCGGGGCAAACACCGCCCCCACCAGGTGTCTCACAGACGGACTCACTGCCACGGCGCCCTCACAGCCGCTGCCCGGTGGCCAGATTCTCCTTCACCTACCACACTCTTCCTTCTACACTAGGTTCTTTCTTCATCCCCCTTTCCGTCAGACAGACAAGAAATCATCTCCCAGGGTGGTCCCTGCCACGTCCCATTCGGGCCAGTGACAAAACAGTGGCACGGGGTGTCGAGGGGAGGAACAAATCCTCTGCCATCTTTCCATCTGTCCACAAGACAGGGCATGAGATGGGACAGAAGGCGCTCAGGAACAAGCAAGAAGTGGTGCACCGTCCAGGAATCACTCAGCGGACCCGGGACCCAACCCCACGGTAACTCAGGACGCAAGGACAGGACGCGGAACCACGGGGAACACGCTCAGTAATAAACACTGCTAACCATCATGCGGCCGAGAATAACAGACGATTACTTATCCACACGTCACAGACAGGAAGTAGAGCAGAAATGATTTAGGAAGAACTATGATAATCTCTCACATTTATGTTCAACTTTATGTAAAAATGCATTTTACAACTATTATCTCCTTTGACTCTAAGCTCTATGAGGCAAATAAGCGGTTCCCTTACGTTATAGCTAAAGGGGGGCTCCAACAGGGGACGTCGTGTGCTGAAGGTTACACATACGTGGAGTGATAAGGCACAGCCCATCTGAGAATGTGGGGTTTCCCACGGGAAGCAACCCTCAGGAGGACCATTTCAAATATTACTGTATCTGTGTCACTGCAAGAAAAGACCTTTGACTCTGCCAGTCCACATCCCCCTTTGCCAACGTGAGGACCCCGTGCTACCAACACAAGGGACAGGTACCCCTCAGCCCTCAAGCCCACCACGGAGTCCGTTTGGACACCATGACATCTTCTCATCAAAGATGGACAATCTTTCCTTTTGTAACTTCTGTGTTTGATTTAGATTTTAAACAAAACCTCTTTAAGTGACTACGACTACAGTTAGGACCATCTACTTTTAAAGGCACTGAGGTAGTAGGAAATACTGCAGTCCATCTTTGTTAAGCAGAAAAGAACGGGCACACGTTTTTCTGCTAGAAGCATTAGTGGGACTTCGGGGTATTTTATTCACACTCTCAGAGTCTCCGTTTCCTCATCTGTAACACTGGGAGCAAGAGAAGTTGAAGGACAAGATTCACTGAGCACCGGCCACCTTCCACGGGCTACGCCAGGGCTCTGATAACTCACTGAGTCACCAGGCACCCTTTGAGATAAATGCGACTATCATTAGTAATTTACAGGGGAGAGCATTTAAACAGAAACATCAGGTAGAAACAGAAACTTTAAAGAACTCGTCCAAGGTGGAACACCAAGTGGGAGAACCAGGACTCACCAGCTGGCGGTCGGCCCGCAGCTGGTCGCCTCCGGCTGAGCGGCCCTGCAGCCCAGGGTCCACGTGTGAGGAGGAGATGAGACAACTCGCTTAGGATGTGAGCATGCGGCCCGGCATGCGGTAAGCACTCAACAAACCTTGGCAAGTATCAGAAAAAAACAAAATTATAATGTATCCTATAGCTGTTACTTGGCAATAAAACATACACATTATCATAAATATGTGAAATAACCATCACCCAACAGATATTTTATCATCCTATATCACCAAGCAGCTTTTGAGATTTATATATATATATTACTTTTTTCTGGATTAATGAAGCACCGATAAACTCAAGATAAATTGGAATTTATTCTGAACATACCATAAGGAGACAAGACTGTTAGGCAAATAGCCTTTCCGCCTGAACATACAGAGAAAATCGGTGGCATCTTTTCTTTTTCTTTAAGGTGCAATGATTTATAAAAATAAAAATTAAATTAGCAGAATAGTTACATATTCACACATAAAGTCATGAGCCACTACTAATTTAGACGGAATAAGTGACCATGGATAAACAGGTACTGAGAGTTTGTTCTACAGATCATATTTTCTTTAACACAGAAGTAACTGAGCCTCCTATTTGGAGTGGCTTTCCAAACAATCACTTTTCCCCCTGCTCGGGCTAGGGTATTTGTCCCTCTGACCTCATGCATGACTACCCTGAAAATAACGCCCCAGCTGGTAAAAGTAATGGATTTACTTTCTTGCCCATAAACTGGAAAAGGTGTCAAATGAAATCTCGGGGATAATGCTGAGTCATAACTACTCTAAACTAAGTCAGTACTTGTATATCTAGCACTTTAAAATACCTGAGCAAAGTTTTATATTAAATTACATGGAGCTTACCCACATAATATCAAATATCTGAATGTTTCCAAATTATCAGTTTGACTAAGTACCAATTTTCATTCTAATGTTTGACTGTTAGGTTAAATTAGTCTGTGTATAATGCCAAAATACTAAATGGTAACACATTCCAAGTAAGCCAATCTTTAAAATTATGTGTAAACCATAATAAAAACCAGTCTAACCCCACCCTCTCCCCCAAAAATCCTACTTAACAAAGATATGTAACTCACTACAAGGTGGTATCTGGAATATCTTCCAGGACAGCCTTTTCTTCAATCTAATACATCAAGAACAATACTATTATGGTTAAAATCTATTAGTACATTTGCAATTGTACACATGAATTATCATTATGATGAACATTTCTCTTCCTAAATGTGTGTCCGATAGGTATCTGGCAGTTACTTCGTGTCTCTACCTGATGGGCAAATTTTATATATACCATATTTTTATAATGGCCCATCTATTTAAAAGATCACTTTCTTGACACAGATCTGTTCAGTGAATGTAGTAATAAACCATGTAACATTGCAAAGGAAAAATAAAGCTTTATATGTAAATAACCGAAAATTGGGACCACAGTACAGGAAACAAAATCACATGGGAATGGAAGACATGAAAGAAACCATTATTATGTACGGGGCAGGGATTAGTCACATTGGTTCTTCACTTACCAACCTGGCTAAGTTTAGGCCCTGGACAAGCCTCAGTGAGGTACCCTAATGATTACGAAACTGTCAACTAAAAACTTGCGATATACATTGTGTAAGAGGCATAGATGCGTTTGTATAATGAAACTAAAATATTGCTTCACAATTTTGAGTATTGTAATGTATTTTTAAAAGTTTGCTCAATATTTATGAAAAAATATTATAATTTTATACGTTCAGAATGTAGGGCCAGTCACAAAGCTTACGATGTAACTGAAGAGTGTTGGGGAATTTCTGGGTCGCAAAATGTTAAATATCACAGACAGTAGAAACAGTGAAAGATTTTATTTTTTCTTTTACTTTCATCCAAACACACCCTTTTCTGGAAAACATAAAAGCATGCACATTGATGGCATTCTTATAAAGAAAATAAGTAATAACTAAGCTGCAAATCAATAATGAGAGTAACATAAACGTAGGCTTAAATGATATGTGAAGAGATTTACAGGTAGATACAGGATCTTAATTTTAGAAAATAATAATTCAAGTCATATCAGCACACGTTAAAAAGAAGCTTCTAATTTTTCAAATATTTTGATACAAAATTTTTAAACTAACAAATATATTTTATAGAACTTCTATGAGAATATAAGTATGTTCATAAGAAATATGATGTTCAAAGTGATCTTATACAGTTCAGTGTGGCTTCTTAAAATCAGCTATAATCAACATAATTCCAATGTACTACTTCTTAAAATTGAAATTTAGAGCATATCCATGATATTCAAAGTAAGTTGCCCAACTTACGTTTACTTTGATCTAATTAGAAACAGGTTCTAACTTTAGGATTGTTAAAAGAAAAATATTAACAAAGACATGGGATGGATTTAAATTTCACTTTACAAGTAAGAGAAAATGACAATTTGGCATGAGAACAATTTTCAGAAGTGTGACCTACACTGCCGTGCATAATTAGGCTGGCTGTGTCCTGCGGGGATGTGTGTACACATACTCACACTAATGTATACAGACAACTCACACTACCCCAGCGGTGCAAGGTGCTGTCTGACATGTTCTGCTCTCTGGGTCTGGAGAAAAACTTGGATGAAATTTCCTTTCTTTATTATTTTCATTTTGTTCATCATGATTCAGCTGGTGTGTTTCGTCTGGGGCACAGATAAATTTTGCAACAAAAATCCATGAAGCAGAAATGTTATCCTAAAGGACTGGTAGGCAATCAAGTTGAAGTTGTAATATCAACACAGAGCAGATCCAAAAAAGGTCATCCTCTTGCACATTCATTATTTCATGACTGAAAACTGAATTGTGTGATTTGTTTCCTGAAACACCGCTCTTGTTCGGAGGTGATATGGATTAATTATGTAGCCCCATTAAAAGTAATGAGAACTAAACAAATTCATTCAGGCCCGATGGATTCAATCTCCCTGGCTCGTGGAAGGTCGATCTCTTGACATGAGACCAGCGCAAACCGCCTCTGGCGCAGCCAGCAGGGCCGCTCACCAGAGCTTCCGTGAGGCCACTCTGCGGCAGGACAGACACTGGCTGGCTCTCAGCCCTCCTGCGCGTGTCCTGTGCCAGGCGCCGAGCAGCACGCGGCCAGTCATCCAAAGGAAGAGAATCCAAACACAGTGGAAACGGACCGTGATGACATGAAAAAGAACAACTTCCGAACTAAATGTTGTGCTAAACTCTAGAGTAACAAGCAAAGGCACGTGCTAGTAAATCTAGTCAGACGTCTGGAGGCTCCCATCACCTCAAATATCTGTGGACTCAGGTCCAACAAAGGTTCACACTGATTATCTTGATATAAAAAATAATAGGAAACCTGAAGGTTTTCAAGTAGTTATGGCACAGATGTTGGGAAGTACTAAGAGCTTAGCGTAACTCTTCAAAAAGCCGGGCAATGTAAAGTTCTGCTACAATGAATCAGGGTCACAATTCTAACTTAAACTTAATTCTCATATTTTATACATTATTCTTTTGTATACAATACAGGGTGTGCAAATTTAGCTGTTTCAATAAATATTAGAAATGTTAATTACTCTGCAAATATAAAGTAAAATCAGCTAATAATGCAATACAACAAAAGCATGCGCTAACCAGAGCTTCCTCCCCATGGACAATTCCTTGCCCTTTTCCTTGGTATCCCTCTTGATACTTACATACAATTTCCTTCACTCACTTGGAGAAATTAAGCAGAAAGCAAAATATTACATAGCTCCAAGATACTAAATACTTTAGTGATAAATGCTGGACTAGTCAAAGTCGTAAAAAACTAAAAGTAACAAATACAGTGAAATATACTGCGAATTAATGTTCATGAATGCAGCTATCTGAATTACAAAACAATAACAAATTATACAATCCTAGTAGTCTTCTGAAGATGACATTAGTTCATAGGAAATGCCAAGTATAGCATAAACTGGTTAGCTTTCCCCTTTGCAGCAGCTTCTGTTCTAAAGTTGTAAAACCATGTATGCTTGCCCAAGACCAACTGCATGCCGGCTTTAATCAGAAATTCTATTTTACCCAATGTTCGATCAACAAGGCTTTATTTACACTTCTTATTAAAATCAGGAAACAATTTGACGTAAGGCGTGGCTGCCAACACTGAACCACGGAGCACATCCCACTGCCTGCAGACAGCTACCTGCTCAAGCTTTTATACTAACCCACAAGCAGCCAATTAAGGTTCCATAAATCCATGTTCTTACATAGAGTTTCCTTCCAGCCTCGGTCATAAGCATACCAGCAGTCAAACCACTTAAGATCAATAATGATGGTAAAGTCTTTTTGAGACTTAATTTAGAATTAACACTTTCCCCAGGAAATTTGTTTCTTCTTTCTGGATCCACTGAATCATAAAATTCTATAAGCAACCTATGGCCAGAATGGAAAAAAAAAATTAAAGTTTCAGGTTTAGTCATTTAATATTCTAATTTAACAAATAGCTCTGTTTGTCTATTACATGCTGGAGAAGCTATAGGTCCTTGGGAAAAAAAGATCGATAAGGAAATACCTAGAGACTTGATGTAACTGGGGTTTTGAGACTTTAAAAATATCTTTATATGTTCATGATTAGTGTAGATGAATTGTATTATATGTAATTATTTTAAAAGATAGTTTTAAGTAATTTTGTGGGGATGATTTTTTTAAACTTTAGATTTTTATAATTTTGCAACAACCAGACTCACTCACACATGGGTAATAACCAACCCACTTCGTCTCCACCTTCCCCCATCTTTACTCCTCCCTCCTACGGCTCTCATTCCACCAGAAGTCAAAGAGAAGATCAGCAGTTCTTATAGCGTATAATGGAGTTTCCCTCAAAAAGCCTTTATTTGCATGGGATTATAAAAATAGGTACAAGAAGAAAAAAACAGCATAGTTAATTCATCTTCCTATCTTATTTAAAAAATGTAAAGTTATAACAGCAGGAGAGACTCAGCAAAAAACTCTCAAACACAAGTACAAAGCAGAAAACCCTTCTACTACCTTAACACACTCCCTAGAGATAACCAGTTTTAAAAGGTCCAGGCTCATTCTAAGTATGTATTAGCGCCTATAACATGAAATACACTGGATGTTAAGCATATTGTTCGGGTTTTTTTTTTTCCTGACAACTGATTTTCGTGTCAAAAAACACGTTATTTTACTTTTGAAATTTCTTCCATAACCCACGTGGGTGGCAGTGAATGGCTGGTAGTATAAATTCTGTCACGTACAACTGATGAAATAAGGAAATGTAGCTACTTGTCCATAAACTTCATAAAGTTTCATTTTCAATGCAGCACACTTTTAATAATTTTCATTTTCTAAAGTTAACTCAAAAGGGTTACTGAGGAAATAATTTTATTGTAATACAACAAAGAAAGGGGGACCAGAGCAGTCTGCTGAGAAGCATATCAGGAGAGGGACGCCTGGGTGGCTCAGTTGGTTAAGCAGCTGCCTTCAGCTCAGGTCATGATCCCAGCGTCCTGGGATCGAGTCCCGCATCGGGCTCCTTGCTCAGCAGGGAGCCTGCTTCTCCCTCTGCCTCTGCCTGCCACTCTGCCTGCCTGTGCTCGTTCGCTCTCTCTCCCTCTCTCTCTCTCTGACAAATAAATAAATAAAATCTTTAAAAAAAAAAAAAAAAAGAGAAGCATATCAGGAGAATAAAACACAGGTAAAATTTCTGAACATAAACCTAATTTTGGAAGTCTTACTTCTGAGTCTGTAAAAACGCCACACTTGGGGTTTTAGTAAACAATGAGCCCTATAATTAATGGATCTGTTTTTTTCAAAAAGAGGGTAAAAAGTAGAGATGTTTAAAACATATCTTTCAAAAAACAGGATATGCACCAAAGGATAAAACTCCCACTGACAGCAAACAAACAACAAATAATATATCCTAAAGTTTTCATCCAAGAGAATTCAGTTTCTAAGTATCATATCAAAACCTGACATCCACTTTTTATCTTCCTAAAAAGAGAAGAAAATTCTAAAATTTTTTCCTTTAGAAAACTGTATTAAATCCAAGGGATTGTATCATCCCCTATGGAGGCCCCTGGTCCTTCCAGATTTGCTCTTGGGTAAGCAGAACTTCACACTCCCTCCCTCGGTTCGACCTCATCTAGCCATGCCTCACCCAGGAGGTGTCTAAATACACCCGTAATTCACCGGCAGCCAACGCTCAAGGGTCAACACTATTGTCTTGCTCTGAAGTGATGTGAATAGCACAGATGAACATAAGCTCAATCCCAGAAACTGTTTAGGCCCCAAAACACTAACAGCAAAAGACATTCTGGTCAGAATGTCACCTGCCCCTTCTTCCAGCAAGTATACCCATGTCATTTCCACAGGTGCCTCGGACACAATGCTCTACGCCACAGCCTCGCTTTCTGGGCACCGCGGGCATGCCAGCCAGTTCTCAAACACAACACCACTTTGTCTGACCTGGGAATGCAGACGTGGGGCATCTCACAGAGAAAAGCTGTGTGTGTGTGTGTGTGTGTGTGTGTTTTCTAATTTTATATCCCACCACAGAGTACCTCTAGAAAATATTGAGAATGAAAACAGGAAGGCCTCCTAAGACACGTTCTTTCACAGACAACGGAACAGTAAGGTTTAAAACATGAACAGACTGGAGTTGAGTTTACAAAAAAACATACATTAGTTTGAAATTGTTCATTTACTACACTGAAATGTAGCCAAACGCAAGTTTTTGAAGTAGGAGAACTGTTGTTACTCACTTATCTTTAATTTCAAAACGCTCATGAAGCCATCTTCTCATAAATGCTTGTTCTTCTGGGACGTCTTTTTTGTCTATACGATTGATGTGAATATGAATTTTTGGACATTCTTTGCAAAGAAATTCTAACAAGAAACAAAAAAATTCATTTTTCATTATTTTACAACTCATTGTTATATAAAACAACTGAAAATGAGGTAAAATATATCTTTAAATGATGAAAAAGCAGATTCTTAAGCTTAAAAAAGAAAAAAGTTAATAGAAAAAAGAAATATATACTGATGGTTTTAGGTTTCAAGCCGAAGTAGAAGAGTGCTATAATGTCCTAGTCTACCACAATTACCTGAAGTCATTCAGTTAAATCAAAAGTACCAAATGTTACTCTGCACACACAAACCTTCAAGTCCGTAGGCGGCCCAGGAATAAAAACTGGTCCCCAGATGCCAACTACCCTCAGGCTCACTAATCACCCGCATGAGCGCACCAGGCCGCTGCGTCCAAGCAGATCACTCGTCACACACTGTCACTGCTGTTCCCACTAGACTGTGAGTCCCCGAAAGGCGGAGGTGAAGTCTGGCTGGTTCGCTCTGCCAGAGCACTGGCAGCACGAGGCACTTAACCCCCGGAGTCCCTAGTGCCTCAGCCGGGTACGTCAGCCTGTCACGGAGTGTCACACACCCAGCACAGGCGTGGGAAAGAGAGGTCCACTCCTCCAGGACTTGCTATTGGTTTCTACTCACTGGTACCCCCAGCTCTCCTGCCTTTGCCATATTTTCACATATCATACACACTTGGTTTAGGAACCAAATTCTTTCTGTGGAATAGCTACGAGCTTTTGAGTGACTACAGTTCCCAACACACGCTCATCTGAACAAAGCAGCAGTTCTTCCTCAGCCTGCGTTGCATACGCGATGAGGCCAGGATTTATTCCAAGACAAGAAGAACTCTGAGCTGGGAAATTCCCCTTCTCATGGATGCCTTTCGGTGAAGAGCTGAGATCAGGAACAGATTAAATTCCCTGGAGAACGAGGAGACATTCCGAAGAGATTTCAAAGGAGACTACGTTCCCTAGGTGGGACTGCAAGGAGGCTTAGACCTGTTTTCTCGCGTTGAAATGTGTTCAAAGACAGGGTTCCAAGAAGTGGTGACTCACAGGGTTTGCGGCTGAAGGAGGTTTCTGCTTCAAGAGGAGCCCTGGGACTCCACACGCGTCTCTTTTTCGCTACGGATTCTCTACAATTGTTCTTAACCACTGGTGTCAAGCCTTAATAGCACGTGGCATCTCCGGCCTCAAAACTGTCCTGTTATATACTTTCAGGAGTGAACTGGCTTTGATGATAAAGGCACAAAAAGCACAGGGGGAAGACCCGACTCTGCAGAGTTTCTGTCCTTGCTTTCTCAAGTTCCACCGTCATTTATGTAGTTGAAGGATCTCAGCGGCAGAGCCGCGCAGAGGTGCAGAGCACGGACAGTGAGCCAGGCAGCCTGGGTCTCGTTCCCCGGTCAGCCCCGGGCAGAGGGGCTCGCTGTCGGTGCCTGTCTCCCAGTCCGCAAGACAGAGATGAGGGAGCAGCGCCGGCCTGACGGGCCCGCCGCGAGGAGTCTGGACGTCGAGCTCCGAGAGCAGCGCCGGCACACCGTCCGCCCTACAAGTCGGCGATTCCAACTTCCTAGCTGCACGTTACTTCTCATCTCGCCCTCTCGTTTGTATTTCTGATCCATAAAAATGCAGAGCCTGATACACAGTCCCAGACCTTCATCCAATTATCTACATCCCCCGCTCAGCATCCCCGTAATTCAACAGTAGGCCAACCTGTAGTTAGCCCTGATGCCGCAGGGATGCGCATGGCTACAGGCTGGTGCCCGGGAAGTGACAGCAGTGTCTCTCACAAGACATCAGCTGAGGAGGGAAGAGACACGGATACTGAGAAGAACTCCCAAATTCACATGGGGGTAAAATCTACATGGTGCCCTGGTGTTTACAACCCAGTTTCGTCTACATTATTTCATTCGACCTGCAGGAGTCCGTGTAGGCAAGTGCTACTACCCTTGTCGAGCTTGGAGAGGACCAAGACCCAGCGCAGACGGCTGTGGAGCCCCAACAGCCCAGTTCCTGGGGGCGGGGAGGGGGGACCCAAATGAAAACTAGGAGAAAATCATCAGAAAAACACTAAATGGGGGTGCCTGGGTGGCTCAGTGGATTAAAGCCTCTGCCTTCGACTCAGGTCATGGTCCCAGGGTCCTGGGATCGAGCCCCACATCGGGCTCCCTGCTCAGTGGGGAGCCCGCCTCCTCCTCTCTCTCTCTCTCTGCCTGCCTCTCTGCCTACTTATAATCTGTCTGTCAAACAAATAAATAAGTTAAAAAAAAAAAAGGAAAAACACTAAATGACTTTCAGGAGACAAGAAAGAAGTGACATAAATGTTTTCTTCCATATTTAATAAAGGTCATGTCTCTATACTTTTAAAAACTGCATTAGTTGGAGCTTATTTCATACTGCATAAGCAAAAATTTTCCCCTACTATTCAGATATATATGGAAAAAGTATTCTAATTAAGGTATAACTTTTTTCTTTTTTTTAAAGATCTATTTTTTTAGGAGGGAGGGAGAGCACGAGGCGGGGCTGGAAGGGGAGGGGGAGAGGGAGAAGCACACTCCCTGCTCAGTGGGGAGCACGATGTGGGGCTTGATCCCAGGACCCGCCAACCAGGTGCTCCAAGGTATCATTTTTTTGCAATTAGAACTTTCCCAGTGGAGCCCTAATAGAGCCCTAGAGTACATATATGCTAGGGTAATAGGAGTCTTTCAAGTATTCATACCTGTCACAAGGACTAGTCTCTGGAGAAACTAAGTTCCATTTGGTCTGTGCCTGGGGAGCCAGGCAAGGTGGAGACCGGAGAGAAAAGCAGAGCTCCGGCAGTGGGAGCAGAGGATGTCCGTGTGCTGCGCGGTGACAACCTCCACACACCGGGGCCTCACCTGGCTCCCACTCTGCTGGCTCATAACCCGCCCCCTTTCCCTCTGGGCAAAAATGACCTAAATCCAGGAGTAGAAAACTAGGTAGAGGGACGCCTGGGTGGCTCAGTTGGTTAAGCAGCTGCCTTCGGCTCAGGTCAGGATCCCAGCGTCCTGGGATCGAGTCCCACGTTGGGCTCCTTGCTCGGCAGGGAGCCTGCTTCTCCCTCTGCCTCTGCCTGCCACTCTGTCTACTTGTGCTCACTCTTGCTTCTCTCGCTCTCTGACAAATAAATAAATAAATAAATAAAACCTTAAAAAAATAAAAAATAAAAAAAAGAAAACTAGGTAGATAAGCCAGTGTACAGTCACATCAATGGACATCATGTAGCATTTTTAAAACATTATAGAAGTGTATATACAGACAGAGAAAGATGTTTATGACTAAAAGCAGCACATAAAGAAAACAATATATACAAATGACCTTATCTAAAAATATCTGAAGGCACATGCTCCAACACAGTGACGTTATAAAAAGGGAGATTTTGAGGAAAATATTCAAATTGTTAACTGCATCTGGACAGGCTGGCCTGTAGGTTTTCTTCCTTCTTCTTTGGATTCCCTGTAATTTTCCCCTCCCAGTAAGTTTTATTTTCATATAAGAAAATATTAACAGGAAAAAGCAGCCTAGCACCATACTAAGTGGTTAAACAGAACATCAAATGGTATCCTTAACTTCATAATTTATTGTGGTATACCTCCTACTATAGAAAAGGATTTTAAGTAAGTCTATAATCAGACTGGCCCGTCTCTCCTCTGCCTAGTGAACACTGTCCAGGGAAGACAAAGACCCTTATGACAAGCCCAGATGAATCACAACACGCACAGCCAGGTGGGCGTCGATCAGTATTCACCTTATAACAAAGACACCACGAAATGGGAAGCACAAGGGACACTACCTGCTGCCTAGCTCTCTAACATGAGGCCTCATTAAGGCCCAAACCATAAGACTCGTGATCACAGCAGCTCATGAACCCCGCAGGTTCTGCGCTCCCTTGCAGCCAATCCACACTAGCAGTCTAGAGCGAGCGGAGGCCTACGCAGTCAGCAGTCGTCCCAGGTGACTCGGAGGGAACTGTAATACTCTTGGAGTATAATGTAACTCAGTACGCTTAGAGAAAGATTGGCCTGTGGCATATAAAAGCACAATCTAGCAGCTACGGAAATTATGTTTTCTAACTGGGCTATCAAATATGAGTATTAAGTGATAGTATGTATGGAGATACTATTTAATACTAATCACACAGAACCACCAAGTACATATGATATTCTAACTTATGGAATTTCATACCTAACTCAACGTTCATCATCAATTTAAAGTGCATCTTAATCTATTCTAAAGTTGAGCAGAAGAGCAATCAATGTATATAATAATGAGAGTGGGGATTTTCAAGCCACAGGTCCCAAACTCACAATTAAAATCAACATGTGACACGGAAAACCAGATGTCGCCTCTCACGTGCACAGGCACATGGCAGCAGCGGCGACGTCCATGCATTTGCGGAGCTGGCAGACCCTGCCAGGGCGGCTTCTGCGGAGGCTGCACAGCCCTGCACCCCAAACAGCAAAGTACAGACATGACTCTTGTACTTGAATTTCACCCATGGGCCTGTTACCAAACCCGATACTGGGATTTTTGCTAATCTGATAGTAAAACATGGTATCTCGCTAAAAATCTTAATTTGCACTTTTCTTACTATGAATGAGATGGAACATTTTTTTCTGTGACCCACCACTGAGTTACTGATCATCTTCTTATGGATTTGTAGAAGCACTTTCTACATCAAGAAAATCCGACTTTTCTTCTGTGATCTAAGTTGCAAATATTTTCCCAGTTTGTCTTCAGTCTTTTGATTTTACTCTGGTGTATTGTTCCTTGTGGAAATATTCACCCTTAACTGACTGAAATGACAGATTTATTTTTCACATGGCTTTAGGGTGTGATAGAAAGGCCAACCTTCTCAAAAAGAGACAATCTGTAAGGAAAACACAAAGCCACTGGCACTAATGTGTATGCAGTAGAGGAAGAGAGCAGTAGGAGGGGTGCTGGGCTGGAATCTGGACAACGCAGCTCTAACGTGGTTTCCTCCTCAAGGCTTCCCACCCATTGGGGGAAGGTAAACGATTACCATATGCTGAGCGCTAACCTCGTGGCTTAAGCACTTAGTGCCACAGGAGTGCTAAAGCAAGAGAAAGCACATGAGTGAGGGAAGAGGAATGTTGTGGTAACAGCAAAGTTGGGGGAGGGCACCAGAGGGGAGGGGTTTCACCCAGGCCTACACACAGCCTTCCATTCCAGAAGGCAATGGAGTGAAAGAGAGTGGACAGCTAGGATACAGACTCCTCGGAGGGCAGGCTACAGACGGTGGGACTTGGCCTGTGAGCACTGCCAAAGCCAGGAGCTCCTTAGGACCCAGACGGTGGCATAATGAAAGCAGTTTGCAAAGGTTCTCATAAACAATTAGATCTGTTTCTCATAAACAATAAAACAATGCTCAATAAATCTTTTTTTTAAGATACACTAGTGATAATATTGTTGAACTAAATGAATGTGTTTTCAAATGTAAAAATAGGTCAATGACTCCTTTGATGGTTGAAAAAAGAAAGAAAAATATTAATATGTCGCCTTTTTGACAAGACGAGAAGAATTTCTAGACTTAAGAATACAGACTTAATTTTGCACATGTGATACAGAAACACTTAAGAAAAGTGGTTACCTCTGGGTAGGGGAAGGTGGACCCGGGCGAAGGGGGATGTGGTGGAAAGTAAGCCATTTCACTGTACACTTTATATAGCTGTGGTTTTTAAACTACCTGATGTAGGATATATTCCAAAAAATTTCATTTAAAGTGAAAAAAATTGGGGGACCTGGGTGGCTCAGTGGGTTAAGCCTCTGCCTTCAGCTCAGGTCATGATCCGCGGTCATGGGATTGAGCCCCGCATGGGGCTCTCTGCTCAGCAGGAAGCTCTCTGCTTCCTCCTCTCTCTCTCTGTGTCTGCCTCTGCCTACTTGTGATCTCTCTCTGTCAAATAAATAAATAAAATCTTTAAAAAAAAAAAGTGAAAAAAATCTTCAGCTTCCTACATGACAACTGTTCTGTGTCAAAGGCAGCTGTGAGAGCAATCAGTCTACTACTTCAGATTTGTATTTCTAGCCACTGTGACTGATTTCACTCCATTCACCTCCAATTAGTGCTTCATCCTTCGGTCCTCTCTCTCAACTTCCTGCTCTGGTAAGCTACTCTCTATGTCTTCTGGACATATTTTGGACATCAGTCATCAGGAGGTCCCACTGACACACACACTTGATAGGCCTGGTATTTCAACCTTCAACAGCCACCGATGTGACATAAAAAGCTCGGGTTCTCTCTCGATCACAGCTCGAATGGACACTTCGGTAAGGCAACACTCCCCACTTACTTGTTTGCCTAATCCTGTATTTAAATTTCTCTACCAGTCAAGAGTGTCTTTGGTTATATTTAATGAAAATATTCTGCCCACTTAAAATTCTATTTTTTCTTGTTATATCTGACATATATATAGGCAATAGCTAAAAAGTCTTTAAAACCAAGCACAGGTTAGGGTGTCTGGGTGGCTCAGTCAGTTAAGTGTCAAACTCTTGATCTCAGCTCAGGTCTCAGTCACAAGGTCATGGGTTCAGGCCCTTTGCTGGGCTCCACGCTGGGTATGGAGCCCACTTAAAAACCAAAACCCCACAAAAAACCCAGCACAGGTTTGAAAAAAGAAGAGTCATATTTAACTGTTTCTTCTTGCCAAAGAGATACTAAATTTCACAAGTATTACATAAGAGTCCACATAAAGGTGAACGCTGACCGTCAGGATACCTCCGTACTGCTAGGTTAGCACTCTCCTCCCCATTCCCTCTCTTTGATTTCTGTAGGCTTCCGTTCTTACGTGCAAACTCTGGGTAGAAGGAAACTGAGTTAATGAAAATGGGGAAGTCTAAAGGACTACTACGGCAACCAGGAAAGACTTGTAAAATTCAAACTGTTATGGATTAGTAAAAAAAATACCTGGAAAATAGATCAAGCATACACTTAGAAAATACATCAAGTAAATGTTATGAAGTAGATGTACCCATTAAAGAGACTAAGTACACACTCGCCAATACATGACATAATTGAAAATACCAACTCACCGGCCATGGACGGTGCTTCTTTTCGCTGTCCTTTATCATCAATAGTCCCTTCAAAAGCCACTGTCACATCATAAATTGCATCTAAATAATTCTTCATAGAATCAAAAGCAACATGAGTTGCCTTTATTCTTGGTGTCAGCACATGTTTTAATACTGCAAAGCCTAAAAGAGAGGTTGTGGCCATGAGTTAATTACAAAACATCTCAGCAGAATATAATATCCAGACTGTCTTTAAATTTCCAGGAATAGACCAAAATATATTAAATATATTAAAGCCGTATCTCCTATACATGAACAGGTCTTGAGGTTTAGAAAGCACTCTTAAGACTTGATGTATTTGGGGCGCCTGGGTGGCTCAGTGGGTGAAGCCTCTGCCTTCGGCTCAAGTCATGATCCCAGGGTCCTGGGATCGAGCCCCGCATCGGGCTCTCTGCTTGGCAGGGAGCCTGCTTCCTCCTCTCTCTCTCTCTCTCTCTCTCTGCCTGCCTCTCTGCTTACTTGTGATCTCGCTCTGTCAAATAAATAAATAAAATCTTAAAAAAAAAAAAAAGACGATGTATTTAAATCAATATTCATTTACTCCATATTTATTAAACATCTACAGGTACGAGATGCTGGGGAAAGCTGTCAGAACGCTGGCCCTCAAGAAGCTTATGACCTATCAGAAACCCTTCAATCTGCTAACCCCGGGCAGGGGCAGGTACTACCATCCTTATCTCTGGCCACAGAATCAAGGCAGCATCATCCTGCCCATGGTCACCGCAGATTCAGGAGTACAATTTGTAATTCTGACTCCGAGTACATGATTTAATTTTATTTCTATTCAAATAGGGACGCAGGAGGGAGGGAGCACCTGAATGACCCCCGTCGAGTGCCCAAGGGAAGAGCTGCTGTGGTCTAGTTCATGTGGCACACTGGGCTTGATGCTTAGAACACTGTTGTTGTTGTTTTAAAATTAAACTGAGATACCATTTACATGCCATAAAATTCATCATTCCAAACTGTGATTCAGTGGTTTTTAGTAGCTTCACAAAGCTGAGCCACCATCACCACCATCAAATTCCAGACCATGTCCGTCCCTCCAGACAGACGCCCCGGCCCTTCTGCAGACACAGCCTGGGCCCGCCTGTTCCGGACAGTCCGCACAAATGCGGTCCCAGTACTGTGGCCCTTCATGCCTGGCTTCTTTCACTGAGCACAGTGTTTCTGAGGCTCATCCTTGCTGGGGCAGGGATCAGTGCTTCCTTACTTTCTGTGGCTGAGTAATGCTCCACTGTATGGATCTGCTACACTCGGTTTATCTGCTGATTGGATGATAACTCTGGGGTTGTTGTCAACCTTTGGCTACTATACATAACGCTGCTGTGAACATTCATATAAACTGTGAGTGCTCAACGAGTTTCTGTATGAACACAGGCTCTCCATTCTCTTGGGTATATCTGAGACACAGACACACACATATTGTATACACTTCTCAAAGTTTCTGTAATTGAGAAAGCACTGTACTTTATACAGGATAATCAATCACATCCATTGATTGTCCCACTACTCTTAAGAACTTGTTCTACCCTTCATACTCCCCACTGCCTCTCTTTCTCTTGATTAGAATATTTACTGACCGTGTAACAGAACAGAGTAGCTTTCTGAAGTGACATGAAAATAGACTAGATAAAAGTTGATTTGGATCTCCTCCTGCCTCTCCCCAGGGAAAATCAGCTGCATAAGGAGTAACAGCTATAGTATGTTGGGATCCTCCTGCAGAAGAATTTTTAAAATGCAAAGCGGTGTGGGAAAGGAAAAGATTCCCACAACCACATATCTGACTGAAGTCCCCAGGGCAGAAGCAGCTTAATTTATTTAAGAACTTATAACAAAAAGCTGAATAGTATACAAGGCTGGGAAACATTCATTTGTCGATTAAATTAGTTAATACTTCCTTCTTTGCTTTTGGAGCTCACCCAATTTTATTAAGTCCAAAGCTCCACAGAATCACTCTGTGGTATTCAGTAAGAACACTTACTAGAATTCATTAAGTTAGTGAGAAGACAGGAAGACAAAGTAGTATTTAAAAAAATTATACTGAAGTCTGAAAAATCAGTTTTGTGACAGATGAATAAGAAATGCCCATCATTAATATGTAAGAAAAGCTAAGAAAAAAAAAATCTTCTCACTGAGGAATGCACCAGGAGCAGCTCAAGTGCCCCAGACACATTTTCTAGATCCAACCCACATTCTGCAGCTTCCGCCTTTTATCTTCCAGCTCTTGAAAGAGAACAGCCAAGGAGGAAGGAGAAAAACAAGGAGACTGGGCTGACACAGAGGCCCTGAGAAGAAAACATCTCAAGAAGGAACTAGTCAACGAGAGACACGGAAAGATCCAGAACTGAGAAGTGGCCCCCTGGCCAAACAAAGGTCACCTGTTACCTGGACGAGTACCTTCTGTGGGGTGGTAGGAATGGAAGCTTACAGAAGGGGTGAAGTGAGCGAGAAAACACCAACAGCCCACTCTGTCCTGCGTGTGTTTATTAACGCCCAGTCTGTTGATTTTCTAAGCTTAGACCACCACAGGACCCCCCTACCGTCCAACAAACGGATGCCGCTAAGCGAGAGGTCACTGGGAAACTGGAAGGGAACAGACCTCTTCGCAATGGGTGGAATCAAATAGGAAAATGACAGGGGCCCAAACTTCTCCTTTTGCACAAGAGAGGGAGAAGAGTAACACCACAGGTGTGCTACACGTGGGTGCGTGAGCACGCACGCACACACAGACACGCACACACAATTTGCTTATATGAGAATCAGACCACGTCGGCAAACTGGGGCAAACCGAGGAGACAAGAGCGCGCTGGTGAGGTGTGCAAAAAGCGGCTCTCAGAGCAGTAACAGTAAAATCTTGAAATACAGAAGGATACGCATGACTGAATGATGCAGTCTTGTCAGAGAAACAAAACTCCTTCAAGGCAAAGACACCCTGAGATGTGAGGTGACAAAAAGAACAGATAGTTCTGTTCAAAAGGGAAAGGGAAAACAGAACTGGTCAACGTAGGGAGGAGCCAAAGCGGGTCAGGCAGGGCTGAGAACGGGCAGGGTCCCGTCACACCGGCAGGAGCAGGAACGGAGTGGGAACTGCGGGCGGTGGCAGCAGGCCGCGGGGCAGGGCAGGCGAGAGCTACGCAAGGCCCAGAGCCGAAGAAGAAGGACCAAGGAAAGCGAGGTTAGAATCAAGCGGAAAACAGGCTCAGGGAAGGAAGAGCGAGCAAGAGGCAGAAGCAGAGCCGTCGACAGGATTTGCAGGACCCAGTACAATTTCAAGACCGTGAAACAGAGCACCAGACCGAGCCCTGGATCCTGTGCAAGCAAACAGATTTTCCCTAAAAGCCTCCAAAAAGGACCGCAGCCCTCCCCCAACCCCGACTCCAGCCCAGGGAGACCCACATCAGACTTCTGGCCTCCTGACCCGTGAAAGAACACACGCGTAGCGCTGTAAGACACCGACGTCTCTGAATGTGCTCCCACAAGGAGCAAACACGCCCCCTCAGCTCCCTGCTCCACCAAATCTGGGTCGACACTGGACAGTAACTTTCTTTTTTAATGTTTGCCAGGTTGACATTTGTTTGTGTGTGGATCATTCGTATCTCTTAAACTTCCTATTCATGCGCTTGTCCCATTTTTCTAGTTTATATTTTTTTCTTAGGTTAGCAAGTGCTCTTTGAATACTAAGTTTATTAACACACCATATATTGCAAATAGTAGTTTAGCCTGCCATTTGCCACCTAAATTTGTTAACACGACATTGCAAGGCATAATTTTTATTTAGTCTACAAAGGAAAAAAATTCCTTTTTTGTTTTAAAAGGACAATTAAACCTATACAACAGCCTGTGCTATTCATAGGATAAAAGCAAATGCCATTTAGCCTAAGGAGTTTTAAAACTACAAGGATCTTTTTTACTTGTTCCAATAATACGAAAATTCGAGGTGTTCAGTTTGCCATTATAGATGTGTCCTTAAATTCATCTTTTTTATTATTACTAGGGTTACTAAGTCTAAATATGTCATCTTGCCAGCTGCTATAGTAAAAAAACAAAACAAAACAACATGAAGCTCACTTTAATAGGTTCAGGAGGATTAAGATACATTAGATTTCAAATTTCTTCATAACCTCTGAAAAGCAATATATCTAAAATGACTACGGGAACTTAGTCAAAATCAAACACTTCACATAAGGGAGGGGTAGGAGCTATTACAGCAGCAGTGTCTGGATGTTTCCAGGACCCACGTGGAGAGCCTCCCAGTACCCACCTCCAAGTCTCCTACAGTGGGTACGTTAACTGCCACCAAACTCCCCTGTTTCTTAGTTAGGCCTAAGTATAACATAAAGGCTCGCTCACCAATAACTATTAGATCCACATGTCCTAGAAAACACAAAAATCTGACCCAAGTAACCTGCTGAGCACATGACTAATCTTACTTAAATGAGTGGTTCTAAAACTTTCGCATGCACCAGAATCATGGGGAAGGCAGAACGCTACCCCTGGAATGTCTGATGTAGCAGATGCGGGGTGGATCCCAAGAATCTGGATGTCAAGGCATTTCCAGGACAATGCTGATATTGCTGGTTCAGACAACACTTTAGGAACCACTGACTCAGAACTCGGGCCATGGCTTGAACAGCTGAATTCTTATTCACAAATGAGCCAGTGAAGGAGTGAAAAGGTTGGGGGAATAAGGGGTAATATTTATTTTGGTAGAAATTTGTAATAAATGGTATGGAAGCGGCTTCAAAGAAGCAAAACCGAACTTTAGAAAGTCCTGGACATTTGCTCTGTCTAAAGCCCTGCACAAGCAGACAGCGGTGACTTGATACTCCCCACACTACTCCCCTCGGGGCTCCCTGTGGTCATCCCTAAGGCTGTGACTTGACCGAGGGGCCAGGTGGGAACATGCTGCAGAAATAGGGAGGAAGAGCAGGCCAAAGGATGAGAATGAGATACGGCTGTAATTCAGACAGTGATGGAGAGGCTGATATGCAAAGTGAAACAACCAGCACTATAAATATAATATATAAATTATATAAATATAAATATAATTTAAAAGCTATCTTACTCCCTTCATTCATCCCTATTCTTTTCCAAAAATGCCTTGCATACAAGAATAAAAAATTCTAGAGGTGCTTGAGTGGCTCAGTCGGTGAAGCGTTTGTCTTCGGCTCAGGTCATGATCCCAGGGTCCTAGGATGGAGCAGGGAGCATCCTTCTCCCTCTCCCTCTGCTCCTCTCCCGACTTGTGCGTGCTCTCTCTCTCACTCACTCTCTCTCTCAAACAAACAAACAAATAAATAAATACAAAGAATAAAGAATTCTAGACTGGGAATACAAGTCCAATGTGACTCTTCTCTGTTTTTATATCCTGAACCATCTGTGATCTTTCATTCAATAGTAACCGAGGCCCATGAGATTTATTTTGTAGCCTTCCTAGGAACAGGAAGAATCCTACACCTCACAAATCACTGCAAAGATTAACAGATACCTGACAACACAAAACTGCATTAATAGTTCAAAAACTGACAAAGAAATGAACTACCATGGGAAGTAAGAAGAGGAAGACGTCATTCCTTGACCAGTTTTTTGGATTTGAATTAAAATGATCTAATTGGGCACATAACAGAACAAACATTTAAGAAACAAAATTTTAGAATGATCATTTTTATCTGAGACTGTTTTATTTATATTCATATAATACTGTTATATTTACATATTCTGTTGCAGTTTTTCTTACTAAATGTTTCATCACTGATTTTGTTTGTTTGTTTGAGATAGAGAGAGCACAAGCAGGGAGAGCAGCAGGTAGGTGGAGAGGGAGAACCAGACTCCTTTCGAGGCAGGGAGCCCAACACGGGCTCAATCCCAGGACCCCAAGATCATGACCTGAGCCGAAGGTGGCCACTTAACTGACTGAGCCACCCAGGTGCTCCTCACCATTGACTTTTTTAAATGACAAGTTCCATGCTAGCCTTTCTAAAAATAAAATTCCCTTTTCCCTAATTTACTATTGCAAAGTGGAACAGTTTCAATATATACCTTGCTTACCTGACATTTAATAGTTTCTTGAAGAGTCTACCTATATTTCAGACCTTTTAAAATCTTAATTTTTGTCTTGAAGAGACTGTAAATAAAAACAAAATCTTGACTAATTTATTTAGAAATATGAATAAGTCTTCTTTAAAGAAGTAACTAACATTCAATTTGAAGTGAGAAGGAAATTTAGAAAGCATTACAATGACAATCTCTGAAGGGAACAATATTAAGAATTCATGACATGGTAACAAGACATTCTCTTAAATAACAACCCTAATACTGAATGGCCATAGTTTGTGGCTAATACATTTTTGAAGTAAAACGCTTCTAAGAATGAGTAGTAACCAGAACCTTAAAATATTTAGAGTTAAGACAGACACACCCATATCCATCACTCATACTTCTTAAGCCAGCCAATACCAATGACCATGGAAAACTAGAGAGTAGAAGGTATAATTATTTAAACACATGAACACATATCACATGTTAAAAATCTAAATTAAACAGGCTGGTTTTGGTCTTCCTATTTATTTTTTTAATTCAGATTCAAAGGAAGGTATTTTAGGAGCAATAATAATGTTGTGAATATCACAGACTAAAAAGTGCTATTAAGGTTCAACTTTCTTGAAGAAAAATTAGTTTAACAGATGGAGAAACAAGTTCTTTCATTTTTATTTTCAAGTAATCTTGATTAGTTATGACCTAAGAGGAAAGAAAACAGGAAGCACTTTTTCTAGATATATGGTTCACAAATCAATTTCTTTTGTGTATGGTGGGAAGCAGTTACCTTATAGTCATGAGAAAATACAGTTCTGATAGAGAGCAATAGTTTCTCCAGTTGTAGAATTTAAAGAAAGAACAATCAGCAATTAAAAATTATATCTATAAGACAAATTACTCATTCTCCCCCCTTCTGGTAACTTTAAAAAAATCTACAACTCAGAGAAAAAGGACAGATCAATAATTGATTAATTATAGGTGAGTGGGTTATTATTAGATTAAAAAGCTACAGAATATATCATTATTATGCCATTTTAAGAATTACTTAAAAACACTTCATCTAGCATTACAAAATTAGTGTGGATTTTTAAAATTAAGTAACTTTTAGAACTATATTAAACAGTCATCTCAGTGAGATTGGATAATATAAGGTAAATATTCATCTTAAATTATTTTAAAAAATAATGAATTAAGAAATATTAGTATTAAATATAGTAACATATAGGAAGATAATATAAGACCCTGTTATGGACTCATGTGTCCCCTCCATCCTCTGCCTCCCAAATTCATTTTGAAGCCCTAACCCCTAAGTGACTGCATTTGGAGATGGCGTCCTCAGGAAATAAATAAGATTATGTGGAGTCTTTCTCTGACTTACTTCACCTAGCATTATAACTCTCAAGATCCACCCACGTCTTACAAATAGCAAAATTTCATTCTTTTTATGGCTGAGTAATATTCCATTGTACATAGAGACCACATCTTTATCTATTCATCAGTTGATGGACATTTGGTTCTTTCTGCAATCTGGCTATCGTTGACAATGCTGCTGTAAACACTGGGGTGCATCTGTCCCTTTGAATTAGCATTTTTGTACTCGTTGGGTAAATACCCAGTAGTGCAACTGCTGGATCGTGGGGTAACTCTATTTTTAACTTTTTGAGGAAACTCCATACTGTTTTCCAGAGCCGCTGTACCACTTTGCATTCCCACAAACAGAGCATGCGGGTTCCTCTTTCTCTACATCCTCACCAACACCTGTTGTTTCTTGCGTTTTGATTTTAGTCACTCTGACAGGTGTGAGGTGATATCTCACTGTAGTTTTGATTTGCTTTTCCTTAATGGTGAGTGATGCTGAGCATCACTGGCCTTTGGGCCAATCAAGTGAAGCGCTCTTCTGGGCAGCTACACCTACAGGTCTAGAGTCAAACAGATGTGGGTGGAAGAAAGCTTTTTTGAGCCATCAGCAATCAAATAAACGGTGGCTAAAGCTATGGATCTGGATGAAGGCCACAAGAAAAAACATGAAAATGAAATGAATGAAGGAGCAAAGTCAGACAACAGAAACAACATATGAAACAGGAGAGAATGAAGCAGATGAGGAGGCTAGAAAGGAGACTGACCAGTAATCACCAGAGAGGGAGGGGGAAATGGAGATAAGCCCTACAGCAGTCTAGAGAAAGAATTCCAATAAGGGAATTATCAAGAATTTTGTATCAGATCCCAATGAATTATTAAAATTAACAGAAATAAAAATTCATTTCCCCTGATGCACTACCACATGTGGGTAGGAGCTGCCAAGTTGGTCAGAGCAGATTGAGACACTGCTATTGCTGCAACAAGTTCTCCTAGACAGCCCCGCACAGACCGCAAGGCATGGGCTCAGTAAGTGGTTAGGGATCAATGTATGGAGATCGTATACTAATTCACAGCCGATCATTAAGGGCAACTTTGAGAACACAGCACAGCCACTGTTTTCTGTTTATATCCCAAATTGGGGAAAATTAATAGGTTATAGGTATATTAGTTATTCAACTTTCTAAAACACAGATACTAAGAACATTCCTGTTATTGGGGACATTTGTAACTTCCAAGTACTGTGAACCAACTTTGTATCACATTCTCCAATAGGAACTTGACATACTTCTAATGTAATTCGTACACATAGGCAGTCATAGGTATACCTCTGAGGTACTATGTCCCAAGAGATGAGGAGACAAGCTGAGTCCATGAGGCAACTCGCACCCACATAGCTGACGGATGTCAGAGTTGGGACTCTAGCCCAGGTCTGTCAGCCCACAGAACTGAGACTCTTTCCATCACACAACCCACAATGGAGAAAAAGCTCCACAATCTGGTACCCAGCCAGATTTTCACTAAATCCATGGCACTGGAATATGTATTTTAGCAAGGCCTTCAATTTAATCTCTCATATATAGATACAGATATAGATATATACATATATAATAACATGCTTATGAATTAATGAAGAAACTTCATTTCCAAAGAGATGATACATATATTCACTGAAGAAACGAACACATTAACTTATTTCCATTGCTGTAAGACATAAATATCCTCTCTAGGAACAAAAATGAAAAAGATATTTATTTTTAAAAATTATTTTTCAAGTACAGTCAAGTTTTTACTTACCTTCTTGAGCAGCAAATGTTTGACTAGCTGAAATGACTTTTGTTAGTTCTGGATTATACCTTGTTCCCTCTGGAAAAATCACAAGATACATCTGTGAAACATAAAGAAATTTGGTTTGTTTTGTGTGAGCTTTTTTTGTTGTTCTTATGAACCTACCAGTGCCAACCCTATTAATGCTAAGAGAGTACATTCTATGGTAGGAAAAATGTATATTCGTTTTACATGTGACCTTCATTTCAAGCAGAGCAAACAAAATGCAAAAATGCAGTTAAATCTTAATATGAATTATATTTAAAATACAGTCATACATTCGCTGGTAGGTCAATCATTAAGACTCTAACAATGTTTCTAATTACATACCAATATTCATTAATTAAAAATTTGCCCATGAAATTCTGACTCATTTAAAGCCTCAATTAATTAAAAGAGCTTTTCCCCCCTAAGATCCTGAAAAATGACATTTTTAAATGGTGCAAATTTTAGACATTAGTGTCCCTAACTATTAATAATAAAAGCTTATCTCATCCAAAGCAATATCTAAATTTCCACAATATAAAATGTAGTAAGTATTCACATTTCAAAAGATTCCCACTATTCTTATTTTACACAGCTCCTTTAATGCATTTTAAATAATTCAATTTATAAGCAGCTTCATAAATTGAAATAATGCACTCATAAAGGAGAAAGCTGGATGTTTACTAAGTAATCAATTAGTTTAAGTTTTTACTTTTATCTGCTTGGGAAAATAAAGACAGAAACAGTGAAACTATATAATGAGAAACTCCTAACTTTAGAAGTGAGTTACCTAAAGTACACCGACATTGTTAGTTGATAGCCAGAACACACAACTGAGGCATTTGTAGCAAATCTTTTCAAATACAAACGGAATACCGGAAACACAGGTCTAGGAGGATAGCAGGAAAGAAAATTATGTTCCTTTTATCCAACCTCATCTGATTCCAGGTGATGCTGTCTATCTATATATCTGGTACAGACCCATTCCCTTATCTAAATGGTCTAGGATTATAAAACTCCTACATAATAAATTTATGGGAGAGTTCACATTTTTTCATTAGATTAACATGATTAATCTCTTCCAAACTTTCACCTGAAAAACTTGTATTAATGGCAGCTCTACAATTCTTCATTTTCAACTTCCCTGAAAATACATACATTTTCTATTCATCCATATAAATTGTCTTTAGAACCAACTATCTTTGCCTAACTTAGAAGTTAACAGATTCCTATGTATCCTAACATTTGATAAGAAAGATTAACCATAGCTGCCATAAAAATGTAGAAAAATGAGTAATATTAAAATTAGTTCCCAAACCCACAAATTCATTATCATGAGAACATATTTTAAATCAGCTTATGGGGCAACTAGCTGGCTCACTCGGCAGAGCATAGGAATCCCCACTGTGGGGTCATAGGTTCCAGCCCCACAGCGAATGCAGAGGTTACTTAAAAAAATAATAATTTAAAAAATAAAATCTTTAAATAAGTGAACTTTGTAATTCAAAGCCATGAAAGCAATTACTGATGATTTTTAGCTTTTAGTTCAAGCATTCAAAAATAGAGTGATTCAAGATTTGAATGGTTATTAATAATTCATGTGGTATTAATTTCCCATTTCTTACACATTTCATTAAAAAGAACACTGATGGCCAACAAGAAAGCAAGAATGAACAATTTTTTCAGGGCTCATTCAAAAAGTATTTCTTATATACCTATTACATGCCAGGTACTATGGAGGATAATGATACAGATATGGTCTTTGGAGACAAGTGAGAAAAAAGTACATTAAACAAATTTTATAATTATACTTCTGTGACTGTGAAGAACAAGAGCAAGATGTTATGAAGGAGAATTACAAGAGGATAACTGGAGTGAATGATGGGTCTGAGACCTAAAGAATGGTAAAAGAATGAGTGCTTTCACCAACAGATGGGGAACAAGGCAAGGATGCCTACTCTCACCAGTGCTAATCAAGGCTGTACTAGAGGTTCTAGCCAGGGCGCTAAGGCAAGACAAAGAAACAAAAGGCATCCAGATTAAAAGAAAGAAGTAAAACTGTATTTATACACAAATGACATCACTGTCCATGTAAGAAATCTAAGAAATATTACTATTTTTAATGTTCCTAAATAATAAATCTAGCAACGTTACGGGACAAAAAGTCAATAAACTGAATGTTTAGATACTAACAATCATAAACTAAAATAAAAAATAATGTCATCTACAACAGCATCAAAAAACATGAAATTAAGAATTTATTTCAGCAAATGTCGATACCTTTGGCAAAAGATGAGTAAATCTGTATAGTTAAAAACCACAAAACACTGCTGAGAGACGTTAAAGAGGACCTAAATAAACACTGTGTTTTTGGATCCAAAGATTCAATATTGTTATGATGGCAATTCTTCCCAGAATGATCTATAGACTCAATGCAATCCAAATAAAAAAAAACCCAGCAAGCTTTTATGCAGAAACTGACAAGCTGATTTTAGACTTTATACAGGAAATGCAAAGGACCTAAAACAGCCACACAGCTTTGAAAAAGAACAAATATAGAAGATTTAACCACACCAGATTTCAAAACTTATCATAATAAAGCAAGAGTAATCACGATAGTGTGGTACAGGCATGGGGATATCCAGATGGATCAGTGGAACACAATAGATGGTTCAGAAACAGACCCATATGTATGCAATCACTTTATTTCAAACAACGGGGAAAAGAATGACCTTCTCAGTAAGTGGTGATGGATGTCCGCATTTGGACACACAAATCCTCACCTTACACCATATACAAAAGTTAACTCGAAATGGGCCACAGACCTAAATGCAAACTAAAACTCTAAAACTTCCAAAAGAAAAACAAAGAAGAAAATCTTAGTATCATTGAGTTTGGCAAACCCTTTTACAGTAGGACAGAAAAAGCAGAAATTTTAGGAAAGAACAATAAATCGGACTTCAGCAAAATTTTTTAAACTTTTGTTAAGACTCTGTTATCATATGAAAAGGCATGTCACTGATGCAAAGAAAGACTCCTACAGGGGCACCTGGGTGGCTCAGTGGGTTAAGCCTCTGTCTTCGGCTTAGGTCATGATCTCAGGGTCCTGGGATCGAGTCCCACATCAGGCTCTCTGCCCAGCACGGAGCCTGCTTCCCCCTCTCTCTGCCTGCCTCTCTGCCTACTTGTGATCGCTCTCTCTGTCAAAAAAAGAAAGAAAAAAAAAAAAAGACTCGTACAGGAACATTCTGAGGGTTACATTTTAACAGCCGCAAACTGGCCGCCACTGCACAAAGCAGATGACCTTCTGCGGGGAATCATACATACAAAGACTGCAACTAGAGAAAGAATACAGAAGAGTCTGACTACTTGGCTTCCACCTCCAGACTCCACTTTCAGGCCCCGAGAGCCAGGATAAATTCCTTATCCTCTCTGTGCCTGAGGCTTCTTGTCTGCAGGAGGAAAGGATGGTTGTACCTCCACCTCCAAGAGCTACGGTAATGATAGCAGGTGATAATTTATGTAGTCTAATTAGCGTGCACTTGGCACAAACGATACTGCAATTTGCTGTTGTTATAATGAGGACAGATGTGCTTTCCCAATGTGAGACAACGCATCGGGGCAAAGGGGAGCGACAGGAGCTGCACAGAGGCCTCGAGCCTTCCCCAGAATCAGCTCTGCACACTGCATTCCCAAGAACGGCCTCTGAAGGCCACACGGCCAAAGCAGAGGAGAGCTGAGCATGCCACAGAGCCCACACGAAGTCACGATTCTAAAGTAAAACTTTTCTCCTCCTTCAGCTGTTCGCACCTGATAACTTCCTCACTGCCGCTTTCACACTCCAACCAGAAAGGCAGAACTCTTCTGCAGTTCCCATGGAGATGGAGAAGGTGGCAACAGAGGGGCAGGATGAAACATGAGGAATCAGGGCAAGAAAAGAACTCCGGGGTGGTGTGACATCTCTGGACCGACTTCTCAATCCAGGAAAACCCCTGCTCGAGGACAGGGAGGCCCCAAGGACGACAGGAAATAACTGGCACACAGTCACCACAAACCGAAGTATGTACAAGGTTACTGCCACTGTTCACAGAATCTTTTATTCTGCTAAATTTTCACTGGGAAGGAACCAGAGATTCTGTTTTCTTTAATGAGGACTGACTTTGCATCTAAGATTGCTGGTCAAGATGTGAGGCACCATTCTAAGCGTAGATACTTCCGCCTCTAGTGGAAATCAGCAAACTATTTCATACTAAAATTCCATTCAGAAAGAAAAGAGCTATTTAAGAATTTGAAATATGCTCATATTGCAACCAGTTATGGAACTGATGACTTTCTGTTAAAAACAGCCTTTCTTCCGTGCTTTGGATAAGTTAATTTACTTTTAATTAAGCCTCAGTTTCATTCCCAAAGAAGACTAAAGATGGCTGTGAGCAGGAAAGGAAGTACGTGAAAACGTCAAGCACTGTGTGGTAGTCTCTTTATATTGTTTACTTCCCCTCTGGTCTTTAAAAATTCTGTCTAGTTCACTAAAGAGTTTCAAAGCAGGCACATTTATATGGAAATGATATCTCAGAACTTAATAAACGTTGATTAGCTAGACATCTCTTAATTACTGCTTTGGCTTTAAATAAAAATCCATTTCATATTTAGATGTACAGAATATAAAAAGATAGTTCATCTCTGCTTTCTTCCCCCCAAATTAATCCAGTCTAGCAAATCACAACTGTTAAAAAGGGTTTACAATTACAATCAGAAACATTCAACTCATTAAAAATTTCATTATACACTTATAGAGGGGAAAAATGCAAAAAAAAAGTGATGGGATACAAAGTAACAATCTCCTCCTCAAAGAGCTTATTATTTAAGTATGGAAGTGCTACACATATGATCAGAAAACAATTACAAAGTCACACAAATGCATACATGAATGTAGCAGGCAGAATAATGGCCCCTCCCCAAAATATCCACATGCAGATCTTTAGAATCTGTGAATACGTTACAGAACATGGCAAGGGGGATTGAAGACTGCTAGCACTGGACTGAGGGATAATGAGGTCAGCCTGGAATGTCCAGGCGGGGCCAATGTCATCGCAAGGGTTCTAAAGATGAACCGGGGAGGCAGAAGAGTCAGAACCAGAATGATGGCTGCAAAAAAGACCAGAGCAGCCATTGCTGGCTTTGAAGACAGAAAGAAGCCATGACCTAGGGAATGCAGGCAACCTCTAGAATCTAAAAGAGGCAAGAAAATGGATTCTCCCTTAGAGTCTCCAGAAGGGACCTCCACCCCAATGACACCACAATTTTAGTCCAGTGGGATCCCTTTTGCACTGCTTATCTCCAGAATGGTTAAAATAATAAATATATGCTGTTATTTTTCCTAGATGTTTAAGGGTATGATTGACAATAAAAATTATACACATTTGAGGTATATAATGTAATGTCTTAATATACACAGACATTGTGAAATGATTACCACAAAGTAATTAACCTATCCATCACTTTGCATAGTGATCATATTTCTTTGTGTGTGTTAAGAACACTTAGAATCTACTTTTTTTTTTTTTAAGATTTTATTTATTTGCCAGAGAGAGAGAGAGAGAGTACACACAAGCAGGCAGAGAGGCAGGCAGAGGCAGCGAGAGAAGCAGGCTCCCTGCCGAGCAAGGAAACCGATGCGGGACTCGATCCCAGGACCCTGGGATCATGACCTGAGCCGAAGGCAGCGGCTCAACCAACTGAGCCACCCAGGCGACCCTAGAATCTACTCTTTTTAACAAATTTCAAGTATACAATATAGCATCATTACCTACAGGCACCACGCCATACCGTATGTCCTCAGAACTTACTCCTCCTATAACTGAAAGTTGGAACCCTTTGACCTACATATCCCCATTTCCCCCAATCCCTAAGGCCCTGGTAAACAACTGCTCTACTCCCCAGTTCTATGAATTCAACTTTTTAAAATTCCATATGTAAGTGAGACTATGCAGTACTTGTCATTCTAGGATTTATTTCAGTTACTGTAATGCCCTCAAGGTTCACCCACATTGTCATAAATGACAGAACTTCCTTCTTTTTTAACACTGAAAAATATTCTGTTTGTTGATGGACATTTAGTTATTTCCATACCTGAGTATTGTGCATAATGCTGCAGTGTATATGAGTGCAGGAAATAATCCTATTTCCTTTGAATATATACCCGGAGTGGAACTGCTGGATATGATATTTCTATTTTTAATCTTCTGGAAAAACTCCACTCCTTTTTTTGTAAGGGCTATACCAATTTATATTCCTGCCAACAATGTCTAAGGGTTCTCTTTTCTCTAAGTCCTGAACCAACACTTAACTTTTGAGAACTATTTAAGAACAGTCACTGTAACAGGTGTGAGGTGTTAATCTCATTATGGCTGTGCCTGGCGTTCCCCTGACGATGAGTGAGGTCGAGCTCCTTTTCATACAACTGTCGGCCATTTATTTGTATGTCTTCTTTGGAGAAATGTCTACTCAAGTCCTTTTATTTTTTGCTGCTGGGCTGCATATTAATCTTAAAAATTAGCATCAGATATGTCATTTGCAAATATTTTCTTCCTTTCTGTAGGTTGTTTTTCATTTTGTTATTATTTCTTTTGCTGTGCAGAAACATTTTAGTTTGGCGTGGTAATACTTATTTTTGCTTCTGCCGCCTGTGCTTTGGCGTCAGTGAGTTTGTGGTGAGCTGTTACAGCAGCAGTTGGAAACTGCTACAATATGCATAACTTTCAAGCATGTTATTTAATCCTGGCTACCAAATGAATTATTAACAGCTGTAACATATAAAGAAAACAAGCTTAAGAAGTTAAGTGACTTGTGCAAGGTAACAAAGTTTACATGGCAGACCTGAGATATGACCCCAAATCTGGTCTGGCCTCAAAGCGACAAGCACTCACGGCAGCGCCAGTCTGTAATTCAGCACTGTTGCACGAACATTGAAAAGCTAGACTTCTGTCCTGGAAAAACAGAAAGTTCTCTGGTAGCCCAAAGTAAAAGACTAGGTTATTTGAACAAGCCTTCCTAATGAAAATTTAAAAAGCTGGATATAACATCATTTAAAGAGTATCAAAGAGCTGAAAAGATAAAAATCAAAGCCCGCAGACCTTCTACTAAGAGCGAAAAGAAGTTGGGACACCTGGGTGGCTCAGTCGGTTAAGTCTCTGCCTTCAGCTCAGGTCATGATCCCAGGGTTGTGGGATGGAGAGTCCCACATCGTGCTCCTTGCTCAGCAAGGAGCCTGCTTCCCCTCCTGTCTGCCACTCCCCCTACTTGAGCTCTCTCAAAAAAAAAAAAAAAAAAAAAAAAACAGTGAAACGAAGTAAAGGGAACACCAAAGACTATATTCTTAGGGCAAAAGTAAACCAGAAGTCAATCAGACTCACATGGATTTGCAACTTTAGTCCAGTTAACCTCAAGTTCAGAATTTGGTCTGGGTGGGCTCACAGTGAAGAAGCCTTAAGGGGCCCAGCTAAAACAAAGGCAAATATTCTCTGGAGGAAGGCACTTTTTACTCTTTGAGTTGATTTCTACAGATAATTTTCCAAATAGAATCGGGAGCAAATAAAGTTAACCAAGCACGTATGGAAAGAAAGTACCATGAGCAAGAACTGGCAGAAAATGACAGGGATTCACATACTGAGATTACTAAATACATATTTACTTAATACAACTTTTAAATGATGCCTTCAATATTTAAAGAAACTAAGTTTGAAGATTAAATCAAAAATAACATGGGTGCCTGGGTGGCTCAGTTGTTAGGCATCTGCCCTCAGCTCAGGTCATGGTCCCAGGGTTCTGGGATCGAGTCCAGCACTGGGCTCCCTGCTCAGCAGGAAGCCTGCTTCTCCCTCTCCCACTACCCCTGCTTATATTCCCTATCTCTCTGTCAAATAAATAAATAAAGCAAAAATAACAGATTTGATAATAACCATACAGTATGGCATACCATGAAAAATACAAAATAAAGTTAAAAAACAGGTATTAAGGATTTATGGTATAGTGGATTGCATCTTGAAACAAACAAATAAAAAAGGACATTAGAAAAACTAGAGAAATTTGAGTTGTCTGTAGTTCAATTAATAGTACGACACCAATGTTTCTTTCTTAGTTTTGACAAACGTACCATGGTTCGGAAAGATGTTAACATTAAGACTAGGTGAAGAATAAATGGGAAACTCTGTACTATCCATGCCACGTTTTTGTAGATCTAAAATCATTCCAAGTTTTACAACACATTAACAAAAGAACAGGACGAGGCTTCCATTTAGGACAAAGATATTACAAGAGTATCTCTCCAATGTAAAAACAAACAAACAAACAAACAAACCAGAAAAACAAGCTGAACCCTCCAGAGTTGAAGTTGCAAGGCGACAACTCACCTGGACATCTAAAGAAAGAAAGGCAATTCAGAGAGAGGAGATGCATGCACGCATTTACCTGGGGCAAATGCCAACAGTTGGCAAAAACAAGATTTAGTTAAAATTTTAAGCTGCAAAAGGCTAAGTTGGGCTAGTTCAAAAGAAGAAGCCCTAGGGGCTACAGACACAGGATAATTCACCACAACTCAGAAGTTCTACTCTACAACCACACTTTACCTACACACACACACCCCACATATACACACAAACCAAAAAGAAAAAAAGAGTAATTGAAAAAGAAAAAAAAGGCCAGCCCAGGGCAATGTCCTGCCCACTCATCCTGGTGATGATGACGACAATGACGATGATGATGGAAGGCTTCAGGGAGGAGAGCCAGTGCTGGGAAGGCACAAAGCCCAGCTGAGAGCCTTCTCCTTTATCTTTCCTACAGAACATTCTTAAACTCTCAAGTGATGAAAATCCAATGCGGCTGGGAGATGTGTACAGCAGGTTAAAACTCTCTGCCAAGAATGGGGCAGGAACACATCCTGGGCACAGATGTAGGAGGGGGAGCAAGGCAGGGTCAGAGAAGGCTACACCCAAGACCCTCCCTGAGACTTAGACAACAAGCTCCCCCTCTCTGCCTCCTTCTCCCTCTCAACCCTCCTCCCCACCAAACTAGCAAGAATCCAGAGGACATTGCCTGGGGAGGTGCAAAAAGAAGACTCTAAGTGTAGCGCAAAAAACTGAGTGTGGAACAGGAACTGAGAAAAACTCTCCAGCAAAACATCTCCGGCCCTACACACATAGTAAAGAACGCTACAATAATTTGAAGTCTCTGAGAAAAATTATTTCAACAGTAAAACCCAAAGTCAATACAACTCCTGACTAAACAGACTCAAGCCCTCTGGAAGCCTCGCAAAAAGACCAGTGTAGCCATTCTCAGATATCAAGACCACTTCAGTCTCGACTATTCCACTCAAGAGGCCCAACGTTCAACAAAATTGTAGGAGTTATTTAAAAAGTGAGATAAAGCAGTCCGAAGAGACAGAGCAATCAAAAATTTCAGGATCAGATATAGCAGGGATGCTGTAATTATCACATGGGGAATTTCAAGTACATGCCAGCAACACAATAACGGTTATAGCAGAAAAGGAGGTCAACCCTCGTCATCAGGCTGCCGTTAGCACAGATGTGCAAACCATGAGACAGAATCCAAGGAAACTCCAGGAATGAAAAATAGGAACAGAGGTGAAGAACGCTTCTAACTGGCGCCACCAGCAGGCTAGGAAGAGCCAAGAGAACCATCAGCGAACAGGAAAATAGGTCAGTGGGTACTACCGACACTGTAACACAACAGTGAAAGAGAGTGGAAAAAAAAAAAAAACAACACAGAAAAAAGCATCCAAAGACTGGGGAACAAATAGCCCCAAAGATGTGTAATTGGAGAAGAAAGAGAGAACAGGACAGGAATAACATTTACAGAAATGAGAGCCAGGGATGTTCCAAAATTAATGACAGACACGAAGCCAAAAGTCCAAGTTCAGAGAAGACCAAGAAGAACAAATAGGGAGGGAAAAAGAAAAAGAGCAACACTAAGATGGACAGTACTTAAAGTGTTGCAAACCAAAACCAAAGAGAAACTTGTGAAGGTAGCCAGAGAGAAAAACCACATAACACAGAGGAGGCGGCGGGGGGAGCCAGAGAGAAAAACACCTAACAGAGAAGCTGGGGAAACTGCATATAGAATGCTGAAATCCGTGTAAAGAGGGGACTGTCCCCATCTGTCTGGCACAGACGACTGTCTACAGAATAGCCAAGAAACCAACTGGCAGCTCCCCTGCCTGGGATGGCGCACAGCCAGAAGGCAGCAGAGGGATGGACTCTCTAATGTGTAAGTCAATGCTGAAATTTAAATTATTTTTTGAAAAGACAGTAAATATACATATTGCCAATCTATTCTGTCTTGTGGCGATCTATAAACAACGGCCCCCATTCTTCCCAAATATACCAAATTGTTCAGAGTAAACATATCTTTCAAAAGGCTACACTGTGTTCTCAAGGGTAAGCAGTAACGGGCTCAAGGGGCGGTGTTTATCTCACCACACTCTACGCCAGCTCTTCCCCAAATGGTACAACGTCATAACGTCGACACAGCCAGACGAGGTTCCTAAGCAAAACTCTTGGCCATTAGGGCACCTCATCAGCCGACTGTGGGACACTCGTCTTTAAATATGAGCTCTGTGCTACCTATGGGCGCTACTGAGGAGAGGAAAAGAGAAGGGCAGCCAGAGAGAAAACAAAAGGGAGGAGGAGCAGAGAGAGGACGAGGGGGGAAATAACAAAACTGTAGCCTTGAGCCAAGGCCCTGAGCGCTGGTGACCAAAGCGCAAGCAGTTGCTGTGAGCAGGTGCTCTGCCCTCGGTGGGGCCGGGGGCAAAGCCACTGGGCAGCAGTTACCATTCTTCGAAGAGAATACCAAGATGCCTTTTCCAGGGAGCAAGTTTTTATAACCAATATTTACACTGAATGATTCTTCATTTGCAGATATTCAGACCTTTTTTGAAATAACTGAATATACACAAGCAATCCAAATTTATACTGACACAGAGAAAAGCTGTTCCTTCTCAAACTACACGTGATACTGGAGAGCAGCAGTGGGCAGTGGAAGTGCACGGTCACGGGTGTGGTCTGGACTTCCAGCCTCGGGCCGCTCCTCCCGCTCCTCCGGGAGGTCCTTACTGGCCCCCCGCGAAGAAAGGAACCATCGGCAGCCTCCTCCCGGCCGAAAGCAGCCGCTCACCTACACGGAGACGGTGTGTACTGCCTCAACAAAGCTCCCAATCACTTACTACCCACGGCATAACACATTTCCAAAACAATTCTTAAGTTCTAATTTAGTTCTTAAACGAAAAACTGGGAATTGATAAGGAAAGCGGTAAGAAGGAGCGTGATCTTACTGGAGTTCCTGCGTTCATGTACCTCTGCAGCTTGTTTCTCATGTCCTTTTCGTTAAATTTGGCACTTCGCTTTACATAGATTCCTCCGTGCTGCCGTATTTAAAAAAAAAAAAAAAAAAGGTGGAGGAAAGAATTTACTATTAAAACATCCAATGGCCGGTCATCAAAAAGGTAACTTTACTCCCCAAAAGAATAAAATTACATTTTAGGAATTAAACTGTATTTAATATATTCAAATATTAGCATCTCACAAACGTTTAACTGAAAGCTGTCCTAGGTGTCAACATAACTGAAATAAAAACCACATGCTACATGACACTTGAAAAACACATGAACATTCCATTTTGTTGACAGTTAAAAACGCTTTCACTTTTTAAAATAAAAAGCTTGATCAGTAACACACTTCTTAGCTCTCAATTTTTCCAATGACATAGAATCACTAAAAGTGTCCTTAAAATGTCAATACTCATGGTCTTTAGGGATTTTTAAAACTGTCCCAGCTACAGGTGTTTATGTAGCACAGTTATGAACTCAACTGTGTTCCCCCAAAATTTATATGTTGAAACCCTAACCCCCAGTGTGATGGTATTCAGAGAGGGCATTTAAGAAGGTAATCATGTTCAACAAGGTCTTTAAGGGTGGGCCTGAATCCAGATGAAGAGGAGGTTAGGACACCAACAGGCATATGCACAGAGGAGAGACACAGGCAGAAAGCAGCTGTAGGCCAAGAAGAGAGGCCTCGGCAAAAACCAATGCCAGTAACACATTGATCTGGCGCTTCCAGCCTCTAGAGCTGTGGGGAAACATGTGTCTGTTATCTAAGATCCAATCTGTGGTATTTGGTTAGGGTAGTCCTAGCCAACTAACACAGGCACGGTCCTACCAATTAAGAGATCCTTCATGAAACTTCCTAAGTGTATGTCACCAAAACTTTGCATCAAGTTCACATTATCTGCACTTGCCTGTGCTAATTTGAACTCATCTGTAAAATAAACCAACTGGCTGAATTTGATTTCGTCTTAACCAAGAATATGAGTAAAAGGAAATGCACAGATAGGAGCAAGGAGGGGACTGTAGAGAGACCCTAAAGAAGAGAGGAAGCAAGGGAGCCCTCCATCTTGGTGGTGGTTCCTTCCAGATAGAAACTGGCCTGCCTGATTGCAGAGGAAAAATTCCAAGTGCTCGACAGAAGGCATGTCACTGCCACCCCAAGTAAGAACAGATTCATTCTTTACGCAACCTTTAGAATCAAAAGCCACAGCATGCGTATACCACAACTTAAAATTTCCCCAAGCTGTAGTGGACGTGATGCCTACTCTCTACATACTAGCTCTCGCTGTCATTGAATTTGCTTCTTAAAGTCCATTTTAATTCAAAAGCACCTGGGTTCCTCCCCAGGTATATGGAAGCTACGGAAGTGAAGACCAGATATCTTTCCTTACAGAACTTAAAAACTAGTGGGGAAGTGAAACATGTATACAAGTGCGATACCAAGAGAATCTGATAAGTGTAATAATAAAGAGAGCCCAAGACAAAAGCAGGGTGGAGAGAACCGCCAGGCTCAGGAAGGGTTTCCTAACTGCAACTAAACTGGGCCTTGGAGAAAGGAAGGCATACTGCCTGGAAGTAAGCAACAGCCTGAAGACGGACAGGGAGGGAGAAACCAATTCAGGCTAGAAAAAGAAAGGTGGGCTGCAGGGAGGCAGGGCATGGCAGAGCGTGAATGCCACGCACGGGAACTGGCACGTGATACAGTTGAGAAACACACACTTGGAGCAGGTCAGTGGCCTGACCAAATGTATGCTGGAGAAGCAAATTAAGTGTATTTTTTTTTTTTAAGATTTTATTTATTTATTTGACAGGGAGATCATATGTAGGCAGAGAGGCAGGCAGGGTGAGAGAGGAGGAAGCAGACTCTCGGCGGAGCAGAGAGCCCAATGCGGGGCTCGATCCCAGGACCCTGGGATCACGACCCGAGCCGAAGGCAGAGGCTTTAACCCACTGAGCCACTCAGGCGCCCCAAATTAAGGGTATTTTGGAAAATATCATTTACTAAATGTTTATTATGCACCTGATACTCATGCTCAACACGCTGTATTACAGCACACTATTTTTAATATTCTACAGATCATAATTAAGTTTTACTATTAATTTCTTAAGGGATTCATCTATCAGATTGTATGCCTTTAAATTTTCCTAGTTGTCTGATTTTTGTATGCTTGTATTTTTCCTATTTAACTACCTGGGTAATCAGACATGCACAAAAATGCACACCATTAAAAATGTTCCAGTAAAATTACTTCTGTTTGGAATAAGTAAACCCATAAAAATTAACAAAACAACCTACACATTTATATTAAGTGCATGTTAAATTTCCAAATCTAAAATTCTTATAAGCTACATATAAAATGAAGAAAACATGGAAAAAATTACCTGAGAAAAATAACACCCATACAACGGAAGCCACTTTAACCCATCTTTCAGCACGTAGCGGACATGTCCAAGAGCATTCTGCCTGATGGCCAAAATATCAGCAATAATCCAGTCCACTGCAAAGATACAACCCGATTAGTGCATAAATCTGGCACTCCTTTCCCAGTAACAGAAAAAGCCTCTTCACAAGATTATACTAGGAATATACTTTTGGAAATATGAGTAGAATTTTAAAACTGTATCAACTGCAGATATTTAAAAATTACAAATTTCATTTTAAAACTTTTTTGTTGGTGTTTTTTTTCTTTTTGCATTTCTTTCTTTTTTCTTTTTAAGATTTTATCTATTTATTTGACAGAGATCAGAAGTAGACAGAGAGGCAGGCAGAGAGAGAGGGAGGAACCAGGCTCAGGCTCCCTGCTGAGCAGAGAGCCAATGGCGATGCCGGGCTCCACCCCAGGACCCTGAAATCATGACCTGAGCTGAAGGCAGAGGCTTTAACCCACTGAGCCACCCAGGCGCCCCTCTTTTTGCATTTCTTTTTTTTTTTTTTTTTTTTTTTAATTTTTTTTTATTTTAATAAACATATAATGTATTTTTATCCCCAGGGGTACAGGTCTGTGAATCGTCTGGTTTACACATTTCACAGCACTCATCATAGCACATACCCTCCCCAATGTCCATTTCCCCACCACCCTCTCCCATCCCCCTTCCCCCCCGCAACCCTCAGTCTGTTTCTTGAGATTGAGTCTTTTATGGTTTGTCTCCCTCCCAATCCCATCTTTTCATTTTTTCTTTTCCTACCTCCCCCCAAACCCCCCCACCTTGCATCTCCACTTCCTCATATCAAAGAGATCATATGATAGTTATATTTCTCCGATTGACTTATTTCGCTAAGCATGATACCCTCTAGTTCCATCCACGTCGTCGCAAATGGCAAGATTTCATGTCTTTTGATGGCTGCATAGTATTCCATTGTGTATATATACCACATCTTCTTTATCCATTCATCTGTTGATGGACATCTAGGCGCTTTCCACAGTTTGGCTATGGTGGACATTGCTGCTATAAACATTCGGGTGCACGTGCCCCTTCGGAGCACCACGTTTGTATCTTTAGGATATATACCCAGGAGTGCAATTGCTGGGTCATAGGGTAGCTCTATTTTCAGTTTTTTGAGGAACCTCCACACTGTTTTCCAGAGTGGTTGCACCAGCTTGCATTCCCACCAACAGTGTAGGAGGGTTCCCCTCTCTCCGCATCCTCGCCAGCATCTGTCATTTCTTGACTTGTTAATTTTAGCCATTCTGACTGGTGTGAGGTGGTATCTCATTGTGGTTTTGATTTGTATTTCCCTGATGCCGAGTGATGTGGAGCATTTTTTCATGTGTCTGTTGGCCATCTGGATGTCTTCCTTGCAGAAATGTCTGTTCATGTCCTCTGCCCATTTCTTGACTGGATTATTTGTTCTTTGGGTATTGAGTTTGATAAGCTCTTTATAGATTTTGGATACGAGCCCTTTATCTGATATGTCGTTTGCAAATATCTTCTCCCATTCTGTCAGTTGTCTTTTGGTTTTGTTAACTGTTTCCTTTGCTGTGCAAAAGCTTTTGATCTTGATGAAATCCCAATAGTTCATTTTTGCCCTTGCTTCTGTTGCCTTTGGCGATGTTCCTAGGAAGAAGTTGCTGCGGTGGAGGTCAAAGAGGTTGCTGCCTGCATTGTCCTCAAGGATTTTGATAGATTCCTTTCGCACATTGAGGTCCTTCATCCACTTTGAGTCTATTTTCGTGTGTGGTGTAAGGAAATAGTCCAATTTCATTTTTCTGCATGTGGCTGTCCAATTTTCCCAGCACCATTTGTTGAAGAGGCTGTCTTTTTTCCATTGGATATTCTTTCCTGCTTTGTCGAAGATTAGTTGACCATAGAGTTGAGGGTCTATTTCTGGGCTCTCTATTCTGTTCCATTGGTCTATATGTCTGTTTTTGTGCCAGTACCATACTGTCTTGATGATGACAGCTTTGTAATAGAGCTTGAAGTCTGGAATTGTGATACCACCGACTTTGGCTTTCTTTTTCAATATTCCTTTGGCTATTCGAGGTCTTTTCTGGTTCCATATAAATTTTAGGATTATTTGTTCTATTTCTTTAAAAAAAATGGATGGGATTTTGATAGGGATTGCATTAAATGTGTAGATTGCTTTAGGTAAAATAGACATTTTCACAATATTTGTTCTTCCAATCCATGAGCATGGAATATTTTTCCATTTCTTTGTGTCTTCCTCAATTTCTTTCATGAGTACTTTATAGTTTTCTGAGTATAGATTCTTTACCTCTTTGGTTAGATTTATTCCTAGGTATCTTATGGTTTTGGGTACGATTGTAAATGGGACTGACTCCTCAATTTCTCTTTCTTCTGTCTTGTTGTTAGTGTAAAGAAATGCGACTGATTTCTGTGCATTGACTTTATATCCTGACACTTTACTGAATTCCTGTATAAGTTCTAGCAGTTTTGGAGTGGAGCCTTTTGGGTTTTCCACATATAGTATCATATCATCTGCAAAGAGTGATAGTTTGACTTCTTCTTTGCCGATTTGGATGCCTTTAATTTCTTTTTGTTGTCTGATTGCTGAGGCTAGGACTTCTAGTACTATATTGAACAGCAGTGGTGATAACGGACATCCCTGCCGTGTTCCTGACCTTAGCGGAAAAGCTTTCAGTTTTTCTCCATTGAGAATGATATTTGCGGTGGGTTTTTCATAGATGGCTTTGATAATGTTGAGGTATGTGCCTTCTATCCCTACACTTTGAAGAGTTTTAATCAGGAAGGGATGCTGCACTTTGTCAAACGCTTTTTCAGCATCTATTGAGAGTATCATATGGTTCTTACTCTTTCTTTTATTAATGTATTGTATCACATTGATGGATTTGCGGATGTTGAACCAACCTTGCAGCCCTGGAATAAATCCCACTTGGTCGTGGTGAATAATCCTTTTAATGTACTGTTGGATCCTATTGGCCAGTATTTTGGTGAGAATTTTCGCATCTGTGTTCATCAAGGATATTGGTCTGTAATTCTCTTTTTTGGTGGGATCCTTGTCTGGTTTTGGGATCAAGGTGATGCTGGCCTCATAGAATGAGTTTGGAAGTTTTCCTTCCATTTCTATTTTTTGGAACAGTTTCAGGAGAATAGGAATTAATTCTTCTTTAAATGTTTGGTAGAATTCCCCTGGGAAGCCGTCTGGTCCTGGACTTTTGTTTGTTTGGAGATTTTTGATGACTGTTTCAATCTCCTTACTGGTTATGGGTCTGTTCAGGTTATCTATTTCTTCCTGGTTCAGTTGTGGTAGTTTATACATCTCTAGAAATGTATCCATTTCTTCCAGGTTGTCAAATTTGTTGCCATAGAGTTGCTCGTAGTATGTTCTTATAATTGTTTGTATTTCTTTGGTGTTGGTTGTGATCTCTCCTCTTTCATTCATGATTTTATTTATTTGCGTCCTTTCTCTTTTCTTTTTGATAAGTCTGGCCAGGGGCTTATCAATCTTATTAATTCTTTCAAAGAACCAGCTCCTAGTTTTGTTGATTTGTTCTATTGTTTTTTTAGTTTCTATTTCATTGATTTCTGCTCTGATCTTTATGATTTCTCTTCTCCTGCTGGGTTTAGGCTTTCTTTGTTGTTCTCTCTCCAGCTCCTTTAGGTGTAGGGTTAGGTTGTGTATTTGAGACCTTTCTTGTTTCTTGAGAAAGGCTTGCACTGCTATATATTTTCCTCTCAGGACTGCCTTTGTTGTGTCCCACAGATTTTGAACTGTTGTGTTTTCATTATCATTTGTTTCCATGAATTTTTTCAATTCTTCTTTAATTTCCTGGTTGACCCATTCATTTTTTAGAAGGATGCTGTTTAGTCTCCATGTATTTGCGTTCTTTCCAAATTTCCTCTTGTGATTGAGTTCGAGCTTCAGAGCATTGTGGTCTGAAAATATGCAGGGAATGATCTCGATCTTTTGGTACCGATTGAGACCTGATTTATGACCCAGGATGTGGTCTATTCTGGAGAATGTTCCATGTGCACTAGAGAAGAATGTGTATTCTGTTGCTTTGGGATGGAATGTTCTGAATATATCTGTGATGTCCATCTGGTCCAGTGTGTCATTTAAGGCCTTTATTTCCTTGTTGATCTTTTGCTTAGATGATCTGTCCATTTCAGTGAGGGGAGTGTTAAAGTCCCCTGCTATTATTGTATTACTGTCGATGTATTTCTTTGATTTTGTTATTAATTGGTTTATATAGTTGGCTGCTCCCATGTTAGGGGCATAGATATTTAAGATTGTTAGATCTTCTTGTTGGACAGACCCTTTGAGTATGATATAGTGTCCTTCCTCATCTCTTATTATAGTCTTTGGCTTAAAATCTAATTGATCTGATATAAGGATTGCCACCCCAGCTTTCTTCTGATGTCCATTAGCATGGTACATTGTTTTCCACCCCCTCACTTTAAATCTGGAGGTGTCTTCGGGTCTAAAATGAGTTTCTTGGAGGCAGCATATGGATGGGTTTTGTTTTTTTATCCATTCTGATACCCTGTGTCTTTTGATTGGGGCATTTAGCCCATTAACATTCAGGGTAACTATTGAGAGATATGAATTTAGTGCCATTGTATTGCCTGTAAGATGATTGTTACTGTATATTGTTTCTGTTTCTTTCTGATCTACTACTTTTAGGGTCTCTCTTTGCTTAGAGGACCCCTTTCAATATTTCCTGTAGAGCTGGTTTGGTGTTTGCAAATTCTTTCAGCTTTTGTTTGTCCTGGAAGCTCTTTATCTCTCCTTCTATTTTCAATGATAGCCTAGCCGGATATAGTATTCTTGGCTGCATGTTTTTCTCGTTTAGTGCTCTGAATATATCATGCCAGTTCTTTCTGGCCTGCCAGGTCTCTGTGGATAGGTCCGCTGCCAATCTAATGTTTTTACCCTTGTATGTTACAGACTTCTTTTCCCGGGCTGCTTTCAGGATTTTCTCTTTGTCGCTAAGACTTGTAAATTTTACTATCAGGTGACGAGGTGTGGACCTATTTTTATTGATTTTGAGGGGCGTTCTTAGCATCTCCTGGATTTTGATGTTTGTTCCCTTTGCCATATTAGGGAAATTCTCTCCAATAATTGTCTCCAATATACCTTCTGCTCCCCTCTCTCTTTCTTCTTCTTCTGGAATCCCAATTATTCTAATGTTGTGTCGTCTTATGGTGTCACTTATCTCTCGAATCCTCTCCTCGTGTTCCAGTAGTTGTTTGTCTCTCTTTTGCTCAGCTTCTTTATTCTCTGTCATTTGGTCTTCTATGTCACTAATTCTTTCTTCTGCCTCATTTATCCTGGCAGTGAGAGCTTCCATTTTTGATTGCACCTCATGAATAGCTTTTTTGATTTCAACTTGGTTAGATTTTAGTTCTTTTATTTCTCCAGAAAGGGCTTTTATCTCTCCGGAGAGGGTTTCTCTAATATCTTCTATGCCTTTTTCGAGGCCGGCTAGAACCTTGAGAATTGTCATTCTGAACTCTAGATCTGTCATGCTACCTATGTCTGTATTGATTAGGTCTCCAGCCTTCGGTACGGCCTCTTGTTCTTTTTTTTGAGGTGAGTTTTTCCGCCTTGTCATTTTGTCCAGGTAGGATTTGCTTTCTCCTGCTGTGGAATTCCGCTGTTCTTGGTGACTGAAGTTGGTTTTGGATGGTTTCTTGTTGATCTTCTGGGGGAGGGGCCTGTTGTAGTGATTCTCAAGTGTCTTTGCCGCAGGCGGAATTGCACCGCCCTTGCCAGGGGCCGGGCTAAGTAATCCGCTCGGGTTCGCTTTCGGGAGCTTTTGTTCCCTGAGCGCTTTCCGTAGAGTTCCGGAGGACGGGAATGAAGATGGCGGCCTCCCAATCTCTCGGCCCAGAGGAGCCGAGAGCTTGGGGTTCCGCTCCTCAGTGCGCTCTCAGAGCAAAGCGCCCAATAGCCCCGCCTCCCCGGCTTGCGGTCGCGCCTCGAGGAAAGCAGTCAATTGTTGGAGCTGGAGAAAAGCGCCGGGTCGCTTTTGTCTCCGTGGCCTCCGGCCGCGCTCCGAGCCCACCCAGCCTGCGACCGGCACAAGGTAACCCCGGGCTTAGAGCTCACTCCTCGGCTTTGTCGCTATAGCCGGCTTCCCCGCTCTAATACCTGCGAGCTCTGCGGCACTCAGACACCCCCAGTCCTTCTGTGACCCCGCGGGTCCTGGGGTTATGCTGACCCCGCCTGGGTTTCCCCCCAGTTTAGCCTCTGGAGCGATGTCTCCCAGTGGAGCCGACTTTTAAAAGTCCCGATTTTGTGCTCCGTCGCTCCGCCGCTTGCCGGGTGCCGGCCCCTCCCCCCGGGGTCTATCTTCCCGTCGCTTTGGATTCACTTCTCCGCAGGTCCTACCTTTCAGAAAGTGATCGATTTTCTGTTTCTGGGATTGTTGCTCTTCTTCTCTTCGATTTCCCGTTGGATTTATAGGTGTTCACAATGGTTAGATAAGCTATCTAGCTGATCTCCTGCTACCCGATGTCGTCTCAGCCTGCTACTTCTCCGCCATCTTGACTCCTCCCCCCTCTTTTTGCATTTCTTGAAGGGTTTTTTATTTCAGAGGCAAAATGCAAAAAGTCACAAACTGCCAAATGATATGAAAGTAGCATGAACAAAGAATAAAGCGTCTCTAATTCTTAGTCTAAAAAATATAACAAAATTATAAGCAAAAAATGGTTAAGTGAGACCGTCATATATATTGTGTATATACTAATACGTTCCACACAAGGCAAGGACACTTCATCTTTACTGGTGAATTCCAGGACACAATCCTAGCTTACCACGTCAGAGCAAAGCCTCACAGCTGCACTTGGCAGATATGTCCCTTACAGACCCACGGCACACGTACCCAGGGGGGGAGTAACAGTCATACATGGGTATGTCATCACTAAAGAGTCGCAAAAGCAAAAATAAGAAGCCATGAATGTGTTGATAACAACAATGCTTATAGACAGAGAAGAAAATCCAAACAGAAGGATTAGTCCGTGCCGAAGCAAAGATCCAGCAACCAGGCAACCGTGCGTAGAAGGTGACAAATAGGAGAGAAGGTCAAAAGAGTCTGAGGAAATGAAACAAATGAAGCAGGAAAATAGTAAAGAGTCTTGAAGACCAGAGACTTGGGTCTGAAAGCAAATGGCTACAAACTACTCTATCTCTTTGATAACAATGAAAACTGAACTGGAGTTTGGGATACCGGAGGGGAAAAAGATGGTAAGAATCTCTGAAAAAAAATATAGTCTTACCATCACGTATGTATCTGGGGCCATAAAAGCCAGAACAAAAGGACTGAATTAGAGAGGAAAATGTTAAAATAAGATCTGTGGCGGGACGCCTGGGTGGCTCAGTTGGTTAAGCCGCTGCCTTTGGCTCAGGTCATGATCCCAGGGTCCTGGGATGGAGTCCCGCATTGGGTTCCTTGCTCGGCAGGGAGCCTGCTTCTCTCGCTGCCTCTGCCTGCCTCTCTGCCTGCTTGTGTGTACTCTCTCTCTCTGGCAAATAAATAAAATCTTAAAAAAAAAAAAAATTTAAGATCTGTGGCAAATAAAAGCCTGGAAATTTAAGCAGTTAACAGTAGTTTAAACCAAAATGGACAGTTTTCCACAGGATTACAGCTGTTTGCAATCCTCTAGACGATACATCATACTAGAGAGAATATTCTAAAGAAGACTTAGTCAGTTAAACACTAAAAATTATTCTTGTGAAAAATCATTTTATCAATTATTGCAAATCTTTTTTAAAAAGATTTATTTATTTATTTGACACAGAGAGAGAGAGATCACAAGTAGGCAGAGAGGCAGGCAGAGGGAAAATGGGGAAGCAGGCTCCCTGCTGAGTAGAGAGCCCGATTCAGGGCTCGATCCCAGGACCTGCGCCGAAGGCAGAGGCTTAACCCACTGAGCCACCCAGGCATCCTGCAAATCTCTTTTTAATCTCTATCATTCACAAATTCTTTCTTGATGACTCAAGTTATAATTATACACTTTAATCTACTACAACTTTTAAGTAGAGTGATGCGGAAATCTCCTCCTACACCGGGGATCCCTCGAAGCTATCAGCTGGAGACACCTATGTACAGAACAATCAACCATCACTCTACTCTCAAGTATGTGCTGCCTCTGGAGGCCATCTCCCTAAGCCCCTTCCTTCTCATTCAAATCACCTCCACAATACTGATAAGCACAGCTCTTTCTGATTATATCTTGGAAACCAAATGATCCACCTTGTAACAACCGTACCTAATGTAAATAAATTGTGAGAACTAAATCATCCTGGAACATATTTGGGGTACAAATCTAAAAACAAGATATGGTATTTTTTCCTGGAACAATTATCTTTTTAAAGTTTGAAGGAATTTTTAATAACACATTTTTATATTGAAACAAGCAGGGCTACACATGGCCTAGGACGCGCCTTCTAAAACTTTTCTTAAGATTCAGTGTAAAATGTGTCATGTTGGTATTAAGTCCCCTGGGCTTATGACCTTAAGCTTGTGTAAATTTTAGTGGAAAAGCTTAAGAACTAATTTAAGTAGTTAAAACACACAGACTTTGTGCCATCCATTTTTGCTACTCAATTACCTTTACTTTTCCTGTTTATTCTCACCCAGATTTCTGATAGGAGACACTAGACTACAGCTGGGTTGCTGACAGCTGACATGGGAATATGTACCTTTACAGTAACTATTCACACAGCCACAGCGGTGTCATTGTTCCCATGAACTCTGAAGAGAGGAGAGGGCCGCGAGGAGAGACAGCAAGAAAAGTGAGGCTTTTCTCATCTACGTTCTTGTGTAACAAGAGGCCCTAAGTCATAAGGTACTGTGTATGTAACCGAGATGCCGGGCAGGAAGCACTTGCCCAGCACGGACACAGCTGCTGTCACCAGCACGGACACAGATGCCGTCATCGGCATCACCACCACCACCCCTGATGTTAAAGGCCCCCCGTAAACCAGGCACACGGAGAGACTAGGAGCCAGCCCATGTAAACTGCCTAAAAACCCTGAGCAATAGGCCTTCTCACAGCTTACAAATAATGTTAAGAGAAGCTAAGTAATTTGCCCACGGTCACAGAGCCCACTGCAGAACAGCACATGAACCAGGGTCTGACGGCAAAGCTCACACCTTTTTATGATCATCTACTCACCACACGTTTTGTTAGTCAGGGTGAGTATCACTGAAACCAAGAAAATGGTGCATTTCATGAGATCAAGGTAACAGTGGCAAAAGCAGGGATTTAAAAAGGCCAAGAGGAAGGAATAAGAGCCACTACACCCTCTCGGCAGAGAAATAAGAAACCAAGAACAGAAAGACAGCAAGGGCAATCACGTGAAAACGCCAGAGAAGAGATATTAATTAAAACATCAATGGTTTGGAACGTGAGGCCCAGAGCAGACTTACATTCTGGCAGGCCTACTAGAGGACAAACAAGAAAGTCTAGGTTGAACAGCAGTCCTTGAAATATTCTTTCTGCTACTTACATTTTTAGATACTCATTTGTGGTTCTTAATATATCTCAGAAGGGTCTTGAAAAAAGGGTGCCCAGACCCTGCCGGCCAATAACCCATGACCATGGATAAGCTTCAGGAACCTAAAACTATACACAAATTCGTTTGTGCCCATTTTTCTGGGCATAATCATATTCTGACTAAAACCTGCAATTCTAAGGTGAGTTAAAAATCACTATCTAGTCATGTTCCGAAGTTATGGGTTTTTTTCAAAGGCATTCAAAAAAGCAGCTTTCTCAAATCCCAAAGGCTAACTGGTATAGGACCTGGTACCAGAAAGTCTCAAGCCCTGAGGGGTCAGGTAAAGGGATGAGGAAATGACTCTCCAACCTGAGAAGTGAGACTTTTCCAGGTTAGTTGTGGGCTGACTATGGAGATCATACTTCCCATATTATCTTCCAGTTCTAAATACGTAAGGAGGAAAGAAAACAAAACTGCTTTCTTCCAAATGTTTTCCCCAGAGGCCTCACTCTGAAGTAATATGTTAAAAAGGTCACCACGTAGTAAGCACACCAGTGACAGCAGTGGTTCTCCCTTTATTGCTAGTGTTACTGCCACCACCTCCAACGCGGAGAGTACTTACTCCGCACGGTCAGCCTAGCTCCGCAGCTCTGTTAATGCGGCTACTTCCACACTGAAACCCAGCAAAAGAAATTTGGAGAGAACCTGAACAAGGAATTTTAAGAGAGATCCTCTTTAAACACATACCAAAAAACTCCAATAAAATGAACCAATGGGTCAATATAAAGGAAATTTGGGTTGTCCTGAGCCACTCCCTACCCTGGACCCATAAATCCTTTGTATCTGGATATCGGAAGCCTGGTAGAAACATGCCATCGGCAACAAGACTGCAGCAGTAGGACTCGTTAGTAGTAAAGACCCAGTGTGTCTGCGGAAATGAATATAGGAAGAGTAAGGCCGCTCCACAGGCCAGCGCTGCAAGCGGACCCTGACCCAATCAGGCTGCGCACTCTGCTAAAGTCAAGTGTAATTATACTGTCCAAGCCAGTCACATTCATAAAGTCAGGGAGATACACAGATACATCAAAATTCCTATCAACCCTTTGTAGAATCAACTCTTGTCCCATAAAACTGAATGTAATCATTAATAAGCTTAACTTAGAAAAATACATTTCAACTTTTTACTTTCTTTACCTTATCTACCGTATAGGCAGTAATAAAAGCAACAAAATCATTAAGAGACAGGTGACAGGAGGAAGATAAAGAACAGCCATAGGCTTAAGTGATATTTCCATTATCCTATAATCCATTCAGGTTGTTTTTAGCTTTGAACTTCTGGGTACTGTATTCCTTAAAGTAATAAAAATGGAATTTAGGAAGTGTGCATCAAAAGCAGTTATAGGCTTGAAAAAAATGTGAAGTGGGATTTTCTTTGGACTGAATTATTCGTATGACTAAAAAGTACCTTAACCAATGTCAATTTCTTGGACTTTGATACTGTACGTACAACAGCTATATAACATGTCATCATTGGGAGAAAACTGATTAACAGGTCATGGGACTCCATATACTGCTTTTGCGAATTCTTGAGAATCTACAATTATTTCAAAATAAAAAGTTTTTTGAAAAAGTACTTTAAAGTATATACTGCACTATAATTGAAGACCAGACTCTTCTGAGTCTTCTGACAAAAGAGCAACCTGTAATTAAACCAAAACATTTGATGAGGCAAAAGGAACTGCAGACATTAGAAATTAGTACTGTCTTTAAGGAAGGGTAGTCACTTATTAGCACAACCTTTCTGCTTACCAATCAAAAATGTAAAATGTGTATACAACTTAGACCCAATTTTACTTCCAGAAACAGAACTTACAAAAGGAAGAATGCATAATTTATTCAAAGAACTATTCAAAGAAACAAAATAAATGAAAGAAAATGGCTCATTTGTACCCATCAGAGGGAGGAAGGCAAATTTGGGAAAATTCATAGTTTTCCTATGACTGACTTTCCAAAAAAGTAAAATCACAAGAATACAAGGTCACAATATAATATCTGCATTGAAAATTCATGCTTTAACAATAACCAAAAAATTTTTTCATGTAAATAAATAAATATATTACTTTGAATGCCCATCTACTCTTTGTAGAAGACCTAAATTTCATGGAAATGAAATACAAACCTGTGCTTTGATGATTTGCTAAATATATTATATTTTCTTTTTTTTTTGGCAAATCTCCATATAGCAATATCTAAAAGATAAAAAAAAAAAGAAACATTAATATTTCAAAACATGCACTACCAAAACAAACAAAATAGGACTGGCAAAAAACTGAAAATGTCATGACTATTTCCATCCATGATTAACAAAAATTAGAATTCTCTTAGAAGCAGCAGAGACCATAAATGACACATGTTTATGAAGTAGCTAAGTGCAGGGCAGGTAAATGATTATAAAGTGAAACACAGTGATCAACACCCCCGTGAGAAAAATACAACAAGCATTTATTTACTGACTGCTCACAATATCTGAAGCTTTTTCCGTAAGATACATCTTCCTTCAAAACGCCTGCAGTGTAGTGGGAGAGACAGCCATGTAACACAGTAACTGCAGTAAGACATAACACTAACATTATGAAAATAGGGCACATTTTATACTCGAGAACTGTCGACCACAGAACAGAAGCAGCATCCATTAGGTGTGGTTTCAGCACATGAGATGAAGGGCGTTCACGAAAATGTGGACAAAGAAATGGAGTGGTAGCGTCCAAGGCCTGTGGAATCCGCCCCCCGCCCCCCACTGCAATTTCACAGTAAAACCACGGCTGCATGCAGAGTTGGTAAGCAGGAGCAAGGAGACCCAGGGAAATCTGGACCAGAATGGGAAAAGTCTTTCGAATATCAAATTGAAGATTATTTTGTAAGTAACAGGGACACACGGCTCATGATTAGGACTCTCTGTATCTCTGTAAAGAACAGAGAAACTTCATTGGGGTGCCTGGCTGGCTCAGCAGGTGGTGTGTGACTTGATCTCAGGGTCATGGGTTCCAGCCCCCTGTTGGGCATAGAGCTTACTTAAAAAATAAATAAAATCAGAAAGAAAGACAAAAAGAAAGACAGACGGACAGACAAGAGAAAGTTCAGGATACAGGTGACTTCCAGGACCGGGCCGGGGGAAGGAGGCGACATGGTAGTGGCACATGGCGGTTTCAGCTCTAATAGTCACGTTTTATTCCTTAAACTAGATGGTGGGTATACAGGTGTTCATTATGAGTCTGTATGTAGTTCGGAATGTCTTAAATATTTCGCACAAATTATATAAAGAAATTAAAAGTATATTTTTAAAGACTTTAAAGGAAAGGACTGCTAATAGTGGCATTTTTTTTTTCAAGTCAGGGCATTTTTGCTTATCTTGTCATCATAGATTATACAAGATTATAAATTAAGGGTTTTTAGATCTATGTTGTTAGATGTCACAACAGTCTTCATTAACATCTTCACAACAGAAGAAAGAAAATGACATTAACTCAGCATCTCTGTAGAAAAGTGGAACTAGAGGACATAGCACTGTGGAGGTCAGGGACTCAGACTGAAGTTTCTATTCTTTCCCAGAAAACTATACTGAGCTACATACGTGCAATATGTGTTTAGATATTTGCTCGATTTTTTAATTGATAAAGTCTATCAGTGCCAAAAAACAAAACAAAACCTTAAACCAAATGTTTGATCTCTGCAGAGTTAAAAGGGGAGTTCTTGTTCCTGAACGATCTCCATTCTCTTGCCAATACGCAGGAACTGCTTCGAGAGCACTGGGTATGACGCACTGCGTTGACAATACTGCAGCCACTCGACCTTCTGTTTTTTGGCTTAAGGTCCCTGGATGGGATATTCACATTAAAGGATTTCAGTTTAGTTGATTCAACCTGATTTCCACTCTTTGGAGACCTGCCTGCCCCCAAGCTGAAGCCAGCACCTGAACCATCCAACAAGAGGGTCTCCTTTTCCTTTCTTACTCTGAGCTTGAATAATAGACTGTCAGGCTGAAGTCTTTGAAGGCAGATTAAAAGGTTTTGTTTTTGTTTTTGTTTTTGTTTTAAGTTTGATTGTGGTAATTCTGGCATGTTCTGACTGCTTGGGGCTGGCAGCACAGGTTCTGAAAAAAATCACCCAAGGCCAGAACATAGGAGACAGAGGTTTATTGAATACACTGCGAGAACAGGAGCAGGCAGGATGGCGGCCAAGGAGAGACTGTCTACCTAGGCAGGGGTGAGGGACTGTAGTAATAGGCACAGGAACATATAGAATTCTTCCTTTTTTGGTAACCGTGCCTGCTTGTAAGCAGCCCTTTGGTAGGTGAGGGCCTATAGCCATTTCCAGGTGGGTCGCTTAATGAGCCTGTTTGCATCCAGCTCAGTGGTCCCTGTGGGCCCTTTTCCCTTGCTCACATTTCCACTGCTGAAGCCTGCTGCCTAAAAGTGGCCTCAACGGTATCTACAGAAAATCAGTAGTGGATTTAATTGGGCAAAACAGATGGCAAAAACATAGTTCTACCGCTAGATCACTCTGAAGGAAAAAAAACCCAATTCATAGCTACTGAAGGGAAAATATATACGTGCATCCTTCCAACTTTTTAAAAATTACTCTTCAATATGCATAGTATCTCACTGAAATAAAAGGCATTTTCAAATAAAATGCAAGAAGATAGGAAAAAAAGAGGGTAAGCCCCTCACAAAACATAATTTAGTTATCTTAAAGTAAATATGTGGACTGACTGCCTATTTAAATTTTTTTCATGTGCCACTATAAATTGGTTGGGATTCATCAGAAGTAAGTTTGAAAAGAGGAGCCCTTCATAATTAAAACCTGAAAAGACCTAAAAGCAAAGTAAATGAAATTATGAATTACAAATCTTACTGTAATAGTTGAAAATCTTTATTAAGTACTCTGAATAATGTTGACAAACCAAAGAAAGGAGCGCATAATTACAATTTTAGGTATCAGTATATGCAGTTTTAAGGTTCTTCACTTGGTTTATTTCCAAGGTTTCAAAGAAAAAGCATTTCATTCTAATTTAAAATTGTCAAATTTCTTTCATTCATTTAAGTGGAAGGTTTGTTTTTAAATTTACTAACAAGGAAGAAAACAAAAAATTTTTATTCTTTAAGAATGCAGATTCTCAAAATACTTAACAGCTATTACTACGTTATTAACAAATACATGGTTAATTAGATAGCCGTAGTTTCTAAATTAGAGTTCCAAGAACTTACAAAATACCTATACATATTAACATATTAATTATTAAATGATTATGCAGGGACCAAGGGCACGCTGCAGTCCACTTGGCATAAAGATTAAGTTAAAAGTAATCAAAACCCAGCAGATGCAGGAAAAGCTATCTGCCTGGCTCTCAAAGGCCTACATTTGCGTTGAAAAGGAGAGCCTGTTCCAGGAATGGAGCTCTAACCGGACTCCCCTTTACCTAAGAAACTTATCTACATCATATGGCACCTCCTCTCACCTTCCTGCTAACAGCCTTCTCCTTGTTCTATCCTAACCCCCCTCCCCTTAGCTCAGGTAAGCTTCACATTGACTATCTCTGGAATCTCATGTGGGTGTGGAGTCCCCATACATACACCTATTAAATTTGGTTATCTCCCGTTAATCTGTCTCATGGCAATCTGATTCTAGGTCCCGCTAGAAGGACCACTGGGCAGGGGACCGTCTTCTTCCCCAACAATTATATGATGACCTATAAGCCTACCAGCACTGTCTCAGTGTAATCATCTTAAATCCACTCCTCAACACACACACACACACCCATTTTGCCCTGGAACAAACCCATTCACACTCCTATGGGAGCATCAACCACATGTTGTGCGTATTTATCTGCAAGTCATGTGTGGGGGGCTTATAAGCTCTTCCGTGGCACGGTCTTCATTTTTCTACCCCCCCGAGCCTGGCACTCAGATGGCTTTCAGCACAAGTTTACTGAATTATTAAGTTGCACTTTTCCTTTTCACAAGTAGATAAGGCTAGATCTCATTTTCAGCAGTAAAAGGTTTTGGAATAAACGTTAAGTAAAACACTTTAAATGCACCAATGACTTTTTAAGGCGTCCTGTGAATCTTCTAGTACATATATTTCGAATCACATTAATCAGATCTTCTGCAGATAATTTGTTCCTTCAAAACAAGGCACATGAGAAACATGGCTTTTTTGTTCTTCCTAATTCTTTAATTTTAGGGTCATCATAATTGTTTAATTTTAGCTTATCCATTTTTTAAAAGCTCATCTAAAGTCTCTACAGAGGGGTGCCTGGGTGGCTCAGTCAGTTAGGTGTCTGCCTTTGGCTCAGGTCATGACCCCAGGATCCTGAGATCAAGCCCCACCACGCAGAGAGCCTGCTCCCCCTGCTTGTACACGCGCGCTCTCTCTCTCAGTCAAATAAATAAATAAAATCTTGTGGGAAAAAAAAAAGAAAGTCCCTATAGAAAAAAGAACAATTTTTCCTTTTCATTTTATTAATACAGAAGGGGACAATAAAAATGCTCTTTGAATAAATTATCTTCATTGCAACTGATCCTTTAGTTACTATTCTGCTTTAGTCAAACAAACTTGTTTAACTTGCACAAACCGGCTATCAGAAAGTGGCCTGGATGTAGAGGCAGACTTCTTTCACCTCAGTGTGACCGTATGTTTATATTATTTTTAATATTCTCCCATGATATGTAAACAACCTAAAAACTCTTTTGTATCCTGAAAAAAGGGAATAAAATGGAATCTATAGTGATCATGTGTTTAACACAGCAGAGTATCTAATAATCCCACCAGGACATAAGTGTACAGCACTTTTTTTGTGTGGGGGGGACAGATTCTTTATCTCAATAATATCCATTTTTTCAGTATGCAAAACGAAATATTTTTAAAAACCTTTTTCACTGCCCTTGGATCTAGACTCTATTCAGGGTGACCAGAATATGCTACCCCAAAATATGCCACATGGCGTAAGGATATGTGAGGTGAAGACACGTGAGAAGCAGCGAACACAGGAAGAACTCCCTGGCCCCCGCCTTCTGCCTGCGTCCTAAGCTTCCCTTTGTAAGGGTGATTTTAATACCCATTCCTAAAGCTGTTCCCTTCTAGAATGCCAGAAAAAAACAGAGACAGCACAAGATGAGTCCGCATGGCAAACATTACTAAACCGCTCTTACCTCTCACCCATTCCCTAGTGACCTGCCCACACTTTACCAGCCCTAATGGCCAAAAGCCCTTTCTCTGTCATGTTGAGTTACTGCCCTTGTTAAAATGATATATAAACCCCTCAAGCTGAGTCTTTTCACTTCTTTTCATTTTCACTTATTTTCTGTGAGGCACCAATGCATGTAAAAATATTAACATCAGTAAAATGTGTGTCTTTTCTGCTGTTAATCTGACTTTTGCCAGTTTAATTTGCAGATCTCAGCTACGAACCTAGGAGTAGAGGAAAAGCTTTTCTTCCTCTACACTGCAACGTAATAGTTCACTGAGAGCACAGGTTAAAGTATTTAAGACTTGGATTTGAATCCTAGTCCATCACCTTCCTAATCGTGTGAAATTGAGCAAAGTCCCTTACCTCTCCACATCTATTTCTTTACATGTAAAATGAATGTCCTAATGGCAACTACTCCTAATTAATGAGACCAGGTAAGCTACTTCACACAATGCCTTGAACATAGTAACCATCCCCCCAAAAGTTAGCTGTTGTTATTATTATTGTCCAATAAATTGAAATTTTTTATTCACAACTCTGCTATGTGATTAATGGATAAGAGGGAAAAAAAGTCTGTGATACACAAAAATGCAACTATAAATTGTTTTAATATGATTACATATATAATTTATACTCTATGATATTTATAATCATTTGAAATGAATTTTTAAATGCATTTTTATGCCAATGAAATATATCACAAGTTAACCAGCAAAAGGTTTCTACTGTAATGCATACAAACATGATGGTCTTTTTCTGCCCAATCTCAAACACTTCACTGAATAGGAAAATTACAATGCCCTCTGAACCAAGATTAAAGTAGAAACGTAGTCATTTGTCTAATAAGCAGTATGCTATAAGGACCGTGCAACATTTAAAAGGAACCTTAAAGACCACAAGGCTTTCTGACACATTCTTCATGCGTGTCCCTTGGCATAGTCCTTACCCTACAGGGTGTTTCGCTGAGCACCTACGACGTGCCAGTCGCTGAGGGCAGCTCCACACGCTGCCTCATTCAGTCTTCCAAACAGCATGACATAAGTATTCACTGAGGGAGAATACTGAGCTGGGAAGCTGCCTTACTCAAGCTGACACATACTCTGTCAGAGAGCTAGGAATTACGCCCAGGTTTCTCACACCAAGATCCAAAACTCTTTCGAATGTTATAAAAGTATTCTCTGCAAAAATTCCAAATAAGAACTTTGAATGAGGAAACTTCCCATTTATTAGAAGCTTATGTGATTTTTTTTCAGTCTGAACACTAAGGAGATAAGAAACTCATAAGAAAAAATTAAATAGACACAAAAAATGTTCCTCCAGAAAGGCAAACGAAGACAGAGAACAAAGCAATGCATGGGACACGAAGAGCAGCGGGCTTTCGCTCCGTGGGCCCTGCCGGCCCCGAGTCCTCCACTGAGCCCCACAAGCTCCCTGCAGTGTGCCAAGCGCTAGGATTCAGCTGCAGAGCTCTTGTTTTCCCATGGCTCTTGATTCCTTTCTTTTCTAACTTACCTCAGACACGCTTTCTTTAAACTGACTTCTTTCTACAACGCTGCTAAACTGTGTTTTGAGAGTAGAGACTCTTTTCTCATTCTAAACCATGAGTGCCTAGGGAGAGCCTGGATGGCTCAGTCGGTTAAGCGTCTCTGCCTTGGGCTAGGTTCATGATGTTGGGGTCCTGGGATCAAGCCCCGAGTCGGGCTCCCTGCTCAGCACAGAGTCTGCTTCTCCTCCTCCTGCTGCCTCCTCCCCCCTGCTCATGCTCTTTTTCAAATAAAATTGTTTTAAAAAATTAAATTAAGTTTAAAAATAAAACATGAATGCTTAGAATATGATTAGCATTTTAGGTGATGCTCTAGGTATCACCCCTGGTTTCTTCTTCCTCCCGAACTCCACCTGGAGACCAGGCAGAATAAAGCTGTCTTCCAAATACCACTTTCACTTCCAGAAGCATACAGTCCTCTAAAACACTTGGACAACATTGCTTATTTGGGATCTCCAATGCTAGTTCCCATACAGAAAGAGGAAACAAAATAAGCCTTAGAGAACTGCATAGGTTCAAAAGTAGCAAAAAGTACAGGTTTTTATGGACAAGCAAACAAAGGTTTCTCTATATTGCTGGCTGTTGCAGAACTGCCTCCTTTATAAGGTCTCTGACCTTATTCTTTCACAATCTTACTTCTAAGTGTGTGGTTCATGTTTCTTTCCCTTTTATCTATTTAAGTAAAAAATACAATTAGACTCACTAGACCTGTAGTCCCTATTAAATCAAAACCTGTCAACCAGTAAGCTCATTCAAGAACCCACTCCCACTAAAAGTGAGATTCATCTACATTTCCACAAAAACTCAGCCAAGTATTCCCTGTACTCTGCCCTTTTGTTAAACGGGAAAAATTAAGATACTGTCCCCTTTATTGCCATCTCCACAAGTTTACAAACTTGTAGAAGGGATAATACAAACATTAAAAGACGCTAATGTTAATATTTCATGTGTTAATTCATGTGTGATGCTGACACCGAGAGGGGGTGAGGGAAAGCTGAGGCTTCAGCTAGAAGAAAGTATACAGAGAACAGTAGTCCATAGGCACATGCTGGTCATTTGTGGGGGGCTGGGGAAGAAGCAGCAGTTGGGCTACAGTGAAACCAATAACAGAAAAACTGGCCAGGGCAAAATTTAGACAGCTTTGAAGGCCACACTTAGTTGTCTTCATTTTCATTCAGTTGTCCGGTGAGGGCCTCTTTTTCCTAAACACACCATGATACTTTCTCCTGTTTGAAGTAAAGATTCAAAGCAACTCAGAATAACTGATACAGCCTTCTTGAAGAATCCAGGCGAAGTTTTTTTATCTTTGTATCAAAAAGCTAACAAACACTCCAATTTCAGTATTATCCTCTACTGGAATTGTTTTGTCCATATTTTTCCTAGCATGAATAAACTGAGAGCAGGGATCTCATTTCAACCAATATAACCACACCATCAAGTAAAGCATCTTCAGAAAATGGATCCTGAAGCCAGGGTGCCTTGTACTGAATCCTGCCTTAACTGCTACAGATGTGAACTACTGGTGCCTCCGTTCTCATCGGTAAAATGGGAAGAACGGTGCCTACCTTGTGACAGGGACACGAATGACGTGCTAGAACACGACTGACACAGTCAACCCCAAGTCTGTTCCAGATCCCTCCCTCTCCTTTCTCTTCCACAGCCAGTCACAAAGCCCTATCAGCTACTTCGAAAATAGATCTGGGAGTCTTGACATCCATGTCCATGTCCATGTCCACTCCGTCCACAACTCTGACAACCATCCCTCGCCTGGTTTACTACAAATGCTCCGACTGGCCCTTTTGCAGAGCTCAATACAAATGTCACCGGTTTGGGCACACTTCCTCAACCACTAGTCTAACAATCTCACAGAGCACAGTACATTTTAGTTTTAGGTGAGCTCCAAAAGGGCAGGGTTCTCCTCACTGTGTCCCACAGCATCCAGCTAAGGATCTGGAACAAGGTACACACGCCAACACTGCACAAATGAAGGAATGAAGAGTAGTTTTTAGGAATTCCTTAGAATTTACTACTTAGTTTTGGATTACATTATCAACCTGTGTTTGAGAAACCATAACAAAACGAGAAAATATTAATGGAAAATCAAATTTTCTCTTTTTTTTTCAGATTTTATTTATTTGGCAGAGAGAAGCACAGCAAGAGAGGGAACACAAACAGGGAGAGTTCGAGAGGGAGAAGCAGGCTTCCTGCTGAGCAGGGAGCTGGATGAATGCGGGGCTCAATCCCAGGACCCTGGGATTATGCCCCGAGCCGCAGGCAGACGCTTAACGACTGAGCCATCCAGGCGTCCCAGGAAAAATCAATTTCTAGTCCATTTAGGAAGAGTCAGCTGTCAGTTCATTCAGCTCGACAAATTCAGACAAATTCACGAAGAGGGAAAGTAAATTATGCCTGTAGATTCATATTTTCCTATCCTCATCATAAGAGTATAGAGGTGTCCCCAGAGGTTACAGACATATTGGGTGTGACTATAAAACCCTCCTGAGAAGTTAATTAATTGGAGAAGTCTTCCCACAATTTACATTTGTTGAAGGAATCTAAAGTTACACACCAAATTGTTGCATACCTGGGAAAGGTGTGTGTAGGCAGAGGGAACTTTAACTTTCAAAATATTTTGGTAGTGCATGAATGTTTTATTGCATCTGTGATTTAAAATAGAAAAATAAGACATTAAAAGGAATCTTACACCAATGCAACCAAAACAAAAAACTTGCTTGCTCAATCAGGGATTTTTATTTATAGAAAGTACACAAAATTTTATTTATAGAAAGGTTCTAATTACAGTTCTCTAAGATTTTTTTTTTTAAGATTTTATTTATTTATTTGACAGATAGAAATCACAAGTAGGCAGAAAGGCAGGCAGAGAGAGAGAGGAGGAAGCAGGCTCCCGGATGAGCAGAGAGCCCAACGCAGGGCTCGATCCCAGGACCCTGGGATCATGACCCAAGCCGAAGGCAGAGGCTTTAACCCACTGAGCCACCCAGGGGCCCCTCTAAGATTTTCTTATAAGTCTATTCCCTAGCCAGACTCAAAACGTGTTAGACTGGAATCCTATTTGATTTGGGAAATGTTTAGTTTCCCCTATGAAAGGCTGGTGTCATTCTTAAACACACACAGGCAGAAGCACAACCAAATCTGCCGGGCTATCAGGCCCCAGCTAAACTGAAGGAAGTACTCTCAGGTCTTTTAAGGTCTTCACATGGATGATAAATAAGCAGAGGAAAAGGAAATTAAGGATACAAAGTATTCATATTCTCTTTAGGACTACTGATACTCAAGACGACTCTGGGCAACGTTTCAGCAGAAATGCAGACAGAATCCAGATGTGGTAAAAAGGAGGTAGGCTTGTAAGGTCCCTTTTCCCATTCTAAATAAACATGTTTTATTCAAATAGTTTAGCTGCCTTTAGCTACAAGACACAAATTTAACTAAAAGTCTAGGACTATGTTTGATGAAACAGTGCTACAAAAAGAACCAGTTATAAATGGTCTCCAGATATGAATGCCTTGGTTGTCCCGGAAGAACTTGAAACAATGTTTCAATTAAAAGTATGAATTAGAGAAGAGTATTCTAACTGAACACATTAAAAAAAAAATCAAAATTTTAGGCTTAAATTCTGTCATCTTGTTTCCAGTGTTTTTTGGACTACTTTATATTTGAAGTAGGTCAGTTGAAAAATTAAATTCATCTTATCTCAAAGTCCACATTTTGTTGTTCTATCATGTTAGCATTTGAGGAACAGCAAATTAGAAGATAGGGCCTGTAATGTAAAATACATTTTAAAGTAAATTCCAAATGTTAGAAAAGGATTTAAGCAGGAAAAAAAATCTGACTAAAATACTTATTAGATGTTAATGAGGAGGCATGTATTATATCACTAGATATTTTTGTTCTGCAAATATCAATGATCAGTTTTTAGTTCATTCCATTGGAAGGAGGGAAAAAAGCAGAACTTTTTTTTTTTTCAAATAATGAGAAAGGAATTCTGACATTTAGGAAAAAAATACATTAACTTTTAACAGCTTCCAAAGCAACTACTTCCATCCAGTTCTTTTTTAAAACTTAGAATTAAAAAGCATTAAAAATTCCATTTAAAAAATTCTAATTTATGCTCAACATCACTAATCAACAGGAAAACGCAAATCAAAATCATAAGTTATCACCTTACACCTGACAGAATGTTTAGTATCAGAAAGACATTTAGCAAGGATGTGGAGAAAAGGGAACCCTCATGCACTGCTGGTGGAAACGTAAATTGGTGTAGCAACTGTGGAGGTTCCTCAAAAAATTAAAAATAGAAATGCTACCTAATCCAGTAACTCCACTATTGGGTATTTACTCAAAGAAAACAAAAACACTAATCAAAAAGATATACATATACCCCTATGTTTATTGCAGCATTGTTCCCAATAGCTGAGATACAGAAGCAACCTATGTGTCCACTGATAAATGAAGATGTGTTATACACACACACACACACAGGAATATCACTGAGACAGAAAAAGGAACGATCTTGGCATTGGGGACAACACGGATGGACCCAGAGGGTATTATGCTAAGCAAAATAAGTCAGACAGACAAATACCATTCGGTTTCACTTTATGTGTTACCTAAAAAACCAAACAAACAAAAAAGAAACAAATCCATAAACACAGAGATCAGACCGGTAGTTGCCTGATGAGAGGGGGTGGAAAAAATTCCAATTTAAATATACTTCTACAATTTATATAATTTAATGGCGAATTTCCTTTCATCCAAAAACTTAAAATTACTAACACTTCTTCAGAAATGAATCAACATTCTTATATTCAGAACAAAGATGAGGATCGTCTCTGTTCTTTGCAAACTAGAGCTGAAAAACAATTCAAGGGGAAAAAAAAGTCCCCTAGCAAAACAAGAAAAACTAAAATGTTAATCAAAACTTTACAATGACAGTCACTGATGAAAACTAGTAAGTAAAACTAAAAATTAGGTGACAGAATGTCCTTATAAATACATTTCCTTTCCTTTATTATCCTGGATATTGTCATTCATGCATCTATAAAAGGACATCTAATGGCCCTTGAGTACAATTCCAAGTTTTATTTAATGTGTGTTCCTTAAAGTTTGTTAGGAATTCTAGAACTGAGTGGCCACTGAGGATCAATAGATTCAATTTTTTAAAAAATCAAGTGCTGAGAACTCAAAAATTAAACTGGAGGTCTACAGTGAACAGGGTATAAGACATACAATTTAGAAACACTGGAATTTTATAATCATTTTTAAAATAAGAAACTTGCTAAACACACTGGTATATTATCTATTATATTGCATGGAACATGCTATATTCTTTGAACAAAAATGAAATAACCCACCATAGGCAGTATTATTTTTCTAAAAGGTAGCTGACTTTGTCCTATGTTCTGTCTGTACCCTAGCCCAGGTCAGCAATCATCTGATGTAAAATTAAATATTTAATCATGACAAAACCATACAAATAGACAAATACGGTGAAGAGCAAAGGGAGACAAATGATTGGTCTGAATTTGTGAAAATTTTAGATGAAGACCATTTTTTTAAAAGCCAATTAACAGGAAACCATGACCTGAAAGAGCGTTCTTTCTTTTCTAGGAAGCACTTACAGATACTGGTTTAAATGTAGGCCCTGGCTTCTCCTACTTCCCTTCCCCCAAACAACCTCCAACTGGGGCAAACTCAGAGTCATCAGGGATCCACAGCAGTGCAACTGCAAACTGAAAATAGTAGCTGGTTGACAACAGGGTGAAAACAGCTGCTTGAGGGAAAAAAAAAGACAAAAAGACAAAACCAATGCCATCCCATTCCCTTCAGCCCAACCCCGATTAAGAAAAGGGGAGGGAAAAAAAGGACTAATTGGATATAAGGAATAACCAAGAATCAAGCTCTTCTATTCAAATTGGGAAATAAGAGGAAAATCTGCAATCCTTATTTTTGTAAAAGAGAATTCAAATAACTAAAATTAAGGGGATCTTCTACATTTTTTTTTTTTTACAAATTTAATGCACAGATCCAGTCTCTACAGAAAAAGTAACAGAAAGTCATCAGACAAAACATCAGTCACACATTTGAGCCCAGTTTAAGTTGGCAAGAATTTTATCTACCGTAAGGCTTCTACAGTAACAAATGTATTAATTTCGTCGTCCAGCTTTCACTTATACTGGGGAAGAATGCAAAACAAAGTTGTAATTATTGTCCAAAAAGCAACATTCATCGGTTTCAAGAGAAGGTCTCCGATTTTTAAGAGCCCTTTTGACTTTAAACATTACCAATCTTCTTAGACCAAACGCCAAAAAACTTATTAACTGCTTGCCCTACTTAAGTGCTCATCTGCACCTACTTAGCTAAGCACCGAGACAGACAGTAAAAGATGGGGAGAAGGGGGCGGTTGATCCCACTTGGGGCCTCAGAAGAACATAACCAAGCTCCCTGGAGACCTTGGGGTACCTGCAAGGAAGTATCAGACCAAACCCTACCTAAGAACGTGAACCCTCCCTCGGCAGTGGGAGGATAGGGCGAGGGCACGTGTTCTTGGGGCCGGATCTGCCAGGCAGAGCCGAACGATCCAAAGGTACCCTGGGGTGGGGGGCGGGGAGCGGGCTGGAAGGTTCCCGGCGGAGACCCGGGTGGAGAGCGGGGAGCCGGGTGCGGCAGACGCGCGCGGAGGGCGGGCAGCGCCTCTCACCTGCACGCCGGTGTAGTTCTCGAAGAAGAAGAGCACCATGCTCTGATAGATGCAGTAGAGCCGGTCGTCCACCGCCTGGTAGCAGCGGGAGGGCAGGAAGGCGGAGAGCAGCCGCCAGGCCCCCCAGGCCAGCACGTAGGTGGGGGCAGTGCCCAGGAGCACGGCGGCCGGCAGCACGCAGCGCATCGAGTACATGTGGAGCACCAGGGACAGCAGCATCTTGCCGGCGCCGCTCGCGGACTGCTCCGCTGGCTGCTCCCCGCCCGGGACGCCTCCAGGCCGCCCCGCTGCCCTCAGCCGGCGGCCAATCACCGGGCCGGGCCGGGCCGCGCCGCCGCCCCCTCACCTCTCCGGGCCGCCAGCCGCACCTGAGACGCCCAGCCCGCGCCCGCTCCGGCCTCCGCCCCCAGCCGCATGGGCCGCGCCGCCGCCTGACGCTGGGCGGGCCGACGAGTGCGGGGCAGGCCGCGCTGCTCGCGGCCGCGGGGCCAGGGGACGCCGCGGCCCTCCGAGGCTCCGAAGCTCAAAAGCGTTTACACCCCATGACCCTCGCCCGTCACCCAGCGCCCCTGTCGGGGGCGGGGCTCCGCGGCAACAACACGCCGCCTGATTGGCCTCCGGTTGCCATAGTCCCCCGTAGGGGGCGGGATTCCGTGAAATTAACACATCCTCTGATTGGTCGAATGCGCTGACAGGGAGGTGCAACTGTCGACCGGAAGCGCGGACAGCCAGGGTCTGTCCGCTACGCATGCTCCGAAGCTTGGTCTCGCTGCAGAGGCGGGAAGAAAGGTGGCGACTGGCGGGCCCGGTGGGTGCAGGTGGGTGCGGGCCAGAGGAGGGGGCCCGGGTTGGTTGGAGGGCAGACCCCACGTTCTGCTCGCACGCTCTGTGGGCCCCTGGTCCCCGGAATGCGCCCTTAAGCCGAGAAGTCCCCTAACACGGTGGGTGTCAAGTGTGGTGCAGACCGCTGTCTTCAGTCAGGAGGACTCGTGCGTTCAGCAGATACTTGCCCAGTTCAGTTCGGGCAGGCCCAAACGGCAGGCCTGGAGTGGAACATGGGGGTGCGATAAGCGCTATCAGAGCTCCGCCCCGGATTATCTACCCAGCGCTAGGCTTGGCGAGATGCCCCCCCCCCCTTTCTAGGCGGCTCCCACCGCCCGCCTTCCCCGCTTGGTCCCTTTCTTCCCAGCAAGCGTGCAGGACTTCCCCCGCCACTTAGCGAGGTTCGGAGTCAGGCCCGCTTTTTTTCATCACAATAATGGTGGCAGTTGCATGTTGGCGCTCGGCTGGACCGCCTTCTCGCAAGGTGCTTTCCACGCTTTGTCAGACCTTTCGGATTCACTCCTGCTTCACTTCCCCGGCGTCTGGGTCTCTGTCTTCCCATTTTGTTTTAATAAGGAGCCTCGTTTTGCGGCAGTACTTAAAAGTACCTGGACTGTACATGCAGAATATATAAAGTACTGACATACTTTTGTGACCGAAAGAAAATTCTAGGAAGGCGGGGCAGTTGTTTTGTGGATGTGAAAACGGATCCAGTGACCTCTGGATCCTTCTACTGCCCTTTGGCTTCAGTAAAAGTGGTTTAATGTGTAACCTTTTCTGGGGACAGTTGTACTTCCAAAGGATGCCAAATGCTTTAAGTGAAAAAAATTTTTTTCATTTTTCTTTCTTTCTTTCTTTTTTTTTTTAACAGAAGCCTGTGGGTTAGCTTTATCCTGGGAGCCATTTTAATGGAAAATTCTAATCAGGGCCAGAACAGTGTCTACTTTCTGTGACTATAGGGGATTGACATCGTGTAACATGATTGGTAGATGCTTATCTGAGGAGACAAAGCCAGGTGAGTAGACTTCTAAGGAACAAGTATGTGGACAAGTGTATTGCCAACAGGAAGCATTACACAAAAGAAAGATTTTCAACAAGGTTTCCCTTCTCTTTCTGTGGGAAGTAATGGCCTGTACTGTGAGAAGAACTAGATTTCTTTTTGGAAGAAAAAAGTCATGGGTGTGGATAGTGTGCTTCTCCAGTGCCATTCATGCTTACTTTGAGACCAGACATGCCTACAATTAGAAAAAAATGTATGAAGAGAGAGCGTAGGCTCAGTGTTCACGTTATGATCTGTATGTATGACGTCAGTAAATACGTTGCTTTCTGTGAGCTATGCCCCAGTTACTGTTGGTCACCAAGTAGTGAAGTTCTGTGCAGTGTTTTGGCGTGGAGACACAGAGCCTAAGTTCCTCTTTTCCCCATTTATATCCAAACCCAGCCCTGCCGCCCTGGTTAGTCCTGTGCTTGTCTCCCTTCCTAGTAATTGTGGCAGATTCACTCTCACCTCTGGTCACTTACTCCTTTCTTAAGTGATAGTCAGCCCACATTCTCTGTTTCTACCTCTTTACCTCTACATTTTTTTAATCTATTTCAGTCTAACTTCCTTTTCTACCACTCTAGAAAAATGGTTCTTTTAGGGAAGTACAGCTACCCTAGCCTGCATGCAGGGGCACTGGGATATAACAGTGGAAAGACCGGTTCTGTTTATGACTTTCTGATGCTTAGTTAGGTGCAGTGAAGGGTTTCACGCGGGAAAAGTTTTACATAAAGAGAAAATGCATAGTACTATGGGAACATTTATTAAGGAGATTTCATTTAGTCTGGGTACAAAGAATACTTCTCAAGTGGAGTGACACTTAAAGTGAAACTTAACAGTGGAGTTAGCTAGGCGACAGCTAGAGATAAGAGGAAGAGGAAGAACCTCCCAGTGAGAACTTCGAATCTGGAGGACAGAAGCTGAGAGTGCAGTGTACCCAGGCGCTGAAAAACCCTGTGTGGAGCATTGAAATGGGGGACACTTTTTTTTTTTTTTTTTTAATTTGAGAGAGAGACAGCATGCACAAGTGAGGGGGGGCATTGGGATGCGGGAAACGGGAGAAGACTGCTTGCCAAGCAGCTCTATCCTAGGACCCTGAGATCATGACCTGAGCCAAAGGCAGATGCTTAACCCAGTGAGCCACCCAGGCACCCCATGGAATGGGCCACACTTAAAAAAAAAAAAAAAAAGGATGTCACCTAAAAGAATTGTATTTCCCTCACACATTTTTAAGTTAATAGCTAAAACTGTTTTTATTATAAGTTTAATTATGACATTTTAAAATAAAGTGATTACAGAAATCTTTTAAATAGCCTGAATGGGTTATGAATATCATGGTGACTTATTACCCATCATCATCTGTTTAAATAGTTGTTTACCAATTAGAATTTTACATTGATCTTTTCTTTTTCTCCTTGAAAACATATTTCATTCCACTTGTACCACAGAATTTAACTTAATGGACTATCCTTTTATGATTCAGTCTTTTATTGTTCAAACCATATCAAGTATCTAAAAGCAAAAATTTCTCCTGTATTGAGCTATTGTTGTTAGCGATATACCATGAATCAGTGTGTATCACAAAATCTGATAAGTAATTATTGTAAATAAAGTTTTTTTGACAATGCCTGTCTTAATGATGCCTTAATTAAAATAAATTTTAAGTTACCTTTTGGTGTCCTCAAATTTATTACACCTTTCCACCTCTGCAGTGCTGTGCAATGAAGATTTGAGGTGGACCCAGTGGTGGGGACCATTGTGAAATGCAAGGTGGGTTTGGACTCCCGGAAGTCTTCATAGGTGGATCAATTTCAGGAAAGTTAAGCGTCTGAAACTCAGGTCCTTTAGAACTACTCATGACCACATCTTTACATATTCTCAGGGATACCCCATGGAAAAGTTTGAAAACTGTTGGTGGAGAAAGTAAGTGGGGCAAGCGAAGGCAACAAAGATGGTAGGGGTTGAATCAGGAAAGGAAAGATGGGGGAGGAACCATGTGACGGGGGGACTTATGAGGCATATAAAGGATTTTAGACCTTATCCCAAAAGGTCTTGAAAGCTACTGAAAGGTTTAAAAAGGAGTTTTTAAAAAGTTGTTCTGGGCAGCCTGGCAGGTAGATTGGGAGCCGGTTGGAGATGTTGCTAACTTTCCAACATCTCAAATAGAATGTTGGCTTGGACTTTGTTGGTGACCCTGTATGGAGAACAAGACATTTATTAATTCCTCCTATACAGCCTTTTCAGAGGGAAATTTGACAGTGTCTAACAAATGTGGACAGATAGCGTTTGAATCAAATCTAATTAAATAAGCGTCCATAGTAGAATGATTACATGAATTCACAAAGATGATAACTGAAATGCTATGTTGTAGGTGGCAAGAAAAAAATAGATTGAAATGTATTCCCCTAGATCTCCAGCACATGAAGTGAAAGAAAAAAAAAAGGTTGCTGAATAATCTACGCACTACTATCCCATTTCAGTGAAAACTAAATGTATTTCTGCATGCAGATGTCTAGAAACTACTGATGACAGTGACTATCTCGTGGGGGGTTGGGGAGAGTAGGCTTAGATGAAGTGCAACAGGACTTTCTGCATTGTTTCAGGTTTTTACCAAGAAATATTGATTCAACAAATGTATATCCACTGCTAGTCGTATACCCCACCCACTCTGTTGGGTTTCAAAGATAAAAAGCAGATGGATGCCTTGAGGTCATGACTTTGTGAGGTGTGTGTGGAGGGGGTATGGGATTTACTTCCTACCTGGGCAAATAAAAATAAGCAGAGAGGTGAGTAAGAGATAGCTGAAAGGTGTGATGCACAGGAGTTAATTGACTGGTGGTGATAAATGAGAAAGGGAGGAGAGAGGAATGCCTTCCAAGTTTCAGGCTGGAGTAACCAGGTGGAATTTCATCTGATGGAGTGGAAACAGGCTCTGTGGGGTGTGGAAATTAACTGGGAGAGTGGGAGCCTTTGAAGAAAAAACACAAGTTTACAAATACAAAAGTAGATGTGAACGTGGATATTTATTTAGAATGGGAAAAGAAATCACAAGAAAAAAATGGCAGATCACAAAAATAAAAGATCCAGAAAAATAACATTATTTAAGTGTATCATGTATCCGTAGAGCATACTTTTTTTTTAAAGTTTTTATTTGTTTGACAGAGACACAGTGAGAGAGGGAATACAACCGGGGGAGTGGGAGAGAGAGAAGCAGGCTTCCCACTGAGCAGGGAACCCGATATGGGGCTGCATCCCAGGACTCCAGGATCATGACCTGAGCTGAAGGCAGACACTTAACGACTGAGCCACCCAGGTGCCCCTACCTTTCTTTTGATTATGAAAACCATTTTATATTTGCTACATATAGCAAGAAAAATCGTCTTTCCTCTAGGGCGATAAATGGAAATTTAGTTTTTATCACTGTTAGGATGTATGACATACTCAACATCACACTCTGACTTTAATGCGTATTCAATAGAAATCTAACTAGATTTTTTTGTTTTTGTTGGGGGAGGTGTGAAGGAGCAAGAGAACAGTGTAGTGGGACCTTGACAAATTTGTTCTAAAACTCATGAAGGAAAACAAGTAATTTTTCTAAAGGAGGAATACTGATTGATAGAATGACGTTCATCCGAAGATACCAATATAATTTCTGCAACTTGTGCATGAATTAGTTTCCATGGCAAAGGACAATGTGAGACTCAGATGGAATTTAGGATTACTAATCAGCACACGTTGAGAGAATCTTGGGCTATCCTGGTTGGCCCATGTGATCAGCAGGGCCCTTTCAAGTAGAAAAGGGAGGCAGAGAAGGTGTTCAGAGAGAGGCAGCTGGAGGGGGCTCCGCTCGTTTGCTCGCTTTGAAGGAGGAAAGTAGCTGGGAGCCAAGGATGGGGGGCAGGCTGCCGAACAGATCGCCTCCCGAAGCCCCCAAAGGAACCAGCCTTGCCAACACCTTGACTTTAATCCAGTGAGGCTCATCTTGGACTTCTGATCTCCAAAACTGTGAGATAACAAATTTACATTACTTAAGCTACTATGTGGTAATTTGTTAACAGCAGCAATAGAAATAACACACTGATGGGAGGGGGGTGGCTTTCTCCAGTATGTATCGAACCTACTCTCATGCTACAGTAGGAGTATTTTCACTAGTGAACAGATAGGTGATTCAGCGGAGCAAAATGAAGAGCCCCCAAATCCATGCACTGTGAATTTTGTATTTTTTGAAAGTGGCATTTAAAGCCAGAGTAAAAAGAATGAGTTAGTCAAAAAATAATGTTAGTACAACTGTCTGTGTTTTTGGAAAATGTCGTAAATGAACATAACCAACATCAAAATAAAAGTCAGATGGTATTTAAACATAAAAATATTAACAAAAAAATTAAAAACATGGACATAGTAGAAAAAACAGATGATAATATTTCTACAATATTCAGATGGAGGAGGTCTTATTTGGATGATCCTAGAACAGTCCTAAAGTATATATTCTCAAGAGATCTTGGAATCTCCACAGAATAATCTGACGGCAGAGTTGAGTAAACAGTAATGTTCTGTACAAACTACAGAATATTCATCCTGAATACTATGAGATTTCACGGTGTCCTTGAGGCCCTTGAGGAAGGTACATGAACTCAGGTGTGGCGTGTCATTAAAGAAAGCTATAACCTGATCAAGTGTGTAAGTTGACGGTCCAGGTGGTAACAGGGTGCTGATTTGGTTGGGATGCCATTAGAAACAAACAGAAACACTTGTCTCAGTGTGAGTGCTGGAAAGCTCCCAAACAAGAATGCCTTCTATTCAACAGCAACCTAAAATTGTAGCCCAGTACTCTGCCTCTGTTGGTCAGCTACCATGCAAGCCTTTATTTTTAATTTGTAAAACTAAAACAGGCATCCTTGTCCCAAGAGACCTAAATAATACTTTAAAAAATATATATATATGTATATGTACATAGAATGAAATCTGGATGTCTCTTTCAGTGCTGTTCAAATCCCACTGTCTCGCCTAGAGGTTAGAGTTCTAAAAGTATTCTAGCCCTTCGCCTGTGCTTCTGTTAGTGAATGTTTGTGCATCTATGGTCCTGTTCGCCTCTTGACCTGATTGAAGGTTTTCGTTTGGGTCAGATGTCCATCCCTCCCCCAACCAAGGTCCTGTTTAGGGGAAGTGGGCTTTAATCCGGGCTCTGGGGTGGGCCATCAGGCAGTGGTGTCTGAAGTGTGGACCTTGAACCCCTGAAGGTTGCCCCAGGGTGAAATGTTTCTTAATGGCTGTGAACGGTGACTTGTCTTTCTTACTGTGTTGAATTTTCAGTGATGACCTTGGGTAATTCCGCTAGCACCCTAGCATGCATCAAAGCCAAAATACCCCGTGCCCACGTGTTCATCGCCACATACTCGCGGCAAAAACACCCTTGTTTCAGTTAATATCCTTGATGAAGCAACAAAAAAATACCAGGTTTATTAAATCCTTACGCATTAACATTGTGTGTGAGTAAATGGGGAGTATCTGTGAAGCAGGCATGATTTCACTGAAGTACAATAGTTCCCTGGGGGAAAACTTTGATTTTTTTTCAGACTGAAATAGCTACCTTTCGTTTTTTTTTTTTTTTTTTTTTTTTTTTTAAGGAACATCCTTTTTACTTGAAAGAATAACATAAGTTATGGTTATTCTGGCATATTTTCTCAAAAATGAACAAAATACTACTTCAAGGAAAACAATGGATAGTATTGCTGGTAATAAAACTTGAGCTTTCAAATGAAAATGATAATTCTGGAAAGCTTAAATTTGCTCCTAGGAATATGACCTGTTCGCAGTACTTCAAACTCTTAAAAATTCTGTGGTAATAACCATCATGACTTTTCCATATTGTATGACAATATTTTAGAAGATTTGCAAAAATGAGTGAACCCATAATCTATAAGACAGTGCTTTGTGTCCAAATCCTTGCATGGGTAAGGGCTTCTTCCAAAGTGTAAGGGAAACCTATGGATTTTAATGTAATAGGATATAAAGCTTCCACAATATTAAGTTCCACAATGCTAATAACCTCTAAGAAATTACCAGTTGCAGAGTTTTACTCTAATGTGTGTATTCTTTATTATCTGGAAAGGCTAATACGCTCCTTCCTTTTTTCCAAGCACATATCTGATGGAGGCTGGGGTCTCTCCATTTGCCTCCACCAAAAAAACACGGCAACAGAGTGAATGCAGGGAATCCAGCTGTATTCAATTAAGCCACACAGTAAAGAGACTTGTAAGACCACCTGTAACTAGCCACTCTTATTAAATTTACTTTTGGAGGTCCATTTTTTTTTCATGAAAATACTGTTAAAATGCAATGGGTTTTAAAGTGTTTTTAAAGGAACAAAATATTTTTAAATTTCTTGTTTTAATTTCCAAAACAGTAAGATCAATAGATTTTTTTTTTTTTTTTGGTAAAGCTTTGTCTAAAGGTTTCTTTCTTTCTTTTCTTTTTTTTTTTTTTTTAAAGATTTTATTTATTTATTTGACAGAGAGAGATCACAAGTAGGCAGAGAGGTAGGCAGAGAGAGAGGAGGAAGCAGGTTCCCCGCTGAGCAGAGAGCCCGATGTGGGGCTCGATCCCAGGACCCTGGGATCATGACCTGAGCCAAAGGCAGTGGCTTAACCCACTGAGCCACCCAGGTGCCCTCTAAAGGTTTCTTAAACCACTGGTCCATTATATAGTAGCCCTACTTATGTTGCTATAGAAATTGGTTTAGGGATGAATTCCCTAAGGGTTTCTGAGACCCAAAGACAATTGGGGTATTCTGGAAAACAATCCTTTCCACTCTGCTAAAGAAGCTACCAGAAGAGCTGCTCCTCTCTCTGTCCACTTAGTGACTCGACTGGGCTGACACCTGCAGCTCCATAGCCACTTTGCCGGCTCATGGAAAGTCAGTTTTAGGACGGTGCTGACCCCCAGCAGAGAAATAGATAAGGACTTAATTTGGATTTCACTCTGAGTTGGGAGGATCTTGGACAGAGAAGTAACAGAAGGATCACGCTGGCCGCTGCATTCGTTTGTTGGGGCTGTCGTAACAAAGCATCCCAGGCTGGGTGGCTGTTGAATCCAACCGGCTCTGAAACCCACCCTCAACCCTGGGGTTCTAGGAGCAAACAAGTCCCCCTGAAAGGCAGGTTAATGGGGGTTTCTGTCTCCTGTTATCTACCCAGTCCTCCACACGAAAAACCTAAAGGTTACTCTGCATGTTTCTGTTGCTCACTGTTGGCCCTAGGGCACTTTTCATTCACTCTACCAGTTACTGAATGCTTGTGTGCAAGGCCCAGTTGTGGGACCTGGTAATACAGCCATGACCAAGGCAGATAAGATCCCTGTCTTGGTGTTAACTTCCACGTCCGTGGTAAGAGATGGGTAATCGCATGTCAAGGAGTTATGAGGGCAAGCAGCGAGCTAAGATAATGTGATGTGATAGTGGTGAAGTGACACTTTTACATGGCAAGGCCATGGAATGCCTCCCCAAGCAAGAGGCCTTGAAGTTACGATTGGAATTATAAGATCTAAGATGATGGGATTTCAGGCTTAGGGAAAAACAAATGCAAAGGTCCTGAGGCAGGAAGGAGCACAGTAAGTACCAGTTTTAATTTCTCACTGGCTAAATCCTTACAGTCCTTCTTGATTCTTCTTCCCCATGCTGCATGCAATCTATCAGTAAACGCTACTGACCTCACCATCAAAACACACCCAGAACCCATGCCGTCTCTCTACCTCTTTGACCACCCTCATCTAAGATGCCACCCTCTTACCTATGCAACTGTGATAGCTTTCATGTAGTCTCCCTGTTAATACTCTTGCCCCTCACATTTCTTTTCACTGTATTTGAATTGTGTCTTCAAAATTCATACAGTAAAGCCCTAACCCTCAGAATCTCAGAATAGGACCTTATTTGGAGGTAGGGTCTTCACAGAGATAGTCAAGCTTAAATGAGGCCCTTCAGGGGGCTTTAATTCATTACGACCAGTGTCCATAGAAGAAGGGGATATTGAGGTCCATTCACAGAGGGAACATGAAGAGACAAGAAGGGTAAAGATGGTCCTCTCAGCCTGGGTCCAGTCCTCCCTCATGGCCCTCTGAAGGAACCAACCCTGCCAACACCTCGATCGCAGACTTCAGCCCCAGATCTGTGCCACAACAAATTTCCGTGTAAGCTATCCAGCGTGTGCTGCTTTGTTACGACAGCCCCAGCAAATGAATGCAGCAGCCAAGGTGATCATTTACTTACTACTCTGTCCAAGATCCGCCATCTTGAAGTAAATCCAAATTAAGTCCCACCTGTGGCCCACCAACCCCCAGGAGCCATCTCCCCACCACATGGAGAATGGCTGTGCCTCAGACTCTGCGTTTCAGCCCTGAGTGACCTAATGAAACCCTCCTCAATATGACCTTTTTCTTTGCTCCAGGAAATTCTTACCAGGAAGATAAGGCTGTAAACCAGTAAGTAACTTTTTTGTTTGCTTCATGAATCCCTGCGTTCCTCTGACACCGACAATGGGCTGCTCAGCCAGACCCTTCTCAGGACAGCCGAGGGCTCATCTGTGTAAACGGCCCTCTCTGGAAAAACTACTCCACAGGGTGCTTAGCAAAGAACACGTTGGTGTGTCTGACTTGCTCAGAAGTCCTTGCCTAGCTGTGTCTACCACTCGTGAACTGTTACATCACTAACGTTGTCTAAACCCAGTTAGGTCCCCACACTGAAACCTTCCTAAAACTATTCAAGCCCAGACCCTAAAGCCCTGTAAATGCACTCTCTTCTCTCTTCTGGGACTCCAGGACTATCTAGATGATGATATTTCTTACTGTGGTAAGTAAGCAGTGGTCTTGCTTGATTAGTAAGTTACTCTGGTCTTTTTGGAGAGCCAACCATCCTCACCTTTTGCTATCCTTTCCATGCATTGAGCAGGAGGGTCTGCCCAGAATTCGACCTGTTCTTCCCTCATCTAGGAACATGTTTGCCCTCTTTCCCAGGCTCTGTCAAATGTTACCAGAGGGACTGTCCCATAACCATCGTGCATGACCTCTTTGTCCCTTGTGTTCTTACTGACCTTATAAAGACACTAGTTTCCACCAATATTCATACTTCCCTCTTTTATGATAATTACATCATTTATTTTCCTAGGCACATGGCCGCATAAGATAAAACCCACTTCCCAGCTTTTCTTGGACCTAGATAATCGATTAGCCAGTGAAATATAAAAGGAAGTAGCATATGTGTGGTAGGGGATGGGTTAGGTGGCCTTCTCTTTTTAGATGAAGTTGTAGGTCATGGCTGGAGTTCCAGCAGCCAACCTGGTGGGCATACATGGCAGACCCATCCCAAAAGGAACGTGAATTCCTGACACCATGGGGTATCCTTCCAGCGTTGGACTTACCACCTCGATATTATGAAAGCAAAAAAGAAACTAACTTGTTTAAGCTTTTTTTTTTTTTTAATCCCCCTTATCCTGCTTTACATTACATTTTTTTTTTTAAGATTTTATTTGAGAGAATAAGTGGGGGGAGAGGGAGAGTGAAGGAGAAACAGATTCCCCACTGAGAAGGGAGTGCAATGCGGGACTCAATTCCAGGACCCTGAGATCATGACCTGAGCCAAAGGCAGACACTTAACTGACTGAGCCACCAAGGCACCCCCAATAATACATTTATTTCTATGTGATGTGGATTTTTGTCTTTTCCTAATTAGAACATATTCTCCTTGAGATGTGAGACTATTTTGTCTTTGCTGTACTTCTACAGCCTGGCCCAATGCCTAGCAAACAATAATTCAGTAAAATTTTGTTGAATTAAAGAGGAAATTTGCATTCCAAGAAGATGTGCCATTTTTTTTCCTCCCCTAGGGCATATTGAATACCCCTGGCACATTGTCATTATGTAGATACATATGGGGTGCATTCCTCATTCATGCCCCCTTCTTTAGGGGTGCTCTCCAGGGTCCCTAAGTGAGATCTGCAGAATCAGGATTGTACAAGGGAATCTATCTCTTCAGCCGCTGGTATTAGACCCATTAAAATTATGTCCCAGACAATCAGAGACGGAGATTCCGAGCCCCAAAGAACTGAGAAGTAGGGCATAGAAATCATGTAGAATTACAGTCCTAATTGGCATCATGGAAACTCCAAATGGCACACATGTTGATGCCTTGGGAGAACTAGAGCGAATGAACCTGCAGGGATGAAAAGGCAGCATGCACACAGCCCATGTACCCCACAAGAAAGGGAGAGAGAAGGAAAGAATCCTTGGTTCTTCCTCATGGACTCCCTTTTACCTAATCTGCTTTGGATTGGTTTGTATTTCCTATATTGGAACAATCCAGGCTAAGACCTCCTTCGAGGTCTTTGGGGCATGTGTTCTGCAGGCTAAGGCTGAAGGCCTTCCCAGTCTAGTCCCAACCTGCCTTTCTGACATCCGCTTTCATTGTGTGCCTCTTCCCAACCTGAGTTCCCTTCACAGAAGCTCCTTTCCGTTCTCTAAGACAGCTGTGCTCTCTGGTACTTTAGTTATTTTGTAAGTGTTCTCACTTCTGCAGGAATGTTCTTCCTCCCTAACTCATTGGGACCTAGCTCAAGTTTTCTCCCTGCCAAAAGTATCCCCAAACCTCATCCCCTCTTCCTTCCTCAGGCAGTGGGACACTCCCTTGTCCCTCTGCAGTCCCTTGAGGATAACCGTTACAGGACTTACCACAAGTGACCATAATTTGTTGAAATGCTTGTCGGTGACTGCACTTGGAGACTATCTCTTTCTCCTCTTTGCAACCTCGATCCAGACCATTGTCCTGTATATGTCCCATGCACAGTCCCCCACCCAACATTTTTCTAGCTGGCTGTGATCCGCCTTTGCCTACCCAAAGTGCTTTGGCCACACAGCCGTTCCAGTTCCCCAGATGTTCCCGAAGGAGTCCATTTCCCTCTTCCTGTCTGGCTAATCCACTCTTTGCTAATCTCCCTGGAATCTACAGACTGCTTTGGGCTGCAGGACCTTCTTTAAAATCTGCCTCGTTGACATCTGAGCTTGGGAACGCTACAAGAATTTTAAATGTTCTTAGCAGGAAGCATCCGCACCATCCCCACCCTGCTCTTCCCTGAATCCTCTCCGTTTGATACTAAGACTCAAAATAGCCCTCCACTTTTCCCTTGGCTTCATTCATGCACACCGCACCCTGAATGTTATGCAATTGGCTAGCGGGGTTCTTTATTCCAATTCCTTTTTCAAGAAATGCCTTTTGACTTACCCTGTCTTTTCCACTGAACCCTTGACATTATTTCTGCTTGAGTACTGCATGGATGCTGTCACCCATCGCGTCCCACTCTGCCACCAGCACTGCTTTTCTAGAATGAATGTGATCTTACCCCTCTCCCTCTGAAAACTCTTCAATGACTCCTCTGTTCTAAGGATAAAGTCACACCTCTTTACGTCTTCCAGGGCCTTTCATGACCTGGCCCAGCTGGCTTGGCGGTGGTGCCAGGCACGCTCAAGTGGAACAACGATGGCCCCGTACTGAGACGCTGGCCTGACCTACATCCACTTTCATCCTGTCCCACAAGTGGCAATCTTTCCCGCTGACAATAATATCCAGCCACCTGTTTCTCCTGGCTGCCTGCTTCAGAGATGACTCATGCTTTTGGCTTCACGTTTCAGAAGCAACTCTTCCTTTCTAATTTCATCTCTCCCTAAAATATTTAAACTTGACATATGGTAATAACTTGTGTGTATTTCACTTTGTTACAAATAAGCCATATGGTAACTTACAATGATGCATTCAGAATAAAACAAGTAATAAAATGAGAAAACAAAATCAGGGATTGGTAGGTACTCGTCTGGCAAGAGGAGGTGAGTGAAATGCAGACTTCTCTAGTGAGGGGAGGACACAGCTTTATCTTGAAGGAGGTTCCCACTTTTGGAGCCAAGTGTCTGTAAAAGTTGCTTGAGAGAAGTACAAGTAATATTCCTATTTAATATCAGAAAACAAGATCATCAACAAGTGCCTTTAGTGTGCACAGCCCAAGGTCACCATGGCCAGCATGGGAAGCTGAGTAGAGGTTCTGTAATGGTCTTGCCAGGTCCAGGCGTAACTGGGCACCTGAGCTAGCTGAGCTGTGGCTTACACAGTGGCAAAGTAGACATGCGTTTTTCTTCTTTCGCACCCCGGAAGAAGAAAACACAGAGCTGTGAAAACAATTGCTAGCATCTCCTGATAAGCATGGAAACTTACTTTTTGGAATGGAGGTAGTAGAGATTCCTAGGGTCCATTCTACCCTTCTTTGTAGTAAGAACCCAGAATTGAAGCTGGGAAGACCGCCATGCAGCTAAAGGGTTTCTGTAACGTCCCTTGTAGCAAAGCATGGCCATGGGACTGCACTGACTGCAGTCAATGGGAGGTGAGCAGAGGTGTTCTCGGAGACCTCTGGGACACCTCTTAAAAGGAGTGCTCCCTTCATTTCTGTTTCTCTCTTCTGGTTGGTGGAATGCAAAGTGGCAGCCAAAGCTTGAAGAGCTCTTTCAGGCTGTGCGGCAGAAGAATAAGCTGGAAGGACTTGGGGTCTTGGAACTTCTAGGGTCATTGCCAGGGCTGTGTGAGTGTGTGTGTGTGTGTGTGTGTGTGTGTGTGTGTGTGTGTGGAAATTGCAGCCAAAGTTAGTCCCGACAGAAAATGATACTGTTTAGAAGTCAGAGCCCCATGGCCTTCCAGTGGGTAAGCATAGAAGATCAAGGTTGATGGAGTGATGCAGTTCAGCTTCTGTTTTCCATCTGGCATTTTGGAGTAGGTTGAGTTCTTAGAGTCTTGAAAAGTTAAAAGACCTGTTTTAATAAGAGAATGAGTGCACTCTGGGCAAATTCAGGAGTTCTTTCGCTCTTGAGAGACGGTGGTGAAGATTTAGAAGAGAACCCTCCTCTGCACTCCCTATCTGAACGAACAGATTGGTAGTGGCCAGAGAAGAACGTCATATGGATATTATTGCTCTCCTGGTGGGAATGTTTTCATTCTACAAATCAGTTCTCTTGTGTAGTGATTTGTTACAAGAACAGACTACAATTTACCTATCTGTTCATCTACTACAGTATATCTTTTATTCTATTAATGTGATGTATCACATTCACTGATTTGTGTATGTGGAACTATGCTTGCATCCCAGGGATAAAATCTTGCTCATGTTGTATGATCCTTTTAATGTGTTGCGGAGTTTGGTTTGCTAGTATTTTGTTGAGAATTTTTACATCTGTATTCATCAGAGATATTGAATTGTAGTTTCCTTTTCTTGTGGTGCCCTTATGTGACTTTGGTATCAGAGTAATGCTGGCCTACTCCAAATTTTTATTTTATAAGAGGAGAAATGATTCATGATTAGTAACAACTACATGCTGACTCTTTTCTGGTAATGTATCCAATATCATTTCTACTTTTTCCCACAATGAAATTGTGGGGTGAAGCCACATCGGTTTTTGAAAGATAAATATAACAGTCACTCTAGGATGTAAAGGGGTTAATCCTTTCTAATTTCTGGACTTGATTGCATTTTGAGTGTATTTAGAATTCAGACAGTACTGGAGATAAGTAATCAAATGACCCAAATATTATTTATACCAGAAATAAAGGGGTAGGAAGGTGGTAAGCAATAAGAATCAGTGACACGGGTGGTACAGAATTTGAACTTGAACATCATGGCTTTCTTCATAGGTGGAGACACTGATATTCCCTCCCCACCCCATCGCAAGATGCTCATTTCTTCTTTATACTTACACAAATGACAGCCACCTATTAGGATTATTTTTCTATGTATAGGAAGAATGCCATTGGTATTTCAATGGGGACTACATTGAATCTATAGATGACTTTGGATAGTATGGATATTTTAAAAATATTAATTCTAATTCATGAGCATAGGATGTCTTGCCATTAGGTTGTGTTTTCTTTGATGTCTTTCGGGAAAGAAAAATACAGTAAGTATTTTATTCTTTTTCATGCTGTTGGAATGGAATAGTTTTTGTCTATCGGATGTTTTGTCACTAGTATATAGAAATGCGAATGATTTCTGTTGATTTTTGTATTCAGCAACTTATCAAAATTGCTGGTTAAGGTTTTTCTATATTCAAAATCATATCCTCTGCAAAAAGTGAGTTTTTCTTTTCTGATCTGGGTGACATTTATTTCTTTATATTACCTAATTGCTCTAGGGAGGACTTCCTGCCCTATATTGATAGGAGTGGTTAGTGTGTATATTCTTGTCTTGTTCCTGATCTTTGAAGAAGAGCTTTCAGATTTTCTCACTGAGTATAATGTTCACTCTGGGTTGTCATATATGACCTTAATTATGATAAGGTATGTTCTTTCTATACCCCATCTAAAAAGGGTTTTTTAAATTAACATATAACGTATTATTTGCCCCAGGGGAACAGGTCTGTGAATCGTCAGGCTTACACACTTCACAGCACTCACCATAGCACATACTCTCCCCAGTGTCTATAACCCAACCACCCTCTCCCTACCCGCCTCCCCCCGGAAAACCTCTGTTTTGTGAGATTAAGAGTCTCATGGTTTGTCTCCCTCCCGATCCCATCTTGTTTCATTTTTTCCTTCCCAACCCCCAAACTCCCCCACTTTGCCTCTCAAATTCCTCATATCAGTGACATCATATAATAATTGTCTTTCTCTGATTGGCTTATTTCACTCAGCGTAATAACCTCTAGTTCCATTCATGTTGTTGCAAATGGCAAAATTTAATTCCTTTTGATGGCTGTGTAGTATTCCATTGTATGTATATACCACCTATTCTTTATCCATTCATCTGTTGATGGACATCTAGGTCCTTTCAATAGTTTGGCTATTATGGACATTGCTGCTATAAACCATTCAGGTGCACATGTCCCTTCAGATCACTACATTTGTAACTTTAGGGTAAATAGCCAGTACTGCAGTTGCTAGGTCATAGGGTAGCTCTATTTTCAACTTTTTGAGGACTCTCCATACTGTTTTCCAGAGTGGCTGCACCAGCTTGTATTTCCACCAACAGTGTAGGAGGGTCCCCCTTTCTCCACATCCTCACCAGCATCTGTCATTTCCTGACTTGTTAATTTTAGCCATTCTGACTGGTGTGAGGTGGTATCTCATTGTGCTTTTGATTTGTATTTCCCTGATGCTGAGTGATGTGGAGCACTTGTTCATGTGTCTGTTGGCCATCTGGATGTCTTCTTTGCAGAAATGTCTGTTCATGTCTTCTGCCTATTTCTTGATTGGATTATTTGCTCTTCTGGTGTTGAGTTTTATAAGTTCTTTATAGATTTTGGATACTAGCCAAACTGATTGTCATTAGAGAATATCTTCTCCCATTCTGTCAGTTGTCTTTTGGTTTTGTTGACTATTTCCTTTGCTCTTCAAAAGCTTTTGATCTTGATGAAGTCGCAATAGTTCATTTTTGCCTTTGCTTCCTTTGCCTTTGGTGATGTTTCTAGGAAGAACTTGCTGCAGCTGAGGCTGAACAGGTTGCTGCCTGTGTTCTTCTCAAGGATTTTGATGGATTCCTTTCTCACATTGAGGTCCTTCACCCATTTTGAGTCTATTTTTATGTGTGGTGTAAGAAAATGGTCTAGTTTTTTTTCTGCATGTGGCTGTCCAATTTTTCCAACAACATTTGTTGAAGAGACTCTTTTTTCCATTGGACATTCTTTCCTGCTTTGTCAAAGATTAGTTGACCATAGAGTTGAGGGTCTATTTCTGGGCTCTCTATTCTGTTCCATTGATCTATATGTCTGTTTTTGTGCCAGTACCATACTGTCTTGATGATGACAGCTTTGTAATAGAGCTTAAAGTCTGAAATTGTGATGCCACCAACTTTGGCTTTCTTTTTCAACATTTCTCTGGCTACTCAGGGTCTTCTCTGGTTCCATATAAATTTTAGGATTATTTGTTTCATATTTTTTGAAAAAAAAATTGATGGTATTTTGATAGGGATTGCATTAAATGTGTAGATTGCTTTAGGTAGCATAGACATTTTCACAATATTTGTTCTTCCAATCCATGAGCATGGAACATTTTATCATTTCTTTGTGTCTTCCTCAATTTCTTTCACGGGTACTTGATAGTTTTCTGAGTACAGATTCTTTGCCTCTTCGGTTACGTTTATTCCTAGGTATCTTATGGTTTTGGGTGCAATTGTAAATGGGATCGACTCTTTGAATTTCTCTTCCTTCTGTCTTGTTGTTGGTGTATAGAAATGCAACTGATTTCTGTACATTGATTTTATATCCTGACACTTTACTGAATTCCTATACGAGTTCTAGCAGTTGTGGGGTGGAGTCTTTTGGGTTTTCCACATAAAGTGTTCTATCATCTGCAAAGAGTGAGGGTTTGACTTCTTTGACAATTCGGATGCCTTTAATTTCTTTTGGTGGTCTGATTGTTGAGGCTAGGACTTCTAGTACTATGTTGAGTAGCAGTGGTGATGGTGCACATCCCTGCCGTGTTCCTGACCTTTGGGGGAGAAGCTCTCAGTTTTCCCCATTGAAAATTATATTCGCTGTGGGTTTTCATAGATGGCTTTGATGATATCGAGGTATGTACCCTCTATCCCTACACTTTGAAGAGTTTGGATCAAGAAAGGATGCTGTACTTTGTCAAATGCTTTTTCAGCATCTGTTAAGAGTATCATATGGTTTTTGTTCTTTCTTTTATTAATGTATTGTATCACATAGATTGATTTGTGGATGATGAACCAACCTTACAACCCAGGAATAAATCCCACTTGGTCATGGTGAATAATCTTTTTAATATACTGTTGGATCCTATTGGGTAGCATTTTCGTGAGAATTTTTGCATCCGTGTTCATCAATGATATTGGTCTGTAGTTCTCTTTTATGGTGGGGTCTTTTTCTGGTTTTGGGATCAAGGTGATGCTGGCCTCATAAAATGAGTTTGGAAGTTTTCCTTCCATTTCTATTTTTTGGAACAGTGTCAGGAGAATAGGTATTAATTCTTCTTTAAATGTTTTGTGCAGTACCTATCTCTGTGAAATAAAGTCTTATTTAGGTGTTAAAAAAAAAAAAAGAAAAAGAATTCCCCTGGGAAGCTGTCTGGCCCTGGGCTCTTGTTTGTGGGGAGATTTTTGATGACCGCTTCAATCTCCTTACTAGTTATGGGTCTCTTCAGGTTTTCTATTTCTTCTTGGTTCAGGTTTGCTAGTTTATTCTTTTCTAGGAATGCATTCATTTCTTCCAGATTATCAAATTTGTTGGCATATTGTTGCTCATAATATGCTCTTACAGTTGTTTGTATTTCTTTTGTGTTGGTTGTGATCTCTCCTCTTTTATTCATGATTTTATTAATTTGGGTCCTTTCTCTTTTTGATAAGTCTGGCCAGGGGTTTATCAGTCTGCTTATTTCTTTCAAAGAGCCAGCTCCTAGTTTCATTAATGTGTTCTACTGTTTGTTTGATTTCTATTTCATTGATTTCTGCTCTGATCTTTATGATTTCTCTCCTTTTGCTGGGTTTGGGCTTTCCTTGCTGTTCTTTCTCCAGCTCCTTTAGGTGGAGGGTTAGGTTGTGTACTTGAGACCTTTCTTGTTTCTTGAGAAAGGCTTGTATTGCTATATACTTTCCTCTAAGGACCACCTTTGCTGTGTCCCAAAGATTTTGAACAGTTGTGTTTTCATTATCATTTGTTTCCATGAATGTTTTCAATTCTGCTTTAATCTCCTGGTTGACCCATTCATATTTTAGTAGAATGCTCTTTAGCCTCCATATATTTGGGTTCTTTCCAACCTTCCTCTTGTGATTGAGTTCTAGTTTCAGAGCATTGTTGTCTGAAAATATGCAGAGAATGATCCCAATCTTTTGGGAATGGTTGATACCTGATTTGTGACCCAGGATGTGATCTATTCTGGACAATGTTCCATGTGCACTAGAGAAGAATGTATATTCTGTTGCTTTGAGATGGAATGTTTTAGATATATCTGTGATGCCCACCTGGTCCAGTATGTCACTTAAGGCCTTTATTTCCTTGTTGATCTTTTACTTGGATGATCTGTCCATTTCAGTGAGGGGGTGTGTGTTAATGTCCCCTACTATTACTGTATATTATCAATGTGTTTCCTTGATTTTGTTATTAATTGGTTTATATAGTTGGCTGCTCCCATATTAGGGGCATAGATATTTAAAATTGTTAGATCTTCTTATTGGACAGACCCTTTAAGTATGATACAGTGTTCTTCCTCATCTTTTATTATAGTCTTTGGCTTAAAATCTAATTGATCAGATATAAGCATTGCCACCCCAGCTTTCTTTTGATGTCCATTAACATGGTAAGTTGTTTTCCACCCCCTCACTTTCAATCTGGAGGTGTCTTTGGCTCTAAAATGAGTTTCTTGTAGATGGCATATTGATGAGTTTTGGTTTTTTATCCATTCTGATACCCTGTGTCTTTTGATTGGTGCATTTAGCCCGTTTACATTCAGGTTAAGTATTGAAAGACCATTATATTGCCTGTGAGGTGACTGTTGCTGTATATTGTCGCTGTTTCTTTCTGGTCTACTACTTTTAGGCTCTCTCTTTGCTTAGAGGATCCCTTTCAATATTTCCTGTAGGGCTGATTTGGTGTTTCCAAATTCTTTTAGTTTTTGTTTGTCCTGGAAGCTTTTTATCTCTCCTTCTATTTTCAATGACAGCCCAGTTGGATAGAGTATTCTTGGCTGCATGTTTTTCTCATTTAGTGCTCTGACTATATCATGCCAGTTCTTTCTGGCCTGCCAGGTCTCTGTGGATAAGTCTGCTGCCAATCTAATATTTTTACTATTGTATGTTACAGGCTTCTTGTCCTGAGCTGCTTTCAGGATTTTCTCTTTGTCACTAAGATTGTAAGTTTTACTATTAGATGAAGGGGTGTGGACCTATTTTTATTGATTTTGAGGGGGCTTCTCTGTGCCTCCTGGATTTTGATGCTTGTTCCCTTTGCCATATTAGGGACATTCTGTATTATAATTTGTTCCAATATACCTTCCATCCCTATCTCTATTTCTTCTTCTGGAATCCCAATTATTCTAATAGGTGATACCATAAGATGAAACACTATCTCTTGAATTCTCCTCTCCTGGTCCAGTATTTGTTTGTCTCTCTTTTTCTCAGCTTCTTTATTCTCCATCATTTGGTCTTCTAAATCCCTGATTATCTCTTCTTCCTCATTTATCCTAGCAGTAAGAGCCTCCATTTTTTATTGTACCTCATTAATAGATTTTTTTATTTCAACTTGGTTAGGTTTAGTTCTTTTATTTCTCCAGAAAGGGCTTTTATTTCTCCAGAGTTTCTCTAATGCCTTTTTTGAGCCCAGCTTGCACCTTGAGAATCATCATTCTGAACTCCAGACCTGACATATTACCAATGTCTGTATTGATTAGGTCCCTAGCCTTCCGTACTGTCTCTTGTTCTTTTGTGTGTGTGTGTGGTGAGTTTTTCTGCCTTGTCATTTTATCCAGATAAGAATATATGGATGAGAAAATAAAATACTAAAAGGGTGGCAAAGACCCCAGAGAAATCTATGCTAACCGAATCAGAAGAGACCCCAAATCGGGGGACGACGGGGGTAAAAAGACATTAAAAACTTTTTTTTAATTAAAAAAATATATATGGTGAATAGAACAGAGCCACGCACTTGATTTTGGGTGTATTCTGGTCTTTTAGAATAAACTACTCCCAAAATTTTAAGGAAAGAAAAACATATATACACACAAAAATAAGGGTAAACATGATGAAGGGATGGAAAGTGACTGTAAAGACGAAAATAATAAAAATTCTAAAAAAGGAATTGATACGATAAGTTGGTTGGAAAAAGAAAGAAAGTGAAGAGAATTTGCTCAGGCTGGAGACTAAAACAAAGCCCTGTGCTAGATTTAGGGTATATTTTGATCTATTAGAAGAAATTGTATCCCAAAATTTTTAAGAAGAAAATACCCTATATGTATACAAAAAATAAAGTTAGATACAATGAAGGATAAACCAGGACTATAATAATGAAGGTTTAAAAAAGATTTTTTTAAAGAAAGGTATTGTTAGATAAACTAGTTAACAAAATGTTAAAAAAGGAAAGAGGAAAAGTTAAAAAAAACTAGAATAAGAAAAAAATAAAATTAAAAAAATTTAATTAACTTTGCAAGACTAAAGAATCATGGGGAGAAAGCCATGAATTCCATGCTTTGCTTTCCCCTCCTCTGGAATTCTGCTGTTCTCCTTGATCAGTGAGCTTAGTCTTAGCTCAGTGTTCTTGCTGATCTCCTGCAGGAAGGGCCTGTTACAGTGATTCTCAAATGTCTTTGCTTGAGGTGGAATCGTGCCACCCTTGGCAGGGGCCAGGCTAAGTAATATGCTCGGGTTCACTCTTGGGAGCTTTTGTTCCTTGAATGCTTTCCGTAGAGCTCTGGAGGATGGGGATGAAAATGGCTGTCTCCCAGTCTGGCTGGAGGAGCTGAGAGTTCAGGGCCGCACTCCTCAGTGCGCCCTTGGAGAAAAGCAGTCAGTCCCTCTTGTCTCCCTGGTCTCTGGCCACACTTCAAGCTCACCTGGCCTGTGACTGAGAGTTTCTGTCTCTCGTGCACATCCCCATTTGGAGTCTCCAAACCTGGCAGATTCCTGCCTCCAGAGATGGAAGGTGAGTCTCCCTGGACCTGCCATTTGCGAGGTCCCTGCTCAAAGAGCAGTGGTTTGACTGTGCCACGGATCACGGTTTAAGGTAATCCCGAGCTGAGAGTGCACTCCTCAGCTCCATCTCTGCAACCAACTTCCCTGCTCTGACACCTGTGAGCTCTGCCACACTCAGACACCCCCGATTCTTCTGTGACCCCGCGGGTCCTGAGACCACGCTGTCCCCACAAGGGAACCACCCCTGCTTACCCTGGAGCATTGTCCCTCAGTGGATCAGACTTCTAAAAGTTCTCATTTTGTGCTCTACTGCTCCACCGCTTGCTGGAGCCGGACCCTGCCCCAGCGGTCTACCTTCTTGTTGCTTCAGATTCACGTCTCCACACGTCTTACCTTTCAGAAAGTGGTTGATTTCCTGTTCCTAGAATTGCTGCTCTTCTCTTCAATCACCTGTTGGGTTTGTAGGTGTTTGGAATGATTTGATAACTATCTAGCTGAACTCCTGCGACCTGATGTGATCTCAGTCTGCTACTCATCTGCCATCTTGACTCCTCCCCCATAAATGGTTTTTACCATAAGAGTATGTTGTATTTTGTCAGATGCATTTTCTGCATCTATTGGGATGATCCTGTGATTTTTTTTTTAATTAATGTGATGTATTACACTTACCAGTTTGCATACGTTGAACCATTCTTGCATCTCACGGGTTGAACCCACTCAGTCATGGTGTACAGCTCTTCTATTGAATTCTTGAATTTGGTTTACTATTAGTTTGAGAATTTTTGCATCCATATTCATGGAGGATATTGGTCTATAGTTTCCTTAAGGTGTCATTATCTGACTCTGGTATCAAGATAATGCTGGGTTCATACAATAGTTTGGTAGTGTTCCCTGCTCCTCAATTTTGGAAGAGTTTGAGAAAATTACTATTAATTCTTTAATTTTTATCAGAATTTGCTAGTGAAACTGGGCCTTGCATTTTCTGCTTCAGAGACTTTTCAGTTACTGACTTAATCTCTATTCATTATTGGTTTGTTCAGATTCTCTACCTCTTCCTGATTTAGTCCTGGTAAGATAGTGTATTTCTAGAAATAGATCCATTATTTAATCTCTTGATGAAATTACTCATAATAGTCTTAAGAGCTTATGTATTTCTGTAGTATCGGTTGTAGGGTCTCTTCTTTCATTTCTAACTTTGAATCTTTTCCTTAGTCAAGCTAAAAGTTCATCAATTTTATCTTTAAAAAAAAACTGCTTTTAGTTTCATTAATCCTCTCTACTGTTTTCATTGTCTCTATTTCAATTATTTCTGCTCTGATCTTTATTTCTCCTAATTTGATCCTTAGTGTGTTCTTCTCTACTTCCTTGATGTGTGAATTCAGGTGGTTTAAGAGCTTTGTAATTTATTAATGCGTGTATTTTTGTCATATCCCATATGTTTTAATATGTTGTATCTCCATTTTTATAGTTTCATTCTAATTTTTATATTTTTATTTCTTTGACACATTGGTTCAGAGTGTGTTAATTTCCACGTATTTAAACATTTTCTAGCTTGTTGAATTCTAGTTTCATACCATTGAACTCAGAAAATATAGTTGGTATGATTTCAATCTTAAATTTACTTAGATTTGTTTTGTCTTCCATTGTATGATCTATCCTGAATAATTTTCTTTGTGCACTCAAAGATGTGTATTTTTAATTAAGATTCTGAGTTTATTTCACATGTATATTTTTGTCTTCCCATCATTTCCGTTTGTCTGAACACCACTATTACCATGTCTTATAACATTCCATACATACTTAAAACCAAGCAAAGGGTGGAGTTCTATATCATTAAAAATAAACAGGCATGGGTGCCTGGGTGGCTCAGTTGGTTGAGCCTCTGCCTTCTGCTCAGGTCATGGTCTCGGGGTCCTGGGATCGAGCCCCACATCAGGCTCTCTGCTCAGCGTTCCCCTCTCTCTCTGCCTGCCTCTCTGCCTACTTGTGATCTCTCTCTCTCTCTGTGTCAAATAAATAAAATCTTTTAAAAAAAAAATAGGCATTTTGGCCAGCACATTCTTGATAATGGAACCTGGATGACATTTATCAGACATAGGAGTGAATGTTCTTACTCTGCATTATAAAAAGGACAGACAGATATCAACTGTTACAGAAGTGAAATAAGATGGAAAATTTTAAGAAACTGCTTAAAATGGTTTCTTAAAGAGACTTCCTCTACTGCCAGAAATCTTGAACAGCTTTTTGTTCAGTCATCTGGAAGCAATTCTTCATACAGTTGGTGAAGTTGGCTTCCACTTTGGGAAGAGAACCACCTTTTTCTATACTTACTTGCATTTTTACTTTAATGTGCTCTAGGTCCTTTCATAATTTTGAGTCTTTTCCTGTTATTTGAAGAGTTCTTAACCTTTGATCTCAATGTTGATGGTTTTTAGTCTTCTCCATTCTGGTTTGATTTCTGTGCATATTTGGCTGGAGCATCTCATAAATTTCTTTACTGGTATCTTTTCTTCAGGTTCCTTATCAAAATCCTCATCAACATCATCTTCATCAGCAGCAAGTTTAAGTGTTTTCTGTGAATACTTGCTCCCATTTCCAGGGGCAGAATGCTTTCCAGATAAACTAAGGAGTTTGAGGGGATTGAAGTCCCCTATATTATTGTGTTGTTGTCTAGTTCTCCCTTTATATCTGTTAGTATTTGTTTAAAAAATTTCAATTCTCTGATGCTGGGTGCATATATACTTCTTGATCTATTCACACATTTACCATTCTACAACAGGGTACTGTTTGGTTTGAAGTTGATGTTCTCTGATAGAAGTATGGCTACTCCCACTTCCTTTTGGTTTCTACTTTTCATGGACTGTCTTCCATTTCTTCACTTTGAGTTTTAGAAATGAAATGGGTCTCATGTAGGCAGCATATCATTGAATCTTGGGGTTTTAAATTTTTTTTTAAATCCAGCCACTCTTATGTTTTATTTATAAGTTGAATCCATTGACATTTAGAATGGTTATAGTTATGTAAGGAGTTACTACTCCCATTTTTTCTTTTGCTGTTGGGTTGCTTTGTATTACCATTGTTTCTGTATTCCCCATTCCACCTTTGTAAATTGATGGTTTTCCATAGTCATTTGCTCCATTCCCATCTGTTTTTATGTTTTGAGACTAAAATTTTGCTTTATGGTTACCATGAATTTTACATTAAAACACATGTAAAATAGTCCTTTTTCTGCTGAAAGCAACTTACCTTAGTTTGCCTATGAAGTTTTTAGCTTTTTAATGCTTTTTCAGATATCTGATGTCACAATTTACCTATCCATACTGTCCATTTGTTAGTTATTACACAAGTAATAGTTGTCTTTTTTTTAGGATTATATTTATTTGAGAGTTACACAGAGAGAGTAAGCACACTAGCAGGGTAATCAACAGAGGGAGAGGAATAATCATCCCGACTCAGGGTTCGATTCCTGGACCCGAGGGTCATGACCTGCTTAACCAACTGAGCCATCCAAGCTCTTTTCCTTTAACCTTTATGCTATAGGTAATTAACACACTGTTCTGATAGTTTTTTTTTTATTCTGCATTGCATACTTTTATGTTTTTGTATGTTATTAATTAGCATCAATTTCAACTGAAAGAACTTTAAGGTTTTGTTTTGTTTATTTGTTTTTTTGCAAAGCAGGTCTAGTGGTGGTGAACTCACTAAGCTTTTGTCTGTCTGGGCAAGGTTTTTTGGCTCCTACACATCTGAAGAGTAATGTGCTACATAGAATATTCTTGGCTTCAATTTTTAATTTTTCAACTCTTTGAGGGTGTTCTTACACTCTCTCTCCAGGCCTATAGATTTTCTGCTAAGAAATCTGCTGAAAGGCTAATGGAGTTTCTTTGCGGATAACATTGTCTTTTCCCTTGGCTGCCATTAGATATCTTTCTTTGCCATTGACTTTGACATTTCATTATGATGTGTCTTGGAGATAGTCTTTTTAAATTCTTTAAGATATTTTCTTTTTATTTCACATAACACTTGTAACTTTCTATTGAGGTATAATTGACATAAAACATACTAGTTTAGAGTTTCCAGCATAATGATTTGATATTTGTATGTATTATAAAATGACTACCCCAAGAGGGCTAGTTAACATCCATCACCACAGAAAATTATTTTTCGTGATGTTGATTTTTAAGATTTATGGTCAACTTTGAAGCATGTAATACAGTATTATCAACAATAATTCCCATGCTGTACTTTACATTGTCAAGACTTGTAACTGGGGGCGCCTGGGTGGCTCAGTGGGTTAAAGCCTCTGCCTTCGGCTCAGGTCATGATCCCAGGGTCCTGGGATCAAGACCCATGTCCCGCTCTCTGCTCAGCAGGGAGCCTGCTTCCTCCTCTCTCTCTGCCTGCCTCTCTGCCTGCTTGTGATCTCTCTCTCTGTCAAATAAATAAATAAAATCCTAAAAAAAAAAAAAAAGGACTTATAACTAGAAGTTTGTATCTTTTGACACCTTCACCCAGTTCATTCATACCCCAACCCTGGCCTCTGGCAACCACCTATCTCTTTTCAATATCTGCAAGTTTAGGGTTTTGCATGCATATGTGTGTGTGTATGTGTGTGTATTCCACAAATAAATGAGATCATACAGTATTTGTTTCATTCTGATCTATTTCACTTAGATGAAATAGCAACATTTCATTCTTTTTTGTTATTAAATGATATTCCTGTGTGTGTGTATCAAGTTTTGTTTATCCCTTCATTCATTGGTGGACACAGGTTGTGTCTGTGTCTTGGCTGTTGTAAATAATGCTTCAATGAACATGGGGTTGTAGATAACATGTTGAGTTAGGTTTTGTTTCTTTTGGATAAATACCCAGAAGTGGAATTGCTGGATGATACAATAATTCTATTTTTAGTTATGTGAACAGCGTCCACATTGTTTTCTGTAGTGGCTATACCTACTAGAATGCCCACCAACAAACATACGAAAGGGTCCACTTTTCCCCACGTCCTTGCCAGCACTTACATTTTATGTCACTATTACATTTCAGCAATACCCATTCTAACAGGTGTGAGGTGATTCCTAATTGTGGGTTTTATTTGCTTTTTCTGATGATTAGTGACATTGAACATCTTTTCATATACCTGTTTTTCATCTGTATGTCTTCTTTGCAAAAATGTATTTTCCTATCCTTTTATTTTCTTGCGATTGTTGTAGGAGTTCTTTGTATATTTTGGATATTAGCATCTTACCTTATCTTTCAATTTGTTGGTGGTGTCCTTTGCGGTATAGAAGCTTTATGGTTTAATGTAGTTCCACTCATTCACTTTTTCTTTTGCTGTGCTTTTGGTGTTAATCCAAAAAAATCATGGCCAAGACTGATGTCCAGAGGTTTATACCTTATAATCTCCTTCTAAGAGTTTTATGGTTTCTCATCTTACAGTTAAGTCTTTAATCATTTTGGGTTAAGGTATACTGGTCGTTTTATTCATTTTTTGCTGTAGTTGTTCAATTTGCCAAACACCATTTATTAAAGCAACTTTTTCACCATTTTATGTTCTTGGCTCCTTTAGCATTAATTATTTGACCATATTTGCATGAGTTTATTTGAGGGCTCTCTATCCTCTTCCATTGATCTGTGTGCCCATTTTAATGCCAATGCCATACTGTGTTGATTAATAGAGCTCTGAAACATAGTTTGGAGCCTGGGAGCCTGATGCCTCCAATTATGTTGTTCTCAAGGTTGCTTTGACTAATTAGGGTTTTTTGTAGTGTACACAAATCTTGAGATTGTTTGCTCAATTTCTTTTTTTTAACATCTTAATTTTATTTTATTTTTTTCATATTCCAAAATTCATTGTTTATGCACCACACCCAGTGCTCCATGCAATATGTGCCCTCCTTAATACCCACCACCAGGCTCACCCATTCCCCCCACCTTCCTTTCATAACCCTCAGTTTGTTTCCCAGAATCCACAGTCTCTCATCTTTCATCTCCCCCTCTGATTTACCCCAATTCACTTTTCCTTTCCTTCTCCTAATGTTGTCCATGTTATTCCTTATGCTCCAAAACTAAGTGAAATCACATGATAATTTACTTTCTCTGCTTGATTTATTGCACTCAGCATAATCTCCTCCAGTCCCAACCATGTTGATACAAAAGTTGGGTATTCATCCTTTCTGATGGCTACAATATATTTCATTGTATATATGGACCACATCTTCTTTACCCATTTGTCTGTTGAAGGGCATCTCAGCTCTTTCCACAGTTTGGCGATTGTGGACGTTGCTGCTATGAACATTGAGGTACATATGGCCCTTCTTTTCACTACATCTGTATCTTTGGGGTAAATACCCAGTCATGCAATTGCTGGGTCATAGGGTAGATCTATTTTTAATTTTTTGAGGAATCTCCACACTGTTTTCCAAAGTGGCTGCACCAACTTGCATTCCCACCAACAGTGTAAGAGGGTTCCCTTTTCTCCACATCCTCTCCAACATTTGTTGTTTCCTGTCTTGTTCGTCTTTCCATTCTAAGTGGTGTAAGGTAGTATCTCAATATGGTTTTGATTTGAATTTCTCTGATGGCTAGTGATGATAAATATTTTCTCATGTGTCTGATAGCCATTTGTATGTCTTCTTTGGAGAAGTGTCTATTCATGTCTTCTGCCCATTTTTTGACATGATTATCTGTTTTTTGGGTGTTGAGTTTGAGGAAATGTTGAAAAAGAAAAAGCTGGGGGCATCACATTTTCTGATTTCAAGCTTTACCACAAAGCTGTGATCACTAAGACAGCATGGTAATGGCACAAAAAACAGACACATAGACCAATGAAACAGAGTAGAAAGTCCAGATATGGACCCTCAATTCTATGGTCAAATAATCTTTGACAAAGCAGGAAAAACTGTCCAGTGGGGGGGGGCATCTCTTCAATAAATGGTGCTGGGAAAATTGGACAGCTATGTATAGAAGAATGAAACTCGACTATTCTCGCACACCATACACAAAGATAAACTCGAAATGGATGAAAGACCTCAACGTGAGCCAGGAATCTATCAAAATCCTAGCGGAAAATATAGTCAGTAACCTCCTCAACATTGGCCACAGCAACTTCTTTCAAGACACGTCTCCAAAGGCAAAGGAAACAAAAGCGAAAGTGAACTTTTGGGATTTCATCAAGATAAAAAGCTTCTGCACAGTGAAGGAAACAGTCAACAAAACAACGAGACAACCCACGGAATGGGAGAAGATACTTGCAAATGACACTACAGACAAAGGGCTGTTTGTTCAATATATATATATACACATATATATATGTATATATATATCCCTTGTAATTTTGATGGGGATTGCCTTGAGTCTGTAGATTGCTTTCAGTAGTATGGACATTCAATAATACTAATTCTTTGATTTTATGAACATGGAGTATCTTTCCATTTCTTTGTGCCTTCAATTTTTTTTTCAACAATGACTTATTGTTTCATTATACAGATCTTTCACCTCCTTGGTTGTATTTGTTCCTAGGTATGTTATTTTTTTCATGTGATTTTAAGTGGGAATTTTAAAAATTCTCGGACACTTTACTGTTATTTTATAAAAATGCAGCAGAGTTTTGTATATTGATTTTGTATCCTGAAACATTAATGAATTCCTTCATTCTAACAGGTTTTCTGTGTGTGTGTGTGTGTGTGTGTGTGTGAGAGAGAGAGAGAGAGAGAGAGAGAGAAGTCTTTGGGCTTTTCATATATAAGATGTCATCTGCAGATAGTGACAGTTTTATTGCTTCCTTTCCAGTTTGGATGACTTTTATTTCTTTTCCTTGCTTAATTGTTCAGCTAGAACTTCCAACACCATGTTGAATAAAAGTGGCAGGAGTGCACATTCATGTTTTTGATCTTAGAGGAAAAGCTTTTAGCTTTTTACCACTGAGTATGATGTTAGTTGTGGGTTGTCATATATGGCCTTTATTGTCTTAGGGTTCCTCAATATTCCCTTTGTTGGGTCTTCTTACTGTGAACAGATGTTTAATTTTGTCAAACCCTTTTTCGGAAGCTATTGAGATTATCATATGATGTTTATCCTTCATTTGATTAATGTGGTATATCACATTCATTGATCTGTGAATGTGGAATCATTCTTGCACTCCTTCACTATATCCCACTACATCATGGAGTGTGATTCTTTTCATGTATTGTTGAATTTGCTTTGAATGGGGTTCCAGGAAAGTGACCCACAATGCTGGGGAAACTGGATGTCCACCTTGGGCCCTCTTTTTCCTACTGGGCCCAGGGAGGTTCTCTCAGTGTAGTACTGCAGTTACCTGGGGGTGGAGTGATGGGGGTGGAGGGTTACTCTTCCAATCTCATCCTAATTTGCTTCAGGGAAGACAACATTAGCCTATCCCTGTGTTCAAGAATTTTTATGATAATGTCTTATATGGATAAATGCTAGTTCGTCATCTTGTGAGGGACTGAATTCAGGAATAACCTATATCACTATCTTGATATCATTCCAATTTTCTATTTTATTGTTTCCTTTGCAGAGCAGAAACATTTTAGGTTGTTGTAGTGTCACTAGTTTGTTTTTGCTTTTATATATATTTGCTTTCAGTATCAACTACAAAAGATCATTGCCAAGATTAATGTCAAGGAGATTTCTTCAGTGTTTTCCTCTAGGAGTATTGCGGTTTCAATATTTAATCTACTTTGTGTTAAATATATTTAATACATACTTAATGTGTTTAAGTATTTAATCCATTTTGAGTGGATTTTTGTATATGCTGTAATATAAAGGTCCAATTTCTTTGGCATGTGGTACCCATTTATTGAACATCATTTATTAAACAGCATAGCCTTATTTTATATTCTAGGCACTGTTCTCAAGTTATTTGTATGGCTTTTTAAAAAAAATTTTTATTTATTATTTTTTTAATAAACATATAATGTATTTTTATCCCCAGGGGTACAGGTCTGTGAATCACCAGGTTTACACACTTCAAAGCAATCACCATAGCACATACCCTCCCCAATGTCCATAACCCCACCACCCTCTCCTGACCCCCCTCGCCCCAGCAACCCTCAGTTTGTTTTGTGAGATTAAGAGTCACTTATGGTTTATTTCCCTCCTGATCCCATCTTGTTTCATTTATTCTTCTCGTACACCCCTAACCCCCCCAGGTTGCATCTCCACTTCCTCATATCAGGGAGATCATGTGATAGTTGTCTTTCTCTGATTGACTTATTTCACTAAGCATGATACCCTCTAGTTCCATCCACGTCATCACAAATGACAAGATTTCATTTCTTTTGATGGCTGCATAGTATTCCATTGTGTATATATACCACATCTTCTTTATCCATTCATCTGTTGATGGACATCTAGGTTCTTTCCATAGTTTGGCTATTGTAGAAATTGCTGCTATAAACATTCGGGTGCATGTGCGCCTTCGGATCACTATGTTTGTATCTTTAGGGTAAATACCCAGTAGTGCAATTGCTAGGTCATAGGGTAGCTCTATTTTCAACTTTTTGAGGAACCTCCATGCTGTTTTCCAGAGTGGTCGCACCAGCTTGCATTCCCACCAATAGTGTAGGAGGATTCCCCTTTCTCTGCATCCTTGCTAGCATCTGTCATTTCCTGACTTGTTAATTTTAGCCATTCTGAGTGGTGTGAGGTGGGATCTCATTGTGGTTTTGATTTGTATTTCCCTGATGCCGAGTCATGTGGAGCACTTTATCGTGTGTCTGTTGGCCATCTGGATGTCTTCTTTGCAGAAATGTCTGTTCATGTCTTCTGCCCATTTCTTGATTGGATTATTTGTTCTTTGGGTGTGAGTTTGCTAAGATCTTTATAGATTTTGGACACTAGCCCTTTATCTGATATGTCGTTTGCAAATATCTTCTCCCATTCTGTCAGTTGTCTTTTGGTTTTGTTAACTGTTTCCTTTGCTGTGCAAAAGCTTTTGATCTTGAAGAAATCCCAATAGTTCATTTTTGCTCTTGCTTCCCTTGCCTTTGGCGATGTTCCTAGGAAGAAGTTGCTGCGGCTGAGGTCAAAGAGGTTGCTGCCTGTGTTCTCCTCAAGGATTTTGATGGATTTCTTTCTCACATTGAGGTCCTTCACCCATTTTGAGTCTATTTTTATGTGTGGTGTAAGAAAATGGTCTAGTTTTTTTTCTGCATGTGGCTGTCCAATTTTTCCAACAACATTTGTTGAAGAGACTCTTTATTCCATTGGACATTCTTTCCTGCTTTGTCAAAGATTAGTTGACCATAGAGTTGAGGGTCTATTTCTGGGCTCTCTATTCTGTTCCATTGATCTATATGTCTGTTTTTGTGCCAGTACCATACTGTCTTGATGATGACAGCTTTGTAATAGAGCTTAAAGTCTGAAATTGTGATGCCACCAACTTTGGCTTTCTTTTTCAACATTTCTCTGGCTACTCAGGGTCTTCTCTGGTTCCATATAAATTTTAGGATTATTTGTTTCATATTTTTTGAAAAAAAAATGATGGTATTTTGATAGGGATTGCATTAAATGTGTAGATTGCTTTAGGTAGCATAGACATTTTCACAATATTTGTTCTTCCAATCCATGAACATGGAACGTTTTCCCATTTCTTTGTATCTTCCTCAATTTCCTTCATGAGTACTTTATAGTTTTCTGAGTACAGGTTCTTTGCCTCTTTGGTTATGTTTATTCCTAGGTATCTTATGGTTTTGGGTGCAATTGTAAATGGGATCAACTCCTTAATTTCTCTTTCTTCTGTCTTGCTGTTGGTATATAGAAATGCTACTGATTTTTGTCCATTGATTTTATATCCTGACACTTCACTGAATTCCTGTATGAGTTCTAGCAGATTTGGAGTGGAGTCTTTTGGGTTTTCCACAAAACATATCCTATCATCTGCAAAGAGTGAGAGATTGACTTCTCCTTTGCTGATCCAGATGCCTTTAGTTTCTTTTGTTTGTCTGATTTCTAAGGCTAGGACTTCTAGTACTATGTTGAATAGCAGTGGCTATAGTGGACATCCCTGCCATGTTCCTGACCTTAGCGGGAGAAACTCTCATTTTTTCCCCATTGAGAATGATATTCACTGTAAGTTTTCATCTATGGCTTTGATGATATTGAGGTATGTACCCTCATCCCTACACTTTGAGAAGTTTTGATCAAGAAAGGATGCTGTACTTTGTCAAATGCTTTTTTAGCATCTATTGAGAGTATCATATCGTTCTTGTTTTTTCTTTCATTAATGTATTGTATCACATTGATTGATTTGTGGATGTTGAGCCAACCTTGCAACACAGGAATAAATCCCACTTGGTCGTGGTGGATAATCTTTTTAATACACTGTTGGATCCTATTGGCTAGTATTTTGGTGAGAATTTTTGCATCCATGTTCATCAAGGATATTGGTCTGTGATTCTTTTTGATGGGGTCTTTTTCTGGTTTTGGGATCAAGGAAATGCTGGCCTGTCTGGCCCTGGGCTCTTGTTTGTTGGGAGATTTTTGATGACTGCTTCAATCTCCTTACTGGTTATGGCTTTGTTCAGGTTTTCTATTTATTCCTGGTTCAATTTCAGTGGTTTAAATGTCTCTAGGAATGCATCCATTTCTTCCAGATTATCAAATTTGTTGGCATATAGTTGCTCATAATATGTTTATAATTGTTTGTACTTCTTTGGTATTGGTTGTGATCTATCCTCTTTCATTCATGATTTTATTTATTTGGGTCACTTCTCTTTTCTTTTTGATAAGTCTGGCCAGGGGTTTATCAATCTTATTAATTATTTCAAGGCACCAGCTCCTAGTTTCTTTGATCTGTTCTACTGTTCTTTTGGTTTCAATTTCATTGATTTCTGCTCTGATATTTATGATTTCTCTCCTTTTGCTGGGTTTAGGCTTTCCTTGCTGTTCTTTCTCCAGCTCCTTTAGGTGGAGGGTTAGGTTGTGTACTTGAAACCTTTCTTGTTTTTTGAGAAAGTCTTGTATTGCTATATACTTTCCTCTCAGGACCGCCTTTGCCATGTCCCCAAGATTTTGAACAGTTGTGTTTTCATTTTCATTTGTTTCCATGAATTTTTAAAATTCTACTTTAATTTCCTGGTTGACCCATTCATTCTTTAGTAGGATCCTCTTTAGCCTCTATGTATTTGGGTTCTTTCCAACCTTCCTCTTGTGATTGAGTTCTAGTTTCAGAGCATTGTTGTCTGAAAATATGCAGAGAATGATCCCATTCTTTTGGGACTGGTTGATACCTGATTTGAGACCCAGGTTGTGATCTATTCTGGACAATGTTCCATGTGCACTAGAGAAGAGTGTATATTCTGTTGCTTTGAGATGGAATGTTCTGCATATATCTGTGATGTCCATCTAGTCCAGTGTGTCATTTAAAGCCTTTATTTTCTTATTGACCTTTTGGTTAGATGATCTGTCCATTTCAGTGAGGAGGGTGTTAAAGTCCCTACTATTATTGTATTATTGTCAATGTGTTATTAATTGGTATATATAATTGGCTGCTCCCGTATTAGGGGCATAGATATTTAAAATTGTTAGATCTTCTTGTTGAACAGACCCTTTAAGTATGATATAGTGTTCTTCCTCATCTCTTATTATAGTCTTTAGCTTAAAATCTAATTGATTTGATATAAGGATTGCCACCCCAGCTTTCTTTTGATGTCCATTAACATGGTAAATTGTTTTCCACCCCCTCACTTTCAATCTGGAGGTGACTTTAGGTCTGAAATGAGTTTCTTGTAGATGGCATATTGATGGGTCTTGTTTTTTTAATCCATTCTGATACCCTGTCTTTTGATTGGCGCATTTAGCCCATTTACATTTAGGGTAACTATTGAAAGATATGACTTTAGTGCCATTGCATTGCCTATAATGTGAATGTTACTGTATATTGTCTCTGTTTCTTTCTGGTCTACTACATTTAGGCTCTCTCTTTGCTTAGAGGATCCCTTTCAGTATTTCCTGTAGGGCTGGTTTGTTGTTTCCAAATTCTTTTAGTTTTTGTTTGTCCTGGAAGCTTTTTATCTCTCCTTCTATTTTCAGTGATAGTCTACCTGGATAGAGTATTCTTGGCTGCATGTTTTTCTCATTTAGTGCTCTGAATATATCATGCCAGTTCTTTCTGGCCTGCCACGTCTCTGTGGAAAAGTCTGCTGCCCATCTAATATTTTTACCATTGTATGTTATGGACTTCTTGTCCCGAGCTGCTTTCAGGATTTTCTCTTTGTCACTAAGACTTGTAAGTTTTACTATTAGATGAAGGGGTGTGGACCTATTCATATTGATTTTGAGGGAGGTTCTCTGTGCCTCCTGGATTTTGATGCTTGTTCCCTTTGCCATATCAGGGACATTCCCTACTATAATTTGTTCCAATATACCTTCTGCCCCTCTCTCTCTGTCTTCTTCTTCTGGAATCCCAATTATTCTAATAGTGTTTCATCTTATGGTATCACTTATATCTTGAATTCTCCCCTTGTGGTCCAGTAGTTGTTTATCTCTCTTTTCCTCAGCTTCTTTATTCTCCATCATTTGATCTTCTATATCACTAATTCTCTCTTCTGCCTCATTTATCCTAGCAGTAAGAGCCTCCATTTTTTTTTTGTACCTCATTAATAGCTTTTTAAATTTCAAGTTGCTTAGATTTTAGTTCTTATATTTCTCCAGAAAGGGATTCTCTAATATCTTCCATGCTTTTTTTTGGATCCCATCTAGAACCTTGATAATCGTCATTCTGAACTCTAGTTCTGACATATTAGTAATGTCTATATTGATTAGGTCCCTAGCCATCGGTACTACTTTTTGTTCTATTGTGTGTGTGTGTGTGTGTGTGTGTGTGTGTGTGTGTGGAGTTTTTCTGCCTTGTCATTTTATCCAGATAAGAATAGATGAATGAGAGAACAAAATACTAAAAGGGTGGCAAAGACCCCAGAGAAATATGTGCTAACCAAATCAGAAGAGACTCGAAACTGGGGAGAGAAGATATAGATATGTATCTATATCTATATATATTAGATATATTAGATCTATATCTATATATATTAGACTGGTGAATAGAACAGAGGCACCCACTTGATTTTGGTTGTATTCTGGTCTCTTAGAAGAAACTACCTTCCAAAATTTTAAAGAAAGAATAACTTATATATTTACAAAAATAAGGGTAAAGATGATGAAGAGATGGAATATGACCATAAAGATGAAAATTTTAAAAGATTCTGAAAAAGGAATTGCTAAGTGGGTTGAAAAAAGAGGAGAGTGTGATCATGCTGGAGACTAGAACAAAGCCATGTGCTAGATCTAGATTTAGGGTATATTTTGATCTTTTAGAAGAAATTGTATCCCAAAATTAAAAAAAAATGTACACAAAAAAATAAAGTTAAATACAATGAAGGGATAAAATATGACTATAAAAATGAAAATTTAAAATTTTAAAAAATGTATTGATAGATAAAATAGTTAAACAATATTAAAATAGGAAAGAAGAAAAATGAAAAAGAATAGAATAAGAAAAAAATAAATTTAAAAAATTTAACCTTGAAACCCTAAAGGATCATGGGGAAAAAAGCCATGAATTATATGCATTGCTTTCCCCTAGGTCTGGAATTCCACAGTTCTCATTGATCTGTGAACTTGGTCTTAGCTGGAAGTTCTTGTCGATCTTTTGGGGGAGGGACCTGTTGCCGTGATTCTCAAATGTCTTTGCCCAAGGCGGAATTGCATCACCCTTGCCAGGGTCCAGGCTAAGTAATCTGCTTGGGTTCACTTCTGGGAGCTTTTGTTCCCTGAACACTTTCCGTCAGCTTTGGAGGATGGGAATGAAGATGGCGGCCTCCCAATCTCCGCCCAGAGGAGCCAAGAGCTCAGGGCCCCACTCCTCATTGTGCCCTCAGAGATAAGCAGTCAATCCTTTCTGTCTCCCTGGTTTCCGGCTACACTCTGAGCTCACCTGGCCTGTGACCAACTGTTTCTATCTCTGCCACACAGCCCCATTTGGAGTCTCCAAACCCAGCAGATTCCTGCCATGGTGCTCCTTCCAGAGCAGAAAGGTGAGTCTCCCCAGAACTGCCACTTGTGGGGTCCCTGCTCAAAGAGCAGTAGCCTGACTGTGCCATGTCCATCATGGCTTAAGGTAACTCCAAGCTGAGAGCCCCCACCTCGGCTCCGTCTCTGCCACCAGCTTCCCCGCTCTGATACCTGGCAGCTCTGACACACTCAGATGCCCCTGATCTTTCAGTGACCCCATGGGTCCTGAGATCACACTGTCCCCGTAAGGGCTCCACCCCCACTTAGCCTCTGGAGCAACATCCCTCAGTGGAGCAGACTTCTAAAAGTTCTGATTTTGTGCTCTGCTGCTCCACTGCTTGCCAGGAGCCGGCCCCTCCCGCCCATGGTCTATCTTCCCCTCACTTTGGATTCACTTCTCCACATGTCCTGCCTTCCGGAAAGTGGTCACTTTTCTGTTCTCTTCTTCTCTTCTATCTCCTTCTTCTCTTCTATCTCCAGAATGGTTTGATAACTATCTAGATGAACTCCTGATAATATTTCAATCTCCTCCTCTGCCATCTTGTTTCCTCCTTTCCATCACTAAAATTTTGTACTTCTCAATCCCCTTGAAATATTTTGACCAAGCTCCTGCCTCCATCCACTTTGACAACCACCAGTTTACTCTCTGTATTATGAATCTGTTTCTGTTCATGTTTTATTTGTTTTGTTCTTTAGATTTTAAATATATATGAAATCACAAGGTATTTCTGGCTATTTCACTTACATAATACCTTCTAGATCCATCCATGTTGCTGCAAATAACAAGATTACATTCTTTCTATGGCTGAGTAATATTCAATTGGATGTATATACCACATCTTTATCCACTCATCTTTCGGTGGATACTTAAGTTGATTTCATATTTTGGTTATTGTAAAAAATGATTTAGTGAACATAGGGCCATATATATCTTTTTTAATTAGTCTTTTCATTTTCTTTATATATCCGGAAGTAGAACTTTTAGATGGTATGGTATTTCTATTTTTAATTTTTTAAGGAATAGTGATACTATTTTCCATAGTGGTTGCTCTAATTTGCAATCCCACCAACAGTGCATGATGGTTGTCTTTTCTCCACATCCTGGCCAACACTTACTATTCTTATCACTTTGATACTAATCATTCTGGCATATCTTGTGGTTTTGATTTGCATTTCCTTGATGAGTAGTGATGTTGAGCATCTTTTCATGTGTCTGTTTGCTATCTATATGTCCTCTTTGGAGAAATGTCCATTTAAGTTTTCTGCCCATTTTTAAATTGGATTGTTTGCTCTTTTGGTGTTGAGTTGTATGAATCCTTTGTATATTTTTCTTTGTATATTAACTCCTTATCACATATATCATTTGCAAATACATTCTCTCATTCAGTAGGTTGCCTTTTCATTTGGTTAATGGTTTCTTCTCTGCAAAAGCTTTTCCTTTGTTGTAGTACAAATTGCTTATTTTTGTCTTTGTTGTCCTTGCCTTAAGAAATATCCAAAAAATTGCTAAGGCAGAAGTCCATGCATAGTTTTCTGCCTGTGTTTTCTTTTAGGAGTTTTACGGTTTTAGGTCTTATGTTTATTTCTTCAGTCCATTATGATTTTCACTTTTGCATGTGGTATAAGAAGGTGGTCCAGCTTCATTCTTTCACATGTGGCTCTACAGTTGTCCCTACACCATTTATTGAGGAGTCTGTCTTTCCCCATTTTACATTATTACCTTCTTCATTGTAGATTAACCAACTATACAAGTATGGGGTATCTCTTGGCCTTCTTTTCTGTTCGGTTAATTAATGTTCCCATTTTTGTGCCAACATATACTATTTTGATTACTATAACTTTGTAGTATAGTTTGAAATCTGGACCATGATACCTCCAACTTTGTTACTCTTAAGATTCCTTCGGCTATATTCAGGGTCTTTTGTATATATCCATGCAAATTTTAGAATTGTTAGTTCCACTTCTGTAAAAAATGTTATTGGTATTTTATAAAGATTGCACTCAATCTATAGATTGGGATAACATGGACATTTTAACATTAATTCTTCCAATCCATGAGCACTGCATATTTTCCATTTGTTTACATCATCTTCAGTTTCTTCTGTCAATGCATTGTAGTTTTCAGAGTACAAGTCTTTCTCTCCCTTGGATAAATATATTTCTAGGTATTTTATTCTTTTTGATATAGTTGGAAATGGGATAATTTTCTTAATTTCTCTTTCTGATACTTGGTCATTAACATATAAAAACTAATTTTTATATATTAATTTTTTAAAAGATTATTTATGAGAGAGAGATCACAAGTAGGCAGGCAGAGAGAGGGGGAAGCAGGCTCCCCACTGAGCAGAGACCCTCCAATGTGGGGCTCCGCTCCATTCCAGGACCTTGAGATCATGGCCTGAGCCAAAGGCAGAGGCCCAACTCATTGAGCCACCCAGGCACCCTTGTATATTAATTTTGTATTCTGCAATTTTATTGAATTTATGTATTAGTTCTAACAATTGTCTGGTAGAATCTTTAGGGTATCTATTTATAATATCATATCAACTGCAAATAGTGAAGTTTTACTTGTTCCTTACCAATTGAGATGTCTTTATTTCTTGTCTTATTGCTGTGGCTAGGACTTCCAGGACTATATTGAATACAAATGGAGACAGTGAAATTTTTGCATTGTTCCCGATCTTAGAAGAAAAGCTCTAGTTTTTCACCATTGAGTAAGATGTTAGCTGTGGGCATTTCATATATGGCCTTTATTATGTTGAGATACATTCCCTCTAAACCCACATTGTTTAGGGTTTTTATCTAGCGTGAATGTCTTTAGATGGGATTGGAAGGGAGACAAACCATAAGAGACTCTTAATCTCACAAAACAAACTGAGGGTTGCTGGGGGGTGGTGGGGAGGGATAGGGTCGCTGGGTGATGGACATTGGGAGGGTATGTGCTATGGTGAGTGCTGTGAAATGTGTAAGCCTAATGACTCACAGACCTGTACCCCTGGGGCAAATAATACATTATATGTTAATTTTTAAAAGATATTAATTAATTAATTAATTAATTAATTAAAAACAGATATTTTAATCCTGAAAAGGTACTTATTTGTTGTAAGAGTTTTTTTGTGAGTCTTTGGGTGTTTTTTTTTTTTAAATATAGTTTCATGTCATTTGCAAATAGTAACAAATTTACTTCTTTCTCTACCAATTTAGATGTATTTATGCCTTAATCTTGCCTGACTGTTGTTCGTAGGACTATTGGTACTATGTTGAATTGCAAGAGTAGGATTCTCGTACTGTTCCAAGTTTTAGAGGAAAAGATTTCAATTTTTACTATGAAGTATTATGTCAGCTGTGGGTTTGTTACATGTGGTCTTATTGTGTTGGGGTATATTCCCTTTATATACACTTTGTTGAGAATTTCATTATGAATGGATGCTGAATTTTGTCAAATGCTTTTTCTGTATCTATTGAAATGATAACGATTTTTATTGTTAATCCAATGTATGATGCCTGATTTGTGGATATTGAGCTATCTCTGTTTCCCTGGATTAAAGATCATTTGATTGTGCAGTGTGATCCTTTTAACATATTGTTGAATTCAGGTTACTAATATTTTGTAAAGATTTTTTTATCTATGTTCATCATGGATACCAGACTGTACTTTTTTTTTTTTTTTTTTTTTGTAGTTTTAATGGCTGGTTTTCATATCAGGGTAATGCTGGTCTTGTAGAATGAAATTGGGAGTGTTCTCTTCAATTTTTTTTTTAATAATTTGAGAAAAATAGGTATTAGCTCTTCTTAAGATGTTTAGTATAATTTATCTATGATGATGTTTAGTCCTAGGCTTTGGTTTATTAGGAGTATTTTGGTTCCTGATTCAATTTTATTATAAGTAACCAGTCTGTTTAGATTTTTTTCCCTGATTCAGTCTTGGAAGATTGTATGTTCGTAGAAATGTATCCAATTCTTTTTTTGTTCACTAATTTGTTGTTGTAGTCTTACAATCTTTTGTATTTTCTTGGTGCTGGTTGTAACTTTTGTTCTTTTATTTCTGATTTTGAATCCTTTTTTTTTTTTTTTAAATGAGTCTAGGTAAAGATTTATCAGTTTTGTTTATCTTTCAAAGAATGAGCTTAGGTTTTTTGTCTTCTATGTTGTCGTTTTATTCACTGTGTTATTGATTTCCACTCTGATCTTTATTATTTCATTCCTTCTATCAACTTTGGATTTTGCTGCTTTTTCTAATTCCTTTAGGTATAAGGTTAGATTGTTGAAGTGCTTTTTTGTTTGTTTTGTTATCTGTGTTTTCTTTAGATAGGGTTCTATTGCTATATAGCTCATTCTTATAACTGCTTTACTGTAATCCAAAGATTTTAGAATAATGTTTCCACTTTTACTTGTCTGAAGGTCCTTTTGGATTTTTCTTTGATTTTTTTTCGTTGACATATTGGTTGTTCAGTAACGTGTTGTTAAGTAGTCTCTTTATATTTTTCCAGTCCTCCCTCCCCCCCATAACTGATTTCTAGTTTCATACTGTTGTGGTCAGAAAAGATGCATGGTATCACTTAAATGTCTTTAATTTATTGAGATCTGTTTGATGGCCTAACATGTGGTCCATCCTGGAGAATGTTCTATGTATACTTGAAATGTATATATATTCTGCATTGTTTGGATGGAATGTCCTGTGTATATGTCTTAATTCCATGTGGTCTAGTGTGTTAAGTCCAATGCTTTCTTTTTTTTAACATCCCAATTTTTATTTTTTTTTCAATGTTCCAAGATTCATTTTTTATGTACCACACCCAGTGCTCCATGTAATACCCTCTTTAATACCTATCACTGGGCTAACCCCCTCCCCTCTGAAACCCTCAGTTTGTTTCCCAGAGCCCATAGTCTCTCATTGGTTCATCTCTCCCTCTTATATCCCCCCTTCATTTCCCCCTTCCTTCTCCTAATGTCCTCCATGTTATTCCTTATGTTCCACATATAAGTGAAACCATATGATAATTGACTTTCTCTACTTGACTGACTTCACTTGGCATAATCCCCTCCAGTTCCATCCATGTCAGTGGAAATGGTGGGTATTCATCCTTTCTGATGGCTGAGTAATATTGCATTGTATAAATGAACCACGTATTCTTTATCCCTTCATCTGTTGAAGGACATCTTGGCTCTTTCCACAGTTCAGCTATTGTGGACATTGCTGCTATGAACATTGGGGTACATGTGCCCCTTCTTTTCACTACATCTGTATCTTTGGGGTAAATACCCAGTAGTGCAACTGCTGGGTCATAGGGTAGTTCTATTTTTTTTTTTAAGATTTTATTTATTTATTTGACAGACAGATCACAAGTAGGCAGGGAGGCAGGCAGAGAGAGAAGGGAGGAAGCAGTCTAGCCCTGCCAAAGCAGAGAGCCCGATGCGGGGCTTGATCCCAGGATGCTGGGATCATGACCTGAGCCGAAGGCAGCGGCTTTAACCCACTGAGCCACCCAGGCGCCCCAGGGTAGTTCTATTTTTAACTTTTTGAGGAATCTCCATACTGGATATTCTTCTATCAGCATGTTGGACTGCTCCCAAGATGAACTTCTTTTATAAACTTTTTTTTCTCAAGACTATTTAGAAAGGGGTGCCTGGGTGGCTCAGTGGATTAAAGCCTCTGCCTTTGGCTCAGGTCATGATCCCAGGGTCCTGGGATCGAGCCCCACATCGGGCTCTCTGCTCAGCAGGGAGCGTGCTTCCCCCCCCCCCCCGCCTGCCTCTCTGCCTAGTTGTGATCTCTGTCTGTCACATAAATAAATAAAATCTTTAAAAAAAATTTTTTTAAAGACTATTTAAAAATAAGTTCTTTCATTTTGGAAAAATTTTGGATTTTTAAAATGTAAATATAATACAAATGACCCTTGTAACACTTGACCAAGTTTCACCTCTTATAATCCTGGTACATTTGTCAAAATTAATTAACTCTAGTGCTTTGCTATAAACCAAAATCTAGGCTTCCTAAGAGTAACTGGTAATCTTCTACAGTTTATTACTTTTGCCACCAGTGGTTCATCTCCCTCTTCACTTTGCCCACTCAGGACCTATTTTTCTTATATCTATAACCCAGAAATGCTCAGATTTGCCAGAATTGGTGGCAGTATTGTTGTATTCAGTTTTTGAGGACTTTCATGCTTTAAAACAAATGTTGAAAATAAATTATTTTTCAGATTTTTTTCCTTGTAAATCACTTAAAAAGTTCTGAAATAAGACTTTTAAGATTCAATCATGCCATTCTCTAATCTCTACTCCAATAATTTCTGTCATTTAAACACATTGTTCTTTTTCTGTCAAATAATATGCATTTTGGTAGTGTTACTTTCAATTCTGTAATGAACACACTGTCAGTGGAGACAGAGCATTTGAATGAGCTATGGCTATTTGTGACTGAACATCAATCAGCCTTCTGTTTTATGAGAATCCCCATGATAATTCCCCTCCTCATCTGCCAAGAGATGTCAACAGCCATTCTATATAATGCCATTCCTTCTGTACTGATGACCCAAGATAAGTGTCACTTTCCTTGACCTATGACCATTTTATTATCCTGCTTCTGAGTGTCTTTCTGATAGCTTCATTTGGACAAATACTGATTCCTTATGGAACAGTGAGAAAGGATAGTTCCCATTGTCTCTGGCTTTCAAGCCTTTCATTATGTATTGTTGAGAGGGAACAATAAGCTTCCTCTCTTCCTTCTTTTTCTACACCACAGAGTATTACTATTTTTCTTACCAAACTCAAAGCCTAGATTGTTAAATCATTGTGGGTTTTTTTTTTCTCTTTTGGAAATCCATGCCAATTCCTATTGTTTTCTGAATAATATATTACTTTCAGACTTGTTCTCTCTGCCAAGAGCCTTATTACCATAGTTATTATTTAATATTACAACTGCAAAGTCCTTCCACTTATATCTTCCAAAACCTGGTATTTCTACAAAGTCTAGTCATTAATATCATCTTTTAGGCAGAAGATACATCATTCTTACAACATCTTCTCACATTTAAATGCCCTATACATATTCTAGGTTAAATTCTCTTTTTTCTTAATCTCTTCAATATTTTCTTGTTCATTCCTTGCCCGATATCATTGAATTCTATAATTATTTTGACCTTAACATATACCACACTGGATAAGACACCAGAAACATCACACTGGAGAAGACAGACGCACAATATATGTCTTCATGAAGCTGACATCCCGGTAAGAGAGACCAGACTTAATTTTTCATTCAGTGAGCATTTGTTGAAATCTAACTGTCTCTGCATTTTGGTAGTGTTACTTTCAATTCTGTAATGAACACACTGTCAGTGGAGACAGCTAACATCTCTGAAGAGAGAACAAATAACAATGGAAGACTGAAAAGTAAACAATAGTAGGAAAATGGGGAGAGAAATTAAAAACTTCAAACCACTACAAATGAGTGTCCAGGAATTTTTTTTTTTTTTTAAATCTCCTGACTTTCTCCTGAGAGTGGCCTAGCCACCTGTATTTCAGAACTACACAGTAGATGCAAAAGAGCAAAATCTCTATTAGAAATCCCACTTTTCTGGCCGCAGGGTGGCGGAGGGGGAGATGCTCCTGTGAGTTAAAGAGTACAAGGGATTGGAAATCTATCATTTCCTTAGATTTGTTTTTCCTCTCCTGGCCCAGGAATGTAGACAGGTCACTTACAGAAATATAGTCCTGTAATGGTGACATAGGTATCTAAAATCCAAGATAAATTATCTTAATGTCAGAAGAAGTGGGGGACAAAAGGTCCTGGAGAGTCCAACTACTTCAGGGAAGTCCAAGAGAAAAGAGACTGGAGAAAAGGCATTTCCTAAATATGATTGTGAACCTGCACAATCCCAAGTTCATTAAGATCTGTGAATGCATAAAAACAGATGCCAAAAATAGAAAAGAGCTGGAAAACTGAATTCTGTGGTAGGAAACATGACCTAAAAGGCAAAAAAGAACTTGAAGTCTCCACCTAACCAATCTGCTTGCCTGTTGAAAGAGACAATAAGAAATTAGCATCTTAAAAAACTTAAACAGTACCCAGAGTTTCATAACAAATTCCTAATATGTCTGGAATATAATAAAGAATTACTTGATACTAAAAGAACCAGAAAAATATGACCATTTCTCAAGGGAAGGACAATCAACAAATGGTAACAATGAGATGACTCAGATATTGGCATTAGCAGGCAAAATCTTTAAGGAGCTATCATAACCATGTTTGAAATACACAAAAAGAAATATCTCTCAACAGAGAAGTAGTTTCTATTTTAAAACAGAACAAAATATTTTAGGACTGAAATTCAATGTAATACAAAAAATATTTAAGGACTAACTGGATGGGCTCAATAAAAGAATGAAGACAGAAAGACTATATAAAATGATCAATATAAATGATCTAAAATGAATTATAGAGAGAACAAAGATTTGAAACAAAATTAACAGAGCCCCAGGGACCTATGGGATGATGTCAGAAGTTCTAACACTTATGTCATCAGAGTTCCAGAAGAGGAAGATTAGTGCAGAAAAACTGTTTGAGGAAAAAAATGGGATGCTTAAAACCTACCAGTTGGAGGGAAAACATAAACCTCAGTAAAGTTCAATCAGGATAAACTCAAAACCATGCCAAAGCACAAAATCAAGCTGCAAAAGGAAGAAGGGTTAGAGGGGAGGAGAGGTGGAGTGGGGTGGGATAAAAGGGAAAGAGACAGATAGAAACAGGCAGACTGAGAAAGAGAGACTATAAGAGAGAAAAGGCTATGAAAGCAGTAAATAAAAGCAACATGTTACAGGAGAAAAATTTGAATTACTGAAGATTTCTCATCTGAAACCATCATGGCCAGAAGACAATGAAATATCTTTAAAGTACTGAAAGAAAAAACTATCAACACAGAATTCCATATGCATCAAAAATGTCCTTCAGAAATAAAATATATTTTTAAATAAAATAAAACAGAATTTGACACCAGTGCACCTGCTCTACAAGATAGGCTAAAAAAGATTATTCAAGCTAAGAGAAACTTGGAACTTTAGAAATGAAAAGCAGAAGTTATAAATATCTGGGCAAATGTAAACTGCTTTCCCCTTTTAGCTGCTTAAAATACATATGATGATTGAAAGCAAACAATATGCCACTGCATAGTGAGGTTATCAATGCTATGAACTTGTAATACATATGCCAACATAGAAGTAAAGGGAACCATTCAGGAAACTGAATGGTTGTAAAACTTTCATGTTTTGCTTAAAAGGAGAAACTAACTGTAACTGGACTAAAAGGAACATATAATGTAATACTTTGAGCTACCAGTAAAAATAAATGCAATGAAAGAAAGTAAAAAAAAAAAAAATTAAATAGAATAGTAATGACTACTCAAACATTTTTAAAATTCAGGAAAAAGAATAAAAATAACAAACAGGGCAAATAGAAACAAAATGATCAGACTAAAATCAACCATATCAATAGTATTAAATGTGAGTAGTCTAAGCATACACAGCAAATGGAAAATTTTCAGACTGGATTTTTAATTTTTTCCATGTTTTGATTAGTTTCAGAGGTAAATTTTGTGATTAATTAGTTGCATATAACACTCAGTGCTCATTACATCATTTGCCCTCCTTAATGCTCATCACCCAGTTACCCCATCCTCCCACTACCCTCCCCTCCACCAACCCTCAGTTTTGTTTCCCAGAGTTCAGCATATCTTTTGCCTCCCTCTCAATTTTAATCTAATTTTTATTTTTTCTACCCTTCCCCTATGTTCATCTGTTTTGCTTTTTAAATTCCACATATGAGTGAATCCATATGGTATTTGTCTTTCTCTGATTTTTTTTTTTTTACTTAGCATAAGACATTCTACTTCCAACCATGTCATTGCAGATGATAAGATTTCATCCTTTTTGATGGCTGAGTAGTAGTCCATCATATAGCTCAGACTGGATTTAAAGACAAAAATTTATTATTTGTTGTCTACAAGAAACCCACTCTAAATATAGTGGTAGTGGTAAGTCAAAAGTACAGGAAATGTAATGTGCAAGTACTAATAGACAAAAAGCTTGAGTGACCTTGTTAATCTATAAAAAGTAGATTTCAGAAGGGGAAAACTTACCACAATTAAAATGATTTACATAATAATAAATGGTCAATTCAAGAAGACCTAACAGAGTATCAAAATATGTGAAGCAAAATCTGATAGAATTATACTAAAGAGTCAACAGAAAATACTTATAGCTAATGACCAGTGAAGTAGCAGAATGTGTAAACAACATGTAAAAAAATGGTTGCATTTCTATACACTATGAAATGAAATGAAAAAAAATTAAGGAAACAATTCCATTTATGGTAGAATAAAAATACCTAAAAAAAATTAAACAGTAAAGCAAAGGACTTTGTACACTGAAGCTTAAAAAGAAAATTAAAGAGACAAATAAATGGAAAGGGAACACATGTTCGTGAATTGGAAGACTGAATATTGCTAAGATAATACTTCCCAAAGTGATCTATATATTCAACTTAACATTTCTCAAAATACAATGGCACCTAACAAAGAAACAAACAGAAAAGCCCATCATAAAATTCATGGGGAATCTCAAAGACATTGAATAGCCAAAACAATTCCAAAAAAGAAGAAAGTTGGAGGACTTAAAGTTCCTGATTTCAAAGTTCCAGTAACCAAAACAGTGTGGTACTTGCAGACATTTAAACAAATGGAATACAATAGAAATCCTAAAAATAAGCTGTTGTGTGTATGGAGAATTCTTCATACCCTTTTGACAACAGTGTCAAGGCTTTATTTAACAGGGAAAGCACAATCTTTTCATTAAAAGTGCCGCTAAAACTGAATATGCTTATGCAAAAAAAAAAAGTTGGATCCTTCTCTTATACAAATATGAACTCAAAACAGGTCAAAAACCTATGTGTAAATTTTGTTTGATCAATTTTTTTTTGGTTCCACATTTAAGTGAAATCATGTAGTATTTGTCTTTCTGTGTCTGGCTTATTTCTCTTCTTATAATATCCTACAGGACCATCTGTGTTGTCACAAATGACAATATCTTAATCTTTTATGGCTAATACACACATGTATGTATAAAACAAATTTTATTTATCCATTCATATATCAATAGTTATTTGAATTGCTTCCATATCTCGGTAATTGTAAACAATTCTGTAACAAACATAAGAGTGCATGTATCTTTTCAAATTAGTGTTTTCATTTTCTTTGGGTAAATTTTCAGTAGCGGAATTACTGGATCAATCATATCGTGTTTCTATTTTTAAGTTTTGGGAGAACTTCCATACTGTTTTCCACAATAGTCACACAAATTTCCATTTCCATCAATAGTGCACAAGAGTGCCTTTTTCTCCACACCTTCTCCAACACTTGCTTGTCTTTTGGATGGTAGCCATTCTGACAGGTGTGTGGTGATTTCTCATGGTTTTGATTTGCATTTCCCTATTGACTAGTGGTGTTGAGCATCTTTTTTTTTTTTTAAGATTTTATTTATTTATTTGACAGAGAGAGGTCACAAGTAGGCAGAGAGAGAGATGGGGAAGTAGCGTCCCTGCTGAGCAGAGAGCCTGATGTGGGGCTCGATCCCAGGACCCTGGGATCATGACCTGAGCTGAAGGCAGAGGCTTAACCCACTGAGCCACCCAGGCGCCCCTGTTGAGCATCTTTTCATGTGTCTGTTAGCCATCTGTAGGTCTTTTTTGGAAAAAAAAAAAATGTTCAGATATTCTGCCCATTTTTTTCCCACTAGGTTGTTTGGCTTTTTTGATGCTGAGTCGTGTGTATTCTTTATGTATTTTGGATATTAACCACTTATCAGGTATATCCTTTGCAAATATCTTCTCCCATCCACTGCTTTGCCTTTTTGTTTCACTGATGGTTTCCTTTGTTATGAAAAAGCTTTTTATTTTGTGTGGTCTCAACAGTTTATTTTTGCTTTTGTTTTAGCTGCCCGAGGAGGCATATTAATAAATAAGTTGCTAAGCATGATGTCCAAGAAATTACTGCATGTGTTCCCTTGTGGGAGTTATATAGCTTCTTGTCTTATATTTAGGTCTTTAATCCATTTTGAGTTTTTTCTTTTGTACGTTGTAAGAAAGTGGTCCATTTTCATTCTTTTGCATGTAGCTGTCTAGTTTTGCCTTCACCATGTACCAAAGACTCTTTTCCTCATTTTATATTCTTTACCTCCTTTGTTGTAGATTAATTTATCACTTGGTGTGAGTTTATTTCTGAGTTTTCTATCCTACTTCATTGATTTGTAAGTCTATTTTTGTGACAGTTCATTTACTGTGTCAGTACTGTTTTAATTACTGTACCTCCTTAGTAAATCATGAAATCTGGGATTGTGATAGTCCAGCTTTGTTCTTCTTTCCCAAGATTGCTTTGGTTATTCAGAATCTTTTGTGGTGCCATACAACTTTTAGAATTATTTCTTTTGGTTCTGGGGAATATGCTGTTGGTATATGATAGAGATTGTATTGAGTCTGTGGATAGCTTTCTGTAGTATGGACATTTCAATAATATTATTCCAATCCATGAGCATGGTATATCTTTTCATTTTTGTCATCTTTAATTTCTTTTATCAATGTCTTATGGCTTTCAGAGTACAGGTCTTTCACTTCCTTGGTTTAATTTATTCCTATGTATTTTATTCTTTTTGATGCAATTGTAAGCGGAATTGTTTTTTTGTTTTTTTTTTTTAAGATTTTATTTATTTATTTGTCAGAGAGAGAGAGAGAGAGAGAGAGCGAGCACAGGCAGACAGAGTGACAGAGGGAGAAGCAGGCTCCCTGCGGAGCAAGGAGCCCAATGTGGGACTCGATCCCAGGACGCTGGGATCATGACCTGAGCCGAAGGCAGCCGCTTAACCAACTGAGCCACCCAGGCGTCCCATAAGCGGAATTGTTTAATTCCTCTTTTTGCTACTTGATTATTAATGTATAGAAATGCAGCATATTTTGCATATTAATTTTTGTATCCTAAAACTTTAATGAATTCCTTTATCAGTTCTAATAGTTTTCTTATGGAGTCTTTAAAGTTTTCTATATATAGTATCATGTGCTGTGCAAATAACGACAGTTTTACATTTCCTTAGCAATTTGGATGCCTTTTATTTCTTGTCTGGTTGCTAAAGCTAGGACATCCAGTACTACGTTGAATAAAACTGGGGAGAGTGTATATCTTTGTCCTGTTTCTGATTTTAGAGGAAAAGGTTTTAATAGTTCACTATTCAACATGTTGTTAATTGTGGGTTTTTCCACATATTGCTTTTGTCATTTTGAGGTATGTTCCTTTAAATGCACTTTGTTAAGAGTTGTTATCATAAACAAATGTAGAATTTTATCAAATGCTTTTCCTGCACCTATTGATATGATCACATGATTTTTATCCTTCTTGTCAATGGGGTGATTGTGAACCATCTTTGGTTGCATATTGAACCATCTTTGCATCCTTGGAATAAATTGCACTAATTATAGTGAATGAACCCATTAATATATGTTGAATTTGGTTTGCTAATATTATGCAGGGGATTTTTTACATTTATGTTCATCAGGAATAGCAGCGTATTGTTTTCCTTCTGTTGTAATATTTTTGTCTGGTTTTATTATCCAGGCAATGCTGGTCTTGTGAAATGAATTTGGAAGCTTTCTTCTATCTTCTTTTCTTCCTCTTCTATGTTTTGAAATAGTTTGGGAAAAATAGGTATTAACTCCTCTTTAAAAATTTGGTGGAATTCACCTGTGAAGTTATTTGGTCTTAGACTTTTGTTTTTTTAGGAAAATTTTTGATTACCAGTTCAATTTCATTACTAGTAATCAGTCAGATTTTCTACTTCCTGACTCAATTTTGGAAAGTTGTATGTTTGCAGAAATTTATTTCTTCTGTGTTGTCCAATTTGTCAGCATATAACTTTTTTTATAGTATTCTGTTATAGTTTTTATTTTGTGGTCAGTTGTTATTTCTTTTCTTTCAGATCTGATTTTGAGTCCTTTTTTGATGAAGTTGGTGAAACGTTTATCAATTTTATCTTTTTAAAGAACCAGCTCTCTTTTTATTGATCTTTTCTTTTTAGTCTCTATTTTTGCTCTGATCTTTGTTATTTTTTTCTTCTAACTTTAGGCTTTGCTCTTTTTCAAGTTCATTTAGGTATAAGGTTAGGTTGTTTGAAGATCTTGTTTCTTGAGGTAGGCCTGTATCACTATAAACTTCCATCTTAAAACTGCTTTTGTTGTGTCCCAAAGATTTTGGAATATTTTGTTTCCATATTTACTTATTTCCATGTACTTTTTATTTCCTCCTTGTATAAAATTTTAATCAAAATTTTTATATATTTTATATAAAATTTTTATAACCCCCCCTTTGAACCAAAATATAAAACAGGAACATAAGTTTTACTGGTATTACCTCTTTTCATTGTTTTCTTACTTTATTTTCCTGCCATTTAGAAGAGTGGCTATTTTGCTTTCTTTCCAGTCAAAAATAACCACCAGCAGAGGTTGCTAGAGTGCAAGCATCTCTCTCTAGAGAGATGAGGGAATTCTGCACTGCTCTGTCTTTGCTTTGTCACAGGCATGCGCCATGGGAAAGCATTTAATGGTAGGGATTTTTTCAAAGAATTTTGAATGTTTGTGTGTATTCTACAGGGTGATTTGTGATATTCTTGAAGGCAGAAGTTAAATAGCCTGGACAACTGACCACTGGAGTGAATTCTTATCTGTTTTTCGGGATGTTAATATGTGAGGAGAATTGAAGGAAATATATTTATTTCATTTTGTAGCCACCAGAGTTCCCAATCTAGCAAAGTTATTAAGTAAATTAGAACAAATTCCATTTATGGTAAATAACAACTGTTCAGTAAGCCAGGTTTCGGCTTAATTTTGTTTTTTCAAAGAAAATTTCTGGTAATAAAGAGAATAAAGATATTAAAAAATCAATCTAGGAGCATAGAACATTTTTCCATTTCTTTGTGTCTTCCTCAATTTCTTTCATGAGTACTTTGTAGTTTTCCAAGTATAGATTCTTTGCCTCTTTGGTTAGGTTTTTTCCTAGGTACCTTATGGTTGTGGGTGCAATTGTAAATGGGATTGACTCCTTAATTTCTCTTTCTTCCGTCTTGTTGTTGGTGTAAAGCAATGCAACTGATTTCTGTGCATCGATTTTATATCCTGACACTTCACTGATTTCCTGTACAAGTTCTAGCAGTTTGGGAGTGGAGTCTTTTAGGTTTTCCACGCTGTGGTGAGTTTTGTGAAGTGTGTAAACCTGGCGATTCACAGACCTGTACCCCTGGGGCTAAAAATACATTATATGTGTATAAAAATTTTTTAAAAAAATTTTTAAAAAATCATTTAAAACTTGATTTCTCAGAAATATCTATTTAAATTAGTCAACTTGTAAAATCATTTATTTTCAGATTTTTTTTTAGTATCTGAGAAATGTTTTGAGCTGCTAATAGGTTCATTAGGAGTTTCATTAAACTCCCTCAGTTAAATTCTGAATGCGATTGTGCTTTATTCCCAGAGGTTATCCAAGAAAGGAAGTGGAGAATGTTCTTTTAGAAAGCATGAAGTGGGAAAATGTTTAAAACTATTTATAGCAGCACTTAGCTGTGGAAATCCCAGACTTCACCATCTATTTATAGTTATTCTTTGGGTTAAAAGGGTGAAACCAGAAATCTTGAAAATGCTGTGTGCTTTTACCCAGCAGTTGAAACTAATAAGCTGTCTTTTGTGGTTATGATAACCAGATACTTATAAGAGTAATTCTGGAAATGGCAATAAATATATCTTGGCTAAGGGGAAAAAACCCAATTAAGTCTGAAAAAGCAGTGTTTTTCCTGATTGAGTCTTACTTGGTTTTCTTGGGTTTTCAGGTTAACTGCAAGTTGGATTCTGTGTGTAACGTGTAAGCTATCTAATGAAAAGTGGGGAACAGAGTAAGTTTATAAAAAGTTGTGGTTGGGCTAACTAGTTCATTGAATCTGAATTAAAAGAAAGTCAGGTAAAATTACCAGGCTTCTAAACAGCAGACTTGAAACATCCCACCAAGGAATACCAATATCTGAAAATTCCACCAGACAGAAATTTTCCTATGGTCTTTAACATGTAACACAGGATTTGCACTTGAGACATATGGACTGTATAATCTGTTAACCCTTAGGAATTTGCGTTATTTTCTTATTTTGTTTTTCTGGAGGAAAAAAGACAAGTTAGGAGGTTATTGCAATAAAAATTCAGAGCCTTAGAGTGTTTGGCTTAGGTCAGTGGCCATGATACTGGAGGAAAGAGATACGGTTCTGAGTTTTTAGGAGTACAATGAGTTGGCCTTGTTGATGTAGTAAGTGTTAAGAATGAGCTTTTCCAACCAAAGGAGAAATTTGGCTTAAGCATTATGTTATTTTTAGCTCTATATAAAAATGTAGAGATAATTAAGAATGAATAAATAGTGATGGATAAACAAAAATATCATGTGGCTGCCTCAACTTCCTTTGCATACATCTCACACAAAACGCCACCTATCTGAAATTTAATAGTCATCACTAATGCAACTCTAACACGCTCTTATGTCAATCAGCTTGGACAGAAAAATCAGGCCTCCACATGCACTTAGGTGTGCACAATGCACTGAAGTACATGATCCACCATTGCCTTTTCTTTTTATGAAGTCCCGTTCTGTGGCCTGGGTAGCATGTCCTAGTATCACCTAAGGGCATAACCTAATCCTCTTCCTGAACCTGAAATGCGCATGCCTTTTAAGCTGAAGAATAAATTTAACCAATAACTTCCTTTCCATCCACCTATGCCAGTGATGTCTTTTCAATTTCCAAAGCACTCGTTGCTGAGGGCGTGCTTTTATCACTTATTATATGCAGCCTTACGCCACCTCTGACGTCACTGTCCTTTCTATTTGTTCCTGTCACGGCCCCACTTGAGCACTTATTTCCTGTGGCCTTTATGTTTTGTCTGCATGCATCACTGGAATCTCTCCCCAATCTCCTGGTTTTCTCCTGTTGAGGACCTCGCTGATTTCTTTGGAAACCACATGTGCTGCATTCACCAGAGGAAGCATGGGGTGATAGGTTAGAGCCCTGGGGCCCTTACCCTTTCTCTGCCATCAACATTTTGAGTAATTCTGACCAACCACGGAAGCTCTGTAAGACTCTAATTCCTCTGACCTGAAATGAAAGATTGGGCCAGATCATCTCTAAGGTCCTTCTGGCTCCACTTGGGTACCTCGCCTCCTCTCCTAACGCTGGCTAGCTTCTACTAAACTCCAAGGACCCGTAGGTCATCCCACTTACAACCTGTCACCAGACTTGTAGGTAGTAGTATCTGCAATCCTACCCATCCCCACCACCAAAATCTAACAGTACTGGGAGGGAGTCCAAGTAGGGTCATGAAAAGATGGCTACTCCCACTCCAAAGCTCCCTTACGGGCCCAGGGTACCTGATGCTTTACAGAAACAGCCACTTCTACAGTGGATGTAACCTTGTATTTTGGAACTAAGTACTGCTTTCCATATTTGCATGAGTGAACAGACATAAAGCACGTAGCCTGAGGGTGTCATGGGGCAGACCCTCAGTAGATGGAGTTGTGATGACAACAATGTGGAAAACAACTCCACCTCTCTGAGCCTGGCCCTGGAATCTGGGCCACTCCTGTCTGCTTGACTTTGCCTCATCCTGTCAGGACACAGGATGCCCTTCGGCAGGGCTGCTGGTGCGATGGTTCTCGGAATGATGGGGCTGAGTCCAGATTGCCAACTGGCAGGAACTGGAAGTGGAGTTGGATTGGAGGCAGACTAGCAATGGTCAGGGCAGGATCTGGGATCATCACATCTGAGATCCGAAAGCTGCTTCCCTTTCCTTCTGGATCCCAGCTGTGCTCACTGGTAATGGCCCAGGAGTCCTAGCATCCAGCCACGAGGGCTTGCCAGCCAGAGTCATCACTGTCCACGACAGAACTTTGAATGAGGAAAGACACGGACACCTGGTGACTAAACAGAGTCCCCTTTGTTACTGTTAACCCTTGCTGACATTGTTGCACCCTCCCCTAACCTACTATGGTGACTCTCTAATCTCTTAGCTCAGGGTTGGGGAAGTATACCCCCCATCTCCCTTTTTCCAGGCTGACTAGTATCTTTGAGCAGATCTGGTAATATTTGTTGGGAAGAGGGGAGAATAGGCTAATGTGTGTTTAAGTCCCATGAACTAAGGCTGATTCCAAATGCAGAAACACTCAGGGGAATCTTGGGGAGTTTGAGTTGTCTCTCAGAAACACACTGGTAGATACTCGGAGCACACACCTTCTTGTATAGGCCTTATTCCGCTCCCTCCAGTCCTGGTGTACTCTGGGTATGCATACTTGGGCTAAATGAATGCACATTGATGGTCCTTTTCAGTTTCTTCTGAAAGTTCATTAGTTTTTATGTGTCATGAATAAAAGGCACACTAGAAGAATGAGTCATTTAAAAGTGTACATGGAGGGCTGTACTGAAACTCTGGGCCCAGGGCCCAGGCACAGTGCTTTTGTGGGGAAAAAATAATCCCCTCATGTGGCTCCAATCCACAGCTGGGATTGAAATCCACTGCATTAGAAGCATGAGAAGAAAACAAATGACTCAACTCTCTACCTTCCATCTTTGGCCTCATTTGTATTCAATCTCCCAGCAAATCTTGCTTCATACTGGACTGATTTTTTAATGTGTTCTACCCTGGTGGCTACTTTGGCAGAATCTTTGAAGGAATCACATTGCTTATTATACCTCAGATCAAAGTGATTTAACAGTACAATCAAAGCAATCATGAAACTCACTCCAGTTTTATATGAGAATAATTGACTCTACATGGTGCTTAAATATTTGTGATAAACTCCTTTTTGCTCAGATAAGGAAGTGGCTATTTTGCTTGAGCTAACAACCAACCAGTACAGCTACGTCGTCATTGGAAGTGACGGTGGAAGCCAGGTAGAGTTGGAATTGAACTCTTAGCTCATATAGTGGATGATTTGCATGGCACATGGAACCTTCCTGTATTCCAGCATGTATCCTAGAAAGGAATAGGGTTGAAGGGTGTGCAGCTGGAGGCTTTGAAGAAGTGCCTGGGGAACTATACATGGTCAGCACATGAAAATAGAGGCGAGAAAGGGGGCATCTGCTAAAAAGAATAAGACAACTTATCTACTGTGTTTTTCATTGAATCAGAAAGGATGCCCTGTTGAAGAATAAACAAATTTGAGCACCTACTGGGAAGTCCATGGGAACCAGCAGTGGTCATTGTTTTATGGGGTTGATTTGTGGCTATCTTAAAGGTTCAGTAGAGCCCTGAGGTAGTGGGAAAATCGAGGCCTGAATTACAAACACAACACAGCACACATCTTCAGACTTCTTATTGAGTATGACAAATGGCTTATGTGGCCTTTCTGTATTTATTTACAGACTACAGGTTAAATGCCAAATATCCGTATTATTTAGTGTTAGCCAGTCATGAAACTGCATGGATTAAGATGCTCTTGCTGGGATTCAGTAATGCAAGGGTCCACCCAACTGGCCCTTAGAGATTTTCATTTGGACATCCTAAAATCTCCTTGGATTTACTTAGTGTGTATTCAAATCTATGTTCATTCTTCTAAGGCTCTTTCTCCTTCTATTATCCCTATTTTATGGAAGTAAACTATCCTCCTATCCATCTATAATCTCTATAATCTAAGGCATTCAACAGGTCCTATTGATTCTACTTGAGAAAGACCCAAATCTCTCCCCTGCTTTCTATCCTCACTGTCACCACCCTAGCCCAGGTTAGCCTCATAACCTTTCTGTCTCCCACAATAACCTCACAGGTCTTTTTGCCCGTAGTCTTGCGCCACCAGGCCATCCACTACACTCCCATCAGAATGACTTTCCCCAAACACAAATTCCATCACACCTTTTTCTTGCTTAAAAACTTCTGGTGGCTTTCCAGGGCTTTCTAAATAAGGCAAACTGTGTTAGCACGAAACTCCCTGCTCTTCACTAACTTGTTCCAGTCCCTATTTCTGGCATCGTAGCGATCCTTTCTGCATCTCAAACCATATGTGCTAGTCTAGGTAGATGGGTGAATTACTGCTTTGTGTAAGTGCTATGTAATTATCTCTATAGGTCTTTATCAGTACAGTTTCCTTCCTGAAGGGCGTCTTCACCACCTTCTCTCTACCCAGAAATCCCACACGCATTTTTGGATGTTAATTCAAGTGCCATGTTCCCTACCATTCTCCCTCCTCTTGCCTGTGCATCCCTCAGCCAGTGAAATTCTTATCTTCATGGTAGTGTAAACACACGTCTACGAGATAGACTCAATGATCTCTCTTTCGTTTTCCTCCTCAATGAGCTTCCTAGGTACAAGGATTATAGCTATTTTTTGAAACTTTTATGTGAAACAGGTGCTTAGTGTATGTTTGATCAAACTGGGAGACTGGAAGGGACTTTATTTACTGAGACTGAACTCCCTGGAACTTCAAACCGGTCCTTTGGCTTTTCTCACTCTTTTACTTGGAAGAGTTTACTTACAACTCCATGAATTCCTGTTAGAAACTAAAGAGTGGGGCGCCTGGGTGGCTCAGTGGGTCAAAGCCTCTGCCTTTGGCTCAGGTCATGATCCCAGGGTCCTGGGATCGAGCCCCACATCGGGCTCTCTCCTCAGTGGGGAGCCTGCTTCCTCCTCTCTCTCTGCCTGCTTTTCTGCCTACTTGTGATCTCTGTCTGTCAAATAAATAAATAAAATCTTAAAAAAAAAAAAAAGAAACTTTAAAGAGCAAAAGACTGTTTTTCCAGGGTTGTTACAAATTCAGACCAGTCTCTTAGACTTTCCACAAATCTAACATGGTCAGTGATTCTGAGGTACTGGAATTAAGATTGTCTGGTGAGTACGCTGTACTTACTAGGACAAGAAAACAAACATTTTTGAAAGATTTTCAGAAAGAAAAATTAAACTCAAAATGGGTTTCTGGTTAACCATATTAACCAGGGAATTCAGAGGAGTACCACATTCCTGTCTCTGAATATCATGGTTAGCTGAAGCTTTATTAAATTTGAAAGCAGTAAATAATGTGACATATTTCTTAGCAGGCTGTAGAGTTCCATTTGTGAACCTAAAATTCTAATCCCCACTTTCCTCACCAAATCCCCACAGTTTAGTTTTACTATATTAATATAATGCAATTAGATGACATATTTGATTCTTTACATCATTTTAACTTATCTATGATTTTTTTGCTATTGTCTGTACTCTCGACTGAGAATCTCCTTCATCTCATGAGAAGTATGCTGCCATTGTACTGAACTCATTCGCTCTTTTTATCCCCAAGGGACAATTTATCTTGTTGGGAGGAGGTAGCATTATATTATTGGCTAATTCTAAATAATTTCAAAATAAGCATTTTGGTTTGAGAACATTCACATGGTGTAACAACTAAATGTGTTGCGTTGAGTTAAATCCTCCCCTTTCCCCCTTTTCTTTAGAAGCTGTTGTTAGTTAGTCTGGCTTAATTGTTACCTGCTGGCAAGTAAGTATTCCAAAAAGCAAATAGCATACCATCCTTGCTGTAGCAACCACTCAGGGCTGGCACATTTGTGATTTGTGACTGTGCTTATCTTGTGCCAACCCACATTCCCTCCTCCAGTAATGCCTCTGTTCTAGAGAATTCCCCCGGGGGTGAGGGAGTCCGATGTGGCTGCAGTAAGAATCCCATGCATCTATTTCACTGGAGAGGAGGGGAATAGGAGGCAAAGCACTGGGAACAGAGTAACTGATACATAAAGTGCTTTTGCAGCTTTAAGGAAAAATTTCCCGTACAGCTTCAGTCTTTTGGAAATTTATTTGGAAAAAAGGTTTTGGAATCAGATGGTTAGAATTTGAATCTCCCTCCTGCCACTTCCAAGTGGGTGACCTTGGCAAGCGACCTAGGCAGTAGCCATTTCTTCTATAACATTAGTACCTCCAATAAGATAGGAGGACCAAAAATCTCCTTGCAGTCAATTCCCCCCTCTCCAGATTGTTCTTCTCTTCTTGATCCAAGCCTTACTTTTCTTTCAGTGGGAGGGAGAAGATGAGAGGAGAGCCAAGTTTTTTCTTGCAGCTCCAATACCCCTCCTCCCTATTTTATCTGTACAGTGCATTTCAGTGCACTGGGCACAGATGATTTGCCTGCTTCTCTGACAAATGCTGGTATAAAGCTAAGATGTGAGGCTCAGAACACTATGAAAAACACGGATGCTCACACCGTGACCTTCTTTTACGAGCTTAAGCCTCAAAAAGAAAAAGGGCAAGGAGTATTAATCTGAGCTGGCATGGAGCCTCTCACCACTATCTTGGATTTCCTAAGTATTGGCAAATTGAGTGAAAATAATGAAACAAATGCACTTAATGCCTTGACTGCATGAACAAACACATATGCAGAGGAAGGGACAGAGCCCGAACTGGATGTTCAGACCTTAGTCCTGGAATCACAGAGTTGGGGGCATATCTGACAGACCCATCGCTAGTTTTCTGGGACTTACTGGAAGCAAAAGACTCATTTTCCTTCCCCCCTCACCCCCACACTTGGAGCTCTCCCAGAAGTCCTGGGGCTCTTTTCTGAGGAAGGAACTCCACAGTTGACAGAACTGGAAGTTGGGGGTCTCAAAGCTAAGATGACTGTATGTTTGCCATGGACCATCATGGGCCCAGCAATGGGGGTTCTTAGAGGCTTTGGATCAATAGTCCTGACACTTCTCTCCCCGGGCTTGAGGCACTAGGATCCCTCTGGGAGCCTCCTGTTCGTTTCGCATGGCCAGTTACGGAAGGGGATGTCCTGGCAGAGCTGAGCGTGGCATCCCCCATCACAGCCACACTGTTCCTTGGAACTCTTGGCCCCAGCACAATTCAGGTGCTATGTGAGCCTCATTTGATCTATGGAGGGGAGGGAGAGACTCTGAGGTACTTACAATCTGGCCTAGAAAACACTGTGAAGGTGTCCTGAATCTATACAGTATGCCTGGGATCCTGAAGCCCACACCTCTCCCTAGTCTCATTGTCCACAGCCTGCCCATTGTCACCCAAGGACCAGGGACATCCCCAAGTCTGAACTGCTTTCCCACTTATATGGCTGCAGAAGTCTCGATGCTTCCACATGTGTGTTTCCCATACCTGGCATGGCCTGACTCCATTTCTTAACCATTCCCTCCTCCCGAGTCTTAATCCCTGTAAGCCATGTCACCCCAGTGGTGCCACAGATAGGAGGCCCCCTGACATAGGAAGTATTTAAGCTAAAACTGAATACAAGTTTGAACCCTAGACAGGGAGGGAAGAGTGATTGGACTCATTGAAATGTTAGGTTACTCCCAATCTTTAGATCCTTGGAGTTCTAGGAGTTGTCCTGTGGGAATCGACTTTACTCCTTCCTGATCCAGGAAGCGAGGGCCCTGGCCCACTGCAGCTCCCTTTGTCCGCCCGCTGGCTGGCTGCCCAGCAGGCCAATGGGGCTCTCCTTGCCCTTGTCCTCCTCCTTTTCCCACCCCTTTTTAATGCAGGGGCAGAGCTCCAGAGATAAGCTGCCCTTCCTTGGGTGGAGGCCACAGACCTCCTCCCCACTGCGGACAGCGACAACGTTTGCCTCCTTTGGAGCAGGTCCTACCATTCCCACACCCTTCTCTTGGGCCTGTGGTCAGGTTAGGACAAGTCCAAATGGCCTGGCAAGAAAAATGGGGGAGGCAGAGTCTAAGACTAGATTGGTTGTCCGGGGCACCGAGGGCTATGTCTATATTAAAGATGTTTGAGAAAAATAGATGATGTATAGCATTATTTTCTATTTATTTCAAATGTATAGTAACTCAGTAATAGTTTTGTGGATCATAGTTACGTAAGGGTCAAACCAGGAAGCAACTGCCAGTTAAGACAGTGTTTCTGCGGAGTTCTGAACACCTAACAGACTTTTCTATACACTATGATCTGGGGATGGTTTGTGTTTCGTAACTAGTAAGATGCAGATAAAAGTGATTTCTTCGGAATTACTTTTACTTCTAGAAGTCACCTACAGGTACTATCAGCTGGAACATCCCACTGTCAGGAAGGGTCAAAGATTTGTGATGTTTTATGGTTGCTCTCTAGAACTCAAGACGTAAGAACCCCTCGGTAAAACCCACTGGTCCAGGAGTTAAAAAAAACAAATTGTCTTCCAAAATTACAATGCAATACCAAAGAAAACAGCAGCTAATTTTGTTGAAGTTTAAAAAAAAAAAAAAGGCTACAAAAGAATCAGCTTAATGGATTGAAGAAAATAGTGAAAGTTTCCCATTGGAATAGCAGATTCCTTGTGACAGCTGGTGCTAAGAGCCAAAGGAAGGAAAGCTTTTCTGGCAACATCTTCATGGAATTCCAATCACAAAATATCTTTTCTCAGTGTTACATGGTCTAAGCAGTCTCCCTGCAGTGTCTAAAGCAATGCCAGATCTAAGCTGCAGAAGCGGAGACTGGTCCCCAGTGCAAGGCGCTATCCTCCGCAGCCAGCCGGTCCTCACGACAGCATTGCTCAGGTAGCAAAGGGGCAGTGGGCATGGAGGGGAGGGAAGTCCAGCTGCTCTCCTGGGAAGACTGCAACAGAGGAAGATGTCACCAACTGAATAAAGCCTGTTTTCCCTCCCGCAGTTACCCCTGGAGCCTTGGCATTGCATGCAGATTTTCAAATTAATGTAAAACATTGCAATAACCAGGAAATGTATCCAGTGTTCATAAATTATACAGAAGCATAAATAAGGAATTATTCCTTCATTTTCATCTTAGCCCATCAAAAAGGTGGCCACTTTCTTTTTCTGAAAGATCTGCTACTATCCTAAGCTCCCATGGGAAAACTCAAGAGGCTTGATTTACAAATTCTAAACTCTCTGCTCAAAGCAGTTTTCAGTTTTAGCTTTCCATTTGATTTTCCATTCCATTTCTTTCTCTTTGCAGATTTAGCAGATATATGCATATCTCTGTTCTTTTAGTAGCTACCTTTGAAATTGTTTATACATACTTCACCATCTGAACTTAATCACTATTTTACTGTTCTCCTGAATAATACAAAGATTTTAGGATACTTTTGCTCCATTGACCCTATCTTCCAGCTTACACACTCCTGAGATACCATATTTTGAATTTTTTTCGTATTTCTGTTTTTAACCTCACAGATTGTGTTACCGTTATTACTAATTTAATGTGTATTTAAGGTTCCCCCTGTTTTGCCATTTTTGTTTACTTACCAGATATTTCAGGCTTTCTGGGATTGTCTCATTCTTCCTGAAGCATATCCTTTAGATGTGACCTTTCTCAGTTTTTTGGTGGTTAAATGGTCTTGATTTCTAGCTACCTGAAAGTGTCTTTATTTCACTTCATTTTTGGAGATTAATTTCACTGGATTTGTAATTCTGGACTATATTTATTTTCTAGCGCATTGCATAGATCCCACTTTCGTCTGGCTTCCCCCTGTTGCTTTTGAGACTGTAGTCAGTCTAAGTGATACTCTTTGTAAAAGATTATTTGTAAATAATCCTTTTTGGTTGCTTTTGTAATTTTGTCTTTGGTATATAGCATGACTAAGGGAAGTGGATGCATAAATTTACATTTGTATTATATTTGCCTTGCACATTATAACACTATCTCAATTCTGGAAAATTCTTGGTGATTATCTTTAAAGTACAGACCACCTTTGACTGACAATGGTCAACTTAATGATTTTTTTTTTCTTTATAATGGTATGAAAGTAATAAGCATTCAGTAGAAACCGTACTCTGAGTTTGTCTTTTCATGGGCTAACAATATCCAGTATAAAATTCTCTCATGCTGCTGGAAGTGGGAGCAAGTCACAGCTTCCAATCAGTCACACAATCTCAGTGATAATCAACCCACTGACAACCATTCTGTACCTGTACAACCATTCTGTTTTTCATTTTCAACGCAGAACTGAATAAATTATATGAGATATTCAGTACTATTATAAAATAGGCTTTTGTGTTAGATGATTTTGTCCAACTGCAGGCTAATATAAGTATTCTGAGAATGTTGAAGTCAGGCTAGGCTAAGCTATGATGTTTGATAGGGTAAGTGTGTTAAATACATTTTTGACAAATGTTTTCAACTTAAGGGTTTATTGGGACCTGACCCCACTGTAAGTAGAGAAAGATGTGTAATCTTTTAAATATTCTTTAAATATCTCTGTCCTTCCATTATTCCACCACTTTATTCTGAAATTTGAAATGGGTCTATGTTGGATTACCTCATTTTATTATTTATTCCACTTTTCTATTTTCTGTTTGCCCTTTTGTGATACATTCTGATGGCCAAAGACGCATGAGAAGAAGCTCAGCATCACTAACCAGGGAAGTGCGATTTGAAACCACAACAAAGCTACCACTCCACAGCAGTCAGAAGGGCCAGTATCCCAAAGACAGGAAATAACAAGTATTCACGAGGATGTTGGTGGAAATGTAAACTGATGCAGCTGCTATGGGAAATGGTATGAAGTTCCCTCAAAAAATTAAGGAAGGGGCACCTGGGTGGCTCAGCATGTTAAAGCCTCTGCCTTCAGCTCAGGTCATGATCCCGGGGTCCTGGGATCCAGTCCCACGTCGGGCTCTCTGCTCCGCAGGGAGCCTGCTTCCCCCATCTCTCTGAGCCTGCCTCTCTACTTACTAGTGATCTCTGTCTGGCAAATAAATAAATAAAATCTTTAAAAAAAAAAATTAAGGAAGAACACCACTTGACCCAGCAATGCTATTTCTGGGTATTTATTCAAAGAAAGCGAAAATACTAATTTGAAGAGATATTTGCACCCCTAAGTTCACCGTAGCATTATTGACACTAGTCAAGGTATGAGAACAACTTCAGTGTCCATGGACAGATGAGTGGATTTATTTATTTATTCATTTATTTATTTTTAAGATTTTAGTTATTTATTTGACAGAGAGACAGGGATCGCAAGTAGACAGGCAGGAAGAGAGAGAGGGAGAAGCAGGCTCCCAACCAAGCAGAGAGCCCGATGTGGGGCTCGATCCCAGGACCCTGGGATCACGACCTGAGCTGAAGGCAGAGGCTTTAACCCACTCAGCCACCCAAGCACCCTGACAGATGAGTGGATTTAAAGGGTATAATACATTCTGAGCAATTTCTTTGGGTAGATTTCCCTGTTTACCAATTTTCTCTTAAGTTGAATTTAATTTGTACATTATTAAATTGTATTTAATTTGTACGTTATTAATTTTTTTTTACCCTTGGGCATTTAATTTTGGGGGGGGGATGTGCTTTTAAATCTTTAAAAAATCTCTGTGTTCCTCCTCTACCCCTTCACTCCCTTACAATCTATCCAATTTTTTTCTTGAAGAACCCAAGTTCTTTGATCTATACAGTCTCCCACCATGTAGACTTTGGTGATTGCATGCTCAAGGTGCAATTCAGCATGTTCCTCTGTCCTCTGTATTTTCTGAGAATTGGTGGCTGAAACCACTGAATGGATCATGCTTTAACTCAGTGCCTTTGTCAAGCCTATCAGAAGACTATAATGCCAGGTTGTGTCTTCATTTTGTTATCTTAGGAGTTACTAATACTGACAATGTCTATTTCCATTCATGGAGTGTTACAAAGGACAGCGTTCTTCTATTTCTTCTTCACTTATTGGCTGGAATACTTTTATGAAGATATACTTGTCTTCATCTACTCCACTACTTGTTTACTATGTGGTACAGTTTATAAAGGAGAGGCAGGATAAATGCTTGATTGCTTCCCTTTGTTAGTGAGTTTTCAAGGTGATGAATTGGTTTCTTTTTATTCCTGCCATTTTCAATAGCATTAAGAACTCATCTTAGAGGGGCGCCTTGGTGTCTCAGTCAGTGGTTAAGCTTCTGCCTTTGGCTCAGGTCATAATCCCAGGGTCCTGGGATCGAGTCCCGCATTGGGCTCCCTGCTCAGTGGGAAGCCTGCTTCTCCCTCTCCCACTTCACTGCTTCTGTTCCCTCTCTTGCTGTGTCTCTCTCTGTCAAATAAATAAAATCTTAAAAAAAAAAAAAAGAACTCATCTTAGAAGAGGTTTAATCCATTTCAAAGCTCAACTTTTTCATAGTGTCCAATAGGAGCCTCTTCTAGTTGGTGTCTAGGTCCTCTTGATACCCCCCTGATAGTCTTTGAGGACTTGCTTGCTATTTGGTATGGCAAGAGGTCCCATAATCCTCTCATTCTTTTGTCTTTGTAGACATAAAATCAGCAATTTTTCCAAAAGAAAGGTATCACAAGCTTTTTATTAAGGGATGCTTAGTGGGCAGGGTAAATATATATAAACATAAGTACATATCAAAAGTCAAATACCCCATGAGTTCAATTCAAATTAGAGTCTGTACAGCTTAACGTAGTCATAATTACATCTGTGCCACAACTTCCATACCCAAGAAGCTAGTTCTCAGAGACACAGGAGACATTAGAATTGAAATATCCCATAAAAATCCATTGGTTTTATGCCATATTACAGATACCACAGTCTCATCATAATAATACCAATATTGCTACCCCTACGATTCCTGGAAACATTAATTTGGGAGGCATTTGCTCTCCCATTCTCCCTTTGTTTTTCCTCTCCCCACCATTTTTAAATGATTATGCTGTATCTACATTGTCAAAGCCTGTAGCCATTACATACTCTCTCTTAATCCTCATCTATGTGTGTGTATTGTATCTAGACCTCACCAGCAGCATGTAAGTCAACAGCTCTTTAGTCATCCTGGTTATCTGTAGCTTGATCTCTGGTAGATTTCTCAGGATAGGCCCATGGGAATAATATTTTCTAAGTTCTAGCATGTTGATAACAGTATGTGCCTTTTACACTTAAAAGTCATTTCAGTTTTGCTGGAGACAAAATTCTCATCTCATAAATTTCTTCCTTGAGTATCTTAAATATGTTACTTCATTATTTTTCATAAAGCATTGCTGTCAAGAACTTAAATAACTTTTTTTTCCTTTCAAGAACTTAGACAGTTTTTTTCCTCAAGAGTCAAACTCCTATTTTTCTTTCTTCTTGAATGTGCAAAGGATTTTTTCTTTTTTTTTTTTTTAAGTTTAGTATTTTTATCATTCTAGATTGATATTCTCAGGAACTTCTTCAATATATAGTTTCAATCTTTTTTTGTTGTTATTCAGAAAAAAAGGTTTTGAACTCCTTTTTAGTACTCAGGGCTTTTTCTTTGATTTGGTTCCTTTTTCAGGAACTCCTATTCCAATTTCTTTTGTCTTCCTTTAATATTTGTTACTTTCTCTGACGTATTTTTTCAAGTCCATCATCTTTTTTTTTTTAAGATTTTATTTGCTTCTTTGACAGAGAAAGAGATCACAAGTAAGCAGATAGAGAGGGAGAAGCAGGCTCCCTGCTGAGCAGAGAGCGTGATGCGGGGCTCGATCCCAGGACCCTGAGATCAGGACCTGAGCTGAAGGGAGAGGCTTAACCCATGGAGCCACCCAGGCACCCTTCATTTTTATTTTTGAAACCTTGGTCATTTTTACTTTCTGTATTTTTTAAGGATTATGTGTGTTTATTTTGTGTTCCTTCTACTGCATTCTTTGTTTCTGAAATTAATTCCCCATTTTTAATTCTTGCCTGAATTCTGTTGCCTATTGGTGAGTTTTTCTAATTGTCATTCTTGTTATTTCATATCTTATGTAATTAAAGTCATCTAGCTTTTTTTGAAATAGGTTCTGATCTGTTTTGTGGCCATGCTTTCATTATCTGTACAATATTAGTCGACTCCTTATACTTTTCTTACAATAAATTCATATGGGATTGACCTTGATAATTTTCTGGCTTATTTTTCTAAAGATTTATTTATCTGGGGGGGACGGAGGGAGAGAATCTTTTGAGCAGACTCCCCATTGAGCATGGAGCCCAAAGGAGAGCTCTGTCTTACACCCATGAAATCATGAGCCAACCCCAAGAGTTGGACTGTTAATGGACTGAGCCACCCAGGTGCCCCTTTCTGTTTCTTACATCTAATGTGAAATTTGTTTGCCTGAGCTTTTAGGATAAAGCATGGTGGAGGTTGGTTTTCTCATGCCAAAAAATTCCTCTTCCACTCTTTTTTGGTAATATTAAAAAATAATGTAACTTGCTTTGTGAGACCTTTTTCTCTTCAATTTATTTATTTATTGAGATATAATTGACATAACATTGTGTAACTTGAATGTGTACATGTGTTTGATACATTTATATATTGCAAGATAGTTACCAGTGTAGGGTTTGCTAACACCTCTACCATGTCACATGTTTTATCGCTAATTTTTTCGTGGTGAAAACAACTAAGATCTAGTCTGTTAGAAACTTTGAAATTTATAATGTAACATTATTGACCATAATCATTATGCTTTACATTAGATCTCCAGACCATATTAACTAGTTGCAAGTTTGTACCCTTAAACAACATCTCCTCAGTCCTCAGCCCGTGGCATCTATCATTCCACTCTCTTTTTAAAATCCCTCATGGAAGTTTCACCATGCAGTATTTGTCTTTCTCTAACTTACTCCACTTTTTATAATGCCTTCAAAGTCCATCCATGTTTTCACATCCCTGTTTAGTTTGTTTTTTCTTTTTTTTTTAATTAATTTTAATTCCAGTATAGTTAACATACTGTGTTATATTGGTTTCAGGTATACAATATAATGTTTTGACAATTCCATATATTATTCAGTATGCATGAAGATGAGTGTATACTTTTTAAAAAATTCTAGTTAGTTAACATGTAGTATAATATTGGTTCAGGAGTAGAAGTTAGTGATTCAACACTTATTTATAACATCCAGGGCTCATCATAACGAGTGCCCTCCTTAATACCCACCACTCATTTAGCCCTTCCCCAACCACTTCCCTCAGTTTGTTCTCTATTTTAAGAGTCTTTTATGGTTTGCCTCCCTCTCTCTCCCCTGCTTCCATATGTTCATATGTTTTTTTCCTTAAATCCCAAACCTGAGTGAGTCATATGGTATTTGTCTTTCCCTGATTGACTTATTTCACTTAGCATAACATACTCTAGTTCCATCCACATTGTTGCAAATGGCAAGAAGATAAGTGTACTCTTAATCCTCTTCACTTATCTACCCATCTCCACTCACCTGCCCTCTGGTAAACATTAGTTTGTTTGCTGAATTTAAGAATTTTTTTTTTTTGAGGGAGGTGTGTTTGTCTCTTTTTTTCTTATTTTTATTTCTTAAATTCCACATATGAGTGAAATAATATGGTATTTGCCTTTCTCTGACTTATTTTGCTTAGCATCATACTCTCTAGGTCCATCTATGTTGTTGCAAATGACAAGAGTACATTATTTTTATAGCTGAGTAATATATATATACACATACATATCCATATATATGAGTATATATATATATTATATACATAAATCTATATACCACTATATACATATATCTATACACAACTTTTTCTTTATGGCTGAGTAATATTCATATATATATATGAATCATATATATGAATATATATATGAATATATATGAATATACACACCACTTTTTCTTTATTCATTCATCTATTGATAAAGAGTATAATTTGGCTGTTGTAAATAGTGGTGCATTTTTTTTAATTATTATTTTCATATTCTTTGGGTAAATAGCCAGTAGTGGAGTTACTGGATCTTATGGCAATTCAAGTTTTAATCTTTTGAGGAAACTCCATTCTGTTTTTCAGTGTCTTCACCAGTTTCCCTTATCACCAACAATGCACAAGTTTCCTTTTTCTCCACATCCTTGTCAACACTTGTTATTTTTTGTTTGGTTTGGTTTGGTTTGGTTTTAGCAATTCTGACAGGAGGTGATATCTCTTCATAGTTTTGATTTGCATTTCCTTGATGATGAGTGATGTTGGCATCTTTTCATTTGTCTGTTGGATCTGGCTGTCTTCTTTGGAGAAATGTCTATTCATGTCTCTTGTCCAGTTTTAAACTGGATTATTATTTTCTTTTGGTATTGAGTTGTATAAGTTCTTTATAGCTTTTGGATGCTAACCCTTTATCAGATACGTCATTTGCAAATATCTTTCCGCATTCTGTAGGTTGCCTTTTAGTTTTGTTGTATCCTTTGTGCTGCAGAAGATTTTATTTTGATAAAGTCCCAATAGTTTATTTTTGCTCTTGTTTCCTTTGCTTCAGGAGACATCTCTAGGAAAGTGTTCTTATGACTGATGTCAGAGAGAGCACTGCCTGTGTTCTGTTCTATGATTTTTATGGTTTCAGGTCTCACATTTGGGTCTTTAATCCATGTTGAGTCTATTTTTCTGTATGGTGAAAAGAAGTCATCTAGTTTCTTTCTTTTCTTTTCTTTTTTAATATTCCACTCATTTATTTGACACAGAAAGAGAGATCACAAGTAGGCAGAGAGGCAGGCAGAGAGAGAGCCCGATACGGGGCTCAATCCCAAGACCCTGAGATCATGACCTGAGCCGAGGGCAGAGGCTTAACCCACTGAGCCACACAGGTGCCTGCCTGTCTGTCTTTCTCTCTCTCTCTCTCTCTCTTTTACTTTCTTTCTTCTTTTTTGGGTGACTGTCCAGTTTTGCCAACACTACTTGGAAGACACCATCTTTTTTGCATTATCTTAACTTCCCTTCATATTAACTACTTTGCCAAAGATTAATTGACCATATAACTGTAGGTTTATTTCTGGGCTTTCTATTCTGTTCTATTGGTTTCTGTCTGTTTTTGTGCCAGTACTATACAGTTTTGATTAATGTAGCTCTGTAGTATATCATGAAATCTGGGATTGTTATACCCCCAGTTTTGTTATTTTTCAAAATTGCATTAGCTATTCTAGACCTTTTGTGTTTCCATATAAATTTTAGAATTGTTTGTTTCTGTGAAAAATGCTATTGTATTTTGATAGGAATTTGATAGGGATAGGAATTGTATTAAATCTGTAGGTTGGGGCGCCTGGGTGGCTCAGTGGGTTAAAGCCTCTGCCTTCGGTTCAGGTCATGATCCCAGGGTCCTGGGATCGAACACCACATCGGGCTCTCTGCTCAGTGGGGAGCCTGCTTCCTCCTCTCTCTCTGCCTGCCTCTCTGCCTACTTATGATCTCTGTCTGCCTCTCTGCCTACTTGTGATCTCTGTCTGTCAAATAAATAAATAAAAGTCTTTTAAAAAAATCTGTAGGTTGCTTTGGGTAATATGGACATTTTAACAATGTTTTCTTCCAATTCATGAGCATGGAATACCTTTCCATCTCTTTGTGTCCTCTTCAGTTTCTTTCATCAGCGTTTTATAATTTATAGAGTATAGGTCTTTTACCTCCTTGGTTTAATTTATTATTTTTAGTGCAATTGTAAATGGAAATTTTTTTATTATTAAATTTTTTTATTTTTTCATAAACATATAGTGTATTTGTACACTATATTTATACAGGTCTGTGAATCGCCAGGTTGGAATTGTTTTCTTTATCCACAGTGCTTAATTATTAGTGTATAAAAATGCAACAGGTTTTTGTACTGATTTTTGTATCCTGCAACCTTACCAAATTTATTTATCAGGTTTAGTAGTTTTTTGGTGGAGTCTTTAAGGTTTTCTACCCATAGTATCATGTCATCTGCAAATAGTGGAAGTTTTACTTCTTCACCAATTTGGATGCCTTTCATTCCTTTCTCTTATCTGATTGCTGGAGCTAGGACTTCCAGGTCTAAGTCGAATGAAAGTGGTGAGAGTGGACATCCTTGTGTTATTCCTGGCCAGGGTGGAAAAACCTCTCAGTTTCTCGCCATTGAGTACGATGTTAGCTGTAGGTTTTTCCTATGTAGCCTTTATTGAGTTGAGATATGTTCCCTCTAAAACCACTTTGCTGAGTGCTTCCCCCCCCCCCCCGCCCCAGGGAAGGAGATGGGGGCAGGGGCATAGGGAGAGAGAATCTTAAGCATGCTCCATGCCCAGTGCAGAGCCTTACACGGGGCTTGAATGTCAGAACCCTGGGATCATGACCTGAACTGAAATCAAGAGTCAGGTGCTTAATTGAGTGAGCCAACCAGACTCCCTGAGGGCTTTTTTAAAATCGTGAGTGGATGTTGCATTTTGTCAAACATTTTATGTATTGAAATTTTCACATGGTTTTTATCCCTCCTCTTGATGTGGTATATCCAACTGATTGACTTGCAAATATTGAACCATCCTAGCATCCCAAGAGTAAGTCCCACCCGATTATGGTGAATGATTTTTTTAATGTATTGTTGGGTACAATTTGCTACTGTTTGTTTTTTTTTTTTTTTGTTCTTGTTTTTCCATCTATGTTCATCAGACATCTTGGCCTGTAGTTCTCTTTTTTTGTAGTGTCTTTATCTGGTTTTGGTATGAGTATAATGTTGCCTCAGCAAGTGAATTTGGAAGCTTCCCTCCTTCTTACATTTCTTGACGCTACAACTTCCTTACCCATTCATCCTTTGACATATACTTAGGTTTTTTCCCCCTATCTTGGCTATTGTGAATAATGCTGCAGTGAACATGGGAGTGTAGATATCCCTTTGAGATACTGTTTCAATTCAATGTATGCCCAGGAGTAGGATTGCCGGATCATATGATAGTTCAATTTTTAATTTTGTAAGCCACTGTTTTCCATAGTGATTGTATCATTTTACATTCCTACCAATAGTGTACAATGGTTCCCCTTTCTCCACATCCCTGCCAACACTTATCTTTTTTTTTTTTTTGAAGGGAGACTATACTTTAAAGATTTTATTTGTTTATTTGACAGAGAGAGCACAAGTAGGCAGAGGGAGAGAGACGGGAACAGGCTGCCTGCTGAGCAGAGAGCCCGATGTAGGACTTGAACCCAGGACCCTGGGATCATGACCTGAGCAGAAGGCAGAGGCTTTAACCCACTGAGCCACCCAGGCGCCCTTGTTATCTCTTTTTTATATAAGTTTTTCTAAAGATGTGTGTTGATACCTCTTTATGGTTTAATTTGCATTTCCCTGATGATTAGTGATGTTCAGCATATGAATTTTCTTGTTTTGTCTTCTTCCCTACTTTGATACCAGGGCTTAGAAAACTAAATCTAGCTCACATAAATTTTTGTATGTTATGAATTAAGAATGGCTCATACATTTTTAAACAAGAGCAGCAAAACGAAAAGAATATTATTCTGTGACACATGAAAATTATATGAAGTTCATACTTAAGTGTCTATAAGTAAAGTTATTGGAACACAGCCACATCAATGCATTTTCATCCTGCCCAAGGCTCCTTTCATGTTATAACTGCCAAGCTGCATAATTGCAACAGACTTTGGTCCTCAAAGCCTAAGATACTTACCATTTGATCCTTCACAAAAGGAACTGGCCCACCTCTGATCTTGACCTTCTCTTTTGTCTCTGCCATGTCTGTCTTGATCAACTTTGATTACACTCTCAGAAATTTCTCTCCACTGTGGAACCCAAGGCTAGATTAGCACTCAAAGTATAGAGGTGGGTCAGTTTTGAAAATTCATAGGGTGTCATGCTACCGGTTTGGGCAAAACCCAGGAGCTGTTCTCAAATTGGCCCCATTGTGCTTTCTGCTAACCACTGAGCTATTTGGGGATTCTACTGTTCTTAGGTCATTAGCCATTGCCTTGTAGCCTCCTCCAACTTCCTCCTGTATAGACACGGGCACCATGCAGGTTTTATGGTTGATCATGATTTGTCTCCACTTGCTTGTATTTTGGAGCTCATCAGAATACCTTGGTTTCATTTTGCTATCCAGGATGTCTGTTTGTGGGGATTCAGAAAGATTTAAACACCGTTAAGATTTTTAAAAATTATTTTCTCTAAGTTCTGTTTGTTTCTTTAACTTTATCATTCTGGGGCATTTCTTGCTCCTTTCTCTTGCTTTTATGTCTTTTATTTTAATATGTTAAACATTCTTAATTTATAGTCTGTGTCTGATTATTTAGTATCTAAAACCTTAGTTGGTCTGTTTCTGTTGTTTGCTTTTCCTAAAGTTTGCATTCAAATTTATTGGCATTTTTTCTGTGAGAATTATCAGAAGCCTAGGTTAAGGGACACTTTTCTCAGAAGATAAGTATTGCTTATTCCAAGTGCCCAAGGATACCACTGATACAAATTTCCTTGTTGTTTGCCTTTGTAGAGAAACCATCTTTCCCTCTCATTAACCCTTTCTTGGGAGGATAACCCTTCCTTATTTCTAGCTTTATTTGGGGTTCTCTTCATTCCAGTTTCCCCTCATCCACTACACACACACACACACACACATGCATAAATACAGTTCCAGGTCAGTAGGATCTTGCCAGCTTTAATACTGACCCACTTCTCCACATTATTTCCAGCCCTGCACTTTATAGGTTAATTCAGTATTCAAAAGGAAATTGTTTCATTCTTCATCTTTTCCCAATTTTTTCCTTCTGCATTTTTTTTGCTAATTTTACATATGATTTTTTAAATTGTTTTTTTTTTTTGAGTGTGCTTGACACACAATGTTACAATAACTTCAGGTGTACAATAGTGATTCAACAAGTACTTCTCATGTTATTTCATTCACATGTGGAATCTAAAAAAATAAAGAAACAAAAAGAATCAGAGAGCAAACTGATGGATGCCAGAGGGAAGGTATGTGTGGGGGATGAGCAAAATGTGTAAAGGGGAGTGAGAGAGATAGGCTTCAATTTACAAAATGAGTAAGTCACAAGAATAAAAGATACAGCAGAAATATTACATCAGTGGTATTCTCCTAACATTGTAGTGACAGATGGTATATACACTTGTGGTGACCATAGCATAGTACATAAACTTTTCTAATTCATTCTGCACTTTTAGATATTGATTATAATCATTGCCTTGATGGAAATGGAATTCACTTAATTACCTCCTTGGATTACACAAATGTCTAGCTTTAGAAATCTGATAACCACTGGGTTATCAGATTTCCTGTGTGGCTCAGTTAGTTGAGTGTCTGACTCTTGATTTCAGCTCAAGTCATGATGTCGGGGTCATGAGATTAAGCCCCACATCTCCACACTCAACAGAGAGTCTACTTGAGATTCTATCTCCCTCTGCCCCTCCCCCTCCACTCTCTCTCTTAAATGAATAAATAGATAGTCTGAAAGGTAGTTGTCAGTTTTTATCTACCTAACACACCTATAATAGTTATAAATATCTTCACATCTAGGGGCACCTGGGTGGCTCAGTCATTAAGCAGCTGCCTTTGGCTCAGTTCATGATCCTAGGGTCCTGGGATGGAGCCTCACATCGGGCTCCCTGCTTGGTGGGAAGCCTGCTTCTCCCTCTCTCACTCCCCCTGCTTGTGTTCCCTCTCTTGCTATCTCTTTCTCTGTCAATTAAATAAATAAATGAAATCTTTAAAAAATATATTTTCACATCTAATTTGCCCCACCCACCACATTTTTCTGAAAAATGTTTCAGCAATAAGAACTTGGCTTCTTTATACCCACTAGACTCTATTATGCTCCTTTAATGGATAAAGTAGTCTGATACAATTTTTGTTTAGCTTATGGATCTGATTCTATTGAAATGGAGCTGTTTCTGAAAGTCCAATACTGTGTGCCTGAATCCAGAGACTATGCTCTCTCAGCTTTGTCCTCTTATGCTGCCTGGCTACTCAATCAGCAAATTATATTAATTCCATATCCTGAACACTCTGAAGCCCACCTCCTTCCTTCATCTCCATTAGCATGAATCCAGAACCCCAACTCCTCTCTCTGGAAAATTCCATACACCTCTCCTAACTAGCTGATGCTCATTGGTAGCCCGGACTCTGTCCCATTTCCTCCTCAAATCTGCAGAACTCCTGAAGCCCAGAACTTCCCCACACCTCTGTGACCTCTTCTTTGCTGTGTTGCCTACAGTGAACACTTCAGCTTCCTCTGAAACCTAACCTGGGTGCTATTATCTCCTGAAAGTATTCCCCAAGCCCTTGCCCTTTTCCTCTAGAACTAACCACCTTTTCTCACAGTTGCCTCTTTCCCTGGTCCCTGTGAGCTTATCACGCTGCATTGTAATGTGTTTTCCATCATGACTCCCTTCAAGACAGTCAGCTCTGAGGGAAGCTTCTCTCTCCTGGTTATTTCCGGTCCCTGGAGCCAGGTACAGTTCTATACCTGATATAGGATAGGTGCTCAGTAAATGTCTTGCAAATTTGGGCTATTTATATTTGGTATCAATAAGCCTCAGATATATGCTAGAAGGTGAATACTGGTTGGAAAAAGGACAGCAAACACTGTGAACTCAAGGTGGAGAGAACGTCTGTAGACAGCCTACAAGAAGACGAAGCTGATGGGCTGCCTGGGTGATGGAGTTGGTTAACCGTCCAACTCTTGGTTTTAGCCCATGTTGTGATCTCAGGATCATGAGATGGAGCCCTGCTTTGGGCTCTGCACTCAGAGGGGAGTCTGCTTGGGACTCTCTCTCCCTCTCCCCAACCCATCCATTCACTCTCTCTAAAATAAATGAAATCTTTAAAAAAAATGAAGGTGCCATATTCTTGCTTTGAATGATGTATGGAAAAGATTCCCATTAAGAAATTAAGAAAATATTATCTCTTGGCTATTGGTGACAAGCTAACTTCACTTGGGTCCACAATACTAAGGACCAGAAGGTCATTTCATATGATCTCTTTGTGTTTTTTGTACAGGAAGTGAACCCTTAACCCCTGATAGATAACTTAGGCTCTAAAATCTGAGTCAGGCTCAAACGGTATTAATAATGTGGCCCTGAGTCCAATAAATCATAAAAAGCAGTATGGTGGGAATTGCTGGAAAAAAAAGCAAAATGCCAAAGAGTTCAAAGTAACCGAATTCCTCTGTTAGTCTCTAACCACGTGGGAGGGTTGTCTCCACCATTTTTGCTGGGCTCTGCTGCCACGAAAACGAGGTGACATTCTTTCATCACCACTCTGAAATGAGGTCTAGTTTGAGCCTTCTACCTCCTACTGTGCCATCAGCCTTATCCCCACACAATGTCCCCATTTCTGTTTTTGGAACAAATCTTGTGGGATCGTGAGTCATAGCCATCAGCAGCTCGGCACACTCAGGACAAAGAGTCTTTCTCTTTTCTCTGACCAATCCCCAATAACTTAATGATTGGGTTTCTCACTGCTAGCTGAGCATATTAACTGGCTGACAGCGGGCTCTTCATGCCAAGCTTTGAGGTTTGGCAGCTTCTTCTTTTCCCACCTTCTCCGAGCCTCTATGGTGGCCACCACCTGATGCAACTGTTAACATGCCTCCTTCCTGCATTCATGTTGACAGAAAGATGGACAGACCGACAGTTGGGTAATCACCGGGAGGGGTTTCCCCCTGACAATTTCTCTCTCCTTAGGTTTGGCTAAGATTTCATCTGCTAGCTTGCAGGAAGGAAAACTAAATTAACTTTTTCAGTATATCTCTGGATTGTTACAGAGGGCAAACTATTTGTTCCTATAGATAAGCTGTGAATTCAAACACTTAAAAAAATTAAAGCCAGATTAATAAAGGTATTTGTAGGGCCAGTGTCTTAGAGTTCTAGGTGGAGTTTAGAACTTGAAAGGCCACAAAACTTTGGGAAAATATTAGTGTCTAAATTGGGAATGCATGCTGAACAAAATCCCAGGTTAGCCTAAACAAGCCTCGTGTTCTTGTTAGCTTCACTGCAGTTATTGTGATTGTCATGGACTCTGAAAAACAACCTGAGGGTTTTGAAGGGGCGGGGTGGGAGGGTGGGGGAACCAGGTGGTGGGTATTAGGGAGGGCACAGATTGCATGGAGCACTGGGTGTGGTGAAAAAACAATGAATACTGTTACGCTGAAAATAAATAAAAAATTAAAAAAAAAAAAAAGAAATATTATGAAGATAAAAGGTATTTTCCTGGGGCGCCTGGGTGGCTCTGTGGGTTAAAGCCTCTGCCTTCGGCTCAGGTCATGGTCTCAGGGTCCTGAGATCGAGCCCTGCATTGGGCTCTCTGCTCAGCAGGGAGCCTGCTTCCCTTCCTCTCTCTCTCTCTGCCTGCCTCTCTGCCTACTTGTGATCTCTGTCAAATAAATAAAATCATTTAAAAAAAAAAAAGGTATTTTCCTGGCACAGAAAATAGGATTTATAGGCTTAAGTGCTTGGTGAGTCTTTTGAAATGGTTATATTTAATAAAATATCAGTCAGCAACAATTAGGAACTAGCTTAAATATAACAAAACAGCTAATTAACTAATATAATTAAATTACACATATACTTACATAGACTTTTAAAATATATTAAATATTTTATGTGAACAAGGTAGCATTTCAAAATAATAGGAAGTATAGAATTGTCCTTGTTTACACTTTAAGTGATAGATGAAGTAAAATTGAGAACAGGGAACATAAAACTTGAATTCAAACCACAGGTCCCTTTAAAATACATACATTTCCACCATACATTTTGATCATTCAGTTAAATAATTGCTAAGCATGATAATTGTAAGTAAGAAAGTTTTCTATACGTTGTTTGAATTATTTGGAGTGAGGCCTGCTTGCTTGCATCACATTCCTTTGTCTTTGCTGGAAATTCTAATCAGTTGGCTGTTGGTTACATGTTTTGGGGTAGATAAAGGCTCCCTGAGCAATGCAAACTGGATAGTGTTTGCTGCCATGCTCTGTCCTGTCATCTGGCCTTCACACTGTGCTCTGAGCTATCTGAAAAGGTATTATTATGAATGTTGGAGAAGATTCTTTGCTGGAACAAACTTAAGTCAGATGCCTGAATGTTAGGCCCATCTGTGGACCTCTTTGTAAAATACAATTTTAGCAAGAACCCTGCAAATCAGATTAATCAGAACCTCCACTCTTGATATCTGATCACGTGACCTTTATATCAGATGATGTTTCTTATCCCCCACCATCCCTCAGGTGAGGTCTCATCACCTGACGTCTGCAAGCATCTTTTTAGGTCAGTTTAGCTGGAAACTCCCTTACCCCATCTACCGGCCCCCACCCTGCTCCTCGGCTATAAGTTCCCATTTCCCATGCTGTGTTCGCGGTTGAGCCTCATCTCTCCATCCCACCGCAAGATCCCATTGCAGTGGTTCCCACAACTGTTATCACAACCCCATTGAATAAAGCTGGCCTTAGTGTGCTTTAGCAAGGGGGTCATGAATATCTTTTTTTTTCTTTAACAATATTGCCAGTCAAAGAAACGACAGCCCTGGGTAGAAGACAAATGCCTTGTCCGAAGCCCCAGGGCTAGATCCAACTGAGATGGGGGACTAGCAAACCTACTGTAGATTTCACATGTGGAGAAAAGGGGCCATCTGGTAGGCAGAAGAGTGGTCCCTGGCCTATGACTATGTCAGCAAGGGGAAACTAAGGTTGCAGATAGAGAGAATGATAATCAGCTGATGTTAAAATAAGGAGATTATCCTGGATCCTCGGGGTGAGCTCAAGGTAATCATCACCATCACTAGGTCATGAAGTGAGGAAGAGGAGGGCAGAACAGTAAGTGTGCTGGTGAAGCACTGTCATACCACCTCCAGAGGGCTGCTGATTTTGCAGGTGGAGGAAGTGTCCACCAGCCAAGGAAGACAGGGACCTCTAGAGACTGGAAATGGCAGACAAAGAAGTCTCCCCTGGAGCCCCCATAAAGGACCGCAGTCCTGCCTACACCATACTTTGAAGCCTATGGAACTCCTCTCTGACTTCCAGAAAGGAAGGGGGAAAAAAAAGGAGGTTGAAGAGAAGGCAAATAATTGAGTCAACTAGAAAAATAAAAAACAAAGGTGTGAGGAAGGTTAAGAATGATGACGTTGGAGAGAAGGCAGCAGAGATAAGAGCGTGACTGGGTCTTCGTCTTCAGTTTGTGAAGAGTTTTATGATCTAAGCAACTGGACTCCTTAAAAGGAGGTTCTGAGTAATACCCCCATTTTAGAGATGAGGAAATTAAGGCTTTGAGGATTTGACTCCACTGAAGTAACTTGGACTGAGAAATAGAGAAAGAGGAGGTACCCAGAATTCAACATGCAAACTGCTATGTGCATAAAGCTTTGAGTGCAACTGGTTTTAAATAGGTAGGAGCCTGATTTTTTCTTTTCAAAACTATTAGAATGTTAATACACAAACATGGTAATACTAACAAAAATGAAGCAAAAAAATTAATCATGGTCCAGCTAACTGACGCAAATTATGTCTCTGTTACTTTCCTACATTTTTTGTGACACATACACACTTTGGTATGGTTCTGATTACAGTATAAATTCAATTTGTTTTTTTTTCTTTCTATCATAAGCATTTCCTAGGTTATATTAGTCTTCATAAATATGACTTGTACTGGTTGTTTGATGTTTTACCACACTGATGTATAATGACAATTTCCATATTTGATATTTGGTTCAGTTTCTTTTTGATATATGAAAATGGATATATTCATATGGAATGAATACCTTTAGGTACATGTCATTTTCCTTTTTTAAAATAATTTTTCTTAAGTTCTAATTAGTTAACATACAGTGTAACATTAGTTTCAGGTGACAATATAGTGATTCAGTCCTTCCATATAACACCCTGTGTTAATCACAAGTACACTCCTTACTCCCCATTACCTATTTCACTCATTTCCCCACACATCTCCCCTCTGGTAACCACCAGTTTGTTTTCTATAGGTAAGGGTCTTGTTTCTTGATTTGCCCCCCCCCATTTCTGTGTTCATTTGTTTCTTAAATTCCACATATGAATGACATTATACAGTATTTGTCTTTCTCTGACTGACTTACTTTGCTTAGCCTAATACTCTCTAGCTCCATCTATGTCATTGCAAATGGCAAGATTTTGTTCCTTTTATGGATGAGTAATATTCCACGCTATATATACACAACATCTCTTTATCTGTTCATCAGTTGATGGGCACTTGGGCTGCTTCCATAATTTGGCTATTGTAAATAATGTTGCTATAAACATTGGGGTGTATGTATCCTTTGGAATTAGTATTTTTGCGTTCTTTGGGTAAATATCTAGTAGTGCAATTGCTAGATCATAGAATAGTATCCAAAATATAGAAAGAACTTATAAAACTCAAAACCCCAAAAAACAAAGAATCTACTTTAAAAAAATGGGCAGAATACATGAACAGACATTTCTCCAAAGAAGACCTACAAATGGCCAAAAGACACATGGAAAAATGCTCAATACCGTTCAGCATCAGGGAAATACAAATCAAAACCATAATGAGATACTTCCTCACACCTGTCAAAATGACTAAAATCAACAGCAGAAGAAATTCCAAGTATCAGTGAGAATGTGGAGAAAGGGAAACCCTTTTGCACTGTTGGGAATGCAAATTGGTGCAACAACTCTGAAAAACAGTATAGCGTTTCCTCAAAAAGTTAAAAATAGAAACATTTACAATCGTGTTTTTTCTTTCTCTCTCTTTTTTTATTATGTTATGAGAGTAATACATATGTTAGTAATACAGTAATTCGTTTTTGATGCGGTGTTCCATGATTCATTGTTTGCGTTTTTCGAGGGTTTTTATCATGAATGGATGTTGTACTTTGTCAAGTGCTTTATCTGCATCTATTTGAAATGATCATATCCTTTCCCTTGTTGACGTGATATATCACATTGGTAGACTTGGAAATATTGAACCATCCTATCATCCCAGGAATAAATCCTCCCTAATCAGGATGAATGATTTTTTTAAAATGTATTTTTGGGTATGGTTTGTTACTGTTTTGTTGAGGGCTTTTGCATCTATGTTCATCAGAGATATTGAACTGTGGTTCTCTTTTTCTGTATGGTCTTTTTCTGGCTTTGGTATCAGCATAATGCTTGTCTCCTAGGAAGAATTTGGAAGATTTCTTTCCTCTTCTAGTTTTTGCAATAGTTTGAGAAGAATGGTATTAAATCTTCTTTAAATATATGGTAGAATTCTGTGAAGCTGTCTCTGGTCCTGTACTTTAGTCTGTCGGGAGTTTTTTGATGACTGATTCAATTTCATTGCTGGTAACCAGTCTGCTCAAATTTTCTATTTCTTCCTGATTCAGTTTTGAGAGGTTATATGTTTCTAGGAACTTAATCATTTCTTCTATGTTGTCCAACATTCTACATTGTCATAACATTCTTTTCATAAGTCTTTCAGAATCTTTGTATTTGTGGTGTCCATTGTTCTTTTCATTTCTTTCTTTCTCTTTGATGACTCTGGCTAAAGTTTTAACAATATTGTTGATTTTTTCAAAGAACCAGCTCCTAGTATAATTGATCTGCTTTGGGCTTTTGTTTGTTTGGGGGGTTTTGTTTTGTTTTTTAGTTCCTATTTGATTTATTACTGCTCTAATCTTTACTATTTTCTTCCTTCTATTGTTTTTGTGTTTTGTTTGTTCTTTTTCCAGCTCCTTTAGGTGTACGGTTAGGTTGTTTATTTGAGATTTTTCTTGCTTATTAATGTAGGCCTGTATTGCTATATCTTTCCTATTAAAACCAATTTTGCTGCAAAGACTTTTGACCTTTGTGTTATCATTTTCATTTGTGTCTGTGTATTTTTTGATTTCCTCTGATTTCTTGATTGGCTCATTCATTGTTAAACACCATGTCATTTAACATCTATATATTTGTGTTCTTTCCTGTTTTTTGTTTTTTGTTTTTTTTTATGGTTTTTGTTGTGGTTGATTTCTAGTTTCAGTGTTTTGATGAGAAAAGATGTATGATATGACTTTAATTTTTCTAAATTTGTTGTGATTTGTTTTATGGCTGATTCAGTGATCTCTTCTTCAGAATGTTCTTTGTGCACTTGAAAATAACGTGTATTCTGCTTTAGGATGGAATGTTGTAAATATGTCTGTTAGATCCATCCCATCTAATGTGTCATTCATAGCCACTGTTTCTTCTTTTTTCTTTTTGGAATATTTTTCCATTGATGTAAGTGGGGTTTTAAATCCCCTACTATCAGTGTATGACTCTCAAATATTTTTATGTTTGTTTTGAGCTGTGGCATGTATTTGGATGCTCCCATGTTGGACGCATAAATATTTATAATTTCTATATGTGCTTGTTGGATTATACCTTTTTTGATTATGGAGTGTCCGTCTTTGTCTCTTCTTAGTCTTTCTTTTGAAGTCAACTTTATCCCATGTAAGTATTGCTACCCTGACTTGCCTTTAACTTCCATTTACATGAAAAATATTTTCCTATCCCTTCACTCTGAATCTGCACGTCTTTAGGTCTGAAGTGAGTTTCTTGTGGACAGCGTAAATGGGTCTTCCTTTTTTATCCATCTATCCACCCTATCTCTTTGGATTTTAGCATTTAGTGCATTTACATTCAAAGTAATTATTGATAGACATGTACTTACTGCTATTGTGTTACTTGTTTTAAGGTTTTGTTGTGGTGGTGGTGGTTTTTGTTGTTGTTGTTCCTCTCCATTACTTTCTTCTCTTGTGCTTTCATGATTTGTGTTTAGTGGTGTACTTAGGTTCCTTTCTCTTTATTTTTTGCATATCTATCACCAGGTTTTGACTTACGGCTACCATTAGGTATATAAAAATATGCAGGTAACAGTCTATATTAAATTGATGGTGGCTTAAGTTTGAACCTCTTCTTTACTCTTCTCCTCACTATATTTAGGTATCTTGTTTCATACTTTACATCCCTTTATTATGTGAATCCCTAGACTGATTCTTACAGATATACTTCATTTTATTTCTTCTGTGCTTCCTACTTTTCTTACTCCTGCTAATGATCTTTCCTTTCGACTCAAAGAATATCCTTTATCATATATCGTGGTGCTGGCTTAGTGGTCATAAAGTCCTTTAACTTTTGGTGCTTGGGAAACTCTTTATCTCTCCTTCTATTCTGAATGATAGACTTGCTGGATAGAATATTCTTGGCTGCAGGTTTTTATCTCTTAGCACTTTCAGTATAACATGGCACTCCTTTCTTGTCTTCAGTTTCTGTTGAGAAATCAGCTGATCATCTTATGGGATTCTCTTGTATGTAACTGCTTTCTTTTGCTGTTTTTAAAAATTTCTCTTTGGGGGCACCTGGGTGGTTCAGTGGTTAAGCCTCTGCCTTCGGCTCAGGTCATGATCTCAGGGTCCTGGGGTCGAGCCCCTCCATCAGGCTCTCTGCTCAGCAGGGAGCCTGTTTCCCCCTCTCTCTCTGCCTGCCTCTCTGTCAAATAAATAAATAAAATCTTTTTAAAAAATTTTCTCTTTGTCGGGGCACCTGGGTGGCTCAGTCCATTAAGTGTCTGCCTTTGGCTCAGGTCATGATCCTTGAGTCCTGGGATCGAGCCCTGCATTGGGCTCCCTGCTCAGTGAAGAGCCTGCTTCTCCCTCTCCCTCTGCTGCTGTGCCTGCTGTATTCTCTCTCTCTCTCTCTCTGTCAAATAAATAAAATCTTTAAAAAATTATTCTTTGTCATTACTTTTTTGCTTTTTTAATGATAATGTGTCTTCGTGTGAACTTCCTTGGGTTGAGTTTGTTTGGGGATTTCTGTGCCTCCTGGATATGGATTTGTTTCCTTCCCCAGATTTGGGAAGTGTTCAGCTATTATTTCTTAAAATAAGTTTTCTATCCCCATTTCTCTCTTCTCTTTCTGGGATAGCTATAATGCATATGTTATTATACTTGGTGGTGTTGCTGAGTTCCCTGTCTATTTTCATTATTTTAATGTATTTTTTCTCTTTCCTATTCAGATTGATTGCTTTCCTTTACTCTGTCTTCCAGGTCCTTGATTCATTCTCTAGTCTACTATTTATTCTATGTAGTGTTTTTAATTTCAGTTATTGAATTCATCTCTGATTGGTTCTTCATTATGTCCTTCTCTCTTTCCTGAGGGTCTCACTGGGGCCCTCCATTCTTTTCTCAAATACAGTGAGTATCTTTATGACCATTATTTCAAGTTTTCTATCAGGCAGTTTACTTACCTTCATTTTGTTTAGCTCTTTTTCTGTGAACGTCTTCACTTTCATTTGGGACATATCCCTCTGTCTCTTCACTTTGTATAATTCTCTGTTGTCTGTTTCTATATGATAAGAAGATCAGCTATGTCTCTTTCTCTCAAAAGTAGTGGTCTTATGAAGAAGAGATTCTGTAGTATCCTGCAATGCAGTATCCCCTGTTCACCACAACCTGATACTTCAGAGTTGTTTTTATGGGGTTTGCATTTGCCCTACTGTTGTGGCTTGGCCACTTTTGTCTTCAGTCTAGTTATCTGCAATGGCTATCCTTTGTGTTTTGTGGACAGGGTTTGGTGCCTGTGTTGTGCTAGGGGACCAGTCTGGGGCCACCGTGGGCTTGAGTTGAGTCAGACCAGGCATTTGACAGAGAGGCAGTAGCACCAAACAGCAGGGTACTTGCTCTGTGTTGTCATGTGAGGACCTTTTATTGGTTAGTGGGGCCTGCAGTTAGAACAGATGTCCGCTCCTGGCCTACTGCTGTGTGGGTTGTGTGTGTGTGTGTGTGTGTGTGTCTGTGTGTGGTTATCTTCACCTCTCCCAGGGGCAAGAGTCACTTTGGCATTGTACTGGTCTCTGTCAGGGCTGCATGCACAATGCCAGGCTTGTGACGCCTCTTTGGATAGGCTCTAGCCAAGAACATATTAGAGGGGGCAGGTCTGCAGGAGAACACTGGAGTGGGGCACAGGGTGTTACCAATGTTTGCATGGGTCAGCTGTGGGAGGGGCCCTAGAGCAGAGGCCTGGGTGGAGTAGTTCTGTCCACAGGAGAAGTCAAGGCAAGGCACACTGTTAGCAAGTTAGTGTTGACACTGTGCTGGTCCCTGCAGGTTTTTTGTTTTTTGTTTTTTGTTTTTAATCTCTACTAGGGGGTGGGGAGGGAAATGGTGCTGCCAGCTCCTTTGTTCCAGGAGGTCTCCCAATGATCCCTGCCCCGTTAGCACATGCTCTGAGATTAGTAGACAAATCTCCTTCCTATATACTGCAGGCATTTTTCAAACTGCCACTCTTTTGCTGGTATCTCCATGGAGATATTTGTTGTGCTACCTCTTTAAGGGTAGGGACTTGGTTTCCTATTACTTCCTGCTGAGCCTGCTGATTTTTAAAGTTCTAGGTATTAAGCCCCAGACTGTAAGAACTTGAGAAATTATGCCCCTCTGGTTTTCATGCAGGCTCATGTCTGGAATGCTTGGTGTGAGGGTCTGGTACTTTCATTTTTCTGTGCCCACAGCATTTCTCCCTCCTGTAGACTGTGCCGTGGGTCCATTTAGCTCCCAATCATGACTCTACCCTTCCTATCCTCTTCAGTGTCATCTCTTCTCTACATTTAGCAGTGGAGAGTCTGTTCTGCCAGTCTTCAGGTACTTTCTGGGATATTTTCAACCCAGAAATTGGGTGTTATCTAATTGTATCCATGGGATGAAGTGAGTTTAGTATCTTTCTACTCCTCCATCTTCCCCAGAAGTCTCCCAGATCTCTATGTTGTTATCTTTCCCAGATTAAGGAAGTTTTCCACCACTACTACCTAGACAATTTTTTTCTGGCCTTTCTTTCTCTCTTCCCCTTCTGGGACCCCCTCTATAATTTGACTATTATTCCACTGAACATTGTTCCAGAGGTCCCTTAAGGTAACATCACTTTTTCAATTCTTTTTCATTCTGTATTCTGTCTGGATATTTTCCATTGCTCTGTCTTCTAGTTCACTGATTCATGCTTCTATTTTATCTATTCTGCTATTAAACTGCTCTAGTTTTCTCATTTCAGTGATGACTTCTGTTTGGTAGTTCTTACATTTCCTGTCTCTTTGTAGAGTTCTCACTGTGTTCATTCATTTCTCTCCTGAGTTTTGGTGAACATCTTTATGATCATTACTGTGAACACTTTTCAGATAAGTTGTTTATCTACTTTTTATTAAGGCCTTTTTCTTGCAATTTGCCTTATTATTTTGATTGGAACATAGTCCTCTGTCTCTCTGAACTTGTCTACATGTGTTGAAAGAAATGGGTATCACCCTTAGTTTTTAAGGAGTTATCTTGTGTAGGAGCCTATTCTAGGTAGCTCAGAAATGCAATCTTCCCTGTCCATAAGAGTGAGCCACTCTATGGGCATCCATCGTGTGGGCTCATGGGCCTGATGCCCAGGGAATTCAGGGCTCATGATACTTGTCTGACCCAGTCAATCTTCATCCATTGGTGAGTGGTTTGGCTTGGGGCCTCATCTAATCCTCTTATGGCTCAGGTACTACATGGTGTGGTTAGGGCATAGGGTGGGCAGAGCTTGCTTTCTGGTGCTAGTAGGCTAGAGGAAGGATGTAAAAAATGGTTTCTGTCAGCTCCGTTACTGGCCAATGGGCATGAGATTGCAAAACTGACATCACCAGTGCTTCTGTCCCTGGATAAAGCCCCTTCAGGTACTTGCATCTCTTGCAGCCACATAAAAGTTAATAAATAGATTTTCCTCACTTATGATCTAGACACATTTCAATTTTTTGCTTTTGTACTGGATCTCAGGACAAGTGCATTTGCACATGAGTCTTTAAAGAACAGGATCTCCATTCTCTATAATTCCATGAGTCTCCAGGTCTTAATCCCCATTGATTTCTAAAACCAGATATGTTGATGGCTTATCTTTCTGGTGCTAGACACCAGGATGGGTGTGCCTGATGTGGGACACAATTCCTTGAAATAGTGTTCCATATGTGGGGCATTGCCCTTGACCGGTCACTATGACTGTGATGGAATCTAGGGCAAGGCTGTATCTTTCACTTTCCTACCTTCCTTGATGCATCTTTGTCTCTAGTTATGGAGTTATTGTTCATCCAGTTATTAGATCCTTTTTAGAGGAAAAATATTCCACATGTAGCTATAAAGTCTGCTGTGGCCCTGAAAATAGTTAAGAGTCTTTTCGTGCCACCAACATGAATCACTCCTCTGAAATGCTTGGCTTTTTTGCACTGTTCTCTGGGTTAAAATGTATTCATGCCCTTATTTTCCCAGAGGAACTTGGGGAAGGATGACAAATGAAACACCTTTCACTCTTGCTTTTACGATATTGCCATCATTTTTTATTGAGATATAACTGATATAGAATATTAGTTTCATGTATAAAACATGATTATATATTTGTATATATTGTGAAATGATCACAATAATAATTAACATTCAGCATCACCTGTAGTTACAAAATTTCTTCTGATAAATTATAAGATCTACTCTCTCACTGGTTTTCCAATATGCAAAACAGTATTGTAAACTATAGTCACCATGCTGTAGATTATATCCCTGTGGCTTATTTCTTTTATACTGTAAGTTTGTACCTTTTGATTCCCTTCACCAATTTCACCACTCCCTAACCCATGCTTCCGACAATGACTAATCTGTTTTCTATATCTAAGAGTTGAGCATTTTTGTTTTTTTACATTCTACATATAAGTAAGGTCATATGGTATTTGTCTTTCCCTGTCTGACTTACCTCATTTAGTATAATGTCCTTGTAACAAAACCCAAGTTCATCTGCTGGACACACATCAAAACTAATCACTGAAACGTAGACTATGTGCAAGGAAAGGGTTTATTTTAGAGGCAGCTAAATGAAAAGACTGGAGAGCAGGTCTTAAATCCCCATCCTGAAGATGGAGAGTCAGAGAAATTTAAACTAATTAAAAAAGAGTTTGGATAAAAGGTTGCAGTTGTGCCTCTTCCTCCTCCCCCTCCCTCTCCCCCTCCTCCCCCTTCTCACCCTTTCCCCCTCCCCCCCCCCACCAGCTCCTCAATACAGGTTCTGTCCTCACTATCTTTGATCATTCCTCATTGGCTCTAGTTTCTTCTTGCTAAAATGGGGTGAAGATCAAGATTAGAGGAATACACTCACTTACAAATATTCTTTAGTTCTAGGTTGAGACCCAGCATTCTGCATTATAAATATTTCTGTTCTTTGGTTAATGGTTCTTGTACAACATTTTATACTATATTTTGTGACTATGTGGGAAAGGAGAATTAAGAATATGGACATTTCACATTTGAGTAATTCTACTAAGATTGACCTAATTCCTTGGGGACTCCTGAAAACCAGTTCCAGATCTGAGTCTAGGGGCCTTGATTTGCTGTAACCAAGTAGCTTGCCATATGATGAATTAGCTACTGCACAATCACTCCTTGTTCTGCCAAAATATAAAGTAATTCCATTATCTAAAACTACTTGGCCAAAAAGTTTAAGGCCTTTTTATCATGCTCCAGCTATTTAAACATTTATATCACCAAGGGAAATATTTAAATCCACAGACAAAAATGTAACCTGGGGTTGCACATAGCACTCTTGTTAATTCATGGGGACAAATATTTTTATTTTGAGACTTATTGACTTCTTTGGAACAACTCTCCTGAATAGTAGTTTCAGGTATGTCAGAGGCTTGTCGGTCCAAGCAGGGTTTTTTCCCATATTCTTCTTGCTGGGAGGGTGTATGAGACCTGTGGATTCTTATAGAACCAGTTGAATTATAGTGTGTGAAATTCACACCTCAATTCCCTTTAATTTCACTGAAGAATGTGTGGTCAGTAGCATTTCATAAGGTTCTGTCCGAGGAGACTGGAGTTGGTCCTTGTTTGGGTGTTTGCTTTCCTAGTCTTTAATAACACTGAGTCTCTAGGATTCAGGCAGTATGAGGGCACAGCTGTTGGCTATATCAACCTGCTGTTGTTTGGCATCAACATCATCAACTTGGCATCAACTCTATCCACTAGTCTTCCCCAGGTTTGGTGCCTCTACATTGTATACCTTTGAGAACAGATGGAACCTGTTGTTAGGATTATTTTTTAGCACAAATGTCACATTTTAGGCTATCTTTTCAACAGTTTCTGAAGATTGGGACCCACAATCAATTTCTGATCCATTGAAATGTTGATAAACACAGCTAGTTATTTTTCCCATAAAATATCCTGGAATAAAGATTATCTCCTGTTAAGTGTATTTATAGCTGCTTTAGGGCCAGCATAGCATCTCATTTCCCCATTCTTTGGCTCTTCTTAAGGTCTGCTACTAAAGCCATTATACTAGGTTTTGAAGTTTTTGTATGTTTGTATGGGCTGCCAGCATGGTGGCTTGAGATGCTTGATTATTCTCTTGGGCAATCAAACAGTTCAGTTTATGGCATCCTTGGCAGTAGACAATAGCCAAGGGGTCACCATTGCATCCAGCTCTTCATTGACCTTAATCCATACAACTGCTCTTGTCCGTGAACGTCTCAAGGTCTAGATTTTCCAGTGATCTGTCAAACTGCAACTACTGGAACAAACATGTTCTGGTGATGTTTCTGAGCGGCCCATACAGTAACAGGCAGACATGGGCTGCTGCAGCAATTTTCTGTGATGTTTTCTTCAAGTTGTCTAGCTTCAGTTTGCAAGGCTTCAGGAAAACAAGTGCAGTTTCTGTTCTTTTTGAGGAAACCAGAAGGATTTCAGGATCCATTCCAGTTTTAGAGGCAAACAACAAACACTCAAAGACAGTTAATCGGAAGTAGAATCTAATATCCATAAAGGTGTGTTACTGAAACATAATTTCTCTCCAAAGCCATCTTCATTTCCACCAAAGATAGCAAATTAAGACTAATTTCTTTGTAAAATAAGTTCAGTTTTAACAAATTTGCCTAATTATTTACATAAGCACAATGAGACTAGTGATTGGATGTATAGTTCTTTTTTTTTTTTTTAATCTGCACTGCTGGAATGTTTTATAACAAATTTCAGATTGAAATTTTAGCAGCCTTTAAAGGCAAAGAAGCCAAGCCAAATATTTGCCATCAGACTTTGCTTGCACTCCTATAGATTTGAGTAAATTCCTCTTTTGCCAAGGTTCCCAAAATACTCTGAAGTTCTTGCACCTGCCATGTAACCTTTTTTATTCACCTGGTAAGGTTGCAGGGAACCTTGAAACAAGGTACCAGGCTGGTTTTTCCAAGGGGCTGCATTGGCTTCATGAAATCACCCTATTTCCTTAAAGCTGCCTGGTCATATCTGAATCCATGCATGTTTCTCTCTTAGGACATTCCAGTCAGAGTCTTGGTATTATAACCAATATTTCTAGTTGTGTCTTGTCATAAGAAGAATAAATCTTGCTCAACTTATACAGATAAATATATTGCCTTGAAAATACAAGAATAGTCACCGAAAGAGTTCTGGAGTGATTGGGCAAGGAGAAAAAGATAAATCTGTTTTTTACCAAGTTTTTGTAAGTCAGAGATAGCTTAAGAGAAAAAGTCTCCCTAAAACTGGAAGAGTAAACATTAGACAATCAGTCATGTTTCCAAAAGTAAAAAAAAAAAAAACCATAGTTCTCTTCAACTTATTCAGCCTCCGATGTTCTGTTTGAATGCAGTTTTATTAGTTTCAGAAATTCTTACTCAGTTTAGTTTTGTGATCTTAAAGTTACTAGAGACCTGTATTTATCATTACAATGAACTTGACAAGAAAACTATATGATGCACAGCATTTCAATAATTAGAATTACAAGTGATGACTTTATACCAGGACATATCAAGCCCTTAGGAATTTTATGTAATTTTTGGAATAGTTACAGCGTTCATCCATACAATGGATTAAGGTTTATCATTACTTACTTGACAATGCTTCTCACGTAATTTTATATATCAAATAAACAATTTTCTTAAGTAATCAAAAACCTAATAAAAATAGACCAGTCATCTTTTTAACAAAAATCAATTCCAATTTTATACTTATATACTTCTGATATTAAAAATAATTTATTGCAACAGGGTGATTTTTTTTTTAATTTTATGCATTCCCTCTTTTTTCCTCCATTATCTCCCGGGTCGATATATACTGATTGAGACGTGGACATAGAGGGCGCTGCGTGGATTTCAGTTCTTACAGTGGGCAGATGTTATAATGTGCTGATCAGAATCTCCTTTAGGAAGGAAGGACTCTCTGCTGTAGGAAAGCTGTCAACAGCCCGGAACTCCCAGAAGCTATCAAGGATTGCCTTGAACGCAGACAGCTGCCTTGCCAAGTTTATGCCTTCTTCTCAGGTGGTCACATCTAATGACTGTTCAATATGATGGTATAAAAGTCCAGCCCTTTTGCCCCAATTTGGATGATTCTGAAGGATAATCCAACTTCTGTAACTCCTTTGAGAATCATTTAAGGGATCTGTTGATATTATATCACAGCTCAACTTTTGCCTGATCTTACTCTCCCACTTTCCTTTCTTTTTGCCAGGTGCTGATCACCTTCTAATAAGCCTTTTTTTCCCCCACACACTTCTCTCAATAATGTTATTGTCATCCGTGCATAAAATTCCTTACCAAAGATTCCTTTTCACAAACCTTCTACTAGTTTCTTCTTTACATTCAGATTCTGTCTGAAAACTTCCCTCTTTGAATAAGTCTGTTTCCTTGCATACAGAGTTGTGTCCAGTAGTCTTAATTACATTTATTAGAATTCTAAGGCTTTCTTCCAAAACAAAACAAGTGAACAAACAAAATAGAATCAAATACAAAGAAAAAACTAGTAGAAACTACTAGAAAAAACTAGTAGAAAGACATATGATATGCTCTCTCTTTTCTAACAAATTTTGCAACAGAGATAATATAAACCTACCTTTTAGTAAACACAGGCAGGACAGAAGTTCTACTGCAGGTAACTCTAAAGACATGTACATTTTAATAAGACCAACAACCTTTAATTAACTTTAATATCAAATATTTTCCCAGATCAAATGAACTTGAAAAAAAAAAGGGTTAGTTTCCATATTTCTCAGTTTCAGAATGGTCAATTCCCACAAGCATTTGCCTTTAAACCAACCAGAGTTCTTCTTACCAATTTTAGCAACACCATGCAAGGGCAGAGAAAATTTCTTCCATTTAAAACGTATATAGACATAAATAATTAACAAACAGACCTTCATGGACAGATACACAAATAGTATGTAAACAATCTTAAAATGGTATTATAGTTTATGGATCCATTAGTCATTTTTCTCTGGAGCCTAATGACTATTGTGACCAACCAAAGTTAGCAAAAGTACATTTTTTTTTCCCTTTTCATAAGTTCGTAACTAACCATTGCCCAGTTTTGGAGAATATAGCCTGAACGGCTGCATTCAGGAACTGAATATCATCGTTTCCCGTTTTCCAGTTAGAGTGCAAACCAGCTTTATCCAAAATACCAAAAACTGAAGCAACAAGCAGACCCAATGAAGCTCAGAGTGATGTTAGCTCCTCTCCAAAAGTCAGGGCTTTACTGACCGCAACAAATAGGTTCCTATGCCACTGCTTTCCCAATCAAGGGAAGAAGATGACCAAGAGATCCAAACAAATCAAGAAGAAGAAAACAAACAAACAAACAAAACCCCTCACATGCCCTCATACACAACGTACTCACTAGGGGACATCTGTCCAAAACAAAACCAAAAACCATTTCCTTGCTGCAAGAGTTAAATTAAGTGCTGAAGGTCCCCAGTGCTCAGCTGGTGGAGGGCCCGAGGGAGAGTCCTTAGCAAAAAGAGCCAGGACAGCTGCTTAGACTCATCACACGATTCTATTACTGGGGCTGACAGACCACAAGCAAAGACGTCTTGCCTGGCTTGCCAAATCTGAAGGCGAACCCCAGCTCATCTGCCTAACAGGCACCAAAGCCAATCATGAGACCTAGAGTATGCATCAAAGAAAGAGTTTGAGAGGCAGCTGAGTGAGGAAAAGGGAGAGCAAGCCTCAAATCTGTCTCCCCAAAATAGGAGAGTTAGGGAAACTAAAGGCAAACCTAAAGTGGGTTAAAAAGTTGCAGCTGGACTTACTAATTCCATTAACTGTTTGGTTGGTTTTAACTTCAAGTTAAATTCATATTCTCACAAAGGCAGGATTTCCTTCTTTTATGGCTGAATAATATTCCATTGTGTATATATATACTGTATCTTTATCCATTCAACCATTTGATGTCAGTGAGGTTGCTTCCACGGGTTCGCTAGTGTAAACAACGCTGCAGTGAACATGGAGATTCATATATCCGGTCAAGTTCGTGTTTTGGTATTCTTCACCGAAATACCCAGAAATGATTTCACTGGATTGTTTGGTAGTTCGTTCTTTCCTTTTTCTATCTATCTAGCTATCATCTATTATTTATTTATTTTTTATTTATTTATTTATTTACGGATTTATGAATGAAACTCCATGCTATTTTCCATAGTGACTATACTGATCTACATTCCCACCACCAGTGCAAAAGTATTCTTTTTTTCTCCACATCTTTAACAACACTTGTTATTTCTGGTGTTTTTTATAACAGCCCTTCTAACAGATGTTGGGTAATGTCTCACTCTGTGTGTGTGCGTATGTGTGTGTGTGTGTTTTAATACAGTTGACACACAATGTTGCATTAGTTTTAGTCATACACCCTAGTGATTCCACATCTCTATACTATCCTATGTTATGTTCTATGTTACACTGTGCTCACAAGTATAGCTACCATCTGTTACCATACAGTGTTACCACTATATCACTGACTGTATTTCCTATATATCAATGACTTCTCCATTCTGTAACTAGAAGCCTCTATCTCCCACTCCCCTTCCATTTGGCAACCATCAGTTTTCTCTGTACATACAGAGCTGATACTGCTTTTTGTTTATTTGTTTTTTAGATTCCAAATATTAGTGAAATCCTATGGTATTTATTTATCTCACCTGGCTTACCTCACTTAGCATAACACTCTCTAGGTTCATCCTTTTTGTCACAAATGGTAAGATCTCATTATTTTATGGTGGTATAATACTTCATTGCATATATACCACTTCTTCCTTGTCTGTTCATCGACTGATGGATACTTAGTTTGTTTCCATATCTTCTCTATTGTGAATAATGCTGTAATCAACCTAAGTGTGCATATATCATCTAAAATTAGTGTTTCTGGGGGCACCTGGGTGGCTCAGTCAGTTAAGCATCTGCCTTTCGGCTCAGGTCATGATCTCAGGGTCCTGGGGTGGAGTCCCATGCCATGTTCCCTGCTCAGTGGGGACTCTGTCTCTCTCTCTCTCCTTTGGCCCCTCCCCCACCCACTCATGCTTGCTTGTGCTTGCCCTCTCTCAAATAAATAAAATAGCTTCAAAATAATAAAAAAACAATAAAATTAGTGTTTTTGTTTTCTTTGGGTAAATACCTAGTAAATATCTAGTAGTAGAGTGATTACATCATATGATGTTTCTATTTTTAGTTTTTAAGAAACCTCCATACTGTTTTCCACAGTGGCTGCACCAATTTGTGTCCTCACCAACAGTGAATAAGGTTTCCTTTTTCTCCATACCCTCACCAACACTTGCTATTTCTTGTCTTTTTTTTTATTTTAGCTGTTCTGACAACTATAAAGTGACATCTCAATGTGATTTTCATTCCCCTATGATTAGTGATTTTGAGCATCTTTTCATGTGTCTGTTGGCCATCCGTGTGTTTACTTTGAACAAATGTCTATTGAGGGTCTCTGCCCACTTGTTAATTGGATATTTACATTTTATTGCTATATGGTTCTTTTTATGTTTTGGATATTAATTCCTTGTGAGATCATCTGAAAATATATTCTCCCATTAAATAGGTTACTTTTTCATTCTGTTGGTGCTTTCCTTTGCTGTGCAGAAGCATTTTAGTTTGATGTAGTTTAATATATTTGTTTTTGTTGCATTTGCTTTTGGTATCAAATCCAAAAAAAATTATTGCCAAGACTGATGTCAAGGAGCATACTCACTATATCGTCCCCAAGGAGTTTTATACTCTCAGGTCTTAAGTTCAAGTCTTTAATCTATTTTCAGTAAATTTCTGTATGTGTATGTGTAAAATACTGGTCCAGTTTCATCCTTTTCCATGTGACTGTCCAGGTTTCTCAGTACTATTATTGAAAATACTGGCCTTTCTTTCCCCTTGTATATTTTTGGCTCCTTTGTCATAAACCAATTGGCCATATATGTGTGGGTTTATATATAGGCTCTCTATTCTTTTCTGTTGATTTGTGTCTGTTTTTTATGCCAGTTGCATATTTTTTATTACTGTTTACTACAGCTTGATATCAGGGGGTGTAATGACTCTAGCTTTGGCTATTGGAGGTCTTTTGTGGTTTCATAGAAATTTTAAGGTTATTTCTTTTTTTGAAAAAAAAAGTCATAGTATTTTGATAGGGATTACATTGACTCTGTAGATTAATTTGGGTCATATGAACATTTTAACAATATTTTTCCAGTCCATGAGCATGGATTATCTTCCCATTTATTTTTCTTCAAGTGTTTTCATTATTTTTATAGTTTTTCAGAGTATAGGTCTTTACCTCCTTGGTTAAAATTATTCCTGGCTAACTTTTTCTTTTCAATGCCATCATAAATGGGACTTTAAAAAAAATTTCTCTTTCTGATAGTTTATTCATGTATAAAAATGCGACTGATTTGTAAATATTGATTTTGTGTCCTGCAATCTCACTGAAGAGTTCTAACAGCTTTTTGCCGGGGGGGGGGGGGGGTGGTAGTTATAACAATTTTTTTCTGATGGAGTCTTTAGTTTTTCTATGTATGTTACTATGTCATCTGCAAATAGTGACAGTTTCACTTCTTTTCCAGTTGGATGCCTTTTGCTTATCCTTCCTTCCTCATTGCTGTGTCTAGGATTTCTAGTACTATTCCACTGAATAAAATGGGTGTGAATGGGCATCATTGTCTTATTTATCTTATAGGAAGATTTTCAGTTTTTTACAGAGTATGATAATAGCTGTAGGCTTGTTATTACATTGAGATACCTTCCCTCTTTACTGACTTTGGTGAAAACTTTTATAATAAATTTTGAATTTTGTCAACAGCTTCTTCTGTGTCTACGGAGATGATCATAATTTTATCCTTCACTTTGTTCTTGTGGTATATCACATATTGATTTACAGATGTTGAACCATCCTTTCTTCCATGGAATAAATCCCTCTTGATCATGGCGTATGATCATTTTAGTGTATTTTTGAATTTGGTTTGTTGAGGGTTTTTGTATCCATGTTCATCAGAGCTATTGGCCTGCGATTTATTTTCTTGTGCTGTCCTTGTATGATTTTGGTATTGATGTAATGCTGACCCTTTAAATGAGTTTAGGAGTGTTCTATCCTTTCCTATTTTCTTTTTTGAAGAGTTTGAGAAATACCTATATTAATTTTTCTTTAAATGTTCCACAAAATTCACTAGTGAAACCATTTGGTCCAATGCTTTTCATTGTTAATCAGTTGACACTGACACAGTGTCCTCATGAGTTCTGTTCAGGTTTTCTATTTGTTCATAATTCAGTTTTGGTGGGTTGCATGTTTCTAGAAATTCATCCATTTCTTCTAGACTGTCCAATTTGTTGGAGTATAGTTATTCATGGTAGTCACTTATGATCTTTTTCATTTGAATGGGCCCTGTTTTATTTCTGATTTTTTGAGTCCTCTTTTTCTAGGCAAGCTTTAATAAACTTGACAATTTTTTCTTTTCAAAGAGCCAGCTCTTAGTTTCATTGACCTTTTCTGTTGTCTTTTTAGTATCTTCTCATTTATGTCCACTCTAATCTTAATTTACTTCTGTCTAATAACTTTTGGCTTAGTTCAGTCTTCTTTTTCAAGTTTCTTGTGGTATAAATTTAGGTTGTTTATTTGAGGTCTTTCTTCCTTTTTTTTTTTTTTTTTTAAGATTTATATGAGAAAGAGAGTAAGCAAGCAAGTGGGGGGAAAGTGGGGCAGAGAGGGAGAATCTCCAGCAGTCTGATTGTGAAGCCCAACCCAGTGTTTGATCCTACAATCCTGGTATCATGATTTGAGCTAAAATGGAGTCTGATGCTTAACTGACTGAGCCACCCAGGTGCCCCAAGATCATTCTGATTTCTTAACGGAGCCATTTCTTGCCATGAACTTCCCTCTTAGAACTGCTTTTGCAACATCTCATGAGTTGTGGTATGTTACTTCATTTTCATTTGTTTCAATGTTGTTTTTTTTTAATTATATTTTTCTTCTTTGGTCCTGAGATTAGTGAGGAGTATGTTGTTCAATCTCCATATATTGTGAAATTTCCAGTTTTCTTCTTGTATTTGATTTCTAGTTTCATAATATGGGGTTGGTGCTTAATATTTTTTAAATTTTCTTAAATTTATTAAGACTTGTTTTGTGGCCTGACATGTTATCTATCCTAGAGAATGTTCCATGTGTGCTTGAGAAGAATATGTATTCTGTTGTTTTTAGATGGCATGTTATGTATCTGTTAAGCCCATCTGCACTAATGTGTCATTTAAGACCAGTTTTTTTAAAGTTATTGTCTGTGTGGATAATCTATCTGTTGGTGAAAGTGGGTATTAAAATTTCATACTTTTATTATATTTCTATTTGTCCCTTTAGTTCTGTGCTTATTTTCTTTATATTTTTCAGTGCTCTTATATTTGGGAGTAGACATATTTGCAAATGTTCATTCTCTTGTTTATTCCCTTGATAAATACGTAATTCACTTATTGTCCCTTTTTACATTCTTTGTCAATAAAGCCTATTTTGTTTGACATCATTATAGCTCTCTCATCTTCCTCTTCTTTCCTGTTTTCATAGAACAATTTTTTCTGTCCCTTCACTTTGAGTCTTTGTGTGTCCTTACATATGAAGTGAGTCTTATAGACCTCATATTGATGGGTCTTTCTTGTATTCATTCCACCATTCTGTGTCTTCTTATTGGAGAAATTAGTCCATTTACATTTAAAGTAATTGATAGGTATGCGTATATTGCCATGTGCTTATTGTTTTCTGGCACTTTTGTAATGCTTTTTGTGATTTTTATGATTTTCTATAGTAGTGTGATTATGTTCCTTTCCCTTATCATTTGTGTATTTACAATAGGTTTTGTTCTTGTGATTTATATACATAAAATTATTTTAAGTTATATCAACTTAAGTTTCAATGCATTCTTCTTTTAATTATGTATTTATTTATTTGAGACACAGAGAGCAAGAGCATGATTGGGGGGTAGGGAGAGAGGGAGAAGCAGATTCCCCAATGAGTACAGAGCCTGAGGTGGGGCTTGATGCAGGGTTTGATCCCAGGTCCCTGGGATCATGATCTGAACCAAAGGCAGATGCTTAAATGACTGAGCCCTCTAGGCACCCCAAGTTTCAATGCATTCTAAAGCTCTATATTTTTACTCCCTCTCCCCACATTTTTTTTTTAAGATTTTATTTATTTACTTGACAGAAATCACAAGTAGGCAGAGAGGCAGGCAGAGAGAGAGGAAGGGAAGCAGGCTCCCTGCTAAGCAGAGAGCCCGATGCGGGGCTCGATCCCAGGACCCTGGGACCATGACCTGAGCCGAAGGCAGAGGCTTTAACCACTGAGCCACCCAGGCACCCACCACATTTTGTTTTTATTTCACAACTTATATCTGAATATCTTGTGTCCTTTAGTAGTTCTTTATAGTTACAATTATTTTTACTACTTTAGTCTCTTAACTTTTGTCTTCATAATAGCTTTTATAAATGATTTCCTGATTACCTTTACAATATTAGATTATTCTTTTAATATATATTTACCTTTTACAGCATGGTTTACATTTTCATATGTTTTCCTGTAAATAATTAGCATCTTTATACTCCAGCTTAGAGAAGTTCCCTCAAACAGTTCCTGTAATGTTGGTCTAGTATTGATGACCACCTTTCAAGGTAAAGAGAGACAGAATGCAAGTAGGGGGAGGAGCAGAGGGAGAGGAAGAGTGAGAGAAGGAGACTCCCTGTTGAGCACAGAGCTTGATGTAGGGCTTGGTCCCAGAACCCCAAGAATATGACCTGAGCTGAAATCAAGAGTCAAACACTTAACTGACTTTGTCACCCAGATGCCCCCTCTTTTAGTGTTTTATTGTCTAGAAAAATATTTTATTTCTCCTTTCAGGCTGAAGGAAAACTATTCTGGGTAGATATTCTTGTTTGGCAGTTTTTCTTTTCAGCACTTTTAATATAATGTTCCAGTCCCTTCTGGCCTGTGAGGTTTCTACTGAAAAATCTCTTTGTTGTCTTACAGGGATTACCTTGAACATAACAATTGCTTTTCTCTTGTGCTTTTAAGATTCTTGTCTCTTTAATTTTGACATTTGAATTAGAGTCCTATTGTGGGCCTCTTCAGTTCATCTTAATTTTTTATTAAGTTTTTATTTTATTAATTTCAGACATACAATATAGTGGTTCAACAATCCCATGCATCGCCTAATGCTTATCATGGTAAATACCCTCCTTAATCCCTGTCACTTATTTCATTTTTTTTAACTTCAATTTCTTTTTATTATCTTTTTAGTTCACTTCATACAATAATTTGTATCTGTGAAAGAATTCAAATTCGTCGAATGAAAGGCACTGCTTATGATTCACAAAGTAACTAAATAAGTTGAAGAGAAAGCATTTAGTGAATTAAATAATACAGGGTTTTTTGGATCTGTAATCTATATACATCTGATTAAAAAAATAAACAGTTTGTATTAGGTCACGACACAGATTTATACAATAATCAGATGTGTAAAAACATAAGCATGTCAGGTTTTATGGGGACCCCCCCCCACCGCCGCAACAGAGGTATCTTTTCCTAATTCCTAAGAGAACCAAACAGTTTTAGAAACTAAAGCTATTATGTTTACAGATGTGCAAAACACCAAAACACTTTAAGCAAAAACTCTTTATTTTTAAGAAAAACCCACCCCTCTGGTAACCATCAGTTAATTCTCTATGTTTAAGAGTCTTCCTTTGTTTGCCTTTCTCTTTTTCCTTTGCTCTTTTGTTTTATAAATTCCACATATCAGTGAAATCATATGATATTTGTCTTTCTCTGCATATTTTCCTTAACACATACCATTTAGCTCCAACCATATCATTGCAAATGGCAAGATTTCATTCTTTTCTATGGCTGAGTAATATTCCATTATACACACACACACACACACACACATATGCAGCACTATATGGAAGTAGCACTTGGGCTGCTTCCATAATTTGCTGTTGTGGATAATATTGTATAAACATAGGGGCCTATGTGTCCCTTTGAATTTGTGTTTTTGTATTTTGGGGGTATATACCCAGTAGTGCAATTACTGGATCATAGTGTAGTTACATTTTTAACTTTTTTAGGAAAACTCTGAATTTTTTTCCAGAGTAAATGCACCAGTTTGCATTCCCACCAATAGGGCAAAAGGGTTCCTTTCTCTCCACATCCTTGCTAATACTTGTTGTTTCCTGGGTTGTTGATTTTAGCTATTCTGACAGATGTGAGGGGATACTTTATTGTAGTTTTGATTTGCATTTCTCTGATGGTGAGTGATATTGAGCATTTTTTTCCTGTGTGTAGGGGGCATTTGAATGTCTTCTTTGGAGAAATGTCTTTTCATGTCTACTGCCCATTTTTTAAATTATTGGTTTTGGGGGTGTTGAGTTGTAGAAGTTCTTTATGTATTTTGGAAAATAACCCTCTATAGAATACATCATTTGCAAATATCTTCTCCCATTCAGTAGGTTGCCTTGTAGTTTCATTGATTGTTTGCTTTGCTGTGCACCATCCTTTTATTTTGACATAGTCCCAATGGTTTATTTTTGCTTTTATTTCCCTTGCCTCAGGAGACATACCTAGAAAAAGGGTCATCTTAATTTTGAACTCATTCATCTTCTTGGATTTGTATGTCTCTTTTCCTTCCAAGTCAGGAAAGTTTCAGCCATTATTTCTTCAAATAATTTTTATGGTCTTTTCTGTCTTCTTTTATCCAAAAATCTGAAAGTAAGTATATTTTATATTGTCACCTAAGTGCTTTAAATTACCATTATTCTTATTAATTCTTTTTTTTCCCCTTCTCTGATTGGAAGAGTTCTACCACCTTGTCATCAAGTTCACTGCTTGTTTCTTCCACTTAATCTAGTCTGTTGCTGAACTCTCTATTTTCCAGTTCCATTATTGTGTTCTTTAGGTCAATGACTTCTATGTGGAACTTTATTACAGCTTCTATTTCTACATTGAAATTCTCTCTCGGTGCATGAGGTCAGGGAGCATTTTTTTTCTAGGTTTAATGAGATATAATTGACATGCATCACTGTACAGTTTAAGGTGTACAGGAAAATGGTTTGACATATATTGTTTAAAAATATTGCTATAAGTTAATTTTTGTGAGAATGTAAGACAGGGGTTCAGTTTCATTCTTTTACATGTGAATATACAATTTTCCCAGAACTATACATTGAAGAGATTGAGTAGTCTTGGATTCCTTGTCAAATATTAATCAGAAATGCTTGTGTTTATTCCTGGGCTTTTAGATTCTGTTCCACTGATCTATTAGTCTGTTTTTATAGCAGAACCATACTATTTTGATTACTATTGTGGTATAGCTTGAAATCAGAAAGTGTACTGCTTTTTGCTTTATTCTTCTTTCTTAGGATTGTTTTGTATATTCTGGATGTTTTGTTGTTTCATAGATATTTTAGAGTTGTTTTTTATACTACCATTTTTTTTATAGTTCTTGGAATCTTGATAGGTAATGCATTGAATCTGTATATGGCTTTTGATAGTATTGCCATTTTAACAACTTTAATTTTCCAATCCAGAAACATGGACTACTTTTCCATTTTACTTATATCTTTTTTTGTAAGTATCTTGCAGCTTTTTGACAATCTTTAACGTTCTTGGTTAATACTATTTCCAAGTATTTTATTTTTCTTTCTGTTATAAATGCAATTTTTTAATATCTTTTTTCCACATATTTTATTCTTAGTATATTTCTTTTTCTTTCCTGATTATTCTGGCAAGGACTTACAGTTCTATGTTGAAAGGTGAGAGTGGGCACCTTTGTCTTGCTCCTGCTCATAGAGGAAAATCTTTCAACCTTTCACCATGTAGTATGTTACTAGCTGTGGGCTTATCATATATGCCTTGGTTTTTGAGGTACATTTCTCTATGCCTAATTAAGAATTTTGATCATTAATAGATGTTGAATTTTGTCAAGTGCTTTTTCTGCATCTATTGAGATGATTATATATTTTCCTCTTATTCTTTTAATGCAGTGTATCACATTGATTGATTTTTGTATGTTGAACCATCCTTACATCCTACATAGAAATCCCGGTTGATCTGGTGAGATTTCCTTTTAATGTACTGCTAAATTCAGTTTGTTGATTTTTATTGAGAATTTTTGTATTTATGTTCATCAGGATTATTGGTTAGTAATGTTACTTTCTGATAGTTCTTTTCTAGCTTTGATATCAGAGTGCTATTGGCCTCCTAAAATTATTTTGGCAGTGTTTCCCCTTTCATTTTTTGAAAGGGCTTAAGAAGTATTGGCCTTATACTTCTTTAAGTGGTTGTTAAACTCAATAGTGACTACATCTGGTCCTGGGCTTTTCTGTGTTAGGACACTTTTCATTATTGATTCAATCTCCTTCCCAGTAGTTGGTCTTTTCAGACTTTCTACTTCGTCTTCATTCAGTCTTGGTAGTTTGTATGTTTCTAAGAACTTTCCCTTTTATTTCTGGGGTATCCAACTTGTTGACATTGTTGAAATCAGAAATGAATGAAGACCAACCTTGAAAATTCCCTGACCATACAAAAATCACTTTTGTCATATAAACAAAACTTAATTTAGCTTATTTTGCAAAGCTGACTTGACTTGGAGCATTTCTTGCTTGTGTTTCTGGAAATGATAAGCAAAATGTAAACACTTTCCAAAGGCCGATATGAGTTAACCACCGAAAATTGAAATATTGTTACCAATCGCTATGAAGAACAAAAGGTGACTGATTTCTCTTTATATAATCTGCCTAATATCAGTATACCAATGAGCCTCATTGCATCTTTTGGTTTGAGTGCTACCACTTTGCAAACTGTCTTTCTGGTGTATGCACAATAAATTTTTACTGACTACTACATCAATGATTTGGTTTTATTTTGGCTATTTTGAACCTTTGACAGCATATAGATGTTCAGAGTGGCTTTTTAGATTTCTTTTTTTATTTCACTTATTTCTGCTCTGATTTTTTTTTTTTAAGATTTTATTTATTTATTTGACAGATGGAGATCACAGAGAGGCAGGCAGAGAGAGAGGAGGAAGCAGGCTCCCTGCTGAGCAGAGAGCCTGATGTGGGGCTCGATCCCAGGACCCTGGGACCATGACCTGAGCCGAAGGCAGAGGCTTTAACCCACTGAGCCACCCAGGCACCACTCTGCTCTGATCTTTATTTCCTTTCTTCTCTCTTTAGTCTCAGTTCTTTCTTTTTTCTAGTTCCTTAAGGGGCAGAGTTAGTTTGTTAGATTGTTTATTCGGGATTTTTCTTCTTAATGTAGGTTTTTATTGCTATGAACACTGCCCCCCTCCCCAAAACTGCTTTTGCTGTATCCCATAAGTTTTGGTATGTCATGTTTCCATTTTTGTTTGTCTCAACATACTTTTTAATTGTTCATCAATTTCTTCTCCGATTTATTGATCAGAAAAGCACTGTTTAATTTCCATGTTTTTCTTTTCCAGTTTTCTGCTCATTATTGATTTCTAGTTTCATACCCTTGTGGTCAGAAAAGATACTTGGCACAATTTCAGTCTTTTTCAATTTGTAAAGCTTATTTTGAGGCTTAACACAGGTTCTGTTCTATAAAATGTTCCACATGCAGTTGAGAAGAGTATGTAGTTTGCTATTGTCAGATCATTTGTTGCATGTCTCTTAGTCATTTTGTCTATAGCATTGTTCAAAGCCACTGTTTCCTTACTGAATATTTGCCTAGATCATCCATCAATTGTTGAGAATGGAATAGTAAAGTCTCCAACTATTATTCCTATTTATTTCTCTTTTAGTTCTATTAGATTTGCTCTATCTATTTAGATGCTCCATTGATGAGAACATTCCTATTTATGGTTGTTACAGCTCCTTGATGTATTGATACCTTTATCATTGTACAATGACTTTCTTTGTCTCTTTTTATCTTTATAGCTACCATCCTCTTTTTATGGTTACCATTTGCTCCATATAGCTTTCACCTCCCCTCACTGTAGGTCTGTGTGTCTTTAAGGTTAAAATGGACCTCTTTCAGGGAGAATATCCCTTGATCTTCTAGTCCAGTCAGCTCTTTGTCTTTCAACTGGGGATAGTGTTGAAATAATTATGATAAACAAGGACTTAATTTTGCTATTTTGTTAGTTGTTCTTTGGTTATTTTGTAGATCCATTGTTCCTTTTTTTCCCTTACTCCTGCTGTCTTTTTGTATGTTGATGTCTTGTGATATGGCATGTTTTTACTTCTTTATCTTGTTCTTTTGTGTCAATATAGGGCTTTCCCTTGTGACTACATGAGGACTACATAAAATGTCTTAAAATGACAACACTATTTTAAACTAGTAACAAATGAACTTTAAAGGAATTTGTCTTTACACTTTTCCTCCTCACACTTTGAGTTATCATTGTTACAGTTTACATATTTTCATATGTGACAGTCACAAAAGCTAGGGCATCCGACATGTACAAAAGCTTCTTTCAGGGAGATACTGGCGATTTGGAGAAGGGCAGAGAGAGAATATGAAGATGATCCCCATCAAACTCTTCACTCTTTGGAAAAAGAAATTATAGTTAGTCTTTTAGATGTGTGTGTAATTAGTACACTGCCTTTCAGGCCATGGCTATAATGATAAGTAGGCCCCTTCACAAAAAGACCAGGGGTGTGTTTCAGCCTGCTACCTCCCTACAGTGCCCTGGGTAGTAACTGGCTAAGAACTATTTCTCTGTTAGTTATAGTCTTGTGAAAACCACAAACATTGGCCCAAATAACCACTAAAGCCAGGTGATTAAGAGGCATTCTGTGGGCAGCAGCCACAAAACACAAGGCACCAGACATGCACTGCAACTCTTTCATAGAGAAATTTTCAATGTGGAGCACGGAAGGAGAGTGCAAAGGTGGCACCTGCAGGCCTCCATTGGAGAGGATTTCAGGTGGACCCCAAATGTTTGTTAAATTAGATGCCTGCCCCTCAGACCAAGGCTTTAAGATAAGTAAATAGGCCTCTTTCACAGAAAGATTGGATGCTCTTCAGGAAACGTTTTCTCAGGTCACTGGAGTCATGTGGGTCTCATGGTCAGAAACTGTTGGCTTCCAAAGCTAGGTGTTTGGGGAGCAGGGATCATCTCTCAGGCTCAGATCTTAAAACTTGGGATGCAAGATGTGGGATTCAAACTTTTTCCTTCTCAGGGCAAGGCTTGGTGTCGTGAGTTTCCTTCGATTGCAGATCACTGTGCTGGGTGTGGGGTTTATAGTGAGAATGTGCCTTAACCTCTCAACTATTTTGATGTGGCAATTTCTTAATCATCTGATACTTAGGAGTGACTCAGCTAGCCTTGGGGTTTCTTTCAAAGGAAATTGTTTAGCATATAGCTATAGATTTGGAGTGTCCATTGGAAGGAAGGAGTTCTGGATTCCCCCACGACAACATCTTCAACTGGAATTCCCCATGAGGCTATTGATAACCACACTTTGTCTCCTGAACAAGACTCTATAAAATGGGCTGGTATGAGAGCAGCCACACACAGCCAGGCCTGTGGAGACTGCTGCTGAGTATTGGTCTCCTTGCTCTTGTGGACCCCACAAGCATGCTTCATCAGGGCTGTCTGTTCCCATGCTCTTGATGTACCTGTTAATTCCCCAAATCAAGGTTTCCTTACCTATTAAGGAGTGGTACTGCAGGGAGTTGGTTTTCAGATCTTGAAGTTTGTTATAAAACACTCATAGCATTTTGGTCACAAGAAAAGTGGTTTCAAGAGAGCCTGTCTAGGGGTGCCTGGGTGGCTCAGTGGGTTAAGACCTCTGCCTTTGGCTCAGGTTGTGGTCCCAGGATCCTGGGATTGAGCCCCACATTGGGCTCTCTGCTCAGCGGGGAGTCTGCTTCCTCCTCTCTCTCTTCTTGCCTCTCTGCCTACTTGTGATCTCTGTCAAATAAATAAATAAAAATCTTAAAAAAAAAAAAAAAGAGAGAGAACCTATCTATTTCAAGTAATTTGTAATCCACAAGAAAGATTTTTTTTCTTTTACCATATCCATTCAGTGTAATAAGTTCTGATAAAAGACCCCCTGCCTTAGAGTCATACATGTTTGAAGACTTATGTAATAAAAACTCTGGGGAAAATTTGAATAAGTTTGGAGTGAGATCAGGGGAAAATGACAATCCAGCTTTTCATGCCCCAAACTAGGGAGGGAAGAGAGAAAAACTGTTTGCTGGTGCCTAATTTGGACGAGGTTGTTACTTGCTATACATCACCTTACTCACCTAATGACCATCCTTTGTGGTCTCAGTCAGCATTGGCTATTTTCTTCCAGCCTTGGGTGAAGTCAGGGTGTGATGGAAACTATCTGCAATGATCCATGGAATATCATGCCAGGGAAACCATCATGCCCTGCTGGTATGGGATATGTAAAGCTCAGTGTCACAGAGAAGTAGCTTCTCTCCCATTTCCAATACACAAGGAAGGAGTAGAGGCTATAGGTGAGAAGTGAGACACACTGGAGAAGCCCATGCTCTTTCTTGAGCCCTACTATGGAATGCAAATGTGGAGTGGCAACCAAGGCAATTCAGACTGCTGTCCTCTGGGATGATGTATTATTCCCAAGCTCATCTCCCAGGGAGCTACCTCTGAAGTTTCAGATCTCCTCCCTCTACCTGCTTCTGGGTTCTCTCCTTCCCCAGAATTCCTGCACCAGGATGTCACTCCACTCACCCCAATGGCCTCCCTTTCCTTCTGGTCCCTTTGAGCCTCTGTAGTCCATCATCATGTCCTTCCTCTGCACATATTCACAACTCCTGCACCTCCTCTCCCTCTGTTCTACTCAACCTGGCAATACCCAGCCATCTGTCTTCCCTATACCTGCACCAAAACTGTTTAACTTCACTAGAGAAAGTGGGTTATGTTTTCATCATAAACCCATACTTGTTCATCTGTCCTCTTGTCTCCAGTTTTCCACACGTCTCCTTCACACAAGCCTTCAATTGAAGACCTCTCCTCACATTTCTCTAAAAAAACCAAGGGTAATGGAATCTATTTGCCACCAACCCACACAGTTGATTCCTCAAGACCCCATACTTTCATCCTTCTGTTTTGTGAAAGGGGATGCAGAGATTGCGTCATAGGCAGGAGGCTGTTCCTTCTGCTTCCCCCTACTGTATACATTGCCACTCTCTCTCTTTTCCGGGAATTATTTCTAGCCACATACAAATAATGTTTAGTATCTTGCATCTAAAAGAAAACACCTCCCCACCCAAAAAAAAATCAACACTTTCCTTGACTGCACATCTTTCTCCTGCTATTGACCCATCTTTCTTCGAGCAGGACCTCTCAAGAGTTAACGCATTTACCTCCACTTCATTTCCCATCCATTATGTTTGCTGTTTACATTTGGTGCATGTATTGAAATTTAATATTTTTACTAAATAAAAATAAAACATTGAAATTGGTGGCATATAGCAAAAGCAGTGCTTAGTGGGAACATAAATAGCATTCATTGCTGTATTAGAAAAGAAGAAAATGTTTCAAATCAGTATGATTTTAGATTCATATGATTTAAAATTCTAGAAGACCAATTTAGAGTTCCCTCTAAATCTATACTCCAGGTTTCCTCCCGAGGTGCAATGAATGCAAATGATTTCTTGCATTTTTTTTTCTAGAGGTATTTTATGCCTACGTGACCAACTCTATACACATAACAAACATTCACACTTTTTATCTTTTAGTAGTTTGGAGGGGATATAATTAACATACAGCACTGAGGGAAAAGGTGTACATCATAAAAACATAAATATATTGTAAAATGACCAGCATTTTAAGCTTAGATAATATCCATCATCATGTATAAACACAAAAGGAAAAGAAAAAATATTTTACTTTGTGGTGAGAATCTCTTAGAAATTTTCAAATATATCCTACGGAAGTGTTAACTCTTGTCATCATGTTGTACATATATTCCCAGTACTTATTTATCCTGTAACTGAAAAATTCTACTTTTTGACCTCTTCATCCAATTCCCTCACCCCCAACACCCACTTTTGGCAACCACCAATCAGATCTCTTTTTCCTTTCTTTTTGGAAAATATTTTATATTAAATATTCATTATTAAATTTGAGATTCTTGCAGTTAGGATGGCATGATATATTTTTTACATTTCTAAAATTTATTATTAAAGTATGTAATTGAAGATGTTATATTGGTTTCTGGTATACAACATAATGTTTCCACAATCCTATTCATTACTTAATGCTCACCACTAAAAGCGTAGTAGCCATCTGTTGCCATACATTATTACAGTATTATGAAATATTTTCCACATTAATAACATGCACAGTATTTGATGGTATAAATGTTCTTGTGCTGAGCAAAGTTAAATCTTTTTTTAAAAAATTATTTCCAGTATAATTAACATACAGTGTTATATTAGTTTCAGATGTACAATATCCTGATTCAATTATTTTATGCATTACTCAGTGCTTATCATAATAAGTGTACTCTTTTTTTAAATTTTTTATTTCTTTTCAGCGTAACAGTATTCATTGTTTTTGCACCCCCTTCACCTAATTCACGCATTTCCCCAACACCTCTCCTTTGGTAACCTCCAGTTTCTTTTCTATATTTAAGAGTCTGGGGGTTTTTTTTTTTCTTTCTTTTCTTTTCTTTGTTCATTTTTGTTGTTGTTTCTTAAATTCCATATGACTGAAATCATATGCTGTTTCTCCTTTGCTGATTGACTTATTTCAATTATCATTATACTCTCTAGATCCACCAGATGTGCTTATCTATATCTCATCTACCTATCATTATACTCTCTAAATCACCTAGATGATATAGATATTCTCTAGATCCATGTGTATATACATCCATATGTATATACATACATATATATGTATGTATATATGTGTGTATATATGTGTGTATAGATATGTATGTATGTATATACATATGTATGTATATACATACATGTATGTATGTTATGTATATGTACATACATATATACATATGTATGTACATACATATGTATATACATATATACATGTATACACACACATATACACACATATATACATATATACATATATATATATATATATACATACACACACTCTCTCTAGATCCACCCAGATGTGATATATATCTACTTTCTAGATCCACCCCAAAATTATCGATCTATCATCTATCTATCTCACCTATCATCCAATCATCTATCTATCTATCATCTATCTATCATCTGTCTATTATACTCTCTAGGTCCACACAGATGTGAGATATATATATCACATCTTTACCCATTCATCTAACCATGGATACTTGGTTTGCCACTATACTTTGGCTATTTTAACAAATGATGAAATAGGATTCATATATCTTTTTGAATGAGTGTTTGTGTTTTCTTTGGGTAAATACCCAGTAGTGGAATTACTGAATCATATGATAAATCCATTTTTTTAATTTTTTGAGGAACCTCCATACTATTTTCCACAGTGGCTGCACCAGTGTCCATTCTCACCAACAGTGTAAGAGGGTTCCTTTCTCTCTACATCCTTGGCAACACTTGTTGTTTCATGTGTTTTTTTATTTTAGTCATTCTGACAGGTGTGAGATGATATCTCCTTGTGGTTTTGATTTGCATTTCCATGATAATGAGTGATGTTCACCATCTTTTAATGTGTCTGCTGGCCATCTGTATGACTTCTTCTTTTTTTAAAAGATTTTGTTTATTTATTTGATGGAGAGAGAGATAGCAAGAGAGGGAACACAAACAAGGGGAGTGGGAGTGGGAGAAGCAGACTTCCTGCTGAGCACGGAGCCTGATGCTAGGCTCTATCTCAGGAACCTGAGATTATGACCTGAGCTGAAGGCAGAGGTTTAATAGCTGAGCCACCCAGGTGCCCGCAACTGTATGACTTCTTTGAAGAAATGTCTGTTCATGTCTTCTGCCCATTTTTTTAAGTTGAATTGTTGTTGTTGTTCTTGTTGTTGTTGTTGTTTGGTGCTGATTTGTAGAAGTTCCTGATATATTTTGAATACTAAATCCTTATCACATATATCATTTGTAAGTATCTTCTCCCAATTAGTAAATTGTCTTTTAGTTTTGTTGATTGTTTCCTTTGCTGTGCAGAATCTTCTTATTTTGATGTAGTTGCAATATTTCATTTTTGCTTTGGTTTTCCTTAACTTAGAGGACATATCTAGAAAAACGGTACTGCCGATGTCAGAGAAATTACTGTCTGTACATTCCTCTAGGATTTTTATAGTCTCCGGTCTCATATTTAGGTCTTTAGTCCATTTTGAGTTCATTTTTGTGTATGTTATGAGAAAGTGTTCCAGTTTCTTTTTTTTTGCATGCAATTATCCAGCTTTCCCAACACCATTTATTGAAGAGACTATTGTTTTGCCATTGCATATTCTTGCCCACTTTGTTGAAGATTAATTGACCATGACATCATAGATTTATTTCTGGGCTTTCCACTCTGTTCCATTGATCTATGTGTCTACTTTTGTGCCAGTACTATACTGATTAATATAGCTTTGTTTTTTGTTTTTTTTTTTTTTAAAGATTTTATTTATTTATTTGACAGACAGAGATCGCAAGTAGGCAGAGAGGCAGGCAGAGAGAGAGAGAGAGGAGGAAGCAGGCTCTCTGCTGAGCAGAGAGCCCGATGCGGGGCTCGATCCCAGTACCCTGGGATCATGACCTGAGCCGAAGGCAGAGGCCTTAACCCACTGAGCCACCCAGGCGCCCCTGATTAATATAGCTTTGTAATACAACTTGAAATCAGGAATTGTGTTATCTCCAGCTTTGCTTTCTTTTTTTTTTTTTCTTTAAAAAAGTTATAGTCAATTAACCAGCATATAGTATCATTAGTTTTTGATGTAGTGGTCAGTGGTTCATTAGTTGTGTATAACACCTAGTGCATTTCTTCAAGATTGCTTTGGATCTTTGGGGTCTTTTTTGGCTCCATACAAATTTTAGAATTGTTCTGGTTCTATGAAAACTGTTACTGGTGTTTTCATAGGGAATGTATTAAGTCTATAGATTGCTTTGGTTAGTATGGAAATTTTAACAATGTTCTTCCAGTCCATGAGCATGGAATGTCTTTCTATTTTCTCCTACAGTCTTCAGTTACTTTTGTCAGTGTTTTATAGTTTTCAGAATAAAGGTGTTTAACCTCCTTGGTTAAATATTTTATTATTTTTGGTGCAATTGTAAAAGGGATGGTTTTCTCAATTTCTCTTTCTGCTGCTTCATTGTTAGTGTATAGAAGCGCAATGAATTTCTGTACATTGACTTTGTATCTTGTGACCTTAATGAATTAGTAGTTTTTTGGTGGAGTTTTAAGTCTTTTAAGACTTTAAAATAGTGAACATTTTACTTCTTCTTGACCAATTTGAATACCTTTTGTTCCTTTTCTTGTCTGGGTGTCGTAGTTAGAACTTCTAGTACTATGTCAAATAAAAGTGGTGAGAGTGGACATCTTTATCTTGTTGCTGATCTTAGAAAGAAAGCTCTCATCTACCCCCATTGAGAATGGCATTAGGTGTGAGTTTTTCATATATGGCCTTTATTATGTTAAGTTTTATTCCCTCTAGACCTACTTTATTGAGGGTTTTTATCATAAATGGATGTTGTACTTTGTCAAATGCTTTTCCTGCATCTATTGAAATGATCATATGGTTTTTATTCTTTCCCTTGTTGATGTGTTGTGTCACATTGATTGATTTGAGAAAATTAACTACTTTGGAATCTCAGGAATAAATCCCACTTGATTGTGGTGAATAATTTTTAAAGTATTCTTGGATTTGGTTGGCTACTATTCTGGTTAAGATTTTTGCATCCGTGTTCATAAGAGATACTGGCCTGTAGTTCTAATTTTTTGCAGTATCTTTTTCTGGTTTTGGTATCAGGGTAACTCTGGACTCAAAGTATGAATTTGGAAGTTTTCCTTCTATTTTTTGGAATAGCTTGAGAAAATAGTATTAAATCTTCTCCATTTTTTTTCTCCAATATTTTATTTAAATTCCAAGTAAACAACATATAGTGTAGCATTAGTTCCAGGAGTAGAATCTGGTGATTCATTGGTTGCATATATCACCTGGTGCTCATGACAAGTGTACTCCTTAATCTATCACCTTTTTTCGCATCTCCCCACCCACCTCTTTTCCAGCAACCCTCAGTTTGTTCTCTATTATAATCTCTTATGGATTGCTTCCCACATTTTTAGCCTTATTTTTCCTTCCCTCTCCCTATGTTCATCTGTTTTGTTTCTTAAATTCCATATATGAAAAAAAAATTCCATATGTGAGTGCTTTTCTCTGAGTTATTTGACTTAGTATAATATATTCTAGTTCCATACATGTCATTGCAAATGGCAAGATGTCATTCTTTTTGATGGCTGAGTAATATTCCAGTGTGTGTGTCTGTGTGTGTGTGTCTGTGTGTGTGCCATGTCTTCTTTATCCTTTCATTAGTCAATGGATATTTGGGCTCTTTCCATAGTTTGGCTATTATTGATAGTGCCGCTATAAATATTGAGGCACAAGTGCCCCTTAAAATCAGTATTTTTGTATCCTTTGGATAAATACACGGTAGTGCAATTGCTGGGCTGTGGGGTAGATCTATTTTAACTTTTTAAGGAATGTCCAAACTGTTTTTCAGAGTGGCTCCACCAGTTTGCATTCCCACAAACAGTGCCAGAGGGTTCCCTTTCCCCACATCTTTCCCAACATCTGTTGTTTCCTGAGTTGTTCATTTTAGCCATTCTGACAGGTGTGAGGTGACATCTCATTGTGGTTTTGATTTTATTTCCTTGATGATGAGTGATGTTGAGCATTTTTTCATGTGTCTATTAGCCATTTTTATGTCTTTGGAGAAATGTCTGTTCATGTCTTCTGCCCATTTCCTTATTGGATTATTTATTTTGTGGATGTTGACTTTGATTAAGTTATTTGTAGATTTTTTGGATACTAGTACTTTATGCAATATGTCATTTGCAAATATTTTCTCCCATTCTATTTGTTGCCTTTTAGTTTTGTTGGTTGTTTCCTTTGCTGTGCAGAAGTTTTTTATTTTGAAGAAGTCCCAATAGTTCATTCTTTGCTTTTGTTTTCCTTGCCTCCAGAGATGGGTCTAGTAAAAAATTGCTATAGCTAGTATCAGAGAGGTTGCTGCCTGTGTTTTCCCCTAGGATTTTGATGGTTTTCTGCCTCACATTCAGATATCTCATCCATTTTTAATTCATTTTTGTGTATGGTGTAAGAAAGTCATTCACTTTCACTCTTCTGAATATGACTGTCCAATTTCCCCAACACCATTTGTTGAAAAGACTATCTTCTTTCCATTGGACATTCTTTCCTGCTTTTTTTTAAAGATTTTATTTATTTATTTGACACAGAGAGAGAGAGAGAGAGAGATCACAAGTAGGCAGAGAGGCACGCAGAGAGAAAGGGGGAAGAGGCTCCCCGCTGAGCAGAGAGCCCAATGCAGGCCTCAATCCCAGGACCCTGGGATCATGACCTGAGCCAAAGGCAGAGGCTTAACCCACTGAGCCACCCAGGTGCCTTTTCCTGCTTTATTAAAGATTAGTTGACAATATGGTTGTTGGTCTAGTTCTGGGTTCTCTGTTCAATTGATCAACATCTCTGGTTTTGTGCCAATACCCTACTGTCTTAATGATTAGTGCTTTCTAATACAGCTTAAAGTACAGAACTGTGATGTCTCCAGCTTTGATTTTCTTTTCTTTTCTTTTTTTTTATTATGTTCAGTTAGCCACTGTATAATACTGTATAATACACAATATAATACATAATAATATAATACATTCATGAGTTAAGTATAACACCCAGTTCTCATAGCCCATGCCCTCCTCAATACCCATCACCCTGTTTTCATTTTCAACATTACTTTGGCTATTTGCAGTCTTTTCTGGTTCCTTACAAATTTTAGAATTCTTTGTTCTAGCTTTGTAAAAAAAAAAAAAAAATTGTGGTATTCTTTTGATAGGGATTGCATTGAATAATTTGATTGCTTTTGTAGTATAGACATTTTAATGATATTTGTTCTTGTATGGACTATCTTTCCATTTCTTTGTGTCTTCCTCAATTTCTTTTATGAATGTTCTATAGTTTTCAGCATACAGAGCTTTTACCTCTTTGGTTAGGTCTATTTTTAGGTATCTTACGGGTTGCAGTTGTAAATGGGATCAATTCCTTGATTTCTCTTTCTGCTGTTTCATTGTTGGTATATAAAAATGTGACAGATTTCTATATATTGATTTTTATATCCTGGGATTTTACTAAATTCCTGTGTCAGTTCTAGCAATTTTTTGGTGGAGTCTTTCAGGTTCTCTTTCTTTTTCTTTTCTTTTTTTTTTTTTTAAATATTTTATTTATTTATTTACTTAATTTCAAGTTTTTATTTAAATTCTTTTTAGGTAACATGTAGTGTAATATTATTTTCAGGAGTAGAAATTAGTGATTCATCATTTACACATAACATGCAGTGCTCATCACAACAAATGCCCTCCATAATACCCATCACCCATTTAGCCCATCCTCCACCCACCTCCCCTCCATCAACCCTCAATTTTTTCTTTATAGTTAAGAGTCTTTTATGGTTTGCTTCCCTCTCTCTCTTTCCCCCCCCTTCCCCTATGTTCATTTGTTGTTACTTAAATTCCACATATGAGTGGAATCATATGGTATTCATTTTTCTTTGACTTGTTTCACTTACATAATACACTCTAGCTCCATTTTGATGGCTGAGCAATATTATATATTCCACCAAAGACATACTGGTTAATAGACACATAATAGACATGTATGTATACCCTACATCTTAACAGTTGATGGACATTTGCCCTCTTTCCATAATTTGGCTATTATAAATAATGCTGCTATAAATTTCAGGGTGCATGTGTCCCTTCAAATCAACATTTTTGTGTCCTCTGGGTAAATACCTAGTAGTGCAGTTGCTGAATCATAAAGTAGTTCTATTTTTACCTTTTCGAGGAACCTCCATACTGTCTTCTGGAGTGACTGTACCAGTTTACATTCCCACCAACAGCGTAAGAGGATTCCCCCTTCTCTGCATCCTCATCAACATTTGTTATTTCCTGTGTTGTTAATTTTAGACATTCTGACAGGTGTGAGGTGATATCTTGTAGTTTTGATTTGTATTTCCCTGATGTTGAGTGATATTGAGTATCTTTTCATGTGTTGGTTAGCCAGTATGTCTTTGGGAAAATGTCTATTCATGTCTTCTGCCCATTTCTTAACTGTATTATTTGTTTTGGGGGTGTTGAATTTGATAAGTTCTTTACAGGTTTTGGATACTCACCCTTTTTTAAAAATTAGGTTTTCTACTTAAACTATCATGTTGTCTGCAAAGAGTGGAAGTTTGACATCTTTCCTGCTGATTTGGATGCCTTTTGTTTATTTTTGCTGTCTGATTGGTGAGGCTAGAACTTCTAGTACTATGTTGAACAACAATGGTGATAGTGGACATCTCTGTCATGTACCTGACCTTAGGGAAAAAGCTCTGTTTTTCCCCATTGAGGATGTTATTTGCTGTAAGTCTTTCATGTATGGCCTTTATGATGTTATGCTCCTTCTATCCTACATGTTTGAGGGTTTTTTTTTTCCAAGAAAGGATGCAGTATTTTGTTAAATGCTTTGTCTGAATCCATTGAGAGGACCATATCAATCAATTAAATCTTCTTTATTTAATTTTTTAAAAGATTTTATCCATTTATTTGACAGACAGAGATCACAAGTAGGCAGGGAGGCAGAGAGAGAGGGGGAAGCAGGCTCCCCACCGAGCAGAGAGCCCGATGTGGGGCTCAATCCCAGGACCCTGAGATCATGACCTGAGCTGAAGGCAGAGACTTAACCCACTCAGCCACCCAGGCGCCCCTAAATCTTCTTTAAATATTTGGCAAAATTCATTTGTTTGGGGTTTTTTTGTTGCTGCTTTGTTTTGTTTTGTTTTGTTTTGTTTTTTAGAAAGGCATCTGGTCCTGGATCTTTTTTATTGTTGTTGTTGGGCATTTTTTAAATTACTTGATTTCATTGCTAGTAATCAATCTGTTCCAACTATTTCTTCCTGGTTCAGTTTTGAGGGGTTATTTACTTACTTACTTACTAATGTGTGTGTATGTATGTATGTATTTATGTATTTATTTAAAGAGAGTGCGCATAAGAAGGGGGAGGGGATGAGGAAGAAAGAAAGGGAGAAGCAAACTCTCCACTGAATACAGACCAGGACACAGCCCTGGATCCCAGACGCAGATCTTGATCTGAGTGAAAGTCAGATGCTTACCCAAGTGAGCCATCACTTGGTGCCCCTTCTCCTGCCATTTTAAAAATTCTCTTTAATCACTACTTTTTTTTTTTTTTTTGCCCTTTTAATTACATTATGTCTTGCTGTGGACCTCCTTGGGTTGATTTTTAAAAAAAACATTTTAAAATTTAAATTCAATTATTTAACATATAGTATATTATTGGTTTAAGAGGTACAGGCCTGTGATTCATCAGTCTTATATAATACCCACTGCTCATTACATCACATGCCCTCCTTAATGTCCATCACCCAGTTACCCCATCCCTCCACTATCCGCCCCCCCTTCAGCAACCCTCAGTTTGTTTCCTATGATTAGAGTCTCTTATGCTTTGTTTCCCTCTCTGGTTTAGTCTTATTTTTCCCTCTCTTACCCTATGATCCTCTCTTTTGTTTCTTAAATTCCACGTGTCATTGAGATCATATAATAATTGTCTGCTGATTTTTTAAGTTCCTGGTGTTAAAGCCCCACTGACTGTACAAATATAAATAGGCAAATATTATGGGGATTTATCTTCCCAGTGCCCCCCCCCCCTTGCCTAGAGTGCCTGGTTCAGGGTTTGTTCCTCTCTCTTTCCTGTGCTTGCAGTATCCCTCCCTCCAGCAGACAGTCTCATGGGTCTGTTTTGTTCCTGATCCCATCTCTCACTTCCTTCCACTTTTTGATATGGCCTCTTCTATACTTTTAGCTGTGAAGAGTCTGTTCTGGCAGGCCTTGGATCATTTTCTGGGTTACTTACACTGCTGTGGGTGTTATCAAGGTGTATCTTTGGAATGAGTTGAACTTAGGATCCTTCTACTCTGCCATCTTCTTTGGAAGTCAGATCTGTTTTTCTATGAGTTTGAGTTTTGCTTTTTTGTTTTAAGGTTGTTTTGGGGTTTGTTTTTTTAAGATTCCCCATAGAAGTGAGATCATATAGTATTTGTCTTTCTCTGTCTTACTTATTTAACTTAGCATTATACCTTCAAAGAAGGTTCATCCAGGTTGTCACAACTGGAAGGATTTCTGTACTTTTCATAGCCAAAGAGTATTCAGTATTCCTGTGTGTGTGTGTGTGTGTATGTGTGTGTCTGTGAGAGCATGCACGCGCACGCACGCGAAAGCACTACAACTTCTTTATCCATTCATCTACTGATGAACACTTAGGTTGTTTCCATGTTTTGGCTACTGTAAATAATGCTACAATGAAAGTAGATGGTACAAATATCTCTTCATCATCGTGAAATTTTCCCTCAGATGTATCCCCAGAATATATGCTGGATCATATAGTAATTTTATTTTTAGTGTTTTTAGTAGCCTCCATTTATAATCCCACCAACAGTGCCCAAGGTTTGTCCTTTGGCCATTGTCTTGCCAGCACTTGTTATGTCTTGTCCTTTTAATAATAGTAATTTTCACAGGTATGACAGTGATACCTCATTGTGGTTTTGATTTGCATTTCCCTAGTGATTAGTGATATTTAACCTATTTATGTGCCTGTTGGTCATTTGAATATCTTCTTTGGAAAAATGTCTATTCAGGCCCTTTGTCCACATTTTAATCCTTTTATTTTTCTGATGTTGAAATGTATGCATTCTTTATGTATTTTAAATACTAACACCTTATCACATATATGGCTTGCAACTGTTTTCCCATTCTGTAGATGGAGTTTTCACTTTACTGATCATTCCTTCTGCTATTCAGAAGCTTTTTGGTCTGATATAGTCATACTTTTTTGTTTTGTTTTGTTTCATTTTTATTGCTTATGCTTTAGGTGTCCTGTCCGAAAAAACATTGCCAAGACCATGTTAAGGAGCTTTTTCCCTATGTTCTCTTCTAGGAGGTTTACAGTTTCAATCTTTAACTCATTTTGAGTTTATTTTAGTGGTGTAAGAAATGGGTATAATTTCATTCTTTTACATGTGAATATCCAATTTTCTCAGCACCATTTATTGAAATGACTGTCTTTTTTCCATTGAGAATTCTTGATATCCTTGTCAAATATTAGTTGACTTAAATGCATGGGTTTACTTCTAGGCCCTTCAATTCTGTTCCATTGATGTGTCTGTTTCAATGCCAGTAACATATTGTTTTAATTATCAAAACTTTATAATATAGTTTGAAATCAGTAAATGTTATGCTGCCTGCTGTGTTTTTCTTTCTCAGTATTGTTTTGGCTATCCAAGGTCTTTTGTGGTTTTGTACAAATTTTAGGATTTTTTTCTATTTCTGTAAGAAATACCATTGGAATCCTAATAGAGATTACATTTTATCTGTAGATAACTTTGGATAGTATGGATATTTTAACAATATTAGTACTTTCAACCATAAACACTGAATACCTTTTCTACTTACTTTTGTCTTTGATTTCTTACATCAATGTCTTCTAATATCCAAAATAAAACTTTGACTTCCTGGGCTTAATTTATTTCTAAATATTTTATTTATTGCTATCATAAGTTGGGTCTTCTCCTTTTTTAAGATTATTCTTCATTAATGTATAGAAACACTCCTGATTTTTGTATGTTAATTTTTTATCCTGCAACTTAACTTAATCTGTCAATTATATCTAATTTCAACTGAAATTTAGAGTAATCTACATATAAAATCATGTCAATAACAAATAGAAAAAATTCCACTTATTCCCTATTAATTTTGATGAGTTTAATTTCTTTTTCTTGACAAATTGCTCTATCCAGAACTTTCAGTAATATGTTAAATAGAGTGGCAAGAGTGAGCACCCTTGACTTGATCCTGATCTTAGAGAAAAAGCTTTCAGCCTCTCAGCTTTGTGATGCACAGCCTTTATTGTATTAAGATACATTCCATCTCTACCTAATCTTTTGAGATTTTTTTAAACATGAATAGATATCGAATGTTGTATGCTTTTTCTGTGTCCATTCAGATGATCATATAATTTCTTTCATTCCGTTAATTTAACATATCACATAGATTTATATATGTTAAGCCATCCTTACATCCAAGAAATAAATACCAGTTGGCCGTGATTAATAATTCTTTCAAAGCTAGTGAATTTGGTTTGCCAGTGTTTTGTTGAAAATATTTGCATCTATATCCATCAGGGATACTGACCTGTAGTTTTTATTTTCTAAGACAGTTCTTTGGCATTGGTATCTGGGTAATGCTGCCTGCCTAAGATGAGTTTGAGACTATTTCCTCATCTTGAATTTTTTCAAAAAAGTTGAGAAAGATCAGTGTTAATTTTTCTTTAAGTATTTCTTAAAGTTCACTATGAAGCTATCTGGTCCTGGGATTTCTTCACTCAAAAATTTTTGATTACTGGTTCAATCTTCTTATTAGTAATCATTATATTCAAATTTTCTTTTTCTTCCTGAATAAGTCTTGGTAGGTTATATGTTTCTAAAAAATTTCCACTTCTGGGTTGTTCAGTTGTTGGCATATAGTTGTCTATAGTAGCTTCTTTTGGTTATTTGTATTTCTGGGATATCAGTTGTAATGTCTTCCTTTCCATTTATAATTTTTTTAACTGGATCCTCTTTTTTCCTTGGTTAATCTAGATGAAGTTTTGCTAATTTTTTTATCTTTACAATTGCTAAAGGAACCAGTTGTTAAATTATTTTTATTGTTTTTCTGTTCTCAGTTTCATTTATTTCTGCTATAATTATCATTACCTTCCTTTTCCTAATTTAGGCTTATTTTGTTTTTGTTCTTCTAGTTCCTTTTGGTGTAAAATTGTTTGTTGTTTGAGTTCTTTCCATTTTCTTGATGTATGTGTTTATAGCTATAAAATTCCCTCTTAAAAATACATTTGCAGGGCGCCTGGGTGGCTCAGTGGGTTAAGCCTCTGCCTTCCGCTCAGGTCATGATCTCAGGGTCCTGGGATCGAGCCCCACATCAGGCTCTGTGTTCAGCAGGGAGCCTGCTTTCCTCTCTCTCTCTGCCTGCCTCTCTGCCTACTTGCAATCTCTATCTCTCTGTCAAATAAATTTAAAAAAAAATACATTTGCTTTGGGGTGCCTAGGTGGCTCAGCCAGTGGGCATCGGCCTTCAGCTCGGCTCATGTTCCCAGAGTCCTGGGATCAAGCCCCACATCGGACTGCCTGCTTGGCAGGAAGCCTGCTTCTCCCTCTTCCACTCCCCCTGCTTATGTTTCCCCTCTCACTGTGTCTCTCTCTCTGTGTCAAATAAATAAATATAATCTTTTAAAAAAAATACATTTGCTTTGTCGCATAATTTTGGTACATCATGTTTCCATTTTTATTTGTCCCGAAATGTTTCTTATTTCCCTTTTGATTTCTTCTTTGACCCATTGGTTGTTCAGGAAACTGTTAAGTTGCATGTATTCATTAATTTCCCAGGTTTTCTCTTGTTACTGATTTCTCTTTTATAACCATTATGGTCAGTATGCTCCAGTGTGGTCCATATTTGTTATGATTTTAACTTCTTGAGTTTGTTACTAATTGTTATGTGGCCTAACATATGATTGTCCCCCCAAAAATGTTTCATGTGTGCTTAGAAAAGAATATATATTCTGCTATTGTTGGATAGAATGTTCTGTATGGTAGGTCCCTTGTCAGACCTTAAGACTGGCAAGGCTCTTGTTTTGAGATAAAATTAGGGAGGACTATGCATCAAGTTCCCTGGACTGATGGACAACTCTGCTAACTCTGCCAAGGGGTAATGATACTTGCTGGCTCCCTGCTCATCTTGTGCCATAATCAAAGTTGTAGGTTGAGTTACACAGATTTCCAGGAGCTCTGGTTAGCTTTTTTGGTCTGGTCAGGCTGGAAACTTTATTCATCTTTGGCCAGAGATCTAAACTAGCTTTCCTGCCAATTTGGGACTGCAGAAAAGGCTACAAGATTTGTTTGGTAATCAAATCAGACAGACCTGTATGCTATACACCCCAGATAGACAGGACTACCAACTTGCACTCTGAATGCACAGAGGTGCTGGCTGTGTTCTCCACTCAAGTCCCACTTTAGTCAGAGCCATAAGGTGGGCTATTGAGGTTTCTGCGTTTGTGGTTAACAGAATGGTGACTGTATTCAACAGTGGACAGGGCAACAGATTAGCTTCTCTGCTTGGGAGGTGGGGAAAGGAAGGCATAAGCTGGCCCCAAAACTGACAAGCTAATCAGGCATACCTATGCACCAAACTTTCAGGCTGGACTGTATCACCAGATTGGCTCTGCAGATGGTAGCACCAATAGGCAGGTACTTTATTCAAATGCTTCTGGGAAAAGGGGTTTTCTAGGTGCTCAGGCCACTCTTTTTGGTCAGGCAAGGCCAGGAGCTGTCCTTAATGGTGAGCTGGGATATGAATTAGCTCCCCTGCCAGGGCAGGGTGGCAAAACCTGCCGCAAGTCCTTTTGTCTGGGGTCTTGACTCAAGCAGAACTGTGCCCCCAGATTTCCTGACAAGGCAGGGCCACCTGCTTTGCTCTGATACTTTGCAACTGAAGCCTGCCAAACTTTCCGCTCAAGTATGGCTCAGCTAAGCAGCTTCCTGGTCAGGCTGCCTGGTCAAATGGGGCTGAGAGATACCCTCAGCTGTGGGTGGGACTATAAACCAGTTCCCCTTCTCAGGCACAGTGGGAAAACTAGCTCCAGTTTTATAGATTTTATGGCAAGGCTTTCCAGTTGGGTAGAGCCAAGAGCTACGCTAGCTGGAGATGGGCTATAATTGGGGAATGACTTGGGAATTGACCTTAAAAAATATGGTGGTGTAGGTTGTTTCTAACTTCATTTTCCTTCAAATTCACAACTAAGAACTCTTCAAGGACAAGCCACCACAGTGAAAGTCCTAGAACGTGGGGATAAGACTGAAGCACTCCCTTCATCACAGAGAAGGAGACCACATTAGAAGGATTAGAGGAGAGGCTCCATGCGGACCACAGTGCCCTCCCGCAGGTCAACGCCGCAATAGACCAAGAGTACTCACCTGAGCCTATGGTTTCAGTGGGAAAAGAGAGCCCTGGGTGAACATCCAGCTCCCCAGCATCGTGGGCCAGTCCTTGGGAGTGGGTTCCTCCAGTCTTGCCCCTCACGGATTGCAGGGAAATCTGCAGGGCTTGACCACTGGAAATCAGACTGTGACAGAGAAGAGGAGGAGTTTGCAGCAACCAGCTCTCAGACCTTGACAAACCAAATTCCTATTTGAAGCACACAAATAGCAGTTGGCAACCAGCAGTTTTTCTCATCTGCAGAGCCAAGAAAGTGGCACAGTTTGAGGAGGGAACTCCATGGAATGCAAGTCTGCCTGATTTGAGACTTGAAAGAGCCTTACTGACTCCATATCCTGGTCTTGCCCTTCTGCCGAGGCAGAGAGAGCCGTCCTAACCCTGTCCATTGCTGAGTTGTAACTCTCAGCACCACCCACTAGAAAGCTCTGCCAGAACACCAGAGAAGCTGGCTGAAGCCGACTCCTCATCCTTTCTTCGACTCAGATCATATGTTCTATGTGTTCCTGTGTACCTCGAGTTCGTGTTTGTTTTGACAATATCTTTTGAGGCCTATTTGATTTTAGTGTATCCAGGGCTTCCAAAATTTTAAAATCATTGCCTAGTTGTCCATTGTGTGAAGGTACCATAGTTTATTTAACCAGTCTTTACTGATGGACATTTAGGTAATTTATAGTCTTTTGTTCTTACAAGCGAACTAAAATGATATTAATTATGTGCATGTATGTGAGGGCAGAGGCACATGATCCATGAATGAAGCTTAAGCTTCATAGTCCTCACTTCCATGGGTTCTGAATATTCACTTTTGTACCAAAATTTTTATATATTTTTTCATTTTCTAGCTTTAAGATATAATTGCCATATACCATGTATAAGTTTAAGGTGTACAGCGTAGTGGTTTAACTTACATACATTGTAAGTGATTACCACCATCAGTTTAGTTAGCATCTGTCATCTCATATACATACAATAAAAAGAAAGAAAATTCACATGTAATGAGAATTCTTAGGATATACTCTACTAACAATTTGCATACATTTGTCATACAATAGTATTAACTATCATCTCATGTTGTACTTTGTTCTTATAACTGGAAGTTTGGAACTTTTCATCATCATTCAACTTATCCTTCCTCCAATCCCTGGTTATAACCACTAATCTCTCTTTTTCTGTGATTTTTGTTTGTTTTGATTATATATACAAACATGATCTTACAGTATTTGTTTTTCCCTTACTCACGTTCACTTAGTACAATGCCCTCAATCTACATCCAGATTGTCATAATGGGCAAAATTTCTTCATTTTTTATGGATGAGTATTTCTATGTGGGTGTGGGTGTGTACCATAGCTTCTCTGTCCATTCAGTCATTGATGAACATTTAGTTTTTTGCCATGCATTGGCTACTGTAAATGATGGCACTGTACACATGGGGGTTAGAGTATCTTTTTAAGTTAGTGTTTTTGTTTGTTTACCACAGATATATTCCCAGAAGTCAAATTGCTGGATCATATGTAGTTCTATTTTTATTGTTTTGAGGCTCATCCATACTCTTCCCCAGTGGCAATACCAGTTTACAATCCCACCATTGGTACTCATCCCTTTTCTCCACATCTTCTCCAGCATTTATCTCTTGGCTTTTTGATGATGGCTTTTCTAACCAGTATGGGATGAAATCTGATTGTGATTTTGATTTGCATTTCCATAATGACTAGTGATGTTGAGCATCTTTTCATAGACCATGTCTTTTTTTGGAGAAACATCTATCCAGATCATTTGATCATTTTTTAAAGATTTTATTATTTGACAGATAGAGTCACAGAGAGAGAGGGAACAGAAGCAGGAGGAGTGGGAGAGGGAGAAGCAGCTCATGACCTGAGCTGAAGGCAGCCCCTTAATGACTGAGCCACCCAGTGCCTTCATTTGACCATTTTTAAATTGGATTTTTATTTTGTTTTGCTGTTGAGTTGTATGAGTTCCTTATGTATTTGGGATATTAACCCACTATCAGATAGATGGTTTGCAAATAGTTTTCTCATTCAATAAATTGTCTTTTCACTTTGTTGATTGTTTTCCTTTTGCTGGGAAGCTTTTACTTTGCTGTATTTCCATTTGTTTATTTTTTAAATGTTATTGTTTGTGCTTTAGCTGTCATGTCCAAAATATCATTGCTAAGACCCATGTCAAAATTTTTTCCCATTATTTCTTGCTAGGAAGTCCAAGGCTTTAGGTCTTAAATTTAAGTTTCAATCCACTTAGTTTTTTTGTGTCTGTAATAGAGGTCAAGTTTCATACCTTTATGTGTGAATATATAATTTTCCCAGCACAGTTTATTGAAAAGTGTATCTTTCCTTCACTGAGTTGTATTGGTTCCATATCAAATATTAGTCAACTATAAATGCTTAGTTGTTTTTTGTTTTTTTCAGGGCTGTCAATACTGTTTCATTAGTCTATTTGTCTGTTTTGAATTCCAGTTACCATACTGTTTTATTACTATAGTTTGTAGCATAGCTTCAAAGCAAATATTATGCTTCCTACTTTGTTCTTCTTGTTCAGGAATGCTTTGGATATGTGGGATCCTCTGTGATTCCATATAAACTTTGGGATATTTTCCTGCTTCTATAAAAAGTGCCACTAAAATCTTAAAAGATAGTTCATTGAATCTATAGATGCCCTTTTTAAAAATTTTTTTTATTTCTTTTCAGCGTAACAGTATTCATTGTTTTTTCACCACACCCAGTGCTCCATGCAATCCGTGCCCTCCCTAATACCCACCACCTGGTTCCCGCAACCTCCCACCCCCTCGCCCCTTCAAAACCCTTAGGTTGTTTTTCAGAGTCCATAGTCTCTCATGGTTCACCTCCCCCTCCAATTTCCCTCAACTCCCTTCTCCTCTCCATCTCACCTTGTCCTCCATGTTATTTGTTATGCTCCACAAATAAGTGAAACCATATGATAATTGACTCTCTCTGCTTGACTTATTTCACTCAACATAATCTCTTCCAGTCCCATCCATGTTGCTACAAAACTTGGGTATTTTGATTTTTAAAAATAAATTCAAAATATATTCATAATAGATTTTCATCTGCAATTGTTTTTTGTGTGTTTTTGGCTTTGATAGTACTGACATTTTAACAATACTGATTTTTCCCATCCATGAGCATAAGATGCCTTTCCATATATTTGTGTCATCTTCTACTAATGCCTAGTAGTTTTCAGAGTAGAGATCTTTCATTTACTTAGGTTATTCCTATTTTATTGTCTGTGCTATCGTAAATGAGATAATTTTCTTTATTTTTCAAATAATTTGCTGTTAGAATATAGAAATGCTACTGATTTTTGTCTAGTAATTTTGTACCCTGTATCATTATTGAAATAATTTATTAGAGCTAATAGTTTTATGGGGAAGTCTTTAGGAGTTTTCTATATATAAAATTGTGTCTGCTGCAAATGGAGGCCATTTTACTTTTCTTTTCCAAATCTGATGCCTTTTATTCCCTTTTTCTTTTCTGATTGCTCTGGCAAGGACTTTCAGTACTATTTTGAGTGACGATAGTGCGCACTCTTGTCTTCTCCCTGATCTCAGAGGAAAAACTTTCAATTTTTCACCATTGTGGATTTTATCAAACATGTAGGCTTATCAAATATGACCTTAATTATGTTAAGGTAAACTACTTCTGTATCTAATAATTTGTTGAGAGTTTTTATCAGGAATGGAATTTTTATTGAATAAATTGGACTTGTAGCACTGTATAAGTTAAAGGTATACAGCATGTTACTTTGATACATTTGTATATTGTAATATGGGGCTGTTGTAGCAATACTTATTGCTACATAATTATAGTACCTTACTGTCTATAGTCATTTGACTGCATTTGAACTCTATGGCTTGCTTACTACTCATTATTTACTCTTTTAAACACCATCAGTCTTATGCACTGCCCCCATTCCCTGGTAATGACTATATTACTCTTTTGTTTTTTAATTTTTACAGGTTTACTTTTTATATTCCACATTTAGATGAAATCACAGAGTGCTTATTTTTCTCTGACTTACCTCTTTCAGCATTATATGCTCAACGTCCAACCATCTTATCACAAATGGCACAATATCCTCCTTTCTCATCCATGAATAATATTCCATTTTGCATACGGACTATAATTTTTAATCCATTCATCAGCACTTCGGTTGTTTCCATATCTTGGCTACAGGGAATAATGCCACAGTAAAATATGAGAGGGCATGTTATCTCAACAAAATTCAGTTTCCATTTCCTTTGGACATATATCTAAAAGTGGAATTGCTGGGTTTTTTGGTAGATCTATTTTTCATTTTCTGAGGAAATTCCATGTTTTTTTCCGTAGTGGTTGGACCAATGACATTCCCACAATGTATAAGTGTTCCCTACTTAGCACATCCTCACCAGTACCTGTTGTCCTTCTCTTCTTAATGATAGCAATTGTAACAGGTGTGAAATAATAGCTAGTTGTTTTATTTTTTTAATTTTTAATGAAATATAGTTGACCTATATTGGTTTCTGGTGTACAACATAGTGATTTGACAATTTTATACATCACAGAGATCCTGTGTAATTTGATTAGAGCATTTAGTCCATTTACATTTAAAGTAATTGCTGATAAGTATGTACTTATTGCCCATTTTCTTAATTGTTTTCTGGTTGTTTCTGTAGTTCTTCTCTGTTCTTTTCTTACTTTCTTTCTTCACTGTGACTTGACTTTAGTGTTTGTTAGGATTAATTTCCCTTTATTTTTGTGTCAATTGTAGGTTTTTGGTTTCTGGTTGCTATAAAGTTTATATTCAACATAAATATAAAAAGTTTATATATAACATAATGTAATGTAAAGTTTATATATAATGTAGCTATATTAAGTTGATTGCTGTTTGAACATAATCTGAAATTAAATTTTTTATTTCATTTATTAAATTATTAAATTTTTACCTTCATGTTTTATATTTATGATGTCATATTTCATATTTAATTTTATGTATCTCTTAACTACCACAGATATAATTGATTTTACTACTTTTGTCTTTTAACCATTATACTTACAAGTTGCTGATCTGCTTAACTAATATATATTTCCTTTTACAAGTGAATTTATTTCATTTTATAGTTTTCTCTTTTTTAAAAAATATTTATTTGACAGAGACACAGTGAGAGAGGGAACACAAGTACGGGGAGTGGGAGAGGGAGAAGCAGGCCTCCTGCTTCACAACCTGAGCTGAAGGCAGACGCTTAATGATTGAACCACCCAGGCACCCCATTTTATAGTTTCCTTGCTTCTAGTTATGACTTTTATTTTCTTCTTAAAGAAGTCCCTTTAACATTTCTTTTAAGGCCAGATTGAAGTGGTAATGAACTTCTTTAACTTTTGTTCATCTGAGAAACACTTTATCTCTCCTTCAATTTTAAATGTTAACCTTAACAGGGTAGAGTATCCTTGGTTGTAGACTTTTTCTTTTCTTTCAGCTCTTGATATATATCGTGCCACTCTTTCCTGGCTTGCAGTTTCTGTAGAAAAGTTAATTGTTAGCCTTAAAGATTTTCCTTCTATCTAACTGCTTTTCTCTTGCTGCTTTTAAGAGTCTATCCTTAACGTCTGTCACTTTAATTATTATGTGTCTTGCTATGGATGTTCTTGGTTTCATTTGCTCAGAATTCTCTGTGCTCCCTGGACCTGGATGTCTGTTTCTTAGGTAGGGCTACAGAAATTTGTAGCTTAGCCATTATTTCTTCAAATAAATTTTCTGCCTCTTTTTCTCTCTCCTCCTTTTAGGGCCCCTATGATATGAAGTTATTATGCTCACAGAGGTCCCTTAACTAATCCTCAGTTAAGTTTTTTGTTGCTGTTATTATTATTGTTCAGCATGGTTGCTTTCCACTTCCCCACCTTCCAATTACTGAATCATTCTTCTGCATCCTCTAATCTTCTGTTGATTCCCTCTAGTTTATTTTTTCTTTAAGTTATTATATTCTTCAATTCGTACTGGTTCAGTTTTATATTTTCTTTGTGTTTTTAAAGTTCTCACTGGGTTCATCTGTTATCTCAAGTCCAGTGAGTATTTTTAAAAGATTTTATTTATTTATTTATTTGACGGATAGAGAAATCATAAGTAGGCAGAGAGGCAGGCAGAGAGAGGGGGAATCAGGCTCCCTGCCGAGCAGAGAGCCTAATGTGGGGCTCGATCCCAGGACCCTGAGATCATGACCTGAGCTGAAAGCAGAGGCTCAACCCACTGAGCCACCCAGGCGCCCCCAGTGAGTATCTTATTTTTATGTTTAATTAGCCAACATATAGTACATCATTAGTGTTTGATGTAGTGTTCTAGGATTCATTAGTTCAATATAAGACACAGTGAGTATCTTTATGACCATTACTTTGAATACTTTATCAAGTAGATTCTTATCACTGTTTCATTTAACATTTTTTTCTGAGATTTTATTTTTCTTTTGACAGAACATATTTCTCTGTCTCTTCATTTGGTAAGTGTTTGATTCTATGTATTAAGTCTGTCAGTTATGTCCCCTTGTCTTCAAAGTAGTAGCCTTATGTAGAAGCATCCTTTGGGGCCCAGTACCAAAATTCCTCCTGATCTCCAGAATCAGAATTTCCTAGGTTGCCCCCTGTTGGGCTGTATGTGCCCTCCTGTTGTTCCTGGACCACAACTACTGATGCTGCACTGGTTGGTGGTGCTGGCCCTCAGCCCGGGTGTCTGTAGTGACCAACCACAACTACTGTGGGTGCAGTTGTGGTCAGGGATTTCATTCTAAGAGATTAGCTTAGAGACCCAGCTTTAGAAACTGTATGTGATGATGGGAGGGGCTAGCTTTCCCTCTCCTTGTGGGAAGAATAACTTTGGGGGAAGACTTATCCCAGCCAGGGCTGCCCACTGGGTATGGCAGTGTAATAGTTGGTCTGTGGGGATGCCTGTCCTTGCTGGGGACACCTGCCAGGTGTGACCATGCAGAAGCCACTTCAGAGGAGCTCCTGCTAGTGTGGATGGGTTGGATAGTCCACAGGGGAGTGTGGGAACAGAGCAAGCAGTGCTAGTAAGGTAGAAGGAACATATCAGTACTGGTTTTGGCAAGCATCTGGCCAGCGAGGCTGAAGGAGGGCAGGAAAATTTTCCTGCCAGGACTTCAGATCCTGGGAAAAGCTCCTGCAGATCCCTGCCACTCTGGCACATGTCCTAAAGTTAGTCAATAAATCTTCAGGTATTGCCTTGGCACTTTGCAAGCTGCTGTTTCTGTTCTGGGTCTTGAACTGATTGGTAATACATGCTGAGTCTTTAAGAACAGAGACAGCTTTCTAAAGCCCTCTGGCTCTCCCAAGTTATGTGAAAAGCCAGAGTTGTGTTGCTTTTCATAGCCAGATATTATGAGGGTTCATCTTCCTAGTACAGGTCCTGAGGGCTGGGGTGCCTGGTGTGGGACTTAATCCCCGTGGCCTCTGTGCCTGTTCTCTCTCAGTTGTGAGTTGCCACATAAGGGGTTTGGTTCCAACCATAGCTCTACCCCTCCAACCCTTTTCAGTGTGGCCTTCTCTTTAAGTCTTTAGCTATGAAATTTCTGCTCTGAAATATTCAGGTCATTTTCAGAGTAAGTTGCATTACATGTAGTTGATGCCCTTGTGTGTCAGTGGTTGGGAGGTAAGCTCAGGATCCTCCCACTCTTCCGTGTTCTCTCACTCTCTGTTGTGGTATTAATTTGCATGTCCCAGATGATTAGTGATGTTGAATATTTTATCATTTGCTTCTTGGCCATTTTAATGTTCTTTTTGGAAAAAAATGTCCATTTAGTACTTCGGCCCAATTTATTGTTTGGTTTTCATTATATATATCCTATATAATTAACTCCTCATCTAATATATGGTTTGCAAAAATTTTCCCCCATTCTGTACATTGTTTGTCATTTTGTTGATTGTTCCTTTGGCCATACAGAAACTTTTAAGTTGGTCTGTGGCCATGCCACCCTGAATGTGCCCATCTTGTCAGAAGCTTTTCAGTTGATATAATTCCATTTATTGATTTCTGCTTCTATTGTTGGCATTTTGGGGATCATGTCCAAAAAAAATTACCAAGACCAATATCAGCAAGCTTCATCCTTACATTTCCTTCTAGAAATTTTATATCAGGTCTTGTATTTAAGTCCTTGATCCTCTTCAGGTTAATTTTTGCAAGTGATGTGAAATAGGTGTCCAGTTTCATTGTTCTGCATGTGTTTCTCTAGTTTTCCCACAACCATTTGTTGAAGAGACTATCCTTTCTCTATTGGGTGTTCTTAGCTTCCTTGTTGAATATTAGTTGACCATATGAGACTGGATTTAATTCTGGTCTCTTTATTCTGTCTCATTCATTGATGTGGCTCTTTCTGTGCCAGTACTATGTTTTCATTGTCATAGCTTTGTAGTATAGTTTGAAATGTGGATGTGTAATGCCTTCCTTCTCTTTTCCTCAGGAATGCTTGGGCTTTAAAGGGTCCACCGAGGTTTCACATAAATTTTAGGGTTCTTTCTTTTGTTTCTCTGAAGAATACCTTTTGTGTTTTGATAGAGATAGTATTGAATCTGAAGATTACTTTTGGTAATTTGGCCTTTTTAACATTATTAATTCTAAACCATGAACACAAGATTCCTTTTTATTTGTGTCTTTGATTATGCTCAACAAAGTCTTGTAATTTACATTACACATGTTTCACTTCCTTGGCTAACTTTATTCCTAAGTATTTTGCTATATTTGACGCTATTAGGAATGATGTAGTGTCCTTCTGTATTTCTAACTACAGTCTTTAGTTTAAAACCTAATTTATCTGATATGAGAATCACTACCCCAGCTTTCTTTTGAGGCCTATTGTCATGAAAGATACTTCTCCATCCCTTTACTTTCAGTCTGGATATATCTTTTGGCTCCAAATGTGTCTCTTGCAGACAACATATGGACAGGTCCTGTCGTTTTCTCCAATCTGCAACCCTGTGCAATTTTATGGGAGCATTTAGGAATGAAACAATTGCCTTTTTATTTATTTTTTCAATTGAAATAAAATTGACATACAATACCCTATTAGTTTCAGGTTGTACCTTATAGTGATTTGACACTTTTATACATTACAAAATGGTCACCACATTAAGTCTAGTTACTATCTGTCACCATACAAAATTATTTCAATATTATTGACTATGCAGTACCTTACCTATGATTGACTTATTTTATAACTGAATGTTTTTAACCTCTTAATCCTCTTTATGTATTTTTTTTTCATCTCCCACCCCTTCTCCCTCTGATAACCAACAGTTTCCTGAATCTGTGATTCTGTTTCCATTTTGTTTCTTTTGTTGGTTTTCTACTTTATATACCACATAAAAGTGAAATCATATGGCATGTGTCTTTCTCTCATTGACTTATGTCATTTGATAATACCAAATCAGGTCCATCTATATAGTTTAAAATGGCAAGATTTTATACTTTTTTAGGGCTGAGTCATAGTCCTGTGTGTGTGTGTGTATGTGTGTGTGTGTACCTCATCTTTATCCATTCATCTATTGATGGACACAGGTTGCTTATACATCTTGGCTATTGCAGACAACATCGCAATGAACATAGAGGCACATGTATCTTTCTTAATTAGTGTTTTTGTTTTCTTCAGACAAATACCCAGAAATAGATTGGGTAGATTTTATGGTATTTCCATTTCTATTTTTTAAGGGACCTTTATACTGCATTTGAGGGACCTTCAACTGCCGCACCAGTTTACATTGTTACCAACAGTGCATGAGGATTTCCTCTTCTCCAAATCCTGCCCAACACTTGTTATTTCTTTTTTAAATACTAGCATTCTGACAGGTGAGAGGTATCTCATTGTGGTTTTGATTTGCATTACATATCTTTTCATGTGTCTGTTGGCTGTTATATGTCTTCTTTTTTTGTTGTTATTTATTTATTTTTTTTGTTATATGTCTTCTTTTGAAAAATGTTTTTTCAGATTCTCTGCCCAGTTTTTAATCAAGTTGTTTGGGGATTTTTGCTGTTGAGTTGTATGAATACTTCATTTATTTGGATATTAATACCTTATCAGATATGTTATTTGCAGATATCTCCTCCCATTCAGTAGGTTGTCTTTTAATTTTGTTGATTATTTCCTTTTCTATACTAAAACATTTTACTTTGATGTAGTCACAGTTATTTCTGTTTTTATTGCATTAGCTGAAGATACAGTTCCAAAATAATATTCCTAAAACAGATGTCTAAGAGATTACTGCCTTTTTTTTTTTTTTAGGAGTTTTATGGTTTCAGGTCCTACATTCGTGTCTTTAGTTTGTTTTTAGTTTATTTTTTTATGTCATGTAGGAGAGTTGTCCAGTTTCATTCTTTTGCATTAGCTGTTCAGTTTGCGTAGCACCATTTGTTGAAGGGACTGTCTTTTCTCCACTATATATTCTTGTTTCCTTTGTTATAGATTAACTCACCATGTAAGTAAGGTTTATATTTCTGGGCCCCCTATTCTGTTTCATTGATATATAGCTGTTTCATGAGAGTACCATACAGTTTTGATAACTACAGCTTTGTAGTACACTTTGTTAACATTTGCAGATCATCTCTGTAAGCCAAGCAGTTGACCCAGATATCCAGGACCCAGTCCCAAGTTCATTGCAGCCTCTGAGCTTCTCACCCTGACTCCTATAAAGTGAGCATGTCCTCACACAGAGGGACTTTCACATTGTGGATGATAAAGCAGCTCATGTGGTCCATGAACCCCATACACACCTGTGTGCACTATCTCTGCAAGCTGACCCTGCCCAGCACCTTGGTGACCTTGGCCAGCTTAATGAGCTTGGGCTGCACAGGGCTCACTTAGTAGCATACTTTGCAATCTAAGATTGTGATGTCTCCAGTTTTGTTCTTATTTCTCAAGGCCATTTTGGCTAGTGGGGATCCTTTGTGGTTTTATACAAATTTTAGTTCTGTGAAAAATAGTATTGGCATTTTTCTAGGGATTGCATCAAATCTGTGGATTGCTTCAGATGGAATGGGCAGTTAAACAATATTCTTCTAATCCATAGATATGACATATATTCCCATAGATTTGTGTTTTATTAGATGATTTTCATCAATATCATATTTTTCCAGAGTACAGGTCTTTCACCTTCTTGGTTAAATTTATTCCTAAATATTTTAATATTCTTTTTATGCAATGGTAAATGAGATTTTTTTCATTTCTTTTTTTCATATTTCGTTATTAATGTATAGATATACAATGGAATTTTGTATATTAATTTTGTATCCTGCAACTTTACTAAATTCCTTTATTAATTCTAATAGTTATTTGGTAGTCTTTATGGTTTTCTATATTTATATCATGTCATCTACAAATAATGACATTTTTACTTCTTTCTTGACATTTTGAAGTCTTGTTTGCTTATGTATGTGTGTATGTATACACTTGTTTGTAATAGTATCTTATAATCCTTGATATTACTGTGATGTTAATTTTAATGTTCTTTTATTTCTTTATATAGTTCAGTCTTCTTTCTTGATGATCTGGCTAAAGGTTTATTGATTTTGTTCATCTTTTCAAAGAAAACCTCTTAGTGTTTTTTTCCCCCAGCCTCTATTTCCTTTATTTCTTCTCTAATTGTTATTATTTCCTTCCTTCTACTAAATTTGGACTTTGTTTGTTCTTCCTTTTCTAGTGCCTTTAGGTGTAAGGTTAAATTATTTATTTGAGAATTTTCTTGTTTTTTGAGGTTGGCCTGTATTGCTATAAACTTTCATCTTAGAAGTGTTTTTGCAGTGTCCCATAGGTTTTGAAATGTGTTTTCATGTTCACTTGTTTCAGGGTATTCTTTAATTTTTTCTTTTTTTCATTTGAGCCATTGGCTATTTAGTAGAATGTTGTTTAGTCTCCATGTGTTGTTGTTTTTTCCTGGTTTTCCCCTTGTAATTAATTTCTAATGTCATGCCTATTTCATTGGGAAATATGCTTGATATAATCTCAATCTTATATTTATTGAGATTTTTCTTATGGCCTAATCTAACAGGTGATCTATCCTGGAGAATGTTCTGTGTACTGGAAAAAAAATTTATTTTTCTGTTTTGGGATAGAATGTTCTGTTTTTATCCGTTAATTCCATGTAGTCTTGTGCGTCCTTCAAGGCCACTGTTTCCATCTTGATTTTCTACTTGGTTAATCTCTCCATTGATGTAAGCAGAGTGTTAGAGTCCCTTACTATTATTATATTACTGTTAACTTCTCCATTTGTGTCTGTTAATATTGTTTTATGTATTTTGGCACTCCTATGTTAGGTGCATAGATATTTACAATTGTTATATCCTTTTGTTGGATTGATACCTTTATTATTATGTAATGTCTTTTCTGTTTCTTGTTACAGTCTTTATTTTAAAATCTATCTTGTTGGAAATGTTGCTGTTTCAGCTTTCCTTTTGTTTCCATTCACGTGGAATGTATTTTGTCCTCCCTATGCATAGTCTTGGGTATTGGGCAGACCAGCCAAGGAAATGCCAAGCTGTTCTAGGTGTCACTTGTGCAGCCCTTTGTAAAGGAATATTGCCCCATGACCAGGCAAACATTTGTATCATAATAATTAGTCTTGGACTGATTTAAAACATCTCTAGAAGGCTTGAAGATGCATTTGTGGAACCAAACCATGGTGTTTGATTATAGCATTTTTTGGTATGTCACCTAGGAAGGATTCAGTGAAAATTTTATTTTCAGTACAAGGGGGAAATTTTCCCTCCATCCTTACCTGAGTAAAGAATCTATCTTGAGCTTCAGTGGAGGTTTCCCAGTGTCAAGTTACACTACCATAGGAGAAAATGGTGTGACTTTATTCTCTTGGTGGAGGATACCACTCCCTTTTTTACACCCATTCTCCAGGGCAGGTCCACCAGGTACTTGCACTGCCAGGAACAAAAACTCTTTCAAGTGCTTTTCCATTATCTCAATGTTGACATAACCAGCAATGAGATAGATTTGTTAAGGTGGCCAGGGTTTGGAAGACTGGTGGGAGTGGGTGTTCAGGTTGTGCTATAGAATTGCTGAAAAAGCAGTAAGAGTGAGTTAAATAAGACATAGTTTGAAAGGGAGCCCATAGTGGAGGAGCGGGGCAAGAATAGGTTAGGACAAGCAACCTCCCACCAATCTTCATGTAAATGGAAAAGAAAAGGTTTTAGTTAGATTTCTGGGCCAGAAAATTTGCCAGGTCAGGGGGAGAGGAGGTTTTAAGAGAAGATAAACAGAGACAATATTTACATCTTCATGTAAATGGAAAAGAAAAGGTTTTAGTTAGATTTCTGGGCCAGAAAATTTGCCAGGTCAGGGAGAGAGGAGGTTTTAAGACAAGATAAACAGAGACAATATTCTTGATTCAAGATCTTGGGCAAAGCTGCCTATTTCATAATATCGTTCACTCCTGAGTAGACTCTGAAAATCCTCAATTTGAAGTTACTTGTAGAGATGGCCTTCTCATGGGGCCTCATGGGGGTGAGGATCTGTATCTAGCTTATTGTGTCTCATGTCAATGCAAGAAGACTTTTATTTTGATGACAATGTAGATGATTAGCAGTGCTTCCTAGGGCCTCTCCCACTGTGACAATGCACATTTTCCTGTAAAAATTTTGATGCATACTCCATGTCCTGTACTTAGAACTCAGACAGCTGTGAGCCCCACAGGCATTGGGGACAAACTCTCTCCAGGCCCAAGGTTGATCCTGGATGGGCTCTTTGCCATCTCAGATGGGCTAGTCCCAAACCCACTATAGAGTAGCTGGAGCTGAGCTCTGGGGAAGAAAAGTGCTAACTGGTCACCATGCCTGGGTGAAAACCCTTCTGGTGTTTCCATGTGGTCTTTGTGCCTCATGTAGCCAGTGATGAGCTCAGCTGCCTGCCAACCCTTGGCCTTGGACTGCTACTCTTACCCTTCCATTCTGACTGCAAGGAGTAACAGAACTCTGGGCAGGCAAATCTGGAGGGGACATGAGGCAAGCACAGCCCTACCCAGGCTGACCAAGTACTCTCCCTGTTGCAAGGGGCCTGAGACCTCAGCCACACTCCATTTTTATGGGCATTTAACGCTTTATCAGGTACACTGCTTATCTCTATTTCATTTAGTTCTTTTTATGCGGTTTTGTTCTGTTCCTTCATTTTGAACATGTGTCTTCTCATTTTGCCTCATTCCTTTTGGTTGTTTCTTTGTATTAGGTGGTTCACCTAGGTCTACTAGTCCATAAGGAGCTTCCCCAAGGCACAACTCTTCTGATCATCAGAACCAGGTCCCCCAAGGCTGCCCCTGTGCAGTTTGGATCACCCTCCTGTTATGCCTGGGCCATGAGTGCTGCTGGTGGAAGGGTGTAGAACCCTGGCCTGGCTGGCTGCAATGTCTGTCCATGATTGCTGTGGGCTGGTGGTGGGTGGGGCTGGGCCTTTGTGTGTCTGGATCAGAGTCCCAGCTGCAGCAGTTGTGTGCATATAGGTGGCCAAAGCTCATTTCCAGTGTGACTGGATGTTAGGCCCAGCCAGATATGTTGTGGCTGTGTTGGTGGGTAGGAGCAGCTTACCCCCATCAGGGTGAGAGCCACTTTGTTGGGGAGCCAGTTCTGGTAGAGGCCATCCTTTTGATATGATGGGGCAAATATCTCTTTGGAGGGGCATCTCTTTGGATGAGCCATTTGGGTAAGGCAAATCTGAGGGGCACACCAGGGCAGGATGAGTGTTGCTAGTAGAGGTAGATAATGTCAAGACTGGCACCTGCCAGCATCAGGACAGCTGAGAAGAAAGCAAGAAAAATGGCTCCCACCAAGCTCTTTTTTTTCTCCTGAACAAAGTTCCTACGGACTCTGTGCCTTAGGCACTGTCCATAAAATTAGTCAATAAATCACCTTCAGGTATGACCCAGGTGCTTTTTTTCCCCATTTTTTTATTATGGTAAAATACACATAAAATTTAATATTTTAGCTACTTTTAAGTGTATAGTTCAGTTGTATTAAGTTATATCATTCTGTAACCATTGCCATCATCCATATCCAGAACTCATCATCCTGCAAAACTGAGACTATACCTACTAAACAGTAACTCCTCTGATCCTCTCTTCCCAGCCCCTGGCTACCTCCATTCTACTTTCTCTCTGTATGATTTTAAACTTCCACCTCTGTGCTGGATCTTGGAGGTCGTGAGTTGGTATGTGGACCCTTTAAGGGCAGTCTTGATTTCTTATAGCCCTCCCACTCTCTCAGAGTTCCACTGATTTTTAAGGACAGACATATGGAGGCATATCTTTCAGGTTTGAAGGTGTCGGGCCAGATGTTGCTCAATATATGGCTTAAACCCCTTTTTCTGAGAGAGGACACCTGTACCATGTGATATCCCTCCTCGTGGATTGCTTCACTGGGCAGTCCAACCAGATCCTTTATCACTTCTGTCCTCTTGATACGGATTTCTCTTTATATCTTTTGCTTTAGATTAGCTGTTACATTAGTTTTCACATTGTTTTCAGAGAGAATTCTGTATATAGTTGCAGCCTCAGTGTGTCTGTGGACATAAGTGAGCACAGGCTCTTCCTACTCTGCCATTTTGATTGAGCTGCATTATTCTTTAAATGTTTGGTGACATTCACAATTAAAGACATCTAATCCTGGGCTTTTCCCTTTAGTTCATTTTTGATTACTTAATCTTCTTACTAATAATTGGTTAATCCAGATTTTCTATTTCTTCCAAGTCAGTTTTGGTAGTTTGTGTGTTTCTAAGAACTCTTCCGTTTCTTCTAGGTTATCCAGTTCTGGAGTATATAGTTATTCATAGGAGCCTCTTATTATATTTTGTTTTCTGTTATATCAGTTGTATTGTTTCCTTTTTCACTTATATTTTATTGATTTAAGTCTTACGGCTTTTTTCTTTGGTTAGTCAAGCTAAAAGTTTGTCACTTGTCTTTATCTTTCGAAGAACTAACTTGTAGTTTATTTTATTTTATTTTTTTGGTCACTGTTTATGCACACACCCAGCGCTCCATGCAATACATGCCCTCCTTTTTTTTTTTTTTTTAAATATGTGCCCTCCTTAGCACCCCCCACCAGGCTAACCTATACTCCCACCCCTTCCCCTCCCAAACCCTCAATTTGTTTCTCAGAGTCCACAGTCTCTCATGCTTCATCTCCCCCTCCAATTTCCCCCAACTCACTTTTCCTTTCCTTCTCCTAATGTCTTCCATGTTATTCCTTATGCTCCACAAGTAAGTGAAACCATATGATAATTGACTCTCTCTGCTTGACTTATTTCACTCAGCATAATCTCCTCCAGTCCTGTCCATGTTGATACAAAAGTTGGATATTCATCCTTTCTGATGGAGATGTAATATTCCATTGTATATATGGACCATATCGTTATCCATTCATCCATTGAAGGGCATCCTGGCTCTTTCCACAGTTTAGCAATTGTGGCCACTGCTGCTATGAACATTGGAGTACATATGGCCCTTCTTTTCACTATATCTGTAACTTTGGGGTAAATACCCAGTAGTGCTATTGCTGGGTCATAGGGTAGCTCTATTTTTAATTTTTTAAGGAATCCAAATTTTGTTTTCCAAAGTGGCTGCACCAACTTGCATTCCACCAACAGTGTAAGAGGTTTCCCCTTTCTCCACATCCTCTCCAACACTTGTTGTTTACTGTCTTGGTAATTTTGGCCATTCAAACTGGTGTAAAGTGGTATTTCAATGTGGTTTTGATTTGAATCCCCCTGATGGCTAATGAACTTTTTTCATGTGTCTGTTAACCATTTGTATGTCTTCTTTGGAGAAGTGTCTGTTCATGTCTTCTGCCCATTTTTTGACATGATTATCTGTTTTTTAAGTGTTGACTTTGAGGAGTCCTTTATAGATCTTGGATATCAGCCCTTTGTCCATAGTGTCATTTGCAAATATCCTCTCCCATTCCGTGGGTTGCCTCTTTGTTTTGTTGGCTGTTTCCTTTGCTGTGCAGAAGCTTTTGATCTTGATGAAGTCCCAAAAGTTTATTTTCACCTTTGTTTCCTTTGTCTTTGGGGTAAGAGAATGGTTGAGTTTCATTCTTCTATGCATAGCTGTCCAAGTTTCCCAGCACCATTCATTGAAGAGACTGTCTTTTTTACCACTGGATATTTTTTCCCACTTCATCAAAGATTATTTGACCATAGAGGATCCATATCTGGGCTCTCTACTCTGTTCCATTGGTCTGTGTGTCTGTTTTGGGGCCAGTACCACGCTGTCTTGGTGATCACAGCTTTGTAGTAAAGCTTGAAATCAGGCAATGTGATACCCCCAGCCCTGTTTATCTTCTTCAACATTTCCTTAGTGATTTGGAGTCTTTTCTGGTTCCATACAAATTTTAGGATTCTTTGTTCCAGCACTGAAAAATGTCGCTGTTATTTTGATCAGGATGTTTTGGTTGTTCAGGGTTTTTGAATTCCACACAAATTTTAGGATTCTTTTCTAAAAGTTGCTTGGGAATTTTCATAAGAATTACATGGCTGTTATGTTGGTTTATTGTTTTGGGTAATATAAACATTTTAATAATATTAAATTTCTCCAATCCATGAGTAAGTTATGTCTTTCCATTTCCTTGTGTCTTCCACAACACTCATTAATGTCTTACAGTTATCAATGTACAGGTATTTCACTTACTTGTTTAAATTTATTCATAAGAATTTTATTCTTGTTCATGAAATTATAAAAGAGACTACTTTATTAAATTATTTCTGAGAGTTAATTATTAGTGTACAGAAATGCAACAGACTTGGATGTATTGATTTTTTACCCTGAAGCTTTACTGAATTTGTTTATTCACCCTAACAGCTAATTGACGGAATCCTTAGGATTTTCCTTATGTATCATCATGTCCTTGCAATGGTGACAATTTTACTTCATTTCCAGTTTGAATGTCTTTTGATTCTTGGCTAGTTTTTTCAGCTAAGCCTTCCAAATATACGAAATACAAGTGGTGTGTATGGACATTCTTATCTTGTTCCTGATCTTAAAGGAAAAGCTATCAGCTTTTCACCACTGAGGATGATATTAGTTGTGGCCTGCTCACATATAGTGTTTATTTTGATGAAGTATATTCCCTTTATACCCACTTTCTTTAGACTTTTTATTATGGAAGGATGTTGAATTTTGTCAAATGATTTTTCTCCGTTTATTGAGATACTCATAATTTTTATACTTCATTTTGCTAATGTAGACTATCCTATTGATTGATTTGCAGGTGTTGAATTATTCTTGCATCCCTGAATGGTCTTGATTGTTTAAATGTACTGTTAAATTTGGTTTACTGATAATTTGTTGATGATCTTTTCTTCTATGCTCATCATGAATTTTTCCCTGTAATTTTCCTTTCCCTGTAATTTTCCTGTAAATTTCCTGTAATTCCTTTCCTTGTCCTTTTGGTATCATGTAATCCTGGCCTCATAAAATGAGTTTGGAAACACTCCCTCCCCTTTTAGAATAGTTTTTAGAATAGTTTGAGAAGGATTGGTATTCTTTCTTAAATGTTTGATAAAATCCACCAATGAGGTCATTTGGTCCTTGACTTTTGTTTCTTTGGGGGTTTTGTTTCTTTGTTTTTGTTTTTGTTGTATGAGGGGAGAAGGACAGAGGGAGAGGGAGAGAATCTTTTTTTTTTTTTCTTTTTTAAGAATTTAGTTATTCATTTGACAGAGATTACAAGTAGGCAGAGAGGCAGGCAGAGAGAGAGGAAGGGAACCAGACTCCCTGCTGAGCAGAGAGCCTGCCACTCTCAGAACCCTGAGATCATGACCTGAGCCAAAGGCAGAGGCTTTAATCCACTGAGCCACCCAGGCACCCCGAGAGAGAGAACCTTATGCAGGCTCCCTGCCTGGTGCAGAGCCCAACATAGGGGTGAACCTCACAACCCTGAGATCATGACCTGAGCCAAAATCAAGAGTCAGATGTTTAACCGACTGAGCCACTCAGGTGCTCCTCTTTGGAGGTTTATTAATAGTGGTTGAATCTCCTAGCTGGTGATTGATATATTCAGATATTCTATCCTTCCTGGTTTAGTCTTGGTATGTTGTATGTTTTTAGGAATTTGTCTGTTTTTCCCTAGATTTTTAATCTTGTCAGCAAATAATTTCTTATCATAGTCCCTAGATACCCTTTGTATTTCTCTGTTACCAGTTGTAATGAATCCCCTTCCTTGTCTGATTTTTTTTCTAATGCTTTTTTCTTGGTGAATCTAGTTCAAGGTTTGTCAATTTTGTTTATCTTTTGAAAAAATCACCTTTAAGTGAAATAAGTCAGTCATACAAAGACAGATATCATATGACTTCACTCCTGGTGGAACTTAAGAAACCAAAGAGATGAACATACGAGAAGGGGGAAAAGAGAGAGAGGATGCAAACCACAAGAGACTCTCATCTCTAGAGAACAAAGAGGGTTAATTAAAGAAGGTGAGTGGGGGATAGGCTAAATTGGTGATGGGTATTAAGGAGGGCACTTGTGATGAGCAATGAGTGTTATATATAAGTGTTATATATAGGGGCACCTGGGTGGCTCAGTGGGTTGAAGCCTCTGCCTTCGGCTCGGGTCATGATCCCAGGGTCCTGGGATCGAGCCCCACGTCGGGCTCCCTGCTCAGCACGGAGCCTGCTTCCCTTCCTCTCTCTCTCTGCTTGCCTCTCTGCCTACTTGTGATCTCTGTCTGTCAAATAAGTAAATAAAATCTTTAAAAAAAAAAAAAGTGTTATATATATATATATATATGGTATAAATATTTATACCATATATATATGGTATATATGGTATATACTTTTATTATTTTCATTGATCTTTAATACTGTCTTTTTAGTCCCTATTTCAATTATTTTTGCTTTGAAGTTTATTTCTTTTCTCTACTAACTTTGGGTTTTATTTATTCTTCTTTTTCTAGTTACTTGAGTTATAAAGTTAGAGCTTTTTGTGATACTTCCCATTTCTTAATGCAGGCATTTATTACTATGAACTTCCCTCCTAGAACTGTAGTAGTATATTCCATTAGTTTTAATATGATTTATTTCACTTTTGATTCAAGGTGTGTTTTATTTCTCTTGTTTCTTCATTGATGCATTATCATTCATATGATGTTGTATCATCTCTATGTGTTTGTGAATTTTCCAGTTTTCTTACTATGATTAACTTCTAGTTTTATATTACTGTGTCATAAAAGGTACTTAATCTTAAATTTATTAAGATTTGTTTTGTGGCCTGATATATAATCTGTTTGTTCTGGCTGGAATGTTCTATAGATAGGTGGCAAGTCATCTGGCTTAATGTTTCAAGGCCAATGTTTTCTTATTGGTTTTCTGTCTGGATGATCTATCCATTGGTATATGTGGGTTATGAATATCCCTAACTAATATTGTTTATCTCTGTGCTATTCCTTTAGATTGGTTAATATTTGTTTTATATATTTATGTTGTCCTGTGTTACATGTATAAATATTTACAACTATTATGTCTTCTTTTGGATTGTACCTCTTATCAGTTTGTAATGACGCTTTAACTCCTATTACAATCTTTGTTTTAAAATCTACTATATATACAAGTATAGCTACCTCACCTTTCTTTCAGTTACCATTTGCATGGAACGTTTTTTTTTTTTTGAGGGGCTTATAAGACTTTATGTAATATATTGACACATAGGTTGGCTATGGTCGGAAGATTTAACATCTGATTGAAGTCAGAGGTCTGGTTTCATCACGGTGGAGTTTGAGGCTTCTAATTCATTAATGGGTTGCAGGATTCTGCCATCCCTCACTTTCACTTTGGTCATTGTCCAGGGCCCTGGGCTTGCATTTCAGTGGAATTATCTAACCATGAGTCTGTCTCCTCCCATATTCCTGGCACAGGAAATCACCAGTTCATGTGGCCCTAGAGTAGAAGTAGAGGCTCCAGAGTGTCCAGCATGCATCTTTTCAGTCTTTGTGTTTTATATCTTAAGTGAGTCCCTTGTAGGCATCATATAGATGGGTCTTGGGTTTTGGGTTTTTTTTTTCTGTATTTTACCATTCACAAACTCTCTTTTGATTGGAGAATTTACTCCATTTACATTTAAAGTTATTATTGATAGATACATATTGCCATTTTAATTATTTTCTATTTTATAATTCCTCTTTATTCTTTTTTTTTTAAAGATCTTTATTTATTCGACAGAGAGCAAGATGGCAAGAGAGGGAACACAGCAGGGGGAGCTGCAGGCAGAGGGAGAAGCAGGCTCCCTACTGAGCAGAGAGCCTGATGAGGGGCTTAATCCCAGGACCCTGGGATCATGACCTGAGCCAAAAGCAGACACTTAACAACTGAGCCACCCAGGCGCCCCTCCTCTTTATTCTTTTTTTCTATTATTCTCTTTCCTTGTGACTTGATTTTACCTTCTTTAGTAGCATGCATAAATTTCCCAATTATTATTTTTATATTTACTATAGGTTTTTGCTTTGAGGTTACCATGAGAATTACATATAACAACTTATGTTTATAACAGTTATTTTAAGTTGATAAGAGCATAAGTTTGAATGTATTTAAAAGGTCTACATTTGTACTCACGCTACACAGTTTTGACATCATATTTCATATTTTTTAACTTGTGTATCCATTGACAAATTACTGTAGCAATAGTTGTTTCTCTACTTTTACTTTTAACCTTTTCACTAGCTATATAAGTGATTAGTGTACTACCAATTTATATATTTAATAGTGAGATTTATGTATTCATATATTTTCTTCTCACTAATTTTTACTATTTCTTTTCAGCTTAAAGAAGTTCCTTTAACATTTATTATAAGGCCAGACTACAGCTGTTGCACTCTTGTGATTTTTGGCTTGTGCAGGAAACTTTGTCTCCTTCAACTTTGTATGATGTTTTTAATGGATATATTCTTGGTTGGATTTTTTTTTTTCCTTTTAGTACTTTGAATATATTGTTTCCCTCACTTTTAGCCTAAAACATTCCTGCTGAAAACTCTGCTTATAATCTTATGTGATCATCCTTGTAATTTTTTTTTTAAGATTTTATTTATTTATTTGACAGACAGAGATCACAAGTAGGAAGAGAGGCAGGGAGGGGACAGGGAAGCAGGCTCCCTTCTGAGCAGAGAGCCCGATGTGGGGTTCGATCCCAGGACCCTGGGATCATGACCTGAGCCAAAAGCAGAGGCTTTAACCCACTGAGCCACCCAGGTGCCCCATGGTTGTCCTTTTATATAGCAAGTTATTTTTTTTCTTACTGCTTCTCATACTTTCTCCTTGTATTTAACTTTTGATATTTTAACTATAATGTGTCTTTGCATGGGTCTCATTGGGTTCCTCTTATTTGGAACTCTCTGGGCTTTCTGGATCTGGGTGTGTATTTTTTTCTTAGGTTAGGCGATCTATAGCCATGATTCCTTCTGATAAGATTTTTGCCCCCTTTTCTCACTTCTCCTGACACAACTGTAATGTGGTTGTGAGTACACTTGATGTCCCATATTTTCACTTTTTTTCATTCTTTTCCTTTACGTTGCTCTGACTCCAGTGCTATGTGTTGAGTAAACCTATCTTTTCATCGGCTGCATCTAGTCTGCTACTGAACTGCTCTAGTGCATTTTTCAGTGCAGTTCTTGTATTCTTCTGTGACTTCTGTTTATTACATTCTTAGATATTTTATCTCTGTTGAATTTCTCACTCTGCTTATCTAGTCTTCTCTTGAGTTCATTAAACATTTTTATGACCATTACATTGAGCTCTTTGTCAGGTAAATGCCTTATCTCTGCAACATTAAGATTTTTTTCTGAGGTTTTATTTTGTTCTTTAATTTAAGGAGGATATCCCTTTGTTTCTTCATTATGCTTGATTCTGTGTTGGTTTCTGTACATGAGATGAAACATCTACCTCTCCCAGTCTTGAAGGAGTGGATAAATCTTATTTTTCAACCCCTGCCTATTCCTTGATTGCCTCTCAAACATTTTCTTTTCAGATTTGCTTTTTGAAAAATGTCTTGCTTTATTCAAGTATAATTAACACAATGTTATATTAATTCCAGATGTATAACATAACAATTCAACAATTCAGTAGATTTCTTCATGCTTATCCAGATCAGTAGACTCTTAATCCCCTTTACCTATTTTACCCATCCTCTCCCACCTCCCCACTAGCAACTATATTTGTTCTGTGTTTAATATTTTTGGTTTGTCTTTTTTTTCTTTGTTCATTTGTTTCTTTAATTTTACTTATGAGCAAAACCATATGGTGTTTATCTTTCTCTGACTTATTTTCCTTAGCATTATATCTTCTAAGTCCATCTATGTTGTTGTCAACAGTAACATTTTATTCCTTTTTTTGGGGGGGGGGATAAGTTATATGCCACTTCTTCTTTACCCATCCCTCTATCAGTGGATTCTTGGGCTGCTTCCATAATTTGGCCATTGTAAATAATGGAAAAACATGTAAATAATGCAAAAACATAGACATGTATATATCATTTCAAAGTAACATTTTTCTACTCTTTGGGTAAATAGCCAGTAGTATAATTACTGGACTATATGGTAATTCTGTTTTTAATATTTTTGAGGAACTTTGATACTGCTTTCCACAGTGTCTGCATGAATTTACATTCCCACCAACAGTGCATGAGCTATATGCAAAAGAATGAACCAGACCACTTTCTTACACCATACACAAAAATAAACTCAAAGTGGATTAAAGACCTAAATGTGAGACCAGAAACCATAAAATTCCTAGAAGAATACAGGCAGTAATTCTTTGACATTGACTATAGAAACATTTTTCTAGATATGTCTCCTCAGGCAAGGGAAACAAAAGCAAACTTAAACTATCGGGACTACACCAAAAGAAAACTTTATTGCACAGTGAAGAAGCCACCCACAAAATAAAAAAGTAACCTGCTGAATGGGAGAAGATGTTTACAATTGACATATCCATAAGGGGTTAGTATCCAAAATATATACAGAACTTGTATAATACCCAAACCCCAAATAACTCACTTAAAAATGGATAGAGGGTCTGAATAGATATCTTTCCAAAGAAGACAAAAAGATGGCCAACAGACACGTGACAAGATGCTCAACGTCACTCATCATCAGGGACTACAAAATTAAAGCCACCGTGAGTTATCACTTTACAGTTGTCAGAATGGCTAAAATGAAAAATACAAGAAATAAGTCTCTCAATTTTAATTATTGAAGCGACCTATTTATTTTTAATAGCTCCCAGTTGTTGAAGTTGTGCCAAGATCTGTCAGCATCCCAAAGGGGGAGGATCTCAGTCAGCACCTAGATTCAGGATGACTGGAAACCAGACTCTCGGGCAGGAGTTTTTAAATTATGCAAATATATACAGTCCTGTTTGAACTATAAGCATTAGCCCTGCTGGCTTATGCCTGAGAATGAAGCTCCAGGATAAGCAAATAGTCCTCTTTTCCCAAAAGACTGGATATTTATTTCAGTCTGATGTCTATGCAGGGCCCTAGGGGTGGTAGCCTGCCAAGAACTTTCTTTCCAGTTGTCACAGTCCTGTGGGGCCAGGAGCAAGCCCCTCTGGTCACCAGAGCCAGGTGATCAAGGGGCAACCCTGGGCAGCAACTTGGCAGAAACTGGGACATCAGACACGTTCAAGAGCCTTCCCTCTCTCTAATAGACACTGACATGCTGAAGCACAGCAGAGGAAAAATGAGGAGATAGTGACTGTCCTCTGAGAGCTCTTGAAAGGATTATAGTCAGCCCTTAGGTATGTGTTTAGAAGTCTTCCCCCTCAAGTTTCAGCTTGGTGATAAATTAACAGACCTGTTTCACAGAAAGATTGAGCTCTTGAATCTGTTGCGTCTGCTGTGTCCCGAGTGTGGTAGCTGTTTCGGTATTTATTCTCTGTTGGTTATACTTCTGTGGGATCTGAGAATGTAATATTCTTAGCCACCAGAGCCATGTGATAAAGATGTGTCTCCTGGTGACAGATGGAAAAATTGTGGTGCCACACAAAAGTATAAGCTCTTTTCTGAGAGACAACAGGAAGCTGGAGTGAGACAGGAGAATGCAAATCGTATCCAGCAGCCTCTGTGACCCGAGGGCAACTCCATGGGCCCGTAGTTGCCCAATGAGTCGTCTGCACCTCAGGCCAAAGCTCCTGGATAAGCAAATAGGCCTCTTTCTCAAGAAGACTGGGTGTGGGTTTCAGTCTGCTTTCTGGGCAGTGTACTTGGGGGGCGGGGTGGCCTGTTGAGAACTGTCTTCAGTTGTTGAAGCCTCAGGGGGCTCAGCGATATAAGCCCCCTTGGCCTCCAGAGCCAGGCAATCCAGAGGTGTCCCCTGGATGGTAACCACAAGATCTGGGCATCAGACAGGGCTAAAAGCTCCCCTCTAGGAGATACTTGTTCTCTGGAGTGCTGCAAAGGAAGAGTGAGCAGGTGACACCTGACGCCTTGAGTGAAGCAGATGGGGAGAAGGTTCTTGAAAGAGTCCTGCCTTTACCAACAAAGTGCATTTAGATTGCATTTTTGAGAAAAACAATTTTTTTCTTTGACTCTTTGCTTCATGTTGGCTCATCACTGTGTTGCTGAGCAGGTCCCTAGTGGTTCTTTCACCGTATCTGAGGACATCCATGCTGCCCACGCTGGGGAGGTAGCCTGGCCTCTGGTATCTTGAACTCACTGTATCTTACAGCTGGGCTAGATGATGAGTTTAACACAAAAGATACAACTCAGCAACAACCATATAGAACCTATGCATTGGGACAGGAGTACGGAGTTTACACTCTCTCCGGACACGTCGACCTCTCAATACTTCAACATCTTCACTAAGCAGGAAACTTGTGTTATTTATTTTTTTTATTATTTTAAAGAACTTTTTGTTGGATTATAATATACATAGAGAATAATGCACGTGTCGTGAATGTATAGCTTAATATGTCCCCACAAGCTAAACAAATCCATGTAATCAGTACTTGGATAACAAAATAGAATTACCAGCACACCAACACTTCCATTCACTGCCCACCCCTGCGCCACCAACTGCAACTGTCCTAACTTCTAACAACATAAATTACATTGTTTTAAATCATTTTTTCACTGTATTTAAGGAACAAGTTTACACATTTCTCTCAGTTCCCTGCCTCTGGCCACTACCAACTTGTTTTGTGTATCTATGACCTTGACTTTGTGGTTGTCGTTAGCATTTCACACAGAGGTAAGGTATTGTCATTCTCTCTCTGACTTACTGCACTGACTTGGCATCATGCCCTAAGATCCATCCATGTTGTCGCAGGGGCATGATCTTTTTCTTTTTCATTGCTCAATAACTTTTCACTGCTACACATGTTCTTCATTCATACACTGATGGACACTTAGGTCATTTTCATATCGGGGCTATTGTAAAAAATGCTGCAGTAACCATGGCGGTGCATGTTTCCATCACCACCAACAGTGCACCAAGGGTTCACTTTTCTCTACGTTTGCCACTTGTTACTTCTTGCCTTTTTAATGATAGCCATTCTAACAGGTGTGAGATGATATTTCCGTTTGCATTTCCCTGATGATTAATGATGTTGAGCATCTTTTCATGTGTGTATTGGCCGTCTCTTATGTCATCTTTGAAAAAATGTTTATTCAAATATTCTTCCCATTTTTGAAGTTGAATCGCTTGTGTGTTTTTTCTATTTAATTATATTTACATATTTGGATATTAGCCCCTTATCAGCTATATGATTGGCAAATATGTCCTTCCATCAATAGGTTTCCTTTTCCCTTTGTTGATGGTCTCCTTTGCTGTGCAGAAGTTTTTCATTTAATGCAGTCCTACTCATTCATTTTTGCTTTTGTTAAAAAACTAGTGCCAAGACTAATGTCCAGAAGTATACCCCTTATGTTCCTCACAGAGTTTTATATTTAAATCTCTAAACCATATTGATTTTGTGTCTTGCAATTTTACTGAAATCATTTATTAGTTTTAATAGTTTTTTGATGGAGTCTTTAGGCTTCTCTCTATATAATATTACATCTCCTGCAAATAGTAACAGTTTTATTTCTTCCTTTCTGATTTGGGTATCTTTTATTTATTTATTTTTCTTTCTTAGTTGCTCCAGCTATGATTTCCAATACTATGCTGAATAAAAGTTGAAAGAGTGTGCATCTCCTTGTTCCTGATCTTAGAGAAAAAGCTTGCGGCTTTTCACTATTTAGTATGATGTTAGCTGTGGGCTTGTCACATGTAGCCTTTATTATTTCAAAGTATGTTTCCTCTCTACCCACTTTTTTGAGAGTTTTTTCATAAATGAATGTTAGATTATTGTCAAATGCTTTTTTGCATCTATTGAGATGATTATACAATTTTTATACTTTATTTTGTTAATGTGGTGTTTCACAGTGACTGATATAGAGATATTGAACCTTCCTTCTAGTCCCATGAAAAATCACTTGTGTTGTATTATCCTTGTATAATAATGTATTGTTTTTAAAAATATTTTATTGAGAATTTTGCATCTATCTTATTCTGATATATTGGCCTATAATTTTCTTGTATCTTTATCATGTTTTGGCATCAGAATATTGTTGATCTCATAAAATAAGTATATGGTGATTCCCTCTTCTATTTTTGGGAAGAGTATGAAAAAGAATGGGTCCAATTCTTTGAATGTTTGGCAAAATGTACCAGTGAAGCAGTTTGGTCTTAGACTTTTGGTTTCGGGGGAGGTTCCCCCCTACTAATACAGCACTTTTTAAAAATAATAATAAAAGTAAAAGTTTTTTAAAAGTAATTTAACAAATTCCAACTGAACTCTTAGTCATGTCAGTAACTACATATCGCCCCCTTTACAATAAATACAATTTGTGTTATCAGACATGAGTTTCTTTTTTTTTTATGTTAGTCACCATACAGTACACTCTTCTTATTAGTAAAAGGCCTATTCAGAGTTTCTACTTCATCAAGACTCAATCTTGATAGATATTATGTTTCAGGAATTTATCCCTTCTGTTGCCCAATTTGTTGCTATATAATTTCTGTAGTAGTTTCTCATAATCCTTTGTATTTCTGTGGTATTAGTTAAAACATTTATTTTATTTTTCAAATTTTTTTTGAGATCATATGGTATTTATTATTTTAAAATTGAGGCAAAATGCACATAGCCAAAAATTTACATTTTTTGTTTTTTAAATTTTTTTCCGTGTTCCAAGATTGTTTATGCACCACACCTAGTGCTTCATGCAATACGTGCCCTCCTTAATACCCACTACCAGGCTTACCCATCCCTCTGTCCCCTCCCCTCCAAAACCCTGAGTCCTTTTTTTTGGTGAGTTTCTCTAAAGAAAAAGCTTTTAGTTTTATTGATCTTTTCTATAGTTTTTTTTTTAAACTTAAATTTTAGTTAGTGAACATACAGGGCAATATTGGTTTCTGGAGTAGAAGTCAGTGATTCGTCATTTACATACAATACTCAGTGCTCATCACAAGTGCCCTCATCAACCATTAATACTCAGCAACCATCTAGCCCATCCCCCCCTTCCTTCTCCATCAACCTTCAGTTTGTTCTCTATTGTTAAAAGTTTCTTATGGTTTGTTTCTCTCCTTTTTATCTTTTGCCCTTTCCCATATGTTCATCTGTTTACTTTCTTAAATTCCATATATGAATGAGATCATATGGTATTTGTCTTTCTCTTACTGACTTATTTCATTTAGCATAATACACTCTAGCTCCATCCATGACATTGCAAATGACAAGATTTTATTTTTTGATGACTGAGTAATATTCCATGGTATGCATGTATACTCACACACGCGCGCACACACACACACACACACACACACACACAAACACCTTTATCCATTCATCAGTTGGTGGACATTTGGGCTCTCTCCATAGCGTGGCCGTTGTTTATAATGCTGCCATAAACATCAGGGTACATGTACCCCTTCAAATCTGTGTTTGAAAGGTCTAAATGTTAGATAGGAAACCATCAGAATCCTAGAGAACACAGGCAGCAACCTCTTTGATATCAACCATAGAAAATTCTTACTAGACACATTGCCAGAAGCAAGGGAAACAAGCAAAAATGAACTATTAGGACTTCATCAAAATAAATAGCTTCTTTATGAATGAAGGAAACAATAAAATAAAAAAAACAGCCTACAGAATGGGAGAAGATATTTGTAAATTATGTATCTGATAAGGAATTAGTAAACAAAATCTATACAGAATTTGCCAAACTCAACACCCCCAAAATAAATAATACAGTTAAGAAAAGGGCGGAAGACATGAATGGACATTTTTCCAAAGAAGACATCCAGTTGGGTGACAGACACATGAAAAGATTCTCAACATCACTCATCATCAGGGAAATACAAATCAAAACCATGACGAGATATCACCTTACACCTGTCAGAATGGCTAAAATTAACAACACAAGAAATAGCAGGTGTTGGTGAGGATGTGAAGAAAAGTGAACCCTCTTGCATGTTGGTGGGAAGGCAAACTGGTGCAGCCACTCTAGAAAGCAATATGATGGAGATTCCTCCAAAAGTTAAAAATAGAACTACCCTTTGATCCAGCAGTTGCACTGCTAAGTATTTTCTATAGCTTTTAAAATTTTTTTCTGTTTCATTTATTTCTGCTCTGTGTTATTTTCTTCTTCGTACTAATTTGGGGCTTTGTTCTTTTTCTAGTTCCTTGAGATGTGAAGTTAGGTTGTTATTTGAGATTTTTCTTGTTTCTTCAGGTTGTCATTTATTTTCATGAACTTTAGTCAACTGCTTTTTCTGTTTCCCAGAAATTTTTTGGCATGTTAAGCTTTCATGCTGTTTGTCTCAGGTATTATATTTCCCTTTCGATTTCTTTTTTTGACCAAAAACATGCTTAAATCAGTAGTATGTGTTTAATCTCCATGTATTCTGAATTTTCTTGTTTTCTTCATGTAATTGATCTCTGAGTTTTATACCATTATGGTTAGAAAAGATACTTGGTATGATTTCAGTGGCCTTAAGTGTATTAAAACTTGTTTTGTGACCTAAAATATGATCCATCTTGGTAAATGTCCCACGTGCACTTGAGAAAAACGTGAAACCTGCTGCCTTTGGGTAGAATATTCTGTAGATATCTGTTAGTCCATCTGGTCTAATATGTCATTTAAGATTGATGTTTTGTAATAATTTTCTGTCTGGGTGACCTATCCATTCATAGGAGTGGGATATGACATTTCCTTACTATTATTGTATTGATGTCTTATTTCTCCTATTAGGTGCTGTAAGTGGGCTGCAAAAATATCTTCCAATGTTATATTCTAATGTTGGATTGATATTATCATTATGCAATTCTCTTGGTATTTTTATATAGTCTTTTTTTTTTTAAGGTCTATTTTATCTGATAAAAAGATAGCTACTCCAGTTTTCTTATGGTTTCCATTTGCTCAAAGTAACTTTTTCCATCCCATCATTTGTAGTCTGTGTCCTTATGTCCTAGTGAGTCTCTTGTAGGCAGCATATAGATGGGTCTTGTTTTTTTATTCAGTCAGCGCATTATGTCTTTTTATTGGATAATCTAGTCCAATTAAAGTAACTATTGATAGGTAAGTGCTTTTCTCCATTTTATTAATTACATTCCGGTTGTTTTTATGATTCTCTCTGCTCCTTTCTTCTTTTGCCCTCATGGTTTGATGACTTTGCTTAGTGGTATGCTTACATTCCTTTCTCTTTTGTGGATTTACAATAGATTTTTATGTGGCTACTATGAGGCTTACAACATGTCTATAGCAGTCTATATCAAGTTAATAAGTACTTAAGCTTGATTCCATTCTAAACTTTAGGATTTTTACTATCTCTTCACTTTTTACTTTTTATGTCAATTGTTACCTCTTTTTATTTTGTGTATTCCTAAATTAATTATTGTAATTATACTTATTTTTACTACTTAGGTCTTTTAACCTTTATGCTAGCCTTAAAAGTGACTAATCTATCTTTATTATATATTTATCTTTCAGACTAGATTTATTCTTTCTTATATGTTCTTAACTAATTATTGTTTTGCTTTTCAGCTTACAGAAGTCCCTTTAACATTTTTGAAAGACTGGTTTAGTGGTGGTGAACTCCTATAGCTTTTGTTTGTCCGAAATATTCTATCCTTCAATTCTGAATGATAACATTGCACAGTAGAGTGTTCTTGGTCATTTTTTTTTCCAGCACTTTATTTTTTCATGCCGTTCAGTTCTACCCTGCAGTGTTTCTGCTGAAGGATTTGCTGATATCTTATGGGGGCTTCCTGGAACATAACATCTCGTTTTTCTCTTGATGCTTTTAAGAGGCTCTTCTTTAACTTTTGATATTTCAGTCACAATGTCTCTGGTATGGGTCTCTTTGGGTTTATCTTCCTTGGAACTCTATGGGCTTCCTAGATCTAGATGTCTGTTTCCTTCCCCAGGTTAGGGAAGTTGTCATCCATTATTTCATAGAGTAAGATTTCTGCCCCTTTCTCTCTTTTTGTGGCTTGGAATCTCATTTCTTTTTAGCACTGAATAATAATTCATCATCTGGGGGCGCCTGGGTGGCTCAGTGGGTTAAGGCCTCTGCCTTTGGCTCGGGTCATGGTCCCAGGGTCCTGGGATCGAGCCCCGTTTTGGGCTCTCTGCTCAGCAGGGAGCCTGCTCCCCTTCCTCTCTCTCTCTGCCTGCCTTTCTGCCTAATTGTGATCTCTGTCTGTCAAATAAATAAAATCTTTAAATAAAAAAAAATAATTCATCGTCTGGATGTAGTTTCATTTCCTTAACCATTCACATACTGAAGCACATTGGGTTATTTCTGTATTTTGGTGATTATGAATAAAGCTGCTATTAAAATCTGTGTGCTGATTTTTGTGTGGACATAAATTTTCAACTTCTTTGGGTAAATTACCAAGGAGTGTGATTGATCCATCAAGAAACCACCAAACCATTTTATTCCATTTTGCATTCCTACCAGTAGTGAAAGAGACTTCCTGTTACTCCACATCCTCATCATTAGGTGTTGTCAGAGTTTGGATTTTTGTCATTTTAATAAATGTGTACTGATATCTCACTGTTTTAATTTGTATTTCCCTGATGACACATTATGTGAGACATGTTTTTGTATGTTTATTTGCCATCTGTATGTCTTTTTAGAGGAATGGTCTTTTATGTTTTTCTTCCATTTATAACAATGTTTAGTTTCTTATTGTTGAGTTTTAAGAGTCTTTCCTGTATTTCAGATACCATCCTTTACAAATGTGTCTCTTGAAAATTTTTTCTCCTAGTAAGTAGCTTTTGTCTCATTATCTTCATATTGTCTTCTACAGTTCAGAATTTAATGAAATCCAGTTTGTCATTTCTTCTTTCATAAATCATGTCTTTGGTATTGAATCTAAAATGTCAATTCCTTATCCTAGGCCATTTAGGTTTTCTCCTGTTGTTTTCTAGTTTTAAAGCTTTAGATTTTACATTTATGTCTGTGATCCTTTTTAAGATCATTTTGTGAAGAATGTAAGGTCTGTGTCTAGATCTTCTCTCTCTCTCTCTCTCTTTTTATTTCAATGTCCAGTTTCAGCACCATTTTGTGGAAGAGACGATTTTTGGTCCATTGCCTTTGCTGTATTGCCTTTGTTCCTTTGTCAAAGATCAACTGAATATATTTGGGGGGGGGTCTCTTTCTGGGCTCCCTATTCTATTCCATTTATCTATTTGTCTATTCTTTCACCAATTATGGACTGTCACCAGTTATGGATTATTATAGTTATGAATTAACTATCACCAAGTTAATCTTGTTAACTGTTGCTTGATAGTAAGTCAGGTAGCGTCAATACTCCAACTTATTTCTTCTCATTGAATAGTGTGGGTACTGAATCTTTTGTCTCTCCATATAAATTTAGAATCTATTTGTTGATATCCATAAAATAACTTGCAAGTATTTTGACTGGAGTTGCATTGAATCTATAGACTATTTTGGGAAGAACTGACATGTTGACAACATTGTGTCTTCTTTATGAACATGAAGTATCTCCCCATCTACTTAGTTCTTGATTTCATTCATCAGAGTTTTCCAGTTTTCCTCATTGAGCTCTTAAACATATATTTTTAAAAGATTTTATTTATTTATGATAGAGCGAGAGAGGGGACACAAGCACAGGGGAGCTGGAGAGGGAGAAACAGGCTCCCCACTGAGCAGGGAACCCAAAATGGGGTTTGATCCCAGGACCCTGGGATCATGACCTGATCCAAATGCAGAAACTTAATGACTGAGCCACCCAAGCACCCCGGGCTCTTAAACATATTTTGTCCAACTTATACCTAAATATTTAGGTTTAGTGGGTGCTAATGTAAACAGTATTATTTTTAATTTTTATTTCTACTTGTTCATTCTAAGTATACAGGAAAACAATTGACTTTTATATTAATCTTGTATCCAGAAATCTTGCTTTAATTGCTTGTTAGTTCCAGGAAGAGTTTGTTTGTTTGTTTGTTTGTTTGTTTTGATCATTTATCTCACTTTTTCTACATAGAATATCATGTCATTTGCAGAGGCAATTTTATATTTTCTTTCTTGACAAATGTAATTTTAGCATTCTAGCATTAGCTAGAACTTCTATCATGCTGTTGAAAAGGAATAGTAAGAGAGAATATCATGTCTTGTTCCTGAACTTAGTGGGGAAGTTTTGAATTTTTTACTGATAAATATAATGTTAGTTTTCAGTTTCTTTGTAGAAAGTCTTTATAAAGTTGAGGAAGTTCCCCTCTTCCTACTTTATTGAGAATGTATGGTTTTACTATAAAGTTCATAAGCTCATTGAAAAAAAATCACTCAGTGAAAATTCTTTATTTTCTAGAATATGTAAGATTGAGACAATCTCTTCTTTGTGTATTTAGTAGTAATTTGCCTGGGGGTTGTGGGTATATGTGTGTGTGTGTGTGTGTGTGTGTGCATGCATGCATGTTCATGTGTGTGCATTTTCAAATGATTTTGGTTTTATTCAGATATTCTTTTCTTTTTGATCAATTTCATTAGGTTATTTTTGACATTTTTGCTCTATTCCCTCTCTAAGCTGTTTTGACTAAAGTCAGTGGCCAGTGACAGGTGGAGCAATCTAAGCTGTAGAGTGCTGAGAATACTGAAGTCCCAAGCAGTACCTGAACACCTCCTTTGCCTGAACAACCATTTCTCCATGCCACATGGGGTTGTTCTTGTTGTTTAGCATAACTGACAAGATAATGTGGAATTCAGCCACATAATTGTAGAATATCTGATCACCAGGAAAAATATAAGCATAAAGTCTGTAGACCTCTCACAGACATCTGCTTGGTTTTACATATTTGAGCAAAACTACAAACTCTTGTCCCCCACCCTTATTGGCTCTGATTTTTATGTAAGTCTGTTTTTTTTTTTTTCCTGAATTATGCCTACTTATTCTAATGTTATACCAGATCAACTTTTATATTTTCTTTTATTTTTCATCAAGTTCTTATTGTTAATTTCACATGTTATCAAAAATATCTCAACATTTAAAACTTAGAGTTGTAAAAATGTATGTAGTATGTATGTAGAGTTGTATGTAGTATATAGTAGAGTTGTATTATGTAGTATGTGGAGTTGTAAAAATGTATGTAGTAAAATGTATATAAAAATGTCAAAACATTTCCCTTTCCAACTCCACTACTTCTTTTTCCTTTCTTTTCTTCCCCCCTTCATTAAACTTTCAGAAATTTCCCTATTTTATCAGTGTTCTCAATCATCTTTTGATTAGTGGATTTTTTCATTTCTTTTTTTTATTTTTCCAGTTTTATTGAGATATAATTGGCATGTAAGTAAGTTTAAGGTATACAGTATAATGGTTTTAACTACATATATTGTGAGATAATGACTGCAGTAAGTTTAGTTCATTTTCATCATTTCATATGGATACAATAAAGAGAAAAAGCAAAAAAGTTTTTTTTAGTAACACCTACCCCTAATGTGGGGCTTGAACTCATGACCCTGAGATCAAGAGTTGCATGCTTTTCCAATTGAGACAGCCAGGCATCCCAAAAAGAGAAATTTTCACTGTGATGGGCCCTCTTAGGAGTTACTCTTTTTTTTTTTTTTTTTTTTAGATTTTATTTATTTATGGGACAGACAGAGATCACAAGTAGGCAGAGAGAGAGAGGAGGAAGCAGGCTCCCTGCTGAGCAGAGAGCCCAATGGGGGGCTCAATCCCAGGACCCTGGGATCATGACCTGAGCCAAAGGCAGAGGCTTTAACCCACTGAGCAACCCAGGTGCCCCAGGAGTTATTCTTTTTTTTTTTTTTTTTCCAGGAGTTATTCTTTTAACAACTTCCCTAAAGCAGTGTGGATAGTCCTCATGATGACATGTGAACATTATAATCCTGGTAGTTATTTATCTTATAACTGGACATATGTAAGTGAGATTATATGGTATTTGTCTTTCTCTTTCTAACTTACTTCACTTAGCATATTCTCTCAAGGTCCATCCATGTAGTCACAGATGGCATATTTCCTCATTTTTTATGACTGAATAGCAGTTCCTTATACATAGAAATACATATATTTACAAATCATATATATCATATATATATGAGAATTGGATATTCACATGTAAAAGACTAAAACTAGACCCTTATATTACCACAACTTCTTTATACATCCATCCCTTGGTGGATACTTCATTTGGTTCCATGTTTTGGCTGTTGTAAATAATGCTTCAGTGAACATGCAGATGCAGGTATCATTTCAATTTGAGGTTTTCATTTCCTTTGGATATATGTTCAGAAGTGGAATTGCTGGATCATATGGTATTTCTGTTTGTTTTGGGTTTTTCAGTTTTTTAAATTTCATATAATTAACATTCAGTGTTTTGTTGGTCTAAAGTGTGCAATATAGTGACTCACCAATTCTATACGTTATTCACTTCTCATCATGGTAAATGTACTCTTAATTTCCTTCACCTGTTTCAACCATACCACTGTTAGGACTGCTTGCACAATGCCATCCTTTTGGCACCACTTTGGGTGGATTCCTGCTGAAGGTAGGTTGGATGGACCTGCAGGACAGTGTGAGGGGTGGAAGGCAGGCACTGTGAGGAGGCTAGGTGGAAAATACTCATTTTGGTTTTCACATGTATGTTGTCATCTAGGCCAGAGGGCAGGGTGAGAAGTGGTGCCTGCCAGCTCTTTTGTCCTTGGAGGAGTCCCTAAAGACCCCTGTCACTCCAGCACACATTCTGAGTTTAGTAAATAAGTCTCCTTCTCATATTTTTCAGGTATTCTTCAAACTGCTCTTTCTATGCTATATCTCAGTGGGGCTATTTGGAATGCTCTGGCTCTTTAAGGATGAGCACTCATTTTCCTATTGCTGTCTGGCTCTCCCAGAGCTGAGTCTGCTGATTTTTATTTTTATTTTCATTATTTTTTTTTAAGATTTTATTTATTTATTTGACAGACAGAGATCACAAGTAGGCAGAGAGGCAGGCAGAGAGAGAGGGGGAAGCAGGCCCCCTGCCGAGCAGAGAGCCTGATGCGGGGCTCGATCCCAGGACCTTGAGATCATGACCTGAGCCGAAGGCAGAGGCTCAATCCACTGAGCCACCCAGGCGCCCCGAGTCTGCTGATTTTTAAAGTACCTATGTTGAGCCCCACTGATTATAAAAACTTGTGAAATTAGGCCCCCGTGGTCTTCAAAGCCAAATGTAGGGATTTGTCTTCCTAGTGCTAGTCCCCGTGCCTGCGTTGCCTCCTGTGGGTCTGCTCCTGCCCCTTCTCTGGGTTTGCAGTGTCCTTCCTCCTGCAGAAAGTCTTGTGGGTCAGCTGGTTTCCCAACCATGTCTCTGGGCTCCCCACCATTTTCAGTGTGACCTCTTCTCTATGATTAGCTCTGGAGAGTCTTTTCTGCCAGTCTTTGTGTCCTTTTCTGGGAAATTTACACTGCTGTGGGGGTTATCTAGGGTATCTGTGGGTCAGAGTGAGCTTAGGATCCTCCTATTCTGCCATCTTCTCTAGAACTGGTATTGGTATTTTTAGTTTCCTGAGGAACCTCTATACTGCTTTCCATAGTGGCTGTGCTGGTTTATAATCCCTCCAACAGTGCTCAAGTGTTTCCTTTTCTCTACATCCTTCACACCATTGATTATCTTTTGTCCTTTTGATTATGGCCATCCTAAAAGGTATGAGGTGATATTTCATTGCAGCTTTGATTTGCATTTCTCTAATGACTATGGTCTTAGCACTTTTTCATGTACCTGGTGGTCATTCATATATCTTCTTTGGAAAAGTTTCTATTCAGGTCATTTACTCATTTTAGTTGGATTGTTTTTTGTTTGTTGCCATTGAGTTCTATGAGTTCTTTATTCTGGATATTAGATGTTTATCTGATACAGTTTGCAAATATTTCTTCCCCTTCTGTAAGTTGTCTTTTCACTTTATTGGTTGTTTCTTTTGCTCCGTAGAAGCATTTAAGCTTGATGAAGTCCCACTTATTTTTTATTTTGTTGCCTTAGCTTTAGGTTTCATATCCAAAAATCATTGCCAAGATCCACATCACAGAACTTTTTCTTTATGTTTTCTTTCAGGAGTTTCATGGTTTCAGTTCTTACATTTAAGTCTTTAATCCATTTTCATGAGGATATAAGATAGGGGTCTATTTTCATTCTTTTACATGTGAATGTCCTGTTTCCCCAGCAGCACTTAATGAAGAGACTGACTTTTCTCCGTGGAATATTTCAGGCTCCATTGTCAAATATTAGTTGACTGTATATTCCTGGATTTATTTCTGGGCTCTCAGTTCTGTTTCATTGATCTGTTGGTCTGTTTTTATACCTGTACCATATTGTTTTGATTACTATAGCTTTATACTACAGCTTGAAATCAGAAAGTGTGGTGCCTCCTACTTTGTTCTTCTTTCAGAGGATTGCTTTGGCTATTTGGAGTCTTTGGCAGTTCCATATAAATATTACACTTGTCTTTCTACTTCTGTTAAAAAAAAAAAAGTGCCATTGAAATCTTAATACAGATTTCAAGGGTACACATACACACTGATGTTTATAGCAGCATTATCAACAGTAGCCAAATTATGAAAGAACCCAAATGTCCATCGTCTGATGAATGGATAGAGAAGGTATGGCATATATAGACACTCAATGGAATATTACTTAGCCATCAAAAAGAATGAAATCTTACCATTTGCAGTGATGAGGATGGAGCCAGAGTGTATTATGCTAAGAGAAATAAGTCAGAGAAAGACAAATACCATGATTTCACTTTGATTTAAGAAACAAAACATATGAACATAGGTGGAGAAAAAAAAGGCAATCCGTAAAACAGACTCAACTACAGAGAGCAAACTGAGGGTTGCTGGAGGGTAGGTAAGCAGGGGGATGGGTTAAACGGGTGATGTGTATTAAGGACGGCATTTGTGATGAGTGCTGGGTGTTATACATAATAATGAATCACTAAATTCTACTCCTGAAACTAATATTACACTATATGTTAATCAGAATTTAAATAAAAACTTTAGAAAATGTGTTATTTAAATAGTTTTGGTTATATTGACATTTTAACAGTATTCTTCCAGTACAAGAATACAGGATTCCTTTCCAATTTTTAATGTGTTCTTTTTATCTATTTATTTTATCAATATCTTGTAGTTTTCCAAGTAGAGAACTTTCACTTGCTTGGCTAAGTTTATTCCTAAGTGTTTGTTTTTGATGCTCTTATAAATGGGATCATTTTGTTTATTTCTTTTTTCAGATAATTTGTCATCAGTATATAGGAAAACTACTTGTTCTGTATGTTTAAATCGGGGGGGGGGATTCTTTAGTTTTTTCTCTGTATAAAATCATGTTGTCTTCAAATAGGGACATTTTTTTCTTTACAATTATGATGCGTTTTATGTCTTTTGTTTGCTTGACTGTTCTGGCATGGACTTCTACTATGTTGAATAAGAATAGTATGAGTAGACACTCTTGTCTTGTTTTTGATCTTAGACAATAAGCTTTCAACCTTTCATTATTAACTATAACGTTAGCTGTAGGCTTATCCTACGTGGCCTTCATTGTGTTGAAATATGTATCTTCTATAATTTATTAAGATTTTTTATCATGAATGTATGTTGAATTTTATAATGTGCTTTTACTGTGTCTTTTGGGATGAACATGATCTTTTTTTTGTTCATCCAATCAGTGTGCTATATTACATTGATTGATTTGCATATGTTCAGTCACCCTTGCATTCAAGGTGTGAATCCCACTTGGTCATGGTGAATCATCCTTTTCATGTGCTACTGAATTCAGTTTGTTAGTATTTTGTTGAGAGTTTTGGCATCTCTATTCACCAGAGATATAGGTCTATAGTTTCTTTTCTGGTAGTATCCTTTTCTGGCTTTGGTATAAAGGTAACGCTGGCCTCATAAAATGAGATTGAAGGTGTTCCGTGCTGTACAATTTTTTGAAAAAATGTGAAAAGAACTGGCATTAGTTCCTAAGTGTTTGGTAAAATTCACCAATGAAGCCTCTGGTCTGGGCTTTTCTGTGTTGGGAGAATTTTGGTTATTGCTTCAGTCTCCTTACCAGTAATTGGTCTATTCAGATTTTCTATCTCTTCCTGATACAGTTTTGGCGAGTTCTATGTTTGTCAGCATTTTCCTGTTATTTCTAGGTTGTCCAATTTGTTGGCGTATTCTTGTTCATAGCAGCCTCTCATGATCCTTAAATTTCAGTGGCATTGGTTTTCAATGTGTCTTTTTTTATTTATAATTTTGTTGATTTGGGTCTTCTTTTTTTCTTTGGTTTGTCTAGGTAAAAGTTTGTCCATTTTGTTTATCTTCAACAAACACTCTTGATTTGGTTAATTATTTGTATTGTTTTCCTGTTCTCGATTTCATTTATTTCTGCTCTGTGTTATTTTCTTTCTTCTAACTTTGGTCTCTGTTCTTTTTATTTCATTAAGATGTAGAGATAGTTTTATTGTTTGGTTTTTGTGTGTGTGGCAGGGTGTGTGGGGTGTGTGTCTTTCTTCCTAATGTAGGCATGATTACTACGAACTTCTTTCCTAAAACCACTTTTGCAGCATCCCATTAAGTTTTGGTATGTTGTGTTTCCACTTTGCCTCAAGACCCTTTATTTCCCCTTTACTTTCTTCTCTGATCCATTAGTTGTTCGGAAGAGTGTTGTTGAATTTCTGCACGTTCATAAATTATTCAGTTTTCTTGTTACTGATTTCCAGCTTCATACCATTGTGGTCAGAGAAGATATGTGGCATGATTTCAGTCTTTTTGAATTTTACAAGGCTTGTTTTGTGGCCAAAAACATGGTCTCTTGCAGAAAATGTTCTATGTGCACTTGAAAAAAAAGTATATCTTGCTGTTTTTGAATAGGTGCTCTGTATCTCTCTGTTCTATTTGGTCTAAAGTGTTGTTTAAATCTGATTTCTTATCGATTCTGTGTCTGGATGATCTATCCATTGTTGAGTGTGGGCTATTAAAGTCCTCAACTACTATCATATTGCTGTTTATTGTTCCTTTTATTTCTATTAGTTTTTGCTTTATGTATGTATTTAGGTGCTCAGATCTTGGTCACGTAAATATTTATAACTGTCATATCTTCTTGGTGGATATATCCCTTTATCCTTCTATGTCTCTTATACCATTTTTCAAGTCTGTTGTGTGTGATATTTGTATAGTTATCTGCTTTTGTTTCTTGTTACCATTTGCTTGAAATGTCTTCTTGCATCCCTTACTCTCACTTTAACGCTAAAGTAAGCTGTAGAACCGGAAGAGAGAATGTGAGTTCCAGTTTGAAAGCAGGAAAGCTCAAGATTCAAGCTAAGAGACACTGTTTCAGTTTGAGTCCAAAGGCAGAAAAAGACAAATATCTTAGGTCAAGACAGTCAGGCATGAAGAGTTCCCCTTAACTCAAGGAGGTCCCACCTTTTTGTTCCGTCCAGGCCTTCAACTGAATGGATGAGGCACTCTCACATTGGGGAGGGCAGTTGGCTTTACTTGGTCTACTGATTCAAATGGTAATCTCATCCAGAGATGTCCTCACAGACACACCCAGAATAATATTTGACCACATAGCCAGGTACCACATAATCCAGTCATGTCAATCCATGAACATCACACAGGGCCAAGACATTTCACATTATCTTCACCCTATTCAAGAGGTGAATGGTTAAACAAACTGTGGCACATCCATGCCTTGGAAAACTGATCAACAATAAAAAGGAACCAACTATTCATACATACAATATGGAAGAATTCCCAGAGAATTATGTGAGTGATAAAAGCCAATGCCAAAAGGTTACATACTGTACAATTCCATTTACATAAAAATCTTGAAATGACCCAGTTACAGAAATGGAAAACAGGTTAGTGGTTGCCAGGAGTTAAGGAAGTAGAGGAAGCTGGTAGGGAAGCAGGTGTGGTTATAAAGGGGCAATGTGAGTGATCACTGAGATAGAGACATTATCTATTTTCACTGTATAGGGGATACACAAACCTCAGAGGTGATGAAATTGCATAAAACTAAATAGAAAAACACACATCCCAAACATGGATACCCAGACAAGTTAAATCAGAATTGCTGTGTGCTGTCTGGTGCCTGTACATTTCTACAGTCACTCCTCAGCTGATTTTAATATTAAATCAGACTTAAAAGTCATTGACCAAGGTATTTTCAAAGAAATAACTTGGTAATAAATTTATAACATATTTGCAACACACTGCTAGCAACAGCAGTTCTGTGTAATAAGACACTGAAATCCCCAAATCATTAATTCCTATTTAGATGTAAATGATATGTAAATCTAAAATAGCCCTCCAAGGATTCTAAATCCTTGCTACTCAAACAGCTCCAGGACATCATCTGGGAGCATTTGAGAAATGCAGAATTTCTTATCCCACCCCAGATCTCCTGAATCAGAATTTGCCTTTTATGGATATCCCCAGATGATTCAAATTCACTGTAAAGTTTGAGAAACACTTATATAGATCCTTCCTTAAATGTATATGCTCAGAATTTTCTCATAAACTTTTCAAACACAATTGGTAGAGGGCATAGTTGTAAACAAGTAAATATATTGTGATGATAATTTTTTTAAATTGATTGATTGGAGAGAGAGAGTGTGAGTGTGCACACCCTCTGTTGCACAAGTCCGGGGAGGAGCAGAAGGAGAGAATCCCAAGCAGGGTCTCCACTCAGCACCCAGCCAGATGCAGGGGGGACTCGATCTCACAACCCTTGAGATCATGACATGAGCTGAAACTGGGAGTCAGATGTTTAACCAACTGAACCACCCAGGTCCCCCTATTGTAATAATTTCTATGAGGAAATTAAATCTCTTAAGCCTTTAAATGGCATTTCTAAAAACACGAGATGTTGGTAATACTTAATATAACATATAGTGGAAAATGTTCTGTCCAAAACCGCTGCAGTGTATACACAAAATAATGGGAGTGGCTTTCACAACACAAAGAAGCTTTAATTGCATCTGATGAAATCTCAGTTGGGATTCATCTTTCCAGTATGTGGTGTTTGACTATCTTTTATGTATAGACAGTTTGGTTTCTGTCCTCTTGGGCGCAAAGGACTCCTGATGTTTAGGTTCTTTTCATAGAATTACTGCTCAGCCAGTTGAATGGCTTTGGAGGTGTCAGCTCCCTTGTCAGTAAAGACTGGCCTCGATGGGGCTCTCTCATAAGTACTCGCAGAGACATAGTGGAGTTTATTCTTGGGGGGCAGAAGGACAGGATCCGTGGGTAAGAATCTCTAACCTTCCCACTTCCCCTCCCAATTTTTAATCAGAGTTTAATCAGTGATCTGTTTTACCTATTGTTACTTTCATGCAACATCATTTGAATAGCTTTCTTATTTTTTTTAAAAAAAAGCTAGAAGTAATTGCTAATTAAGGTTTCTTGGAAATACTTTGATTTCAAGTTTAAGGACCATGGGATATTGATGTCTACTGGACACAAAGCATATGCAGCATTTAGAATAGTGATCTTCATGTGGCGGGCACTAACTAAACATTTTAAAATTGATTCTTACCAGTCCACCTAACCCTCAGAGTTGCACTGCTGAGCCCAAGTGAGTTTGGAGTACTGTGTAGGGACATTCAAACACCAGTTCTTCCATCAATGGTTTTATGTGAGTCTGTGCAAGTTATGTAATGTCCAGATAGAGTATTCATAGATAATAATGAGCCCCACAGACCAAACGTTTGGTTTCAGACCAAACGGTCTGAAAAATAGAAGGTTTTGTAAATGGATTGGAAGCAAATCTGACCTGAATATAGATGGGACTATGAATAGTTCTAGGGTATCCCACTTAAATTGATGTGTCATTGCAGAAATATTAGGTACAGGGTGCTGGCCTAGGGTTGCACAGGGGCATTGTATGCATCATAGTACTCTGTGTTGGGTGGGCCACCAGATAGCTGACCCTGGCAGGAGTCAGGAGAGCCAGAGTCTTACTGGGGATAACTCCTGTGAGAAATTCAGGGGGGATGAAGCAGGATCCCATAAGGAAAGCCTTCAGGACATCTGGCAGATTCTTGTATTAGCAGAATCGCTGGGTTCCTGAGCCCAATCAGCCTCAGGTCTTGGCTGGGGACTGACTGCCCAGAAAGACAAGGCCTTTGCTTGGAAGGATGGGGCCAAGGTGCTGACCGTTGGTGATTGAAGGCTGTCGGCTAACTGTGCTCATTACAGCGGAACAGAAGGTTCTTTGTCAAGTGCGATCCGAGAGGTACCATGCCACAATCGCCACACAACTGTTTCTTCTTTTAAACAGCTTCAAGGATGTATTATGCACCATAAAATTGGCCTGGGGAAAGTGTGCCATTCAACAATCTCAGTCAGTGTATGTGGTTGTATAACAAAAATCCTGACCCAGTTTCAGAACATCACCCCCAAATGTTAGTGGTCTCTTCCCACTCCTACCCCCAGTACAGAAACATTCGTGTGTCTTTCTGCCTTTATGGTTTTGACTTCGCTAGCATTTTTATCCAAATAGCATCCTATAACATGTAATCTTTTGAGTCTGACTTCTTTCACTTGCTGTGTGTCTTTGGGGATGATCTGTGTTGTGGCATGCTATCTTTTGCATGTATGTACACATTTTGCATATCCATTTTTCAAATGATGGATTGCCTCCAGTTTGGGGCTGTTGTGAATAATGTTGCTGTGAACATTTGTGTACAATTCCTAGTGTAGACACATTTTCATTTCTCTAAGAGTGAAGTTGCTGGGTCATATGGTAATGTATGTTTAATTTTCTTTCTTTCTTTCCTTTTCTTTTTCTTTCTCTCTCTCTCTCTCTCTCTCTCTCTCCCTTTCTTCCTTTCTCTTTCTTTCTTTCTTCTGTAGGTTTACTTTTTAAAAGAAACTGCCAAACAGGTTTCAAAGGGACTGTACCATTTTTGTAGTCACACCAGCAGTATATGAGGGTTCTAGTCTCTCCACATATTGGTGTTGCCACAATTCTTGGTTATAGCCATTCCAGAGGGCATGTGTGTATCTCATTGTCCCTTTAGCTTGTTTCTCCAATGACTAATAATGTTGAGCCCCTTTTTGTGTTTATAATCATTTCTGTATGTTCTTGTGTGAAATGTCTTTTTCCATTTTATATCTTCTTAATGAATAGTTCTTTACACAGCCTAGATAAAATTGCTTTATTAGATATATGGTTTGCATTTTCTTCTAGTCTGTGGCTTGTCTTTTCATTTTCTTATGGTTTCTTCTGAAGAACGCAAAAAAAAAAAAAAAAGGAACTTTGAGGCCCAATTCATTTGTGAATTGTGCCTTTAGTATCTATTTCATATCTAAGACATCTTTGCCTAACCTAATCTGAGAGAGATTTCCTGCTGTGGTTTCTTCTAGATATTTTATAATGTCAGTTTTATGAATATCTCAGATGAGAATTTTGCTCTCCGGGGACCATTTGGAATACCAGGAGACCATCTGGATAGTCAGAACTGGGTGGAGTGTATTACTAGTGTCTAGTAGGTAGAGACCAGTGATGGTGTTAAATGTACTACAATGCATGGGACAGCCCTCCAACAGCAAAGAATGATCTCATTCAGGATGTCAGTGGTGCTGAGGTTGGCAAGCCCTGACCTGGGTTTCTGGTCCATTTTGAGTTAATTTTTGTGTATGGTATGAGATAAGGATCTACACATATTTTCTTTTGTTTTTGCATGTGAAGGATATAAGTGCATTTTTTCTTCTTGTTTTTCTTTTTCCATGACATTTGTTGTAAGGAATATCCTACTGCATTGCATGGCCTGGCACTTTGTTGAAAATCAACTGTCCATAAATATTAAGATTTATACTTAGATTCTCTATTTTGTTCTCTTGATCTACATTCCAGTTTTATGCCAACACCACAATTCTTGACTGCTATAATTTTATAGTACATTTTGAAATCCAGCAGAGTAAATCTCCCAACACAGCTTTTTCTAAAAAACTGTTTGTCTACTAGAGTTTCTTTGCATTTTCATATCAATTTTTAGCATCAGCTTTTCAAACTCAACCAAAAAAGCCACCTGAGATTTTGATGATTACATTTAATCTACAGATGAATTTGAGGAGAACTGACATCAATATTGAGTCTTCTAATCCAAAAATTTGGCATATTTTGACGTTTTTCTCAGCAGTGATAGGTTTCAGTATGCATGTCTTACATTTCCTGAGTTTTTTTCCTATTGAATTTATTTTTAGTTGTCATAGTAAATGGAATTGTATTCTTAATTCCATTTTTGAATTGTTTATTGCAGTGCACAGAAGCACCATTCAGTTTTGCATATTGATTGTAAATCTTGCTTACCTTGCTCATTTATTCCATATTATCTTTGATTCCTTATTATTTTCTGCACGTAGTAGTGACCTTTGAGAATAGTTTTACTTCTTCATTTCCAATCTACATGCCTTAATGCCTTTTTCTTTGATGCCTTCTCTAGGTGTAATCAGCAGTACAATCCCACATAGAAATGCTGACAGCCACCATACCTTTCAAAATTAAAATATAGAGAGCTCTGAGATACTTCTTAGCTCTGTGTTTCAGGTAAGGGATTACCAACCTGTAGCAACTAACTTCTAGGATTATTAGGAGATTAAACAAGGTACCCCCTATACAATGCTTAGTGTAATTCCTGACCCAAATTAGCATCCTCCTAAAATGTTACCTTTTAGAAAGAATCTCAACCAGCCACTGGCAGGCCAGCATTAGGAATCAGAACTTGACACTGATGATGCAGGCCTGGGTGGTCATCTGTGGCTGATGGGGTAGGGGACAGTCCCCAACAAGAGTCGGCACAATTTTCATCAGCCTCCTGGGAGTCTTTGGTGTTGTGGGAGTTCTGCCAAGTACCTGAGCTTCAAAGTAGCCAAGCCCACAGTGGCTGTGGATATCGTGAAATAGGGTTTATAATGCGGAAGGAGGGGGCAGAGGCCTGCTGAGTTGTACCGAGGCTCCATTGTTCTTAGGGCTTGAGTAATAGGGGATTGTCTGGGGCATATATAATATTAAAACTAAGAGGAAACCCTTCTTTCCCTGCACATTGTTATCTCCTTCTTCAAAGGTTTACTGTAGAAGCTGTTACGCAAATTTGTTGAGAGACTTGAAATTTATCAAGGCTGGAATTACAGCAGAGATGAAGAACGGGTCACACGGGAGGGAACAGTACCAGGAGGAAGTCTTCGTGGCACCTTCAGCCTTGTGAGGACTTAGCATTTCTCTCCTTTAGAAGGTGACCAGTTAGTGTTATGCGATTCAGCCCACTGCCAATTTCCTCTAAGGAACGGCAAGCATTGTGTAGCCAGTGGAGGCCATGATCTCTTGATGGTAATTCTCTCCTCACCATAAACTAACCCAGAGAGGCAGGGCTCTTCTAGTGGCATTAATTACTGCAAAACTCCCACACCTGTCTTTATTAGTTACTTTGAGAAGAATCTCGAGTAGGTAAAAAGTAACCCTAATAACTGATTGATAACCTTCGTGTCGAGGATATGAAATGTCAGTGGAGATCTTTGAGTCCAAAGATCTTTGAGTCCAACCAGGAAACGTAAGGTGTTCTTCGATCTCAGTAATAAAACAACTTAAAGGAATCCCCACTCTTTATTTAACAATATGGTGCTTCCATGACCAAGGTTCTGTGACCTTTTAATCATGGTCATCATTAAAATACTAAGATTGGCATTCCATAGAAAAGGCCCGAATAGAGCTGGTCAGTGCTTCTTTTAAGCACAAATTCAGTCATTAGAAAGGCAAACTGAGGAGGTTCTTTATATAAAAACCACAAGGCACACATGTGATGATATAAAAAGGCATCGCTTCTATGTCCATTCCTTCTCTGAGCGTTTGCTCACGTCCGTGTCCAGAGACAACTCTGCGAGCTATCGGCAGCAGCCCGTGGTGCTGACTGGTGGCTCCATCATTGCGGCAACAGGTAGTTGTCAAAGGCACAGACCTCGTGCTGAGTGATTGAATCTAGAGAAAGAGAAAAGCGGGTTAGCGTTTACAACAGCCAACCATACAGCAGAAGAGCAACCTTTTTATTTACGCAAGGTCCTCTTTTAAAATCTCACACGGCTTAGAGCTGCCCTGTCTGTACGTCAATGTAGCACATGTGGCTACTTAAAGTAAAATAAATAATTCAGTTCCCGTCACACTAGCACATTTTAAGGGCCCAGCAGGCACATATTCCTATAGATACTGGACATGTAGGCTGTTGCCATCATGGCAAGAGGCTACATTAGGCTGGGAAGTTTGCCAGTGTGTGGCATGAGAGACCAGAATTCTAATCTCTGCTAGCCACAGAAAATGCTCTCCGGTACAAGGCAAAGTCTGGATAACTATGTAAGTTGTCCATACAGCACAACACGTTCTAGGCCGTGTAGCCAGCTTATCTACCTAGCTGAGTACTTCATGCAGAGTACGGAGTTAGTAAGCAGTTTCTACTACTCGGGTCTTTATCTTTCCGTCGAAGAAGCTGGACTAGTGAGCTCTAAAGTCCTGTCGGTCTGAAGGCCTGTCATTTCATCAAAGTCACAAGGAGTCCCCTGGTCCAGGACGAGCTACAGATGCAGGAGAACGTACCACTCACAGCCCTGCTTGTGGGAGGATGAGAAAGGAACGCAGTGGGTGGGCAACACTGACGGAATTGCAAATTAAGTTACAGTTAACTTAATAATTACTATTATGGGATGTCCACAGGGATGGACAAATTATATTGAAGGATCTTAAGATGCCACAACAACAAGCGATAGCAGAGAGAAAGTCAAAAAATTGGTTTGTTCTGTGAATACAGGAAGACAGTGGAAGACAAAATGGCGCATCTTAGTTGTAGGTCCCGATAGTGTCCCAGAATTTAGTCGGGACCTGCCCAGGACAAATGCACCTCCCCACAAAAGGTCTGAACCAGTGAGCTGAATTTCAGAGGAGAGGGGTACTAACACTTGTTTTATATATTATATACATGATATAACATTAAAATTAATATGCTGACACAGCTTTTACAACCATCAGTAGCACTAAGCACAACCACTTACTTCCCTGCACAATGCAGTGAAGTGACAGTATCATGATTTACATTTTAGTGTTAGTCCTTGATTCGTGGTATGTGTTGTACATATTTTCTCTGTCATTCACCTTTTGACTCTTCTTATGCAAAGAAGTTTTATGTATGCATTCAGATTATGTAAATCCTTTACTGCATCTGAACTTTGAACCATAGGTAGAAAGCTTTTCCCTTTACCCTGTTTTAAAGCACTTCACTCGTATTTTCTTCCAGGTGGTAAAACTCTGTGGATTCAATTTTTACACCTAAGATTTCTGACAGGATGTCATTTTTGAAAGCCAGAAAAGATTGCAAAAAAGATGGCAATCTTGTCTAATTAATCAAAAATCAAATATAACACAATGCCAAATATTTCTTTTAAAAAAGTGACAAACATAAAAAGTAACACACTTATTCTGATGTTTACATGAAAGAAAAAATACAGAGCAAGACAATTTTGAAGAAAAGGAATAGTGAGGATTTGATATACTAGATACCAAAACACACTATAAAATTACAGTAGTAAAATAGTATGTAATTAGCACAGAACCAGATAAATGGATCAACGGGAGAGTCTGGAAACGTATCCTTGCATATATGGGAAATTAACAGATGAGTCAAAGGGCATTCAAAATCAGTGCCAAATGGGCGAGTTACAAGTAGATGGTACAATCCCTTCACACCACGCAATAAATTACAGATGAATAAGCTATAAACAAGAAAAGAAATGTAAGTATTAATGGAGATAGGAGACTAGTTCTAAAGCTCAGGGGGTAGAGACAACCTTCCTAAGTGAAACCCAAATTCACGTGCCTTGGGAAAATGGAAGTTGAATCCACAGAGATTAATAATTACATAGTAAAAGCTCTGTAACAAAGAATATACAATAAACAGAATTAAAGATGGGGCATTTGAGAGAATTTTATACTTAGAACCCAAGATTAGGGACCATATTTTAGAAACATTCTGTGGAACAGTGTGAAAAAGAAAAATAGCCTAATTTCAAAATAGGCCAGGGATAAGGACAGGCCATCCATGAAGTCTAGATCCTCTCTCTCAGACAGTCCTACTCATCTGTAACTTAGTAGTTAGGGAACAATGAATTAAGTAACGTGATCTATTCGTCCAATTCATCAGATCACCAAATAATGAAAACATGGGTCATGTCCAATACTAGTGAGGATGGGGGGAAATGGGGACACCCATATGCCGTAAAATACTCGCACAACCACGTGTGCCAAGACTGAAAGTACACATTAGCCAGGGCACCGCAATGTCACGGAGACGAATCTGCTTTGAAGAAATTCTCACGCCTGGGATTGCGCTCGAATGATTGGAGCTCAAAAGGATCTCTTAAAATTGAATTCAAATTGTTCCAGTTAGAACATACAAAGTCCATAATAGCAGAAAATCACCCCAAACATCCAGTCATGAGCGCATGGCGTAATTATACTCCCGCCAAAGGCTAAGAACGAGGTAGCTGTTTCTGTGTTAAAATGGAAGCTCTCCTAGACAGAGTCAAACAAAAACTCAAGGAACAATATGTGACCCTCCGTCTCTCAGAAAATCCTCAAACAATACATTGGTTCATATGCATTTATTTCTACATAACTATGTTTTTGAAAAATTAAAAAAAAAACTCTTCCATCTTTACGGTAGTTGAAGGAAGAGCTGTTAAGGTTTGGGGACTTTATGTATTTCTCTATTTGAGTTCTTTGACCCTGAAATCAAATGTCACTCCACACGTCCATGCGGGCATCTATCCATTCATTCACTCACTCACTCGCTCATTCATTCATTTATTCGCTGGTGGATAAGAGAGGTTGACTGGAGAAGAGGCAAGTTTTTAATTTAGAGAAAATAAAACAGAATCCTAAATGTGACTTCACAACTTAGTCTGTGGCCGACCCCCACTTGGTGCGGTGTGCTCTATGCTGGCACCACGTAAGGAATTATCCCATGGGCTCGGGAGAAACCGTACTGAGGTGCGTGTAGTGGTGCGCCTGTGCGCATGCTGAGCAAACACGGGAGTCAGAAGAGCACCTGACCGCGGCGTGGTGGCTGGCAGCCAGGACGTCCGTGTCCAGGGAGCCCCTCATGTCTCCAGATGCCCAAACATGTAAACACACACATGAAAAACGACTTCTGTCCAAGTTCATTTGTCATCTGAAGACAGCCACATTCCCAAAATTCCAATGTCACATCATACAAATAATCCTCAAACACCCCATAAAATGGGACCAATAGGACAGATGTCAGAGGAATGCCAGTCCTGCCCAGTGGAAAGAGAGACAAACGGTACACGAGTACCTACTTGATTGCATGTTTCTTGACACATCGCTAAATTTAATTTGCAAAATATTTTATCTTGGAATTCTATATCCATATAAATTTAAGTAGTATTAGTTCAAGATCATGCTAGCCTTATAAAATGAGGTGAATAGCTTCCCTCTTTAGTTTTGTCTGCAGTAATTTTAATGTTTGGTCTTACCTGTCCTAGACAGTTTTTTTTTAAGATTTTATTCATTTTTATATGACAGGCAGAGATTACAAGTAGGCAGAGAGAGAGAGGAGGAAGCAGGCTCCCTGCTGAGCAGAGAGCCTGATGCAGGGCTCGATCCCAGGACCCTGGGATCATGACCTGAGCTGAAGGCAGAGGCTTTAACCCACTGAGCCACCCAGGTGCCCCTGTCCTAGACAGTTTTAACAGTATCTTGAAAATGTTTTCTGTAGTAATACAAACATGACATGCAATTTTCCATTTTAACCATTTTTAAGTGTACCAGTTAAGAACGTTCACGATGCTACGTGATCACTACCACTACTCATTTCCAGAATTGTCTCATAATCCCAAATAGAATCTCCACAGTCATTAAATAATCACTCAGCCGTCTAATTCCCACCTCCTCCTAGACCCTGGTAACCTGTATAAGCTCTGTCTCTATGGACTGGTCTGTTCTAGGTAATTCATGTAAGTGGAATCATACAATATTTGCCCTTTTGTGGCTGGCTTATTTCACTTAACATGCTTTTAGTGTTTATTCACTTTGTAGCATGTATCAGAATATCTTTCCTTTTTACAGTTGAATGATACACCATTGTATGTATAGACCACATTTTGTTCTGCCGATGGACGTTTGAGTCACTTCCACATTCTGGCTATTGTAAACAGTGCTCTTATGAACACACGTATGCAAATATTTGTTCAATTCTTTGAGGTATATAACTGCAAGTAAAATCGCTGGGTCACAAGGTAGTTCTGTTTAATTTTTTGAGGAACAACCGTACTGTCTCCTACCCTGGCTTCTCCAATATCCTCAACAGTGCTTGATTTTTGTTTTTATGGTAGCCATCCTTACGGGTTTCAAGTAGTACCTGATGGTGATTTTAATCTGCATTTTCCTAATGATTTGATGATGAACATATTTTCATATGCTTATTGGCCACTTGTATATCTCCTCTGGAGAAACGTCTAGTCAAGTCTTGGGCCCGTTTTTTAATCAGTTCTTTTGTTGTTGTTGTTGAGCTGTATTAATTCTTTCTATTTTTTAGATATCGACCCTTATTTTAGCAAACATTCTCTCTCATTCCATCATAGGCTGGCTTTTCACTCAGTTGATTCTGTCCCATGATGCATGGAAGGTTGTCTTTTTGTTTTTCTTGTTTTGATTTGTTACCTATTTTTGTGTTTGTTGCCTACCTTGCAGCTTTTAAAAGTAGTTTCTTTGGTATTTCCCAAGCAGGTTAGAACAAATAAAGGCTGCATTCCAGGAGAGGAAACTGAGATGGTGGGGCACAAGTAGGAGTTACACAGCTTCCCTACTGCCCTGAACATGGCTTGGCTTGATTGGCCTTTGGCCTGACTGCTAAACCTTTGGTTGCTCTGCACCGCTCCTACAGACTTGGTTTAGACAGTCAGCTCTGTCTGGGGGCTTTTTGGTGTTTCTGTGGGGAAGACGGAAACCTGTATCTTTTCAGTCTACCATTTTGCAGATGTCACTCCGGGCAGGTGTCTTTTTTTGACGGAGGGTGAGAGGCATACGTTTATCATTCAGTTTTTTAAATGGTTGAAATTGTTCAGATTTTCTATGTCTTGAGTTTATTCTGGTAATATTTTTTCTAGAAATTGTCCATCTTATTTTCAAAATGGCCAGTATGAATTTATTCAGCGTGCTCTCCTGATTTCTAAATATCCTTACTGTCCCTGTAGTAGCAGCCCAGTTCTGTTCCTAGAATGTTTGCGGGAACCTTTTCTCTTCCTCTTGATACTGCTAGGATTTTTGACTACTGATGGGTTTTTTTCCCCCCAAAGAACTCTTTTTCATCTCTCAAAAACCTTTTTTTGCCTTGATTTTGTTACTATTTGATACATTTTTATTATTCATTTCCTCCGACATTCTTCTGTATTTATTGCTATGTATTCATTCATCCTCAAGTACCAAAATTTAAGAAAAAGTGAATAAAAAAATAAGATCTTCATCCACGTATTTTTTCTCCCCCTGCAAACTGGGAACTGCTTCTTGTCACTTCACGCAGAGGCCGGATCCTTCGGCTTCAGTTTCCGCACGAACCATCTGAGCGCCTCTGTTAGTGGCTGCGCAGAGATGCCGCTTACTGGGAGTGGCATTAAGATCTTACTTTTTACAAAGGAAGAGTCTGAACGGAGAAGAGGGTGCCTAGGAACGCTGGATCTTTAATTCACCAAGCGGCTCTGGCAGAGAAATTCAGATCCCTTCATTTGATAAAGGCACAGGTCTCTACTGTGACCTCAGAACTCGTTTCCCGCAGTGTTCCTTCACTGCGGTGGGTGTTCATAAAGCAGCCCACCCTGGGAGGCTTGAACAATAGGAATTATGATCTCACAGCCCAGGGAGGCCAGGAACCCAAGAACAAGGTGCCAGCAGATCTGGTTTGTCCTGAGGCCTCTCTCCGTGGCTTGCAGACACTGTCTTCTCTGTCCTCATGTGGCCTTCCCTCTGTGCACACATTGCTGGTGTCTCCTGTGTTCTCACGAGGATACCAGTCCAAGATCAGGGATCCCCCACGATGATACTGTTTAATCACCTCTTGAGGGGCCATGACCTCCAAACACAGTCACATGCCAAGGTCCTGGGGTCAACACATCAGCATTCAGATCTGGGGGGCACAATTCAGTCCATAACAAAAGGCCCATCGCTTTCGGTTCTATGGTGCTCAATACTAACTGCATAACGTGCAACACTGAAAAACTCCCCATACTTCACAGACACACGAAAACCTCTTGTAAAGAGTGTTACTACGCTAGGTCTGGAAGCAAAGAGCCTAAGCTGCTGGCCATGTCCCACGCAGGGGTTGAGCTCTGGGATTTCTTTATGGCCATTAACCCCCAGCCCCCAAGGCAGGGCTGGAGTTCCCACTCGAGCACACACCTCTGCACAGGGGAGCACCCCCAAACCTGTGCCCAAGACAGTCCTGTGAGCCTGTCAAACCCGAATGCCCAGCGTGGCCACCACGGGGCCAGTGGGACTCCCCAAACCCAGGATGGCATTTCTGGTGGTGGATATAAAATGTCGCCGTGGTCACACTATTCCCGTTCTGAGTTGAATACACAGCTGACTGTCATCTTCTACTTTGTTTTTTGTTTTTAAGTGAGGCTTGAAAACTGCCCTGGCTTGTAAGGTGGAGGTGAGGGTCTTTTATTTTCCACTTCGCTTGTCAAGATGCTTCTTAACTTCTGTATCGCCGATGAGGCTCACATCCGATGACTAGAGGTCAGTTGGCATAAATGTAACAGAGAAGCTAAGTGAGACGGGTTAGGGAAGTTCAAAGGTCACCATCTAGGACCACTAGTTGACCAGTGAATACAATTAAGGGGAAATCTACTTTCTGAGCACATGCTTCCCCTTATCTCTCCAAGTTAATGCTTGCTATTTCAGCAGCTGGCAGTTAATTTTTTTAAAAAAAGGTGTGTGTATGTATGTGTATATATATATACACACACACCTTTTTTTCACACCTTTTTTAAAAAAATTAACTATATATATAAATATATATACATACATACACACACATATATGTGTGTATATATGTATTTTTAAGTCATATTTTTATTTTTAAAACTTAAACACGTGAGATGCCAAAATTACAGAATTCCACCTGTTTTCATTCCCATTCATTTCTATCCTGGTAGATGTCAACCATTTGAGAGCAACTCAAAACAAATAATTCATCATGTCATCTGTGGTTGCATCTTAAGAGCCTGCCGTCACTTTCTGACTAGTTGCTGAGCTCCTGGGGGAGGATGGTGTCAGGCGGTGGCCTGAGGAGGGGGCAGGCAGACCTGCCCCGGGTTCTTCCCTTTCTCTTCCTCAGCACATGCACTCACTGCCTGTGACTCGTTCCTTCTCTGCAGTAAACGTGTGGACAGAAAGGATCTCAAGGAACCCTGACATCATCTGTTTAATCATGCACCCTAAGGGCAAAGGCTCCCTGAGCAGCCTCGCTTTCACAAAACGCCACATTCGAGAGCTTTTTTCCAGGCCCAGTTCGTGGTCAGCCATCCAGGGAAACAATGATCTAGGCTAGCCTGCGAAAGCCTAGCCACATGCTATCAGAGATCTTTTTCCTGAAAACATTGACATGGGGAGACAGTCAAATCAAATGCTTTTTATAAGTTATAAGGAAATCATGCAGAGGCTAATTTTTTCCCCCTTTGGCAACACTGTGGAGTATATTACATTATGTTCCCACAATAGCATAAAATGTATGTCTTATCACTTGAACATAGCCCAGACAATAAAAGGGCGCCCGAGACTGGAAATATGTCTTCTGTGAAAGGCCAAACCAGCCGTCAGTGATAACACCAATGTGGGGGATGGAGAGAGTGAAAAGTCAGGGCTACAGCACAAAAATTTGCAGACTGGTGACAAATGCACTGGGGTCTCGGGGCTCCCGACTTCTCTCCAACCCCTCCCTGAAGACGCCAGTCGAGTCACTGGGGACTCTCTCCTCTTACTCTCTTGGTATGTTAGATGGGAATTCTGTTCTAGGGGTGTGCTGGGGAAAGTGAAATTACTGGAACTTGCTTCCATTCCAATGTCAGGTAAAGGTGACATTTTGTTTCCTGGTGCCGGGAATTTGGTTTTTGTTTTCCTGTTTATTGTCATACATATTCAAGTGCCCACAAGTATTTTCTCTCTCAAAAATCCCCATTTCTCCTTCTGGTGCAATGATTCATCGAGAATCTTGGCCTAAGTATACTGCTGTTTCAGGGAAAATGGACTCTGGGGAATGAATTGGGAACATAATCATGACCGTTCAAATGGCCTCGTTATAAGGCAACCCAGCATGAAGGAGACTCTCCACGGAGCAGATGAGTAAGACATGGCTTAAATTTCACATGGTGAGCCCTGTTTGGAGATTTCATAAATTCACACCATTCTATGCCAGCAATACAAGGCAGCAGCCAGGAGGGTAAGCTGGCTGAATGCTCCTTGTCACCCCTGGCCAGTGTCCCCCAAAGAAAGAGCTGGAGGTTAGAAGAAAGTCTTATGCTGGAAGAATCATTTAAGAGTTTACTTTTTTTTTTTTTTTTTTAAATATAAATGTTGGGTCAGATGGTGAAGGATGAAAAGGCTTATCTGAAGGAATACAGTGCTAGGATGTTGGAGGTCTTAGGGAAAGAGAATTTTTTTTTAAAGTGGTGATCATCTTTCTTTCTGCCAAAAAACAAAAAACAAAACAAAAAAAAAAACTTCTCAGAGGTTTCTAATGGCTAAAAAAAAAATCTGCTTGTCCATTCCCTGTAACTTTATTGTATCTGCATAAACAAAGATCCCATAAAACATAGGAATAAATATAAAGGTACTAAAAAAACACTTGGAATCTTTTATTTTGGAAAGCAAATGACAAATCTGAAACTGGATACAACAAGCTACTTTTTAAGACTTTTAAATACTTGATTCAAACTACTCTTAAGTCTCAGGGTGACTTCGCTCTTACACGCTGATCTTCTAGTTGGAACAAATTTAGAGTATCACTTTTCATAATTTGTCACAAAATAACTAAATAACTTTCTTTTAAATCGGTGCCTTAACATGGTTTTAATTTTAACTTACAAGGGATTTGATTCCAAATTTTAATTGCACAACATTTTGGGAATAAAATATTGTCTAGACATGCTCCCTGTGGAAGCTCAAGGGAAGGAGAAGTCTTCAGAAGAGAAAATGTTGCTGTGTCAGTGGATAGGGTCACCCAGGATCGTGGACTGTGCCCACCGTGGCTGTGAGGTACCGCCGCGGGAAGTCAGCAGGGCGGGGGTGATCACCGTGTGTAACAGAGGAGTACATCGGGTGCGGAGAGAAGAGGTGGTTTGCCTCTGCCCCCGCTCGGAGAGCAAGCCAGTGGCACAGCCCTGATGGGAAAAGACACGTAATGCTCAGGACCATGTGTTTTGTGGGTCTATGCATAGATGCAGAGACATATAAGTGAAATCTCCATTATTGGCACAAAGCTGGAGCTATTGTATTGTCACTCAATTCAAAAAGAGAAGAGTATAAACTCATAAACATGTGAAAAATGCATGTGGTAATACCCAAGTCACCAGAGGCGCCCTGGTGCGGACAGGGGCAGGGGCCAGAGAGTCGGGGGACTCACCTAAGGGGTGAGGATTTCACCACGCTGAGAGCCAAGGATTCCAGAACACACAATACCCGGAAGTTGCCAAGGGCACACGCAGATGGTGTAATCAATGACAAATCAGAAACAGGACATGAATTATGGGAGAGGAAAGAAACCCGGGCCTGCAGCTCCAGCTCTGAAACCCAGAGAATTCCACAGGGCGTTGTGAAAGTTAAGCCCTGGGGTCAAGCAGGTAGAGATTTGCCTCCTAAAAACCCACTCGCAGGAGAGCGGAGTGGCAAAACCATGGGAGGAACTTGTCCGGCGGCTGAACTGTGCATGATCTGTGCACAAAAGCCGTGGGCAGCAGGAAGGGGCGGCAGAGTTCCCTAACCTGGAAATAATAATCGTGCAGCCCAGATGCTGGCCCCGTGCACGGTACACAGTTTGCAGACGCTGTGAAGATTAGTTGTTGATATACACTGTTGATATCAATCGTGTGCACAGTTCCGTTAACCGAATGAGACATTTTTTATAAAGCAAAATTCTGGTTTCCAGTTGGTGTCATTTTGATACATGTGCTTTTCAAAAAAAAAAAAAAAACAAAAAAACAAGAACCTCTGTTTCAGAACATAGGATGTTTTGAAGGTTATATTCTTGGCATTTAGAAAAGAGTAAACAGCCTCTTGGCTTTTGGACTGTAGCTAAAATCATAGAATTTTTTTTTAATTTATTTCCAGGCAGAAGATAAATTACTTTGCACCAGAGAGTAAAAAATTACTCTTGATGGCCATACTTTTAAAATACATCAAAGGGTGACCATCAGTCATTTAAAAGATATTCGTCAAATGTCTGTTTGGTACATGCAAGCAGCTTGGACACAGTATCTACTCACCTGTTACGATACTGTCAGGAAGGGTGAGAGAAGCCAGAAGTTTGGGACTTAGAGACAAGGGGAGGCAAACTGGAGGAAGACCCTGAACAAGGAAGCAGGAGGGAGAGAATGTGCTTCTCGAATCTCCGGGAGCCAGGTAGGGATCTCGGCTACAGGTGCTGACACGGAAGTAATTCAGTAAGAGTGGAAGAAGAAAAGGTTTCAGGAGAACCCAGTTCTGATTCCAGCCTCCAGGCTGCAAGAGAGTGAGTCCTTGTTTAAGCCCCCTGGTCTGCGGGACTTGAAGGACAGCCCTGGCAAACTATTACCTTCATGAAACACAGGCCAAGAAGGTTTATCCTGAAGCAGATCCCCGAGTGCATCTGCCACGTCCAGTACTATCACCGCACGCATGCCACCTGCCTCCCCCACCCCGCCGGCTGTCCTCGCTGCCTGTGGATCCCACGTCGCAGTCTCGCTTAGCCTACTCCTCCTGGAGACCCCCACGGCTCTCCCAGGACTGGGGTCACAGACAAGTGCACCTGTCACCACATGGTCAGCCTCCTGGAAAGCAGAGCCCAGCTCGTGCCAGCTCTTGCCCTTGGGAATCGAGTGAAGCGTCTGGCATTTTCCATGACGCCATCAATGCTAGTTTGTACATGACGTTCATGTCCGATTGTTTTTTTTAAATCTGTAGCTTCTCTCGCACGAAGGAGTACCTTTCTGAGCACACGAACAAATAAGTGTCAGGAGCAGTGCACACGAGAAAGGGGTGGGAGACCAGGGGGCGGGTCCTGGCGGCTGGGCACGGGCCCACAGCCCTGGAAACAGAGAGAGCCAGGCACCCGGGAGAGAGAGAATCCGAGCGGAGGGTGGACAGGCCCTAAGGTCTGGGGTAGCTGTGGCTAGGCTGGCTCTTCACACTAGCTAGTGAGGTAAAGTAGGTAGCATCTAACAGGGTTTCCTCTCCTTGCAAACTGTACCTTGGCTGACAGTCAAAAGGAGGAGGGTCTGGGTTGGCTTGTGACTGATAGTGATTATAGGATTCTGTTAAGGCAGATGTGTGGATGCAAAGTGTCCATCCCGAAGCCCCAAGGCTACATCGCCAGGGGTGTGGGCATCATGCTTCCCCCAGAAAAACCTGCCAGGACCCCAGAACAGTGGCTCTAAAGGGGACACCAGCAGCTACGACAAGCAGAAGGCACCTTCCCCATCCATCCCTGGGCGCAGAGTCCTACCTAAGATCCATGTTTCTGACAGATACGTGGTGGTCGCCTTCCTCTTTCCTTGGGAGGGTCCGATGAAGATGCTGGCCTGGCGTGGGATTCGCGTGATCTGACCCCCACACAGGAGGACCAGTTCCCTCAGCTTGGCTCTGGGGGGACTGCTGGCCGGGCTGATGAACATCACAGGCTGACCGGCAAACAGGGTTCCCTGGTACTGACCCGCAGAGAGAACACGCTCCAGGCGGCACAGCTGTGGGGCAGAGACAGAGGATTAGCACGGCACAGCATCATTGCCTTACGTAGAATAGGGCACTGGGAAGTTCACTTCCTTTTCTGGAAGAAGACTAGACTGAGGTAAGGTTGCACATTCTCAGATGAATTCTGAATTCTAGGGATCCGGGGAGATCATAACATCTAATGATAATGACAGACCACGAGCAGATAAAACTGACCTTTGGTAAAACTACAAACAAATTTATAGTCTCCCCTCCCCCCAAAAGGTTAGGCTTTTGAATTATTACAAATTCTAAACCAAAACAGTGAAAAGGAATCAACCGTTCAGCTGAGTGAGGCGAACAGCTTCGGCATTGGGTGAGTGTGGAAGAGAAAACGAGAGGGTTGGGAAGGCGGTCCGCCTGCCCGGACCGGCGAGGTGCTTCAGGGCTCCTGGCAGTACGGACCGTCCCAAGAGGGTCCCAGGCCCTGAGAGCCGCCTGCCACCAGCCCCCTGGTGGAGATGGCCAAAGGGAGAATGGAACGACATCAAGCAGAGATCCTAGAGCTCTTCCCGACTCCTGAGGTGGTGGGGGGTGGGGTGGGAAGTGTGCAGAGGTTGCTTTCAGTGAGTCATCGTGGAAACGGTGATGAGGAGTATCAGAGATGGTGGGAAACATTTCAGAAACGGGGATGTTAAATTGTTCTCCTTTTTGTTCTGATAAAGTTGTGGTTGGCAGGCTGACCCAAGGGGCGGTGGGAAGGCCTGCTTATTCTAAACAAACATTTCACTAACTACAGATTAGCAAGGACTTCTTTTCAAGTGTGAATACCCTCTGGGAGATGTCAGGGTGAACTGTCATCCATAGTTTGAGTATTTTAATCAGTTTATTTCCCTGAGGATGGAACTGAACATTTGAGAGAAGTGGGCTCAGAGAAACTAAGGATTTTGACGGGAGATACGTGGGAAGAGAGATCAGGGGGTGCCCCTCAGGGGAGTGTAACCTGCATGGGGCGGTGTGGCAGATGGGGGAGGACGACCCGCCCCAGAGCATGGAGAGGGGCTCGCTCAGGAGGTGAGAAGCGGCGAATGATACCTCCCTCCATCTACCTCTCTGATAAAGTTGAATGAATTCGTCTTCCACTAGGTTTTCATACTCAGAAAACAAGCTCATGATGAAAAAATTTGTGCCAACATTAACAGAACCAACAATACACTTAAATATGGCCATGAAATTCTCTTCACTCATCACCAGTTTTGAATTATGCAACGTAAGACATCACATTTAAGCACCTTCATCTGGCCGGGTAAGTGAAAGGAAATTGTGAAACTGACAATGAAAGCAACAGTCCTACTCATGGGTTAACTTTGTTTAATGCTTCCAGTAATTTCTAATGTTCCTCTGAGGTAGGGGGTAGAAAGGGTCTCATTTAATTTTGCAGATGAAGACGCGGAGGTGGAAGCCTGCCAAGATATCTGCTTTGGCTAAAATGGCGAGTTGGGCTGCAAGGAAAAAACCACGATCCCTCAACTTGGTGAGTCACTGTAACTAGAGATCAAGAAAGAATCTTTCTAACGTTGATATTATCCTGTATTTAAAAAACTAGTTATAAAAGTAGTTGATTATTGAAACGATACAGGAGGGTATAAAGTAAAACGGATTTTCCTACATTAAATACTTCAGATTCATTCTTCTCTTTTCCTCCTCAGTGGCGGGGCACAGTCTCTTTTGCGAGAGGGGGCGGTACTAACCGTGCAGATCCATGTGTTCACGACAGGGGCCCCTTCCCAGCCCAAGGTAAGACTCAGGATTGGTCCAAGCAAATCATGGCGATCTCATTTCCCTTGCAAAGGACTGGGTCAAGCATGGGCTAGACTTGATCATGGCCAGTGGGATCTGGGAATAAGTCCACTGAGGGCAGTCTTTCCTCACTAATATAAACTAATGCATAAGCAACATTACCTCTTATTGGCTGGACTCCGTCATGTTGACAATAGGACAGCTGGAGTTACTGAAGCCACATGAGGCCATAAACCACGCTGAAAATGGCCAAGTGGGAAGGCCTAGATCACCTTTCTAAGTCACTGGATTGACCAAGCCAGGAATTTTCCTCCTCCTCCTCCTCCTTTTTTTTTGGGGGGGGGGAGGGTTCTTTCTATGTCTAGTGGGGGTGCGGGGGATTTCTTTCATTTCTTTAAGCTACTTCTTTGTTGAGATTTGTGCTTCCAGAAGCCTGAAGCAGCCAGATGCTGCCGTCCTCAGAACCTGCCCCCTACCAGAGGTAACCCCGGTAAGTGATAGCTGTGTTTTTTTAAACTCCGTACAATGTTCACACACAAAAACATTTAGGATACGGTTTTTCTTAAAAACAAACACAAAAATATCAACCTTTTATCTGTACCGTCATTTGCAAATATCTTCTCCCATTCCGTGGGTTGCCTCTTTGTTTTGATGACTGTTTCTTTTGCTGTGCAGAAGCTTTTTATCTTGATGAAGTCCCAGAAGTTCATCTTTGCCTTTGTTTCCTTCGCCTTTGGAGACATATCTTGAAAGAAGTTGCTGTGGCTGATATCAAAGAGGTTACTCCCTATGTTCTCCTCGAGGATTCTGATGGATTCCTGTCTCACGTTGAGGTCTTTTATCCATTTCGAGTTTATCTTTGTGTATGGTGTAAGAGAATGGTCAAGTTTCATTCTTCTACATATAGCTGTCCAGTTTTCCCAGCACCATTTATTGAAGAGACTGTCTTTTTTCCACTGGATATTTTTTCCTGTTTTGTCAAAGATTATTTGACCATAGAGTTGAGGGTCCATATCTGGGGTCTCTACTCTGTTCCACTGGTCCATGTGTCTGTTTTTATGCCAGTACCATGCTGTCTTGGTGATCACAGCTTTGTAGTAAAGCTTGAAATCAGGTAACGTGATGCCACCAGTTTTATTTTTGTTTTTCAACATTTCCTTAGCAATTCGGGGTCTCTTCTGATTCCATACAAATTTTAGTATTATTTGCTCCAGCTCTTTGAAAAATACTGGTGGAATTTTGATTGGAATGGCATTAAAAGTATAGATTGCTCTGGGCAGTATAGACATTTTAACGATGTTTATTCTTCCCATCCAAGAGCATGGAATGGTCTTCCATCTTTTTGTGTCTTCTTCAATTTCTTTTAGGAGTGTTCTGTAGTTCCTCGAGTACAGATCTTTAACCTCTTTGGTTAGGTTTATTCCGAGGTATCTTATGGTTTTTGGTGCTATAGTAAATGGCAAATGACAGTACAGATAAAAGGTTGATATCCAGGATCTATAAAGAACTCCTCAAACTCAACACACACAAAACAGATAATCATATTAAAAAATGGGCAGAAGATATGAACAGACACTTCTCCAAGGAAGACATACAAATGGCTACCAGACACATGAAAAAATGTTCATCATCACTAGCCATCAGGGAGATTCAAATCAAAACCACATTGAGATACCACCTTACACCAGTTAGAATGGCCAAAATTAGCAAGACAGGAAACAACGTGTGTTGGAGAGGATGTGGAGAAAGGGGAACCCTCTTACACTGTTGGTGGGAATGCAAACTGGTGCAGCCACTTTGGAGAACAGTGTGGAGATTCCTCAGGAAATTAAAAATAGATCTTCCCTATGACCCTGCAATTGCACTGCTGGGTATTTACCCCAAAGATACAGATGTAGTGAAAAGAAGGGCCATCTGTACCCCAATGTTTATAGCAGCAATGGCCACGGTCGCCAAACTGTGGAAAGAACCAAGATGCCCTTCAACGGATGAATGGATAAGGAAGATGTGGTCCATATACACTATGGAGTATTATGCCTCCATCAGAAAGGACGAATACCCAACTTTTGTAGCAACATGGACAGGACTGGAAGAGATTATGCTGAGTGAAATAAGTCAAACAGAGAAAGTCAAGTATCATATGGTTTCACTTATTGGTGGAGCATAACAAATAATATAGAGGACAAGGGGAGATGGAGAGGAGAAGGGAGTTGAGGGAAATTGGAAGGGGAGGTGAACCATGAGAGACTATGGACTCTGAAAATCAACCTGAGGGTTTTGAAGGGGCGGGGTGGGAGGGTGGGGGAACCAGGTGGTGGGTATTAGGGAGGGCACAGATTGCATGGAGCACTGGGTGTGGTGAAAAAACAATGAATACTGTTACGCTGAAAATAAATAAAAAATTAAAAAAAAAAACACAAAAATAGGATCAAGGCTATATCTTGGTATGTGCATAAGCAATAAATCAAACCCATATTTAACCCAAGAGGAAAGGACATACGTAAGCCTTTCAAATGGTTAGAATGTGACCTGAGTAGCCGACCGCTTTGAGTCTCCATTCCCCTCCCACGTTTACTGAGTGCCTACTGTCTACCAGGCACGTGCAAGATGCTGGGGAAGCAGAGAGGATTAAGACACAGTCCCTGACCTCGGTGTAAAGCACATAATATGAAAGTCAACAAAGAATTACAAAGGTCTTATTCTTTACTCAAAATATTTGAGACTACGTGCATGCTGACTTTCTAATCCTAAGTAAAACAATTTCTGGGAAAGCTTAATCAAGATTTAGGTTACCTAAAATTAAAAATTAATTTAGGAATTTGTCCTAGGAATACACTCTTCAACGTATATGAGGACATGCACGGACTGGAGTTCATTGCCATAGAAACGATAATTGGGAAGTTCTAATCATATTACGACTATGGTAGGACCCACGATTCTCCTTATTACGGAGCCTCAGCTACGTGCGTTCTCTAAGGGAAGGTCTCCAGAACGAGGTGCCTCCCCAGTACTGCCCGAGGACAGACGGCCCCCGTTACTCAGCCCCGTGCCCCCGGCACTTTCACATCATCGGTCCACAGGGATCTGTCCACACGAGTGCCAGCACAGCCTCACCCTAGAGACCACGTTCTGTCTCTGAAGGCACAGGTCATACACAGGCTTTGCTGCCGGCAGCGCCTCTGCCTTCAGAACCCTGACTGTGGCTGGTCAGCTTCACTCTCTAGCCCAGAGCACGGCCGTGCCCCCGCACCGGTGCATGCGGTAGATGCCAGCTGACGCCTTCTGACCACGCCCCCTGCCCCGAAAGCCTTACAGCTTATTATCATCATGGCCTTCTGATTCCATTTCAAACTTGTCAACACACGTTCACTCCAATGCCGTCAGCTGCGGAAATGGGTCTGGGTGGCAGTGGGCACTAACAGAAGTGGGGAGGGCACAGACTCCCTGCACGGTGATGCTGGGGAGCTGCTCCTGTCCTTACAGACAGCCTCAGAGATAACCGGGTTTATCAATATTGACCTAGAAATCTCTTGCTAAATGTGGTTAAAATATTTTTTTTAAAAATCATAACTCCTCTAGTTCATCTTATTTAAGTCAGATGCTTGTTTCCAAGGGGAACTAACACGTGGATAGATCGGGAACATGGAGAGGAACCTACAAATGAGCCAAACAGCTGCTCTGCCCCGGGCATGGGGCCTTCCCTCACCAGACGGGATTCAGCTCACGCCCACAGCCAAGACTCGCTGGCACTGCCTGCGGATCGCTACAGTTTGCAGGCTCAGAGCAGGCTAAGCTAGAACCGCGCAGTCCAGAAAGGTGACCACAGTCTAAACGGTACAGTTGTCCAAGGAAGCACTAAATGCTTCCTACAGAGCCCAGGGTGTCAGTTGAAAAATGATGGACGAAAAGGGGATGAAGTGAAGGTAACAGACTCCCATAGACTTACTTATCGTCCACCACGAAGAGGGCAGGTCAGGAGTCTGGGTGAATTTGGGGTAGAGTTCAGAAGGGTTCCCACTTTTCTCTATGGTGATGTAAAATGAGTGCATAAATACACGTGGGGGGGGGGGGTGTAAGACAAGGAGAGGGCTGACGGAAGGCAGAAATCTCTGTCTGCTGGGAGATCTTCATTTGAACCCCTGGCTGTAGAGGATAAGGACGATTACGGAAGGGTCTCAGTAAAATGAAGACTTTAGTGCTTCATAAAATGTGGCCTTTGCATTTGTCTTCCTCAAACAAGAAATACTGATTTAATAGCTCAGAACCTCCCAATCTATTCACAGGGCAGTCAGTCAAGGCAGACTGTACCGCTGACAAAGCTAAGCAGAGCAGAATCCCCACCCCCCGCCGTCCCTGCGTTGAGCTCCGATGACTCCCAGATATTTAGATCTAACCAAGACGTCAACCCCATGGCAGGGAGGGTACGGGCGGCTCATTTACTCCAGACGTGGGGGTCAGATTTCAGTTAGTGAATTTGCCTTTCCCTCCAGGTACAGCTCACCTGGAAGACGATTCTGAACCACTGCGCGTCTCCATAGGTACCGACAAGCCGCCTACGGAAGAGGAGGTACAAGCCCACCCTCAGGAGATTCTCACGGCAAACTGCTGGACATCAGAAGCACAAGTCAGGGAGGTGGGCTGCTGCGGGTTTGCCTGGTGACGCACCAGTACCTTGTAGTGTTGGCTTTGAATAGAGGGTTTCGGGCCCCAAAGTCCTAGCCCTTTCCCTAACTCCACGTCGTCTCTGTTCCTCACGGGTACAAGATGGATAAAATGCCTATCCCCACACTGTGCCCAACAAATGAAATGATGCCATGCCTCTTGAGATCTGATGTCTTCATTTCTTTCCATTCCCCATGCTTAGCGTGGTTATACAAATCTATAGTGTTAACACTCACAGAACCGGACATTAAATAAGTCAAAATACAAAAATTAAAAACTTTTTTAGCCTTACATTTATCTATACTCCCATTTTTCTTTGAAGAAAAGTTAAGTGTTTCTTCTTCTGTGAAGCCATTTCTGAAGAACAGGCCTCTAAAATCTTACCAACCCACAGCCAGGTCTGCTCACGTAGGACTCAGCCCGGACCACTGGTTAACAGCTCACACGGGAGCTAACCGAGCGGAGCAGAGAGGAGGCTACCAATCACAGCAGTAAAAGTGTGCCTTCGTAGCCATTGTCAGCAGCCAGAAGCGCCTGGGAGAGCACAGTGACCATGGCTCACCCTGGACAGACAGGGACACTGAGGCCTGGAAGACAACATCCTTATCTGACATCCAAGATCCTGGCAAAGCTTTCCTGCACTTCCCAAGAAGAAAAATCCTCTTACCACTGGCCGTCACCGCTCCGCTTGGGATGGATCTGAAGAACCCACACCACCTTCTGTCCCCTCACTAACACGTTGATTCATTCATCTGAGTCTCAGGCTAAGTTCTAACGCTATGAAAATGAAAATCTAAGGACACAGTGTTTGCTTCCTCAGAACTTTCCAAAAAGTCCAGTATTAATAACTGTAACACGTATGTTAAGTCATGGGGTGAGAGCCTGGGAAGAATGCAGAGGTAGCTTTTGGCTTGGAAAGTGAGTAGAAAGATGTTTGCTCTGAGGAAAGCACACGGAGGGGCACTTCAGGTCATTGGGGTCCGAAAGATCATAGTTCAGGATGACTGCAGGTAACAGGAAAGGGACGAGGGGCCAGGCAGTCGATCGCAATAACAAAAACTAACCATTCAAAGCATTTATGTGCCACGGTGATGAGGCTAAATAAGCGGGGGCCAGCCGAGTCCGGATTATACAGTCTGCTGCCTCGTTAATGGGGAGCCATGGAACCCACGTGTGGGGAAGATCACGCGGCCCACAATACGGAGGGACGGAGGCAGCAACAGGCAGGCCCAAAGGAAAGACGTGCAGTGATTTCAACAAGAACTGAGGGAGGACGGGGCATGGGGAGTGGGAAGGGAAGTGACCTGACCAGGCTGAATGGGCTGAATGTATCAGAGGTAAAATGAACGGGTCGTCATTGGTACTGGAGAGAACAAACAAGGTCTGTGGTCCTGGAAAATTCAATAAAAACCCATAAAACTATTGTGTTTAATTTTTATGGGATTTAGGCAAATGTAAGAACTGTTAGAACAACAAGGTCTTCAAATGAGGACACAGGGACTCCCGAAACTGCATGAACCCCGTCAGTTTTCAATGAAAGGCTGTCCGTGCTGCTTGCGGCAGCGTCTGGTCCCTGCTCTCCCTCCGTAACTGGCCACAGCTTCGAGTCCTACCTGGTCAGGTAGCCTGGCCCCTCATCTCCCTGCGTCTGCCCTTCTCGTGTCCCGATCGCTACACCTCAGCTCACTCTCCCTCCCGTCTTAACTTCTGGAAAGTTAAAAAGAGACATAAGTGATCCTTTGAACACCCTGCATGGTCCCAAGTGCCTGCACCCCCCTTTCCTGATGGGCTTGTCCTGTACCCATCTCAGGCTCTCACGCCTGGTACCAGAGTCTCACACCCAGCAATGCCCTCTCTCCTCCAAAGCTTACAGCCCATGGCCGGTCGTTTCTATCATGTCCGTGATTCCTCCATCCTTCTCCCTGTTCAGACAGCCTGGTCCCAGTGAACCACCAGCTCACTCCCCCCACCGCCCACCCAAGAGCAGGAGGGGACACTTTGCCAGTTCCCCGAGGCACAGCTGCACCTGTTACTGGAGACAAACAGTCCTTTTATGGGCAAAGCCGTGTGTCCGCTAGAAACCCTCCCCATCGATCCTCCCTTCCTCCCCACATTTTGTCTCTAGCTCAGACCTTCTTCCAGAATCCCAGGCCAAGGTGTGCTCTCACCTGGATCTCTAACAGACCTCACAGACCCAAACCAGCCTCTCTTCCTCCCTCAGTCTCCGCCTGCAGCCCTATTTCCGGCTATTCCATTCTTCCAAGCACCTAGGCCCAAGGCACAGAGGTCAGCTTCTCCTTCAAAACACATGCAGATGAGGACCATTCCCCACTGTTCTGAGCTCCAGCCCAAGTGAAGCCAACACCGCTCATCTGGGTTAATGCCTCTGAGCTGGTGTCGTCCCTTCAAACTCGTCTCAACAGAGTGAGAATTTTAAAAACCTAAGTCAGATCATGTCCCTTCTCTGCTCAAAACACTGGTGCCTCATTTCATTCATTCAACAGAAGAGCTGAAACCCTTTAATTAGGCACCATGACAATTGCTTCTCATTTACCTCTTAGCACCTTCCTCCTAGTTCACTTCCCCTTTCCTTCTCTGCTGTTCCTGAACACACCAGAGTACTGGTGCCTCAGGGCCTTTGCACCAACTTTCCCCTCTGCCTGGGACGTTCTTCCTTCAAATGTCCACTGGGCTACTTCCCTCACTTCTCTCGAGTCTTTACTTAGCTGTCAGCATTTCTAGGTGGTGTCCTCCACCAACCCCACCAAATCCCAATGCCTTTATTCTTTTTCTCTTGCCACACATTTAATTGGCTTCTAAAGTAACATACAATTTATTCTACACTTGTCACGCTAGAACCCAAGGGCGACATATCCCTGACACCTAGAACAATGCCTGGCACCTAGCTGGTGCTCAGTTGTACTTGCTGATCAGGCAACTGGTTGAGCGACTATGGGGATGTGTGTCTGGGAGTCTGATTTCAGGACAGCTTCTACTCTAGCTATCACCCTCCCCGGGGGGATATCAGAGCAGCAGTGACAACACTGCTGCTGGATTTCCAGAAAAGGGCAGAGAGCAGGGTGGGCGGGCCCCCTGGGCGAAAGTTCCATGGGGTAGCAGGGCCGTCGGCTATGGCAATGCACAGACAGATGACCACGCACATCAAATCTGGGGGGGACAAAAGTGCAGAGGAGGTGGACAGGTGGAGACGGGAGGTGGTCAGCCGCGGCAGGAGCGAGCACCCGTGTCCGCAGCGGACCAAGGAGGAGAGGGCAGATGGCAGGTCGCCTGGGGGAGCAGGCGGAGGGGGCCGGGGCGCAGGTGAGCGTCTCGGGACACGACGCTGGGACGCCAGGCACTGCAGAGCACGCACCGGAGAAGACAGGTGTGGCGCTGGAAGAGCAGGGCATGGGTAGGGTGTCGATCACCGGGGTCACAGAGGGGGTCGAGAGGGGGTGGTGCTCTCTATGGGAGACCCCGAAGGCAAGAAGGTAAGAGCTGCTGAGCGCAGCAGGCGGAGGACGAGAAAGCCGGGGCGCCAGAGGAACGCCCGCCAGGATGGCAGGAATGCTGACGCCCCGGAGCACTGGGCCAGCTGCCGGGAGGGCGGGGGCTGCAAGCCAGGCAGGAGTCAGACCCACACTCGTCGGTCAGTCGCTGGCACTCAGAGCTGCCACAGCGGGTGTCCCGCACTCCAGACTGGTGTCCTCCTGGGACTCACGGCAGAGCCCAGTCCCTGCACCAAGAGTAACTCCCCTCTACGGTCTCACAGGGCTCCCCCACTCTGTAATGCATCTGCTTGTCATACTACTGATGCCTTCCAAACCCTCATCCGTAAGCAGGCACCTCCCAGGGAAGGTCAGGGCGCACATGGCTCAGGTGGAGAAGCACAGCTGCAGTGACCTCCGAACGCCGCTCACATTTAGAGCGAACCCCAGCCTCAGAAGGGACTGTGTACATCCAAATTCTGATTTTGTAAATAAGCAGACCCATGTGGAGAGTGAGGAGGTGCCAGGGCCACACAGTGAGTAAAACACGTGGACCGCCACAGTGGGGTCCCGGAGCTCACGTTCCCACGTATCGACCAGGGGTGGTCGTGGGGTGGGTGGCAGGGAGGGCAGCAACCACGAGGAAGCACGCACGATCCCGCCAGGCAAGCCCCCTCCCTGCCTCGGCCGGTGCCACTCTGAGCTTCGGTCTGGGCTCATACCAACACGGCCCAGGGCTGTGTGGACGGGACAGGAGTGCACGGGGCCACACAGTTAAGGCAGGTCATCCTGCCCTCTCTGTGCCCGAATTCTCAGCAGCTCTGGGCACTGCCGACGACATCCTGCGCTCTGAAACATCAGGCCCTCCTGGCCTGGGATGTGTCACCCCTGGCTTTCTCTCTCTTTTCCCCCGCTCATCTTCTCTCCAGCGCCCAGATGCTGACAACCCCTCCCAGCCCCGTCCTCTCCCTCCCCAGAGAGCTCTGCAGATAGAGCAACACGCCCACTTCGTACAGAGCTTTCCTCTGGCCTCCGGGACTGACAACAAACCGCCTGCCAGCCTTTCCTTCTGGAAGATTCACAGGCCCTGTACACTCGACACATCTAGACCTTAACTCATGCTCTTCGTTCCCAAACCAGGTCCTACTAAATCACCGCTAACAATTACGAAGGGCCCACTGCGTGCTGGCACTTACGAGCACCTCCCATGAGTGACCTCATTCAACCCTTGAAATAAGCGTCTGTGAGACACTCACCGTGTACAGCTAAGAGCAAAGAACATCACAGAGTCAACCTCCACGAGGTCCAGCCTCGCCAACCTGCAGCTCGCAGACCGGGTCGGGACCCACCCAGGGTCCTCTCCTGGGCTCTCCCACAGGAAGTGCATGAGGTACACTAACCTCAAGTTTACGGCTTACACGTACGCCATGTAACCGTGGCCGCCATCAGGGCACTGAACATGCCCAGCTCTCCAGGGGGTGTCTCCTGCCAGGGAGGACGGCCACTCTGAGCGCGGTCATCCTTGGTGACACAGCTCTGCTCTACGACCGAACTACAGACACGGGGTCCTGTGGTACATTCCATTTTATATCTGTTTTTGTTTTTGTGGGTGAGATGGTCACTTGGAAGCTGAACCCGCAGGACCGGCCATGAGGCGACAGCTCTGTTACCAACTCGAGTCCATGCCACACGTCTGCAGCCTCTGCTGGACAAGCCCACGGGTGTCTACTTAGAACACTTAGGGCAGTATAAGTCATCTTCCCCCTAACCTGGCACCTGGTTCCTGGTTCCCCTACTGTCCCAGTCACCCAGTCTTGAGACCTCAGGAACACCTTTGATTCTCCCTCTGCCTGGCCCTGCTAAAGCCCCATTAGCCAAGTGGTCAGCCCTGCACAGTTCCCGAGCTAGAGCCCAAGTGATACAGTGGAGCCTGGGCCAGACTGGGCTCCGGGAGGAACCTGGGTTTAAATCCCAGCTCTACTGCTTTGTCTCTGAGTGGCCTTGGAGTATGTCCTCAAGGACCCTAAGTCTCAGCTTCTGCAAGTGTAATAACCACGATATCTACCTAGCAGATCTACCTAGCAGGAAGGGGAGCCTGGGCAGCTCCATCGTTCAAGCGTCCAGCACTTGATTTCGGCTCAGCTCATGGTATCAGAGTCATAAGATCGAGTCCCAGTGTGGAGCCTGCTTGAAGATTCTCTGTCTCCTTCTCCCTCTGCCCCTCCCTCCTCACACACTCTCTCTCTCTTTTAAAAAAAAAAAAAAAAAAAAAAGTTGGAAGGAAATAGACATATGCGAAGTACAATGCATGGCCCCTAGGGGTAAACAAACACCTGCTTTTGTGTTACTACCTTCATCAGACAACTACCCCCTTCCCCGGGGCCAGTCTCTCTGTTTAACCTCCCCAGAGGAGGACTCCAGGGTTTAGCTTGCACGAGTTAACAGCTACTGATTATGATTACTGATTACTGATTATGATTGGGGTTACGAACGCAGTGACCGTTGGAACTGACAGTTAAGATATTAAATAGTAACTGCTAACGTTTACTGAACATTGCATGCGAGCACGTACGTCCCATGAAATGGCGGGTTTTAACCATTACAAAATCCTGTGAGGCGGAGACCGTTATTATCCGTGTTTCACAGGTAATAAACTGGGGTGCTGAGTACTTTGGCCAATGGAGGGCCGAGCATCCAGACCACATCTGTCCGACACAGGGCCTGTGTCCTTCACCGTGAAACACACTGCCTTAAGGTTCACAGCCTGCAGAACTCAGGAATGACTAACAACCTCTAAGTACAAAGAGTTGTACATCCATCAGTCCCGGTGACGGTAACTACCTGAGCTTCAGGTCTTCTAGAACCATCCTCGTCTTTCAGATAGGTCTAATTTGATTAAGTTTCTCTAGTTCAAATTTAAGCTGGATTTCTTGGCTAACGTGAGATCTGGATTTATAAAGACGCAACGTGGAGTCCTGGCTCCTTCATCCTATAGCTCCGTGGTTCCGTGCTACAAAAGTCTGTTAGATGTGGTTCCTTGGGTGCAAAATACAGACGATGCCCCCCCTTAGAGTTACTGTGGATCAATCACATCCTCCAGCTCGCTACCTTGCCCTCCAGCGCACGCCCGACACTGCTGAGTAAGAGCGGCTGTGGCTGACGAGCCTCTGTCCTTAGAGAATCTTATACAATGCCCAGTGGGATAAGACAATTAAGGAGATGCATCTAGATGGTAGATAGCTGCCAGGTCTGCAACTTCCCAGGTTTGAATTTGGGGGACAGTACAGAGTGGCCTCTGTCCCCACCGTGCTCCTACAGATGGGATGAGACCCAGTGGCAACACAGCCCCATGCAGCCGCACTCGCTTAGGAGAAGAGGCGCAGGCGACTTTTAATAGCCTAACAACGGGGAGACCCGTGCCTGTCAAAGCAAAAAGACTCTAAAGGCCAGTAAACACGGTACAAAAGATTCCAAGAATCCTCATGGTTCTCGGCAGAAAAAGCCTCGTGAAAAAACGAGTGTTGTCAGACTTGCGGATGAGGTTTCTATATTCAGCACTGGTTTTAACTTTTTTTAATTATTTTTAATTTTTTCCTAGCTTTGTTGACATTTTCCTAGCTTTACTGACATATAAACAGCATTGGCTCTCATACAACAGTTTGAAACTCTTTTGGAAGTAAGAGTGAAGAGAAATTCCAAAGACGTAATCCAAAAAAAAAGAGAGAGAGAGAGAGAGAGAGAGAAAAGAAAAAAATTAGGTAAGGGTGGAGGAGGGGTGGGAGAGACAAGCCTCTGACTGGCTTCCTGGCCAAGCCCGGGTGACATTCTTCAATAATGAAACTCCCAGGAAAAAATCAAATCCATGCAGTTGTGGAAGACGGGGAATGGAAAGGCCTGTCCAGTGCGAAGGGGCTCACTCCTAAGACGTTTTTGTCAACGCCTCATTTTAGGCAAGAAGTGACAGAAAGCACATAAGGAGAATCCCTGTGGCTTCCCTTTCCCAAAAGTGCCGCAGGAATGAGCCCTGCCTTCTGTTGGCCATAATGCATGACAGTGTAAGCCGAGGCAGAAGGCTTTTTTCTCTAACTTTCACTGAGCGCTCTCAAGACGTCAGCCCTGGAACTCTGCGTGCGCCAAACTCGGGATTTTTTTTTAAAGGCGTCACTTGAGTTTTAAAGGCTACGTAAGTGATGGGAACATAATCGTCTTGGGAATCCACAAATAACTTTTTAAAAAGTCATAAATCTGCATCTCATGCCTCATAGTTTTCAACAGCTGCAAGAAATAGGTCAGAGCTCGAGCCTGGTAGGGTCCCCCTCCCGAGCGGCGGGAACCCGGGCGGCTCTGGGCTTCGTCCACGTGCTTCTGCGGGAAATACCTAGGCCCTCCGGCCACACTTGGACCTGAACTGCTTTTAATTCTTGTTTTTCAAAAATCATGATCAAACACCCATGCAAATAGCTTCTTGGTTGTATAGAACAACTTCTTTGACCCTTTAAGAACTGTCTGGTACGTGGCAAAAAAAAAAAAAAAAAAAATTGTAAACTTATAAAAATACTAGAGCAATTCCACAGTGTAATATAAAGTTGGGGAGTTCTAATCAAATATTGGAAAGGGCCGCCAACCAGCCACAGGGCGGCCTGGCAGGTGCTTGTTCTAGCTGCCCTGAGAATGGCCTGGGAGGCTTCAAAAATAGTGCCACAACCACCCCCACCCCCAGGCCAGTTAAGTCCCAGCGCCTAAGTGGGGGGAGGTGAGCCTGAGCAGCAGGTGCTTTTAAAGCTCCCCAGGTGACCCTAGGGGTTCTCAACCTGGACGGGACCTGCAGCCACCCAGGAAGGAGAAAAAGGACTGCTGGGGACCCCCAAGCCCGGACATTCTGACGCAGTTAAAGGGAGTGTGGCCCGGGGAGCAGGAGTTTAAAATCTCCCCAGGTGACCCTATAGAGCCAGAAGCACCGCATTATACTCCCAGAGCTCTGAACAGAAAGCAGTTTCCCCAAGAACCGACAAGACAAGGGGGTACCCTCTGCCTTGCATTGATCTGTCTACCAAAGAGAACAACATACGTTCGCGGTCTCCAAAGTCTTAAGAGCGGAAGTAAATCATGAAAGCAACTCCGTTTTGGGGACTGCAATTTCAATTCCAAAACAAATCTGCCACCCACTAAAAGATGAGCCCTCTGTTCCCTAGCAGGACTTCTCCAATTCTCGCTGGATTCTCTGAAGACAGCCACCTGCCTTTCCTCCCCCTTCTCTGCAGCCCCTCCCTCCCCCACCCTGCACGCAGCCCCAGCGTGCATGGCCAGGGCTGGGGGGTCAGGCATCAGGGTGGGCTCCGAGCCGCACTCCACCTCAGCAGGGAGGCCTGCCCGTCCTTCCTGGCTCCTTCTCTGGTCCCACTGGAGACGCCGGCCTGGGCTATAGTGTGGCCTGCTGGGGGTGAGCGCTGGCCATGGCCCCAGCCAGGACTCACCTCCTGGGGCTGACCAGTATGCCACCTGGGTGGCCGTCCTCCCCCAGAGCTCTGCACGTGGCCTGCCGGTCTCCCGCTCTGCCGCCAAGTGCCTCCTGGTCAGGACCCAGCTTTACTATATGGAATCATAGTTTCCCAGGGCTGCAATCTCTTTGTTTGTTTTCTTTTGGGCTCCACATTTTCTCATGGGCATCTTCCTCCCTCCGAGGTATCTGCCTTGCACACTACTGTTCAGTGTGACGGGGGGAGAGAAAGAGGCATTTCCTCTGTGCCCTCCTGTGAGCCCACGATCCCCAGCTGTAGGAAGCTGGGGGAGGCCCTCCAAACAGGGCACGGATCTTGTTTTAGAACAAATGGCCAGGACACCTCGCCATGAATCAGGCCATATTGTGGATAGAGAGTTATAAAATGACCTATTGCCCGTTTTACTTTGAGGCCCCTTTATAACCCACTGTTGTGAATTTCCAAGTTAGAGTGCCTTTTATTTGATTATTCAAAACCTTTCTTTCCTTCTCTTAATTGAGGGTTCCCAGAGAGTTTGGATATTTTAATCTCTATACAAGTAAATGAAACAGCTTTATCATTTGAAGTTTTCAAGGATTTGTTTTTCCTTATAATCAGACATACTCTTCAAAGTACAAGGGGAAAAAGCACTCTCCAGAGTCCTGTAACACTTCTGGACTTAGCTGCCTATAGAAGCCACTGAACTAACCAAATGTTTAAAATCTCATCTAGAAGTTTTTTCTAGTAAAGTGAAATTTACCAGTCTGCATTTATTGTTTTTCTAAAAAGCAAATTAACATTTTATTTTACAAAAACAATTTAATTTCCAGTGCTTGAAAATGAAATTTTATATTCTCTATATCCTTCGCATGAAAGTGCAGGCCAGAGCAGCCCCCCTCCTCCTGGGTCTTCCAAGAGACTCATCCTAGAAGCGCATATCTCCCCCCGGGATCCAGCACACATGGTCTGGCCACTCAGGCATAAGGATTATTTTAGAAGAAACAGTGGTTTGTGGCGTTACGTCTCAGTTTAAGGACATGTCCTTGTTCATATCTATGATTTATTTGCTGCTGAGTCTTTGGTCAGAAATGCAACCCTGGCCATAACATTTTCCTGACGATCTGCCTTATACTGTGGTTTCTGGGAACGCATCACAGGGAAAGGCCAGGGACTCCCTGCTCTTAAGTTTCAAAACACTTCTCCCTGGGTCAATCTAGTTCTTTTTCAATGAATATGAAGTCCCAAGGGAGTAGGGGTACAGTGAGGGAGGACGAAAAGGACAACTGACAAACTCTTGGGAAGGAAAGATCCTATCTGGATATCAACATTTGGAAGAAGGGATAAAAAATCCACCCCTACCCACCCCCCCCCCCCGGCCGCGCATGAGTGGGTGACCCTTGTAGACTTTAGGAGCCTGGCAAGAACAGGAGGTGGTGGGGTACCAGGAGGCCTGGGCTCCTTCTGGTTCCACACTCACAGCTGACTATGAGGTCATGATCCCGAGGACCTCCCGAGGGGAGATATAAGGAGGAAATAGGAGGGTGCCTGGGTGGCTCAGTCAGTTACGCATCTGCCTTCAGCTCAGGTCATGATCCCAGGATCCTGAGATTGAGTTCCACATTGGGCTCCCTGCTCTGCAAGGAGCCTGCTTCTCCCCTCTGCCTCTCTGTCTCATATGAATGAATGAATGAGTGAATGAAAAAAGGAGTAACAGAAGGAGCAGAAAGACTGCTGTTGGTTTACTACTTCTCTATGCCCAAGTTCTTGGCCTATAAAACAAAGGGCCGGTACTAGATTATTTCCTAATCTTCTTTTCGTGTGGACACTTTGGAGTTGATGGCTCCTTCTGATCAACTTCTTGGCTCTTACTTCTTCGAACTTAGCAACTCAATTTCCCACCGCACCAGCTAATTTCAAAAGCTTTACTGTATTTGGCTTTATAATTCTAAGAAACTGGGTCCATATTATAAAAATAAGCTAAAAATTCAGACATTCACTGGAACATCCCATTGTATTCTAACCTACTCCATCAGTTAGTCCTGGAGGTTTATTAGGAGACTGCGGGGGGGGGGGGTTATTGTTCTTTTTGATGCTTTTTTTTAAAATGAGGGTACTGGAATCCAACCCAGAAACCATTTGAACGGTTCGGTTTCTACTTTTCTACTGGCTGTGGGTGCGTTCACCATCCCTGTGGAAGCGCTGTCCCTGGGAAGGCAGAGACAGGAGTGGTTCGAACCTGAAAGCTACTCCACCCGGCGCCGTGGCAGCAGGAGGTGAGGACAGCTGAGAGGACGAGGCCAAGGACCAGCCTCTCCCTGCTCCTCAACCAGACAAGCTTTCCAACGAAGCCTGTCTCCTACCTGCTGGAATTTTGGTGTGAGAACCAAAAGAGACAAATGCCCTAGGGCCTCACGAAAGTGAAAGTTCACATAAAAGTAAGAGAAACAGTGTTCAAACTTAAAAAAAAAACAAAAACAAAAACAACTTAGTTGAATACTGGCTTGTAATTTTATAAATGTTTGATATTGTAGCCAAATAATTTTTAAAAAGTGATATGCAAATCAAGCATTATAAAAAAGTACACCTATTTTCATGGAGATCAAATACCTCAACAGACCTCCTTTTTTCTGTAGCACAAAATCACCACATTGAGAATACAGCCATACCTCCAATATATTGCTGGTTTGGCTCCAGACCACCACAATAAGGCAAATACCGCAACAAAGTGAGTCAAAAGAATTTTCTGCTTGCCTAGTACCTATGAAAGTCATGTTTATACATACTGTAGTCCACTGAGTGGGCAATAACATTATGTCTAAAAAACTAATGTACACACTTGAACTTAAAAATACTTCATTACTAAAAACTGCTATCATCTGAGCTTTCAGCAAGTTGTAATCGTTTTGCTGGTGGAGTCCTGCCTCATTGTTGATGGCTGCTGGTTGATCAGGATGGCGGTAGCTCAAGGTGGGGTAGCTGTGACAATTTCTTAAAATAATACAAGGAAGTTTGGCACATCAATCAACTCTTCCTTTCACGAATGATTTCTCTGAGCATGTGCTGCAGTTTGATATCATTCTTTTTTAAATTTTTATCTTAATTTCAGCGTAGTTAACACACAGTGTTGTATTGGTTTCAGGGGTAGAATACAGGGACTCAACAATTCCATATATCCATATCCATATTTTATATATTCCATATCAGTGCTCATCATGATGAGTGTACCTTAAGACTTTACTTATTTATTTGCCAGAGTGAGTGATAAAGAGTGAAAGAGAGCAAGCACAAGCGTGGGAGAAGGGCAGAGAGAGAGTGAGAGGCAGGCTCTCTGCTGAGCAGGGAGCCCGATGTGGAGCTCGATCCCAGAACCCTGAGATCATGACCCAAGCCAAAGGCAGATGCTTAACCAACAGAGCTACCCAGGCGCCCCATGATAAGTGTACTCTTAATCCCCTTTACCTATATCAGAATATTACTACAACGGAATATTACTCGGCCATAAAAAATAATGAAATCTTGCCATTTGCAACAACATGGACGGAGCTGGAGAGTATGATGCTAAGTCAGAGAAAGACAAAGACCATCTGATTTCACTCATATGTGGAATTTAAAAAAGAAAACAACTGAAGACTTTGCTACCAACTCACCCACAGAAGTTCTTTGAACTCTGGAGTCGGTTCTCTCAAACCCTGCTGCTGCTTTAGCAGCTACGTTTATGGAATATTCTAAATCCTTTGTTGTCATTTCAACAGTCTTCCCAGCATCTTCACCAGGAATGGATTCCATCTCGAGAACCCACTTTCTGTGCTCCTGCACAAGCAGCAGCTCCTCGTCTGTTCGAGTGTGGCCCCGAGAGCACAGCGGTGCAGTCCCGTCTGCAGGCTCCTCTTCTGACGCCCATTCTCTGGCCCCTTCCGCCCCATCTGTGGTTCCCCCCTCCACCAAGTCTCGGACCCTCAAAGTCATCCATGCGGGTTGGACTCCCTTCTTCCGAACTCGTCTTTGTGTTGATGTTCTGATCTCTTCCCACGAATCACAGATGTTCTCAGTGGCATCTAGAATGGTGAATCGTTTCTGGAAGGTTTTTACTTTGCCCAGATCCATGAGAGGAATCACCATCTACGGCAGCTGTAACCTTAGGAAATGCATTCCTTCAGGAAGAAGACCTGAACGTTGAAATGACTCCTTGATCATGGGCTGCAGGATGGACACTGCATTAGCGGCATGAAAACCACGTTACTCTCATGGTCCGTCTCCATCAGAGCTCTCGGGTGACCGGGTGCATTGTCAGCGAGCAGCAGTATTTTGAAAGAAATCTTGTTCTCTGAGCATGTGGCCCCAACGGTGGGTTTACTGTATTCAGTAAACCGAGTTGTAGACAGACGTACCGTCATCCAGGCCGTATTGTTCCATTTGTAGGGCCCAGGCAGAGTAGATCGAGCGCGATGCTGAAGGGCCCTAGGATTTTCAGAATGGGACGTGGGCACTGGCTTCCACTTAGAGTCACCGGCCGCATCAGCCCCTCACGGGGGAGCCAGCCTGTCCTCTGCAGCTTTGAAGCCGGGCGTTGACGTCCCTCTGGCTGTGAAAGTCCTAGATGGCATCGTCTCCCAACAGAAAGCTGTTTGGTCTACACTGGCAGTCTGCTGTCGAGTGCAGCCGCCTTCCTGCGTTCTCTGAGCTGGGTCTTCTGGGTGACTTGCTGCGGCGTCTCCGTGGGCACCTGCGGTGTCGCCTTGTCCTTCCTGTCCCGGAGTCGGCTGCTTCCCTTAACCCCACTCACGCCTCTGCTGCTTCAGGTGCTTCTTCCGCGGCTTCCTCACCTCTCTCCGCCTTCGTAGAACTGAGCGGAATTAGCGTCCCGCTCCGGACCAGGCTTTGGCTTAAGGGAGTGCGGTGGCTGGCTTGATCTTCTGCCCAGATCACTCGGACTTTCTCCGTATCCGTGATAAGGCTATTTCTCCTTCTTACCATCCATGTTTCACTGGCGAAGCCCTTCTAATTTCCTTCAAGAACTTCTCGTCCATGCTCACAGCTGGGCTGACTGTTTGGCACAAGAGCTTAGCGGTCAGCCCGTCTCTGCTTTTGACGTGCCTTCCTCACTGAGCTTAATCGTTTCTAGCTCCCGGTTTAAAGTAGGAGATGTGTGACTCTTCCATTTAGAGGTCATTGCACGGTTATTAACTGGCCTAATTTCAATATTGTTGTGTCTCAGGGAATAGGGAGGCCAGAGGAGAGGGCGAGAGAAGGGGGAGCCGCTGGCTGGTGAGCAGTCAGAACACACACATTCTTCACTGTCTTATCCGGTCGTGAGTTCGCGGCTCCCAGAACAACGACAGCAGTGGTATCAGAGACCACTGGTCACAGATCACCGTAACAAATACAATCATAATAAAAAAGTGTCAGATATGATGAGAATGACCAAAACGTGACACAGACACGTGAAGTGAGCAAACACTGCTGGAGAAATGGTGCTGATCGGCTTGCTCGAGGGAGGGTTGCCACAAGCCTTCAGTTTGTAAAAGCACAGCATCTGCGAACTGCACTCAAGCAGAAAAGGGTGAGGAGTGATGGCTTCAGACTCAGCAACCGACTGAATCTCAGGTTAGATCTCTTATAACTGAACACGACCTATTTGTCATTGATTCATCTGAATCCCAGGTCAGCCCTACAAATACACAGTGCCTAGATCATTTACTGAGGGTGGGGACAATGCTTCCATGCCCAAACCTACATTCCATACCTCCCTGCTGATGCCTTTGGTACCCACGATATCTGGAGACGCAGTATTGCTGGTGGAGGGAACACGCTGGCCTAAATTCACATAAATGCATAAACTTATGGTCTCATTTTTCCAGCAGTGTGAGTGTGCTTATTTCTTTATGCTTAGCTTTAAAAATCAGCTTTAGTGACGTGTAATTTACACACTATACAAGTACCCATTTAAAAGGTACAAAGAGGATGGTGACGAACACATACACTCATTTAGTCACACCTCAGCCAAGATGAGAAGATTTCCATCACCCCGAAAAGTTCATTCTTGTCCTTTTGCATTCGGTTGTGGTCCCAGGCTCTCGACAACTACCAGTCTGCTCTGTCACCTTCCCTAGACAGACGTAGCTTGCCCTGGAAGTTTACACGAAGGGAACAAGCAGCACCAATCCTTTGGCTCGGACTTCTTTTGCTCCGTGTGATGGGTCCGATACTGGCCATGTTGCTGAGTGTGTAAGTCGTCTGGTTTTTCCTGTGCTCACTGTTGCATTACTGAACGAATATCCCACCTGTCCGTCCACCCCCTGCGGGCGGGCATGTGGGTTCTCCCACCCGTCGCGTCTGATGAGTAAGGCTGCTGTGAGCAGCCGCAGGGGGGTTTTTGGCCCACAGTTGGTGCCCCTTTCCTTGGCTAAGCACCTGCAAGTGGAACGCTTGGGTCATTTGGTGAGGACACACAAACTTTAAAAAGAAATAACCAAACAATTCTCTAAGCGCCAGGGCCATTTCAGACGCCCGTCAGAGAAGGAGGAATTCTGCTAGCTCTGCGTCCTTGCCGTAAGTCGGCATTCTCATTTTGGCATGAATTTGGGCAGGCGGGTGTGCAGTGGATTTAACTGGCATTTCCCTGACCACTGCTGATGTTCAGTATCTTTTCTTGTGCTTTCGTGCTGCTCACCCAGCTTGTTCGGTGAAGTTCTGTTCTTACGCCTTGCCCATTTGTAAGGAACTTCGATTGGGTTGTAAGAATTCTTCATATTTTTTGAAAACAGGCTTCCTTCCAAATGTATGGAGCACGAAACCTGTCCAGGGCTTGCCTTTTCACTATCTTAATGGTGTCTCTCGAAAAACATACCCGTTTGTTATTATCGGGTCCAACTTCCCGATTTCCGTCTAAGCCCAGCACTAGTGTGTGGGGTTGTGTCCTGCACCAAGGGCTTGGAGATTCGTTCCTAGAAGTTTGATCAGCCAGGATTTTTTGACAAAGCGCAAGGTGTGGAAAGCTCACTAGAGAAGAGGCACAAGATGGGGAAGAGGAGGATAAAATGAGAAAGAAAAAAAATGAAAACTGAAAAACTTAGAGACAAAACAGACCTGGCCCCTTGGATAACTACCGAGAAGCAACCGCCTTCCCACAGAGCTGGAACCTGACCAAAAAGGCTGTGGACTAACGGAGAATCGGGCAGTCGGCCTTTATCACTTTCTGGGAGTCTCAGAAATTTAGGGTGGATTCATTCCTGGAGAAATGAAGAATACAGGCTACAGACCGACGGTCGGGGAGAGCGATGGGGAGAGCAGAGACGGGGCTGATGCCTCGGGTGCAGAACACACTCACCCACGCGAGGTACACACACACTCGCACACACTGTGTACTAACACACTCACCCACACGAGGTACTCCCACACTCGCACACAGTGTACTAACATACCCACCCACACGAGGTACGCACACACTGTGTACTAACACACTCACTCACACGAGGTACGCACACACACGCACACAGTGTACTAACACACTCACCCACACAAGGTACTCACACACAGGCACACACTGTGTACTAACACACTCACCCACACGAGGTACTCCCACACTCACACACACTGTGTACTAACACACCCACACGAGGTACTCACACACTTACCCACACGAGGTAATAACACACTTGCACACACTATGTACTAACACACACATATTAGGTACTAATACACACAGTCACACAGTGTACTAGCGCCCACACACAGGACGTACTCACACACTTGCACACACTATGTATAAACACACACTACGTACTAGTGTACTAACCTGATGTACTAACATACACACTATGTACTAACACACACTCGCACACACTATGCACTCACACATTTGCACATATGAGGTACTAGCACACACACTACACTAGCGCTCATACACAATGTACTGCCACACTCGCACACACGATGTACTGATACACTCACTATACACACTCACATACTACACTCACACACAAATTTTATGTATGTGTATGTGTGTGTGTGTGTATAATTCATTTATTTTTTTCTACTTCAAGACCATACTTCACTTGCCAGACCATTTTTAGTTTATCACATCTCTTAAAATAATCAAAGTGGAATGAAATCCGAAAATAAAAAACAAATATCCTTCAGCAAGTGGCAAGAGGTCAGACCCAGGAGCAGTTTAAAAGAGTAACTAAACCAAGTATGCAGAGTTGGGCCAAGAGGTGACTAAGAGGGAAGGAGATAAGATCTGTCTACACGTACCTGGAGGCCGTAAACAACTCGGAAAGCGACAAACCAAGCCAGCCCACAACAAAGGCTGACCAGGAATTTGCTGCGTATCAAGGAAAGGAAGTGGACGAGGGCAAGGAAGCCTTCCCACTCGGGGTTCTCTGTGAGCCGGAGAGCACCGGCCGGCCACCTCCTGCTTCCCCGCTCCCAGCCCTCTCCCCACGCATGGCGCCAGGCCTGCCTCATGCCCCCCACTGCACAGGGCTCACCCAGCTCTGCCCGCCCCACCCCCATGAGTGAATGCTGGACCCCCTCCGGGCAGGACTCTGAGATCTAACTGCATCTGCTTGGAATCCCACACAAAACCTGCAGAGCATATCCCTCGCTGGCTCCAAACCCTGCTGGGTAAAGTAGAACCACTCCAGGTTGGCCTCCAGACCCCTACCATCTGGCCCCTAACACCCTTCTATCCTTCCCAAGTCTCGTCAAATCTTTTGCTGGAGGAAACAGGCCTTCCTAACCGCTCTCCATACAGGACTTAGTACCTTGTGCCCCCCTTCCAATCAGATTCAAGTTAAACTCAAGATATTACCTACCATCTTCAATGTACGATGCAGGGGATTAAAAAGAATGAGGACAGAAATGTGGACCTTGCCTTCAAGAAGCGCATAATCTAGCAGAAGACACATATATAAACAATTGAACCATGTTACGTTATCTTTTTTACACTGCGGTATTTATGCTAGTGATATCAAAACAATATTGTAAAACCATAAAAGAGAGTGAAATGAGTTTTTCCAGGAAGGTTTGGAAAACATGTCCCAGAAAAGCCTGTCCTTAGAATTAGGGAAAGGGTATGTGTGAGTGTGTGTTAGGTGTGTGTATACATGTGCATGTTGGGCACGTGTAAGTGTGTGCTGGGCATGTGTGTGTTGGGAGTGCATATGTGTGCAGGTGTGTGTTGGGCCTGTGTGTCTGAGTGTGCGTTGGGCCTATGTGTGTGGATGTGTGTGTGGATGAGTGTGTGAGTATGTATTGGGCATATGTGTGTGCTGGGTGTGTAGGCATGTGTGCATAAGTGTGTGCTGGGCATGTGTGTGTTGGGCATGCATATGTGTGGAGGTGTGTGTTGGGTATATGCACATGAGCATGTGTTGGACGTGTGTGTGTGTGTTTGGCATGTGTGTGCGCATGTGCGTGTTGGGCGAGTGTGTGTTGGTGTGATGGAGAGGCAGAGTGAATCTGCGATCACAGTGGTGAGGCCTGGCATGAGAGTCTGGCTTAAACACTTGGTTTCAGCTGATGGACAGCCCTGGGCAGCCCCGCTGGCACTACAGGGCAGGACGGGAAAGGAGTGGGTGGGAAGGAGGCCGAGAGCGAGCTCTGGGAAAGGTTTCATGTCTTGCTAGAGTTTAAACTTAATCTTGCAGGCAAAGCGAAGTCATAGGAATTTAAGGGCAGAATGCAGCACGGGGGGACCAGAGTTGTGTCTCCCTCCCTCTCCCTCTCTCCCTGTTTTTGAGCCCTGTGTTTTCTAAAGATGCATTTGTAAGGATGACTGAAAGCAGCACCGCAAGTGGAGGGCAAGGCCACAGGGCTGACGTGTACCACAGTCCAGCACCTTGAGGGCTAAACAAGACGCAGGGTCGCCGGTCCAAGTGGCTGCCCGACTACAGATGCCCCTTCACGGGAAACTGGCTGCACGCCCAGAAGGAAGACGGAGCTCAACCCTGTCCTGCCAGGGATGTGGGCACCACAGTTCTTCCTTCTTACCTCTCAGGGGCTGCTTGTTCCATCTCTCCAGGGCACACTTAGCAATTAGGAACGGATGCTCTCTTTTTTCTCACTTCAGAATATGCCCATCAAACTGTGCTAACAGGCAGTGTGGAGCTTTTCCAATTGGCTACTGTGGAGGTTAGGTCTCATCAGTACAGACAGGCACCTTGCGGTGGGGTGGGGGGGGCGGTTGGTATCTGCAGCTGTGAAAACATCCAAAAGAGGTCTGGGGGCCTTTCAGACCTTCCACATAGTGCCTGGGAGGGTTTCTTGAATTGCCTTGTGTAGTTCTTATACTGTTTATCAATCCAGATGTTTTAAAAAAACAACAACAAGCGAAGCAGGATCTATACACACTCACAGAGGTTCAATTCCTTCATTGCCGAGTAATATTGTCTTGTTCAGTGTTAGTCAATGAAAAAAAGGAAAAACCTAACTAAAACAAGTATTTCAATACAGAGCCATAAAGTTTGGGCCTTGTTGCATTTACAGTCTCAAGTGCATCTAAAACCTGGAGACGTAACACTGGAGGCCTAGACCTTCTTTTGGGAGGGAGGCACGTTGGTGGGCAGCTCCACAAGAGAGTGGGTGGGTGTGCCAGCTGAGCCCTGGGGGGAAGCATACATGGTGCTGGGGGTGCCTGAGCTCGGGGAGCAGAGCCTGCACTCCCAAGCTGACGCCCAGAGTGCTGGGAAGTCCCAAACGTGCCTACTGCGGCGGGCTGGTGCACGTCCAAAAGAGAGACCGCCTCGACTGAAACCTGGACCACAGACCTGAACAGACACCCCACTCAGGGAGATATGCCAGCGGCAAGGAAGCACATGCAGGTGCCCCACACGTCATCAGGGACATGCAAACCAAGGCAACGAGAGAGCACTACACACGGATCAGGACGACCGGAATCCAGACACTGGCCACACCAGAAGACCACAATGATGGGAGTACCAGGAGCTCTCACTCGTACCTGGAGGGAATACAGACCCGTGCAGCAACAACAGAAGATAGCCTGGCAGAGCTTTTGTTTTTTGTGTCTTTTTTAAGGTTTATTTGTTTATTTGAGAGAGAGAGAGAACATGAGCAGGGGGAGGAGCAGAGGGAGACCAGCAGACTCCTGGCTGAGCTTGGAGCGTGCCTCTCTGGGGCTGGATCTCACGACCCTGAGAACATGACCTGAGCTGAAATCAAGAGTCAGATGCTCAACCGACTGAGCCACCCACATACCCAAGTTCGGCAGTTTCTTATAGAACTAAACATGATCTTACCATTGGATCCAGCAATCCACCTGAAAACTTATGTCCACACCACTTATCTACACACAAAAAACCATGTTTACAGCAACTTTTTCATAGTTGTTGAAAGCAACAAAGATGTCCTTCAGTAAGTGAATGGCTAAATGAACAGCTGGTCCATCCAGACGGCGTATCATTCAGCACTGAGGAGAGACGATCTATCAGCCTTCAGTGTACTGTCACTGAGTGAAAGAAGCCAACCTGAAAGGCTACATATGGTGTAATTCCAGGGAAGACCAAACTAAGGAGATAGCAAAAAATCAGTGCTGCCAGGGGTTGAATGGGGGAAGAGTGAACAGGGGAGCAGAGGATTTGGGGGCAGGAAGACGACTCTGTGAGATACTGTGAGATACTGTATGGTGCATACATGACATCACACGTTTGCCCAAACCCACAGTGTGTCTAACACAGAGGGTGAACCGTATCGTACACTGTGGACTCCAGGTGACGATGATGGGTCCATGTAGGTTCACTAATGGTCAGAAATGTTCCGCTCTGGTGGGGGAAATGGGTCGTGGGGGAGGCTCTGCGTGTGGGATTTCTCTGCACCCTCCTCTCAATTTTGTTCTTTAAAAAAACCAGGAAGACTTCATGTAGACCACAAAACAGAGAGGCACCACTGCTTCTTGCAGAAATGCTACCTAGAGAACACTTGCTGCCCCCAAGCCTCCCGTCAGCCCGTATCCCAGCATGTCTCTGACGTGCCTTTCAATGGATAGGGCATGCGGAACTGCCCAAATTTCGCAGACTGATAAGACTGCCAGACCAGGGCCACCCAAGTGAGAGAAGTGGGGGTCAATGGCAGGGACCCTGATTGCCCAAGCACACTCCCCTGGGGCCCTTTCCGGGCTCCATACGGAGTTCCCTTAGAAGTGGCACCTGACCTGTTGGTGTGCCAGTGAGTGTTCAAACTATGAAACTCTTGACGTGGCGGCTGTAGTTTGTGCATATTTTATTGTATTTTATTTTTTATTTTTTATATATTTATTTATTTACTTGACAGAGAGAGACAGCGAGAGAGGGAACACAGCAAGGGGAGTGGGAGAGGGAGAAGCAGACTCCCCACTGAGCAGGGAGCCCGACGTGGGGCTCGATCCCAGGACCCCCAGGATCAGGACCCGAGCTGAAGGCAGACGCTTAAGGACTAAGCCTCCCAAATGCCCCGGTTTGTGCATATTTTAAAAGAGCACCCTAGCCTAATCTTTCAGAAAAGGACAGGAAATTCAAACCCAAAGCCTTCTGTGTCCATACCAACTCAGCTCAAGTCACTTCTGTAAGTTTTCAGTACACGTACACCTCAGAGATAACGCGGGTTTGGTTCCAGGCCACCACCGTGAGTGATGATCACAATAAAGAAAGTCAAGTGAACTTTTCCGTTTCCCAGGGCATATACAAAAGCTATGTTTCTGTTATAAACATAGTGTGCAATATGTGTGCAATAAGTGTGCAATAGCATTATGTCTAAAACAATGTATACCCCTTAATTAAAAAGTACTTTATAGCTAACAGACACTAACCACATCTGAGCTTTCAGTGAGTCGTAATCACTGATCACAGATCATTATAATGAATACAATAACCATGAAAAAGTTCGAAATATTGCAGAAGTTACCAAAATGTGACACAGAAACATGAAGCAATGAAATGCTGTTGGAAAAATGGTGCTGATAGACTAGTTTGATGCAGAATTGCCACAAACCTTTAATTTGTGAAAAGAGAAAAAGAAAAGAAAAAAAAAACACTATCTGCCAAGTGCAATAAAATGAGCTATGTCTGTACTAGGAATCAAACTGTTATCTCACTTCTGCGGTGAAAACAATTTACTTTGTCAAACACTTAGTAGCAAACAGAACATAAATCCACAATGCTTTTCATCTTTATTAATGTCAAATCCATTCCCCTAATGGTTGCTTTTGAAATATCTATAGCATTGATGTAAATGATTGTTTCACTTTGGCTTCTCTTATTTTCTATGTTAAATGCCATGCGTGTGTGTGTGTGTGTGTGTGTGTGTACACACACATATGTAAAATGTATCAGGACCGAATCCCCCACCCCACTTTATTTAATCTTGACAACTGATGCATTTGTTTTAAATGTACACAATCTCTAGTTGAATTGCTGTGTAACTTCCTACCCCTATCTACCCTCACTGCTTAAAAATTTTTTAAAAGAAAAAGAAAACAGAAAACTGAAAAGATAAAAAGTAGATCCAGGGGAAAACTACCAGGAGACTATTTCCAACAACAGATGACTCAACTAGCACCTGAGAATTTGTTGTACTTGTGTGTGCCGAGGTTCTGAACTTCCTGTTTCAATAAAATACCAAACAAGTTGTGTTTCCTTTACAAATAAGCTATTACATCAAGCCCTGTTCCTATAATTTCAGGGTTTTGTCTCCATTCCAACATTTTCTTTGGCAAATGTAGAAACATTCTAATTAAAGTGGAGAGGAAAACAAGCATCATTCATCACGATAAGAATAATGCACAAAAGAACATCCTCGTTTTTTCCTTCTTTCGCTAAGCCGTGCTCTACTTTAAACAGTTTGGGGACTGGCGTCACTTAGTCCCAGACTAATTCCTAGGTAATGACTGAAAGCAGGCCTGAGTCACTTGAAAAAAAAAAAAAATTCCACAGGTATCAATAATTCCTGTCACAAGTAACATTCTCTTAAAAATATCCTTCCGGGCCGGAGAGGAAGGCATTCCTTTAGGTAATCACGTAACAACATCAAGGATCAAGGTTTCTTTTCAAGATCCTGAGATTAGAAGAGCCCTTCCTATTTGGGACCGTGCAAGCCTGAGTTGAAAGGAATATTCTCACTTCCCAGGAGCTCTCCAAACGTCCACTTTCATCAGAACTTTTGAAAGCCGTATATTCGCTCTGAGAAGTACCATCTAAACAGGTTTATGTGTTTTCAAATACACGTTGGAGGCAGAAGTCATCTGGATCTTCTGGCAGCTTGTTCACTGCCCCCACCCCGTTACGCAGGGCTGCACGTGTGAGAGACAGTGCCACTCTATCTACATGGGCAGGCATGTTACGTCGGGGTTCCAGTAAGAGCCAGAGCTCCTTCTCTTTCCATTTTAAAGCACCATATTTTGGAAAGTCAAAATCTGAAAGGCACCCAAAGGAAACATGCAGGAAGAAATGGTTCTGGGAGGTGCAAGGCTTCTCTGGTCTCATCTACAGTTGCTGAGAATTCTTTTCAGGTTCCAGTTAGGTTTGTTTTGTTTTGTTTGTTTTCCGTTACAAGGGGCAGGCGAGACCGCACCCCGAGAGCATGCTCCTTCTCTCCGGGATGCATTGCGGCCGCGAAATACAGGAGTGCGCGGCTGCAGGACCCGTTCTGAAGTCACCTGCGGCTCCACGGCTCAGCCCTGCGCACAGATGCCCCGGCATTAGCAGAGAACGGGGTCACGGGGAGTAAACAGCATCAGTGACCTTTTCAAAGACCTTCCTGACAGCCGTGGAAGAGAGACCTGCTTTCACTCAGTACGAGAATTGACCTTTGAGGGCAGTCTTCCCGGGGGGCATGTACCCTCCCAGCTCACCACTCTCTCCACTTGGATGTTCTCTGATGGGATACTCACAGGCATCTCGAGGTCAGGTGCCTGGCCTTTCCTATCCTCTGGGTATCAGAGGCTGGGCACCGAGCTCTGTCTCTAGTTTTGGGGGCTTCTCCTTGGCCTCCTACATTCTGACCCTTCCATTCCACCCAGAAGTCCCCCTGACAGGGACTCTGAGAGGCTCAGTCCTGTGCCCCTTCCCAGACTTGTATAGACACACTCTCCTGACCCTGACCCCCCGGGCTAACATGGGAACCCACCACCATCTTTCTGAGGCGCACGCCCAGTCTCCAACGAAGCACTTTGTCTCCCTTCCTGCCTGGCCCTCTGCAAAGTCTGTGCCCTGAGGACAGACTTCCTTCATTGTGGGCAACTTAGGTGCAACCTCACACCTGCAGACGTGCTAAGCTAACGCTGGCCAGAGAGCCACCCGGAAATGTGACCTGATTCAGCAGCTGTGTCTGCAGACACCGCCTCTCGCCTGGCTGCCGTGTTCCGTCCGCCGCCACAGCTCCGAGGGAGGGCCCCCCCGAATGCCCGCTGGCCCCGGGGAAGTTTGGCTGAGAGTGAGCTCCGGGCCCAGAGCTGTTCGTTGGTATTTACCTCTGGCACCACCAGAACCAGCTGGCCCCTTTAACAAGCAAACTATGTCCACCTTCCATGTCAGATTTGTCCCCTAGGAACCAAGCAGCTAATCCTTGCTCTCAAGTCTTCATTCCAGAGCTAACGCTCCAGAATCTCCTTCTAAGGATGCCTGGTAAAGCCTCTGCCTTCGGCTCAGGTCATGATCTCAGGGTCCTGCGATCGATCCCCGCCCCCCCCCCCCCCCAGTCAGGTTCCTTGCTCCGCAGGAAGGCTGCTTCTCCCTCTCCCTGTGTGCCAGTCCCCCTGCTTGTGCTCTCTCTCTGTCAAATAAATAAATAAATGTTTAAAAAAATTAAAAAAGGATCATCTCCTAGACAGAGTGTCCACCTGAGGCACAGGAAGATGATGGCAGGAAGCACTGTCTCGCTTCTGAGCCTTTCTTCCATCTTCTTCCCTCTCGACAGTGACGATGGCAAAGCTAACCTACTGGAGCCTCTCTGGGCACGCGACAGGCTGCCCGGGACCAAAGCTGACACAGCTGTCCACTTGGTTTCCTGCAGGTGAGACGGTCACCCCTACTGGGTGAGGGGAGCTATGGAGAGTGCCCAGAGCCACACCCAGGAGCTGAGAGGACCAGTGTCCAGCCTCAGCGGGCTCAGCCCCACGCTCTCAACCACGGTCCACCATCAGCCCTTTCCCACCCTCCAGCCTGGAGAATTTTCAGGTTCTCTGCAGATTTAGTTTACCTGTGGAATCGTGTTAAATGCCAAATCTTACCAGATCATCTACACAAAGCCTTTCACATCCTTTGATTCCCAGATATGTATAACCGACATTGGAAAGTTGTCTACGTTTAGGTGGCCCAATGTGATGTCCTGACACACACACACACACACACACACACACACACACACACACACACACACACACATTGAGATGATCACCCAGTCAAGCTAATTAACACAGCCACCGCCTCACACAGATACTTCCTCTTTGGGGGGTAGTGAGAACACGGAGGAACTACCATTTATTCTTTATCTTCTGTCCTACATTTGCACAGCTGGATCTTGGCTGCATCCCTGTTGGTAACGATGATTATTCTCCCCGGCGATGTATCACCTTTTCAGAAAGCTGTGACCTGCGGCACCTAAGGGGGTGTGCTGGCGTTGGCCTGGCTGGTGGCTTCAGGTCTAACTTGTCGGCATCTACTATGTTCCCGGCTCTGCAGTGCCCACTGGGAACACGGCGTCCAATGCCACAGTCCCGTTTCCTGGGAATCCCCCAGGCGGCCCCATCGGCAGCCACATAGTCCGCATGGCTGCAGACTTGTGGCTTCCTCCTCGGTCTGTCCTAAGGCACCGGGTCAGCTGTGTTCCAACGCCTACGCTTTCTCGGCTGCCGCGCTCACAAACACATCAGCACCTAAGTTACAAGCAACGGAGTCGACTGTCCTGAAGGACGGTGAAACTCCCTCGGTGGGTAAGTGCTCTCAATTCCTTCAGTGCCTCCAACCTGCGCTCACGGAAACAAGAGGCCCTCGGCCCATAAAGGCATTCCCAAGCCAGCCCAGCTAGTTCACAGCCTCTCCTCTAGCTTCCGAGTGGGGGGACTCACACCCAGAGCAACGAAGAACTTGGTGAAAGGCACAGGTCCAGCTGCAGGCAAGGGTAAGATGTGAGCCCAATACAGTCACGGAAATAATTTCCAGGATCTTTTCATTTAGACCAAACGTGTCACTAGTGGCTCATTCTCTTCGGTGTAATACACAGAGAAGCAACACTTTGTGAACAAGTGCCCAATACCTGTGAACAACTTTGTGGGGGAAAAAATTGCCCGTCACCATTCTTATTACTTAAATTCTTCATCCGACTTTCTTGGGCTCCTTTTGGGAGATTAACATTTTCCCTTTTTGTGAAATGAAAATAACCAAGCCAATTACCTTCGTGGGGCTCTGTCACTGTAAAGTGATTTTTTTTTTTAAGATTTTATTTATTTTATTTGACAGAGAGAGAGACAGTGAGAGAGGGAACACAAGCAGAGGGAGTGGGAGAGGGAGAAGCAGGCTTCCTGCTGACCAGGGAGCCGGATGCGGGGCTCGATCCCATCCTGGGATCATGACCTGAGCCAAAGGCAGAGGCTTAAGGACTGAGCCACCCAGACATCCCTAAAGTGATTTTTTCAATGTGATTTTATCTGCCTCCTGATGACGGCAGGACTGTGGAATGTCCTCTCCCCGGCAGCCTCCTCCCTACACTGTGGACACGGCCATTCACTCCAGACCTGAGCCTCACCGTGCTCTTCTGAACTCGGGCCCGCAGTGCTCACACGCCTGGCTCAGAGCCAGAGTCCTGCATCAGCCTCTGGCCTCACTGGCTACTCTGCCTCCCTCCCGGTGAGGCTCAGGCCTCCCTCCTTGACCACAGACAGCAGGCAGCCCCTCTCCGGTGTCTGCTGCATTGTTGGGAGCACTCCCTGCCCGCTCTCCTCCTCTCCTAAGTCCTTCCCAACCCCGGTGAGATGGTGCAGCACTGCGCGCCCTGCGGCACCCCCGACGCCTGCATCTCAGGCTGGCTTTCCCACCTTGCTTTCCTCCACGGCACTGATGCTACCTGCCTCTTCTGTTCGCGCACCCTTGTCTGTCTCCTCTGCCGGAACGGAACCTCCACAAGAGTGGTGCTATGGCCTGAACGTTTCTGTCCTCCCAAAATTCATATGTTGAAACCCAGCCCCCAAGGTGACAGTTTTAGGAGACAGGGCTTCGGCGGGGGATGAGCAGGATCTGTGCCCTCACACAGGAGACCCCGTAGAGCTCCCCAGCCCTCTACCATGTGAAAGGCTATCCCCCAACCGGGAAGCAGGCCCTTCTGAGACACCCAGTCTGCTGGGCTCTGACCTTGGACTTTGGGCCCCCAGAACCATGAAAAAAAAATGTTTGGTGTTTCTCTCAGTCTGTGGTGTTTTGTTACAGCGGCTGAGCAGACCGACACAGGCAGGGATCCTCGATTCTTTTGCTCCCAGACAAGTCCCAAGCATTTGGAGCTATGCCTCGCACAGGGTGGGTGCGTGATGGAGGCTTCTGAATCAATGACTCATCTGTGTTTTGCTCAAGAGGGGCTACGGATCCAAAAAGCAAAACAGTTGATCTAAAGTCACTAAGTCAGCCACAGGCCTGTCCTCAACTCTTCTGTTCTTGACAATTCTGTTGTCCTGAGATTTACAACAGGTGACATATAAATTAAAAATAGTTTAGAAAAACTTTGCTCTTAAAAAAAGTCTTAACACCAGGGCACCTGGGTGGCTCAGTTGGTGAAGCGTCTGCCTTGGACTCAGGTCCTGGGATCTCGAGTCCTGCACTGGCCTCCTTCTCAGCAAGGAACCTACTTCGCTCTCTGCCTGCCAATCCCCCTGCTTGTGCGTGCTCTCTCTCTCGGACAGATAAATAAATGTAATATTTAGGGAGAAAAAAAAGAGAGGGGGGGCTAAGACCATTCCAGGGCCACTGAGGAGACAGAGCTAAGACACTCTCAGTCCTTCTCCAGGCTCATTCTGACATCCAAGCCGAATGTTACAACTTTACCTCTGATGCATTTATGCCTCCTTGTCCCTCGTTCTACAATCTCCGGGACCAGCGATGCAGCTGGAGGCCAATGCCATCTTCCCCTGCAGTCCTAGGCCAGAGGACATCAAGCTGCTCAGAGTCCTACTTCTTTCCTCTCCAGAAAAATGCCCTGTCCTGTGCTCCCGACAAACTTCTCCAGCGAGCTGGCCTGATAGCGGCAGGCCCCTCCCTCGTGGACGGACGAGGTCCTACACTCCCTGTTTCAAATCTGGACTCGACCAGTGGCTCCTGTTTCGGTAATGCCTTCGCAGTTCCCACGAAGGGACCACAAGTGCGTTTTTTGGAAAGATGGGCATGACCCATGCAAGTGGTATCCTATGCTGGGCAGGACCGCAGGGAAAACACAGGTAAATCAGCACAGCCGCGGCCCCATCATGATGACCTGCGCTGGCAAAACACCCACATGCCATCGCCCAGCTCACAGCCCTCTGCTGGTCTGCTTTGGTGAATTTTCTTCCGACAAAGAACGCTTCACAATAAATGCTCTCTGGGATCCCACACAAAGAAGGCACGTAACGACATGTGCCCTGAGCACGCAGCGGGGAGGCCGCAGAGCAGGCCAAGCCCTGTGGCCCCTCCACTCGTCCCTGTCCTCGCCCCCTCCTGCTGGGGCACGAAGTGGCCTGACGGGAACAGCTGTCTGTCGCAGCACTGACTACGACAGAACGTGTGCTCCCGTCCAGCAGGACGCGGGGGAAGGCGATGGTGGGGAAGCTGTGTGTGGCACAGCAAGCCTTCTGCTTGCCTGAAGACTGTGTGGGGTACGAGCTAGCCAGGGATCGCCACCTTCACACGAGAAGAAAGCAATGAACAGAGCTCTGCTCTATTGAGATGACTGCAGACTTGGCAAGAGAAAAACCTTCACTAGGAAAGGGCGATCTTCGCTAGAGAGGTCCGTGCGACAATTCCATTACTACCCAGACTCCTGGCAGCAACCCCCAGACCTGCATTTATAAAGGTGCCTGAGACTGCTTCTCCATCTGAGCGAGGACCAAATCCCTCAATAAAACCTCGAATCTGACCCTCAGCCTTGAGGCAGCAATTTGAGAATACCGAGAATAGAACTCTTTGTTTATTTGGAAGAAAAAAGAAGAGATAAAAACAAGTGCCTAGATCTCTTTTAAAATAAACAAGTACAGCCCAAACATTAGAATGACTTTGATTTAAAGAGACAAGAGAGAAACGGACTCTTGCAGGAAAACCATTATGTGTTTGAATTAAGGGCGAATGGGATGTCTAACACATCTTTACACCCGCGGTATGCTGTCTGCCGTAAGCAGGGAGCAGGAGCAGGAAGGAGGTGGTTTCTTGGCAGAGGTCTCTTCACCAGGCGGGCGGAGGTGGGATGACCCTGTCAGGGTTCAGAGCCCTGAGAGGGAGTCACTGCCCTATTCTGCAAGGCCACCAACCCAGGTCTGAGAGGGACTGAACCGAGCCCCTTCCCCTCTCCTGGCACCAGAGATGTCCCCAAAGGCACCGTGAGGCTCACTGTGTTCAAAGACTCTGTTACAGTGCTACTGCTTTTGAAATGACTTTAAACACCTGCAACCTTGACCTCTCACTCCTTAAGGTGCTCGTCATCCATGGGGAGTCACCAAACTTCTTCCAACATCTCCATTCATCCTCACACCAACCCTGCAAAGCAGGATTTTCTTTCCCACTTAACAGATGGAGAAACTGAGGCTCAGAGGAACCTAACCTATTTTCTAGGAAGCATTAATGTCTGCATTCCTACCTGGTGACATTTGACTTCAAACCACTGCCACTCATTGCTATGCATGAAAACTTCCTGTTTAAAAAAAATACAAAGGGGCACCTGGATGGCTCAGTGGTTAAGCATCTGCCTTAGGCTCGGGCCATGATCTCAGGGTCCTGGGACTGAGCCCCACATCAGGATCTCTGCTCGGCGGGGAGCCTGTTTCCCTCTCTCTCTGCCTGCCTCTGCCTATTTGTGATCTCTCTCTGTGTCAAATAAATAAATAAAATCTTTTAAAAAAATAATTAATTAATTAATTAATTAAAAAATACATAAAATTATGTGACAATGGGCAGATTCAAGATTGCTGGTACCTTCAACTGGGGGGAAGGAAAATAGAATCAGGTAGGGAGGGACATAAAGGGAGCTTTAACTCTGTAATATTTTGTTAAATTTGCAATGTTTTACTTATGGAAAGTTCACCATAAATGGAAGTAGTGATCATAAAATTATTAAGATTCCATAAAGCTGAATGGCAGACTTGTACTGTATAGTACTTCCTCTTCCCCATATGCTCAAGATACTTCAACAAATAAGTGTATAAAGGAAAAACATCATGAATTTTTAAAAATATTTCCTGATACTCCAGCAAAGGTTCTCACAGTTTTCTTTTCTTAGTTTGTTTCATAGAACTTCTCCCCCATTCTGTGCCATGGATTCCCCCTGGCATTTTATCATGAAAAATTTTAAACATACAGCAAAGTTAAAAGAATTTGACCATGAACAAAATGTACCTGTTGCTACCAAGATACACAGATAGAATCACTTCCCTCTGTTTCTTTTGCATAACAATAAACATACTTTTGCCATGGACCAAAATTAGGAATTCAAAGGGTTTGAGACTGAGTCATCCCTAGTAGAATTTGAATGCTCGTCTATTCAAACACTATGCAGAGGCTATGAGTCTCTTGATGCCACTTTATAAAAATCAACCTTCAAACTTCACAATAACGCTGAAACAGGGGGCACCAAAATTATCTGTTTCTCCAGGGGCCATGTGACCTAGAATCCAGTGTACATCTACAGTCTGTTCCCGAATTGACAAAGCAAGCTGGAAAGAAGATGGCAAAGATGTTTCTAAAGGGCTCTTAAAATACTGCTGAGTTTATGGACATTCGGGGTTTTTAAAGCCCGGAGAACAGAAGAGAAAAGTATCTGTTAGCCTAACCATGCCTAACCATCCCCCACGAGGGGCGATCTCAGTGGGGAAAGCCCATTATTTACGTAGAGGGGGCTTCATGGGCTAGCAGAGGAAATCACCGTTACCAGGCTTGATCATTCAACATTTGATCGTCCATACACGCCAGATGAGATCAAGACCTCAGTAAACAACATCCCTCGGGGTCGGTCACGACATAACCCAGAAAGAGTAAGCACACTTACTCCAAAGAGTAGGCTCTCAGCAATCACTGAGCTGAGTGAGGTGGCCCCGGTGGGCAGGCCCGAGACGGAGGCCGGGCTTCCCTGGCCCGTGAGGGGTCACAGGGACCTCACCCAGCCTCACTGTCCTTGGCTGCACAGCACCCATCATTTGAACACCTGCCTCACAGCATTACCGGAGGAGATTCAGTTCATGTATGGGAATAAACTCTGGACATTCTAAACCAGTCTCTGAGGTTTACATTTTAAAAGTGTATAATTTTTTAAAACTTTTTGTCTTGAAAAGTTATCTATTCATGCAAACAACAAGCAGGCAGACTTCTACAGAAGATACACGAGGAAAGATCTTTCCTATCGTGCGCTTGGAGAGAGGACGAACCACCGGCGGGAGCATCCCAGGCTCTCAGGCACCCAGGCCTTCCGCTCCACTCCCGAGCTCCTCTCCCACGGACCTGCGATAAGTGATGGCTTCTGACAACGTCCCATGCACCCCGGAACCCAACATGCCGCACGAGAAAGACCGGTTTCGGAGCCACATTCCAGATTAAGCCCCTCGTCGGTGGGAACCCGCAAACCACCTCCAGCAGCTGCGAGTCTGAAGGGCAGCCAGGACCCCCCCTCCTGCTTCCCGCCTTCACCGCTTCATCTGTGCTGACGTCGCCTAATGACACGTTTCAGAAAACGTAAACCAAATGTGTTCCGCTCTCTTCATGCATGAGATGAGTACGGGCTGGTAAATATGTAAGACACAGTGCTCTTATTCCCTCCCATCTGCCCCCACCCCCGTCATCCCAGCTTCATTTCTCATTCTTACTTCTACATATAATTATTAGGTGGTGGGAGCCTTAATCTCTCCGCCAAAGTGAGAACGCACTCCCACGCTATTGAAAACTCTGTAAAAATATTTTTTTAATTTTTTAAATTTTTATTTATTTATTCGACACAGAGAGATCACAAGTAGGCAGAGAGGCAGGCAGAGAGGGGGGGAAGCAGGCTCCCCGCTGAGCAGAGAGCCCGATGCGGGGCTCAATCCCAGGACCCTGAGATCATGACCTGAGCCAAAGGCAGAGGCTTAGCCCACTGAGCCACCCAGGCGCCCCAAGAATTTTTCGACTCTACATCATTTACTTATACTTCTCACACTACAGCTCCCTTCCTCACTCCTCCAGATACACTTTTTCTATTAGGAAGAACTATTTCACACAAAAATGTTTAAAAAGGTAGCATTTGAAATGCAACAGAACGAGATAAGATGTGGGGACAGTATGTCTTTTTTAGGCATGTCTTTTAGATCTGCTAAAGGAAAAAGAGCTATTTGTGAACTGAGACTTCTGTTTATTATTTTTACTTTGATAAACATAGGAACGGGTAGAATTATTTACGATAATACTGCTGCCTCTTTGCATCTGGGCTTTACGACAAATAAGACATAAAGGCATTCAAATGGCGACACGCCGGTTTAAAAGTTAAGATCCTTGATGCTGTGCACAGAACTTATGCAGCTGCCACAAACACCACAGCAGCACTGGAAGAGGGCTCGGTACATTCTGGAAGAGAGCTCGGTACATTCTGGAAGAGGGCTCAGTACATTCTGGAAGAGGGCTCGGTACATTCTGGAAGAGGGCTCAGTACATTCTGGAAGAGGGCTCGGTACATTCTGGCGGACGGGGCACAGGGTTTTTTGTTCCTCTCGCCCAGCTTAATAAAGCACTACCTCCAGGCGGAAGATCAAAGTGCCTGGCACATAGTAGGTACTCAATGAAGTTTTGTTTCCTTTTCCTCCCCCACCAACTTGTCTTCCTGAAAACAAAAGCTTTGTTGTTCAGGATTTCATCATTTCCAGATGACTGCTCTTCAAATGACATCCACAGCAATACACACTGATGTCACAAAGCCTGGAATTTCTGGTGGGAAATCAGCAGTCGATGAACTCACTGGATACTAAGATCCTGTTTTCATGTCAATATCCTTAGTAATAAAATATGAGGAAAGAGAGGAAGTATAACATATAAATAAATATTCCTTACTCATTATCACAGTCTCGATTTATGCTGAAAAAGATTCCCATAAACCGAGGTATCAGCTGCTCTTCAAGAAGGGGGGGAAGCATGTTCAATAAGTGAAAAAATAGATCATTAAAGTCTGAGTTCTGTGAAACAGTTTTATTTCTGTGTCACTGCATTTCTCTAGTATCCGTCGCTGTAGAACCAACCTGCCTTCCCGGAGACAGCAGGACGGACAGGCTCATTTTTGTCCTGGGAAAATTCTGGTTGGTGAATCTATCTTCTCGGTATTTTGATGATCTCATGCTTTAATTTTCATACATCCATTATTTAATAAAAACCTACTTGTAAAAGTCTATTTTCACTGATTACCATTTTATTCTTTTAATGTAATTTCTGCCTGTCTACCCTTTGGATCATTTTCGTCCTCATGCTGTAAAAGTAACAACTCGATCAACTGTGTGAAGTCTCCCATTCAGGTCTTCCCCCTAGAATGGGGACCCCAGTCCCTCCGCCAGGGCACCAGTCGCAGGTGCAGAGCGCACCCCGGACAGCAAGCAGCTGGAGGCAGGTGGGCAGGAGGAGGAAAGGAGAGCAGAAGGCCTGACGAAGACTCAGAGGTGTCCTAGATCAGCCAGGAGTGCAGGAACACTGCCCCCCAACGTGCCCTCACCACGGGCCCCGTCGAGCGTCCCTCCGGCCCACCGTGAGGGCGGCCGTGCTCAGACGGTTTCCGTCCTCCCGAGCAATCCCGTGCCGGCGCAAACGCACACATCCCATCGGCAAACTGACCAGACTCACTGTCCTTCAGAAAGCAGTGACTGTGCCTGGTGGTCCTAGCACGCCCTTCAGGGACAGGGTCTCATTCTGCCCCCAGACTGTCGCCTCCAGCCACGGTCTGTATTCCAGGGCATGTTCTCACAAATGCAATTTTCTTTTCAGACCTTTCCTTCTTTACACCTTTTTCTTTTTCTTTCGGCTAGTAGGTGAACTTTTAGCTCTTGCTCCAGTAAGGAGACTGACAGCTTCTCGGTTGGCCCAACCTTCTCCTGGCTCCGCACCACGACGTCGCCCCGACTGCGGCAGCTCCAGCCGCCTCCTCAGGACGCTGAAGGGGGTGCCTGCCACCCCGACTCCAGGTCAGCCTGCTCAGGACCCCGCCAACAGCTGCTGGTGTACCCCCTCACAACCATAAATGACTCCTCAGCCTCAGTGCCCCTAGAGATCCTCCCGTGGCAAAGCAAGAAAATTCTTCCCGCCCTTCCGTTCTCCCCCAATGACCAGACTTCAGAAAGCTGAAAACGAAATGCCCCAGAGATGCCTCGGTCTGAGGAGAGCCCGCCCTCCACGGAGCTCTGCGCTCGGGAGGGCTTTTCCTAGTGGGCCCCCCTCCAGCACACCGGTCAGGGGACGCTCACCGGCTCAGAGAGCTCAGACTCAGGGAGCACGGATTCTGTCATCAGCACAGTGACAGACAGAAGTGTCCCCTGTCACATGCTTTTGGGGATTGCTAATTCATAGCCTTTTGACAGACACAATGCCTGAGCTCTCTGCACAGGGGCTCCACAAGCATCTGCTTATTTACCAAGGCCCCCCTGCAAGTAAGTATGCATTCTTATCGGGCAGTTCTGGCTGCAACCTTATCATTGTGAACTTTTAAGACCATAATAAAACAACCAGGCCCCAAGATTGCCGTTCTGAAAAACTACCAAGCAGTGTGTAACTATATACAAACACACGCCAAAAATCGTCATCAGATTCGTAACAATCAGCAACTAGAAACAATCCAAATGTCCACCGATCGCCAAGTGAGAGACAAGGAATGCTCCGTATCTTGCGTGCAGTGGTAATCACAGAACTGTATCCAGTTGCCAAAAGTCATCCAACTATCACAGAGAGTGGTGAATTTTATTGTATGGAAATCATACCTCAGTGAGGCTGGGAGAAAAAAAAAATCATGAGCTGAAACAAACAACAAACAAAATGTAAGCCAGAAGCAGATCTTGCGATAGCAGAGTCGAATTGGAATTCAACATGACTGAGTTAGAAGTCAGTTCAGAGTGTTCTGTATTTGCCAAACTTCAGTGAGTCATTTTTCCTTTCAACTTATTTTTATAAAAGAAAGAGGCACTGTAGAGACTTCTGGTCTATATCCTTCAGACCACCACCAGAGATGGGCAACCCTGCTCCTACCAAAACCAGATCAATTTACATCATGGACAACAAAAACCAGTGGCCACTGCCAACAAGGAGGAACTGACACAGATGTCCCCAGCCCAGAATGAAAAGTGCTGGGTGTCCAAGAAAGGAAAGTCGATAGTTCCAGGCCTCTCCACCAAGAAAGGCTGCTCCCTGGCCCTCTCGTTGTCAGTGGGAATATTTCTGTCAGACAGGAGTCATCACAAGGGACTTCAAGTCAAGATGCGTCTGATACAGGTTCATGTGAGCAAGGTGTGCTACTTTAGCTAAAGCCACTTGCGACATCCAGAAGGCATGTTTCCAAATCTCTTGTCCCTTCCACCCATTCTGAACAGACCTGCCAGACTCCTCTCACTTAAACCTGGACACTGGTTTGTGACAGCCCTTTTGCCCCAGCCATGGACAACTCTGGGCCTGAATATCCCATCTTCCTTTGCCAGATGGATCCCTGTCCTCTGATCCATAACGGAGTGCACATGGTTTCCTATACCACCCTGGACTTTTCTTGTTGGCCTTTATTTTGTTCCCTTGGCCAGAAATCCCCTAGTTAGGTGTGTTTCTGATGCCGGTGACTGGCCTATTGTCGGATGCTTGGTGACTGCTGAATGAGTGGTGGGCTGGTTCTGCCTGAGATGAATGATGCCCAAGGACTGAATCCTGCGGGTCTCTGCACACGGACATCATTTACAACGAAGAGCCTGCAGGCTGCGAGGGTTCGAGCAAGGAAACCCCAGTGGACAGCGGCAGCCGTAGGACCCCACCTTTAAAGCAAGCAGAGAGTGGGGAGCAGACAGGGCTAGATGCACTCTCTCAGAGACGCTTAGCAGACAGGGCTAGATGCACTCTCTCAGAGACGCTTGAGGAATCTAGTCGGTCCCAGCTGCTTTAGTGCACAGCCATCGTTTTGAGGAAGACTTTTGGAGTTAATGCTCCCAGGGACCTTGCGTTAACATTAAGAGGTGCAACGGAAACCCCATGCTGGTTGGCCAGCTTTCAGGTAATAGAAACTGAAGGCACGTTTTTTGTTTTTTTGTTTTTCAAAAATCTGCTCTGCAGTCCCATGACATAACTGGTCATAAAGAATAAACTACAGACCAAGGTGTTGGGCTACTGGGATTTATTTCATAAAAGAGGAGGAAACAGCAGTTGCAGGTAATCTCTCCTCCTTCCGTGGGCAACACAGAAGGGGGGACACGTGAGTATGCATGGGAACCCAGACTAGAGGCACGAGGTGGAAGTGATGCCTGCTGTCATGAATAAATTTCAATAAAAGAGAAAAAAATTCCCTCATTCTCTGATTTTGTGACATTTGGAAAGGCAGACCCGGGGGCGGGGGCAGGAGACGCTTCCAGAGCATCCATTCATGTGACTTACTCACGTGGAAAACGGAGGTGGCAGGCAGGGGTGGTCGGAGGCTGTGGCGTGAGGGTGAGCCAGCATCCAGGGGAGAGGCTCGGGGACAGCTGTGGCTGCGCCGGGTCACACCTCCAGCTGTGGTGACCACAGTCAGATTCAACTTCCCGGTAGCATTCCCCCAACTGTCGCCTTTAAACAGGAAACTCGCGGGACAATTGCAGGACACACTGCTGTCGGTGGACACAGCCCCTGCCTCGCGTGTCACTCCCCACGGCAGCTTACCCGGGGTCTGGGCTCCTGAGACCCCCACCACCTTTCCCTGTGGAGTCCCAGTGAGAGACAAGAGCTTTCTTTGTCTTGCTGATAAGACATTTATTTGCCATAGGAAAATTCAGAGCCCGGAGAGAGGGTTTACTCTTCTGAAAATAATGGAGAAATCGAGTTTCACCTCCAGTACTCGAAACTGACCTGCTGGAGGACAGTTTATACTCAAGAAATGCTGCTGGTCTGTGCTTCCAAGAATGCTGGCCATGGACGGGGCAGCGGGATGGAGGAAGGGTTTTATCTATCGATTCCTATGGCCCCATGAATCAAATTTCCTAGTTAGATACAAAAATTCCTTATATTTTCTTTGTTTCTTTGGACTTTCAGAGTCTTGGGAATTTCTGAAATTATCTCCGTTTTGCTATCTGTTCATCAAATGTGGGGTAACTGTAACTGGGGAACACACTGACCCAACCTGTTCAGCAGAACTATGTTTACAGCAAGGGCTCCCCAGAATGACTGTTATCTTGTCGGGGTATCACTGTGTTTGGAGAATGCCAGCAGGACAGGAAAATTTCATTTTAGTCACTTTAAAAAGTCACTACAAACTACTTTGTGTATTGTCAAATTTTAGAAAAGATTAAGTGACACTGTGGCCAACACAGAGAGATGTTTTGTAAGATAACTCCGGGTTACAATGGTCCAAAAGAGCGTGGCCTGGGACGGGCTGTGTTCTGGTGGTAAGTTATTGTACGTGGGGAATGTGTCAGGATGTGTAGGCAAAAGGATGGGAACAGAGAGAGATTATAATAAAAAAGGATTAGTCTGGTAAGACTTTTAACAATAATTTCCATCTGCTATGTCTCCTTGTAAATCCGTCGAAATATTTTTGTGGGTGATTCTGTTTGCACTAACCTCTAATGTTTTATGGTTTACTAAACCCTAGATTGTGGTAGGAATACAAACAGTAGGAAGAGAAAAGATTCACATCTCAGATGAACTTGAAAGGTCCTTCCTCCCCAACATTTCAATTCTCTAGTATTAAAGTGTGTACTAATTCTCAATTCAATTTGCAATTTTTTATTACAAACTTGATGTACAAATATGAAGGTTTCAATTACAGACAAACCTGGGAACTGGCCAGAGGTCTGAGAAGCGACCGTGGCAGGAATGTCGGAAGGATTCAAGGGGATCAGACCCAGTGCTAGTCTTGCCAAGTGACCGATGCATCCATCAGACTGGTGGGAATTTCAAGATCTAATCAGGTTTATACAAGAAACCTTGAGAGAGAGCAAGCAAAACCAAGTCCACCTGGAAGTTGTAAAAACTCAAAACTTAGGACCACAGAAGGTGTACGCAAAGTGCCAAAGATGATGATGCTAAAAACCAACCAACCAACCCTAGTAACAGCCTAGAAAAATTGCTGCCAAGACAATGTTTGCGTGCAACCACCTCTTAGGGCCAGGTTAGCCCACAGGCCTTTTGTACAGAACAACCCACCTAAGATAACTCTAGGGCTATTTTTAAAATGCCAAAATGGTCATTGCCTCCCCAAAGCTTGATTTCTTGCTCATTCCCAACTTCCTGCAAGCGAGCTTCCCACTCCTCCCTTACAAGAGTTACAGGTTTCTTCCTGAGGACTCTCCGTCTACCTCACTCCTGCCCTCCATCCAGGAATCCTACCGGAGACACGGGATCCCACTACATAGGTAGGCTACTACTTGCAACATTTTTATTCCTTTAGCTGGCTTCGTTTTGTAAAGACTTTTTGTTCTTGACAATATGTAAAATTCATATTTACCTACATATTTAAATTTATTTATTATTTATTAAATTCATATAGAGAAGGTGTGTGTGTCTATCCCCTCCATTAATACGATATGCACGTCTCATGACGGTAGGGGTTGTACATGTCTTACTCACTGCTACAGGGCCAGGCAGTGCCCTGCAGGTGCACGGAACATGTTTACCAATATTCACATGTGTTCATGTACATTCATGACGTCCAAGGACTCTTTACAGGACATGCAGTCAGTTCCTGGTCTCGACTCTTTCTCACTGTATCATGCTTACAAAAACTGCTGGGCACCTAACAGTTAGCAAGGCACCGGGCTGGGCAGGGTGAAAAGAGCCTTTTCACTGAAGGGGTTTTCATTTACTATAGAACACAACGGTCTTGGGTCCGTGGCTCAGTTCCCATCGGATAGACACCCGAAGGCCTGGAGAGTAGAGTACAGACCTTCAGAGCAGAAAGAGACTTCTCCTCAAGGATCATGGCCCTCAGAGAAAACTTCATGGAAAAGCTTTTGATGGGAAAATGTAGAACCTTAAGGGATGAGGGAGACTTTGGGAACAGAGAGCCTCACACGGGCCAAAGACTCTGAGGAAGACCGGGAGGAGCAGATGCCGCAGAGATGGGAAACGCCACACTGTCTGGGAAACACAGGGTTTGTGGCGGGGAAAAAGCAGAGAGGTAAAGGGCTGGAGAGAGCCACCCTGTGGGAGGGCCCCAGTGACGAGGACTGAGGACAAAGGTGTCCTCGGGTGGGAGATGGTGGGCTGTGAGCGGCACGGGACATGGGGACAGAGGCCAGGTATCAGCGCTCTAGTCCCTGTGTTGAGTGGTAAGTCCAGAGTATTCATTAAATAAATTTTAGTATTAAAAGGCAAACAGACAAAAACAATCCAATGATAAAGGAAGGCCACGTGTGGAGCCCTGAAGAGGGCATGTCCTGAATCAAGGATTGGAGTAACCCAATTGTGAGCATCTGAGGTTACAGAAGTAAATACGCAGACAGACCGCTTATTTGCTTTGGACTCAGACCGGGGTTTGGATTCTAGCTCTGCAAGTTCAGTTCACCTCACTGGAGCTCAGTTTCTTCAATGGTGAAACCAGGCCTCCTACCTTGAAGAGTCATTATGCGTCTAGAAAGAGTGAATGGAAGTGAGGTGGCTGACTAACCCACCACCCGACAGTGAGCGTCCACGGAGTCCGTTAAGACATGCAAAGCATTAGACCAAGCACTCCCCGCACACAGTAACGTCCGGCCACCATGCTGCCTTCAGAAGGGAGGGCGGGGGCATCTGACCCATGCCTCCTAGCTCCCACTCGGCCGCCAGTTACACCACACCTTCCCCCACCACCACTCACTGAGCCCCAGGGCTGGAGGTTACCCAGGTAGGAATCCCACCACAGCCAAGGCTGACCAGTTTAGAAAAGTTCCAAAATAATTCAAAATTTATCCAAAACTATCGAAAATCATATAGTAAACTGAACCACACATAACTTGGGATGTTCTTTTTTCTTCACATAACCAGCTCTCTTATAAGAATGTCCAGTAAGAACAATCAGAAGATACTGTTCTGTTTTCACATGAGATCTGGATGTTTAAGTCACATGCTAATGATCAAAAAGAATACCAAGGGAAGGACAGGGAGTGACTGCTTTTATCCCCAACTTCTGCTCTCCTTGGTGATAGTCACATGTCAAGTTCCATTGCTTTTCTTGGTGCCACAGTTACAAATAGTACATGGACGACGGATTTCAGAATAATGAGTAGAAATCTGCAGCAAACCCAATTGGTCCCCCATTAAAAAAAGACATATTTGGCTGAATCTTGAACAATGAGAGCATTAGGAGCACCAACCCCCGTGCATTCAAAAATCCGCCCGTAACTTTTGATTCTCCAAAAACTTAATTACTAGCCTATTGTTGACTGGAAGCCTTGCTGATAACATAAACAGGTGATTAACATATATGCTATATGTCATATGTATTATATACTGTGTTCTTACAATACAGTAAGCTAGAGGAAGGAAAATGTTATTAAGAATCTCATAAGGAAGAGAAAACACATTTATAGGACAGCACTTGTCGAAAAAGAAGATCCACATATAAGTGGACCTGCAGAGTTCAAACCATTGTTCAAAAGTCAATTGCACCTAATGGTTCTGGGTCACCAACACTCAAGGTACAAAAGTATTACAGGTGTACAGCATACATCTGTAGGAATACAAGCCAGAAGATGTGTTTACACAACACACTAAGGAGAGCGGAGGCCCCAGGGAAGTCACCTGGCCGCCTCACAACCTTGCTTCCTCGTCTGTGAATGAACACCCATTCTGAGTCTCTCTCCAACTCTGAGGTCCTTCTAGTTTAATGTGATAAAGGGCCACAGGCTGGATCAAGAAAGTGCCAACACTGGACTTGACAGCTGCTGATGTTTAAGTTACAGTCAGTTTACGAAGAGAAGTATTGGTGAATGTCATGGGATTTCAGGAGGATAGGGGAGACCTTTGCCTGTGGCTGGCTGGCATCTGAGCGCCAATCGTTTGCTGAAACAGTCCCCACCTTATGGGTCCAGGTGGGATGCAGAGCCACTTTCCCACCATGGAGTCTGAAAATGCCAGATGGTCACTTTCCCAGCTCACTTGGCTGCTAGGGCACAGGTAACCTGGGGACTAAAATCTGACCGTAAAACCTGACTGAAAGAAGCAGGAACGGGACAGTGCTCTTTGTCAGGGTTGGCCAAGTTTGGTGGTGCTGGCTGCAAATCTGGCTCCTGCCGGTTTTGCGTTGGGGGAAGTAAGACCTCACCAGGTCAGATCTGTGCTGGAATTATGAATGTGGCTTTGGCTAGGTTGCATCATTATTACTGTCATTTTTCAGAGCTACACAATATCCTTTCAATCAATTCCATTTCTACATAAATCAGAAAGCATCAGTTTCCCCCACTTAGATAACGAAGGACCCTGGCTGTGACCGCTGATGACACCTGCTTTGGGGACATAAAGAGTTGCTGGATGCCCCTTGCTTATTTGTCTTACTTTTCTAAAGCCATCTCATTATCTTACTTCCTCCGGATAATCTGCAAACTGCCTGGCACATACAATCAAGCCTTGGAGCACAGGGTCAATTTCAAGCCTGCAGTAACAACAAACGTATGAACAAAAATGCCCCAAACTCTATCTGTTATTCATATGCATAGCACTTTCCATAAAGAAGCCCCAGGAGAACATTTTACTTACTGACAGACAGGGCTTAATCAGAGGGGACACTGAGAGGACATCGGCGGTTAGATCCCGTGGGGGATGGAGTTATCAGTTACTTCTCCAGAAGATGGGTCTAAAACCTCATTCAGCGAAAAATAAATAAATGAATGAATGAATGAATGAATGAAACCCCATTCAATGAAGCAATCTTTCTTTGATCATTAATCATATGGAGAATGGGACGGAGGACATGCAGTAATCTATGCACCAGATTCTGTGCCTGATACTTTGCCAATGTCACCAAATTCTCCAGATAACCCTATCATAGCTGTTCTCAAGTCACGGAGGGAGCAGAGGCTGTAGGTAGTTAAGGCTGGTAAGGAAGAGGCAGACGTCAAGTGAGTCTGAAGGAAATGGAAGCGGTTCTCCTACCCTGTCTGGGGCAGTTCCCAGTGTTCTGAAACACCTTCAGGCCAAGCAGAGCCTTGGAATTCCTTCTTGGTTGGAAACATCCAGACCTGATAACCCAAGCCCTAGGTTTGCTCTTGGAGAGCTGGCCCACTGCTAGGATCTCTGCACCATCTCTGCATAAAACCCAGGCACTCTGGCCTGTGAAGTAGCTCCAGGAATAATCAAGTCTATGGGCTGAGAAGTCAAACTGTATTCCCAACAGTTAGGAGCTAGAGCGAACAGTGCAGGGACCAACATCCAAGTCTGAATCATACAAGGCATCATTGGTCTTTTGCGTTGCTCTGCCTGGCTTCTTTTGAGAAGCAAAGCATCTGCTCAGGGCCTGAATGAGCCCGTTTCTCTCCGAGAAGCTTTCTGATGTGTCTGCCTACCCTAAACTCTCCCGTGTGGATGACAGCATTTCTGAAATGATCAGACACTGTCTCTGGGTTATATTTGTCCAAATACACGCCTTGCTACAGAATTTTGATTGCTGACCAACTTATATTCGATTCTATTCTGAATTTTGATTGCTGACCAACTTACATTTGATTCTACTCTATTCTCTAATCTACTGGCATTTTGGTAGTAATGGAATAGTCTATTCTGGAAGAGGAGAAAAAAGACAATTGCATAGTGAGGTTTAGATTATGTATGGAAAAAATGGTCAACAAGTATTTTTCTCTTTTAATTATTAAAACATTCTAAATATACCCTAAGAAAGAAAGAAAGAGAGGAAGGCAAGGCTTAGAGAAGTTGTATATTAGCGCTTGTGTTCAGAAAACAGGCATATTTTTGAGCCCTAAATAAGCACATTATGGAAAGGGGTTTCCCAAAGTTTTAGGCTTCAAGCCTTATTGTTTTCTCACTTTTCTTTTGCCAACTAAAATGTTGTTTAGAATTGATATTGGATAGCGAACAGCTGCAAGTTCTGGCTGAGTGTTTTCCTAGAAATACCAGTTCCAGAAAGAATTTCCACCCGTTTCCCTCTCCCATGAGCCTTCACAGGGGATCAAACTTATTCTTCTCAGAGATCACGGTCCAAATGTTTACCAGGGCAGTCGAGCGTCTGGGAAACAATGCCACGGTGGTATTTTTAGCTGCTGGTCAAAGGAGAGACCACTTCTGATCTACCCAGTGGGTGAGTGAGGCAGGAAAAGCCCCCATTTCCAATTCAGAAATAGAGGAGCTATTCTGCCGTCTCATGGGAGGACATGCAAGCAAAGGAGAATTTGTTCTCTGTGATACCAATCACGGACTGGTCTGACTTTTCTTGGAGCTATTTTGGAGAGGGGGGAAGACACAGACACCAGATTAATTAGGCTCTGGATCACTTAGGTTCTATGCAGGAGATTAATGAGAAGTCTCACGGGCTCCTTCCAGACTGTACGATAACTGACAATTCCTTTATTTGAGTTTCTTCTATGTCTAGTACAATGTCTTTCATTTGCTGAACTGAGTAAGAGGAAACGACAGAAAACAGAAAGGGTCATAATACTGGAGTACTGTGTTCTGTCACTCACTAACCCTAACACAGCATTGCAGCTCGGGGGCGTACCAAACATCACTCTGCCCTTAAAGAAGGGAAACGTATTATCATGGGAGATAACCAAATGCAAGCCCTTTGGCTTAGAACACTGGTCCAAAAGAAGGTCTAAACATGTTTTGAGCAGGAAGGACAGAGAAGTGTTGCCAGCTAGCACACAACTAAACAGTTACAGTGTTTGGGGAAGGCTTCAAGGCAGCCCTGAATTTTAACACCCTTGCTAACGCTAATTTTGGGGGAAGCTGTATTGTTTGCTGGCACAGCCCTAACCAAGTACCACATGCTGAGTAGCTCTGACAGCCAAAACATCTTCTGTCACAGCTTGGGAGGCTGGAGGTCTAAGATGACAGTGTCCCCAGGCTGGTTCCTTCAGAGGGCGTGAGGGAGAATGTGTTCCAGGTCTCTCCCAGCTTCTGGGGGTTTCTGGTGATCTTTGGTGGTTCCTGGCTTGCAGAAGCATCAGCTTGACCTCAACCTTCATTGTCACATGGTGTCCTCCCTGTGTGTGTGTGTCTGTGTCCAAATCTCCCCTTTTTGTAAGGACACTGGTCATATTAGATTAGGTCCCACCCTTCTACAGTGTGGAGTCACTAATGTAATTTAACTAATGCAAAGTGTAACTAATTCTATTTCCAACAATAGATCCTATTTCCTAGGAAGGTTTAATTCTGAGCTACTGGGGTTAGGACTTCGGTATACGAATTCTTAGGGGACCCAACTGAACTATAGCAATGGCCCTCAGAAAAATGAAATTTATTTTTAAAAAAATGTTACCTTGCTCCTAATCATATCTTGAAGATTTTCTTTTCAATCACTTGCAGCATCTCAAGACACTACGAAGTAACTTTTTACAGACCAGTCTGGGTCTTCTTTATTTACTCTCTCTGTGCTCTAGAGCAGAAATCTAGAGAACAGGACACTATGCCAGAATCCACAGAACTTGCATCAGCGGAACTGTGGTCAGGGGTCAAGGCTGATGACAACACCCTGCTATTTCACTTTATTTAGAAAAACCTAGATCGTTAAGATTTATGCAATCTACATAGCTGTTGTTTTTCATTATTTTCCTGTGCTATTTAATACTCAGTTATTTAAGAAAACTGGCCCTGATATGGATCACGAAAATTACAACTGAGCGTGCCTGCAGGTGCGTTCATAACCTCCCCGGCCTTCCTCTCCCCTGGGCTCCTGTGTGTCACTGTCCAGCTGGCTGTCATTATTCTTGACTCTTCCCCCTCATTCCTTTATCCGGTCTGATTATTATCCTGTTGGTCATTCACTGGTTTTTTGAATCTGTAGCTCAATGTCCTTCATTGTTTAGGGAAAATCTGCAAAACCATCTGCCCTGTTCTCTCTCTGTTCTCCACTCCTGAAATTCCACCGCCAGGCCCCTCCCCTTCGTTCCGAGGGCCGCCACCTGTCTCTCTGTGCTGGACTCTCACATGAGTTCCCCTGACTTATCTGTTAACTCAGTGAGTCTCTCTTCAGATCTTCAGATGCATCTAATCTTTTTGATCTTTCAACTATGAAGTTCAGCTACTGTATTGTTTTTCTTATTTCACTGGGTTCTCTTTTTAAGTCTACCAGATTTTTAGTTCTTCAATGTTATGACCCTTTAAGGTGTTTTCAAAATTTTATACCTTTAAGCATGGTAAGTGTTATGGGTTGAACGGTGCCCCCCTCCCTCAAGATGTAAATCTTAATGTCAGATGTGGCCTTCTTTGGAAACAGGATTGTGGCAGATGGAACTAGTTAAGCTGAGGTCATGATGGAGTAGGGTGGGTCCCTAATCCAGTAGGACTGGCAGTATCACAGGAACAGAGGCACGTACAGACACAGGGACACACACCAGAGAGTGACATGTGATGACCAAGGCCGACAATGGGGCTATGTTGTTGTAACCTAAGGAATGCCAAGGGTCATCAGCAAGCCACCAGGAGTACGCAGAGACAAGGAAGGTTCCCACACAGGCTTCAGAGGGAGCATGCCAACACCTGCTTTCCACACTTCTAGCTTCCAGGACTATGAGACAATATCTTTCTGCTGTTTTGGGCTCCCCAGTTTGAGGCATGTTGTTACGGCAGCCTGAAGAAACTAATCCAGTACAGATGGTTATTTCATAAAGTGTGGCTGACAGGTTCCATTGGTAAAGTTCTTGCCAGTCGGCTTTGGCCATTTCTTCTTTCTGCAGACTTTTGTTAATGAGATTATGTTTTGCTTACATGTTTGTTTATTCTCATGAGTTACGCATTTTCTTTGGGAAATTATCTGTAAGAATTCTTTGAAACTTGATGAAGGTGTTTTCTTTTTTTTTTTTTTTTAATTTTATTTATTTGAGACAGAGAGAGAGAGACAGAGACAGAGAGCACAAGTAGGGAGGAGAAACAGATATTCCGCTGAGCAGGGAGCCTGATGCAGGGCTCGATCCCAGGACCCTGGGATCATGACCTGAGCCAAAGACAGACACTTAACCAACTGAAGGATTCACTTCTGCTGCAAAACTGGAGGCGTCGGGGGGTGATAGGGAGGGGTTGCTAGCACTAGCCTGGGACCGCTTTAGAAAAATTCAGCATGGCTTAAGTTTTTTTCCAACCACCTAATTTTCTCTGTAAAACTAAAAAGGGTGCTCCTGCGGTTATGGGCTCCCCCTTTCTGTTCAATGTCAGGCAGCACGGACAGGTTTCCTTCTGCTCCAGGCACTGCCAGCAAAGTCCTCTGGAGCCCCACCCTCATGGCGGGGTCCCTCTCAAACTCTCCACTGGTGGGGCCTTTGTCTCCTCGTCCCACCCTCCTGGGCCCTGAAGAGGGAGGCTCAGGTTTGCCATCTTCCAAACCCTTTGAGGGCAAATCTGTTGAGTATTCCACTTGATTCCCTTCATCTGTGGCTCCACTTTAATTTGGGCCTGATATTTTTTATCTTGTCATTTCACTGATGCCTTTTAAATGGTCTTTAGATTATCTTACCCAGCATCTTCTGTTGTTTTAAGTGGAAGGGTCCACACCCATAGCAGACCAGTGCCAAGGCCGAAATTCCCATGGCTCATCAGTCTACAAGTCCTGCTGACTGTCCCTCTCAAGACTTCTCGAGCTCCATGGTGATGAGACTCTGTAACATCTGAGCTGCTTGGCGCTTCTCATCTCCCTCTCTTCCAGCCTCTCCTCCACATGGCACTGCTGGGCCCTTTCAAAATCGGAACAGTCTATGCCCTCTGCAAAACATGCCCTTGGCTCCAGGCTCCATCAAAGTCCGAACGCCTGAGCCCGACTCCTCAGGAGCTGGTTCTGGGTGGGACCTTCAAGTTCAAAGCCTCCCTGCGCTCTGCTGAGCCACATAATCCCTCTTCAGTTCGTGGTCTTGTACTTACTACATGTTCTCGGCTTGCAGTGCCATTCCCTGCACTTTGGGTCTCTGTTTTGGAAGAGGGATGAGATTCCATGCCCCTCCCCAAGATTTTACTTATTTATTTGACACAGAGCGAGAGCACAAGTAGGGGGAGTGGCAGGAGAGGCAGAGGAAGAAACAGGCTCCCCACTGAGCCAGGAGCCTAACCAGAACTCGATCCCAGGACCCCAAGATCATGACCTGAGCCAAAGGCAGACGCTTCACCGACTGAGCCACCCACAAGCCCCACGAGATTCTTTTTTAACTAAAGGAAACATTTGGATCCAGACAATCATTGAAAGTGTTCTTGGCTGTTGACTCAGACCACTTCTCCATTCAGGAGGCTTCTCATGGGGTGCTCCTGCTTGGAACCACCCAGAGACACCACGGTGGGTGTCACCGCACTGTCCCCGCGTGTCTGAATAGGGACCTGACTCGGCAGACTTTAGAAAAACTGCTGTGAGGATCAGGTCTCTGCACTCAGCCCTTACAGAGACAAGGACAGCACAAATCTCTAGTTTTTGGACTGTTGCTACTGCACAAGATGACTCACTTGGGCAATAACCTGATCACCAGAGGATACTGAAACAGCTTCTGACTCTGTGATAAACAAAGCTGAAAAATATTTTTCACCATGTGTGTGCACACAACACACACACACGTGTAAGTAGGTGTTTAACTTCTGCATATGGTATGGTGTACTCTTACATTCAAGCTAAAATGAAGGCATTCCAGGTTGCACATTAACTGCTATTGATTTATGCCCTAAAATGCATGTCATTTCTATTAGGGACTGTAAGAAAACGTGGATGGTCTTGCCTGTTATCTGCTATGAGGCCAGCAGAGGGAGCAGGTGAGTACTACCTGTGGATGAGATCTTTATATCCCCATGTAGGTACCATTTCTAGCAGGTTTCCATTTAAATTTTTATTGTAGTCAAGCAAGACTTTTTGACCTATAAATTAAAAAAATCACTGAAATATGCATCCGGATTCTGGGGGAAAGTGAGCAGTATTATTTCTTCTGCGAATATTCTACTAGAAGTGTGTTAGGACTTTCACAAACCACTGTTGAGAGAGAGAGAAAGATATCTCTATCTATCTGTAAATAGATAGATAGATAGATAGATGATAGATAGATATTAGATAGATATTTTTTTTCTTGAGGGAAACAGATACCAGGAACTAGGTATCTTAATGCCACTATAAATGTCTCTTTACAGGCTTTGTACTATTTGTTTTCTTTCTTTTTTTTTTTTCTTTTGTATCAGTCTTTCTTTGAATTTAGACACTTTCTTTGAAATAAAACATTCTGAGAAGTAAAGTTTAATACTAACAGAGCACCAAGGAAATTGAGGTAGTGTTTAAGACAACAAGTGGAGGATATACGTATATTATTAGGAGAGACTTAAATCATCAGTTGACAGCCATACTTAAGTTGACCAAGGAACAAGAATGGCATGGAGTTATTTTTATACACTTGAATGCAAACATCACTTCCTTTTATGCATAACTATTTGTTATATTTCTAATGTAATTCTTCAGAAACTATATATAATTCTTCAAAAATGAGTTTTTATACTTATAACTCCATAATCAAGCCTAATTTCCCACAGGAAGATTTTTTTATATCAAGTCAGTCAGGCAGGCAGGAATACCAAAAGCGAGTCATGTGCTTTTATTTTTTTACTCCTTTGACATAAGCAAATTTATTTATGTTAACCTATAACCAAGAGAGATAATATATCTTCATGTAAATAGCACATATGACATTTTTATCTCTTATTTTAAAAGGTTTCTCATAATTAAGATAAAAATTTTATAAATTTAGATTAAACAAAGATTAATCAAGATGGCAGTAAGCCACTTTCAAAGGAAAATTCATTCTGAGAGAAATTCATATAGTCCTTTAGTAGAATGGTTATGACAAAGGGACCATGCACATTTCCCACGAGCAAAGAATTTGAATTCTCTAAAACCTCATTTAAATGAATTTAGGAGCATTTAATATAAAAATTATAAGCCTACCACAAAATTTCTCATGAGCCATTGTGTTAGTCAAAGGAAAGAGCCTATTGACTTTATATTGGTCATGGGTATAACAGTAATCACTGACACCAATCAACTGAAAGAAAATGTTCAGCATTTTTTTTTCCCTATGGGGAGAAAACAGAACTCAGAATTACTGGCAAAAATATTATCAAGCTAATGCACTCATCTACTGTTTTAGAATTTTATCCACTGACTTTTTAAAGTTTTGACTTTGTATCTTGACCTTTTGGGCATTTTTTTTTTTGATGAGAAGATAAAATACTCCATAAAAATATTAGAGAATGAAAATATTTTAAAATCAAACAGCATTTGAGATAACTTTATGTAACAGGAGAATTACATAAACTAAAATATTCCTAAAAATTTAGGGAATTTATGATGAAATCTTAAAAAATAATAGTTACTTGGATATCTCCCAAGCTTCTAACAAACAAAAAACTTTTTCTCTTCAATCTTTAAAGCTACCTATAATGGACAACATGGCCTTTAAAAAATGAAGCATTCGTTAGCAGATGCTATACTGGTTCACCGCCATGCAGACTATAAAAGATTCAGAATCTTTTAAGTTTCCTTAAAAAACGATCTGTCCTCTCCCAGTGTCTTTCAGATGGCATTTCATAACAAATACTCTGATAAGCTAGAAGGAACGAGTATTTGGTCCCTTTTTAATTGAGCTAAGCTGAGTAAGGATGACAGCCACCCAAGTAGTCACGTGCAAGGGATTTTTCTCCTATGATTAAATCTGATTTTTCCATCGGTATAACCCTCTCCCCAAGAACCTCTGTGGCCCTCCGTCAAACAGAAGCGAGGCAGCTGCAAGAAGACAGATAATTGTCACAGATAAGGCTGATGCTATCTGGGCCTCTGCCCTTTGGTCCCAGCACTTACTTTGTCTGCTCTGCGAATGAAAACAGGTCTGGTAATGCAGGGGAAGTGGCTGTTTCCCAGGAAAGGAAATTGCCTGAAAACACATCTGGCAAAGGGCTTTTTCTCCTCCTCCTGCAGGCAGATCCTTATTTTAACAAAATATACATTTGCTCACCTTCTACAAAGGGGAATTCTATGCAGCCAGTGCCCCCATTCTAAGCGGGAGGCATTTAATTCGTTCTCTAAATAAATGGGCCAGTTATTTTATGTCCCATGCTACCTATATTTAATTGGACAGGAAATTGTGCTCAACTAAGCATCATACCTCATTTCAGAACTGTGTGTATTCTGCAAGGTAACTCATCCTCTGCTAGCTATCTACATCCGATGAAACTAAAGAGGCAAAGAAAGAAGAAAACCAGCCGGTAAAGCCAGGAAATTGGGAATGGAGCTAGAATGTACATAAAAGCTTAACTGACACAGTTAGAGAATTGGTGGGATTTCCAGAGATTCCGTCCTAAGCTAGTTCACACAATTTGATTTTAAGTCTGCACTGATCTGTGCACTTCTGAGAGGACTTCTGCTCACAGACACCAGAAGTCCAGGAGACTGAAGCGGGCACCTTGTGGGCTCCACACACAACCCAGGAGTTCTAGCTCCAGACGACCAAAGATGACAAGAACTCTCTGGCGGTGAAACGGAGTCCGTCACTGGGGACGCGCATCTGCCACACAGGGGTGACCGCCAGGATGAAATGCCCCTCTGAGGACACTACAGCTTTGTCATGCTAAAATTGGGGTAAAAAATTATTGCTTTAAATTCTTAAACTTATCACCATTAACGGAGACACACTGGGCTGTGGGATGCGTATCGCCTCCCTTCACGGAGCCTTGATTTCAGTATCTATCACGGCGGCAAGACTTACCTTCTCAGGGAGAGAGAGAGAGAGAGAGAGAGAGAGAGAGAGAGAGAGTGTGTGTGTGTGTGTGTGTTCATAGTTACACTTGTTTTTCTTTTCTTTCTGTCTTTATGGTAACTTGAAGGGCCTTTTCTTTGGCATTTTCCCCCCCAAATCTCATGGCGGGGAATTATCTTTCACCTGTCAGGTTCAAGATTTAATGGTAGATCAACATGATTAGCAACTCAAGAGAGAGGCATAACCAAAGTTTTTGCAAATGGCTCTAGATTCCATTTGTAGATAAGGTTCAATTCAACATACATTGAAATCAAGTAGAAATAAACATCTTCCGCAATAAAGAAATCACTATAGAGGAAGCCTGCTTTTCGAAAGCTGAAATACTGAAATACTGGTGTCCGTCCGTCCTTCCTTCCTTCCTTTCTTCCTTCCCTCCCTTCCAGTCACAGCTTCTTTTTTAAGCTCTCATTCATTACCATATACAATTTGGAAATAAAAGTAGTAAAAATAACTTTCCCTAACAACAATTTTATGTCCACTGAACTTTCTAATGGTTTTCCCTGTGCACTGAACATTAAATTGTACACAAACATGTTGACTGATTTCATTTAGCCAGTTTCTAAAAAGCCAGGGAGAGGGAGGGAGACGGGCCAATGTCCCCGAAGCCCCTTCTGGCTCCGGCATGCCAGGCAGGCGCCTGAGTGTCTTGAGCGCGCCTGTCTCCCCACAAATGGCCAAAAATCGAAACAGAGCGTCCCCAGCTTCATTTATTAGGGTATTTCAGTTCTGCGAGTCCCTCCTATAGCAACATAGCACTTTCCAAAAATTAAGCCCACGCGGGCCAAGTGAGCCTGCCCCGGTCTCCGTGCCCGAGGCAGGCAGGCAGTGCTGGGATGGAAGTGCTCTGCTCGGGGTGGTGGTGAGCAGAGCAGGCAGGAGAGGGCTCCGGAGGGTCTGGGCAGACAGGACAGCAGAAGCCTTGGGCTCAAAGGTTCAGTAGATGTGGGAGATGCATGTGCCTCCTAGCGCCGGAGTACTTTCCGTGTGTTTTCCAATCAGGGATGGGCTTCTCAGAGCAGACATCTGCCAGCTACACCTACTGGGACTTTTAACAGTTCAGAAAGCTCTACTCCACCCCCCTCCCTGAACTAATCAGTTCCACTTCCACCCCTTGATTTAACAACGTAACCGGCAGTTGAATCCTGAATGACAACCGGCTCATCTGCAACAGCAGACAGCAGGTGGGCCAACTCGGAAACGCCGTTTGGCGGTCCAAGTCTTGGGGGCTGCCTGACTTTGCACTGCTCCAAAGCTGGGATCCTTTTTTGGTTTCGGGGTCCCCGAGACACCATTCCAACACAGCCCAGTGTCTGGGAGCTTCTGACATGGCTCTGGGTGACCTGGGGCCTCTGGAAGGTTGTGATAAGTCAGACTCCATGATCCAGACAGAAGTGGATCTTCATCTCCATGGACCTCCATCAGGAGGGGACAGGGAGGTCACGAACAATGGGAGAACCTCTGGCACTTCCCACACATTAGAGCTTTTGTTCCACAGGCCAAACTGAAGCATGCTCAGAGGTCTTTGTCATGATGACTTTTTTTCCCAGCAATAGTTAAACATGGTCTTTTCGGTACATCAAACATGATTTACCTTGTTTTAGCGAAATGCAAGGAGAACTTGAGACTGCCCTATAGAAAATAAATGGGAGCCTCGAAAATTTCAGCTGATGACATTCAGTATGGGGGAGAAAACAAACATTATTAAGAAAATAAATAATACCACGCACAGCTGTCCGGCAGAAATATTTGGGAAAAAAAACGGTTGGGCAGGAAGGCAACTTTTGGGAAGGCTGTAATAATATTTCTCGTTTCATAGCTTCATCTTCCTTTGCTATCCCATTGGCAGGGTACTGAAGAAAACTCAGGATTCTCTTTGAAAATGAACAGTTAACAACAGTGCTGAGCAGCGCAGTCAAGTCTCTTTTCAGTGTGGAGGGGGATCTGGGCTGGGCTCAGCCTGTTACACTGCCCCCCCCCACCCCCACCCTGGCTCCGGACTGGGGCAGGAGCGGTCGGTCACACAGCTACCAGAGAACCACCACCATGGGCCTGTCTGTGGCCCAGAGCTGGAGGCTTGGCTGTTGCTCCTGCTCCTCTGTGAGGCTCCCCACCTGGATCTGCCACTTCCTTCTAGGGCCTCCTACCGGCTCCCCTAAGTTACTGCTGGGGCCTTGCAGACCCTCTCCCCTGCTCCATGACTGACTCTTACAGTTCTGTGCGCAGTGCTGACGCCGAGAACATCCCCACGGTGTGTTGGCCATGGCGGGCCCGGCACAAGCTTGACGTCTGCTCTGTACCAGAGTACCGTTTCCAAGCACACCTTCCTGGCCTTGCATTTAGATCCAGCTTCAAAGTGGAGCTTTCTTTTCGGTCAAAGGTTCCTGCCCTGTTCGCAAGTCCCTTCTTCCCGGCTGGTCCTGTGGTTCTCAATTCTTCCAGAAGCCATGACGCGATCTGAGGCATGGGACAGTTCCTGTGCATTTAGAATGGCCTCACTCCCCATGCCTCATCCCCACCCCGGCAGACTCCACTAGGTTCTAACGCAGGGGCCAGCAAACAGCAGCCCGTGGTCTCGTTGAAACGGCCAGGGAGCTAAGACCGATTTCAATGTCTTTAAATGGTTGAAATTCATATTTCAACTGGGGTCCATCTCTGGGGTCCACAAATAAAGCTTGGCTGGAACATAGTCATCCTCCCCCACCCATGGATTGTCCGTGGCCACGGTTACGCTATGACAGCAGAGTTGAGTAGCTACGAGAGATGCGATGGCCCGCAGATCCTACAATATTGGGCTATCCATCTGTCTGACCCTTTACAGAAATAGTTCGCCATCCCCTGATCTAAGCAGAACTTCCCCACAGCTCTCTAATAATTAATAATTTCCATTTAGGAACCTACGAGGAGCTGCTCCGAGCACATTCTGACCTGGAAGGGACAGATAAGGAAGCATCCACGTCCCCGCCTGTGTGACCGGTGCCGCAACAGCACCGTCTCCTTTCTGGATGCTCCCCCAATCCCTCCTCTCACCACGCCCTCTTAGCTGATGGGTCTCTCCCTCATTCTTGTCTGAAGCACCAGCGCGTTATTATCCATCCCCAGCACCCAACAGAGGGTCTGATACAAACCACTAGACTGGAAGTACTTGCCATACAACCTCCTCCTGCAGCTACTTTCTAAAACCACCTCACTAGCCTGGAAGGCAGACGAACCATTTTTCAAATGGAGAATACCGTTAGAGCAAACAGTGTGTACCCCATGTTTCTGCTTCACGTTCAGAGCATAATAACACAGTTCTAATACCTGGTGGTGGAAGAAGCACTTTCCATTGAACAGAAAGGACTGACAAAATGATACCAGTCTGTATCATCTCAATCCTAGAAGGCATTACAGAGAAAGAATCATTTAGTTTTTCAAGTGAGCTGAGGCTTAAAGAAGTTAGCATTTGCCTCAGGTCTCAGGGCTTGTCTTCAGAGCCTACATGCCTCCCCCTACAGTTAGTAGTGGGAATGGGTGCATTTTCTTTAATTTCCTCCTTCAGTGGAAACCATGCACCAGCATCATGCTGGTATTAACAACCTCTTCTGCTCTAGGACCCTCCCCGAGCACAAGTTCTAGCTTTCCCAAGTGACAGAACCCTCTGAAAGTCTGGCCAAGTCTCTGAACCCCTTATCAGAAAAAGACATGTGCTACTTTATTCGGACATTAAGTAACAAGATCTGGGGGTGAGTCTGATGACAAGGTAGTGACAGCTTGAGACACTGTAACAAAATCAACCATAGTTTCTACTGATGAAAAAGCCACAGATACTAACCACTATTGCCTATGACCTAAGCCATAGTTAAAGGAGAGGCTATATCTCAGTTATAGTTTGGAAAAAGAACGAAGACATATTTTTCTGCCATCGAGGTTCATGAACCCCTTGAATTCTGTCTGTGGAGCTCAGGTTAAGAACCCTGGCTGTAGAAGTAACCTGGGAGCCAGCCCATGCATAGGAGGGATGCTCTTAAAGGTCTAATGAGGTCTCTTCAAAACACACGTTCCAGGAAAACAGAATTCACAACACAAATTCCAGGAGCACCCAAGAATTAAAATCATAGGTCTGGAATGCTCTGCAAGCTGCTCGTGCATGATATCGACTGACTCTAACTTCCATGGGTAGTCTGGTCCGTCTGGTCAGGGTAAGATATGCTTCCACAGACGGGGAAGAACAGATCCCATGCACTGAGATACAAACAGACTGCGGCGAAGACTCTGAGGCTTTCCCCAAGCACACTCTGACCGGTTAGCATACTGTTAATCCCTAAAGTATTAAGTTTTAGTTATTAAAGGAAGTCACCCAGGGGACTGACAGAGCCATAGAAGTGAAATAGAAAAATCTTGGGAGTTAATGCAACACTGGAATTTTACAGATAAGAACAGTAGAGTTCAATGAAAAAAGAGAGGTGATGTGCCTGAGTCCAACACAGAGAGGGGCTGATTTAACTGATCCTGGAAAAAAACAATTACAGCATTACAGAATGATGAGATCTGAGCAAATCCTGATCTAAAACAGAGAAAGTCTGTGTTCCTCTGTCACCATCCTCTTATTTAAATTCTGATTTCTCTGTGTATTGTAATTTGATGGACCATTAATCTGTCCAGTGTATTTTACTTCAAATACTGAAGTGGATATTTTGTTTAAAAGATGAAGGGTCAGGGCTCAGAAACTGGTTTTCCCAACACGATTTAATAAACTGCAATCTTCCTATCTGACACTTTTAAAGGGAAATTTTGTGTATGTAGCTAATAGTTCAAAAATCAAGAAATACCAACGAAAACTGTTTTTCCCTGTGAAAAAGCAGAGGCTTTACAAGAGCAAGACTTCTTCCTCTTTGTTTGTAATAACAATAATAAACCAAAGTCCTGACATATTTGTAGTATTTTTATTCCTAAAGGAAAAAACAGGAACTTTCATTGTACTTTAAAGTTATTACCCCCGATACGTTACCAGCTAAGCACTGTGAGGCCAGCCTCAGACACGAGAGACCCGCTGCTCTCTCTAGGAAATGCCCCATTAGGGTGGTGCCTCTGAAACACTCGGGGGTCCCGTCACTGACCGGCTTTGCCCAGAGGGTTTCGGCAGCATATAGCCCTGGCTGAACAGCACACATCATGCTCGGATTTTTCCTGTTGCCTGGCTAGTGACCCCCTACAGGAAGATAACAGACACGCCGGGAGGGCGGAGCAGCTCGCTACACATGTCTGGCTGCTCTTATCAACTTATCATATAAGGAAAGGAAAGTGATTGATTCGGATCCTGACACCGCAGAATCTGGGAGAAGAGAAACAAAGCAGCATTAAGGCTGATCTGTCGAGTGACTACAGCCCTCAGGAGTGAGCAGGGTTATTCGTTCGGCTGCCATCTGACAGTTCCCTGCAGCACCGACCCACCGGAGGGAAGAAAGCACTCACGATCAAGTTCCTGCTGGAAAAGGAGGGAAGAGACTCCCACCGATGGTCCTTAAACCGTGGCCGCAGAGCCCCGCATCTGAGAGGGCAGCTTAGGACCGGGATTCCCATGTGCCTTCGAGTTTGCTAAGCTGCTGGTTTATTACCAAAAGAAAGGAAGAATGTGGCAGATTGTTTTCTTTACTTTGGGCTGTGATCTTGTCCTAGCCGCAGCCTATAACAACTTTCGGAGAAGCATGGACAGCATCGGGAGGAGGCAGTATCAGGTTCAGCACGGAGCCTGCAGCTACACCTTCCTCCTGCCAGAGACAGACAACTGTCGCTCTTCCAGCTCCTACGTGCCCAACGCCGTGCAGAGGGACGCACCGCTAGATTACGATGACTCGGTACAGAGGCTGCAAGTGCTGGAGAACATCATGGAAAACAACACTCAGTGGCTGATGAAGGTAGGAAAAAAAATCATTTTTACTTGGTGAACTTCATGAAGCTAGTAAGATCAGCTCAGTTTAAAAAAAAGGAGGGGAGGCAAAGAGCACAGGAGAGAGAGATAGATGGTGGCTAATACCTTCGAATGAATTATCCTTTCTTTGACTCTATCCCAGAGTGTAAAGTAGTCCTGGGTGGGAAGTGAAAAGGATTATTTGAGAAAAATGCCAGAATCCATAAAGAGATCTCCGAGTTCAGAATCTTTATTTAATAAAGTAGAGAAAGTGCACTTCTCTGCAAAACGTGTAGGCTGTGTTGTTTGTGTAAGTGGTTTAAACTCAGCAACACCCATTGCCAGGGATGTTATAAACTGGTTTCAGGCGCGGGGGGTGCGGGGGAGGGAAGCTGTAAGCAACAGCGGTGCCAGAGCCAGGAGCCAGGAAAAACGTGACAATCATGCTAATTACTGACATAACGGATGGAGTAAAGTGCTTTACCAATTTCCTGAATTTATTTACTAAAATAGATTGTGACTCTTGGTAAATGAGAGGAAATTTAATAAAGCACACTTTATGTTTCTCAGAACCTGTGGGCTTTACCCTGAAGGGTTTGTCGGTTTGTAAATGGGGTACTTTTCACATGCACCCCAGGGTATGTCCGGGCCCCCAGCCCCTCGGCTGCAGCAGCAGGCTGGGGGTGTCGCCCCATGGGGACGGGCACACAGGGCATTCTGCCACAGCTCTGCCATGACAAGATGGTCGTGTTCGCAGGGCCACGATGATACACAGTGTCACAGATGTTTCGTAGAGAGTTTGACCCAAACAGGATATGGAAAGCTCAGTTTTTCTTTTACCAGTGAGGATTTTCCTCATGTACATGTAGGGGGTATTCCTATAAAACCCAAAGTCTCCCTGAAATTTTTCTTGATATGGAAATATATATATATATATATATATATATATATATATATATATATACACACACACACACACACACACACACACATACTAAAGGAGGCTTAAACAAATTGCATAAATAGATTAATCATTCAATATTATACTGACAGTACAGCACGGTGCTTACAGAGTTGAGAAGGTACTATTTACCGAGCTAATTCACTTCATTCAAGACCTTGCCCCAGAAGGAATTCTCAGCCTTTCATTTCCCCATAAACTTTCTGTTAGGATATTTTATCTTAATCTTAGAATAGATCTTGGCTCCAAATCTGTGTTTCTCATTAGCTGTCCTACCTTCAGAGAGGAAATGACCAAGTTATTACTTGAGTCTAAGCCGGAATGAATGAGTGCCCTCAGCGCTGCGTTCCCTGCAACCAAGCAGCCGCTTCAGTGCAGACGCAGAAAACAACAAACACTTACCAGAAAGGCCTGCTGTGTGATACACAACTCGTTCCTAATCATCTTTGAAGGCACTGGCCCTTCTGGGCAAATTCTCCCCCCAAGTTTTCCTCTTTTCCTAAGAAGGTTCCTGTGGTGTGCGCTTTTAAAATCTTCAGTAATTCATACATGTGCATAAAAAAGAAGCTGTTCATTCACAGATGTACTTTAAAAAAAAAAAAATACGCAGCAACACAGACAAACTGCACCCTAAAGGTGTCCTCACTCCGACGTCCCATTTCTTTTTACATTGTCACGTTCACGCTGAACCCCCTCTCTCCGTCCACTGTGGTTATGCCAGGGCTAACAGCCGTGGTGAGAGATGAAAGATACATCGTACATAGTAAACACCCTAATCTGCCCAACTGGTAAATCATCTCTTAAAATAAACAGTCAAGAAACCTGAAAGAATGTTTTGCCAAATGCAAGACTGCTTAAATTGCATTTGCTTAATAAAGCCCACAGTAAGCACACCTGAAAAACTCCATGGGCAAGGCTCACATTTCTTAGACAAACAACCCCCTTTTCTTGGATCTTTGAGACACAGTTTAAAGAAGGAAAGGGGCAAGAAATTCTACATGAAGAGACCAACATTTTTTCCTTTCCTGGTTCAATTAGTAAATATTTGAACAGTGGCACAATGGCATTTCCAGACTCCTTCTTTAGCTATCTAGCTAAATTATCACAGAGAATGACGTCATGTTTATCTTTTCATCAGCTCAGCACCTGTTCACCTGGTCTATCTGGGTGATGCGCACCTGAGAGTTTGTGTTCACTCACTCTGGTCACAGGCTTCTCGTTTTGGAATGAAAGCAAAAAAAAGAAAAAAAAAGGCAAATATGAAACCTGTTTAAAGTGGTTAAATGTAACCTCTTTGCTTGTTTTTTATTGCTGTGTTTTGTCACCTGTGACAATAAACACTGCTTTTCTCATAAGGGACAAAATAATATATAATGGGATGATAGATAAGCCACAGGTTTAAAGGTTCAACATCACATCGAACTAGATGGCTAGACCATCCCCGAGAGAAAAAGCACAATTCTGTGTTTTTCATTGTTTCTCATATTTCCTTTTCTTTAGGGCTGGTTTTTTTTTAATGTTTTCATATTTCCTTTGTCTTCCTGATCAACACTAAAAATTAGAGGGGTCTATGGGGGGTGGCAGGGTGGGAAACCTTTAAGATTTTAAGAAAAGTTGTTAAGAGGGAAAATAAGACCAAGTTTCTGGTTGATTTCAGGGCAGGTGACTAGCGGTTCATCTCCTGAGTGGCAAGCATTGCCTAGGGAGCTTGGACTAAGAAAGCCGTTTTGCAATCATCAAAAGATGCCACGCTGCCCCTTTAATCAGCCAGGCAAAGGAAGTGTCAGGCTTCTGAATGAGTGCAGAGTAATATGAATGAACAATGCAGGGAGGGCTCACTTTCTGCTCAGTGGTTAAACAAGGATAAGATAAATGCATGACAGTTTACCAAATACAACACAATGACCTAAAAAAACACTGTATGTCACAGTCCCCTGCTAACCCTGCAGCTATGCTAAAGCTCTGCCCCAGTGATACTAAACTCACTTTATAAAAACTGACAAATAACTTAGCGAAGTGGATTTTATCTTGCATGGAGACCAAATGTATTTTTTTTTCCGATAAGAGGAAATAGGGAAAGGAAATAAACAATTATTTCACACTGATGAATACCTCAAATTTATAAACAACTGCAAAGCCTATTGTGCTTTAAAACAGAATGTTTTGAAAAATAAAGCTAATGCCTATTAAATTGATGTAAACATTTCCTTTTTTTTTTTTTTTTTGTAGTGAAAGAAGTACAGGGTAGGCACTATAAACCTGAATCTAGATTCTTTTCTTCCTCTAAAACTAATAATAATATATTCTTTTAATAAGGTGGGAGGAACTACTATTCTCCAGTGGATGTAGAGGGGACAATGCACTTTTGCTGCTAAAAACAAAATTGCCATCAATGGGAAAAACTGATGGTGAGAGGCTCAGGGGCACTGAGACCACCAGCCCTTCCCCATCCCTGTGGCAGTGGGGGGACGGGGGAGGTGGAGAGGGAGTATGTGTGTATTTTATCATATGTGGTTGCAAAACATTCCTTAGCTGTATATTCAAACAAACAAATAACCAGAGCTTGGTTCATTAAAGGAAAGAAAAAAAAAATCCTACTATAGCCATAGCCAACGGCCCACTTTGGGACTGGAAAAGAACCACGGCTCCTATGCTGTATCTTAAATCATGAACTATGACTGTGTTCAGTATTGGCAGCAAAATTCGTGCATTCAGACAAGCGGAATAAAGCCTGTATTTCAGATGGCAGGGAAATGATTACTACTGTTATTTAATTATATATTCATATCACTATAGCAAGGAATGAAGAGATGATTAAAGTGTCACGATGGGAGAGGCAGCACAACATATTTAAGTTTGGAAAATGCAGGTATAATGTTTACTGTGTATCATGTAAGATATACATAGTGCAATGTGTGCTTACTATGTATATTGTATAAAACACACTGAATATCTAGTACACATACTATATGCTGTTTATATAATATTCGCTTTCCATGGTCAAATAGTCTCTGCTTGATAACCGGGGTTTCTGGCATGCTGAACCGCAGAGGCACTGCACTGTGGGGAGACGACTATCTGCCTGTGGAGTCTAGAACTAGGAAATGGAGCTGGACACAACTTCCATAATATCGTACTTCCTGTTTAGACACTAGGTAATCCGTAGAGTCTCCATACTAAAATTTGAAAATTGGTTTATTTTCACCAATGTGGTTCTTTACAGTTTTCAAACAGGCTGTGATCCAGTGACTGTGCAGGAACATGAAAGGGATAATGACCTTACAAAGGGTGATCCTATGGGAGGCTGGCCCAGAGTGCTGATTTTAATTTCTAACTGAAATCTCGTGCATTTATAATCGAAAAACAACAGTTTAAATCAACCCTACCGCCATATGGATAACTTGAAAAAATAAAGCACACATGTTATGAAAGGAATATACAAGCAATGTAAAATAAGCAAGTCAAATCATTAAAACAGTAGAAAGGAGGAAGTAAATTCTCCCTCTCCCTAATCTTTAGCTTCCAGACGAGCACTTAAGAGATTCATAGGAGCCCTTTACTATAAAAATTTAATATGAAAACGCATGAATTTCCTTCTTAAAATATGTGTGTGGTATTATACCACTGTGATATGATCAGAACTCTTATTTGGATCACGAATGACATGGTAAGAGGTTAAAAGAAAGAGATTTTATTTAGGAAAAAGCAAACTTTGGAAGAGTGAGGTAAAGGAGAACATGAAGTAAAGCGCTGTGCGTGTGCATATGCATGAGAGAGACAGAGAGGGAAAGACAGCGGCGAGGCGGGGGAGACAAGGGCAAGGGCTAGAGACACTACCCATGAGGGCTCAATCAAGATAAGGAAAAGGGGCTGTGTTATTGCATGGCTGTTGTGACAGAAGAAAGGTAGTTAATATTGCCCCATATTCTGGCCATCAAATGACAGTATGGCCTGCACAGCTCTGTGGATTTCCCAAATTGAGACCTAGAAACTATATGTGATGAGCCATGGACAGATACAGATTTTCCAAATCAGGTGCTCATAAAATTGTAGAATATTTGTATTACTTAACGATAATGATAACTGTGCAAACTATTATCTCTCTTATAATATATATATACATGCTTCTTACATACATCTATACCTATAAAATATACTTTATTTTTTATTAAACATAAATTCAGAAGTTTTATGTGTGTGTGTGTGTGTGTGTGTGTGTGTATATATAGTCTTTTCACTATATCCTTCTTTGACTTGAACAACCTGACAATAAGATTTTTCTCCTAAATTATCCTAGAATTCTTCTGATAAAAAGAGAGCTTCTCAATTTCCCAGTCACACTTTTCTCATGGAAGTAGTATTAGTAACACAGTTATTGGGGGCTGCTACCAGGTAGCACTGAATCACTTTAAAGCACTTTCCACACTTTAGCCCATTTTGTCCCAAGACCATCTCTAGAACACAGGCATGGGAGATATAATCCTATCTATTTTTAATCACTTATAAACATCGGTCAAGATAATATCAATGTGCTTTGCAGTTTGGAAGTCTTATATGGATTACCTAGAGAGGAAAACAAACACGGAAAGGCACGTACATCCCCAACTTTGACAAAAGACAGAATTTTCCATGGAGCTGGAAAAACTACAGCAAACTGTCGGGACAAATGTGAATGGACCCGAATCTGGTGCTATTTCTTAGTCCACTAATGTAAATGACTGAATTCCACTCTGCCCCCTCCCATTCCTTTTGGGCAAGAGCCACTAAAGTTCATTTATTTGTTCAACAAATATTTATTGAAAGCCTCCGTGTGTCCTGGTGGCACTCTAGCACTCAGAAAAAAATCACTGAGGCGAAGTCAATGACCAACGATCTGGCCCTGGTGGGGACTTGCTACGTTATAGCACAGCGTTCCTGGCAGGACATGTGTCCAAAGGTAGGAAGTACTACACAAAATCACTGAATGCCAAAAGAAGACCTGGTAAAGGAGATCAGAGTGATGGAGAGCAGGGGTGGAGAAGGGCATGTTACCAGTTGGGTCACTCCACTGACAGCTCTTTCACAAAACGGAAACCAATTCAAACCCTTTCCAAATGGTCATTTCTCCTTGTCATCAAAGGGATACAAGATTATTACAGAAACAGAGCATACAAAGGATGCACAGAAGACACATACTATGTATAATTCTATCACTCTGAAATGACCACCCTTAATGTGCTGCGTGCACTGCAATATCATGTATACTTATCCCTACTGCTGTGAAGTGTGTCAGACTGATGAGTCACAGACCTGTACCCCTGAAACAAATAATACATTATATCCTAATAAATTAAAAAATAATAACAAATTAAAATTAAAATAAAAAGAAAGTAGGTCTGGGAGGTTAAGTAACTTGTTGACATCCCAAGTCAGCAATAAGTAATTCCCACCACCCGCGAGACAGGTGGTCACAGACAAGCGCAGGGCTGGCGTTCCTGGGCACACCTGCGCACTGGGATGCCAGAGCACATCAACAGGTTTGGCACATGGTGGCTACTGAGTGGACAATCTCATCATCCAATGTTTACAGGTAAAACGTGCCATTGTTTCTATATGAGAATTGTACCAAAGCAGCTAAGGAAAAAGAAAAAGCAACTAGGAATATCTCGTGTGTAAAGTGAAATTACCCCAAATTCCACTTTATAGTTGAGAAGAATAAAAACAAACTCTGTGATAACCGAGAGCAAGTGTATATGCACCTTCACACACCATACCCACAGGAGCAACCCTTTCCTGGTTGTTGCCTGAGGGGCGACATCCTGAACTTCATAAACACTTGGAAGTTCAGACAAATAAAATTCAGTCCCATGAAAGTAATGTGCGACCCGCTCTGTCCTCTGATTTGATTTTAAAATCATCCAGGATTCTACGATAGGTATCACCAAAAATACCTTGATGTCAGCATGGTATTAATGTTTAAAATGACAAATCATCAATGATCTGATATAATCAAAAATGGTAAAAAAAAATTTTTTTCACAGTGTTTTAGAATAAAAGTTTTCAACATTTACTGGGGTTAAAAATGACTGTTTTATGTACACTTTGACAGTAAAGGGATGAACTCTCCTCCACCACCTGAACTCTGAGTCAAGTATGCTAGCTGTCTGCAAATTAATATTTTAATTAGATATTTCCCCATGAAATCACCTTTCTTCCTTATCCTAATCTTGGCACATACCAGCCGATGAAAGATGTGAAACCTATTAAAATCCCCTGAGGAGTGGACCAAATCCTTTTACCATCATAGCTCCTTCAACCAGCTACAACCATTATCTTTGCCATTCAACTAGAACCTAATTAAAACCTCTGTGGGACCAGCCTTGGGGGGGCGCCTGGGACAGTAATTACTTTGCTCCCAAATCAGCCTCAGTCCTTCCTTTGAGCAACTTTTCAGAGCCTATGAATCGCTTTTGAAATCTTGACATTAACCTGACAACTTAACACTACAAAGTCTTCACATCTAATATTTAAAAAACCAACAATCAAGCCGACTAACTAAATGCATTAAGAATACAACCTGATATTTATTAACACATCATGTTACATTTTTTCATGGACAATGGTGGTTTTTAAGGGAAAGGATATCAAGATACGTAGGTCTTAGGAAATACAGTATTCTGTCATGTTGACACAGCCTCTTCGAGACTACATCACTTTATATGTGAATATTCACAAGTTACTTACTAATCTGTTTTTTAGGTAGAGAAAATCAATAAAGTCTTAAAAGGAGGCAAGCATTCAACCTCTCCATTTCTCAATCTCGTCACATCCCGTCTAGGCCATATTCATACTTGTTCACATATTAGCAGTCTTTTCGCTGTGAGGGTGACTTAATGTGCTGATTAGCCTGGTGACAGAACCCACCGTCCCCATCACCCTCAGTGTTCCAGGATGGCATCCTCATTACGATTGTTCCAGTAAACACCAGGAATGGAGGGCAAACCTGAGCTGCGCATTAGCTTCTGCATGCCCCTAATTAACATTTGTGTGCTCTCTCTCACACAAAAACAAATTAAAATCTTTTTTTTAAAAAAGTCATTTCATACCAAAAGAAGACGTATCTTGGACACAACTATTCAGATTCAAAGAAATCTAAATATAAAATAAATCATATTTACATGTGAAGTCAATACTATTATTGATAGACAAGCATGCCTTTGAAGTAACTTTTCTGGGTTTTGCTGTCTGCATGCTTATTTTTTAACTTTATTTTTAAAAGATTTTATTTATTTATTTATTTATTTATTTGAGAGAGAGAGAGAGAAAGAGAGAGTGAGTACAGAAGTGAGGTGAGGGGCAGAGGGAGAAACAGGCTCTCCGCTGAGCAGGGAGCCAGATGCAGGGCTCGATCCCAGGACTCGATCCTAGGACCCTGGGATCATGACCTGAACAGAAGACAGACACTTAAGTGAGCCACCCAGGCATCCCGGTGTCTGCATGTTTAATTAACTACATAAGCGGTGCAATCTGAAGCGACAGAATACCAGTTTTTTTTGTTATTTCATTTGTTCCTCTTTATATGTAGCAAATGACTTTAAAAGACTTTATTTTTTAGAGCAGTTTAGGTTCACAGTTAAATCGAGAAGATGTACAGATTTCCCAAATGCCTCCTGCCGCCACATACATGCATAGCTTCCCCCCATTATCAGTGACCCCCACCGGGTGGTCCATTTGTTACAACAGATGAACTTACACTAACACACCATTATCACCCAGGGCCGACAGTTTACATCAGGGTTTACTCTTGGTGTCATACACCTGTAGTTTTGTGGACAAATGTATCCGCCGTCATAGTGCCATGCGGAGTATTTTCATGGCCCTAAAAACCACCTGTGCTCCACCGGTTCATCTCTCCTTCCTCCAAACCCCTTGCAACCACTGATCTTTTCACTGTGTCCATAATTTTGTCTTTTCCAAAACGTCATATACTTGGAATCATGCAGTAGCCTTTTCACTTAGGAAGTGACATTTTTTTTTTTAGCATGACTAACTACATTTGTTTAACCCCCACTGTGCACTTTCAGAAACATAAGGCGACAGCAGGGACTTTAAGGGATTATGTGTTTTAGTAAGTTGATGAGTACAAAAGCAAGTTGGAAATTCTAAGATGCTACACTAGTGCAGGGATTATAATTATAATTAATTTTAATAACAATACCAGAAACACAGTTAACAAGATCTGTATCATCTCTCACGTTCAAGATCATAATGCCACTCGCTCTCGTCAGGTTAAATGATCTGACCTTATACCTTTGAGTTGGATGCCTCAAAGCACATCTTTACTGTAAGATAGTGAATTTCCTTTCAGCATGGAAAAGGGCCGTTGCAAGTGCACAAGGAAAGTGCCTATACCTCACGGCTGGGCGCCTCTCTAGAAACACCCTGCTCTGAAACTGTCGAGGACCTCTTCCCCCATACCACCCTGCCTATGCTGCTCCATCATGCTCGCCGATAAAGCTACGGGGCCCATTAAAACCGTCAGACTTTATTGTTAAATGTATTTTTATCACTTCAGCGTCCAATAAGTTATAAGTAACACTGCCCTTCTGCCCATTCAGTTTTTATAGAAGGCAGGAACTTAAAGACTATGGAAGGGCAGTCTTCAAGCTGCCTTCTGAGTGGGCATTCTGGAGTTAACTCAAGAACCCATGTGTCTGGGTTGAAAAGATTCAAAATTCCTAAGAGGTATCATTTCCTCTGGGCTTCTGTAAGTATTTTCTCTGCCATTAGATTTATGGAATCAACAGACACTATCAATTTTTGGTTGTCTGCTGGATAATTATAAACATTAGTCTGAAGATAATCGGAATATTCCTTTGAGTTTTATTAACTACTATCTAGTCTTTGGAATCTTGGAAAATTATTACATACAGATGTAGCTTAAAACATCCCTAAGCAAACCAGTCTTCTAAATGAGAAATTCTGGTGCAAAAATGCTGCTAGAGAAAAGATACTTTGCTGAATAACATAATCAAATTCTGACCACAAGCTAATAATCTATGCTTAACCTTTGGTGCATGTATATGTAATTCCTTATTATTTTTAGTTACTAGGAAACAGACTGTTAAATTCACTAAAACATTTTTAAAACGTATCCAGATTTAAACTTACTAAAGTGTTACTAACAGGAATTCCCAATCAGAATTGGTTTTAACCTAACTATAACAGTAAAATGCTCTTAAAAGCACTGTTGGCTGGGATAATTGGGTTATAAGCTAGAGAATCAAGATTAATCACAACACCATTCCCTCAAATAACCACTGGCCATTTGAGGCGATGTGTGATTATTTGTCCATATTTTCAAATATGGTCCCCTTCTGGGTGACAACACAGTCGTCCATATGCGTTTCTTCCTCTAAGTAGACAATGTTTAATACGTATAACCTATTTATTACTACATGACTAGCCTGCCCCAACCCAAGAAGGTTTTACGGCTGTACCACACAGAGTTACTGCAGAGAATGCTACTTTCTTTCACCCTTCTTTACCCTGAAATGCCATTACCATTCAAGTCAGTGGTCTCTGAATGAAAAGAAGAAATAGTGAAAACATTTGTTGAATAACCAGCTCTCTTAGAGCTGGAATCCTTTCTCTATCCATTTCAGTTTTAAGGGATTCAAAATCCTGAGTTGGCAACACACGTCAGCCACGACAGCCATGGACATAACCTAGCACCACTCATTCGGCTCCTCAGAAACAAGGGGGCTGTTGGCTCATTACATGGATGCTGGCATCTTTCACTTGTTTGCTTAAAAAGTCTACAGAAGGGCACGTGGGTGGCTCAGTTGGTTGAACGACCGCCTTCGGCTCAGGTCATGATCCCGGACTTCCAGGATCGAGTCCCGCATTGGGCTCCCGGCTCCTTGGGGAGTCTGCTTCTCTCTCTGACCTTCTCCTCTCTCATGCTCTCTCTCACTCATTCTCTCTCAAATAAATAAATGAAATCTTTAAAAAAAAATTTAAAAAAAAAAGTCTACAGAATTCTTGCAAAAAGGAAGCCATTCATGTGACAGCAGTCAGTATGGGTCAAAACAGAGAAAGGCACTTCCCCCTTTGCTGGCGCTATAGCTGTTGCTGTAGGATGAGAGAGGGGGCAGCGACCATTATCAGGCATCATACTACAATGGAGTGCCAGCCCACTGAAGGTAGATACTCTCTTCCCCCTTTACAGAAAAAACTCAAGCTCAGGGTTCTATCACATGGTACACAGCTGGAAAAACCATAGTCAAGTCTCTTTATCTCGGAGCTTCTTATAATAACACACATTCTCAAGAGATTTAAGTAGAAGCCCACACATCTTCTTGTGCAGATCAGGAGAGCTGACAGGCTTCGTGGTGTCCCCCCGACGCCTGCCGCTCTGAGGCAACACACAGTGGTCACACCCAGAGCATGGCCACACCACAAGGAAGAACAAATATGGGGAAGATGGCAAACAGTGAGAAGACCAATCTGGGTGGATGTTCTTGCTTCCGTCCCACCCCTGGAGGCGTGCTAAGGTGCGAAGTGACTTGCTAGGCTCCGGAGAGGGCAGGCTGCCAGCAGACCCAATATGTCTAATTTCAAAGCCCTTCGATCAGCCGCAGTATTCCCCCTCCTCCCAAGCTTTGCTTTCTCACTCCCAGGACTGGAACGTACACCCATACGAATGGTAAAACCCGGATGGTTTAAACGTCCATACGACGCTGTGTGAGCACCCATGGGGGCTGCCACCCTTTGGCATCACCAGACACACACGCAAGGTAACAGCAAGATGGCAGCCTTTTTGGAAGTTTGGAGACAACGGCCATACTTGGCTACGTTTTCAGACAGAGGAAGGGATTCATGAATAAGCAAAGGCAGTGCTAAAATCGAAAGGTAGCTCTTCCTCAGGCAGCCCTGCAGGAATAAGGAACAGGCAAAACAAGTGTGAAAGAGCAGGAATTATTCCAATCCACATACACACCGCTCCTCAACACGCGGATGGACAAGGGCAGCGCTCGCCTTCACATTTACGCATTCATGCCGCTGCAGAAGACATGCCTCAGATTGCCCTGAGCCAGAGTCCGGCAGCACACGCTGCTCCTCCTGACCTGTCGTCAGGTCAGTATTAGCCCGACACTCCGTCAAAACACCTACGCTACTCGCTTCACTTCCTCTCATCACGGAGGCGCTGCAGCAGCTCACATCCACACAAGCAGGGTGAGTCGGGGCTAAAGAGATGAGACCACAGTCACATAACTTCCAGTGCAGTACACTGTTACGACGGCTCTATTTTATTATCAGTTGTTGTGAATATCTTACTGTGCCTAATTTAGCAGTTAAACGTTATCATTAAGTATGTATGTGCAGGACAAAACAGCAAATACATAGTGTTTGGTACTATCCGTGGTTTCAAGCTTCCACTGGGGGTCAGGGGCTATGCCCCCCGGTGCCCCACCCCCAACGATACGACTGTATCTCTTCCTCCCAAGGCTCGCCACCACTCTGCCCTCTGTCACTGCAGGTTAATTCTGCTAAGTTTTAGATTTCGTATTCTTTTTTTTTTTTTTAAGATTTTATTTATTTATTTGACAGAGAGAGATCACAGTAGACAGAGAGGCAGGCAGAGAGAGAGAGAGTGAGAGGGAAGCAGGCTCCCTGCTGAGCAGAGAGCCCGATGCGGGACTCGATCCCAGGACCCTGAGATCATGACCTGAGCCGAAGACAGCAGCTTAACCCACTGAGCCACCCAGGCACCCGATTTCATATTCTTTTTTGGTCCATTTTATTACTTCTCTGATTTACCCATGTTGTTGTATTAAAATGTACCCTTTTCCCTTACTGTGTAGTGTTTCACTGTATGAGTATGACACAATTTATGTATCTGCTCTACTGTTATAGATGGATATTTGTGTTCTTTTATTAGAGTCAACACTTCTTAATTGGACACACCCATGTACCATTTCTCCTGTACTGTTGTTATCTTTGGAATCTATACAAATGGACTGACTTAAAGATGCCCTTGAATGACTTCCAAGACTCATCTGCCCTCAGATGAAATCTACTCCGCAGAAAATACACAAAGGAGTGACCTTTCCCTCCACATGTAATTCCATAACCTCCATAATCGGAGGTTAACAAGAAATTAGGGTGGAGATAAAACAAAGGCCTGTCAAGTACCCATTCACTACTCTCTCTGGCCTTTCCAATCTTCGCCTCTTCCCTAACAAAACCTTGATTTTTCAGCCCCATCAGAGAGAGCTGGTTCCACACTAGACAATTTTCCAGGTTGAGCTTGCACATCTGGGAGCACCACAGTTTTCCTTCTGTTCTCAAGTCTTTCTATAACAGTATTATGCTTTAATTTGTATGATTAACGGTCATTATGAAAATCAGTAAGATGTTCTTCCCGTTCCTTAGCTCAGCTCCTCTATCAGTGGGCGCTGGCCTGAGCTTGCTTCTTGAGCAGCTACGGGACTACTGAGATGCACAGCACAAGGGCTCTGAAAACCCAAGGGCTGCTTTTCTGACATGGGCCAGAGTAAAGCTCATGGCCACTGGGAACAGGCTTAGGATGAGGATTCACATCCCAGCTTTGAGTTCATCACGGTGTTTCAGTAAATTTCCTAAACTGGCATGAACTTTTTCCCCAAAGGCATCCATGCTCCAGGGGACTACTGGTGCGAGGGCTGAGGAAGAGGTCTACACGTACCTGCAAAATGCCAGAATGCGGGACAGACATTTTGGATGAATCCTTTACTTCAGTTCTAACTTTGACCTCCTTAGGCCATAGTACTCCTAAAGTCACTCCAGAAGACAGCCCAGATTCCACCGGAACCACTGCTCCTAATCTGAATCCCACAGAGCAGCCAGAACTCCAGTGTAGGTCCTTCTGCTGAGGGGATTCAACAAAGATGCTAAGCCACAAAGTTTAAGCTGGCATTTAGACCACTTTAATTTGAAACCAGATTTCTACAGCTGAGGGAAACTTTCAAGAATTCACTACCACTGATAAAATTAAACTGGCTTGTAGGAGTCAAGACCAAATCATAGGAGCAACCACAGTGATTTCTGGTTAAAAAATGAGGGTGAGATGACTCATACTTTGATTGAAACAAACAAACCCTAACAATAGGAAAACCTCCGCTACTGCTCTTTTCTTCCTGTGTGCCCCCCACCCTCATTCCCACTTCCTGTGTGCCCCCCACCCTCATTCCCACTTCCTGTGTGCCCCCCACCTCCATTCCCACTTCCTGTGTGCCCCCCACCCTCATTCCCACTTCCTGTGTGCCCCCCACCTCCATTCCCACTTCCTGTGTGCCCCCCACCCTCATTCCCACTTCCTGTGTGCCCCCCACCCTCATTCCCACTTCCTGTGTGCCCCCCACCTGCATTCCCACTTCCTGTGTGCCCCCCACCTGCATTCCCACTTCCTGTGTGCCCCCCAGCCTCATTCCCACTTCCTGTGTGCCCCCCACCCTCATTCCCACTTCCTGTGTGCCCCCCAGCCTCATTCCCACTTCCTGTGTGCCCCCCACCTGCATTCCCACTTCCTGTGTGTCCCCTCACCCCTCAGTCCCACTTCCCCTAATTCGCACTTCCTGCTTATCCCTCTCTCCTCATTCTCACTTCCTACCTGTCCCCTCACCCCTTAGCCCCACTACCTGTGCCCCTCACCCCCATTCCCACTTCCTGCTTGTCCCCTCACCCCCCAGTCCCATTTCCTGTGCCCCCCTCACCCCTCATTCCCACCAGTTCCTTTGCATGGCCTTACTCCTCATCCTCACTCGCTTGTGAGCTGCGTGTTCCCACCGAGCTAGTCAGTGAAGACGTGCATCTTCAGTCACTTGTGTGAATGGAGTCACTGCCGCTCTGAAAGAGGTGGTGGTGTGCTCCATCAACTATACGAGCCCTCAAAATACACTCCTCAATGAAACATCTGACCCCTAAAGATAAAGCAAAGTGAGTCAGCCATTCCATGGAGGCTCAAAGTGATGCTGGGCCCCTCACCCCATTGAAAGAGAAATATCTCCCGAAAGGATTTTTTTTTCCCCTTTAAGTTGTGAGTAAAAATTCAAGCATGCAGAAGAAAAAGTCAATTCTGAATGACATGCTTTTTATAACTCATGGCCGTGGAGTGAAAGGGGACAGGAATTTTCCACTAGCTTCCATTGGAAGAGACATGCATGCAAAGCAGTAGGGTTAGGGAGAAGGGGCAGACCTCCAGAACTGAAACTAATTATGGGAAAATGATTCAAGTCGCTTGTACTTTTACCGCAAGCATTTGGAGAATCACACTGAAAAGTTACTTCCCAAATCGCTCTGGTGTTCACGAAAATTTGGCTTTTCTATACGTTATAAAACTAGTTCGACTTTGAACAAGTGAGGATGGCAGGCATACAAACGATAAATTACATGCAGAAGTGGACCACCTTACTTCTGTAAAACTGGTTCACACTCTCTGTCCTTCCGCTACCCGAGCAAACCCACATCAGCCGGAGGCGAGCAAGCCATGCCCCAGAACGTACGCCTGCTCTGAGACCATTCCCCGGTAACACACTTCGCTTACTGAAGCTGTCCGCTGAAAGGAGACACGGCGGCAAACAACGAGCTGGCGAGAAACGGGGAGGTTCTTCTTCATGGTTTCGGAAGTTAGTAATATGCAAGCATATGTCTTAAGGAACATCTTACATAATTACCAGTTCTTTTTGATTTACTGATTTTCCAATCAACATTTGCAATCACAGAGATCGCGGTTAAAGACAGTATATGGACTGAGGGAAGGGAGGGGAGGGTCGATTGAGTACGCACCCCATTAAATGCAGGAGTCAGTAAAGATGTTCTGAGACTTCACTAATACCAGTGACTGAGCAGGGGGATATATCCGCTCAGCTTCTCAGACTTGGGAACCAAATTGGACACTGACACCCTCATTTTGAGCCCCATGCTGACTGTCACGCACTGCTTGCCTTTTGTGGCAGTAACCACCAAAAACGTGGCTTTGCACAGTGGCACATTCTAACAGCACTGAAACTGTGAGCTACTTTTCTTCTCTGATACTAATTCTTCTAGTGGCAGGCAGGTGTTAAGTATGGTGCGGTTTCCCTTGAACATCAAACTATCTCCCACGGCCCCCAAGGGTTTGCTGCAGGGAGGGACCCAGGATGCCCTGGAAACCGTTTAGAAATGATGCTAATTTCTTCCATTTAATTTTTATGCTAACAGTAGGCATTTATATGCCTATTTTACCAATGAGAAACCTGAGGTTAAAAAAACTTGACCTGGTAGCTAGTATGTAGCTGAGCTAGGATTCACACACGGGTGTGTCTGAGTCTCAGAATCTATGTTGGAACAACAACTCCACAATCACAGTCGCTTCAAGAATCACAACTTCTTCCCCCACTTCATCCAACACAAACAAAGCCACTTTATTCAGGGTCTTTTTTTTTAAAATCAGGTTGCTCAAGCAAGAACTACTTGAATCGGAATTACTCAAAATATGATCAAATTCAATGGACTAATTCATGGATTTCACTTTTCTCAGAGTAATTTTGTTTTCATTCCAATGGGCAATGGGTAGCGCAACTATTCAGAGAATAAATCATTTTCTTCCTACACTTGAAGCCACTGAACTCCAACAAAATGCAACCCATGACTCAGACATTTATTTATTTATTATTTATTTTTAGACTAATGGGAACTGCAAGAATTCTTTCTTGGTCTTCCAAGAGCAAATGCCTTTTATGCTTGATCCGGAAAGAATTGAGTTTCGGAATGTGAAATCACTAATTTACCTAACTAAATACTTTTAACCCTCTTTGGGCAGCTGGAACAGTTTAATCTCTAGCTCTCTGCAGTTGCTGTGAAATCACTTTTTCAAAGTTCATTGCTTTAGGCAGTATTTAGGAACAAGCAGATGAGAACTCCAGACAGAGGTAAATAAAATCACTCATAGCAACTAGGGTCATGGTGTCACAGCAAAATTTGTCAAACATTTCATTTTTAATATCCTTTCATTTTAAAAAAGCCTCTTTATTGAGGTCTAAAACACAGGAAGTGTATAAAGTATACAATTCTTAAATCACCAGCTTCGTGAACTTTTAAAACACGAATTTAGTCGTGCAACCAGCTCTGAGATTAAGATATAAAATATTTCCAGCAGGGAAGCCTGGGTGGCTCAGTGGGCTAAAGCCTCTGCCTTTGGCTCAGGTCATGATCCCAGGGTCCTGGGATTGAGTCCCACATCGGGCTCTCTGCTCGGCAGGGAGCCTGCTTCCTCCTCTCTCTCTGCCTGCCTCTCTGCCTACTTGTGATCTCTGTCAAATAAATAAATAAAATCTTAAAAAAAAAAATATTTCCAGGACCCCAGAAATTTCTCTCTTGCTCGTTCCCAGTTAATAACTTCGCCTGCACCACCACTAGCCCCCCACCCCAGCATCTTGCACCCAGAAATCATTATTCTGACTTCGGTCACCATCAGTAAGTTTGGTCTATTCTTGAATATGATATAAATGAGATCTTGTAGTAGGTATTCTTTGGTGTGTGGCTTCTTTTGCTCCGTGATGCCTGTGACAGCATTTAATTTTAGCAGCAACCTATTAAGTTATTTTTTTAAAAGTTAAATTGCAGTACATTAGCACTCAAATCTGTCTCCAAGGAGCAACATTTACAAATCAAAATAATTATTCTATTGTGAGAAAGCAACTGGTAGAAAGTGTTCATTAAAGAATGTTCTCTAGTCCTTTTCAATCTGGTACCATGTAACTGGCCACAAAACATAGCTCAAGTCCTCCTAGTTTGGACAGACCAACAGACTTTATATACAGCGAGTCAGTATGTAGGAACGGTTATTTTACTGCAAAGTATAACTCTATGCCACATCTGCGTCTTCATCTAAATGGATTACTTCTTACACTGAAATTTCATGTAAAAATTACTTTAGGATAAGTTAGTAATCCCATAGAAAGAGTATAGTGCGCTTTTAAACTCCATATGAAGCAGTGGCACCTTCATTTTATGGCCAATTTTGCATATCTATTCTTACTCCACCACTGGAGAGCAAGTGACTCCCCCAATATATGAATGGCATGCTCCTGAAACAAAAGATTGAAATAAAATCCCTCTAAAAATGAATCAGAAACATCATCCCCAGAACTGGTATTTTGTAAAGAGAAGTTTGATACAACATATATTTTGTAGGAGGATACTCTCTTATTTCAGGTCAGAAGGCCCTGGAAGACATAATTAGAAGCTCACTGATTTGTCCAAAGTCATAATCACTATCTGCAGTTCCCAGCTGAGGCTCTGTTCTCGTGGAGTCAAACTGCAGCCATCCCCAGAGCACTGTGTGTGTGGCTTTGGAACAGTTTCCCTGGACGGCAAGCCACAGAAAGAAGTGGAATGTGCTTAGAGCTCTTGTATGGCCTTCCAAAGTGAACAGCAGTCCCACTTAGCTGTCGACATTTCAGAGGTGAACAGTAAATACTTTGAAACATATTTAATATGCTTCTTATCAAATTTCAGATCAAGAAATGAAGATAAACTAAAGTTAGTTTAAAAAAAAAAAAGCCATACTATTCTGTCTTGCCACATAATTTGGGCACTGGAAATTGTTTTGCTTTTGCTGCACTGTTTCTGATTAGAAAAAAATTCTACTGTTGATCAGGTTTTATTTTATTTATTTTTTATTTTTTATTTTTAGATTTTATTTATTTGAGAGAGAGCACCGGAGTGGGGAGGGTCAGAGAGAGAAGCAGACTCCCCACTGAGCAGGGAACTGGATGCGGGACTCCATCCCGGGATTCCAGGATCATGACCTGAGCCAAAGGCAGTTGCTTAGCCAACTGAGCCACCAAGCGCCCTTGATCAGGTTTTAAATAAGTTGTTAACATGCTTAAAAATGTAGTGCAGGTTTAAAAATTAATGTACAGCTTTAAAGATTAACATAGCCTGATTAAACAAATGATTTTTATTCTCTGATGTGAGTTTAAAAAAAAAAAAAGATCACTTTGTTTCTGCCAAGCTCAGGTATAAGTACAATTTCTTAAAATATGTGCACACAGGCCGCTGAATCATGTGAATAAATAGGAAAATACGAAAAATGCATAGCTTTAAACACTTGTGAAAATGAAGACTGAACCAGAAGTCAAATTAGAGGCAATCTAATATTAGACTTGAGAAGAGGTGCACCCTCCCAAATGGCTCAGGAAAGCATGAACTTTAGCTGTTTTAAACTCACAAAATGAAAAAAGCTGCAGCTACAGCATTTGGCAAGTGAGAAGAACACGCTTGCCTAAATATTTCCCAGGACTCTTCCTGCAGCAACTAGTGTTCCGCACGGCCCTCCCCCGCCGCACACAGGGCACCGTCACATTGTTCTCCCAGAAATGTCTAATCAGCGAAGAGAGGATAGAAAAGTATACTGTATCCCTTCATCCTCGTCCACAGCAGAGCGGACAGAAGGATGTCCTGGCAAGAGAATCTGAACAAGTCAGGAGGGGGCTATGGGCCGCACTGGGAAAACCACCACAGGACTATGTTAGCGGACACTGGGTCAGTGGTAGCTCATACACAGAAGGTGGGATACTTTATTGCGAAATGCTCATGCAAATTAGTCCGAGGCACTTTGAGAGTTTTCCAATGTTGCGCCCCCCCCAGTTCTCTCCACCTTTGGGTTTGCCAGCCACAGGAGGTACAGCAGCAGAGCCGGCTGGAGGTCTGCTCTGATGTGCAGGGAACAGCGGGAGGCTCGAGGCCCAGTCCTGAGACTCCCCAAGCTGGCCCATCTGCATTCCCCAATCCCCCGCCCTCCCCTTCTGTGAAAGAAACAACACAGGCTTCCTGCCTTCCTCACGAAGAACTAGCTTGCCTTGAAAGGATCTTCAAGGCAAAAATCATTTAAATTCCTTTAGCCTTTCCCCTCCTTTCTGGGCCATCTAGTACAGTAATTGTGACGGCGTACATTTATTTCATGTCAAAAAGAAAAAAAAGCCTGCTCCAAAGGTGATCACACTCTCTTGTCCCTAGAAATCTCTGCAGGATTTCAGCAAAGCCCCATGAATACAGAAAGAGACAGCAGGAAGGGGGCAGATAAAAGATGGAGACAAGCTTTGGGATGGGACTACTTCATCACAGAATTTACAAAGTAACCCTGTTAATACCTGGTGGAATTCCTTTTTTAGGTGAGCACAGCTACATCAGCCCGGTGCTGAGTGCTGTGGGCCACCAAGGGGTTAATCCTTATTCAGCCGTGAGCTCCCACTGGGGATCCAGGTCCTGGTAGATTCCAGAAATGAGGGAATTCAACAATATGACTGATTTTTCCCCCTCAGCTTTTGACAGTTTATCAAGCCACAGAGGAGTGAAAACGGATGGATAGGTCTAGATATACTTCCATCTCCACACGTGAGCACATATGTGCTTTATACACATGCATCTGTCTATGAATATACACGTTTCAAAGGTACTATCTGCCATAGAAAGACACCAAAATATTTGCTTTGTTTTTTCTCTCATTGCACCCTAGTTTTAGAGATGCAAGAAGACAGTGGTTTCATTAAAAGAATGAAAAGAATCTCCAGTTATACTGTAGCCTAAATGCATCAGTCTCATCCCAGAAGTGAATTTCAAATGCTCCCATTTCTAATAATTGATGTTTCAGTTCACTTTATAAGAAGAGAAGAGCTATATATTCCTTTTCGATCTCTGTCACTACCGTCTCCTACACTGAGAATAAAACATTCCGAGAACTAGAGCAAGGCGAAAGTCCGCAGAACGTCTCCTGCGCAGACCGTATCTGGGAGGTGGAAAGTGAAATTCTGCTCCGTCTCTTGAGCGGCTCCAGCCTCGCCAGGGGCCGGGGTTCTGCGGACCGCGCTCTGGTCTCCGGCATCAGAAGCAGGCAATGTGGGGATGGCTGCTTTCCTGGCAGCCCTCCCTGGCAGCACATCGTGAGCAGGTACAAGGTTCCCACCGTACGGAACTGCCGATGCCAGGGCTCTTGCCCAGGGATCCCCTGTGACTCAGGTCTGGTGGCACTCCGCTGTGGCCTCCTCCTTTGTCACTGCAGACTCCGGTCCAGGCAAGGTGGGTGGGAGGCCCATGCGTGCTGCAGCCTCAGTCTTCTCCTCTGTAAGCCAGGCCAGTAGCACCATCCTGCTGTCTCAGGGAACACCTCCTCCAGCAGTTCTCCCATGCCCTCGGTGGTCAGTATCACAGACGGGGGCTCCCTGCCTGCCCTCCACCCTGGCTGAGGAGGCCAATGCCATCTCTCCAGAGCTCCTGCAAGCGGCCCTCAAGTGTGGGACAGCTGAAGCCCTCCAGGCTATCCTCGCCCAGAGGGCTGGGAGGCTGCCCTCTCTACCACAGGTGGAGGGTTCGGTGCTGAAACGCATTTCCTACAGCTCCTCAGAAGGGTTTGTGGGATTTTTCACTGGTCGCCACCCCAGTGGTGGCCAACCAAGTCCACATGTTTGAACCGGCCTCAGCCTCCCTGCTTCCCTGGCCTGTCTTCCATTGCTCCCTGGGACCACTTCCTAAATAAACTTCCTGCATGCATGCTTTTGTCTCCGGCCCTGGTATGGGGGAAACCCAAGCTGAGGCAGGAGGAGAATCAAGTGAAATTACTATATTAACTAATTAATTAAAAGAGATATATTTAAAATATACAGAAATATTACACAATATATTTATATATTGATATATAAAGAAGTTAATAGGTATAAAATCATTTTGCAATTGCAAATTGCTATTACCACTGTTGCGTTATATAAACATATACATCACCTTGTTGTACCTGCCGCATTTATGTGCTCCCTGCCTCTATAGTATCTGTAAGGTTTTGTGAGCCAGAGCCCTAGTAAATATTCGGATAAATACATATCTACCTTAAAAGCCCTTTAAAAAGCCACACAGATGTAAAACATGACACCTTTTCCCATATGAAAAGTCCAAACTCACTTATGTTACTATATACCAGACTCATATTTAAGCTGACGTATATTTAAAAATGGCTGCTATTGATGCGAGAAAAAAAAAAAAAACAGCCATTTTATCAGTAGGATATGACTGGAATGCTTGAGGGGAGAAAATACACTTTCTCCTTAGATTCTTGAGCCATGGTAAGGGAAACGCACAAAGAGGCAAAGAGATGGAAGTTTATGGGATGAAGATTCCCCCCCCCCCATTAAATAACAAAGAAAGATACGTAGTTACCTTCACAAATAAAAGCTAAGAAATATGGCTTTAGGGAGCATAGATATGCTGGTATTCAAATTTTTTAAACTGTATCAGTCACAGGAGGAGGGGGACAAGCTACTACTTTAGAGAGACACCAACTGGTGCCTGCAACTCTGTTGCCCATCACGGTTTCAAGTTTATAGTCATCAAAAGCACACTTTTCATCTCTTTATGACCAGTAAAATAGGAAGTTATCTAGACACAGTATCAGATAACAAAAGTTGCTCATAAATTATTAATAGAAAAATGCTGAAAAGATAGAGCAGAACAAATTAGTTATAGGACTGGCTGTAGAGAGAAACGACCAAAATTATAGACAGTCAATGGAACGCATGTGGCTTTGGTATGGACTTTTCTAGGCTGGATAAATTCAAATATGGCTTCAATACAAAGAGGCAACAGAAGAACTCTCCAGCTGACAGGGCATTTGAACATTATCTCCGAAGTATGGGCAATGTGTTTGTCTCTCGACTCCTGCAAGTGTTTCCGAGGAGAAAGATGTGCTTGAGTCGTGCAACTCTCAGCCTTTCCCTCTTCATCTCTCCTTAAATGCTGCTGAGTACATAACTGCTTAGGAAGTAAAATCCCTAGATTAAAAATAATAATAATAAAGTTTGTAAGGACCGGGAGGAAAGCCCATTTTGCCACTTTTCTGTCTGAAAACCTCAAAAGATGTTTCCGTTTCTTCATGACAGGGAACCAAGAACATTAGGTCAAAAGACTTCCAAACAGAAAATCCCTGGTTTTAATAATCTTGCCTCCAAGTTTTCAAGCTAATTTTAAGAGCACAAGCTCTGTGTGTTGCTACTAGGGTTTGTGGCTGAAGAAGGGCTACAGAACCTCCGTATCCTGAGCAAACAAGAACATAAATCTGTAGTCATGGGCGACTTAAAAATTAATCAAAGAGGGCACCTGGGTGGCTCAGGGGGTTAAGCCTCTGCCTTCAGCTCAGGTCATGATCTCAGGGTCCTGGGATCGAGCCCCGCATGGGCCCTCTGCTCAGCAGGGAGCCTGCTTCCCCCTCTCTCTCTGCCAGCTTCTCTACTTGCGACCTCTCTCTCTCTCTCTCTGTCAAATAAATAAATAAAATCTTAAAAAAAAATCAATCAAAGAAGTACAAAATGTATTTGGGGGTTATCAAAATGCAACACAACAGTGCGGTGGAGATCTTTGAGGAGGGTGTAGGATGGGATAGGGTATAACCGGAGAAGGGGGAGAGGGACCCAGGTCAAGGGAGATGGCAGACAAAGGCAGGAGGTCTGAAGCAGCCGAAGGGGTCTGGCGCAGCCAGGAGGCAAGGTGCACAGAGGAAGCCAGGCTGGGAGGTTCGAGAGATCAGAAAGAGTATGTGCTGCCAAGCGAGGGGGCCCACACTTTGTCGCACAGGCACAACCACAAGGGAGTAATGGGAGCTGCAGAGAGACCACAACACTCAGGGTGGGGCTGCCAGAGTACAGTCAGGGGCTGCGTGACAATCCAGAAGACGGAAGAAGATGGAAGACACTGGGTGGGAAGAAGGGATCAAGTCAGGAGAGATTACTGAGGCAGGAAAAAAGAAAACCATCCTTTTGGGGGATGTGTGTGCACAAGAGAGAACAGTTACAGTAACTTGTTTCTAAATTACAATGCTAGGGATAAAACGTTTCCAGTGAAACATCTCACAATTTGTTAATTTCGCAAGGAAGTTAGCGCATTCAGAGGACAAAAACTAATTAATTAAAAGGTATCGGCAACAGAGCTTTATTTAAATAGAAAGAATCTCTCAACCAGGACTATATAGTTGGTACAGAACCAATATCAAAATCTTGAGGGTGCAGATAGTTTTCGTACACTATCTATGTTTTCCTTTCCCCAGCCAATTTCAAGATTACTTTCCTTTCGGTCAAAAAAAAAAAAAAAAAAAAATGATGGTAATCTTGGTGAGATGAAAGACAGCAAGGGAAGCATTTTAATGTGTAATTAATCTGCCATAGTTACCTTGCAAACAGACTTATTTTTTCCTGTCAAATTTAATCATCCCAAATGTTGAAGGAGTAATCAAAACCTTCAGGACCTATTTTACATGAATATACAGATATATCTTTATGTACATTAGAATAGTTTACTCTGCTTGAACTTCAATGTGTTGCCAACTTGAAAGGCTATGTTTAGGGTGCACTCTTTAAGCAAATCAAACCAATACTGAGCAACAGCCCAGGCCACTACAATGACAGTGACAGTCCTTAAATGTTCCTTAAATTTGGGTAATTCACTTGAACTCTAAGGAAAGACAAACAGCTTAAGGACTTTCAGTGCTTAGACCAACAACTTAAGAAGGGGGCAAAATGAATGTCTACAATATCCTTTCAAACTGCAATGAGGACTTGGGGGGGGGGGCACTTGGCCTCACAAATCAGAATCACGGCATAATCATCTTCTGATATGAAGGCGATGTCAAACATTCCTGCAAAACATGAGTGTGTGAAGCCACCCGTGTGAAATGAGGAAGAAGCCCATCTCCTCCCTGGGGAGGTTCAAGTATCTTAGAACTGTTTGGAGAACAGCAGCTCAGTGCAGATGGCAAAGACAGACACAGCTGCCCCAGGACAGGGGGAGCATGACACTGCCAACAGGAGCAGAGAACTTCCGCTCACATTCCTCCTTAAACGCAGACTTCCTTATACTAGAATGGAATTGCACTGGACAGATTTCTATATTGCTGGGTTTCAGTCGCAGGTGATAAAAACAAGTGATACTAAAAAGAAATACATTCTGGGGCAATAAACTAGAAAAACGGAAAAGGCAGGAGAAGGGTGGCTTATAGGAACGCCAGTCCTAGTGCAGGCGCCCGAGATCCGGGGTGCCTGGAGTCCAAGGGAAGCATGAGCGGAGGAACAGGAACGTGGGCAGCGCGCAGCCAGCATTAGCTGTGGCTACTGCAGCCGTTCTTGTTGCGGTTTCTTCTGGCACTGGGTGCGTTCTTCTTTGTTGTCAAAGAGTCCTCAACTGTCACAGCACCCATTTCTCTTAAAATCTTAACTTACTTTCACTGCTTCAAGGGTGAGAGCACAAATCTTTCTGAGAATCGACACAAAGATGTCTACTTCTGGATTTTTCTGTTTCTGTTCCACTTTTCTCCCCAAGACCTCAATTAGATACTGGGTCAGTGGCTTATAGCTTTTTACTTTATTTAGTTGTATATACTGTATATAGACATGAGCCACACATATGCCATGTACGTAAGACCGGCACCTGCCCAGACAGCACGTGCATGCATGTATCCGTAACTTGCTTCAGTGTAAGACTGACCACACCATACACCCACCACATACGTGCACTTCCTCCTCCTGAAAAGCTAAAAAACAGTGACTTGAAAATATTTTCTATTCTATTGTTTTTAAGCTTAGAAAAAGTTATGGCAATAAAGTTAAATTTTTTTTACTTTAAAAAATTGGGTATTTTAAAGTTCTTGAGTCTAATTTTAAATGGAAAGTTGACTTTAAAATGTCAGATTATAAATAAGCTGCTCATGTGTCCCGATGGTTGTAACCATATTTGACTCAGTAGTCCTCGAATGTGGCAGGGGAGGACTGAAGGACCCATTTTCTTCATCTAGTTATATGACTTAGAGCGACAAAGGACAGAATCATTTCTATGTAGTTCTTAAGTACCAAAATCAGTAAGAGGATTAAGACCTGTATTTATGCTAGTTTATAAATTATTACTTTATGGTATGGACCTAAACCTAACTCCAGCTTGCATATATCTTTAATAAGTCCAAACTTCCCCGAGTAAGGCTTTCTACATATCATCTCTGCTGGGTGTTGAGAGCGACTAAGGCAACTCTTCTGGATGACTTACACGACTTTAACTTGAACCTCAAAAATTCTATTACTCCCACGGTGATGAGAGGAGTGAAAGAAGAAGTGTGTGCAAAAGTAAGTGTGTGAACGAGAGACAGAGGGAAAGAAAGGAAAAATAACAAAGTTCTGTCTGAGCTCCTATAACTTGTTTAAATCATAAAAGTTAAATTTTAGGGGCGCCTGGGTGGCTCAGTGGGTTAAAGCCTCTGCTTTCGGCTCAGGTCATGATCCCGGGGTCCTGGGATCGAGCCCCGCATCGGGCTTTCTGCTCAGCGGGGAGCCTGCTTCCTCCTCTCTCTCTGCCTGCCTCTCTGCCTACTTGTGATCTCTGTCAAATAAATAAATTAAAAAAAAAAAAAAAAGTTAAATTTTAAAAAGGCGGGGGAGGGGACAAAGACTACATTAAGAAAAGACATAGCTAGTGATCATTAGCTGGTTAATATAGGCTTAACAAGGGTTTCGCTCTTCCGATTTTATGAGGTCTATACCAGAGGTATTTCCCGGACTGCCAAGTAATAGCACATGATTTCATTTTTTACAGTGGTCTACTCCACTTTTGTTCATATGGAGAAGGCGAGACTACAAGAGTTTACAAGACTACAAGAGTTTACAAGAGATCAGAGCTGAAGGAGTTGTCAGGATGACAATATCTGATCTGCCCATTGGCCGGGGAAGAACCAGGGAGTGACCACTGACCCTCAAGATAACCAGCAAGGAGGGAGATGGGAAGCACGAAGGGGCGGGGTAGAGTCTACGGCAAGTTAGAAATGGAGGCAGTAAATCCAGACTTCTAATACCAGCCCTGAGACTGGTATTAGAATACCCAAGACACAGTTTATAAAAATTATACCAACAAAGAAACCCTTGAACTCTAAGGGAGAAACTCCACCCTTCCACTGTATTTTCTCACTTTCATGGGTTGAAGAACAGAATTATTTCACTGTTAAGATTTTAGGAGAGGGGCACCTGGGTGGCTCAGTGGGTTAAGCCTCTGCCTTCAGCTCAGGTCATTATCTCAGGGTCCTGGGATCGAGCCAAGCATCGGGCTCTCTGCTCAGTGGGGAGCCTGCTTCCCACTCTCTCTCTGCCTGCCTCTCTGCCTACTTGTGATTTCTCTCTCTTAAAAAAAAAAAAAAAAAAAAAGATTTTAAGAGAAACGATGTTTGGTGACCGGCTCTGTGAATGGTTTCTGCACAGAGAATTACAAGTTTTAAAGAAAGGCATTATAAGCAGTGTTATACTCATCTTTCAATTATTCAATTTAATTTTAAAAATTTTGAGTTATAACTATGAGAAAAAAATAAAAAGAAAGTTTTCTGTCCTTGTGAACTCATAGTTTGGGTTAAGGAATAGAATCGTGGCTCCTATCATTGGATCACCATGAAAAACAAAGAAGAAAGGAAATTGCATTTTACATATCCAAAGTTATGCACACACACAATGACCATAAATGCATAGCTTAGGTAATCTTTCCGATGTTTCTCCGAGCACTCAGAAACTCTATTCTATACAGGGGACACTGGGCACTCCTAAAGTTAAGCAACATCCTTCCAGTCAAAGAAAAATAAGAGAGTAGGTGTCCACAGCCGAAAGGCCACATGCTCTTTCCCACACACCTGAATGTCCTAAATTTATATTTAGTTGTATGATTTTACTGCCAAAGATATAGGGATCTATACCTATGGCAGTGAAATTAGCTTCTGCACTGTCTTGTGCTGAAGCTAATATTAAAATGGGCCAGCATGCCCACATACCCGGCAAGTGGGCCGATGAAAGTCCTAACGTAGGATTACACATTCGCCTGGTATCTGAAATGAGGGACCTGTGAAAAACACATACATGTTAGGAAAGACTTACTAGGTCTAATGTATGCTGAACAAGGCAAGAGGGAAGTGGGGGGTGGTCCTGCAGAACGTGGACCTGGGGCGGGGGGAGGGTTCTGTAATCCAACAGTGAGCCTTTCCTCATGCTCTACCTTACATAGTCTTCTCAAGTTTCTATTTCAAGAAACCACAAGTCTAGAATGTGGGAGAAATAGTGAGGCTTCTTAACACCAAATCGTCCTTTCCTGCCTAATGAGGCCAGAGCTGCAGCTGGACAGAATACCTGCTGACGGCACACCCACTTCTGCCCACCTCTAAATGGGGGCCCTGCCACCACCTGTGCCAGCCACAGTGTGGGCTTCTGGATGTGGCCATCTCCCACACATGATGTGAACAAGCTGCTGGTTTTAAGTTAACATAAGACCACACTGCATTGTACCACTGGTGATAAAAACATAGTAAGATCAGAGCAAGGCACAGGTCTTCCAACACATCTTTTTTAAAGGAAATGGGCAAGTATTTAGGAATGAGGTTTCTGACCATTTGACTGATGACTGTCTTTCTGACACATGTTCTTTTCTAGCTTGAGAATTACATCCAGGACAACATGAAGAGAGAAATGGTAGAGATGCAACAGAATGCAGTACAGAACCAGACCGCTGTGATGATAGAAATAGGAACAAACCTCCTCAATCAAACAGCAGCGCAAACCCGGAAGCTAACGGACGTTGAAGCACAAGTAAGTCACGGAGCACAACACACGTAATGATCCAGCTAGACTAGTGACTAGCAAGAAATCAGGCTGCATGGTTACCTGATTAAATGGTGGAAAAATGAAGAAAGCTTGAGGGTAGCAGGAAAAAAATTGGTAAGAAAATAAGAATTAAAAAAAAATAAGAATTTGTGGTACATAAGGATTTAAAATGCGTAAATACATTTTCATCTTTTTTTTTCTCTTAAAGACTTATTTATGTATTTTAGAGAGTGGGGCGGCAGGGGGAGGGGCAGAAGGAGAGGGAGAGAGAATCCCAAGCAGACTCCCCACTGAGCGTGAAGCCAGACAGGGGGCTCGATCCCACAACCTTGAGATCATGACCTGAGCCGAAATCAAGAGTCGGACGCTCAACTGACTGAGCCACCCACATGTCCCCATTTTCACCTTGAGGTTAAATTAATTTTCCTACTAACGCAATGTGGATCATTTCATACAATGCATGCTGGACAACTGCAAAACAAATGCTCCCCTGCCTCGCTGGGTCCCTTTTGGACTCTGGGTTAAGTCCTTACCTTGTTTCGTGCATTTGAGAAATGAAAGGCACTGAAAAGGAGTGCAAGACATTTTGTTCTTCAATCTAACTTTTAAGGTAAAGCCAGATCTCAAAGAAGTACGAAAACAGTTTGTGGTATGAGTTCATAGACAAAGCCGCAGCAGCTGTGGCACAGAGGGCTTACCCATCCCCCCATGGCTCGTGTCCTGCCATCAGCCGGCTGAGTGAGTCTGAGCAAGGCACTCAGCTCCTGGGGGCCTCGGTGGGTTTAACTGTAAAGTGAGGGCTAGGTCTTACAGCTGGCTGCTAAGTGCCCTTTTAGCTTTCAGATCTTACGAGCTCCTGATTAACAGCAGGAGGAGACAGGAATATGAAAATAACAAAAGAACACCACCAAGACACTAAGCATCAAAACATTGAAACAAAATTCACTGTGTCATGCCAAATGACACACAACGTGTGACTGAGTAAGAATAGTTTGGGGTGATGGGGGCACCTGGGTGACTCAGTCGGTTGAGCATGTGACTTCGTCTCAGGTCATGATCTCTGGGTCCTGGGACCAAGCCCTGCCTTGGGATGGGGGTGGGGTGTCCCTGCTAAGCAGGGAGTCTGCTTTCCCCTCTCCCTCTGCTCCTCCCTCCACTCATGCTCTCTAAGTCTCTCTCAAATAAATAAGTAAAATCTTAAAAAAAAAAAAAAAAAAGAAAGAAAGAAAGAAGGAATAGTCTAGGTGTGGGGAAAAAAGGACTGTTGGTGGAATCTAGTAAGAGGCTCTCAGTTCAAGTCTCTTCATTGCTGAACCTACTTTCTGGTTCCTAACCCTGGATTCTTTATAGGCTTATGAAGTTAGTACCTTCCTGCTCTGAGTTGTAAGCAATGTTTTAAAAAAAAAGAGGGAGAGAGAAAGAGAGAGAGAGAATGTTTAATAGTAAATAATTTCTATGATGTATTACTCCTATATGCTACTTCAGCCAAAAGAAATGCCAGACATCAGCAGAAGGGGATATGAGGTAAGAGAAATGATAAGCCTCCCAACTGGAATAAGGTCACGTCTAGAACGGTACAGTTGTCCTTTCATTGTCCCCTACGAACTGTTGGATAAAGTAGGGAAAACAGTAGGAAAGTGGTTGGAGAATAAAAGATTTTTATCTGAGGACAGAATAAGAAGTTACTTCTTTACCAAATCTTTCCACAACATTAGAACAATGTAGGGAAAATGTAACTACACTATACAATGGATCACAAAGTATGAAAACTGTAATCCCAAGAGGTGATAAAAGCTAAAAATGAAAAGATAAAAATTTTAAAGGAAATGTATCAATATATCCATATTCAATTATTAAAATAAGTTAATAATGTTTAAATCATACCCCCCACCTTTTGATAGCAAAACTAGTGGGAAATCAACCTCATCCAAAAAAATGTCCCAGGAGTATAACATTTCTTATATTTTCAGACAATGGTAATCAAGGGTAAGACATGAAGCAATGCTATAACCTTTACTACATCCTGTGTAAGGCAGGCTTTCTAGCTTTCATTGAGCTTTGGCTGGGTCACATGATTTTTTAAAAATCTATTGTGAAACTAGATATCATATGATCTGTGTTAACAGGAAAATTGGAGGGTGACTGGAAAGAAAACAGCCTATTATGTCCAGCTAAACACATTAAAATGGCTGAACCGAAGCAAGGACATCAAGGGACCAAATTAGGCACCAAATATACTGTAGGCACTACTTAGCAATTACTGTGCGAAATGGGTTTAAATCCAAACATAAAATCTTCTCATTAGAAGATTCCTGTAGCCTGTCAGAGTGAGAGGCTATTCCAATGGACAATGAGGGATGGGTAGAGGTCCAAGATCTTAAAGACCACAGACAAGCACCTGATGTGGATAATTTAGACAGTCACCTACTGCTGGAGGCCTTGGGGAAGGGATAAAAAACAGCACCACTGATCCCGGGTCAGTCAGGAGCTATATGACATCCTCCCCAGCTCTGGCCCATTGTGCTCATTTTATAGCTCTTAGGAGTTGAATAAAGGACCCCGGTTTCCAGTTCCTTTTACAATGACCAACATAGAGTATTTGGGCCCAAAGAAGATATAAGCCAAATCTATCATCCGGGTATTAACATTAAAACCCAACCTTTCTGCAGGCCAATGCCTTCACTCATTCATAAGACCGTTCATGGTATGAACTCATCCTGCTTTGACTAAGGACAGGACTATCCCTACAGCTGCCCAGTGGGACCTGGCCAAGCCTTTTATGAATGACAGACCCTGAACAAACAATGGTTCTTTCAAGGACCCTTATTCCTGGGCAACAATTCTGCCTTACACTTACACGTGATGTCACATCCTGAATAACCATGACCCAGAGGATGTGAGTAACAGCCTCTTCCTGCTAGAAGGCAGCCAAACGGCAAAGAATTCAACCTCAGATCTGTTAGAACACAATGGGAACAGCGATATTGCATATGGCGTATGCAGAGAGGCCTGCGGAGCAAGACTGAGCTCCCACTTCACAGCGATGTATTATTGTTTCCTAATTGGTTAATATGATTTTTATAACAGAGAGAGAGAAAGAGATGGAGAACAAAAAAATAAAAGGCTGAACAAGTGAATAAAACTAGGAAATGCCGGGCTAAAAATGAGCTATGGTTTTATAGAATGGAAGCATGTGACTTCTAATCATGTCGCCTCCTGATAAATAAGAGAACAGCATTTGGTTTTGAGTGGAAGCAAAACCTTTTTCATTTATCAACAACTTCTGATGTATTAAATATGACCATTTTACACTCCCACTTATATCGCTGTGTGAAAAGAAATGCTAAAATATGGCAGAACAAGAGTAACAGCATTATATTATTTGACACAAATACCACTGTCCGGAACTATTAAAACACTTTCTAAAAAAAGACAAGCTGAAAAAAAAAATATTCTGATGCAATCCAGGACTTCAAGCCTTTTCTGAAAATGGAGAATATGCCAAAATTAGATACTTGGGGTAAATTTAAAAAAATGCTTTAGTTATGTTTTCCTATAATTTAGCTGACTTAATTAAAAGGAAGTTATATGTAACTTTAAACATGACAAAGAGGAATTTTATTTTGTTACATTTAGGTATTAAATCAGACAACAAGACTTGAACTTCAGCTTCTGGAACATTCCCTTTCCACCAACAAATTGGAAAAACAGATTTTGGATCAGACCAGTGAAATAAACAAATTGCAAGATAAGAACAGGTAATAAAAACACAAAAAATTACAATTCAGAATTGCACACTTTCTAGATCTAAAAGCCTATTTCATGTGACTATTAATTATAAGCATGGCTTCCCAAATCACGACAAAATGACAGATTTCTTAATGTGTAGTGTCAGGATCCAACACCTCGTAAGGGAAAGGAAGGGAGAGGGTCTGGGAGGAAATATGGAGGTTACCATGCCTTCTAATCCAGTCTTCAATTTTTTCATTCTCCAACCCCTTAAAGATTCTCTTCCAATGATTCCCCAAATTCTGCCTCAAAACTGCTCAATTTAATCTGTGACAAAATACTGCCAGTGTCATGGAGTAAAAGTAACACTGGCCTAGGCATTTTATTTTATTTTATTTTTAATTTTTTTTAATTTATTTATTTGTTAGAGAGAGCGAGCGAGTGAGCACAGGCAGACAGAGTGGTAGGCAGAGGCAGAGGGAGAAGCAGGCTCCCCGCCGAGCAAGGAGCCCAATGTGGGACTCGATCCCGGGACACTGGGATCATGACCTGAGCCGAAGGCAGCTGCCTAACCAACTGAGCCACCCAGGCGTCCCTGGCCTAGGCATTTTAATAGTTCCTTTGCCTCTGGGAACTTCGTTGTTCCCAATGCAGAATGAGCCACAGCTGGAAAATTACATTTAAACTATAAACAGTACACATTTCATGATACAATTGTTACTCCTAAAATATATGATAAAGTAAAAACAGAAGTTAATAATAAATATAATATTGATATTTAAACAAGATCTAGAAAAATCCCAAGAAAACCATACAAAAACAAACTTGGGATGATCAGTGGGGATGGTTTTCAAAGGTTTATTGCAGTCAGGGGCATATAAGGATAATTGTATTTATTAACCTGTTTCTAACCAAGACATGGCTACACGACAGGGAGAATGGCCAGACAACAAGGTACTCTATTTCACAGCTACTGAATTTCAATTTCCTAATTCCTTATTCTTAACCAAAAATGATGATGAACTTAATGTCTTATAATCATTCTTTCCTATTAATCAGGAACTCAGCTGAAATAATTCTTTCTGTTCTTTTAATTTTATTTATTTATTTGACAGAGAGATCACAAGTAGGCAGAGAGGCAGGCAGAGAGAGAAGGGAGGAAGCAGGCTCCCTGCTGAGCAGAGAGCCTGATGCGGGGCTCGATCCCAAGACGCTGGGATCATGACCTGAGCCGAAGGCAGCGGCTTTAACCCACTGAGCCACCCAGGTGCCCCTCTTTCTGTTCTTTGAGTAACAAGTTTAACTCATTACTGATTTCGGGTCTTGAAGAGCAAATGGACTTTTAATATTTTTGCAAATAGTTTGTTGAATTCAAATATTTTTCTTCAGTCTTTCCACTTTTTTCCTTCGGCAAAGTAATAAATAAAAATTTGAGACCAACAATTGAGATATAACAATCTCTCCAATTTCATTTTCTTAAAATGGTCTTATTTAATAATGTTCTCTTATTTAATGATGTTGCAGTAATGGGAAGCCACGGGAGCTGAACGATTCCTCTAGCTGCCTGCCAGGACAATACTGTCCGAGCTATGTCCAGTTTGTTGAATGCAGCCTGGTCTTGAGCACTGCCCCCTCCTTAAGTTTCTACTTCTGTATGCTAAAACACTAATATCATCAGTTAAGTATGTCAGTTATGTCACCCGAGTATTGCCTTTGTAAATATTTGCCAAATCATACTGCCTTTTGCCTAGAGAAAGGCAAATCTGATTCCCGAGTTCGGACACACTGTTTAACGTTTCCGCTTACTGCAAGTAAACTGTTACCCGCACCTGGGACTGCTTGGAAAGACAATCAACAACTTTCCTTACATCTTTTGATCATCCGTGATCTGGTAAAATGTCCATGTATGTTAGAGCTTTACGATGTATAAAACAGTAATTCCCACCAGCCCGTAGCTTGCTGTGTTTTCTGATTATTCTTGCATACGGGATCCTTCACATTCTTTTTCGCTTGAATCTTTCACATTTTCCACCAGTTTAATCAACATTGACCAATAATGCACTTTTCCGATACTTTGAGCCTACTTTTATATGACACTAAATTTAAACAACACATTTCCTCCATAAAAGCACCTTGTCAAACATACCTAATAAACTATTGTTTTAGTTTGCAATCCGCAACTTGGATGGCAAACACCTCACTCAGAGTGGAGTTGTACATGGACCATTTTGGAATGGCCCACCAAAGCACAGACCCTGAGAGGGAGAGCTTGCTATCAGCAGACTCGTCACAGAAACCATGACTGCAGGAAGAGTAATCCCCTTAGCAGCTGCAGAAATCGTCATCTCTCGTAGCACAAATATGAAACGAAGGGACAATAATAAGGTCTCTATTAATCAGTGTAAGTCAATAAAAATAAGAAAACCACACAGATGATTTTCCATCTTTCAGTGACTTTGGCATGCTGTGTTTTGAGGTGTCTTCTATTTTGACTAGCCTAGAATCTCATTTGCAAGAACATCATTGTAAATATCTGTGGATGTTTTGTACATGTATCAAGCCATAGCTTTCAATTACTTTCAGCATTTCCCCCAAATACTGTCCAACTCTTTTCATTACTGAATAGTTTCAAATGAAGTCAAAGTACTCATTAGGGTCAGTGTTTCTCTGAAAATTGCTACTATCCAATTGTTAGGTTCACCAGCCGAAAGTGAAAATTACAATGTGGTTTTCATCTTATCATTCTTTCTTTTTCTTCTAAAAATAAATGATTCAACTTATTTTTTCAAACTTTTCAAATTTTCCAAATTTTCAAATTTTTCAAATTATACCAGTTCCAGAAACTGTGATTACTGTTGCCGTGATTACTGTTACTGAAAAGGGCTGCCACTGATACTGTCCCTTTCTGAGGAAGCTTTGGTATTTCTGCCCATGCAGGATACTTTTCCCATATTTCTCATCTATGAGAGCTATGTTAATGGAAAGATAAGCTATGCCTAAGTCCAACTTCTATGCTGAGGATCGAATTGATTCTCCTTCATCAGAAAATCAAATACTGCGCTCAAGTGTGAGCTGTCAAACAACGTGCGCATGCCCCATGCTGCTCCACCTCCTTTCTCCCACCCCCCATCACCCTCGGCCATGGCCTTTGTGGCAATGTACCAAGTCCTTGCTATGAATTCACACTCTATTTTCATCTACTTTATCCTAGTTAACATTATCCTATTTAACGTTCTCTCATTTAAAAAAATGTTGATTGTCACTTATTGCATGGATTTCCCAAACCAGTAATGGGTCCCAATCCGCATTTTGCAAAATACAATCTGGGACTCCTTGCTGCTTTACTGTGCTTCTGTAACTCATTACACATTTCCGGTCTCAGAGCCCATGTGATTTGGGGTGATCTGATGCTGACCTAAACTCTCTAATCCATGCTTGTATTTAACCTTAACATTAACTATTTTAGATCAAGATGCAATTGCCCTCTGGAGCTATAGTGGTATAGGTTTTGGAGAAAGAAACTTTTTTTTTTTTTTTTTTTTTAATAAATATCCACCCTGGAGTGTTCATACTCTGGACCATGGGATTGTCCCATCTTTCTTTTATGCCTCCTCATGGAATATTAAAGACAACAAAAGACAGCTGTTTAAGAAATCTCAGCAATGTCATTTTGAAGGCAGCATAGATTAGTGACTTAAAAATGCCCCATTTATTTCATGTTAATTATCTAGGTCAAGTGTCACAGGAGTACTTCCAAAACATATTGCCTGAATGCTGATGGTACTAGAAGGGATTTTAGGGCAAAAAGGGAAAAGCTTTATGCATTTATTTTCAGGTTAACTTCTGCTTACAGCAAGTCATTTTGGTTTTTAAATTAATAAAAAGTATATACAATTTAAAAATAAGCTAATATCAAGAAAAATAATAAGAAACAACAGTTAAAATAAATATAACACTTATGAAAGTGGAGTGCAAATAAGTATTACAGTAAGTGATCATTTTTTTACTTGGTACAGACTAAATACTTGCTGTCGTACACTGATCTTCAATGATCTAGGCTGGGATAAATTTAAGAGCTGCAACTGAGTTTCTAACCATGATTATTAAAACAGATTGTTAATGTTATAGGTAAGACCTACCATGGGTAGCCAGTTTCTTGGCTGACTAATGTTGCTTGCAGGGTTAAAGACTCAGAAAATGTGACTTTCTCCCAAAAGACATAGTAGACTTAAAGATTATTGGAACTAGAAGGGACCTCAGAGATCATCATCTAGTCTACTGCATCTGTTTTCGGTATTTATTTCTATAGATGGAGAGTCACTTAGGTAGACATGCACCTAGACACAGAGTAGGGACAACCACGTAACACAGGGAGTCATGCACAGACGTGAAGCTCTCAGCCTGCACTTTCCAAACTCACTGTTCCACCTGTCCACGCGTGCTCCCAACATCAAGGTTGCCTTCTCAGTGAATAATTCTATAGCCCCCTACACCAAAACCATGGTCTTCAAATGCATGCCAGTGATAACTTCTAATTATGGACATTAGATTTTTACCAGGGTATTTTATCCTCATATCTATGTCACACTTATTTATGCAATGTTCTTGGCAAGTTTGAGAGCTTCTTCAGGGCTGCAGCAACACTTTCACTCTGTGAAGACAGAGCGTCTTGGGGAAGCAGAAATTCAATAAACATAAAAGATGATATAAGAATTATGAAACTGACTTGATGTCCATAAAGCAATCACTAAAATAACCATTATTTCCTTTTATAAGTTTCTTAGAAAAGAAAGTACTAGACATGGAAGACAAGCATATAGTTCAACTACGGTCAATAAAAGAAGAGAAAGATCAGCTCCAGGTGTTAGTATCCAAGCAAAATTCCATCATTGAAGAACTAGAAAAACAACTGGTGACCGCCACAGTGAATAATTCCGTTCTCCAGAAGCAGCAACACGATCTGATGGAGACAGTTCATAATTTATTGACTATGATATCAACGTCAAACTGTAAGTCAAGTTTACATATCATTTTTCCTTCAGTTTTAATTGCCATTATTTTGTAAGTGATAGCCCCAAAATTCCAAAAAGTCCTCATCTTTCAGAAAAGGACTATTTCTCTTACAGTTTCCTATGAAAGCTTTACAGAGGCTCATCACAGAACCAATTAAAAAAGGAAGAAGTAATTTCACTCCAGGTTATTTACCTAAAGAATACAAAATCACTAATCCGAAAAGATATGTGTACCCCGGGTTTACTGCAGCATTATTTACGTAGCCAAATTATGAAAGCTGCCCAAGTGTCCACAGGTAGATGAATAAAGAAGAAGTGAATTACATATATATTATGGAATATTTTTCAGCCATAAAAAAGAGGAAAATCTTGCCTTTCGTGACAACATGGATGGAACTACAGAGTGTTATGCTAAGTGAAATAAGCCAAAGGCAAAGAAGCCAAATAAGCCAATAAGACAAAGACAAATACCATATGATTTCAGTCATATGTGGGGATTTAAGAAACAAAACAAATAAAGAAAAAAGCAGGGGGGGGCAGATTCTTAACTAGAGAGAACAAACAGATGGTCACCAGAGGGGACGTGGGTAAGGGGACCAGGAAAAGAGGAGATGGGGAGTAAGAATACACTTGATGTGGCAAGCACTGAGTGATGTACAGAGCTGTTGAATCACTGTATTGTACACCCGAAACTATTATAACACTGTATGTTAACTGTACTGAAATTTAAATTTTTTTAAATGCTGTTCAGGGAGATAAAACAGAAAGAAGGAAGAAGGGGAGGATAGAAGGAATATATATTTACACTAATTAGTTATTGTGAGGCAAAACACCCCACATGTGCTTCCTGGGCTCAAAGAGCCTACTTTCTGTTCGTTCCATCGCTATCTAGATGTATGAGGCTGGGTAAGTTGCAAATCCACCGAGGACTTGATTTTTTTAAGTGGGAAAAACAAATCTACACCCAGAGGACTGTTGTGAAGACTGACTTAATACTCACGGTGACTGGCATAAAACTGGCACTCAAGAAATGCCAGCCCCCTTCCCTCAGCCCACCCTTAGATACATTTCACCTACTTTATTATTGTTTTACTTTCACTTTTTTTTTTTTTTTTTTTTTGGATTTTGGAGGGAAAAATGGAAGCATCTTCGTCACTAATTGGAAATGGGATCTACCATTTGTGTGGCATTGTCATTTTAAGGTTTTTTTTTTTTCTTAAACAAATTGGGTCTAGTTCTTACTATGGTTTATTTCCCGACATCCTCTAAACTTGGATTCTTTTGACGCAGATACATTTTGCATATGAATCATGTGAAGATAGTCTTAGCTTCATAAGAAATATGTTCTCACATCGTCCTCAAGTCATGCGGTTATCCCAGTACTTTTTTATACTCACAGAAAAGGAAAAGACAATCATCTGACATCTGGTGGGAGCAAGATAATGTGAGGTGTTGGCTCTGATGAGCCAAAGTAGAGAAAATCACGAAGCTCCCATCCTGGCAGAAAAGAGGAACAGAGGAGAGAGTGTAGTAGACGCGGCTTTCCTTTCCCCATGCGCTTCTAGCTGATGTGAAGGTAGAACCCCTATCTGCCTGTGACGCCTGCCCTCACGTCTAACGCATGCACCTGTGCTCCGGTGGATTCCTAGAATAGATAGATAGATCTGCAGGAACACACATGCATATGCACACGCACACACACACACACACCCTTTTTTTATGGCAAAAAGGATTGGGAAATCTAAATTTTGAGAGCAGAGTAAAAATTTGAAAGAATTTCATAATCCTAGAAATTTTTAGACTTAGAGTAAGAATTTCAAAGATATGGATAAATAATGGTAGCCCCCTCTTGAATACAAAGTATAATGGGACAGTTGCTTAAAATCCAAAGAATACTCTTACTATCGTTATCCAATAGTCTAAAGAACTGTATCGAGACTTACCCTCAGGTATTTACCTTTTTTGAAAAAAGGAGAAAACAGAAAAACGAAAAAAAGGAGAAAACATACATCCACAGCCTGGCTAGGATAATGGCTAATGGGACATGCTACGCAGCCACTGTAGAGGGGACACTATTTTTAGGTACATTCTTATTTTATTCTTTTGCAATAACTTTAAGAGATTCTAGTCAAGACAGAAGATTTTTTTTTTAAGGTAATTGTTTACTATAGTTAATTGCAAAGTATTTGCATTCCAGGTTGATGACAAAAAAGAAGGAAGTATGGATTATTGGTGATATTCTTTGAGAATTAACGCAGAACAGGGAGAAGGAGTGATTTTTTTGGAAAGGATAAAAACTGGTGTGTCTTTTCTACTTATTATAAGAATTCAAATGTAATAAAACTTGAGTGCATCTCGAAATAATAAACTTTTATCGGTTCATGAACTCCTGTTAAATGCTTTCCTATTTTTTTTTTAAAGCAGCCAAGAACTCCTTCGATGTTAAGGAAGAGCAAGTCATTTTCAGAGACTGTGCGGAAGTGTTCAAGTCAGGACTGACAGCCAACGGCATCTACACACTCACATTCCCTAATTCCACAGAGGAGATCAAGGTGCGGTGTTTGTCTTCTGGTTCCAAGTACCTGGCTGTAAACAGGTTATTTTAGAATAGAAGCTGGGGACCCACATAACGCAGTTCACACACCCAGACCTTTCCCAACATCATGCAAAGCAAAGCACCAAACATTCACTGAGCATCTGCCTCACATGAAACACCTGCCAAGGGCTCCACGTCCAGTCACTGCACACATGTCCCGACCGGGGATGTCAATGACGTAGAAATCTCTTTGTCATCATGAGAAGATACATCTATCTCATATTCTCCTTGCATTTGACTTAATCATCGTTCTGTCAGTTGTTTCCCTTCTGGTGTCAGGCTCATTTCATTGCTTTTCAAGAAAATATCCTCCGGACACTAGAGTTCGAATAACCAAATAGTTTGTCCTATTGTGCTTTCAAGTAGCATTGGTAGTCCATCAAAAAGAAGTCTCATTTAGCTCACAGCTACAACAGCCGCAGAAAGCTTTCCTGTGACACAACCGAGGTACCTCGGTTTGCAGAAGTTTACTAAAATTAATGTTTTTTACTGCTTTGTCGATGATGTCCCAAAGTGATTTTGACTTTTTTCCCAGTTGCGAGGGTGTGACTGGAGTACACAGTGACTCAGACATAGGGTGTGCTGCTCCCTTCATTCATTCTGGGATGCTGACGTCCCCACCAGCACTAGTGTCCCATCAGTACGAACGCTGTCACAGCATCGAACACCAAAAATGTCTCATGTCATTACGGAAACAATGTCAGCCTTGTGCACTGGCAGCAAGGGTCTCAGGGACCCCCGGAAGTACACAGGCTACACCATGAGGATTGCTGGGGTTGGTTATTCTTACCCCATTTAACATTGGCTATAAGACTTAAAACACACCATCAAAGAGAGTGGTTCCTTTTCTTCTACAAAATTAGTACATAGCTTAACTCAATTTTTCTTAGTTATCCTGGATTAATCAGTGAGCATGGCTCCTGCTGTCGCTCTGGGAGACACTGAGCTTTAGATGGGAGGTTGGGGAGAAAACTAAAAAAGCCCAGGGAATATTTCAGTGTGGCTTCTCAGAGAGGTCCGATAAGGTGAAATATTACAGGAGACTCGGTATGAATTGTTACATAATTATCAGATGACTATATATATTAAATGCTTATAAATATGTCTGCATTTTGTTGTAGCTTCTACAAGTTGAACCAATGTAAACACTTAGAGAAAAAGCCATTGATATTGTAAAAAGATGGGAATTTTAGAGGTTCCTGGAACCATTATCTCTTTGAACTTAGTATTATCCTCAGTAGTTAAAATGCTAATAAGAAAAAAACACTTTCAAAAATCTAAGCAGTAAGGGTTTAAGTACATAGAATTTGAAACAGTAACATAGACTTTGATTATGAATTTAAAAGATAAATATTGTGCTATTCAAGATAATGCTTTCCAAAGAAAATCTTTCTAATTCATTCATGCTGCTTTAAATCAACCTTGGAAATCAGTTAATGTCCCCAGTGCTCTAGAAGCAGTGCATTAGCGGGGGCAGGGAGGAATTATATATACACTTATTGCCTGCTGCAGATGAGAAAGTAATGAACAAATCCTGTAGGAAGGCTCTCAATCCCCTTTGCAATCTGGTTTTCATAACAATCCTCTGTATACTACTGTCTGTCACCAGATGTTGGTCTCTTCTTGGCCTAGAGCAATGGGGACAGGAGTGGCAGCAGCAGGAGGGCAGAGGATATCTGTGCAATGTGCATGTTTTGCAAATCCAGAGGGCAACTGCTGATTACACGGCACCAACCCACTGCTCTGTAAATGTTTTCCTGACTCAGTGCAGTGCTCCCCTCCCAGAGCACTATGTCAGCCCGATGGTCTCACTGAAATGTTCTCCAGCAAGTTGAAAACATATAGTACTGGGAAATGACGGGAGTCTCAGGTCATGGTTGGAAACATCAGGATTTATATTTCTTTTAAACATTCGCAGTAAAAACAACTCATCGACACAGCAGGAAACAACAATCTTACCAAACCTCAAGTTTCTCATCTCTAAAATAAATGGTCCAGATTAAGTGACTTCTAGATTCCCTTCCAGACTTAAGACTCCGTAATTCACAATCTGATCGAGGAAGAGAAAGTCTGAGAGACTGGAGTTTAAATTCTGGCTCTGCCAATCTGTGCCTCTGAGCACGTCATTTACCCTGTGTGAGGCCTGTTTCCTAATCTGTAATGTGAGGAAGTAACTGTAGTCGTACAGTGATTTTGAGGTGACAATGCACATACAGCACACAGGAGAGGACTTAGTACTTAACCATCTATTTGAGAAAACGAAATTGTTTACCATTTCGACTGCCCCCAAAGTCAAAGGAGACAACTTCTCTGCATTTTGCCCTGTTTCACCCAATTCAGGAAAAGAATGTTCAACAGATCTTTGGGCCAACCTTTTCCAAAAGAGCCTACATATTTCCATTTGTTTTTGAAAAATTCATTAGGCTTCTGCAAAAGATAAAAACTGCATCAAAGACCGGTGAGTTTGTTTTTGCTGGTCAGAGACATAATAATGTCCTTCCCCAAATTTCACAGGGTGCCTGTCTCCTAGTGTTCATCTGTGTGATTACTATTTCATCAGTCATTCACCATGGCCTCAGAGCTGAAGACTGACATTTAAATCAGACACTACGCACTGAAAGGCGTCCAGTTTTAGAGCAAGATAGCAGGTCCCTGAACCACGCAATAGTGTGCTAACAAAAGTACTAATGCCCTCAGGTTTGTGGTAGCTGGAGCGGTGAGGTCTTGGGCATTCTCTGAGGAAGTCTGCTTTCCTGATGGAGAGATAATCCATTTCATCGTTTGCACTCAGTGCCCTCTGGCTCTGTGGACAACTCTCTTTGAACACTATCTTCCTCTGAAAGCTTCACGACTCAGTTGACCATGATACTTCAGTTTCTATGAACTCTTTGTTCTTTTTTTTCTTTTTAATCGGAACAAAGAGATATTAAGGGAATGTTCTAATCATCTCATCGTTGTCCCTGGTGGAGTTAGAGAATGGTACGGCTCAACCCATTTCCACACCATTATAAATGCGTGTTGAACCCATTTCAACCCAAATTCCTTAGTCAGTTTGGGCTCTGATTTTTAAACAAAGACAAACTTCTTCTCTGATTTAAGTATCTGTGACTTTATAACACTGATTTTGAATCGAATATTCTTGGAACAAGGAGAGGCTCACTAAAAACCATATCTAGTCTTTCCACCCACCAGCACGCCATTTAAATAACTTGTCTGTGCACACAAAACCCCTCAAACCAATATAGCATCTTCAGCTGGTTTACTCAACTGTTTTTTAGAAGAAATATTGAGAGAAGTGAGCAGTCCACTGGGTGGACCACGGGCAAATTAGAAGCAGTATTATTCATGAACTGATTTCAAGTTGGACCTGCATTGAGGGACCTGTCCTACTAACAAAAGGGTCAAGTTTCCCTGTTTTTGCCAGCCTGCTGTGGCAGGGAAAAAGGTACAGAATGAGGAATTTAGGAGACCTTACTCAAGTCCTATGTTCCACTTAATAGCTGAATGACTCTGGTCAAATTAATCTGACTTCCCTACATCTTTTCACTAAATCTCTCCTCCTTTCAGAAATGCAGAATTACCATAACACAACAACAGTGCTTCAAGATTGCAGATAACATACACAAAGTACCCAGTGCTGTACTTGGAACAGAGAGGTGCACAGCAATGATAACAGGATCATTAATGATAAGAATCATATCAATACAGGGAGATAATAAGGGGTCACCTTAGGCAGATCAACTTTATTTGTCTGGTTAATTTAAAATGGGGAAATCATTTTATTCTTAATAAATGCAATCTTCTTTAATGGAACATATGTTCCCAAATGTTAGGCTCATCAGGGAAAGCAATACGGGCCAAGGAGCCTTTGTGGAGAGAGATGGGAAGAGCGGTGGACAGAAATCTGCTGGAGAACGGGGGTGCTGGGTTCCCAGGGCAGCTGTCTCATTAGATGAGATACCAGGCAAGGCACTGAAAATAGAAGACTGGATCTAGGTGCGCTCTTGGTTATCCCCCATTCTTCAGGATTTCAGCTCACAAATGCAGAATAGTTCACATTTAAACTTACTCTGCCAACATTATCTCCATTATTTTCCCAAAAAACTGAGGAAAACAGCAGAGGAAGACTATTTCTAATTGGTTTTCAGTGATAACGTTCATATTTACTACCTCGAATGCTGTAGGAAATTTTATCTTAACAGAATTTCTGGGAAAATTTTTCGTTCTACTATAATCTCATTATTTAAAACTATTTATGTAATCTTATTTTCAGGGGTTTTTAATTTCATAATAAAACTCCTGCTGAGTGGAAAGTGAGCATGCATGCTCCTGGCCCAAGAAGGAATTCTGTGTTCTGTACAAAGTTTAAACCCACCAAGCCAGTTTAAAAGCAAAAATAAAAAGAGCTAGGAGGAGAAATACCACAGGCAGTGAGCAAAGTGCAGAGAAGCTTGAAGTCATGATCTATGGCGCAGAGCCGTCAGGCTACTCTCAGGTCACATACATCCTCCTGGGTACCCAGGGGCCGCAATCTTACATACTGAGGGACAAACCAAGAAATCGGACTTTTATCCCGCATGGAAGAAGCCTTCTAACCCCACAGCATAACATAACAGGGGTCTTGGAAGCCCTACAGTGCAAAAGTACTCCTTCCACACAAATCTCTGCAGAGTTGATAGGGACGGACAATCACCACAAAGGTTTCTGGAGTCGTGAACACCAGCTGGTAGATTTCTACAGGTGGGGGGTGAGGGTTGCGGCCAAACCACCAAGACGTCCCAATCACAATACATCTCTAAGAAACGGCGATCTCTAGATCAGCATTGGGGGTGGGTCTTTAGCTTAGCCAAGATGATGACAAGAAAGTCCTATTCTCATCGACACTGAAACCGTGTTATATTACTGTTTATTTTTCATCGTTATTTTAAATTCATGGTTTTCAATTTATTGAAAACCATCTGCTTCTTGGACGACCACAAAGATTTACCCCCAGGGAACCCTATCAGCACAAGTCATATTGTAGGTATCCACATCTGTCTTGTTTCTGGGAGTTCAGACACAGCCCTGAGTCACTGGTGTTTCCCACGCAGTAACCGTGCACTTCCCACCGGCAGGCGTACTGCGACATGGAAACCTCTGGAGGCGGGTGGACGGTCATTCAGCGGCGTGAAGATGGCAGTGTTGATTTTCAGAAGACTTGGAAAGAATATAAAGGGGTATGAATACTCTTTAAGCCATCTGAAAATAATTTTCTTTGTGCAAACTAGCTTTCAAGATCTGCTGAACCTTCACCACAAATCCAAAACTAACCAATGACTGTTGATAACTTTTGTTATAAAAGCGTTCCTCTTCACTGGTGTCTCAGTCTCCCCACTAACGAATGACCCCATCCATGTAAAGTAAACTATATATCAAAACAAAGGCATGCAAGTGTGAGGCTTATTTTTAATGGCAGGCTCCGCATTTTTCAGTAAGACAACAGTTTCACAGAACTTCCCATGGCAATAAACAAAGCTGTTTACGCTCATGTTTCTACTGGTGATTCCCCAAGTAGTTCTAATTACTCCGGTCCTAATTTTCTTACAGTAGAAGCTTGGTTTCTTAAAACTGACCTTTAAAAAAAAAAATCTACCCCTGCTAAATATCTGGTAGTCAGCCCACATTAAACGGAGAGACTATTGATTTCAAATACATGGAGAAAAAACCAAATAAATGAGGTGACTGAATTTTACCACTTGAATTTCAGGGATTTGGGAACCCTTCCGGTGAACACTGGCTGGGAAATGAGTTTGTTTTCCAAGTCACCAATCAACAGCCCTACGTGCTTAAAATACACCTTAAAGACTGGGAGGGGAACGAGGCATACTCACTGTATGAACATTTCTATCTCTCCGGTGAAGAACTTAATTACAGGTGAGTTGTATGTAACTGAAAAACATTAACAGATTTGCTGGGTGAGCATGCCACAAAGCGAGAGCCACACTGCATGACAGGCTCTGTACTGGGAGGACACTCTAAATGGAAAAACATCTCATTTCTTACTGTTCTGTGCTGCCTCTCAGGAAGTTTATCTAGTTCTAAAATTCTAACTTTGGTTTTCATGATATAATGGAAACTTCACAAGGACAGCATTTTGTTTGTTGTCTCTGCTGTGTATCCTCCAAGTGTAGATGACCCTGCCCGGCAGATAATGGGCATTCATCAAGTATTTCTGAAATATGTGAATGCTGTGTCTATATTAGAAAAATGTCATGCCAGTATCATAACAGAGGTCTACCTATGAGTATGTGATTTTCTTCCAAAAGGTTGTAACAGTTAAATCTACCTGTCTGAAGTTAAAGCACACTCGACTGCTATGTTCCACTCCAAAGTCAGCAAGAGTTACCGAGTTTAAAAGTAGCAGAATTAGGTTGGGAGGGTTAGTCATGCAAGTCCTTTACTCTCCGCCGTAGAAACAACAGCCGATTCACAGCACTCCCTTAGTATTTGCCTTGCCCCACGCATTTGGCGGCACTCACGTTCAATGTTCCAAGAAAAGCATGGGCATCCCTGACTCAGAATTTAGTATCTGGCTCTAAAGTGGCGTGAGAATAGAGGTGGAGAGCAGTGAAGGCATCAAAAGACGGGTGTCTGATGAGCAACAGCCTATGGCAGGAAAAAGCACACTCCTGCACGTGGTCTTGTGGAAAGAGGTGCCCAGAAACCCACATGCGAGGCTGGAGGGAGAACAGTGAGATCAGGTGCCAGGTGGCACCACAGGAATTGGTCTCGGAAGACACCAAAGAATTGTTCAGTCCCCACCACAGCCCGGAGGAGTCTCAGGAGCACAGGCACTCACATCCTGAAAATACCCAACACTGGCGTCAGAAATCAACAAAGTTCAGTAGGAACATCCCAGAAAACAGTCATACCTGGCCCACAGTCCCACCTAAATCTCATTAATGCCCAACTCAGATCCTCTGCTCAATGGAGAATCCAATCTCTGAACATCTTGGAAAATAAACATGATTTCAAAGTCCTTGAGCTGGTTTCCTCAGGGTCACAGTGAAGGAACAGCACAGAAACACAGCCTGAACAGCTTGCCCGAACTACTACTGGACAACTACAACAGAACCCCTATTCTAGAATCCTCAACAACCTGAGAACTACAGAACGTCCAGGATGTCCTGCTTTATAAACGGGGACGGGGGGAGCAAAATTTTGAAAATTTTGAAGACAGGTAACGTACCCACGAACACTGACATGACTTTTAAAAAGTCAGTGAAACAGAGCCCGCCGATTCTCATTGTAGAGAGAGCAGGGCTTCCTTGGAAAGGGAACGATGCAGATGAATGAAAAGATAGGTGTTGGGGCCTCACTGCAGCTCCAAGCTGACTCCAAAGAGATCAAAACTTCAATGAATTTTTAGACACGAGTGGTTGGTCATTGTTTTACCTCCAAGCAAAATATTTTTTCAACTGGCAACAGTTAGGGATCTACAACAGAGGAATTGAAAAAAAAATTTTTTTTTAAAGAAAGAAAGAAACACAAAAATTAAGGATTAGACTGTTTATATAAGGAGATTTTACAAAATGGGTCATTACCCTTGTATGCTGACATTATAAAAATACTTTAAACTGAGATGGTTCTTAACAGATACTTCCTTTAGAAATGCGACCAGTTTTGGGAGATGCCATTTAGAAAAGCACACATTCATTTAAAGCTCGGTTTAACCTACGAGGCAGGGTACGGTACATGGAAGCCATGATTATCCCAGTAAAACACGGCGGTGTGATAAGGGACCGCGACCTGGCTGAGTAATAACACAGGTGTCTCAGATTGCCACTCTCTGTAGCCACGGAGTTGGTTTTTTCCCAAGAAGTGTTCCCCAAATGCTGGAAAACTGAAAAATAAATGTCATCAGGAAAGGATAAATGCATCGACAGAATTTTTTTTTTTTCCCTAAAACTAAAAACTAAAGACTGGTCACTCTTCAAAAACATTCTGGCAGCCCTACGCGAACATGCAGATTTCATTATTCAATGCTGGCACTGCTTCTTTCACTCCACTGTTCTATAAACTCAAACTGATACCAATATAAAGCCATTTCAATAAATGTGGTTATTCTTAATAACCAAACTTAAAAGAAACCAACTATAAACCAGGGGGCCATATAATAGAAGGATCTAAAAATGATACAACCTTTCTCATAAAGACAAATAAAAGATAGCGTTCTCCCAGATTTTGCTCGCCTTTGGGGATGTTTAATGAGCCCCACAAGAACTGACATCGTTGTAAGGAGAGAAGAGGCTGGGAAGGAGAAAGGACACTTGAAGTGGTTTATCTCAACTGTATCCATGATTAACGAGAAGGGCCTGGAAAGAAATTAAAGTGTTTCAGAATCGCAGAGATGAGTAGAACTTCCAAAAACGCTTTGCAGCAGGTAATCAGAGGCTGTGCCAGGGACCAGGGTCATTTTTGAAACATGAGGATAACGCTGAAATTCAGAAATTCAGCCAGTGCCTCATGATGGGGGTTTCTAGAGCTACAATACTATAAGCAATTTTAAATCTAAGCTGTTAACACAAAAGTGACTTAGAACCAACACATTATGGAACTCCACTTGGCATGCTCCTTACCCCCATCTTTTCATAACTCTTCCTCAATAAACAGACATCCCTGGCAAGGGCTTATCAGGGTAGAACCATAAGAGAAGAGTTAGATGCATCTGGTGCAAATGCTAGCTCTACCACACTGCTATCTCTGAACCTCGACAATTTTATACGTAAAAACAGGAGAAGCGCCTGCCTCTCAGGGCTGGTATATGAATTCCATGTGCACATGCGCCAAAGTGCCTGGCACAGTCTGGTTAGAGACAGTCCCTGGAGAACCATTCCTCTCTTCTCTACCCTCTGTTCCAACATGAATTCTTGGAAATTATATTCCTTTCAAGGTAGTGGTTTAGCAAAAGATGAGCATCATTTTGGGGACTTAGAGTACAATTCTCCCTGGGATATCACAGGGTTTTTTTTGTAGGATCCCCAGGTCATGAAGACTCAATGGTCTGAGCTCCCCCACTGCCATACCCCATGTCCCAACACAGTGGCATCACATCCCGCAGAGCCACCCAGCAGCACGCGAAACCCTGCTCTGAGCTATACCGTGCCAATCTGCCAAGGGGCTCTTTGGAAGCAGTGTTACCACACCTTCTCTCTTCCCGCTCTCTCTTCTTTGGCATACACATGACTGATGCAAGCCAGATTTTTGCAATCGTCTAAAAGTTACAAGCTACTGACTGGTGTCAAACTTAATATTATGTTTATTCCTTCCTCAATGTCTAGCAAGTTCATTATAATACTACATAGAAATGAAGCAAAGCAGCCATAAGAATGTGTTTTCTATATAGTTCTGTAGATTTCTACTCCAAATTCGATGACCCCTTCCTTGCCTACTAGTCATCCCATCCTTGCCTACTAGTCTGGAAATCATGATTGCTCTAAGTTGTCTGGTCATCTCAAGACTCTCGTTTCTGTACAGATGATGCTTGGAGACCTGGAAAGAGGACCGTTTCACATTGTATCTTCCCCGTTCTGTTTATCTGAAAGCGGAGGGCCCTGAAGCCCCTGCTGATGCTTGTGCAAGTGATACGAGCTGAAGGTTTCATGAAAACATTTCTCATTGCCCAAGGATTTGATGATAAGTTGGTTCCTGTTTATACCAGTGCAAAAATATTTTGTCCAGCATTAGTACACTAACCAGTACAGAATGCATTTCTGCAGGATGGAATTCTTCATTATAAAAAAATTTTCCACTATGGTAAATTAACAGCCCAAGCCAATTATGTTATTTTCTCTTTTTTTTTTTTTTTCTTTGCATGTTTGCAGGATTCACCTTAAAGGACTTACAGGGACGGCCGGCAAAATAAGCAGCATAAGCCAACCAGGAAATGATTTTAGCACAAAGGATGCAGACAACGACAAATGTATTTGCAAATGTTCACAAATGCTCACAGGAGGTGGGATGACTTTTCTCTCTTCCTATTTGTTTTGGCAAGGAAGAATTTCATAGAGTGAAAGGTTGGCTATTTGGACTTGAACTTGTGATCGGTGACAATGTCCACATTTCATAAATAGACTTACTAGATGTAGGGAGATTTGTTTTTCACTTTTTCAGACTGTTGAGTCTGAAGAATGTGATGTGGAGCTGGAGTTGTCAGCAGGCCAACTGTGTCTCTCCAGGACCTCACTCTGGCACAGCGAGGGGACATCTGATAGCCAGCAAGCTCTCTTGAGCTTGTGCTCATTGAGGAACAGATGTCAGAGCCACACTTTAATTTCATTTTGCTTTATCAAAGAGGTTAAAAATTCAAAATGGCAACAGAAACAGTGACATTAGCATAGAAGTGTTTCTAATTAATAATTCATTCTGCAAACATGGAATTTCCAGGTATCTTTCTTTAAAGATTTTATTAATATACAGCAAATACCTACAAAGAAACTAATTAGCCAACCTGCTTTGTTTTTGCTTTTGTTTCTTAGTGCACCAAATTAAAATCAACAGTTGTCCACTTTAAGTCAAGGTCTTTACGCTCATGCTTTTCTTACTCCCTACTTTTTGTATCAGACTGCTCTAAAAAAGAAACCAAACCACACCCAGGAGCAAGAGACAATTTTAACAGACACTTAAAATGGCCAGATTAGTATCCAACAACATTTAAGAGTTCAAAGACAGGGACCAACTGCTAGAAAATTTACTCTTCCAATTTCTAAAAGTTTAAAAATCAAATGGCCAGAACCAGTTAATTGTGACCAAGACAAGAAAAAAGCTTGATAATTGCTATCAAGTGAGTTCTTAAAAATATTGAAAGACTTAAGCCAGCAACAATTTCTGCTGAGAGTACAAACCGAATGTAAAGGCAAACAGGAAGTCGGCAGGTTAGTTTGTAGAGACCACAAATTCTGTTACCAAACATTCATTCACCACTCACCCAGGAAAGAAAAAGGCAGGAGCCATGGTCAATTAATTTGACAAACAGAAGGCCACTACAGCAACAAGATCGAAGCGTGTCACGTGGTTCACACATCAGTTAAGAATCATTTACGGTTGAGAGAAAGGATTTATTTATGAAAATAGTTTGAGACTCAATAATTTGTACATCTTTAAAATAATCCTGAAAGAATTAGAATCCATTAAAAAATCAGTCCTGTGGTTCTTTAGATAATTTATTTATACGTATCCACATAATACGTGCCGGCAACACAGGTCTTCTCTATTAGCTATATTTATTTCAATAATTGTTTCAATGATAGATTGTGTAAAAGCTGCCTCTCTCCCTCACCCTAAAAGGGGGGAAAGGAGTGGGTTGGGGGGACCAAATGTGCTGAATCCTTTTTTCCCATCTGCCATTCCCACACTGAGCCAGCTGTGCACTCGAGAGGGCGGTGGCTTTCAGACCACCCATATGTCATGAGCTACTCAAGAGAGTAGGAGAAGTGCATTAATAACCAAGGAAACAATATGTTTATTTACTCAAATCAAGACTTAGGCTGAGAGTAGAAATGGGAAAGAGACGGGGGAGAAACACACAGCCCAAGAGATAAAGTGGACTAGTGGGATGTCAGACCCCAGCCCATGGTCTGGGCCCCAGGTAATCCAGCCTAACAACGAGCTAGGTTTTTGCAGGGACAGCTAGCTCTATAGTGACATCAGCCAACAGGCTCTAGGATGGACAGATCTATAAGTCTGCAACATTCCTGAATATTTTGAAGGATTCTGAATAACACACACAAATGTCTTATCAAATCAACGTTAATCTGAATCAGCTCAAGTCATGAGCTGTAACTGAATGAAATAATTGATCGTCACAGTCCAATGTGTAAATATAATAATACAATCTTTTTTTAAAAAAGAGTATATCATCATTCTTTTTACATCAGCTTTTTTAAAATTTTATTTTAAAGAAATAAAGTTTCACAGATACAACTAAAGCTGTCCTACCCTACTTGCCCACGGGTGGCCAATGAATTCAGGTTCATTCACGTGAGTTATTTATGTACTAGGTATGCAGATATCATGAGCAGTTGTTTTTTCCTGTATTCTGAAATCTTACATAAACGGCATCATACTGTATGTGTACTATCAACGCAATGTTTCTAAGATTTTTTTTAATATTTTATTTACTTATTGACAGAGATCACAAGTAGGCAGAGAGGCAGGCAGAGAGAGAGGAGGAAGCAGGCTCCCCACTGAGCAGAGAGCCCCAATGCGGGGCTCCATTCCAGGACCCTGGAATCATGACCCAAGCCAAAGGCAGAGGCTTTAATCCACTGAGCCACCCAGGCGCCCCTGTTTCTAAGATTTATTGAGATTATGTGGATCTAGGTCATTCCTTCTCCTTGAAAACCAGGCTTCTGGCAAAGGTAAAAGCATCAAAACCCCAAGTGTGGCCCCTGAGGTGTCAACACAGACCTACCCCACCCCCTGCCGCTGTGCCAGGCGGCTCCCCTCTCTTTAGCGAGCACACCATGATCACTTTCAATTTCCTTTTTGTCTCTAGGACTTAAAGATGTCCTTTTCATCCAACTCCCCCAAGTATAGATATAGATATAGATATAGATATAGATATAGATATATAGATCTACCTATCTCTGGTAGAAGGAGGGAAGCCTGAGCGATCTGGCCCCCTAAGCCGCTAGGAGCGGAGAGTGACCCAGCGACAGTCTTCCATCCGTTCGTTAGTGTTTTGACTTCTCCGCTCCTTCCCCTGTACTGTGCTGGTCACCAAATCGGGACCAGGGAACACTTGCCATTCATGTCTGTGGGCGACGGGTCTTTCCACACAAGGAAACGGAGTACAACAGCCCGTGAAAACATGTGCCATATGGGACTAGGATCTGACTTGGGTCAAGCTGGAAAACCACTGCTCTCATATGTCAGCAGGGCTCATTCTATACCCCTGAATGTTTGCGTGTGTCTACTTAAAATGCACGGAATGTGACGGGTGGATGAGCCCAGTGTTTCCAACGCCACGGTGAGATCCAGCTGGGGTTACCTAGTTCCTAATTCCTTCTGTGTCTTACTTTCACAGGCTGGTGGTTTGATGCATGCGGTCCCTCCAACTTGAACGGAATGTACTACCCACAGAAGCAGAACACAAATAAGTTCAATGGTATTAAGTGGTACTACTGGAAAGGCTCAGGCTACTCGCTCAAGGCCACGACCATGATGATCCGACCAGCAGATTTCTAGACGCCTGCACACACCTGAGGAGTGGCGGCCAATTATGCTACTTTTAGAGACCGAAGCCCAAAGCTCTAATAGACAAGGCTGCATTCGGCGTCCCCTTCCACCTCAGACAGGCAGCACGCGCTCCGGGCCGCAGGGATCCACGTGCTCCAGCTTAGAGCCCCGTAAGCCTCCTCACTCGAACCTGCATCACTCCTGCGCCAGTGCACAGCCCTGGTATCGTGACCCGGTAGAATGCCTACGTGAAGATACATCTAAGCCTGCGAATTCAAGACTGACAATTTACAGACTCTGTTGTCACAACCAAGAATGTTGTGCGGAGTTCATCCGTAAATAACTGGAAAACAGAACCCTTGGGCTATACAGCAGAGATAACCTTGGAGCTGCATTTTTCTCAGCCCTGTTTATAGATTGTGTAAATATCCATATGTCCTGAAATCAGCATCACTATCGTAACTGAAAGGAAGAAAGAAAATCTCTAAGCCATAAAAATATATTATATATTCAGGGATTTTTCTGGGAAGTGCTTATTCGCAGTTTAATATTTGGAGAAGGGAAAAACATAGTTAATGCATTTTTGCTCCTCCTCTTAGGTGCTTTAAACTTTCATTTTGAAGTCAGCATATTTACGAATGTGTTGACAGCGTAGTTTTAAGTTAATGCTCAAATATGTATTTCAAGTTTAAATGGTGAAAGCTTCCAGGATCTCTGAAGTTAATAGAAATGTGTGTTCTTTCAGTTTATATGAAGATTGTACTATTTTTTTCTGCCTGGCTGTTAAATATGAAGGTATTTTTAGTAATTAAATATAAATTATTAGATAATTACATTTAACCCTTATGATAATATTTACGATTTTGTGATTTGATTCTGAAACAACCGATTGTGCCTCATGACAAGGAAAGATCTGATTTTTAATGATGAAGAAAATTATACAATTAATTCCATGACAAAGAGACTTTACTATCTTTTCCTCACTATTCTATTAGAAAGGTCCTTTTTTTTTTCTTCTAGTAAGATATATTTTAGAGACGTAAGCTATAGTTTAGTTTGTGATTGAAAAAACCTTCTATTTAAAGCACTTACAAAGCTATTCTTCTCAAGCTGAGCTAGATTCACCCCAAAGTCTTTTTTTTTTAATGTCCATGAGCAAATGTTAAAAAAAAAAAATTTGGAATGCAAAAACAAAATCGGATGTTTATAGTAGATTCAAATCCTTATAGAAAATTCTGAAAGCATGGATTTAAGCTCAGGGCTGCAAAACTTTGAACCACTAGAGTTTTAACTCATTTAAAGTTTTCATAGAACAATTAACACTAATGTACATTGTGTATGTCTTATAATTTGGAAGCAATTTCACACGTATTTGCCTTGGAGTCAGCTGCTGCTAGGAAGCTTAGGGCCAAATTTGAAACTGGCATTTACCTCATGTCTGTCTTCACCTTATGCTGTTCTACTACTATGTTTTTTCTTTAATCCATTTTTTCTTGTGTAATTTATTTTCCCGCTCTGTGCCCCCACCCAAACCCCGTTTGAGAAAGGTAACATTCACTGCATGATTTGAGTCAGTTCACGGACTCCGGAAGAGTCAGGCACACCACTCTGTCCACCCCTCCGCCGCGCTTCCCCGACAAATGCATGGAGTAAAGAACCTCCCCATCTCTGAGTGGTTTCTCTTGTTACATTTAAGTAGGCTTTACGAGTTCAACAGAGCACAGCTTTGTACCAAGTTAAAACATTATCTGGTCCTAAGAAGGTATCTCCACTGCACAAGAAACCATTAAGCTTCTGCCATGTCTCAACGACCACAGGCAGACACAGAGGTAGAGAAATGACAGAATGGGAAAATTGGCAACAACATACTCGATGCCGTGTGCCCATGCAGGCAGGTGAAATGCATTTCAAAGACAAGCCGCACTGGGTTACACAGAGTTACATATACTCTCTTATGACAGAGAGTAGGGGGATTCGAGTCTTTACACTGCAATTCCTTACGTGTATAGCAAACAGAGTCATGCCAAGAGAAATGTTTTTTCTCCTTAAGAAAATATTTATGCAGTGGAGGGAAAATCAACACGATAATCTTAAAAACCAAAACAAAAGCAACCCAACAACCTAGATCAGTCAGTGAGAAGAGGGCAACGACCTCCGCGTCCTCAAACAGCAAATAACACCAGCCCTGGCCACAAAGGCTGCTGCTTCTTACTCAGGTATTAACCTTCCAGAAGGATAAACCGTGTCACAAACCAGCTAACTTTTCTGAAAATGAAAGCCAACATCTACACGATCCTGTTTCCAATTAAACCTGAATTTACCTATATAATGATTACTTAATCTTTTAAAAATTTAGAGCTTCCATTAAGCACTCGAAATATTTAAAATTTAAAATGCCGTAAAGCTGAAGCTGCATTTGGGAAGCGCATTGGAACACAAGGACACAACATGCCGCTCGCAGTCCATGACTTTTATACCTATCAGTTCTATCTCTACGAGCAGTAACAGCCTGATTTCTTAAAGCAGTAAACGAAATACCGTACCACCTCCTCAAGAATCTAGTCCTTTTTCATTTCTTGTTTTTCTCAATCCTGAGGACTTTCATAATAAAAATTCTTTAAGATTTCATTCCACAGGATTTTTTGCAGAATATTCTCCCATTTCCACATTTGTTCTCACAAATGGATAAATTATTTTGAAAACATCTATGAAAGTGTGTTTTTAACTGTGAGCATAATGGGTCTTAACTTAAAAAAAACTTGCATCCATATCTATGCAAATAGTAATTTCCTGAGAATTCCAAATTGTATTTACCATAATAAAATAACATCTGACTTACAGGAGCTGCAGGGAAGTAGTTAGAAAGTTCAAACGGTTCCTCGGAAATCCAGTGACCCAGTTCCAAAGACCACAGTACCTACAAGTGACACAATAAGCAGAACATTTATTATAGATTCATTAGGCTCTCGGTGGATAATAAACCACTTTGAAGATATAGCCAAAACAAAACAAAAAACCCAGCAGTGACTACACACTCCATAGATCTGAACCAGATGTGTCTTATACACCAAAGTACCATCAGAATCTTCATGCCGCATCAATCTTATGAATAATAAATGCTTTTCTTTAAGGAAAAAAGGCTCCAATGACTAGAAACCTGGGTTATTATCCTACTGAGGCCAAATACTAACCACCACCCCAATAACAAACATATGAAATACCTTTTTAAGAATTCCAAGTTTCCAATTTGAGAAGTCATTATAGACAATACTCAGTAAATATTCCAGGATTTTATTAATTTAAAAAAAACACATTTATTAGGAGACGATAGATCATAAGCTTAAATTTAAAAAGCAGTCCTTCTGGCATGTGACTTTGTTTCTCACATGGACTCATATTTCCAGAAGTTCTCCTAAAACATTTGAAAATCCTTCCCAGGCTTTGGAAGGATAAAATGTTTCATAAACAAGTTTTCAGTATTATTATTTATTATTGTTATTTGAACTCAAATATTTTAAATGATCAAAATGATGTTTTTGTTTTTAATTCAACAATGTTCAAGATTCTACAGTCATCTCTACTTGATGAACAAACTCCCTGAAAATCTGTTTCTATTTCCATGCACCAATAGAATTTTATAACAAAAATAGCCAAACTGAATTACACATCCCATATTTATTTTTCATCCACAATTTCATTTCTCACATTCATTGAATCTACCCTCTTTTCTACAATTGCTACATACAGCTCAAGTTCATTTTACTGAATTACTGGGGATGAAGACAGAGTTTTCCTGTTTGGTAGTTTCTAAGATTCAGACCCATGTATGGGAGCTTGGTCTTAAATATTTCTAAGAAAAAGTGAGCATGCTGGTGGAATAAAGACAATAACGAGATACAGAATCTAAATGACAATTCCGAGCACTGGTCTGGATCTTACTTTAAAACTGATGCATTTATTCTCTCAACACTGTTTTCTTCATCTCACTAACCGTGTGTCTGTGAACAACATATTGAGAGCCTACTGTGAATAAGAACCCACGCTGGGTCCTGAAAACACAAACCCAATCCCAGAGGAGCTCACCCTCTGGCAGGAGGCATGAAGGCAAACCACAAATGGTGATTTCTCAAAACAGCTCTGTGGGAACCTATAGAAGAAGCAAACTAACTCGGTCTAGGAGAATCAAGGAAGGTCCACAGATGACATTTTAAACAGAGTCTTAAATGTTGAGTAAGAGTTCATCAGACAGAGAGAGGCAGAGTGAGGAGGGGAGAGGACATTCCAGTGCACACAGAATGCCACATGCCAAGGCAGGATTAAAGTGGGTTCTTTTTTTTGCTAAAGTGTGCTTTGGAAGAAGCGTAAGAAAACTGGGTTGGTTAGCTTCCTATGGTGAGGTACAATAATATACCCTGTTTCTATCCCTGTGTCTGCAGGGGCATTAGCACATGGCAGAAGAACAATCCAAAAAAGACAGGAGAAAGCTCTAAGGGCGCTGGGCCCCAGATGACAATGAGAACTGAGTATAATACAGGGCAATGTGTCTTCACTATAGAGAGAGGAAGTAATGAGTCGTGTTCTCAAAGATCCTAATTCCATATTCACTTAGATCTGTGTGTACGCACGCATTTTGTCAGTTAAGTCTCCTTTTGCTTTCCCCTGACTTTACTGGCCAACTAAATTAGATAGATAGAGATAGACAGACAGATAGATAACTTCATAAGTTCAGTGAAAGAGGGTATGAAAAAAATGGTACAATGAAATCATGTTTCTACCTGGCTCTGTAGAGGTGGTTAAACATTTAAGTCACACAGTGTTTGCCTTGCTTTTATCAATGTATGGTATCATTTATAGAGACATGCTAACAACATCTGTGTGGTTCCTTACAAATCTGTGATTAGAGTAGGAAGTGTAAAAAGCTTCCAAATCAGGTTCACATGAAGCGATGTGGATAGTGAGAAACATAATGTACCAATGAGAGAATCCAAGGAACCAGTCTTAAAAATGTGTGTGGCATTTGAGCTCAAGTGTCGTCCACATTAAAATGTCAGCCGAACCTCCTGGAGAAAATTTATGTTCTCTGAGTTTGTCCCTTTCTAAATGTTACGAAAATAAAACTGTAAGGCATCTATAGTAGAATTTTGGCAAGTGAATTAATAAATTGAATTTGTCTAGGCATCCCAGTTATTAATATTGAACAGAGATAGCAGAAAACACTGATTTGATTGTAATGAAATCATCAAATAGAAACACAGCGCAAACTTCACGCTTAGTTCTTTCATTAGCCGAAGTTATCTGTAGCTTCGTAGAATATTCAATTTGGGGAATATCTCCTCTGCAAGACCACAGTTAGGGCTGTAAGTGGACTAAAAGGTCAACCCAAAATATTTCCCATCATATGTGTGATAGAATAAAAATAACTGAGATGTATTGGGGTTGCATAAATACAAAGGATCAAATCCCATGTTTATAGCCCTTAAAATGAGGGCTGAGTTATTTCAGCAACCACTGTGAATGGATATAATATTTTTGACATGTTAAAACTGTTGTTCATAAAACGTGAACCCTGTTGATGAATTTAAATAGGAACCACTTGTCTTATTATTAGATTAACAGCTACTGGTAGGACAAATTTCCGCAATGTAGGCATGACCACACAATTTATTCCATACCAGGCAAAATACAAATGGTCTTCTTTCGTTTTATATACATCTAATCATTTCATTTGAACAATACGAGTCAGTGCAGCTACAGTGAACCCAAGTCAGAAAATGGCACTGGTATTGAAAGCAAGTCGATAATACCATTTACAAGGAAGACAATGAAGGTGACTTATGGTTAACGTGTAGCAAGATGAACACATCTTAATCTTCACCTTCTCCCCAATACTCAACTAAAAGGAGAGAATTAAAAAGAATGAGAAGAGTCTACAGCAGATAAAACAGGATGTTTTGGAAGTTGCAAAGCAGATACGTAAGTGGTAAATGACTTAGAAGGGCAAAGAAAGTTCAAACTTAAGTGTCTAGGGAAAGAGGTCCATAGGAAGCACCCAATTCTCTCCACAGATTCTCCAAAAGGCAAAGAAACTGGTGGTACTGGATACCTCTGAAGACGGGGTATAGAACAGGGTAAAAAAAAAAAGAGACATATCCTATCCTGTAGCCCACCTCCCATGGAATAAGACAAAAGTCAAGTCAGACAGGCTGTTCTAGGGAAAAACCTCTCCAGCCCTGCCCCTGGGACACCAGCCATTCTTTCCTGGGGACAGAGAATCAGCCCAGGGGAAAAACAGACATACAAATACTAAAGCTTGGATCTCAAAAACCTCCATTCACATCAAATTATCTATATACCACTCAGGCAGGCAGAGTTTCAGTCAGCTTTTCAATGCCTCGTTATTGAACATGACTTTATACCTATTTGATAAAAGCCTCTAGCTTGAAAACATAGACCAAACCAAACAAGAATGGAATTCCTGGGATGGCAATGATGGGAAGTCCCTGGCTAACAGCAGCTCTGCAGATCTCAAGAGAGCCAGTCTCAAGGGGAAGAGAACAAATGGGCTCACGGGTGGTGTCTCTGAGAAAAAAATAAATGGGGCTGGAAGATAATCTGATGTGGAGACAGATTTCAGAGAATAATTACAATGGTTTTAGAAATTCTTGCACTCAGTTGGTGATAGTTGCATAGAAAACTAAGCAATCGAAATAACTGTCAATGATTAGCTCAGGAAAACCAACAAACACAATTACCAGAGACGAGTCGTAATACTTTACATGGCTCAGTTCAAAGAGCATCCACATACTCATTCTTGTGAGCATGTGCGTGTGTGTGTGTGTGTGCACACGTGCACATGCAAATGTGTTTATATGCGTATATAAAATGTTAAAAAAAATTGTAACCACATTGAGTAGACCGGGAAACAGAAGAGTAGGTGGTACTGAAAGGCAGCCATATGTCCTATTTTGGTCTTCTACAGAAGGAATTCTACAGACAATGTCTCAAAGTGAATTTTTTAAAAAATGGCAAGAAAACCATTGTATTTCAAAATATGTAAGTAACATATCAGGAGGCTACTTCAGGAGTGAAAAATCAGACTGGGAAACAAGAAGGCATGAGGTGCCATTTTTTATTATAAAGGCACATAAATTATTCTTGGTTTTTAAAAACACTTCATTCTTAGATAGTTTTAGACCTACAGTACAGAGAGTTCTCATTTAACCATCACCTAGATTTCTCTATTGTGTGATTATCCAACTTAACTTCGCTCTTCTATTTCAAAAGTGCTTTGCAACTTGAACCAGCTCATTGATATCTACAAGAAAATCTTGCTGAGACTGTAACTGGAACTAAGTTGAATCTATAGCTCAAAATGGGGAGAACCAAAGAGAAAGACAAATACCATCTGATTTCACTTACATGTGGAATCTAAAAAACAAAACAAACAAAACAGAAACAGACTCCTAGATACAGAGAGCAATCCAGTGGTTGCCAGAGGGAAGGACAGTAAGTAGATGGGCAAAATAGGAGAAGGGGAATAAAAGGTACAAATATCCAGTAATAAAATAAATAAGACACTGGAGGCAATGTACAGCATAGGGAATAGAGTATGTGTAACAACTTTGTATAGTGGCGGAGAGTAGCTAGATTACCATGGTGATCATTTCCTAATGTATATAAATGTTGAATCACTTTGTTGTACTCCTGAAACTAATATATCATTGTATCCCAACTATACTTCAAGAAAAAAAAAGGGGGGGGGGGAGGGTGACAGCTTAAAAAGTATCCATTTTCCCAGTTCATGAACATAGTATCTCTCTCTTTTTATTTAGGTCTCTGGTTTCTTTCATAGAGTTTTATAGTTTTCAGCATGCAGATCCTGTAAATATTTTGTCAAGATTTAAATATTTTAATTTCTGTGGATGCTAATATAAACGGTATTTTTTTTAAATCAGAATTCCAGTTGTTTATTGCTAGTACATAGAAATACAACTGAATTTTGTATATTGACCTTGTATCCTGTAACCTTGCTGAACTCACTAGTTGTGGGGGCTTTTTTGTAGATTTGTTGATGTTTTCTGTGTAGATAATATCTTCTGTGAATAAACAGCTTTATTTACTCCTTTCCCAATCTGTGCGCATACTTTTTTTTTAGTTCCCTTATTGCACTAAGACTCCCAATACAATGCAGAGAGAAACAGTGACAGCCTGCAATTGCTTGAACTCCTTTGTGAGGCAGATTAAATTATTACAAACAAAACAGGATAGCATATATCCAAAACGTTTCTGGGTATAAATGAATGTACCTTTGGAAAGCATAATGTTTCTTTGCTTTGTTTTATTTTTAAATTTGAAAAGTTTATACTGTGAACAGTACTAGTGCTGGCTAGCGGTTCTGGTGCTTTTACTAACTGCTTCAACTTTCCATTCTCCGAAGGATAATTAGAAAATTCAGAGTGATAAGTACTATGGCTCAATATCAGTAAATGTCACTTTCTAAACCAGAACCAATCAAATTAATTTCTCCTTTAAAAAAAAAAAAGTGGTTTTTTTTTTTTTAATTTATTTGACAAAGAGACAGACAGGGAAAGAGAGAACACATGCAGAAGGAGTGGGAGAGGGAGAAACAGGCTTTCCGCTGAGCAGGGAGCCTGATGCGGGGCTCAATGCAGGGCTCAATATGGGGCTCAATCCCAGGATGCTAAGGCAGATACTTAAGGACTGAGCCACCCAGGTGGCCCAAAATTAATTTCTCTTAACATTCACCTTAATTTCCTTCTTTGTGGAGAATGACAATATTCTTTGTGTATGAAAGACTTAATATTGTTCAATGAATCTGATAAAACCAAATCTGACAGTCAGAAACTTAGGCCTCAGGGGTAACTTCTGGGAACCTAGTTAATTGTAAAATAGTTCGAAGTATACTTCACTCTCTAATCACTGGGAAGAGATTGTCCTACCCATCCTTGCTCCCACCAACTGTGGTAGAAAACTTAGTTGTAAGAGTTTATGGAGGTATAAAAACATAACACTCAGCATTTGTAAATCTCTTCCTTTTTATAGAAGAGGAACAAAAATAGTAATTACTTTTTTTTTGGCTATTTTAAGTTAAAAAGAAGACAACACAAATCAAATTACAAATATTTTTCTAATTAGATTTTATAGATCCTTTGTCTCAGTTATAAGAGTAATTAATTTGCTCAAACAACACCACCTTACGAGAATTTGCTACTATGTACACTGTTCAGACTTTTCCTACCAGGAGAATATTTGTGTTTTTTCCACAACTACACACTATGGGTTACTGGCTAACACCATAGAATCCTGGCAACCAGATTAAACCCTGTGGTTGTGTGACAAGAGCAAGTTAGTTAACCTGTCACATGAAAACATTATACGTCATTATAAATGACAAAAGGACCAAGTAGCTAATGAAATAGTAGCGGCAATGAAGCTATTTCTAGGTTCCACTTTAGGATAAAAAGTTGGGACTATCGATGGTATGGTTTTTAACAACAAAAGAATAGGGTATAGGGAACTTATGTCCTGAACACTTTGGAGCCAGAAAACAGAAGAGGTCTGGTCTTCTGAAAAGAATGACTTGGACTGGCAGAGTTTCAAGGCAATAATATTTGTTCCAAAATAAGCCATTCCTCTGCATTTCCAACACATTGCAGAACATAAGGAAATGCTTTATATGATTCCATAAAATACAAACCCATTCCGTAGATGTAATGCCTTTCTCAACGAGGCAATTTTCACAGACGATTTTTAAAAATTGAGTTGAGATTCTCACAAAACACAAGTAACCATGTTAAAGTGTCCAGTGCGGTGGCATCTGGTATATTTACCGTGTGTGCCACAACCACTTCTTCCTGGTTTCAGAACATCTTAATCATTCCAGGAGTGTACTCCATACCCGCCAAGCAGCCACCCCTCATCCCCCCTGCTGCACTCCACCGCTGGCAACTGCTGGTCAGCCGGCCGTCTCTATGGACTTGCCTAGTCCACATAAACCATAGGAGAGGAATCAGACAACATGCAACCTTCTGTATCTGGTTTCTTTCTATTAGCATAATGGTTTCAAGGTCCATCCAAGTTACGATTTGAACGACAGCCAGCATGAGTGTCAAAATGCTTGTCGAATAACAGTAACTAATACTTACTTTCATTAAATGACCTTTCAATCGTTTTACAGATAAGGAAACTGAGGCTTAGAGAGTTTACCTGCTTTACTGGTCACACAGCCAGTGACTGTCAAGGTTAACATTAAAATTTACTTTTATCCATTAACCTTCAAAAAACACATAAAGTGGTGTGCAGCCACAGAATAATGATATCCACGTTTAAGGTACCAGCTATAAAAACATTCTCTAGGCTATCTCTAGAAGTAGATCCCAGAAAGAATATGGGCTGTGAATCAAGGAAAGGCTGAATTCAAATTCAAAACTTGCTCATTTTCAAGCACGGAGACCATAAGCAACTTACTGAAACTGTTCAAGTCTCCGCGTCCACAAAGGACACAAAGGGGTCTTGTACTAACAAGCTGAGAGAGCCTAGGTCAGTCTTCCGTCACGATGGCCCCACTCCTTAAATCTTCTGTGTGACCCCCATCTTCTGGAAGCCGCCCCATCTCCCCCTCCACATATGGCTGTCTGGTCTCTAGAACCTTCCAACTCAGTGCCTGGTCTTAGGGCCAGCAACCTGCACATCACCTGGGAACTTGTAGCCAATGAAGAATTTTAGGACCAAGACCTACTGAGCCACAATCTGCACTTAATAAGCTCTCCGGGGGATTCACATGTGATTAAGTGTTTAAACAGCACCGCTCTGGCTGTCTCAAAAAAAGTGGCAGGAAACCAAAACCTTAATACCACCTATTTAACCAGGACAGATAAAATAAGCAATAAAGTACTAAAAATAAGTAGTTAAGAACTCTTTTTCCTTTTTAAGAGATAGTAACTGACAGAGACTAAATACCAGACCGTAAGAGGGAAAGGATGCCGCACACTGATATATACTCAAATAGTCTTACTAAAACGTCCAGTTATATGGTATATGCGCATTTATGTGAGATTTGAGCTGCTTGTAGGCTACCTAATCTTTTCGGCCAGGAAAAATGAAATTGGATTATTCTTGGATTTTAGAGTGTAATGGCCCACTATTAGCTACTTCTTACATATCGCTAAGCAAAGACCAGGGTGACCTAGCATTTCACCAGCATACTTACATGTGAAGTCCAAACATCTTTATAAATAACACACACTCGTACTTTCTTATCAAAATGAAAACAAAGAAATAAATATAACACATTCCAATGTAACTAAAGCAAACATCAGAACATCATTTCGCTGTATGAAAACACAGTAGGAATTATTATTACCATCAATAAGCCAACTATTATGACTACTCAGAGCAATCACTGTTTCTTATTCTTTCTGTGAATTTGAGTTAAAAAGATTTTTTTTTCTTAAATGAGTGTCAGGTCATCTTATTTTCAATAAGTTTTAACAAGAAAACCATGAACTACATGGATACCTTCATAATATATAAAGATGCACAATGGTTTTTTTTGTTTTTTTTAATTTATTTATTTGTTAGAGAGAGAGAGAGAGCGAGCACAGGCTGACAGAGTGGTAGGCAGAGGGAGAAGCAGGCTCCCCGCGGAGCAAGGAGCCCCATGTGGGACTCGATCCCAGGACGCTGGGATCATGACCTGAGCCGAAGGCAGCCGCTCAACCAACTGAGCCACCCAGGTGTCCCGAGATGCACAATGTTTTTAACATGACATTTTTAGCTCATCAGAGGCGAAAACAAATTCTGAGGTTTCTTAAAGAAATAAGTATGTTTAGCCATGTACCTACACACTTATTCCTTCCACAAGGAAGCGCTGTGTTCCGGTTCCATCCTGGGTCCTGGGCCAGGCAAGAAATGACAGGCGTGGTCTTGGCCCTCAAAGAGCTTGTAATTGCTAAATAACCAGGGTCTGTTAAAGAGTTTCTGCTTTTCTGTTTGAAACTTCCTTTATTTTGCCCTAGTCCCCTGTGCCAAGGAGGTGAGGGCTACCTCGAAGTAAGTTTTACCATTGAAATTACCATTGACAATTTAACAATTGAAGCAAATGTTCTGCTACAATAAAGTGTACACGTAAGATCAGAAATATTGAAGGTCAAGTGGTACAGACTTGCAGCTATAAAATAAATAACTCATGCAAAAATTAATTTCTAAAAGAGCAGATCTTAAAAGTTCTCATCACATGGGGTGCCTGGGTGGCTCAGTGGGTTAAAGCCTCTGCCTTCGGCTCAGGTCATGATCCCAGAGTCCTGGGATCGAGTCCCGCATCAGGCTCTCCGCTCAGCAGGGAGCCCGCTTCCTCCTCTGTCTCTGCCTGCCTCTCTGCCTGCTTGTAATCTCTGTCTGTCAAATAAATAAATAAAATGTTTAAAAAAAAAAAGTTCTCATCACAAGAAAAAAATTTTTGTGACGGTGTGCTGACAGATGTTAGGTAGACTTCCTGTGGTGATCGCTTGGTGACGAACACAAATCTTGAATCATTATGTTGTTTGTCAGTTACACTGCAATTAAAACCTGTGAATAACATTAAGTATTTGTATACTATTCTTTCTTGCTTTGTTATTATCTAACAAAACCAAAATCAGAAAGAATTCTATGGGAGGTGGGGGGAGGGGGACGCTTGGCTGGCTCAATCCGTAGAACGTGCGACTCTCGATCTCTGCACCCCAGGCTGGATGTAGACATTACTTAAGAAAAAAATATTAGAAGAATTATATAAAACAAAATTCGATGGAGAGGTGTTTCTCTATGTACTGAAGGACACTCTCCAGTGGTCAGAAAAAACCAACTCAAAAGAACTAAGAAATAGATCCAACACACGCCAAAGTCAAGCTGTTACTTCAGTTGACAAAACCACTTTTAGTTACGTATTTCTCATTCTCTGGTAAAGAAAACCTAAAAGATTTCCTGTAGAGAATGTTCCAGGGCAACACATTTTAGAAGAAATGTATTGTGTGGATCATACATAAAAAGTATCAGGTACCAAAATCTACAATGTTGTCAACTATAGTTTTGAAGAAGGTATGACAGTTGTCTAAAATCCGTTGTCCAGGGGTGCCTGGGTGGCTCAGTGGGTTAAGCAACTACCTTCAGCTCAGGTCATAATCCCAGGGTCCTGGGATGGAGCCCTGCATCAGGCTCCCTGCTCAGCCGGGGGTCTGCTTCTCCCTCTCCCTCTGCCTGCTGCTCCCCCTGTTTGTGCATGCTCTTCTCTCTCTCTCTCTCTCTCTGTCAAACAAATAAAAATCTTTAAAAATAAATAAGATAAAAGAAAATCTTGTTACTTCTTGTATCAGCTCTCCTCAAAACCTAATGTTATCACTAAAGCCTAATTCACAGAGATACTCAGGCAGACACAGAGTTCAAGCATGCTGTTCTTTAGAGACCTATTTTTACTTGAGTTTAGAGCTTAGAAACCTGGAAGAAGGGACAGCTAACAATGTTTCTGGCATTAATGATAGATACCTAGGATTATATGTAAATGACAGATGTTCAAAAAGTCCCAGAGAATCAAATCCTGGTTGCACTTTTCTGATGAGAACCTAAAGTTAAGATTGTTAACTGTGTGTTGCTGTGTTGTTGTGTTGTGCAAATGAGAATGGTTTCATTTGTGTTGTTGTTGCTGTGTTGTTGCTGCAAATGAGAATGGTTTCACTGGGTGTCAGACTGAGCACAAGTGACAACTGAGGAACTCAACAGAAAGCTGCAGAGGTGACATGTCAAAGATGGACCTGTAGGGACAGCTGGAATTTTTTCTAAAAACAAGTTTGCATTTGCGACACAACTCCACACTGACTAAGTGGAGGTCCTAGAGTCGTCCGTCATAAGGCAAGAAGAAGATCATTCGAGGTTTAAAAAAAATTAAGAGCTGCCTCAGTAAATGCCACCATCTCCCTTCAGGTGCCCAAGGAACAAATTTAGGGAAGAGCCGTCTTGATTTCTCTGTTGATATGTGCCACATGTTAACAAATCCTGTTCGATCTTCCTAAAAAGTATACCAGCCTGATCTCTTCTCTCGACCTGTCACTATGCTAGTCATGGTCATTATAATTTCTGACCTCGATGGTCTTCACTGACTTCTTCTGGTCGCTCTGCTAACTCTTAGCTTTCCACAGAAACCAGAGAGAGCAAAGCCTGTCACTATCTAGTTCAAATACTCCAGTGGCTTCCCAAACTCCTGATCATGACCTCCACGTGCCCTGGTCGCTGACAGCCTCTCCAAATACCTAACCTTGCTCTCCTCCTCACTCAAAGTGCCTTGGGGCTTTCTCTCCCTTGCAAAGTCTCAGCTTCAAGACAAACGCATTTGTTTTTTTTTGTCATGCATATTAATCAGATTCTGTCTCGCCCTTTTACAAAATTGAAGAACAAATTATTGATGTATAGATATGAATTCCCAAAATGATGATGGAATCTCATTCACATTCTAGCCAATGGTTATGTCGAGTGACTTCACAGATTTCTCACACTCAAAAACAGCCCTCCTTTAAACTCCCTACTAGTCATCCTAATATAGGATAATATATAATTATATTTATAAATTTTATATATTATATAATCTGTATTATATAATATATAATGGGACTGTGACGATCACAGTCCTATTCACAAATCTTCTCAAATGTTCTCAGGAAGGGCAACACTAAAGCCCTTGATTTTCCATGGGCAATCACTTTCTCCCATCTATCCTGAACCATGAGTCTCCATGGAACCAGGAAACCACAGTGTCTCCAACGTGGAAAAACCACGTGGAAACTCCACGTTGGGAGTTCATCTGAGGAACCGCCAGGATGAAGCAAAGGGACGGCAGAGAGGACGGAGCATCCGAGTGGGACCACCTATGTCCTGGGGCGCCAAGGGAGGTCCTACCGCAGCTTGCCTGAGGCTCTGCAGAGGAAGTGTGTGTGCGTTTTCCAGTAACTACCTCGGTGAAGGCAGCAATGCACTACAGGCCATATGCTTCTCCATAAACGGGATCCGTTATTTTAATAATGGAAGTTTAAAAATTAGATATACTTTGAGATGACTACTTATAGTCACTGCCTTAGGATAATGCTTTTATCAAGACTGTTTCAAAGGTCCGCATTTAAATCAGACAGGTTATTTTTCCTAGTATCTCCATCACTAAACACAACTGCAAAATTTGTGCACTAAATACTATTACAAAAATGCTCTGTAAGGACTCAATAGGACAGTGGGTACAAAAACATGTTTTTTTAAGATTTATTTATTTGACAGAGAGAGAAATCACAAGTAGGCAGAGAGGCAGGCAGAGAGAGAGGAGGAAGCAGGCTCCCTGCTGAGCAGAGAGCCCGATGCGGGGCTCGATCCCAGGACCCTGAAATCATGACCTGAGCCGAAGGCAGAGGATTTAACCCACTGAGCCACCCAGGCGCCCCGTGAAAACATTTTTTAAAGTGGAAGTACTTTATCAAGGTATAATTATCTGTGGCACAGTAAGAAGGATTTTGGAATCAAGCCGATGTGGATTCAAAGAAACAAACAGGAGACCTTAGACAGCTTGGTATTATAAGTGCCTAACACATGGCTACAGCCAACAGACGCTTGCAATGTAAGCAAACAGCTCAAAAACCCTAGTGATAAATGTGGTACACCAAGCATACTTTGCTTAAACATTATTCTTAGAATGTGCTCAGAAGTTAAGGTTAAAAAGAGAGAATGGTTTTCAAGATGATTCTCTTTAGTCTTGGGAAGACAGCATGATAGACTAGAATACTGGTGACAATCCTAGACTACAGGTCCAGTTCTGCCACGGGTCATAGTTCTAGGACAACAACTTTGCCTTCTTTACTAGCAAACAAGAGGTCCAGGCTGCATGAACTACAGGCTTCATTCTAACTCTGACATTTGATTCTATGCTCACATCAGTTAAATCAGACTCACCACTTACTGAATCCAGTGTGAGAAAGCCAAAATTGCATCCCATCATTTCAAGAAAATTAATTCATTATGACATCATTCTTTGATTTATGACACACTTGATTATAAAGTGTTTTTTGTTCTTTTGTTAATCGTCAAAGTGTCTTGAAATTTGGCTGTGGAACTGTCAGAACTCCGTATTTGCATTTACAACTGTTTAGCTTTCAAACTCTGTATCAAGCCTTGTTCCTAAGCTGTTCAGAATTAACATGTTTTGACCTGAATATAGGCTGACTCAGTCCTCACTGCTCTATGGTATCTTTGAAGCGGAGAAGGAGCTCCACGTAACAGGAGCCAGAAAGAAGCCGCCTCGGTCACAGGGCATTCCACTGGCTTTCACTGAACACAAAGCAGTAGAAAGGTAAAGCAGAATTGGAGATAAGTCAGGGGGGAACAGACGAACACCAAATAGGTGAAAGTTAGAAGATAAGGTCTCTAAAGAATTCAAACAGCACTAGGCTTAAACACAATTAACAACAACAACAAAAAAAAGCTTTGGTCCTCAGGGATCCTTCGGTCAAATCAATTTCTTTATTTTTCTGTTGTGTTACTTCCTGTCTCCCACAAATAGGAAACAGAGCAACGCCCGACACGGTTTTCTATTTCTCTGTATCTGCCAGACAATTTAGTCACGAAGCAGGAAAAACACAAGTTATTCTCCCTGCTGAAAACAGCAGGGTTAACAATGAAAGTAGGAACCACTATAAACATGTAAAAATTGCCAACACGATTTTCAAAAAACAATTTTTTTAAATAAAAATTCAAACTGAATTTGTTATAAAATCATTATTTTTTTTGATATGACTAACTGGGCCACATACAACCATCTAATTTTGAAGAGCTGCTAGAAGCCTCCTTTACAAGCAATTTCCAGAGAATACCACACAAACCCTGAAATAAAAACATTCTCAGTAATGTTTTTCTTGGAGGCAAGCTCCCACAGCTAGCCAAAAGGAATATTTTAAGAATCCCCCAAATTGCATTGGGGACAAGGAAAAAGGAGGGGGACCAGAGAGAGAGAGAGAGAGAGAGAGAGAGACAGTCATTCCTTTACACAAAGACAATGTGAAGTGTATCATATGGACACTTCAAATCTTGGCCCTAGAAGCAACTGCCTTCTGCGGAGGTCCTATCTAAAGGCACCCACAAGCTGCAGATGAGCATTACACTGTGTATTGAGCTTAGCCGTTAAGTCACTTGGCTTTATAAATGACAATGGCAGCTATTCTCTCTCAAAAGAGTTTATCATGCCTGAGTTCAAGCCCCACGTTGGACGTAGAGATTATTTTTTTAAAAAAAGTTTATCATGTTTGAGCAATTGCATTTTTTAGGCAATTAAAGGAGGGAGGCCATGCAAGAAGCAATGATCTTTTATTTAAGTGAGATAAACAGGGAAAGAAATTCAGTTCATTTCTAAACTTTTTTTTTCCCTTAAGAGTGCAAGTCAGCAATAATCTATTAAAATCAATAAACATGCAACACCAGTGAGAGGAAACATTTGACAGACATCACAAGTAGACCACAAATAGACAAGCAGGCACTTTACACCGCAATAGATCTGGTCCTTTTCAATTTCCCAGGAACTGGTACTTCTCATAAGTCATGAAATGTTTAGGCATCACTGGTAAAGCAACGTCTAACCGCCTTCAGAGGAAGATACTAATGCCAAAACTATCGCTCTGAAAATCTGAGTGATCACCTGCAGCAACACTGCTCTGATGGTTTGGGAGAAGGTTAAAACATATGAAAATCAGTACTACAGTGGCTTTTACAGAAGTGGGGTTTCCAATATACCGAATTACCTCCAGATACCCCAGAGTACCTTCTTAGGTCCCTCAAAGAACAAATGTGGGCATACTTCCCAGTGCCCACCCAGACCCCACCATGTTTCCCTCCTGTCCTCGCTGGGGGTCCCCCAGTCAGACTCCACTGACTCTCTTCTACATGCCCACCGCACTCACGAGCCCTCCTGGTCATTCCTCAGAACTAGCGAGGACAGAACGGACGGCCCACCACAAAGTTCTCAAAGTTCCCACTTGTCCAGAGAAAAAATATCTTTTTTAAATTGTAGGGTTAATGCAGTCTGTGGACAAAACTGGTGACAGTAGACAGTGAGTGATTCTCACAGCTCTTCGGGAAAGTTGATACATTGTCATCCCTGTTGTAAAGCTAACACTTATTAAGTTCTTAATTCCTGCCGGTCACTGATGTGAGCACTGTGCATGTTTAACACTTAGCTTTCACACAAGCCCGCGAAGGAGGCAGGGTCCTTGGCTCCGAGTCACCAACAGGGAGCCGCGGCTCAGTGAGGAGGCGTCCCACTCTCAGCACCCAGGCAGCTGAACGGAGTCTATTCACGTTTTATGTGGGGACGGAGCTACCTCCCCGCCCGTGAACCCTCCGGATCTGGGGCCAGCCATGGAACCCGGCATTGAACTCTCCTGTACTCAATCATTTTTCCTGTTGCTTCATGTTATCATCCTACTAACTGTTAAAACAGCAGAAGCCTGGATCTTGTGTTCTACTATTATGGGTCTTCTATTTCAAGATAACCGTAATGTAAACGTACTGCCAATCTGGACATTGTAAATGATGAAGATAATATGATAGAAATACACGGGGCCCTCCAAACGGAGCATGCATGTATGTATTTACATATGTGTACAGATGTGTATTTTCAGGGTAGTTATTTAAATAGTAATATCCTTTTCATTCCTATTCTCTCTGAGTAACTATTTGATTTTGGTCTTCTGAGTAAAAGCCAAGATAAAATATATGAACCTGTCTGAAGTCTTATCTTATAAAAGAAACTGGCTTAATCAATGGTTTAGTTTGGGAAAAAATAATATTAAATATTCAAGCAGCTGCTTTACCACTATTTAAAATCACGATACTGGTATATTCAGTGTGTTATTTAAAAAATATGAACTGATTGCTTTCATGCATCAGCTTGCTAGTGTAAAAACCTGGAGGAAGCGTCTCAGGGTTCAGCATTCCTACAGTTGTCTCAGTCCCCTCTCTGCTCTTGTCCCAGAGGTCCACAGAGCCAGTCCTCCTTCTGTAGGCCAGCACAGATACCCACAGCACCACCCAGTGAGCATGAAGGAACAAGAACAGCTTCAAAATAGTTAGACACCTAAGGCAATCTATTTTATGCTTTTTGTAGGCATTTTTTTTATTTTTTTTCTTAATGTTCTCTATTTCTCAACTGTCTTTCTTCTTGTTTATAATCCACAAAGCCAGTTATGAAGACAAAAAGTCTTAAATAGATGTATTGGCAGAGCTGGTTCCTTCCAGACACTCTAGGGGAGGATCTGGTCCAAGATTCCCTTGGCTGCTGGAAACCCTCTGCGTTCCTTGTTTGTAGCTTCATCACTCCAAGCTCTGCCTCTGCACACAGGCATCTACTCTAGCATCCTTCTAAGCTGTCTTGAAGCTTCTCCTTACATAATTCATACCAATTAAAAGTCATCAACCTGGGGTACAGTGAAGTGGATAATGTGGTGCTTATGGAATCAGTATCTTTGTACTTATGGGACTCCAGAATGATGCACCCCCTAGAAGCCATCCATAGCTGAGCCCCAGAATCTGTGAATGTCTTACCTTCCATGGTGAAAGGGGCACTGCAGATGCAATGAAGTTGAGGACCTTGAGATGGGGAGCTGTCCTGGACTATCCAGCTTGGCCCCATGAGAACACAAGCGTCCTTATAAGTGAAAGACAGAGGCCAGAAATCAGAGCAGGTGTGATAAGAGAAGCAGAAGTCACTTCCTGCCAGGGGCCACAAGCCAAGGAAAGCAGGTGGCCTTTAAAGCTGGAAAAGGCAGGAAACAGACTCCCCCTAGAGATTCTGGAAGGAATGTGGCCCTGACAACACCTGGGCTTGAGCCCAGAGAAACCTATTTTGGACTCCTGACTTCCAAAAACCATAAGAGAATAAATGTGTGCTACTTTTTTTTTTTAAATGTGTGCTACTTTTAAGACAATTAATTTATGGCAATGTGTTACAGCAGCCACATGAAATGCATACAGTACCATGGGCTCCTTAGAAGAAGAAATTTTTCAAGGTGGTATCACCTTGTGTTTATTTAAGAGAGTTGCTTCTGGCTGAGTTGGCCGAGTGTCTGGCAAGGATCCATGGGTGACATGTGGGCTCCTGGTGCTACCATCACTTGGTACCCAGCCAGAGGGAGCCACCATCCTTTGAAAAACACAGCTCAGGGCATCTTGCTCCCTGAACAGAAACTTTCTGATAGCTCATCATGACACAAGAACATTATCCACATACTACCATAGCCAAGCCTCCCTTCACCTGCTGGCTCTCTTGTCTCATCTCCTACTTTTTCTCTTGGTGAGTCTCCAACGAGCCTTCTTATTATTCCTCAAACATACTGGTCCTGCCTTCGGGATCCTGCCCTCGCTGTAGCAGTCAGTGCCTCGAAGACTGGACCTGGAGCGCTGACTTTATAAGAGCCGTCTGGGAACTCCAGCAGCCCAACACCTAGAGGCCGGGGTTCTGTGGGAGATGGGGGTGCAGCTGGTGGGAGTGGAGCTTGGGCAGCCCTGCAAAGGGAGAAGAGGACCATCCTATCCTGCAGTCAGCTGGTTCACCAGCAGGGAGTCCACAGTGCAAGAGAGTCAGCCAAGCTGTGGCAAGAATCACGGTTGTCTTTTTTTTTTTTTTAAATAAGATTGTATGTATGTATGTATGTATGTATGTGAGAGAGAAAGGGAGAGCGAGAGAGAGTGAAAGTAGGGTAAGACGGGGAGGGAGAAAAAGAGGGAAAGAAGCACAAGCAGGCTCCATGCGATTGCAGAGCCCGAAGCGGGGCTTGATCTTACAACCCTGAGATTGTGACCTGAGCTGAAACCAAGAGTCAGACACTTAACCAATTGAGCCACGGGGGTGTCCCTATCACAACTGCCTTTTATTACTGAGCAGTATTCCACAGTACGGAAGTTTATTTTTCCCTTTACCCACCAAGGGACATGTGTGCTGTTGTCAGGTTTTGCTGATAAGCAAAGCTGCTACAAATATTCATGCTATTCATGTACACGTTTTTGTATGAACGTGAGCTTTCACGTCTCTAGGGCAAACACCTAGGAGCTGGGTTGCTCAGTGACACAGTGAGGATACATTTAACATCACATAAAATTTCCCAGCTATGATTTGGAACCACCTACCACCCTCACCAGCCGTGTACGATGTTCTCCCTCTTTTCTAGAGGACTGTTGCTGTACTTTATAATCCAGCCACCCTGTAAATATGTGGAAGTATCTCACTATGGTTGTAAATCATATTTCTCTAATGGTGTTGAGCATTTTTCATCTGTGTATCTTTGACAGGGTGTTCCAAAAAATGCTTTGGGCTATTTTTTGTTTGGGTTATTTCTTATTTTTGAGTTTTGAGAGTTCTTTATATATTTTGGATTTAAGTCTTTTGTCAGATGAGCTATGCAAATGCTTTCTACTGGCTTCCTTAGAATGTGTTTCATGGAGTTTAAGTTTTTACACCTGACGAAGTGTTATTTACCACTTCTCCTTTTACATATCATGCTTCACATGTCATATCTAAGAGCTCTGGGGGTGCCTGGGGGGCTCAGTCGGCTCAGCATCTGACTCTGGCTCAAGTCATGGGCTCAGAATCCCGGGATCAAGCCCTGCATCAGGCTCTGTGCTCAGCGGGGAGTCTGATTCTCCCTCTCCTTCTGTCCCTCCCCAATCACATTCTCTCTCTCTCCCTCTCTCTCAGATAAATAAATAAAATTAAAAAAAAAAAAAAAGAACTCACCACCTAAACCTGGGTCATATCCTATGAACTTTTCAGAGTTTTATAGTGTACATTGTAGTCTGACCCATTTGGGGGTAATCTTTGTATACAGTGTGAGGCATAGGTCCAGTTTTGGTCTGTGGATGTCTAGCACCTTTTACTGAAAAGACTGACCTTCCTCCACTGAATTGACTTTGGTTCCTGGTCAAAAACCAGGGCCATATTTGTGGGTCTATTTTTGGACTCTACATTCTGTTTCATTATGTCTGTTTTTTCCCAGACACTGAATTGCCTTGATTACAGAGGCTTTAAAGGATGCCTTAAAAATCAGATCACATTAGTCCTCTTAGTTCTTCTCTTTCAACTATGCTAGTTCCTCTCTCTCTCTCTCTCTATATATATATATATAAATATATATGTATGTATATATGTACATAGTTATATACATATACAAGTATATGTATATAGTTTAGAATCAGCTTATCTATATCTTCAAAGAATTCTGCTGAGGTTTTAATTGGGAATGTATTGAATCTATAGATTGTTTTAGGGAGGAGTGACATTTTAACTATACTGAGTCTTCCAATCCATGAACATAGTATGTCTCTCCATTTATTCTTTAATTTTTTTAACCAATGTTTTATAGTTTTCAGCATACAGATTCTGCACATATTTTTATGTCAGATTTATACTTGAGTATTTCAGTGTCGACCCTGTATTATTATATCCTTGTATCTTGGCAATTTGTTCTAAAAGCTTTTTTGTAGATTTCTTATGATTGTCTACATGGATGATCATGGTGTCTGTGAAGAGCCACAGTACCATTTCTTCCTCTCTAACCTAAATGTCTTTAATTTCACTTTCTCACCTTATTGTAGTTGTACTTCATTTATTCACTCATGGGACAAGTGGCCCAGGTTCTGCCTCAGCACTGGAAGTTCACCAAATATGTTCCACTTCCTGCCTTTCTCATGTGTAGTGGTTAATCCCACATATAGTTACCATATGCTAAATTTGCATCTGGCTCTGTTTCTATGTATGATTAGTGGGAGAATATTGGCAGTACACTGAGCAGAAACACGGAGGCATCAAGGGAGTTGGTCTTTACACATGGCAACAGTAAATACTGATTCTCATGTCTGACCTCTCTGCTCAACGTCCCAGAAGAATAGATTGGGTACAGAATCAAGCACAGATGTATATCCTCCTAAATGATAAAGAACGTTTTTTCCTCTGAGACATGAGGGAAGGAAGAGATTACTGATCAAGACCCAGAAAGACTGTGAATTGGAGAGAAGGAATACGGGGTATTCATTCAGGGAGTTATAGATAATATTTCTTACAAATAAATGGAAATCAGTACAAATATACAATTAGGTAAGGTAGTCCCTGGTTACTACCAACACAAATAGTACTTTTTGGGGGGGAATTTAAAACTTTTCCACTTCATGACTTTAAGCACTAATGTCACAAACATCTTATACCAGAGAGCTACGGATTTAAGTCATGACACAGTAAAAAGACCACAACCGTTCTTAAAAATACATCTGTAGTTTGTTTGCGTATTATAATTCTACTGACTTAAATTAACACAGTATTAATATAATACATTTTTAGGGGGAGGAGGAAGGAGGGAAGGGTGGATATGTGGCATATTCAGTATAGTAACACAAGTGAGAAATGACAGTACTTTCATCAGACAGCAATGCTTTGGAGGGACCATAGGTTGAGGATCAAAGTAAAAATAGAAAGAGTAACAAACAATCTCAATTTCTATGAATAGTGAAAACAATGATTTTTTTTTTAAACTACCTTTAATGCACAGAAATAAGGGCAAGCAATGTTACAGATAGATATGCGTAAGATAAAACATATCCAAATGGGATTAAATGAACATGTTTCATCCTAAGTAAATCCATCTGTAAAAACAATCACTGAATTCTTTTGGCTTTTTAAACCATCACTAACATAGGTCACATTATTTCTTGGTCAAACACAGAAGAAAGTTCATTTGACTGTGAGAATACACATTTTGTGTTTTCATTCCAAGCCTGTTCTAATCTTATTTCTGCCAGTGGCTGAGCTCTGTATCCAGAAGGCCACTCTTCTGCTTTTGGTCCTCACCACACTCCCGTTCCCAAGGGATCAGCAGTGGCTGGAGGTGCTGGGCCAAAGGGAGAAGAGTTCAAGGAGAGAACAGGAACGGGATTCACCGCTCACAGGAAAGTGTGCAAAGTCACACGAGTGCAAATCTAGTGATCTAGTGTCACTGCCTCAGATGACCACATCTAGCTTCTGTTTTCATATATGTACTTGCAACAACTGCTTACACAACAGCTTACCCATTCATAAGAGAGAATCCAGCAGCCACGTGCGATTCCCAGCAGCACATTCAGAGTACGCAGAGGATTCCCGGCGAGCACATGAGTGGTAGTGTCACACACTTCCCGGGCAAATGAAAAGCCCTTCAACTTATTCACAACCTGGATGACAATGTTCTGCTTTCTGACAAATAGGAGGGGAAAAAATCAACAGATTACTATGTTTCCTACATATGAACATCAAGGTGGTTATACTGAATAACAATTTTTTTAAAAAACTAGAAAGCTTGGGGCGCCTGGGTGGCTCAGTGGGTTAGGCCGCTGCCTTCGGCTCGGGTCGTGATCTCAGGGTCCTGGGATCGAGTCCCGCATCGGGCTCTCTGCTCAGCAGGGAGCCTGCTTCCCTCTCTCTCTGCCTGCCTCTCCGTCTGTGATCTCTCTCTGTCAAATAAATAAATAAAATCTTTAAAAAAAAAAAAAAACTAGAAAGCTAAAATTCGACGTTGATCTCAGCTACAGAGCTCACATTTTAATTTATTTATAATCAATGCCTTAAAGTATGGGGAAAAAAAAAATTCAGTTCTCAGCTCCAACTGTCTATTTTAACAACTGACAAAGCTGGGGCACCTGGGTGGCTCATCGGGTTAAGTCTCTGCTTTTGGCTCAGGTCATGATCTCAGGGTCCTGGGATTGAGCCCCACATCGGGCTCTGTGCTCAGCTTCCCCCTTTCTCTCTGCCTGCTGCTCTGCCTACTTGTGATCTCCCTCTCTGTCAAGTAAATAAATACAATCTTTTTTTTTTTAAATAAATACAATCTTTAAAAAAAAAAAAAAAACTGACAAAGCTGCCCCAGGCTTAAGTGGCTTCAGCACCATGGGTGGGAACACGGCCAGCATCAGGAACGGCCCCAGCTCTTCCCACCACTGTTACTTCTCAGAGAGATCTGAACCAACCTGTGCATAGTCAGGACCAAGCTTATTACTTGCTTATTTTATTTGTAGTATAACATTTATTTGAATTCACACATACAGTTTTTTCTAGTAAGAGCCAGGAAAAGGCCCTTTTCATTACATTATCAGCTCAAGCCCTGGGGCTAATTTGGCAGAGGCTCCTTATTTTTTTTTTTTTTAATTTTTTTTTTTTTTTGAGATTTTTTTTATTTATTTATTTGACAGACAGAGATTACAAGTAGGCAGAGGCAGGGAGAGAGGGAGGAAGGAAAGCAGGCTCCCTGCCGAGCAGAGAGCCTGATGCGGGCCTTGATCCCAGGACCCTGGGATCATGACCTGAGCCGAAGGCAGAGGCTTTAACCCACTGAGCCACCCAGGCGCCCAGAGGCTCCATATTTTTGCAAAACCCATCATCGTTTGTCTTCCGGTCTGCCATTCCATTAGTGCCTTAAGTACCTTTTAAGAAATATATATCCTTCCCATCTAACCTCCTCACCAAATTGTTCACCATTTTTCCTCTCCTCCTTTTACGATCACCTTACTAAAGCCCTTGGTTTTGACACATTGCACTTCCCTCTCCCTCCCAGCAATTTTGGAAATCCCCAGTGAAATATAAAGGACATGAAGGGCTTTCTAAGTCACTGTAACCTACATGGTGAGTTAAGAGATACATTTCTCTTCTAAAAATTACTATGAAGAGAAAGAGGTTGTCCTTGCCCCTGCAATGACCACCTCTAACAATGCCCCACGGGCTTCACAGTCCTTCCCAGTTTTATCTCTACCATCTTGGGCATGTCAATCTCAAGACCTATTTCCTTCCAAGTGAAATGAAAGGGTGCTACTGAATCACACTCTAAATTCTAAGAGATCCCTATGGCAAAAAAAGACAGATGGGACAAGACCCCATCCCTATCACCACTTCAACCAGAGAATCTGTGCCTATTGGGGTGATGGAAAATATTAAATTCAGGGGAAATGCAAAGAAAACAAAAGCATAAGGAAGTGAAAAGCTCTAACCATATGCTCACCAAAACCCTTCATTTCCACATATCGATGATTTTCCTATTCTAAGTCTGGCAGCTGCCTGCTATTTGTTAGATGTGTTAATCAACCACAAGTGTCTCTTCGAGACACAGCTAATCAATGTGGCATCAGAACGTCTAGGTCTTTTGTTCTTAAGTCCAGACAAGAAGTATAAAGGGGGGGAGCGGATAAAAAAAGAATATGGCCTAAATGAAAAGTTTGATTTTCAAAACTTTGATGGAGAAAATAACTATTTACTAATGTGTTTTATATTGGGGGCAAAAATACAGATTTTAAAAAATATCACACCGCCCACACTCAATTTTGGCTTCCGTATTAGATGATTTAGAATGTTCAGTATATTTCATAAGAGAGCAACAAAAATCGTGAGTGTGCTCTTTTTACACTAGCTAATGTATGGTGTTTGAACTAATGGTCCTTTTGATTTCATATGCCATCAGTAGGAAAAGGATCCTACAACATCAAGTATTACAAGCATGCACTTTTTTACAGGCTATTTTTCACTGAAATGTCCCAATGTTTAGACGAATGCCTTAAAACCTTAAAACGTATGATTGATATAAAAAACAAAACAAAACATGGTTTTCCCCTTTAAACAGGAATTCAAAAATCTGTTACAAAGAATATGGTGCTGTATTTTTGTTGGATGTGCTATATATTGTGTTAAATGTTTAAGGAAGATGATAAGAGCGTGCCAGCAAGCTATTAACTCTTTCCCAAAATGTGTGGATAATGGCTTTAATAGTGCTGTAAAGAGCGTCCCAGCAAAGTGTTCCTTTAAGAACTTTGAGGGAATCAGCCAGTGATGTTCCATTTACTGGACTTTCATGGGGCAGAAGTGGTGGACACACAGAGACAGTACATATGAAGCAAACACGAGGAAGAGAAAAACACCGGAATCCCTCCTAATGCTGCATAAACAACTCACAAAGTCTTCAGGGCTAATCTGCTCATAGGCTTCTAACCACCGTTTTTTACTTCCAGGGTTCTTCTAACTCCAACACCCATTGTACAGAGTAACAGCAAAACGGCACAAAGCTATGGGCTGCCTTAAACGTGCAGCACCACAGTATATGAAAGAAAAATCTAAAATTTTTACATTGAGTAGAAAGTTATCAAAACAATGAGTACTTACTCGGATGGCATGCTCGTCATGACTAATGTTCTTGTTGGCTAGAGGTTTCAAAAGAGAAGGAACAAAAAACAGTCAGAAGTATAAAAAACATTTTTTCCCACAGAAATTAACTTTAATACATTTTTTGAAAAGTTACATCACTTAAAAAATAAACATTTAAGCATATATCAAAGTAAAAAACTTTATATTCCTGGAAAAAAAAAAAACAAAAAACAGCCCGAGAGATACAAATTCAGATACTACCCCAAACCAATCCAAAATAATTCCCGAACATGAGGTAGAGGAGCGGGGCAGTGGGGGGAGAAATACTTCCTCCCAGAAGTCCATTCTCCTAGTTAGCTTAGCTAGCAGACCTCTAAATGTGCCATCCTGCTTAGGTATCAGCGAGGAAGAAGAGGGTAAGAAGGCTTTTTTTTTAGGCTAAAGAGCTATTTTCCAGTTTCTATACAACTCTAGCCCTGCCTCAGTCACACATACACACTACTGCTCGTGGTCCTGGTGCCTGGGTCCCTCAAATGCTTTAACCTCTCACACCCAGAAGTTCAGATAATGGGACTGCTTATTCATGAGTTAGCATCTGCTATTAATTGGAACTGTAAAGTTCCTTTCTTTTTAAGTAAGTTTTTAAATATTTTTTTTTTACTTACATAGACACATGCTGATGGCATAAAAAACATACATGTTAAATGCTTTGGAAATACGTCATTAGAAATATAAATTCCCCTATAATTCTACCATCCAGAAAAGACGATTGTCCAATAATTTAGTTTATATTCTGCCAAATGTTCCATCCATGGGAGGGTGTGTGTATATATACATAATTAAAATAAAATGGACTCACATTATCCATACATTTTTGTAACTGAGATGAAACACTTTGAAAGCAACCAACTGTGCAGTGAAACCATGAGCTAAGCATCGCACACTTAGTGTGTCTTGAAGGACCATGCACATAAATGAGAAGAAGGAACGAAAGGCATTTAAAGGACTGGGGTGGACACACACAGTGGAGTCGAAGGAGCCTGTGCGCTGTACGGGTGTGTCTGGGGAAAGTGGAGGAAGGAGCATGAAGAGATAATATGAATCAAAAAGATACTCAGGGGCGCCTGGGTGGCTCAGCCAGTTAAGCCACTGCCTTCCGCTCGGGTCATGATCCCATAGTCCTGGGATCGAGTCCCACATCAGGCTCCTTGCTCAGCGGGGAGCTTGCTCCTGCCTCTGCCTGCCACTCTGCCTGCTTGTGATCTCTCTCTCTCTCTGACAAATAAATAAATAAAATCTTAAAAAAAAAAAAAAAACCGATTTCCCAAATTAAAAAAAAGGATACTCGAAGAAGTGTCAGATGTGGTAACTCGGACGATCACTGACCTCTTGTCAGCTGTGCCTCCAAAGAGTCTGTTGTTAGCCCTCATTTGCTTTGGATACAAAGCAAACAACTACAGCACAGCTTTGTGGGCTGAGTCGGGAGACAAGGCCTTTATGTAGGAGTCTATAATCACCAAGGGAGATTCTGGTGGAACCTGATCGTGATCTTCAATGTTATCCTTGAAGGAAAGCTATGCAGGCCCAGGAATGTAATGAGCCCCAAATAAAGTCCAACAGGCGCTCCTTCCATGACACCCACTTTCTTCTGTAGAACCATCCAAAAGATGCCAGTGGAATGTCATCTGTGGAAAGTCACCCAAGGAGGGAAGGGGAATGGATAAGGAAACCTCCTGACTTCTCCAATGCTAGGCTTCCTCTCCATGGCTTCACCCTCCTTTACCTGCACCCGCCTCTCCAGGTGATCCTTCACACAGCCTCGTGGATTTACATGCCAACCACAGGCTGACGACTCCCAATTTCATCTCTCTAGAACAAACCTATTTCCTGACACCCAGACTCAAAGATTCTACTGACTACTCAATAAGGAGGGCCATCTGGAGGTCTAATAAGGATCTTGAATTTGACATGTCCAAAACTGAGACATGTCAGGGAATTAGGCAAGAAAAATGGAATAAAATAAAAGACACCCAAACTGAAAAAGAAGTAAAGCTATCTCTACTCATAAATGAGATGATCTTATATGCAGAAAACTCTAAGGAACCCAGAAAAACAGTTAGAACTCATAAATGAATCCAGCAAAGTCACAGGATACAAAAATCAGTGTGCAAAAATCAGTTGTATTTCTATACATGAATAATGATCAGAAAAGGAAATAAAGAAATAATTTCATTTATATTAGTGTCCAAAAGAATAAAATACTTGGGAATAAAGTTAATAAAAAAGATGCAAAACACCAAACACTGAAAAATTTTTTTAAATGATGAAAGAAATTTGAAAAGACCTAAACACATGTAAAGACATCCTGCATTCATGCACTGGAAAACTTAATATCATAAAATGACAAGACTGTCTAAAGTACCTTTAATGCAATCTCTATCAAAATCCCAATGGTGAGTTTTGTAGAAATGGAAAAACACATCCCAAATTTATATGGAATTCCAAGGAAACCCAAAATAGCCAAAATAATCTGGAAGAAGAAACACAAAGCTGGAGGTCTGATACTTCCCAATTTCAGAACTTACTACAAAACTACAGTAATCAACACTGTACGATGTCAGCATAAGAACAGAAATTAATATAGAGACAAGAGCCCAAAAATACTCTCACATCTAAGGTCAACTGATTTTTGAGCAGGGCTGGTGCCAAGACCATTCACATGTAAAGAATAGTGTCTTCAACAAATGGTGCTGGGAGGACTAGATACCCACAGACAAAAAATGATATCAGACCTCTACTTTATACCACATACAAAAATTAACACAAAGTGGATCAAAGAACTAAATTTAAGAGCTAAAGCTACAGAACTCTCAGAAGAAAACAAAAGGGAAAATCTTCATGACCCTGGATTTGGCAATAGTTCCTTAAATAGGGCACCAAAAGCACAGGCAAAAAGAAAACAAATAAATAAATAAATTGGAATTCATCAAAATTAAAAACTTTGATGCATGAAAAAATGCTATCAAGAGAATGAAAAAGATAACCCACAGAATAGGAGAAAATTATTTGCAAATCATTTATCTGAGAAGCATTTAATATCCGTAATACATAAAGAATGTCTACAACTTAACAAGAGAAAGACCACTCATTTTAAAAATGGGCAGGGGGTAAACCTGGCGATTCACAGACCTGTACCCCTGGGGATAAAAATACATTATATGTTTATTAAAATAAATTAATTAATTTTAAAAAAATGGGCAGGGGTGCCTGGGTGACTCAGTCAGTTAAGTGTCCGACTCAGGTCGTGATCTCAGAGTCCTGGGACTGAGCCCCACACCAGGCTCCATACTCAGCACAGAGTCTGCTTGGGATTTTCTCCCTCTACCCTCCTGCTTGTGCTCTCGTGCACTCTTTCCCTCTAAAATAAATGAATAAATAAATAAATCTTTTTTTAAAATGGGCAAACAGGGGAGCCTGGGTGGCTCAGTGGGTTAAGCCTCTGCCTTCAGCTCAGGTCATGATCTCAAGGTCCTGGGATCGTGCCCTGCATCGGGCTCTCTGCTCGGCGGGGAACATACCTCTCCCTCTCTCTCTGCCTGCCTCCCTCCTGCTTGTGATCCGTCAAAAAAAATAAATAAATCTTTAAAAATGGGCAAACAACTTGAACAGACATTCCTTCCAAAGAAGAAAAGCAAATGGATAATAAGCACATGAAAACATGCTTAACATCACTAGAGAGGGAAATCCAAAACAAAACCTCCATGAGATACACACCCCTTCACACCTGCTAGGTTGGCTATAATCAAAAACGTGAAAAATAACCAATGTTGATTCTGAAATATGATGCCAGTATTGTGGAAAACAGTTTGGTCATTCCTCAAAAAGTTAAGCCCCAAAACTCACATAGTCAAAACACTTACTCCAAGGTATATACCAAAAAGGATTGAAAACAAGGACTCAAATACTTGTGTGAGAATTATAGTCACAGCATTATTCACAAGAGCCAAAGGGTGGAAACTGCCTACGTGCCCAACAATAAATGAATGGATATGATTAATCTGGTGTTTACGAGCAATACAATATTATTATTCAGCCATAAAAAGTAGGGAGGCTGTAATACACAACATGTATGACTCTGGAAACAGTGTGTGTGTGAAAAAAGCCAGACATACAAGACAAATATTGTATGACTCTACTTACATAAAATATCCAGAATAGGTAAATTCACAGAGGCAGAAAACAGAACAAACTCCCGGAGGCCAGGGGTGGGGGTGGGGAATGGAGAGTTGTTGCTTAATGAGTTCCAAGTTTTACTTTGGAGTGAAGAAAATTTTCTGGAAACAGATAGTGACGATGACTGCAACAAGTGAACACTGCCACTGAACCATACACTTAAAAATGGTTAAAATGGCAAATGTTATATTGTATGTATTTTATCACAATAAAACAATTTCACTACAATCTTCTCTCCCCAGCCCACTCCTTCTAAGCCTCACTGGCTTAGTGGCAATTTCACTCCTGCACAGGTCAAAAGCATTTTCATCATCATTCTCTTCATTATTTTCTAAAACCCCACATCCAATCCATCAGCTCATCCTATCAACTCAACCTTGCAGATGTATCTAGGCTCTGACCACTTCTCATCAACTCCACTCGTGACATGCCAGCATCTCACGTGAGTCACTGTCAAAGCCACTTAATTCTTCTCCCTGCTAAAATCCCAGAGGCTTCAGTCATTGCTCAACACAGAGCCAGAGCCACACCATAGAAACACACATCAGATCACGTCACCCTTATTCTCACAGCCTCTGGTGGCTTCACGTCTCATTCTAAATATACATGAATCTGTGAATATAATCAATCTATCACTCAAAAAGAGAAAATCATGAATATGACCCCTGTTAAGCCTGAGTAAAGGAAGGTCACATAGTTATGTCTACTAGAAGCTTGACTACTAGAAGGGAAAGAAATGGTTGTATATAAGGAAACTCAAACCCCAAAATAAAAGTCTCAATGAAGAGAAAAAATATAAAGAAGACAAAACAAACAATCTGACTTGTAGATGTTGGGTAAGAAATCTAGAAGATTTAAGGTTCAATGACACAGTCCAGCCACAGAACCTACAAGAAAAGACAAGCTCCCCCTGGAGTCCCAGACTAACAAGTGCCATGATAGAGAGCACACATTTGGACTGGTGTGACAAATACTCCTGGCCTGAAATACAGCGATGAGACAGAAGCAGCAATGTTGTTATTATGCGTAAGCACATTTACTTAACTGTTCTTATAAATTACGCATTAGAAAATACGTCCAATAGAATTCCCCCAATTACTCAAGGAAGCTCCTTCTACATGACATGGACTGGTACGCGCAACTTCTTTACAAATGAGTAACAAAATAAGATGGTTAATGGAGGGAGAAATAGATACATGATAAAGTAAATATTTTTAAAAGTTGGTTGTAGAATCAAGGCTGGAGGAGAAAATTGTGAAATATTTTGACATGGAACAGAAGGCATACTGGGTGTCTCCAATGGATACCTCCATGCTGTTCGGCACACACACCCTTCAGGGTTATCTGCTTCTATGGGGTTTATGCCTTTTGTCATCTTTTAGCTATTTTACAACCTTATTAGCTGTAGAAAATTGATAAGAATGCTAATTGTTCTTGTCTATAGAAATACAAACCCTGTCCCATGGACATTCAAGTGACTTCCCTCTCCCCTCGGTGACAGAGCCCTGTCTGCACTCCTAATGATCCATTAACAGGTCTCCTCTGTGGATTCTCCTTTGCAGAGGACAAAACAACTTCCCAGTCTCATCATTAATTAATGAGTTAAATAAAATCCTTAACACATATTCATTTTCTATTAGAGGGAAAATTATGATGTATCTTTAAAAAATTATCTTTTAATAGTTACGAAGGTTTTCCACCAAGTTGCCCAACAGACTCATCTGCTAAAGATTAGCGGCTTCTGTCTGACAGAAGCCGCTAATCTTTATCACCAGAGAACACTCCACAGGCGGCTTGAGCCCAGGAAGGTCTATTATTGGCTCCCGGAGCTGAATGCCAAGTGGCAAGCCAGAACTTTGCTGGCTCTGTTTCTCTAATTTTAATTTTCCTCTCCATTTGTTTTGTTTTGTTTCATCAATGGATGAATTATTCGCCATTAGTGGAAGCAATGCTTAGGAATTTGGTTTTACGGTCTGACTACTTTGTGTTCTATATAAATTAATTAATGAATTATAGAGATTTATTCTTTTTTGGTAAGAGACCGTAGAGGACTGGGTTTATTAGCCTTTTTTTTTCTTTTCTTCTGCTTGCTTATTTGCCCATTTTGGAGCTAAAATCAATTAAGACATTCATGCCCACAAGGAAGGAGAATCGCTTCCTGAAATCTGGACTGGTTTTAGTATTTCTGTCTTTGTTCTTGACCAGTGGCTGAAATTATAACTAACTCAGAAATGTTTTAAGAATTCAAATTCAAATAGTTAATGTGTTTGGAAATTACTATTAGTTTAGTAATTTTGGCTTAACGAAAACAGTTACGTCTTATCTGAATTCTCCATGTTAAGTATAATATAAACATACATTTTATTCTACTTGAGTTTATTTTCCCTAGACTTAGACAGGTTTACTGGTCAAATAAAATAACATTATTCCTGTATAATGTTTAAGATTTTTTAAAAAATTTAAACTTGTGACAAATCATTATTCTAACAAGATTTTTTTTTTAAAGATTTTATTTATTTATTTGACAGACAGAGATCACAAGTAGGCAGAGAGGCAGACAGAGAGAGGAGGAAGCAGGCCCCCTGCTGAGCAGAGAGCCAGATGCCGGTCTGGATCCCAGGACCCCGGGATCATGACCTGAGCTGAAGGCAGAGGCTTTAACCCACTGAGCCACCCAGGTGCCCCTCTAACAAGACTTTATATCAGTACTAATTGTATTTTGTAATACATCAGTGCGAAGATCATTTCCAGGATCTTTAGTGTTAAACTAATTAAACAAGGAGGCCATTGGACTAAGGTGGCTCTCAGGCCTTAGCAACCTTTGTAAGCAAACAAAAACCAGAGCCTGTAAACCCCTTAAGGTTAAGAAATCAAAACCGAAGAGCAACCAATCACAAGCATCCAACTAAGCTTTCCCGTATAAGGCAACCGCTTAAGCTAGAGCCAATCAAATAAGTTCCTTGCTTTGATTCCGCGTCTTCTCTGTGAGTCTCTCCCTTAGTTCAGGGCCTTGGAACACCCCTAACCACTTCGGGTTTGTCAGTGCCTGATTTAAATCAAATTTTGTCCAAATAAACCTTTATTTTTTAAGATTTTATTTATTTATTTGACAGAGAGAAAGATCACAAGTAGGCAGAGAGGTGGGGGGGGGGGGGTGTGCTGTAGCAGGCTCCCTGCTGAGCAGAGAACCCAAGGTGGGGCTCGATCCCAGGACCCTGAGACCACGACCTGAGCCAAAGTCAGAGGCTTAACCCACTGAGTCATCCAAGCACCCCCCAAATAAACTCTTAAAATTTTTATTATTTTTTTCAGATTTTATTCATTTATTTATTTATTTACTTATTTGAAAGAGAGAGAAGAGAATGAGAGAGAGCATGAGCAGGGAGGAGAGGGAGGAGCTGGGTCCCCCCGAGCTGGGAGCCCAACACAGGGCTGTATCCTAGGACCCTGAGATCATGACCTGAGCTGAAGTCAGACGCTAAACCCACTGAGCCACCCAGGTGCCGCCCTCTTAAAATTTGTAATATACTTGCAGGTACCTTTTAATATTAGATAACATAAACCTTGGACAGATATTAATTAAAAAATTGTTAGATACAGGGTTCTTGGACCATGCAGTCAGATAAGCGGCCAACTCTTAGTTTCGGCTCAGGTCATGATCTCAGTGTCTTGAGATCGAGCCCGTGTGGGGCTCTGGGCTCAGCTCAGGGTCTGCTTGGGACCTTCTCTCCCTCTCCCTCTGCAACTCCACCTGCTTTCTCTCTCCTTACAATGAATAAAATCTTTTTTAAAAAATTATTGAATAACTCAGTAATTTATAAGAGAGAATACTGAAACACTGATTGCTAAGCAGAGTTCTAATTTTTTCTATATTTTTATTTTAATATGCCATACAGAAGCTCTGTCTTTGGGTCATGTCAATGAACATGTCCTTTTTTGCAACTTTAAAAGGGTGTAAGAGAGACACAGGGGTAGGAGAGTGTAATGGAAGCCTTGCTGGTCTGCTAACACGCCTGTGTAAAATGGACATTTTGCAATTGTTCACGGTTTTCTGTGAAATGGAACTTAGGACCTTTGGCTAAAAAAATACAATTAATATGAATGGTTAAGGTTACACTAAGAGTAATAATGACAGAGGAATACAACTGTACATGAGTCTGTTTTTTAAAAAAAATTGTATTTCTTAAAGCAGTGGTTTTCAGGATTTATGAGCTCTGGACTCCTTTATACTATTGGGACTTACTGAGGAACACAAAGAGTCTTTGTTTTTGTGGATTAAGGCTATCAATATTTAACATCACAGAAATTAAAACTGAAAAACTTTTAAAATATTTATTGACACACTTAAAAACAGCAAGAACACACTGCCTATTAACAGAGATGACATCTCACTGTTACTATTCAGGTGCTGGGACCCCATGAACACAGCTTCGGGCCGAAGCAAAGTGTTAGTTTGCCACAGGATAAGAAAAGGCATAGTGAAGAACAAGACTTGGAAAGTTCACTTAACTTGCTTTAGTTTATATACTTGAGTCTGAAGGAAAGCTCACAATGTGTTATAATTTTAGTCAATTGTGCCTGATGTTGATGGGCTGTCTTCATGGTTACAGATTATTGCCTATAACCAAAAGATCAGTCTTAATTTTCTGTATAATCTGCTTAAAAAGCAAAGCTTGTATCTTAAAAGAATAATGATCTCTCCTTTACGTTGAATATATGATGCTTGTGATTAAGGAAATAAATTTGGTCACTTAGGTTATGGTCCGTGCTTGGTTGTTTTGTTTTTTTGTTTTTTTAAAGATTTTATTTTTATTTATTTATTTGACACAGAGAGAGAGAGAGAGAGAGAGAGAGAGAGAGATCACAAGGAGGCACAGAAGCAGGCAGAGGGGGAAGGGGAAGCAGGCTCCCGGCTAAGCAGAGAGCCCGATGCAGGGCTCGATCCCAGGACCCTGGGACCATGACCTGAGCCAAAGGCAGAGGCTTAACCCACTGAGCCACCCAGGCACCCCTCTGTGCTTGTTTTTAAATGTTGTCTTACTACTGTGATTAAATAACTTGCCTGGTATGGTTTCTCAGGCACACGTGATCCTATCTGAAGGATCTGTGTGAATGTCGTCTGGTAACTGATTTTTGCCTTCTCTAAACTGGATCTTAAATATATAAAAATAAAACTTGAAGGATATCACTCACACCTAAAACTAGCCTTAAGATTTCTCCTTGGAAATCACAAAAATACGTTTTTCACTTTTAAGAGAACTGTAGGATAATTAGGGTGAATGTGTCACGATTGCCAAGTTCCGTATGAAGTCAGAAGGGCCACTCAGCCTGTCTAGGCAAGTACTCAATCATACAATGTTATCAATATAAATATTTCCAAATCACAGGCTTTGAGGAAAATCCTTGATATTGGTTATTGACCTTATTGTCCATAATGTTTTTACCTTCAGGGGAAACACTGGCCAGATGCTTTCCTGACAGCTGTGTTGAGTTTTCTTCTGTTTAGGGTGTTCTAGTCCTAAAATGCTGCTAGTAGGCAAAGTATGGTGTTATAATCTTGGTTATTAAATTGTTAATTTTGTTAATTTGGTGAGGGTCCTGCTCCTATTATTTAAATCTAGCATCTTGTAGACCAGTGGCTTTCAACTGGGGATGCATGTCAAACTTGTCTATGATTTTTTTTTATAAAAATATCAATGTCCAGGACCTAACGTGGGTTTACTAAATCTCCTGATATTCTGACATGTTCTCAGTACATTTATTGTGTCTCAGAAACATTATACTATATCTCAAGATTTGTTTCCTCCATAAAAATTAGGTTGATCTTCTTGAAATAGAGAAACTGAAGGACTTCATTTTTAAACTCTGCGGTTTGCCCCTCTTCCTGCTTCCATTCCTGCTCCGATACCCAGGTCCCCCCACTTCACACATGCCTCAGAATGCAAATAGTGTATGACCCCCTTGTAAGGGACAAGGCATGAACGATGTCTCTAGAATAGGAAACATGTAAGGAGGGACCAGGAGAGAACGCAGGGAGGAGCCGTCACATGCGTATTCCAGACCCCGACCGCACAATCTCAACACCAAGACCGCCTGGCTCCAAGCGAGAGGGAGAACTGACTTACGACGGTCACCTGGGCCCTCCTCTTTGTCCCAACAGGTTCCTGGATGCCTGAGAGGACACGTACACCAGACCACGATCCTCCAGCAAAGACGAGACTCTCTCCTGAGTCTCCCAGATGCTCTGTCTGCACCTGCGTTCTCTCTACACCTTCAACAGCTCTGCGTCCACCTCCTGATGGCTTGCGTTTGATTTCTATCCTGTGTGCAGCCAGGGACCCCCGGGCTGGTCCTGTAGGACCCCCTCTGAGGGTCTGGCCCTCCTACATCATTTTCATAAATAAATGCTGTTTGTTTTTTGTTTTTTTAAGCATTTTGTAAATCAGAGATAATGCTTACTGACTTCTTTGAAAATAGGTTTAATTGCTTTCCTTAAAGAAATTCTGCTTAATTTTTTGGTAATCATCTTATTATTTTGTTTGGCTTGCCATAAACCAACCCAATTTCCCTGTAACATTACTCATATTAGACCTTTCACATTTGAAAATTATGAGTAATAAATTGACTCTTGCTGCTATAAGTCTACAGATAGTTCTGTTTTGCTGAATGGCTCTGTAATAAGCTATAGGCAGGGCCTGTGACCTCAACACGGAACTGGCTAAAACCCCATGGAAAAGGGAGTTACCAAGTAATCCAAACTCCTGACACTTCACAGAATAAACGGGCTTCTCATGGTGCTGCTTACACAGATCTCAGACCAGGCCATAGAGCTGGTCAGGATTCCCAGACCTCCGTGTAATCGACAGCAGACGGCTTTGGGAGACATGAACTCAAGCTCCCACAGAACAGAGCTAGGATTAAATGAGGATAATCCTAAATTATAGGATTAAATGAGGGAAATTCAATGTGCTTGTGGACTTAGAATTTTGTTGGTATTCCTTTAATGCTCTATCTTATGAACCCTTCTCTTTCTTCTTAAGCTTTCTGTAATTCAGAAGAATACAGGAGACACTACTTCTGCAAACTGAAATAAAACATTTTAAAATGATACCTGATTTTCAAAGACTGCCTCAAAATTTGGAATCTTTTACTAAGCCCCTTTGCTTCCCATGACAGTATAGATTTTTGTATAATTTCAGAATATGTTCTGCATCTTACCAGAATATAATTGGAAAACCTGGTTATGAAACCAGGCCTTGTCTAGAATGTCATTTGAGAACAGTGGTCACTTAATCAGGTCTGGCTAGCCTCCTTCAAGGAGCTAAGGCTGCCTTTACTCAGGGAGCCAAGTCCTCCTGGGAAGACTCCCTGGTACCCAGCTTAGAGTCCCAGCCCCACAGATGCCATGGAAGGTCACTTCTGGAAAGCGCAAAACACTTCGGACATTCTGAGGACGTCCAGAAGAGAAATCCACGTAAATACACGTGTACCGGGGGTAAAATCTGGTGAAGAGTTGTCAGGCTTGATATTTCCCCTTGGGATAGCAGACAACCATCTGCTAGTTAGTTATCTAATTAACTAGATAATTAGTTATCTAATTAATTTCTAGAGGGAAACAAAGGCCCATCCGAAATCACTCGTGAAAATGAGTTAATTTTATTTGTTCAATATAGCATGGCTCTGGGTTTTACAAGCGTCCCCCAGAAGGCTAGAAAACACCCTTGCTGTCCCCGTGTTAATACTCAGGCAATAACCGATTGAGAGCAGCCTGAGTTTATAATGGAGAATAATCTTTTTTGAGATCTGATCACAAAAGAAAAAAAAAAAAAAACCAAACTTGTACAGAAACATTGTGGAAAAAACTCTGAGACAGAACGAAAGATTACTGGGTGACACAGACTGTGAACTGTTTGAGGACACTACCCTTGAGTCACTGGATTGATGTTATTAAGTCTCTGATCTGCAGACAGCCCTGTCAGAGAAGGCTGTGCCACGTCCTCTCATTTGTGTCTGCTGACCTGCTCGGTCGGCTGGTGGGCGTCCCGTGGACTTCCCGTCCAGTGTGGCAAAGGCCAGTTTTGCACCGAGAAAGCAACGGTGTTTCGGCATTCGGAACAGTCTATCAGTGTGTGTACCCACTGGGCTCTCCTCTCAACAGTAGCTTCCTGGTTCCTTCCTTAAGACATGAGCTAAATAACGCTATTTTGGGTTAGTAAGAGAGCCATGATCGCTACCCCCTTAAAAAAATAAAGGTACCTCACTGTACAATTCTTTTACCCTTTCTCTGCTTAAAAATGTTTCTAACACACTTTTAAAAATGCAATTCTGGCACATATCTTTTAATTGGCAAGACACAAGACCACTAACACAAAAACAACTCAAATCAAGTTAGGCCTTACAGCCGCCCTGAGTGTAGCTAGCATTCAACATGCTCTGTGGACTTGAATAAGATTTCTGTATATGAAAGTTAATGCATGGTTCATCTTCGTAGAAGGCTGTCACTACTAGAAAATCCACAAACTATAAGAATCAAATGTGCAGAGAGAATATGTAAAGCACATGAAACACGATCATCTGCTGGCAGACCCACAACGAGATCTTTTTGCAGCCCACTTGTCACTGTCTCCATACTTGACAGGGCACTTGGCCGGTCCTTATCTCATGGGTCTCATCTAAGAAAGGAGATAATGAATTACTCCCAGAGCACTACACGATTAATAATTCTGTTGAAAGTAAATATTAATGCTAGCAGTTTTGTAAATTATAACCCTCACAGTCTGTAATTTCATGAGAATACAAACCATTTCTTTTAACTTAGTCCTTTATTTATGTAACCTTTGCTGCGTGTCACATTTCACTGACGGTAATAAAGGCAGGGAGAAAATCTGGCCACTTTTTTCTCTTTAGTGATGGTAACCTGATGCTTCTCCAACCCGCACCATTCCCCTCCCCATGAAATCTGTATGGAACAAACCTAAAGAGAGTAAGCCTCGTTACCATCGCTGGAAAAGGCCAAAAAGACCAGCTAACATTTACTAGAACCAACCATGTGCAGTGTTGAAAAATTAAAACAGCTCTTTACAACTGAGACCTGGACTCACCCGTCCCATAAGATGTGTCCCTATTCTACAGAAAGTCGATTCTCCACAATAACGTTGAACTTCACCTGTGCCCCGTGCCCCAGAACACAGAGCACAAGTTAAAAAAGGTTCCGACCCTTTTGTGTTCTGGGAAAAGTGTAATTGAAAGGACCACCCTTCTCTCTCATGCTGCAAGATAGGACTATTAAAACCACAGGCCCAAAGGACATCACTTGAGCCCAGCCAAGTAACCAAACCACATTAATCCCTAACCTAAGTGCAGTTTCGACCTCCCCCAGAAAGGCAGTTTTACCAAGGGTCAGGAGTTTTCTGACCGGGACCAGTGAGGTAATCTGCCACAAGAGCTTCCTCGGTGCCCCACAGGAAGGAGAGGCCTTCTGCATTAGACCCCTTGCCCTTCCCATTAAGGCAAGGTGATCTTGCCCGAAACAATCCTTTCTTTTCTTGTGCTAATAACTCCTCCGCCCTAGACTTCTCCCTATAAAAACTTTCCATTTTATGCAACTTTCATGAGGCTCCCCTCTTCCTGCTAGGTGTCTTGCAGCTGAACTTTGTTTAACAGGATGCATGGCTGCCCTTCCTCAGTGACTCAGGTCAGACCATCGCCATCCTCATCATGATGACCTTAAGACTTGCTAATGACACCCTAGCCTAGTTGCCTCTGTAAAACCTGGGACTCTTCTTATTCTTGAGACATTCGTCATTGATGAAGATAGTCCTTATAACGACAGTCTGCATACAAACATTTAAATTGTCTTGTGCATTTTGTTTTTTGCAGTTCTGGCGTGTGGCTCAGGTGCGACTGCCCCTGCTTCTTCACAATCCCTGTGCGCCCTCCTGACTGGTGATCTACGGGCCCAACATTGAGTCCAGCTCCTGACTTTATGCTCCAGACTCTTGGCTTTAATACCCTGGTAAGAACTTGATTTTTTTTCTTTTTGAGTATTTATCTGATTTCTGATGCCAGCTTCCCTTGGTTTTATGATCTGACCATTCAGTTAGATCTGTAAAGGGGATGATGGTTTATAGAGAACTTGTCTTAAAAGAGTAAAATTCTAAAATTGAAATTACAAGCTCTGTCTCTATGCACATAGGCCTGCAATTCACACACCTGAAAAAAGCATCATGAGATGTTACCAAATGAGACTATAAAACTTTTTTTTTTAAGATTTTATTTATCCATTTGACAGACAGAGATCACAAGTAGGCAGAGAGGCTGGCAGAGAGAGAGAGAGAGAGAGAGAGAGAGGAGGAAGCAGGCTCCCTGCTGAGCAGAGAGACCAATGCAGAGCTCGATCCCAGGACCCTGAGATCATGACCTGAGCTGAAGGCAGAGGCTTAACCCACTGAGCCACCCAGGCGCCCCGATTATAAAACTTCTTAAAGAAGCTCTATTATAACTGGCTTAGGAAGAAGGACCTATAAACCGAATATTCCTAAAGTCCCCAGAAATTACGGAAAGTGAACTCCCAGTATTTTCAACATTCAAAAAAACAAACAAACAAAAACCAAAAAACAGAAGAAAACTATTCTCATAGCAACTCAGTTTTTTTTTTGAGACCCAAATATTTTATTTTTTATTTTTATTTTTTAAAGATTATTTATTTGACAGGCAGAGATCACAAGTAGGCAGAGAAGCAGGCAGAGAGAGAGAGAGGAGGAAGCAGGCTCCCCGCTGAACAGAGAGCCCAATGTGGGGCTCGATCCCAGGACCCTGAGATCACGATCCGAGCCGAAGGCAGAGGCTTTAACCCACTGAGCCACCCAGGTGCCCCGAGACCCAAATATTTTAAAAATTCAACTTTTCACATATTTTGGTAAATCTCCAGCAAGTGAAATTAGTTGAATATTTTTGGTTTATTAAAAACACCTATCTCTTTTCTGAATTATCAGATATAAGCATAATAAAACAGTACATTTTAACTCTTGTACATGTTCTTCCTAAACTTACACAGGCTTACTGATAGAATAAGCGAGTATTATTTATACTTAATATTTAAGTTTATGAAGAATGTAAATTTGTATTTAACAAATTTACAAACAAAACAAAAATTGAATCATTTTTGACAAATTTTACTTTAATGGCAACTGCGTTTTACATTGTGAAATCTTTAAGATAATTTCCAAGATATTTACGTAACTTAAAACCTTCATCTAATGCTAAACTGAATTAATTAATGGATATTCACTAATCAATGTTTAGTAAGATAGAATACAGAAATTCTACCTAAGCACACTTTCTTATTCTATTTTATTTACTTGAGCGTGAGAAAAAGAGAGAGCATGAGTGGGGGTAGGAACAGAGGGAGAGGGAGGAGGACAGGCAGACTCCCTGCTGAGCAGGGACCCCGGACCCAGTGTGATCCCAGGACACTGAGATCATGACCTGAGCCCAAGTCAGATGCTTCACCAACTGAGCCACCCAGGTGCCCCAATAACCACGCATAATTTTAAGGTTAAATGTTTTTGATTCTTATGTTTATGTGCTACGGGGACAGTAAAATACGCAGAAACACTCCACATGTACCCATCCTGCTTTCTCGGGGTTACTTTGGTAAGTAACTTCAGTAACTAATTTTAGAAGTTAGTTACTTTAGTTAAAAGTTAAAATTAATATGTGGCTTGTACTAAGTAGCAATACTTTGAAAGAAATACAACTGAGTACATACTTCTGTTTTTCAAGAATACGAAGAGCTCTATCCTGAAGGGGCAGAGTTTTCGTTTCTGAACCCCACTGCCAGCTTGTCAGAGACCCCAGAAAGCTTTCTACATGGGTTTTTAATAACTATTCGCATAGGTCCACTTGGAGATAACCAACCATAAACCCACTACATGTAAACAATATCTTATTTTCTAATATTATGAAATTATTTCTGATTCCGCAGAACCCCTGAGATTGGTCCTAAAGGGTCAGATTGTTCCAGAATGTGAAAGGGCATCATAAAAGAGACAAAATGTGGGCCCCTGGGTGGCTCAGTGGGTTAAAGCCTCTGCCTTCGGGCTGCATCGGGCTCTCTGCTCAGCGGGAGCCTTCTTCCCTTCCTCTCTGCCTCTCTGCCTACTTGTGATCTCTGTCTGTCAAATAAATTAATTAATTAATTTTTAAAAAAGATTGTTTAAAAACAGTGCTAACCATTATGCTTGTAGATGTTCACTCTACCATTTCTGGCTGCCTTTGTCTTATTGTACAACAGTGTTCCCTGACAGCTGCATTATTCTACTCTCGTCAGCCCTCTCACTTTGGAGAGTTATCAGTAATACACTGGCCACAGCCATCTAGAACCTTTGTCACCTCCGGGTCCTTGCTTCACTGGATGCTTCCTAACCAGCACCTGCAATCACCTAGAGGCCAGAGTGACTTGTCTTCAAAAGAAAGACCCTCTTCAAAGCCCATGGAAAAGGGCTATGCCAAATAGTTCCGGTACGGTCTCCTGATGGCATCATTTAAACGATGCTGAGACCCTACCAGGGGATTCGGTCAGGATTTCCAGAATTCTAATGGAGAAGCATTTGGGCTCCTGAGACTACAAACCCACGTTCAAGCAAAGTGAGAATTAGTTACATAGGCCTAAATGAACTACTGAGGAAGGACTATGGTTTTTATTTGGAATATTTTAATGTTCTACTTTCTGAACATAAGGAAGTCTTTGCTCTTCTTATGCTATCTGTATCTTAAAACAATTTGGTAGACAAAGCTTTTGCAAAAACAAAGGACATATTTGGAAATGGTATCTGAGTCCCCCCTTGCCCAGAATTTGGAAACTCAGTATTATTTAGTGTTCTTGCTTTCAGGGCAATATAATTATTTGCCTAGGTTCAACAAGAATCTGTCTTCCTTGTTACCAGGACATAACCGGAAAAACTGGTTAGTAACCATGGCCTTGGCCGCAAGCTCACATTTGATCCTATAACCAGCAACAACCAGACCCTTGCAAGAAATGAAAGCAGACTTTATGGCACCAATGCCTGCCAAAGCCCTCTTGGGAAAACAAGCCAGGGACCTGGCTTCCAGGGTTCCCAACTTACAGATGAGCGAGAAAGATCACTTTGTAGGGGTCCAAGAACTGGAGGATATGCTGCGGACCACAGAAGGAAGGAATTTATGCAAATGTGTAGATAATGAAGGTGAAATGTGACAGCAAGCTCTTGTCCGGGCTTCCTAGTCCCAAGAGGCTTTTAAATGCACAATCTAAGATTCCGTATGAAAACTTCCTGCGAACTATTCTTGCTACACCTATATAAATAAATATAACGAGACCAGTCTTATTTTGTGATCATAAATAATCTCTCTTTGATTATTAGAGGAGGGACTATGGGAAAAAAAATTGTGTCTCTGTGGGAAACTATGCATTGTTTACACTACACCATTCCAGGACATCAGATCCTAGCCATGCTCACTGTCTGAGTTATTTTGCACCTCTTTGTACCCTGCAGGGAACTGACAGATGTGAAAACTCCATTTTCTCTGGTAAAGATTCACTCGACTTCCTTCTCCCCTACAGAAAAACCTATTTCCATCCCTACCTGCATAGTGGCCCCATTCCTGTTACCATGCCCAAATTATCAATTCTTACCATATTTCCAATTCACATGGCTTCCTGCACTACCTGGCTACAACCTCTCGAACTCATGTTCCAAATTGTTTCCAATCTGATTCGGCATCACCAAGTACCAGCACCTGACTGCCCTGATCATGACTGGGCTCTAGTGAACTTGAAACTGACCCTTCTGTCCAGGTTTGAAGAAACCCAGAGCACTGAAGCCCATGTGACCACAGTGAGCAGGATCCTCTCTGGACAGGCCATGTAAAAGTGTGGCACAACTCTCAGGTTACGCATGCCTTTTAGGACAGGTAACCACACCTGGTTCGAGACCCTCAAGACAGTAAGCCATGCTGTGAAACCAACTCTGGGACCCATGGTCAGGTCCCCTCGGGGCTCAGCTCCTGACTCTAGACTAGACTATAACCTTCTGTATAAAGTTCTGCCAGTTCTTTTCATTTTAGGGATCGTTAGTTTAAGATGCCTAATCTCCAGGACGCTAAAATTGACCTTTGCCATCACCTCTCAACAGATAGAACCAGTACCAGTAAGAGTCCTCAAGTCATTCTTAGACTCAATTTTGCCTCCAAGGTTATGACTGCCTCTCAGTTATTCAGGGAGGAATGACATCCATTTTGAAAGATGGTAACACTGACAACACGAATGTCAAGCTCTGATCTCCTAGAAAACAGGGCTGGTCCTCCCACTGTGTTTAAAGAAAAGGTTAACCCCAAGGACCACTCTGTTCCCCAAAAATCCAAGAAAAGACCCATCACCACCATTTTCCTTCATGACTTAGATAAGACTGTCTTCGTCCTTCTTCTTGGTTCCCAAAGACTCCCTAATGACACCCTTGCTTACCTGACTATGAAACCCCAGCTTTCGCCTTTGCTCCGAGCACTCCTCATTAAGGAGTGATCTCTGCATTACAATGCTCTGAATAAAATCATCTCCTTAACTGCCTAGTACGCGTTGTTCTTCATATCTTCTACACTTTTTTTTTTTTAACTCCTGGGAACAGAGTTTTGATAAAGGTTGTGGTTACTCAAGAAGCAACAATCTCATTAGATCTACAGAAGTTTTAATTTCAAATGTCAAGTTTATCCTCTTTGGTCAGTTTTGAATAAAAAGTGATGAAAAGATGAGAAGTCATTCAATAATCAATAGAAGCAGAATCATCCAATTCCTAAGAAAGAATGATACAAGATACTGAATACTCACTTAATCTTTAAATACTAAATGAGCCACAACAACGTATCAAGCACAAAACCAGATGATAGTGACAGGAGAAAAAAGGATCCTCCTGCTCTGGAGGGGGACAATCTAAAGAAAAATGTGACCAAGCCTAGACTTTGAAAAAGAGAGAGAGTTTGACAGATAGGGTAGGGCAGATATCCTAGACAGGATGAACGAACAACACTAAGAAATATTCATGACATCAGTGGCTCCATGGAGAATCTGAGAGTAGTCTGTATGGATTCAACAAGATGTCAGTTGCAAGATCAATTTTACAAAAGCTTCCTTAAAACAGCAAAGAAGATATATTTTGGGAAGAATTATGAAAGAACAGGACATAAGGTCAAAAGATATAATAATAAGCTATTGCAAAAAAATACAGCCTGGATGAGAGATGGTGGAGGTCATGGGTTTAATTGCATTCATCAGACATGAGAAGAAACATGAGTGTAAAGCATGTATCTTAACATTCTAGTTATAAGTATGAAGATCTCAGAATTTTTTAAGAAGTATGATAAAATTATATGGACAGACTGCAGAAAAGTTGAAATCTTTACCTTATGATTTACAATATATTAATATAAAATTAAACTTTCCTACTCTTCCACTACTCACATCTACTCGCACGTTCAAGGATATCAATTATAGAACGCCTATTACAGAGAGAGAAAAAAACAACTGGAGGGCTCTGTTCCTTAAAAAGGAAAATCACTTGTCCAAATACAGTTACACAGCACCAAAGAGGAATCACAGAAAACACTGAAAGGCAATCCTGCGAACTAATCGACCAAACAGTGAGAAACAAATCACAAATATAAAACACTGCATGTTAATTTCATCGAAAGCACCTCCTGGAAGTTCTAAAGCAGTCAGTGGTGGAAGAAAATATAAGTATTTAGGAAACAGTCTGATTGGTTTTGTTTTAATATTATCAAGGGTAGGTCAAATTAAACAAACGTACTTGTTTTATTAGCGACAAAAACATTTTAAAAGTTAAACCTTCTTCAAAATGGGTTTAGGGTTTAGGTACCATTTCATAAGTAAACAGTGAAACACCTTCTCCTAAAAAAGAAGTGAAATGAAATGATCAGCACATTTACCAAGATTGTTGGTTCTGTTTACTAGAAACATAGCTCACAGACATACACGGGCAGTACTGGAATCAGATGTTTACATGAACTTTTAATGTAGTGAAAATACAAAAGAGCAGATCAAATATGACAAGAGATAAATTCTGGAAATGTCCTTAAATTGCTTCCTGAAGGTACTCTATTCTCTAACTCCCTAGAAGCTGTATCACTTAAAGTGTCTTAAGAAAGACTCACTCTGGATCCAAGAGAATGTAGGTTTCTTAAAGACACAGCTCCCTAGATGTATGCTTTGTACTGCTGATATCCACTTTTTAAATTTTTTTTTAATTTTTATTAACATATAATGTATTATTAGTCCCAGGGGTACAAGTCTGTGAATCGCCAGTTTTACACACTTCACTAATATCCACTTTTTAATCTGATGATAAATTCTATGCTCTATAGCTGGGTTCACTGCCCAAAAATGGGGCAAAAATCTTTAATTTTCTTTTTTTAAGCTTTTCATAACCTAATTGTCTTCCCTTTTATCTTTTTTCCCTTACATAAAATTTATTTTCCATTAGGAGGATCAGAGAGACTTCATATTTCTAAATAATATAAGCCATTTCTAAATGCTCTCAAATAACACAATAATAGTGATCAATAATGCATGAGTATCAACTCTGAACACTTACATATTGGAAAAGATTACTTTTTATAGTAAAAAAAAAAAACAAGCATAGAGAAAATGTACAACCAAGTTATTCATCAATACCCATATGTTAAAAAAAAAAAAAAGGCAATACACATATGTCATCTCACTTATTGGGATGCTTTATCCAGCAAACTTAGTATCTAACACTGAAACCCCTTTGGCGTCTACACACACGCACATCGCCCGGCTCTGAGTGTGCGGAACGGGCGGCAGCGAGGCTCTCAACGCCTTGAGGGCACTGTTCCTGACTGAATGTTTGTATCCCCAAAGTCCACATGGCGAAACCCTAACCCCAATGTGATGGATTTGGCGGTGGGGCCTTAGGGAGGTGACGAGGTCATGAGGGTGGAGGCCTCATGCATGGGATTCCTGCCCACTCGGGAGTCCCCAGGGAGTTTCCCTGCCCCTTGGGCCATGTGAGGATACAGAAGACGAACCAGGAAGCCGGCCCTCACTAGACCCCGAATCTGCTGGACCTTGATCCCAGCCTTCCAGCCCGCAGAACTGTAAGAAATAAATGTCCGTTGTTCACACGCCACCCAGTCTGGGGTGTTCTGTTACAGCGGCCCCCACGGGTGAGGATGCCAAATGCCAGACCTTGTGTTTACACAGTCCGTTCTCCTCTCAGTGGAACGGCGTTCCACGGAGAAACGGGGCCAGGGCAGGGAAGGTAAATATGAGTGTAGAACACCTTCATATTCTAGAAACGGTAGTACTTAAAGGAGAACAGAGCGAGTCAGGAGGACAGCTTGCAGGTGCCTCTCTCCGTGGCCGAATCGGGGACCACGTGAGCACCCTCCTCCCCAAACACACAACAGCAGTGAATTATCACCTACTACGTAAGTCTGAGTCCACACGGTGTATGGTGGGAGAAGGGGATCTAAAGGGCATAAAGGAGGGCAGGGGAGTGGAGGGCTGGTCCTGGTCACATGCTGTCACCTGCACACAGAGACGGTCACTGGGCTTCTGAGCCTGAACCCTCTGGTGTGACCCTGCAAAGAAACTTGCTCAAACCACCTGTAAGTCTCAGGGAAGGGAAGAAGCCCCTTTTACAAACCACTCCAAATACAGCCCTACACTGACCAAATCTGGCCCTTAGGAAGCAGATGGGATAGATTTGGGGGAACACAGGCAAATCCATGGGATTTCCAGGCCAGTGCTATTATTCTGAATCAAACATGCCTCTACCCTTGACCCACAGGGGTCACAAACTGCAACCCTCCTCAACCGTCTCTGATTCCTAGTGTCCCAGAAACTGTGTTGCATTGTGTTAAATCCTCACCCAAAAAACCGGAATGACACACTAAAAAAAATACCAAAAGAAAAAAAAAAGGAGGAAGAAGCCATAACCTGATCAATGTTGGGAAAGATGCCAGTGCCTTTTATTAAATGAGCAGAATTAGATGATAGCCAGTGGATTTATTTAAAAGTAAAAAGTGGAAGACGTTTATGCAGAAAAATAGAACCACTTAGCTTCCAAAAAAATTTTTTTTCAAAACTGAAACTCACTGATAATGAAGACCAGAATAAGAAGGGCTCCAGACTGAGCTACCACGTTTGACGGCCATTCTATACTATATTATGTTCTCTCACAGACTCATCACCGATACATTAACTAAATCTTAACTCATGTCCAAAAGCCACAAAAGCATATGCCAAAATCTATTTGAAATGCCTCATATTTTATTTTTTTAACAAAGGCCATAATAATGCCTCATTGATTTTGAGTTGTGGTTTTATCTGTCACACTTGGAGTTAACCACTTTCCTTCTCCATAATGGTGCTTTCCCATCCCTTTTAAAGCTACTAAATTATCCTGGATTAATACCCAATAATTTATAGCTCTAATATTATTTGGAAAGGAATACCTTTAAGAATGAGTAAGAAGGCTTGAATAGACCTCACACAAAAGGAGCAGTAATAAATATCTTATCACTGGAGAGGGTTATTGTTCCCCTGGAGAAGACAAGAAAAACCTGCTTGGGAAAGCCACCCACGTTCATGGTGACATCCAGCCTTTCGGACAAGTGTACACAGCTATGCCTCTCTCTGTGTGTACGATCTCTCCCATCTTAGGAGCATGACATACGAGACAACGTGTCCCTTGTTCACACGTCTCTGATGTCAGTGGAAATAAGCCGTAAGATTTGCAGTCCTCCCCCCACTTCCTTTCTTCGGTTCACTCTTTGGCTTGGTCCTGAGGCTGAGGCATTTCCAGGAGACACATCCAGCCATAACAAAGCTCTGAGGAGCAGGAGAGCATTTCTTCCCAGGGCTATCTCGAATGAGAAAACACTTTTTCCAGAAACCTCCCAGTAAGACTTCCCTTCGCATCTTATTGGGCAGAAGTGAGTCATATTCCCAAACTCATTACTGGTGAGAGGAACAGAGTAACCATGATGAGTCCGGACTAATCGTCTGAGCGTCGAGTGGATGCGGGGGGAGGTGGAGGCAGGGGGTGGCGAGAAGAGAATTAACACGTATGTGCGCACGCTTCCCTTCATGCTGGCTGCCCAGCAGAGAGTAAGCGTTTTCACTAGGGAGACACGGGATTGGGCATCTTTGACTGATCTGTCATTTCCTTTACCCACAAAGAATGTGTTCAGTTGATTTTTTTTTTTAATGTAAAGACTGAGATTTGCTACTTCAGCAAATTATTTTGAGTTTCTGCAGATCTAAAAGAGATTAAACCAGGTGGCCACAGTTTACTATCATTTAGCAAGCATGCCTTACCAACGAGCGGCTCTAACTCTTTATACCTGGAACGGTCATCTCTTGTCTGCCTGGACCACGGGATGCCTACCGGCAGCTCAGAAACACACTGCTTCCAGTGTCCCCATGCGGGGCCCCACAGACCTCCTGCTGGGGAGAGTACGAGGCGGGCACCTAGCTTTTTGTGGCCCACGGTGACCACCCATGGCACAAGAGAACATGACTCAGAGCCATCCTGACTATCCCTCATCTCCACCACTTCCCATCCAAAACAGAGCACACATTCGATAATACAGGCAAAATCCTTTATTCTGTATTGAACACAGAAAAACATAGTAAAGAGAAGGCGGTGCTCTTTGAAGATTCTTTTTTGATGTTTCTTACATAAATATTTTTTTCTCATATAACAAGAAAAAAAAATAACACACTAATGGGAGTCCAAAGCACTGTTGCACCATGGAGAGGCAGCTGGTTTTCAGATAGCTTTGCAAAGTAACATCTGCCGGGGACGCAACACCTGTCATAACGAGCACATTCCCGTCACCACTGACTCTGGGTACGCTTTGCCAAAAGTGATCTATCAAAGCAATTACAGGTCGTCATTTATACACCTGTTAGAAATCAACTTCAATCTTTGTAAGCTCACCTCTCAGATTATCTGCACTCAAAGGCCCTACACAGGAGATGAGTGCCTATCTGACTGAATACAGCAGGTCTGAACAATGGGTAATTATTTATGGGAACATTTATAAAGGGTGTCATCCTCAAGGAAGTGTGGCAATTCCCCTAAACGGGTAATAACAACATACTCGTGCTGAATTTTCAAAAAACAAAATAAATATCACCTGTCATTGGGATGAGTCACTGCTATTGCAACTTGACAGTTACACTTACAAACAAAACAACCCACAAGCTTATACGCTTCCAGCCGAGTCCACTATCTAGTGGCAAACAGCCAAAGTCCTGGAATTACTGCAAACGGCAGAAGTACATTCATAAAATATCGGTCTCCAGAGCAGTGAAGTGCTCACTCAGGGGCCTCTCAGAGGAGAGATGCTATTAGCGAAAATAACCTCGTTTAACAAAAAGTGGCTCACACAGCCCATTTTCTCTGTTTAAGAAGGCTTCTACATCCCATCCCTGTCCCCAGACAGCCTCTCCTCTCTCCATTCCTTCCTCCAGCCTCCCTCCACCGCAAGCATCCTTCTTGAGAGAAGCTGATGAGCTACAACTTCCTCTCCACCGCCTCCACAACCAAGGCACAATCAGAACTCTCCAAGACATTCTTGCTAGCCCCTCCGTGGGAGGGCAAATAGAAGACTCAATTTATACAGAAGACTCAATCCAAAAAGAGGTCACCGTGCTCAAGCATGGCAGCTCTAGGGGGTAACAATTAGCACGTTACATAGAGCTCCCACAGGTCCATTAGCAGATCTTTGTTACTTTCAGATGGTTCTAATGATATTAGAAAAAACAAAAAGTATTTGTTGGGAACTTTGCAGAAGCAAATCACCAAAAGACTACAAACCCACGCCTCTTGCCCCGTCGGGGAGGTAACAGGAGTAATTTCACACCAATGGCTCAAAGAGATGCAGCCCATGTAACAGAGGTTCTCACCAGGACGGTTGGCCATCATCTCTGAGCCAGGTGGGGAGCTATAAAACAAAAAATAAAAGCCCAAATCTCCTTCCCTCTGTGCCCAGAGATCCTGTTTTGGCCCAGGCATGACTGTGGTCAATAAATGCAGGAAGAGACATCGTTTGGAACATCCTGGAATTTGGAAGGCCATTTTAATTAAAGACACATGGCAGTCTCTGGGGAGTAGGGAAGTAAGCAAGCAGAGTGACAGAGACCTACCCAGTTAACTTTGAGTCATAGCTGCCAAACAAGGACAATCAGTATGTGGGCATCACTGTCACCCACCCTTGTGCTGGAAAAACTAGCCAACATTTATTGAGTGCCTCTGTATATTAGATACCATCTTTAACACTGTGTATTTCAACACATTTCATTAGCAAAAAACTTCTGTGATTGGCACTAATATAATGCCTGTTTTATGTATGAGGAAGCAGAGACACAGAAATATTAAGTACCTAAGTCAACATGATAGAACCAATATGCAGCGGAGCTGGGATCGGAATGCAGGTCGTCCAGCACAGGGATCGGTGCCTTTAGCAAAAACGTACTATCGTGCAAAACCTTCCCACTTACACTGATACAAGACAATCCTACAAGTTTAGGAAGACTACTTGGAAACAAATGAGGGACACTGAGATGATCATGACATTGTGTGATGGCTAAAAGCACCAGAAATGGGATAGCATGTTCACTCAAACAGCAGAAGGGATTTACTCAGCAAATACTTACTGAACACCTCTTTTGCATGTGGTACTCTGTACTGTAAGAGGAACAGGACACAGTCGGTGTCCTTAGAGGCTCATACCCTGGAAGAAATGTGAGACTAAGCCATTACTGGAACATATGCAAGCCATTACTCATCATTTGTCCTCTACCTAAGAAACTTGTAGAAATCAAAGCATTTGTGATCTGGTGTGTAGGGTCTTTTCTTTCTCTTTTTCTTCTTCTTTTCTTTAACCACTGTCAAATAAGTATACTCATATATTATGAGGTATTCGGGCCTCCATTTCCCTCGAAGCCTCCAAGCTTACGTAAGGCAGCTAACACATTTCTGGGCTCTGACCCACAGCTTGTTCTCTAATGGGACACCCTTGATTGGCAGAGGTGGCTCCCAAAAGTGGTTTTAAAACACGGCCACTTGTGAAAAGCATCCAGGTGATGATTTACCTTAAAAGAAAAATTTTGCTGAGGATAATAATATTTTGAACAACAACAAAAGTGACAAGTAGAATAAATGAAAAAACGCTGTAGAAAAAGAATTCTCATATATGTTTACCACAGGACTAGCATTTGTCTTATATTTAGCTTCTTTGGACTTCATGTCTGACAATATTAAGTAAGTAACAGAAAACAGGTTAAGATTGGTCATAACATGTTATATTTTCTCCCTCTGAAAAGATGGGAGGAATATGTCTCCTTGTCATTAATGTACATATTATAAGATTATAGAGGTATGAAACTGCTTAGCTGGATTCTCAAAAGAGATTCAACACATTCATAAACATATATTTAAAGTAATGATTCTAAAAATGACAATTTCCTGCCGATTTAAAAATTGACTTCTCCCACTAAAAACAAGTCCTAAACCAAAACCCTCCAATGGTGGTTATTATTCTGAGATTCTATAATTCTTTATTGAATTGTTTTTGTTTTTAGTATTCGGGAGATGTTTACTGTGTCTGTTGCAACCAGTGACTTGAAAGTTCAACTTAAAAATCCTTGCCGTTGACTTAGTCTTTCACTGCTCTGTTCTCAGAGGAGGATTTATTCTGTCTCCACCTTGGTTTTTTTGTTTTTTAATAGTTGTTAAAATTCACTCATTACTTCCAAGAATGGTAAACTGAGTAGTTCAGAACAACCTCCCCGCTGTGAAAAATGAGTAAAGCTGACGAGATGCACGCAAGCAAGCCAACACTAGCTATCTGAAGGTCCAGATGAGCTGATGAGACGGCGAAGCACAGAAGGCGGCAATTTCAGAGGTGAGCCAGCACCTGAAGGCCATTTTCCCCAGGGGATAGTTGGCCTCACAGAGTTAGAAGCCTGACCTCAAATCATCTCAGTTCCTGGTAAGAATCAAAAATAACCAGGCTTTGGGGCGCCTGGGTGGCTCAGTGGGTTAAAGCCGCTGCCTTCGGCTCGGGTCATGATCCCAGCGTCCTGGGATCGAGTCCTGCATCGGGCTCTCTGCTCAGCAGGGAGCCTGCTTCCTCCCTTCTCTCTCTGCCTGCCTCTCTGCCTACTTGTGATCTGTCTGTCAAATAAATAAACAAAATCTTAAAAAAATAAAAAATAAAATATAAAATAAAATGACTTTAAAAAAAAAAAAATGGGGCGCCTGGGTGGCTCAGTGGGTTAAAGCCTCTGCCTTCGGCTCAGGTCATGATCCCAGGGTCCTGGGATCGAGCCCCGCATCGGGCTCTCTGCTCAGCAGGGAGCCTGCTTCCTCCTCTCTCTCTCTGCCTGCCTCTCTGCCTGCTTGTGATCTCTGTCTGTCAAATAAATAAATAAATAAATCTAAAAAAAAAAAAAAAAAAACCAGGCTTATTAGAGAAACACATGACTGAAAACAAAGAGAAACAACAGACTATAAAGACAGAAACTAAATGCAGCCAGAAAATGGAGTTACCTGGTACAGATTTCAAAATAAATATTTGTTATACTCAAAGATAGACAAGATTAATAATTTTGGCAGAGAACTAGAGAAGACAAAAAGACATGCAAACAGAATTATGGGAACTGGGGGCGCCTGGGTGGCTCAGTGGGTTAAGCCTCTGCCTTCAGCTCAGGTCATGATCTCAGGGTCCTGGGATTGAGCCCCGCATCAGGCTTCCTGCTCTGTGGGGAGCCTGTTTCTCCCTCTCCCACTCCCCCTGGTTGTGTTCCCTCTCTCACTGTGTCTCTCTCTGTCAAAAAAAATAAATAAAATCTTAAAAAAAAAATGAGAACTGAAAAATACAATAAATGGGACTTAAAAATCAAATATATGTTTACCATCAGAATAGATATATAAAGAGGGAAAGGGAGAATGGAAAAGAAATCAATAGAAAATATCCAGAAGGAAACGAGGAAATACATAAGGACAAAAATTTGAAAAGCCATGAGACAGGATGCCTGCATGGCTCAGTCAGTTAAGTGTCTGACTCTTGGTTTCAGCTCAGGTCGTGATCTCAGGATCCTCAGATCAAACCCCACATCAGGCTCCACACTGGGTGTGGAGTCTGCTTGGGATTCTCTCTCTCTCTCCCTCTGCCCTTTCCAGCCCCTGCTTATATGCACAATTTCTCTCTCAAAAAATACAAAATAGAAATAGAAATAGGAGAGGACCTGAATAGACATTTCTCCAAAGAAGACATCCAAATGGCCAACATACACGTGAAAAGATGCTCAACATCACTGATCATCAAGGAAATGCAAATTAAAAGCACAAGGATATATCACCTCACACCTTTCATAATGACTAGAATCAAAAAGACAAGAAATAACAAGTGTTGGCAAAGATGGAGAGAAAAAGAAACACTTGTGCACTATTGATAGGAGTGTCACTGCAGAAAACGGTATGGAGGTTTCTCAAAAAATTAAAAATAAAGATACTGTATGATCCAGTAACTGCACTCCTGGGTATTTCCCTGAAGAAAACAAAAACACTAACTCAAAAAGATATGTGCACCCCTAGGTTTATTGCAGCATTATTTACAATAGCCAAGATATGAATGCAACCCAACTGTCATTGACAGATGAATGTATAAAGGAGATATGGTACACACACACACACACACACACACACACACACACACACACACACACGGAATACTACTCAGGCATGAAAAAGAATGAGATCTTTCCAACTGCAATGACATGGATGGCACTGGAGGATGTTAGGCTAAGTGAAATAAGTCAGACAGAGAAAAACAAATATGTACGATTTCACTTATATGTAGAATCTAAAAACAAACAAAACTAATCGAAAAAACAAACAAAAGCAGAAACAGACCCATAAATACAGAGAACAAACAGGTTGGTGCCAAAGGGGAAGGGGAGGAAGGATGGGCAAAATGGGTGAAGGGGAGTGGGAGACACAGGCCTCTCGTTGCAGGGTGAGTCAGTCCGGGGGCTGACGGCGCAGCACAGGGAATATGGTGAGTGGTAGCGTGTGTGGTGACAGACAGTAGCTACACACGGGGGGAGCACAGCATAGCATATATGGCTGTCAAATCACTATGTTGTGCACTTGAAACTCATGCTCCAGGGAAACAAATACCGTGTGTCAACTATTCTTCGATAAAAAAACCAAAATACAAAATTTTTTAAGTAATGTGACAAAATATTTTCAAAACAAAAGTTAAAACAAATGTAAGGAAGTGACATAACTAAATTTATTAACTCTTTTTGTTCCTGAGCCTGTCAGTTGAAGGCGTGTCTATATTATTCTGTATTTTTCCCTTTTACCCACCTGTTTTATTAGTAATCCTCAACACAGACGCGACCTTGCACTCCCCACTGGTGTAGCATTTATCACTCGATGCATACAGTAATGCTGGGAGGGGTAGGGCACATGGGGGTTCTCCCATTTCAGGGGCCCTTTAGGGCAAGAGGCTTTGTAAGAATGAAGGGATGACGCTCCCGTCCAGGACCCATGTCTCCAGCCCATGATCTTCCATGGACCCAGTGCAGGGTGACCCAGGCAGAAGCCAGGCAAGGTCAAACATTTGAAATATTAACTTCCAAGTTAAACCTCATGCTTTGTGATCAGACAGGGTGAAGGATTTTTATGGTAATAAGTAATCAGTGTTAAGTGGGCACTTTTTTTGGTTTAAATACAGGCATAATACCGAGAAAGAGATGAGTCGGTACACCTGTTTGCCTAAGAAAACACCCCTGGGAGGTGTACAGTGGGTACATAATACCTGAAAGCGTGGCCATCTAAAGCAGGGGTGCATACGGGCTGTCACATGAGGCACAGCACTGTGGCAGGTGCAGGGACGCTCCCGACAGCTGGAGCACAGGACGCTAGTGGCCTGGTGTCACCTACACCACTCCCCTGTGAGGGGACTATGACAACCTCACTGCAGATCTACTGCTACACCTGACAAGTGATTCCTTCCATCTGGGGAGTCCTGTTCCGTGCTTTTTTTTTCTGACACAAACCAGAACACATCAATAAAGAAATCAAAGTTTCTACCACGCAGACTTTCGTGGCATCCATAATATTAAACGTCTCTAACCACAGCCAGTATAAGGAAGATGTCCGTGTTTCTCTTCCTCAGGTAGCATCGGCCCCCCTTTTTGGCCGGAAGACAGGGACGCCCCAGTGCACTCTAAGTGGTGTCCTTGCTTCTTTTCAGATTGTTCCTTGTTTATCCCGGCCGTTCCTCCATCGTGTGGAAATCAGGTTTTAACATATTATGCTTTCTCGGCCTCGTATGAATGAGGCGTAAGATAACGAGTGGCTAATTTTAAATTTAAGCCATGAAGGTGGATGCTGAAGAATCAGAAAATGTTAAATCCTCCTTACATTATTCACATAAGCGTGCTGCGTGAGAGCCAGCATCGAGAGCTGAAGCACAAAGCCACGGGGACCTTTCACTCCGATGGCCTGAAGTCAACCCTTCACCAGCTCAGGCTCTCCCCTCCTGCCTAGTGAATGTTTATTCGATTACAAAACAATCGTTGGCACAATGGACACCCTCTGCTTGAGAGAAGCTGCTGGCGTTTTTATAGCAAGAAGTGCTTCGGCAAAGTGGGGGCAAAGACTGCTCTACCAGTACTAACCCCCCGTCCCGAATATGACCCACACTCTCAGGGTTGCTGTCAGACTTTACCAACATTCACCCATTATTAATCTTTTAAGTAAAATACAAGGTGGACAAGCTGGACTAGTTTAAGTGACATTAACCCAGAGTCGAACGTTATGACGGAGTGGCACTGGAAAGTTTAAAACAATACTTTCACACACCAACCTTTTGAGCTTTCCCTCTTCTCTTCGATGCCTCCTGAGGTCTGATGCGGTCCTCACAGGCTTCTAATGAGGTATCTAAAACATCATGCCTTGTTGGTCCGTTTTTTACACCTGAAATCCAAGAGGATTTGAAGATTAGTTAGAACTTTACAGGGACTGAATACTAATGCAACTTAAGCAAAATAAAAATTAACTTATGCATACTGGTAAGATGAAAGTGCCAGTCCTTTTAAATAAACATCACAGACTTGCTCTGTGAGGTCTGTTTAGAACTTTGAGTTTATCCACTACAGTGTCCCCAGCAATTACTTAACTCGAGGGTCAGAAACAATGCTTGCCTGTCTGGTGATAACATACCAGCTCCACAGGAGCCCACCTGTCCAGTGGGCAATGCGAGAAAATGTCTGCCCATAGGCTCTACTCCATCCCCAGTTTTTAGATTTTTATGTAGTGATCCAAAATGAGCAACAGAATAATGCATAAAAGGCAAATGGCAGCCTAGGGGACCCTCATATCCCAGGCACAGTGAAGTGATGATGAGCCATTCCACACAACCCACCATCCACATCGTCCAACTAGTCAGTCACTGATGCTTTTATCAACTGTGTCTAATAATCAGGGGTTACCCACTGGAGATGCAGAGATGCACAAGCACTGATCCTACTCTTGGGGAGTTTACAACCCAATATATAATGCAGACTTCAAAAGTAAATATAATACAAGGCAAATATACATGTCATGCCATCAGAAACTAAAAATCATACATGAGAATGATTGCTTTGCAAATATTTAAGATAAAATAGGATGCTCTAATAAAACAGTTACGACTAATTTTGGAGGGTCTGATTTGAAAGTTCTAACTCTTCTTTCAAAAGTAGGATTCTGGGGGTGCCTGGGTGGCTCAGTGGGTTAAAGCCTCTGCCTTCGGCTCAGGTCAAGATCCCAGGGTCCTGGGATCGAGCCCCACATCGGGCTCTCTGCTCAGCGGGGAGCCTGCTTTCTACTCTCTCTCTGCCTGCCTCTCTGCCTACTGGTGATCTCTGTCTGTCAAATAAATAAATAAAATCTTAAAAAAAAAAAAAAAGTAAGATTCTGGTTAAGTGAAAACAAAATGCACAACAATGGTTAAATATTTTCTTGAATTCAAACTACTTGCTATTTGCAACTTGGACTCTAAAAGTGTGTTAAGGTTAGGTTCTGAACGACCTTACACTTAACCCTAATACTAAATTCCTTTTAGAGATCTCAAACCAATCACATGCTGACCCTACTATCTCCTCGGTTATCTTTTATTTTTTTTTTAAAGATTTTATTTTATTTTATTTTATTTGACAGACAGAGATCACAAGCAGGCAGAGAGGCAGGCAGAGAGGGAGAGAGGAGGAAGCAGGCTCCCCGCCAAGCAGGGAGCCTGATGCGGGGCTCGATCCCAGGACCCTGAGATCATGACCTGAGCCGAAGGCAGAGGCTTTAAACCACTGAGCCACCCAGGCGCCCCTTGGTTATCTTTTATATTTGAGGTATATTCCACCACCTCTGTCCTGGCAAGCTAACCACAGACCTTACTGAGGAGAGGGGCTACTGGACATGCATTCTGCAATTGATTGTTTATTCTAAGATTCAGCTACACTAAGTTTCTTTTACTCATTTTGAAGGTAAGAGTATCTATCTACATGTATCACTTTCTACTACATTCCACAATCACTGTTTGAAAACACCTAGAACTTCTAATTCCTAGGGCAGGATATGGTTACAAGGTTTCTGATCTTTAAGATCTAAGATTATAAGTAATTGGAATAGTAGAATAAATATTAAACGCACCCACTATTCTTTTTTTTTTGATCTAAATGTTTTTCAAAGCAAGAGTATGTAAAAATAAGAAAAGTTAAAAAAAAATGAGAAATGTAGAGGACTACAGATAAAATTTAGAATCCAAAGCACTCTTGCTAATGCACCATGAGTGAGTTTCCTGCTTGCTAATGTGTCTATGTCAAAAACCATTGTTACAGCCACCTGCTTCAGTTCTAGCCTAAAACAATAGGTTGTGAAACATTCTGTAAAGATAAAGATCTAAAAAATATATCACAACCTCTTAAAACTTAAGACTAATATTACTAATGGCATTTTCACATTTTCTCACATAATGTATCACAAAATGATACGAGAACAGATGTTCCTCGACTTACGATGTTATTCCAGATAAATGCATTCATTCTAAGTTGAAAACATTGGAAGTTGAAATGCACTTAATACCCCTAACCCACCGAGCATCAGAGCTTATCCTAACCTACTTTACCCATGCTCAGAACACTTACAAGAGGCTATGTTTAGGCAATGTTACTTAACACACAGCCTATTTTATGATTAAGTGTTGACTATCTGAGACAATTTAACAAATACTGTACTGAAAGTGACAAACAGAATCCTTGTAGGAGGGGAGGGTGGTTGTCATTGTGTGGGTTACTAACCGTCATGACTGCCTGGGAGCTACGACTCGCTCACTGCTGCTGACCAGCATCACAAGGTAGTATGGAAAGAGTGTTGTACTGTACAGGCACATGGTTTATACCACATATCACTCGCCCCAGGAAAGACGCAAATTCAAAATTCCAAGTACAGTTTCTACTGAGCGCATGTTGGAGCCACACAATAGTAAAGTCAGAAAATTATTAAGCCGAATCATCATGAGTGGGAATCTCCCCTTCTGAGTTATGTCGTATGTAAAACAGCATCTCTGCAAACTCAGCTATGGCGATTTGCTACTATGTTTTCTTTAAGGATATTTCAGTAAACCACAAGCAGCTGAAAATGCAAAATAACTATAAAAGCTCGTAGGGGAAAGCAGCCAGATTTTATTCCTCACCACAGCCCAGAAACAAATATTTCCTCCCATCTTCCTGCTTGCCCACCTCTGATGACTTCTGCTGTTTGCTCAAGTGCTGCAGTTTCTCAAGGCGGTCATCAGCTCTCAACTCACATCCCAAGGGTGGTCTCACCATGTCCCGTAAGTCCCACTACCCTACAGTCCCAACTCCGTGTCTCTTGCCAAGAGGTGTGTCCCAGCAAGGGTCTGACTTGATATATCCTACTACCTAACACACCTCTATCTTGACTGTCACAGAGAAATTTCAACCAACACACCCCTGGTCCTTGTTTGATGAATGTTACCAGCCATCTATGGGTCGAGGTTGAAAATCCTAGACTCCTGTCTCTCCCTTCATTGTCATTCCAACTTCATGAAACAAGTGATTCCCTTAGTTTTCAAAAAACGGTCAGAGAGAGGAGACCCTCACAGCCCCAAAACATTTACCGTTAAGTTATACTGCCCGAGATTTCATCAATTAGAAATCTGTTTGGGTTAACGATGTCATCGTATACAAGTACATCCAGGAAGGTTGGAAAGTGAACTCGTTCACTTCTCAGTAGGAATTAGTTAAATCACTACCTCCTCCACTCACCTAACAGAGATGGGCAGGATTAAGAGGTGGTTTTGATACTAAGTGACTCCTAGAGGCAAAACCAGGCTAAGGCAGCATAAGGACATAGGTAACCTAAGTGCTAGGAAAGGGAGAGAAGTGTAAAAATTCAGAGACTTAAGAAATGTCCTTAAGACAAATTTGGTCCATGTGGTTGTTGTGCTCACAGAAGAGGAGTAAGAAATACATTCTTCTTTTCCACATCTATCCTCCCGCATATCCACTTCCTACTTAAAAGACACAGAATCCAGACTAACACTAGTACTAATGATACATTTAAACGCTTAGTATTCATCGGTACAAAATACCCTGCAAGACCAACTGTACCAACGATGAAAAGGCTTTTGAAGGTTCATTTAAGAATCCATATATTTGGGGCACCTGGGTGGCTCAGTGGGTTAAAGCCTCTGCCTTCGGCTCAGGTCATGATATCAGGGTCTTGGGATCGAGCCACGCATCGCATTGGGCTCCCTGCTCAGTGGGGAGCCTGCTTCCCCACCCCCCCCCACCTGCCTCTCTGCCTATTTGTGATCTCTGTCTGTCAAATAGATGAATGAAATCTTAAAAAAAAAAAAAAAAAGAATCCATATATTTAACATGAAAAAGCATATCCAAAAATTTTAGCAACATCCCACCAAGAAATTTCTTCTGAGTCCCCAAAATCTGAATAATAAGTTATTTAAGAACAACGTAGAATATATAATCTTAAGACTGTAGAAAGAGCCTTAAGAGAGACCTAGGAGAAACTTTCCATATATACTTTTGGGATTTGGGATATATGCAAGTTATTCATGTGTTCTATGCAAACAAAACTCAATTAACCAAATAGGAGAGGGGAGTGTATGTGTGTGTGGGTGTGTGTGTGTATGGGTGTATATTCATCTACTAAGAAATCAAGTTCACTTTATGAATATAAAAATAAACCTAATCATGATCATTAAAAGATGTGGAATCTTTTCCTTTATAATCACTGTAGAGATCATTAAAATGTGACTTTTATATGTAAACTTGTTTTAATACCAGATAACCTTTACCATTGGGAATAACTTCTCCATCTTTCAAATTCTCTAATACTTGCATATGAATGATCTAGACTGTATCTTCCCCGTCTAAGCTCTGTTAAGGGAAAGGGCTAGAGCTTCACATCAACCTTCTCTCTCCTTGTATTTATCCCAATACTTTGGACGTTGTAGGTGAATAGCAAACATTAAGGATTCAGTGAAATAGATGAGCAAATCAAACAATCAGAAAATGGATGGGCTGAAACACTTTCCTTGCAGCTAGCCTTCCAGTTAAAACTGACTGATCTATGCTGAGCTGTTGGGATTGCTGACCTCCAGCGAGTAGACTGGCAGGCTGTGGGGAAGAGGGCTGAGAAACACTCTCCTCAATATAATACTTGTGTGTCACTTGAATTGTTAAAAGGAGCAATCATTGCTCTTCAATTCAAAATATTTAAGAAATACATGTATAGTGTGCCTAGTTACTTGATATAATAGTAATTCACACTTTCTCTTGAAGGAATACTCAGAATATGCAAAATATTGAATATCTAAATGCCTATGATTGGAGGGGTTTTAGTTCTTACTAAATATATATGAAATATTTTTTCAGATTTTATTTATTTATTTGAGAGACAGAGAGAGACAGAGAGAGAGGGAGGGAGGGAGGGAGGGAGGGAGCACAAGCAGGAGGAGTGCAGAGGGAGAACAAGAAGCAGGTTCCCCACTGAGAAAGGAGCTGGATTTGGGGCTCAGTCCCAGCACCCTGAGATCATGACCTGAGCCAAAGGAAGATGCTTAATCAACTGAGCCACCCAGGTGCCCCCATACAAATCATTCTTTAAGCAGACAGTGCTATTTATCATCTTTTTCCTGCAAGGCCAGGATGAAGCCTCATAATCCTTCCCAACCCAGAGTGACCACAGACCAAGGGAAGTCAGCACAGACACCATGTGTTCTATCACAGGATGAATGCAGTAAGACAGAACGACATATCACGAAGGCTGTAATTTAAAATATATACTTCAGCACCGACGATGTGATACAAATATGTGCACTAATTCACATCCACTGAAAACACCCTCTCCAGGAGTGGTCAGCTAACAGGTTAACAAATACCGCATCAAGAGACAACTCCTACAAACCCTTCTGCTCAACTGTTATTAGAAATTCTGCTAACTGGCAAATGGATCAAAGAAATGAGCTTTAATTGGTGATGTCATTGGTTTGTTAATCGGCATAATGGATGTCAGAAATGTTTCTCCAGTTAAATTCACGGATTCAAGAAAACTGGATTGGCTCATATATTACAAGGGATCCCTCTCCCCATTCATGAATAACCCAGCATGAGCTGCAGTCATATCCCGGGGCAGGGGGGGAGGGAACATCCAAGACTTGATCCCTAAACGGCCCTATAGAAACTGCAGGGTCAAAGGATATCTGGTGGCCTGATGCTGACAAGTTTATGGAAACATATAACCTAGAATTTTGTCTGTGGCTAGTACACCTTTCAGATAAGGAATGGAGGGTTCACCTGAAAGGCAAGACCTGAGACTTGAGCACAGAGGTCTGTATTGTAGACAGTTCTCCATCTGCTCGTCAGTTGATGTTGAATGCTGTGTGTCTGTGACTACAGGAGTCTAGTCTAACCTCCACCAACCTCTAATAACTGGTGACTCGTCCCTATGAAAAAGAAATCTAATAGTTGGCCACGGCCAAACTGCTGAGATCCAGCACATGTCTGTATTGGATGTGCAAAATTTTATCAAGCACAGCCAAGAAGAAAGTTGTCTATTAAACCAATGCACAAGGTGAGGATGTGGGCATGAAAAGGATTTCCTTCTGCTTTTGCCAGTGGCCATGAGGCACCCCTGGAACCATCTCAGCCACCTGTGTCACCGAGAAACAAGCAGGAGCCACCTGTGTGCTGATTCAGCACGTCCGGTCAGCTTCTATCTACTCGGCAATTAAAATGAGTCTCAGGAGGAGGTCTGAGGAGCTCCGGGGAGCAGTGCCACGGATGGTGGAAAGCCACCTCAACAGGTAAGTAACGTCAAGAGCTTTCTACACTTTCTGACCTATGGTGTCAGAGGCTAAAACAAGAAGCGCGCTCTCCACTCCCATGAAAATGTGATGTGGCCATATTTCCTGCACTCAAGCTACCGGTCCACGTTTCCTAGGCCTCCAGGCGAGGACATCCATGCAACGGCACTACTGAGGAGCTCCCGCCTAATCTCCACTGGAAGTCCCTCATCTGCAATAGGCGAACACACTAAAAACCATGTATCAAGTGAAGACTGATGGATACATTGCCATAAAAGGCCTCTATGCAATGAACGTGCTCAATGAAAACCATCTGCTTACGGCCTGGTAATAGTATCAGGCAGTGCCTGTGTGAAAAGGCATTTTCAAAGGAAAACACTTAAAATTTTATTGTACATCTACCTCAGTAAAGTTTGATGATGGGAACACTCAATTTGAACCCCAATTAATGTGAAAAGTTATTCCTTAACCAAAAATAGAATCCCATTCTTCTAATTAGACATATATTGCCAAAAAAAAAAAAAAACTGCACTCAACTTTGCGTCCATAAAAGATTTTGTAAAAAATGTCTTTTTTCTCTTTAGGTCATTACCTACGTATCTTGATTTTGCCTCCTGGTTCACAAAGCCTGAAATAGTTACTATTTGATTCACTACAGAAAAAAATCATTAACCCACCCAAAGTGGATTATATTTAAAAATGAAGTTAGATCTGTTACTCTCTTGATACCAATATGGAATTATCTGGTATTTAGAAAAAGCAAATCTTAAGGGGTGCTTGGGTGGCTTAGTCGGTTAAGCATCCTTTGACTCTTGATCTCAGGGTTGTGAGATGGAGCCATGTCGGGTCCGTCCTGAGCGTGGAGCCTGCTTAAGATTCCCTCTCCCTCCCCCTGTGCCCCCAACCCGAGTCGTTCTTTCTCCCTAAAACAAATAAGCAAATCTTAGTAAGATAACATAATCCCCTTGAAACAGGTACTTGCACTTGTTGTGCACTCATGCGCATGCGCGCGCGTGCACGCACGCACACGCACACACACACACACACACACACACACACACACGCAGTGCCTGGAAGGAAATGGAAGCACTGTTTCTCGCAGACACTCTGACCGGTTTGTTCTCCATGAAGCATCCCAGGTGACATGCACCACAGAAATCAAACCTGGCGACCCCCCTGCGTAAAAAAACAAACAGTGGTTTCTCATCGCATGTAAAAAGAGAACCAAACCACTCCAAGTCTTGTCAGGTACTCGAGCCCAGGGGTCTGGCCCCTCTGACTGCCCCTCTAACTCATCTGTCCCCAGCCTCCCTTCAGCCCAGTGTGAGGCAGCCTCACTGGCCTCGGCGCAGTTCCTGCAGGCATTTTCTGCAGGATCTTTGGACGCGCAGTTTCCTCAGGCTGGAACGCGATTCGAGCAGTCACAGGGCTCCCTTCTCCCCGGTGCCAGGCCTGAGATCTACGGTCGCCCCCGCTAACTGCCTGCATAGCTGTGGTTCTGTGTGTCATACGGCTCGTGAACTGACGGTCACAGTCACCTTCATCTACTGTGCCTTCCTCACTAGGCGTGACATCTGTGAGGGACACACCTGGTCCCTCCTCTGCCATCTCCCTGCAAGCCAAACAGGTGCCCGGAACACAACACGTGTCAGGGGGACCAACAGGAGGTGAGCGAGGAGGAGGACGGGAAAATGTCCTCTTTTTAGCAACTTCTGTTACTGAGCATGGATTTGCATATTGTTTATAAAATAAGAGTTTAAAAAGAAAAAAATTACTGGTTCATTTGATTTCAGAGATTATTTTTTTAAAAAATTAAGTTTCTCCCTCTGCTCCTGTTCTATTTATTAGTGAATCTGTAACTCGTTCTTGTGACCTTAACTGCATCCTACCCACCTCAGAGACCGACAAGTGCAATGAGTACAAGTTGAACTGAAACAGGACTGAAAACAGAAACTGAGAAAGGACTTTTATTTCACCACAGAAGATCTGGAGGTGTTGCTTGATGTACAGGGTACTTTTACCGCTCCCCAACTCCAGCACATACGGATTGTCTAAAGGAACTGCCGGCTCTACGCCTCTATTGGAGGTAGACTACCAGACAGAGGTGGGGTACCAGCTGGGCTGATCGCAGACAATTTGGAACACCAGGGGGCCTTGATTTTATCACGCTAAAACAAAGGGATCAGATTTAGGCTAGACAATATATATGTCTCTCCTGCCCTAAAATGCAATGATCTTCTGTCTCTGTGGAATGACATAAAACAAGGCAACTCTAAGAGATATCTTTGTATTAGACCACACAGAATGTCTGTTCCATCTCTGAGTAAAATTTAGTGCCTGCAGGGCCTGAGCTGCACCCCAGTGCATGACAGCCCCCACCATGTGATGCAGAAATCTGAAGTCTCCCAGAAGGCCCGATGCCGGCCCCTCATGGTCCTCCACGTGCCCCAGACCCCAGGGGACCATGGACATGGGGCCGAGTCCTAGAACATCCTGCTTCCACGGAGAGCTGCACTGTTTCTTAACAACATTGGGGTTACAGGGTGCACCACACTGCCTGAAACCAGACTTTTCTCACTTAATTTATATTTATACACCATTAAATATTATTCAGAGGCTTTAAAAATAAACAAGATAAAAACTGAGAAAAAAGAGAATGTAAGCTTTAAGAACAGGATATTCTTAACTACCAAAACAATTCTATGTATCTACTGATTTATATTAACCTTAGAGTCAACATGATTTTAAAATAAATATTTTGAAAATACATACTAAGCCTAACCCTACATATAGTTTGTCAAATTTTATATATTTTCAGAAAGCTAAGATACAAAAAATAAGGTTAAAAACATACAAAATTAAATCTTTTGTGAGACTATTTTAGGGAATTTATACCCAAGGAAAAGATACACATCACTGATTATTTCCACACCTGTAACTTTTCCATCTTGAAAAGGGAGGTTAAAATCATGGCGAGAACAGAAAAATAGCGAAGAATAAAGTGGGTCTTATGAAAATTTTAACCTAATCTTTGGGTAAAGATGGCTAAAGTTCAAGATTTCATCATTTTTGACTGCTGACATTTTTTTTGTGCTTGTAAACAGAGAGTGAAATGTTTTCTACTGTTGCTACCTTTGATACAATTACTACAATTACAGAATTCGTTATGATGATCACAATTAAATTACACACAGGAGAAAATCTATTTAAGTGATATGCTTAAAGCAAAATAACTAGAAGCCAAACAAGGCCTGTTACAATGAACTTCTTATCCCGAGCAAAGTTTTTTTTTTTTCTTTATAACTAACATTGCCCAAAGTTTCTTCAAAATAAATACTGATACTGTATTTCCACATTTACTGTTTTGTACATTCTCTTTTCTTGGTGGAATCAATGCCTACACTGCCTTCATCTCCCTTCTAAAAGAAACAGCCTCCAGCCCTCTAGCAGAATGCCTCCGTGCAGGAGGTCATGCTATGTAAGAGGCCCCAGAGACAAGGACGTGTCGGCTCCAGTCGACTCTTCCCAGTAGGCATCACTTGCTCTCGGCACCTACGCGGAAAGGCTTGGCAGAGATGCATTCTTAACGGCAGATTTGACCCAAGCACTTAGAAATTCCAGAGCGGTAAGCCACCTACCCCTACAGAATGCATCAATGGAAAGTATCACACACACACATTCTTTAAAATTAAAAAAAGGGAAAAAGGAACTATTTTAATTATGGGACGGTGGTAATGAGATTCCAAAAGGGACGCACCAGCACATATTCCTGCAATAAAGGGACTTGTAAAGGAGGTTCACATACTTCCATCGCATCCACCGGATGGCTGTTCCCTTCCTTCTGCAGCTTTGTCCACAGTACAATCAGCCACGAAATCAAGCTCATGGTCACGCTGCATTTCACCGCCGGAGGAGTTCCACATTCGAGAAGCGCTCTCCTCCTTCCGTCCGCTTCTCACATCCAGCAACCCTTCCATTTCTACGCTGCTCCCTTCCGGAGGCGTGAAATCGCCGTGACGTCCCTCCCCTCCGCACCCCTGCGGCACAGCGGGCTCACCGGCCACGCGAGCGCGGCGTCTCCCACCTGCGAGCGGGCCTGGCGTTCCGCGGGCGCCAGCCTGTCGACGACGGCCTGGGGTTGCTCCGGCGGCACACGTTCCCTCCGAGGCCAGGCAAGCCCACGTCGCGTCTGCGGCGTCTTGCGGCGGTTTCTCGAGACCGGAGCTCGTTTCCGCTGTTGTATCGGTCACGTCCACCGACCTGGGATTTCTACCAATGCCGGAGAAGTCAGCCGTGTGCAGTATGTTTCTTCTCTCCGTCCGGGAGAGACCGCCGCTGCGGCTGAACGGAGCCAGGCCTGCAGGTGGCTCAAATCCGGGAAGAAGAGCCTCCGAACTCCTCTCCCTGAGATTATCGGGTGAGAAGTAATCATCGAACGAGGACACGCCGCGGCCCGCGGTCGCGCCGGCAGGCCCAGCCGGGAGCGGCAGGCGGTGGCCCGACTTCCACAGCCGCGCCCGCGGCCCGCCGCGCTGCCCGCCGCGCCTCCTCTTCTTCAGTCTTTCTTCAGGGGGCGCCCCCGAGCTCTCCGACCTGCTTCTTCTCTTGGCTGAGGAGCTCTCAGATCGTGAACGTCCCGAAGGGCGGCGTCTGGTTGCAGATAACATAGGAGACAAGCTGCATTTCTCGTCAAACCCCATTCCGGCCGCTCCCTGGGACTGCTGCTGGTCGGGGGTGACGACCTCACCCGCGGGATCTCCTTGCCCACGAATCTCTTCTTTGGAAGGACTACCCGTGGGATTCTGAGGCGTTAACGGACGGAGGTAACCAGGAGATGCTGATGAAAGGATGCTCCTTGTCTTCAGTGCAGGCGAACACACACACACACTTTTAATTTCATCCACAATTCCTCCCAGGGTCGCTTCCTGACTTCCACATCTCGCGTTTCCACAAAGATCATCAAAAGATGAGTGCAGGTCACCAGCAAAGGATTCATCTGGAAAGTGTTAATGAGGAATTAACTTTTTAAATGGTTTCAATTATTATAAAAGTAACTTCCGGTTAACCGATAAAGCCATACTTCTTAAACATAGCTATTGGTTAAAAAGAGCACCGACTGCATCCTGGTTCCTCTCATTTCCACCTGAGGACACCTGTCAGGCCAGAATTTCTCACTAAGGAACCCGGCATTGAGGGGAGAGCACGGGGGCTGTGGGGAGCTCACCTTCTGAGCAAGCGTGCATACACATGTGCACTCTCTTCCAGGAAGAGCATCCACACTCTGTCACTATATTCTCAGGAGGTCAATAATTCTAAAAGGAAAGAACTAATGCTACCAACTACGTGAAGTTCTAGCCTTCCACAAGTCCTCGCCCACCTGACTCCCCTATTCTCCACGCAGGTCCTCACACCGCATTTATAATCAAAATCGAACCATCTGGGAGACCTTCAGGTTCGGACTTCCCACATTTATGTATTTCTTGAGAATACTGCTGGGCTGCCACCCATCTCCGGAAAGCTACACACATGTCTCTAACTCCAGGCCTTGCCTTCACTCCACATTTTAATCTGGATCAGTTCTACTCAAAACCCACCTCAGATGTCAAAACTCTCCGAATCTTCCCACTTCACCGGGTCTAGTTACACACATCCTCTTCCGTTACGCAGAACTCTGCCTGAAGTTCCCAAAAGCATGCGTCCTAGTATTATTAGTATTCCTATCTGTCCCTCTCACTAGGCTAGATGGTCCCAGCGCACAGGCACTATTTTCTGGAATCTGAAGCCTCTAACCCAAAACCACTAAAGGCTTTCCTTCTAAAGAAAAACGGAGGTAACCAGCAGGGAGCAGAGGGAAGCCCCTGGTGGGAGCGGCAATGACCCCTCACCAAGTCACGGAACGTGTCAAGTGAGGCACTAGAAATACAAGACACGTTTAGCCTAAGCAGCTGCGTAAGTTTAGCACACTTTTCAAAAAGCTGGCAAGCAAGTGTGCGTGTCATGAAGCATCAATTCTGAGGTCAGACTGCCTAATTTCAAACCCTGGGCTGGCCACTCACAAACAATGTCAACTTTTGCAAGCTGTTTCACCTCTCTGGCCTAGTTTTCTCATGGACACAATGGGGGTGACATGGTAGTGAGAGAACTAAATAAGGTACAGCACATAAGACACAAAGACCAGTGCCCAAGACGGGAAAAATGAAATCTGTGTTAGTTACTACCACTCGTGTCTAACTTACATAAAATAAGTGCATCAAGTAAAAAATAAAAAGACAAAGATTATTTAAGACAGATGAGTAAATAATTTCCAACACACAACAAAGAGATTGTTAAGAATAAGCCACACTTCAACAGGAAGCTGCGATTTAAACTCCTAACACCTTCCTACCATCTGTCATCTGTCACTGTTGCGGCTTTCAGAGCTATGCTACCTGTGTGGGCCCTTCTACAGGTGAAACTGAGTGGTAGTAGCACATTTCTCAAAACGTACTCAAAGGAAAGCTATATAAGCAGGAAAAAATATCACTCAAACTGAAACTAGGGCTCCCACATTTAAAATGTATATATAATATAAAACCCTAATTTTATTCTTTCCAATGCTCTGCTTCTAAACAGAAATCCTGCCAGTTATCTTCTAAATCTCTACACACCTCACTGACCTTCCTCAATCATGTGTTCCATAGTGTCTTTGCCCATGGTGTGAAAGAAGCAGCTCTCAAACTGTTCTCAGTAATACAGTCTATAGCATGCAATTTAGTGCACATGATTTTTTTTTCCCCCCAAATGAGCAATTGAGTCTGTGCCAAGAAAGCAAATGCCTAGGAGAAAAACTACAGGGGCCAAAAAGGAGGTTTAAATCATGCAATTTCTCATGCTCTAACTGTATTACAATACCTATTTTTTATTTTAATATCTAATTTCATGAGTTCTAGTTTTTAACCAACTGTTCTTGATATCAGAAGAAACTCCAAATAAGAAATTCATCATATTCTCAGTTTAAATATACCACAAAAAAGAAAAAAATTTTACCTGAGCACAACGTATCATGTGAAATGTTCCAAGAAGCTTCACCTGGGGAGTTGGCTCGGTTATCAAGGGACTTTTCAAGCATCTGCGAAGCTGAAAACATAATCGCACACTTCATCAGACACAAATCTGACACGTTAGTAGATGAAGCCCACAGTAAGCCTACTCATTCTGGTTTTCCACACACATATCTACACCTGGTACTTCATATCCCAGACCTACTATAAAACAGTAAGCACAAAAAACTTACTCAAATCTATTACTGATGATGAGATTCATAAAAAATAATCTACATATATCAAGTTATAAAAAGGATTAAATCAGGGGATAATTAAGGTTAGAAGAGCTTTTGAGGGGTGCCTGGGTGGCTCAGTCAGTTAAAGCACCTGACTCTGGGTTTCAGCTCAGATCATGATCTCAGGGTCCTGGAATCAAGCCCCAGGTCAGACTCTACACTCAGCGGGACATCTGCTTCTCTCTCCGCTCCTCAGCCTCCCACCCCACTCATGCTTGTTCTCTCTCTCTCTTAAATAAATAAAATCTTTAAAAAAATTTTTTAAAGATAACAGAAATAAAGAAAAACAAAAACTAATGCATGAGATACTTAGTCTAATATAGATTCCCTCAAAAGAAGAGCCTGATTTATTTCTTTTAAAAAGAAAACATCCCAGGGGCGCCTGGGTGGATCAGTGGGTTAAAAAGTCTCTGCCTTCAGCTCAGGTCATGATCCCAGAGTCCTGGGATCCAGCCCCGCACTGGGCTCTCTGCTCAGCGGGGAGCCTGCTTCCTCCTCTCTCTCTGCCTGCCTCTCTGCCTACTTATGATCTCTGTCAAATAAATAAATAAAATCTTAAAAAAAAAAAAAAAAGAAAGGAAAAGAAAACATCCCAAAGATATTAAAAATTACAAAGGGACTATAAAAAAAAATTGGATTCTCAACCTATACATCCAAAAACTGCACCCAATATGTGCTTAAAATATATGTTTTAAAACTATAAACTCAATATAGGCTTTAAAAATCTCAGTGACGCATAAGATTTTCTGGAAGAAAATATTAATAAAGTGTACCCAGAAGTAGACAAAAATCTGTTAATCTGTTAAGACAAAAATATGTAAAGAGAAAAAAACCTTTCCACCACAATTCACTGACCAAGCAATTTGCCTCATTTTCACTTTATAAAACGTGAGCACTTACATGTAGGGGAGAGGTTCTCCCTTTTCTCCTTCATCTCCTGTAATCTCCTTTGCATTGTACTATGCTGACCGCTGCACATTTTAATGGTGGGACTATACATCAATGAGCCATTAGATTCAAATAAGAGAACAGGTACATCATTATCTGAAAATAAACAAAAATTTATTTAGCTAAAAAAAAAAAAAGGCCAGAAGGTTTAATATAACAATATGATTTCTTTTGAGGAACACCCCCCACCACATACACCCCCCTAGTCTTCCTTGTCCCCTGCAACAACATCACCTACTACTACCAACAGTCTTATCTTCACCCCGCCACCCCCACGAGCAGTAACACTGGTGCAGAAACAGTTGGCCAACGTTTGCTGAGAAACGTCCACGCTCCGGGCACTGTGCTAGTAATAATAAGCACACTATGTACACCGTTTCATTCAACCTTTCCCAAACCCAGTGCATCAGCTTATCCGTCTCCCCATGTAAAGATGAAGAAACTAACACACCAAAGTTAAGTAACTTGTTTATACCCAGGCTCATACAACTAGTGAGAAGGTAAAGCTAGAATGCAATCTGGTTCCTAAACGCTGACAAAGAGGGGCAGAATGTACCACCCCGAACATGCCACTTTGGCATAAGGATTATTTTGAGCAAAATGCACTTAAATCAAAGAAGGTGAAAGGTGTCAGGACACCCCCCCACCCTACCCCAAGCTTCTTCCTAAAGGCAGGAGGTACAAATCCCCTTTGAAAGATGCACCCCTCCATATTATCACCAGAGATGGGGAGCTGATGCCAAGAGAATTCTGCAAAACAGATATTGTTAAAGGAATGCCTACCCTACTTTGGTTCCCCTTATGTCTTACTTTTCCACAATTGCCTCTCCTATTCAACATAAGCACTAAGGTTCTACTTCTTTGGGATTTTATCTCCTATGAGAGCCTGCATGTCACAAAAAACTTATGCTCTTCTCCCATCAATCTTTTTATAACAAAGCCCCAACTAGGAACCTAAGATGGGCGCAGAAACAGTTCTGCCTCTAACAGTAGTGTTTACTCTAGGTCTCAGAAACCACTACCACTAGCCAACCCTCTCTGACCCTCAAAAGACATACATATCAACTTCGGGGTCAGAAGTCCATCAGCCATGAAATGATGGCTAAACTGGGTATGGGTACACAGCTATGTGTTTCTGGAATCCATACCTCGCATTTGCTCAAGGAGAACTTCAGGGCTCTGACCACCTCCCCTCACCCACCAATAAAAAGACCAAGAATCATTCAGTATCTTCTCCTTTGCAACTCTTAAGCCTGAACAACTCAAACTCCATATCTGCCAATATGCAGACAAGTCAGTTTTACCTGCAATACCTTATATTTGTAGTGCTTAAAAAGCAATTTTTACTAAGATATAAATTTAATCCAAAAAGATAAAAAATTTTTTCAGTACCATTTTGCCAAATCTTTTTAAATACACCATTACTGGTGTAGAAAGGCCCAAAAAGCAAGAGTATAAAGCTGACAGGACAGTGGTACAAGGCTGACCTGAGGCTGAAGGGCATACCAGACCATAGAGGGCATGCAGTGCTGGAGGGCATGTCAAACATATGGTTTCATCTGAAATGCTTTTCCTTACGATGCTGAGGAAGGGGAAGCCCTGGATGGGGTGTGCCCCTGACTTGTAGTTTACACCCCTGACTCAAGTAAGCTGACAGATGGTTAAGGACACAGCACCTACAGGGCCCAGTGACAGAGCCGCTAAGAGGGTTCCCATGGATCGATGCTTAGAGAAAATCAGTGGAGGATCCAAGCACTCGTTCAGAAGCAAGGGTAAGGATGGTGGTACGTAACTGCCATCAGGCAGAAAGGTCAAGAGCTACTCCGTGTGTCTGGCCGGAGCAGCAAGGAGACTAGTCAGTGCAAGGCTGTTAGGGAGGGACCAGCACGGCACCAAGAGAAAGAGGCTTGATTATCAGGCACTGGGATGACTCAGCACAAAAACAAAGGATAAAGGCAATGTTTTTTTGGAAGTTATCTGGCAGCACTACCTATACAAGCTAAATGTTCTTGTCAATTTTGTTGCATTACCCTGACAGATTTAAAATAAAACTTGATAATTCTGCATGAGAAGTTTCAAAATACAGAGCAGAGAATTCGTGACATGGCAAAAGACACTACAATAAAAAGTGGAGGAATGAGTGCTTCTTATTTCTATGCTATGCATTATAAAGTTACCAAAATTGCTTCCACGTACCAATGATGTGTTGGGATTGGGCTGAAACACTGAATTTAGGTAGTGAAAAAAGCAAAAAAGAGAAATACAAAAACCCATATGGTACTTTAGAGTTTCATGATCTTCTAAAGTATTTTTATAAATTAAAAGAGTACATCTAGCCAAAAAAAAAAAAAATCCAATTTTATAAAAATGGGCAGAGGATCTAAACAAGATTTTTTTCCAAAGAAGACATACAAATAGCCAACAGGTACATAAAAAAGAGTCAGCACCACTCATCACAAGGGAAATGCACATCAAAACCACAATGAGATTCTAACAGTACACTAGAATGGTTATTATCACAAAGACCAGAAATAAGTGTTGGCAAGGAAGTGCAGAAAAGGGACTCCTGTGTACCGCTGGTGAGAATGTAGATTGGTGCGGCCACTGTGGAAAACTCTACAGAGGTTTCTCCAAAAAAATTAAAGATTGAACTTCCCATTAGAGCCAGTAATCCTAGTTTTGGGTATTTACTTTACCTGAAGGAAATGAAAACACTAAAGAAGAAAAAAGGAAAATACTGATGCAAAGAGATATCTGCCCCCCTCCTGTTCACTGCAACATTATTTACAATCAATCACCAAGACATGGAAACAACCTGCATGTCCATCTACGGATTAATAAAGAAAATGTGATGTGTGCGTGCGCGCGCGCGCGCGCGCGCGCACACACACACACACACACACACTCTTAGAGGAATACTATCCAGCCATAAAAAAGAACAAAACCTTGCCATTTGTGACAGCACAGATAGACTGTGAGCACATTACACTGAGGGAAATAAGTCAGAAAAAGGTAAATACTACATGATGTCATCTGTATGTGGAACCTATAAACAAAATCAGAGAACAAAAACTAAAACAACCAAGCTCATGGGGAGAGAGAACAGACTGGTGGCCATCGGAGGCCCCGGAGTGGGGGATGAGTAAAATGGCTGAAGGGGTTACAGAGGTACGAACTCCCAGTTATAAATGAGTGAGTCAGGAGATGTCATGTACAGCATGCTGCCTACAGCTAGTAACACTGTACTACACATTTCAAAGTAGCCTGGAAACTGGGTCTTAAAAGTTCCATCATGAGAAAAAAAATTTTTTGTACATGATATGTATGGTGATAGATGTTAACTGGACTTATGACCATTTCACAACACACACAAACGGCAAATCATTACATCATCCACTGAAACTAATATGTTAGGTCAATTATATTTCAAACAAAAAAAGAACAGAAATGACTCTATGATTAAACACATAAGGACAAAAATTTCCCTATTTTTTTATTCTAGAGAAGCAGCCTGTTGCTACCTAGACCTGAAACGTGTAGCTAACTGATCTCCCAAGTTCACTGTGTGATTCACAGCCTTGTGCAAAACACAACCATAAAGAAGTGATTGTGCCACTGTTCAAGTGCTTTAAGGTTTTACAAGTAATTCAAGACAAAGAAATAAAGTATCTTGAAGCCAACTAATGCCTACACAGAGAAAAAGAAAATACAGAATCTATATAAAATACAAATAATGTCGACGTAAAAGCATCAGGGAACTACTGAAGAGACCAGGACCAGAAGAGTCAAGATTCTGGAGAGGAGGAGCCCTGAGAAGCCAGCTAACAAGCAGTGGATGTTTTTACCCCCAGGAGGACTGATCATTAAAGCGCCTGGGGCTAGAAGCTGAAGGTCGAGTCTCTGACCAGACAGAGAGCAGTTGCTGAGAAACAAATACACAAGCTAAGTGTTTATCAGTATCAACAAACTAAACAAAAAACCAAAGGCTCTGTGGCACCAAAACCCATTAGGCAGGATGTAGTAGAAAACGGTTCCTTGCATGCATGCGATTTTATTTTCAAAAGAATTGCCCAATCTGAAGCTACAAATGGCAGGATACTAAAAGTTAAACTGAATTCTTCTGTAAAATGGTGGAAAGTTCTCTGTGGTGTATTTTCACCAGGAGATGAAAATGGGAGATCAGGACCAGTCAGGGGAAGGGATCCTAGTTATCATGCCAGGTTCTCAGTGGAAAGGTCTAGATGGGGGCACCTGGATGGCTCAGTGCATTGAGCATCTGACTTCAGCTCACGTCACAATCTCAGGGTCCTGGGATGGAGCCCCATGTCCGGCTCCCTGCTCAGCAGGCTCCCTGCTGAGCAGGGAGCCTGCTTCTCCCTCTCCCTTTGTCTCTGCTCCTGCTGTCTCTCTCGCTCTCTCTGTCAAATAAATAAATAAAAATTTGGGGGGCGCCTGGGTGGCTCAGTGGGTTAGGG